>NC_083111.1:40011322-41455072 GCF_949774975.1 Lagenorhynchus albirostris | reverse complement strand
AGAGCCCGCGGTTTCGCTCAGGTTCCGATGCGGGAGAGGGGGTGCAGCTTAGGCTCTCTCTCTTGAGCCCCGAGGGGGTCACGGTGACCCGGGCCTCCGTTTGTGTGAGCGATTCTTTTCCGCTTTTGAGATGCCCGCACAGAGAACCTCATCCTATTGCCTCTGGTCCTCTTGGGACCCCATTCCCAAGGCAGAACAATTCTTGGGCCAATTGTTGGAGAAAACGATTCCATTCTATTCCATCATTAGTTGATTTTTTTTAAGCTCAGATAATTGAATGAGATTAGATTTAAGATTAAAAGGTTTAATTATTGGTAACACTGTCTTTATTAATCCAGCCACCTTCCTTCTCCCCATGGCCCCAGCTAAGGGTACCAGATGATCTCAGGCATCCAAATTGAAATTTGGGGAATTTTCTTAAGTCTTGGCTTTTGATCCAGAAAAAGTATCTTTCAAATTTGTCAGTCATTTTTCTTCTGTGTAATTATTCAATAATAGGACTTTCTTCTTTATCTCACTTCCCCCCTCAATTCCAAAAAAACAAAATTTTTGCCAGAGTGAGTATTGTCCTTCAAAGTGATGGCTTGGGAGCCTCTGCAGTGACTCTTGCTTGAATCTCTTGGAGACGCTTGTGGAATTACACAGAGGCAGCTTTGGAACAACCCAAGAAAGTCAATCTTGTTTATTTATGGCTGCATCTGTGGGTTTTGTTTTGTTTTTGCGCACCTGCGTGTGATTTCCCAGAACCCAACACCATTGCTACCCAATTTACAAGACTTACCTCTAATGACATTTGTTTATAAAAATTCACCCTCAGAAGATAAAAACATTGAAAAGAGTCTAAAATTTAGAAGCAGAAGTTCTAAAAATTAGTCGAGTACTTGGCAGCATTCTAAAAAAAATAACTGTAGAGCCAACTAAAATGACTGCTTTGGGGACTTCCCTGGCGGTTCGGTGGTTAAGACTCCGAGCTCCCAATGCAGGGGGCATGGGTTCATCCCTAGTGGGGACTCGGCCAAAAAAGATGACTGCTTTGAATGGGCTAACGCTCATTTGACTGTTTATGCAAATAGCACTCTCACTAATTTGTATATTATTATCTTGAATGCTGGACATTCTTATGTACTCATTCCCAGCACATCTACCATTCCTATCCTACAACAATGTTACCTTGCAAGTTCTTTTGTTCTTTTTATTTATTCCTTTGGGGCATGGAGAAAATTTATCAAAGAGCCTTCCAGAGCCTATTCATCTTAGGAGAACTAGCACAGAGGGATAGGATGTCTTAGAGCAGGCTGCTGAAAATGGAAAGGGTTACTAAGGTGGACGGATCCTCTCCAAGCACAGGTCCTTTTGTACCTCTCTCCGTAGCCTGTTGTTACACTACTAAAATCCATCCATAATCCTCGTAGCATCCCATCCCACCTTACTACCTCAGATTTTTCAATAATACATTTATAGAAGCTGTAACAAACCAGTACTGTTGTCATTCATGTGTTGAATTCAAGTGTTGTCATTCACTTCATTTGGCAGTGTAGTTGTAAATTATGCCAAAAAAAACCAGCAACAAAGACCCTAAACTTAATAACAAATGTAGTATATAATGTCAAATATTAAAATTTTGTCTTGAGCCAAAATTGATACCTAAAAGTTAGGAACTGATTTACATTATGAATTTATTAATAGGAGACTACCTGCCAATTGTGTAGTGATATAGCCTGTATCTCTTTTTCTTAAAAGAGTTAAAATACCGAAATTGTCCCTTAAAAATGATAGCTCTGCAGATAATAAATGACCATGACACATCTGGATGCCAGGAACTACTGCTAAGTACATCATGAAAGTACAGAGTACATCAGAGAGTACATCATGAAAACCAGAGGAGAGAATTTCTAGAGGACATCTTAGCAACCTGCTGTCACAAAAGAAATTGAAGGAATTGGTACACAAGTGTCAGGTGCTTCTGAAAGATTAAAGCTAATTGGAACCGAGAAAGGCCATTGAATATAGTGATTTGGGCAGTAGTGACTTTGAAAAAAAGAGTTTCACTATAGTTGAGGGATATAGAGGCCAGAGATGGAATATTACACCTGGAAGAAGTTTTAAATAGTTGTCTAGATTTCCTCTTTACATATAAAATGTCTGAGGTTCAGAGAGGTTAAATAATTTAAACTAGGTGGGTAGTTCTCAACAGGTGATGACTTTACCACTCAAGGGGCATTTGGCAATGTCTTGACATTTTTGATTGTCATAACTGGGGAAGGGTGTGCTACTGGCATCTAGTGGGTAGAAGCAGGGATGCTGTAAAACATCCTACAGTGCACAATAGCCTGCCCCTCTCACTGTGGTACACACACACACACACACACACACCAACGAATTATCTGTTCCCAAATGTCAGTATTTCTAAGGTTAAGAAACCCTTATCCAGATCACCAGCAGATGCTAAATCCAATATACTTGTAAGGAAGTAGAAATAATGGATATAGACTACTCTTCAGTAGTGAGTAAAATAGGGTGGCAGCTTCAAGAGGGGTTTTGGAATGTTTCTTTGAAGAGGAAAGCATACTTAGCATACTTGGGAAGAACCCAGTATACAGTGGAAGATATTAGGGGTAAAAGTTAGAAAGGGAAAAACTGAAGAGGCAAAGTCTGGACATAGGTGGAATCAGACATTCAGTGTTAGGCAGTAGCCTCTGCGTTTTCTTACATCAGGTTAATTATCTTACTCTAAGCAGTATCAAAGGAGGGCTATAATCCTGATGTTAACAGTTTTGGAGCAAATATGTTTCTAGAAATAGAGAGTTAGTCTAAAAAAACCTGACTTTTAAAACAAATAATTTAGTGATCCAATGAAGTTATAATGATATACAGTATCTGTAATGTAAACTCTAAAGAGAGTTAATCTCATTTAGTGTTAGGTGTCTAGACTGCCCTAGACTCAATTCCAAGCCTCTCCTCCCACTATTTATATGACCTTGGCGAGTTTTTGAATCTCTCAGTCCCTATATCTTCATCTATGTAAAGTATTCAGTAAATGTTAGCTATTAAATAGGAGTTCCATGCAGTAACAGTTTGTCAGTAATCCTGTGATGATTATACCCGCAGAAGGTAAAGAGGTAGAGATACTCTGTCAAGCAAATACCACTTTTTTGTGCGTATGTGTGTAATTAATCATTTGGTTATATAACCTTTGGCTCCTGTAGTAAAGAGGTATGATTATTTGACTTACAATGGAACGCTTAGGGGAAAATTAGACATATTAAAATTATCTTTGTTTATAATTCTCAGGTTCTACTTAAAATTTT
The DNA here is from genome assembly GCF_949774975.1 of Lagenorhynchus albirostris. NCBI lineage: Eukaryota > Metazoa > Chordata > Mammalia > Artiodactyla > Delphinidae > Lagenorhynchus > Lagenorhynchus albirostris. The sequence goes on along the minus strand of NC_083111.1, from coordinate 41,451,764 downwards.
GTAATATTTTGTATTCTTAGATAAATGGTTGATGTAATTTAGAAAAGTGCATACCCACCTTTCTCTTATATATAACGTACAGCTTTAAACGTTATATTTTAAGTATGTAAAAGTACACATGGGAATTTGTACCTGATGAACTACATCCTTTTTCTCAAGAATCCTAGGCTATGTCCATAGTAGGAAAAAAAGAACATCACATTTGTCCTTCTGTTATCAACTCTAGTAATGGACTTTATTTAAACAAAACTCTTCTGATGCTGGGTGACTTTATCTGCATTTAAGCTTCAGCTGGGTTCTTGTTTGTTTGTTGTTTGTTTTTTCAGATCAACAGAAACATTTAAAAAAGAACATGATCTTGACAGTCTTATTAACGAAATATTTGAAGAGCCCAACTTTGACAAAAAATGCTTTGTAAGTCAAATGTTCTAAATGTACAGTAATTCTTTCATTATCTCAAGACATGTTTAGAATAGTCTGAAAACTTATTAGAATACACAAGTATCTATAGTCCTTTGAATTCTGAGAAATACAATTATTTAAAGAAATTATTCCACTTAGATTTAAATAAGAAAAAAAGTAGAAACTGTGTTTTGCTTTTTATTTCTCAGCAAGAATGAGAAATTAGAAAAGCTGTTGAACAAAAGTCAACTTGTAGATGAAGTTGGTTACTTGTATTTATTTGTATACTGTAAGAATACTTTTCTAAAAGACCAAAATCAGCTTTCATTATAGGAATGTGCTTAGCATCTCAAATGCTTTGCCGTTGCTCTCATCCCATGAACTAATCAGTTAAGTTGGTAGTATTTTATTTTTTTAAATGCTTATATATCTATATCAACTTTATAAAAGCTCATAAAATAATATAACAGCCACCTATATATTTACTAGTCATACTGAACGTATCTTAACATTTTGCCAGATTTGCTCCTCTGGATTTTTTTTTTTTTTTTTTTTTTTTTTTGGCCACACCATGTGATTTGTGGGATTTCAGTTCCCTGACCGGGCATTGATCCCAGGGCACAGCAGTGAAAGCGCTGAGTCCCAACCACTGGATCGCCAGGGAACTCCCTGGACTTTTTTTAAAGAAATAAAAATTATAGTTTAAGAACTCTCCAAATCTTACTTTACTGCCTTCCTTCCCAAAGGTAACCATTAGCCTTTCCATCCATACTTTTATACTTTTATTACATATGTATGTAACCATAAACAATTTTAACTAATGTATAGCAGTCCCTTACGTAACTCCACCACAGTTTATCTACATCCCTGGTGATTAGACATTTTGATTATGCCAAGTTGTTGCTCTTACAAACAGTGCTTCATCAAATATCTTTGTATGTCTTTTTTTTTTTAACCCATGTATAGGAGTTTCTCTAGGATATATAAACCTAGGAAGTCACAAGGTGTGCTCATCTTCAACTTTTCTACCCATTGCCAAAATGTTTCCCAAAGTGACTGTCTTATTTGTATTCTTCTCACCAGCAGTGATGAGAATGTATATACTTTCATTTTTACCAGTTTGGTAGGCACAGAATATATTTGTTAGATTTATATATATATATATATATATATATATATATATTTGTTAGAAAGAGACCAAATGGAAGTCTAAATTACAAGGACCACAAGGAAAAAAATCTTAAGAAATAAATATAATACCAAAGAGGGTTGGTTGGTTTGTTTTTAAGGTAGGGAAGATTAAAGCAAGACAGTGGACTAAAAATAACTAGGCAATGATTGTGTTAAGATTATGGATATGGGCCACTTCTTTTTTTGTCAGACTAAAATTTAAGTGACTGGTATAGATCTTAAGCTTTGTATTTCTCTGTGCCAGAGGGGAGAGGAGTGGGAGAGGTCAGTGAAATACATGAGGGATATACAAAATACATGAGTCACAGAGATGCAATGTACAGCATGAGGGATATAGTCAATAATACTGTAATAGCTCTGTATGGTGACTAGACTTTCTGTGGTGATCGTTTTGTAATGTATAGAAATACCAAGTCGGTATGTTTTACCCCTGAAACTAACATAGTGTTGTAGGTCAATTATACTTCAATTAGAAAAACAAAGAATAAAAATAAAACCAAGTTTAAAAAATCTTAATTTCTCTAAATTTAACATTTTCAGTTCATCTGTGGTAAATTAATAAGCTGATGGCCTAGTTGAATAACATGTCAACACAATAGCAATGGTGTTGAATACCCTGCGAACAGAATGCATCATAAATGCTGAATAGCAATACTAATTTAGTTAGTGGTAGGAAAAAAATTACATGATGTTATTCATTGATCATCTGAGCAATTCATTATTTAGTAAGCACTACAGGGTATGTATCTATGTGTGAGGCACTGTCTCTTCAGTTCAAGGCATTTCAGAAAGAGAAGGAAATACTTCTCTAAAGAAGTATTAGAGAGCGATAAAGAGGCATGGACATATATACACTACCAAACGTAAGGTAGATAGCTAGTGGGAAGCAGCCGCATAGCACAGGGAGATTAAAATAAATAAATAAATAAATAAATAAATAAATAAAAAAGAAGTATTAGAGAAGATATACTAATCTGAAATAAAAATAGCTCTTATAATCATGAAGAATAAGCTTTTATGCACTTCTTCTGTGTGCTCCCTTTTTGAAGTTAGTTATTATATCCAGTTTTCCAGCCTGCAGGGGAGAAAGCAACCCAAGTAAACTTCTGGAGGAAAGCAGATCAATGTAAAACACTGATTGGATGAGGAAAGGAAGTGTCTGTGAATTGCTCGTCCATATGCCCACCTTGTCCTCAGAGGCCAGATGCTCTTGAGAGTATTGGTCCCTCCTCCATTGCTCGCCTGTCCTGTTGTGTTTCTTTCTTTTCTTAATTGAAGTATAGTTGACTTACAATATTATATCAGTTGCAGACTCACACAAGAAAGCCCAGAAACAACAGCAGATGTCCCAGTGTGCCAACCTTGAGTTGCAAACACAAGCCTGGATGGCACATGGAGCGTGCTCCCAAAGACAAAAAGAGACTTAGGCACATTATTACTTTTCAGCTATGCACCAAAAATGTTTCCAGTTCTGTTTAACATCAGTTTTATTCAACAAATAAAAGAGTTAAGAGAAATAGTAAAGTATTTTTGCCTCCATTAAATTTCCTCACCTACTAGGTAAATTGATGGCATGTCTCTGCATAGTTTAAATTGCCTTCTCTCCATCCTACTTCCTTTCCTTGGCGGTGGTCCTAGTATGTGGTCGGCCATGTTGTTTGGTACCTTTTACCAGTTAACACTTAATAAATGCTTGCTAATGATGATGTTATGTAACCATATAGGAACTACTGTATGATTGTGACTAGGTAGCTCTACATTTTCCTTGGACATCTAATGGTTGATACCATTTCATCTGATCAAAATTAATATTCCTGAAGTTACCCAGGAGTTTGGTTAGTTTATTTTTAGTTCAGGTGAGTACCATTCACAGCCTTTAAAATGAGTCTGAGGTTTTTTTACTCCTCAATTGAATTTTTCCAGGATGAAGTTTTAAATAGCAGCTCCTTCATATTAAATCATTGAACTCTAGTATTAACTGAAGAGTTATAAAGTGACTCTAAATCTTAGCATGCTAATAATGGCAGTATATCAATTTTCTAGACTAAACGTTAGCATAGTAATTCGTAAATTCCTCAGGGAGGTCTACTTCCCTTTTGCCTTTAAAGGGTTTTGATCATTGTTTTCATTTCAGAAACTTTAAAATCATAGGAAATTTTAAGCCATTTTTAAAATATCCTTGTTATAAAATAAAGAATATTAGTTTTCATGTTACAATTCTCTAAGTTACCCTTGGCCTTTTATTGTTTTGTTTTTTTAACAGAAATTAAAATCTAAATCTTCAGGTAACACATCTGTCAGAGCTTCCATTCAAGGCCCTGGTAAGAGGTAAGTTGGGATTGCTTTGGTGAATTATACACACTGGTGAGCATGGTCTAGTAGATTTTGTTACCGTTTAACAACATTGAGCAACAAAGCACCACTGGTCGGCTTTCAGGAGACAGACCAACAGCAGCATTTTTCAGTGTTCTTATGGTCTGTGACTCCTTAGTGTAAAGGAACTTGAATGGGAGGTTATTGCTATTGTAAATAATTTTCTGCTGCATAAAAAAAAAAGTGTGAATGTTTCTCAAAATTAATGTTCTGTTATATTCTTCAGTATTTACTTTGTCCCTTACGTTATTTGGCAAACACATTTTTCTGTGACTCATTTTAACTCCTTGAGTGTTCCTGAATATACAGGTTTTATCCAATAACACACTGACCCTGAAATAAATACCTCTTCCTTGAAATAGTTGGCTTGCTCAGGAAAATATACAATTTGATTACAAGAATATAGAGTCAATGAGGCCAAATTAACTTCTCATGTTTCTTTTATGTTTTAATTTTATTTTTCTTCCGTCTGTTGAACATGTCCAGCTGCAGCCCAGTATACCTTGGTGGAAGTGCTGTTCCATGTGGGGTTGGGACAAATACTTCACAGAGGTAAGATGTCAGAAATATGTTATACTTTCTTAATTAGTTTTTTCCAAATTGATACCCTGTTAAAACATAGTTCTTATCATCTTGGCATGAGTCTGTTTCATAATAAAAGGTATATTTTGTTAGCCAGTCTAAGAACACTTTACTGAAATACTGATTATTATTGGGTGATAGTTGTTAAAAGCTATGGTGTTGGGTATGTGTTGTTCATTGTGTTGACACCCTTCTTTAAGAGCCACTTGAAGTGCCTGGATCACTTCCATCCCAGCTTGGTTTCCACAAGACACCAGGAGTTGAGCTTCTATCTTGCCATTTTTCCTTCCAGGCAGTGAAAACCAGTGAGTAGGACAGGTGAACTATATGATGTGTCACCCCCATTGCCTTGGCCAGTCAGCATGAGAAGCTGTGGGTCTCTAGTACCCAAGGAGTTCTTAAGCACAGTCTCTTGATTTTACATATTTCAAAAGGAAAAAGCCTCCTTTTGTTGTCTCTTCCCCAACCCTCCTTTCACCCAGGATCTCACTCAGTACCTCTTTCAGGGCAATCTTATGGTCATGATGCTACCTACTCCAAGCCCCTATCAGCCTCAGACTCCTAGCCTATTCCATTGTCATTGTCGTAAAGTGGGGAAACAGATCGATTTTCAGCAATTTTTTTTTTATTGAAGTATAGTTGATTTACAATGTTGTGTTAATTTCTACTGTACAGCAAAGTGATTCAGTTATACATATATATACATTCTTTTTCATACTCTTTTCTATTATGGTTTATCACAGGATATTGAATATAGTTCCGTATGCTATACAGTAGGACCTTATTGTTTATCCATTTTATATATGATAGTTTGTGTCTGCTAATCCCAAACTCCCAAGCAATCCCTCCCCCACCCATCTCCCCCTTGGCAACCACAAGTCTGTTCTCTATGTCTGTGAGTCTATTTCTGTTTTGTAAATAAGTTCACTTGTGTTGTATTTTAGATTCCACATATAAGTGATATCATATGGTATTTGTTTTTCTCTTTCTGACTTACGTCACTTGATATATAATCTCTAGGCCCATCCATGTTGCTGAAAATGACATTATTTCATTCTTTATTATGGCTGAGTAGTATTCCATTGTATATATGCACCACATCTTCTTTATCCATTCATCTGTCGATGGACATTTAGGTTGTTTCCATGTGTTGTCTGTTGTAAGTAGTTCAGCAAATCATTTTACTGTCCTGTTAAGTTTGGTTCTATTTTTATAGAGGCCTACTTAACTAGATTATTATATTTTGTCTAGTTATTTCTAAAGCACTTTTTCATTTTCTGATAAAAGAAGTAAAAGACTGAGCCGTATGACTGCATTCTGATCACGTTTCAGGAGAGATAACCATTACATTGAATAATGGAAGTGGGATCCAAAAGGACATTGTTGGAGGGTTGTGGTAGAGCTGGCCTAGATCCGAGGAGGCCTGGAAAAAAAGGGCTATAGGACCAGAGGGAAACTGGGAATCTGGGGAAGCCTAGACCAGGAACACCAGGCAGCAGACAGGCTATAGCAACCCACAGGGGTGATGCCTGCTGTGAGGGCTGTAAATAAAGAGTTGATAGCACCTGAATCGTCGTGCGTTGAGGACTGTCTATTCAAAGGATTAGAGACACACACTGCCCTTAGAGAAGAATACAGTCTGGCTGCTTATCAATCCTGACTTACTGTGTCTACCCAGTTGGATTTGTCTCAGTCATTGCCAGACCACTCTGCCTCGAATCCAGGCTTCCCTCAAGTCATCCTTGAGCTTTACGGCAAACGTTTCCTAGTTACCATCCACTTCCATCTTCTGTAGTCTCACCCACATAGAGCATTAAAGAAAATATACCTAACATAACATTTTGTAGCACCTCTCCCCTGTTCAGAAGGAACATGAGAGCTGCCATCTGTCTCATATTAACTCTAAACTCATTGTTTGCTTTACCAAGTTGTTGTTCTTCCTCTTCTCTTTTTAGTTCTTTCACCTCCAGTTAAAGCCTGGGCTAGATACTCTACTTCCACTAGAACACTTGTTATCCTTCTACTTTCCACTTATATTTTTCTACCTCTGAGTATTTTTACACTTACTCCCTGTCTAGAATGACAGTCCTTTCTAATGCATGTCCCCACTGTCTTACCTGCTTAATTCACTTACTGTAAACTCATTTTGTCATTCTGTTTGAACTTCCTTTTCCTTTTCTTTTTTTAAATATTCATTGAATGCCCTCTATGTCCTAGGTACTAGATACCAAAAAAGGTAAAACACTGGCCAGTAGAGAAACTGATAAAGAAACACATGATTATACCCAGGGCATGAAGAAAAAGGGCTCTGATGACAGAATACCTAAGTTCACATATTCACTCTGCCTCTTACAAGCTGTGAAGCCTTGAGAAGGGATATAATCTTACAAAACCTCAGTTTCCTCACCCATAAATACTTTAGTTTTTATGGGTGAGGAAACTGAGTTATTGTAAGGATTAAATGAAATAATACATTAAAATTGTGCCCATGTTGCAGGTCAGCAAGCTACTGTAGGTACAGTTGTTTGGAGTTGTTTGTGGGTATTTCTCATCTGTTTGTGCTGCCTTCTCATTGTGTTATACCTCAGCTGCAACAATCCTATATTCTACTACTTTTCCATTTTATCTCAGGAAGTATCTCTATATGTTCTGGTTTACTTCCAAGAGTAAATATTTTATTAAGATTCTCTTTTATGTAGTATATTTTTACATGTACTTTGATTTAGTTCTAGCAGAGAAGAATCTCGTTCCAGATGGAATTTCAGTGTATGTCTATTATATAACATTGAGCCATGAGAATACCACAATCTTTCAACCCCATTCCTACCTTTTGCACAGTGACAAGAAGGGAAAACACATACAATTTGCATATATATGCACAGGTAAATGTTTATATTCACAGATCTTCTTCACCCATCACAAAGATACTAATCATTGAGCACCTTCTTCATGACATAGATCAACACACACAGATAAGCACATACATACTCATGTGCATGTAAAATATTATATGTATGAAGTACTTTATACTGTCCAGAGCACTTTTTTACTTATTTATTTTTGCTGTGTTTGGTCTTCGTTTCTGTGCGAGGGCTTTCTCTAGTTGCGGCGAGCAGGGGCCACTCTTCATCGCGGTGCGCGGCCTCTCTTGTTGCGGAGCACAGGCTCCAGACGCACAGGCTCAGTAATTGTGGCTCACGGGCCCAGTTGCTCCGCGGCATGTGGGGTCTTCCCGGACCAGGGCTCGACCCTGTGTCCCCTGCATTAGCAGGCAGACAGAGCACTTTTTTGTAAGTATATGTATATTGGGTCACCTGCTTCACAGGGAAAAACCAAGATGCAGATAGAGCAAGAATTTTTAACCCCATTTTATAAATGAGGAAATTGAGGCACTGGTGTTAAATTCATTAAACACGTATTAATTCATCATGTCCTTGCTAAGTCCTAGGTTTTGAGTGAACACATTGTGGTGAACAAATAAATAGACACTTCCCTGCCCTCAATGAGCTTTCAGTCTAGATGAGGAAAGAGACTTTAATTCCACAAATAACTATTTAATTTCCACATAATATGTAATGTGAAGGGTAAGTACAGAATACTATAAGCATAGATAATTGGCATCCTAACTAATATGAAGTGTTAGGGAATGCTTTCCTAAGCAAATAACATTTAATCAGACTATGATATGATAAATAAGTAGGAATTAAGCAAAGACAGGGGAGCGTTGGAGCCAGAGGACCCACCACGTTAGACGATCCCTGAGCTGGAAGGAGCCAGGGGTGTGGGAGGAACAGGGAGCAGCCAGGTGAGCTGGAGTGTAGTGAGTGGGGGAAAGAATGGCTCCTGGTGGGGCTGGAGAGGTAGTCAGGGGACGTTTGGTTTGGGGTCCCCTGGAGGATTTTAGAAAAATATGTCCTATCGCAGTGGAAGCCATTGGGTTGTTTGGGGGTTTTTTTTAAGCAGATAGGGATGACATAATCATATTTGTGTTTCTAAAGAAAGAAATTTTGGTTCCAGAATGGAAAATGGATTGGAAGTTGGAGGACAAGACAGAAGAGAACACAGGGAGACCAGTCAACAGGCAGTAGGTACCAGTGGTCCAGGGAAGAGACAGGGATGGCAGCTGTGACCTAAGTGGTGGCAGTGGCTGTAGGGAAAAAGGGTCACACTTGAGATATTAGAACATAGAATTGACAGAATTCAGTGATTAAATGGCTGTTGGAGGCAAGAGAGAAAGTTGTCAAGAATGACTCCCAAGCCCTGTGCCTTGCCCAAGGCAAGGACTCCAACGTGTAACTTTATGCCTAGTCCATTATTCCTTCTAGTATACCAATTTGCAGACGCTTTTATAATGTATGTAAGAGGGAAGCCGCTTTTGTTATTGCAGCTGTTGTTTTCCAGCTGCCCAAACAGCAAGACTCCCCAGTCTACTGTGTAGATCTGAAGGATTTGACTGAGAACCGGGGTCTGTGCAGAAGACTATATTGGGCTATATTTGGGACATTCCCACCACTAACATCTTTAAAAGGGTAAAGATTTTACTTACTAGCCTGATAAAAGGACAAAGCTGTTGATGACACTTCCATGTTTGTATTTACTCACATTTTCGAGGAAAGACCTGACAATTTATCTTTCATTGGAACCATGACTTTATGTTAGATATTCTTTTATATATAGTTATAAAAGAAAAATATATTTAAGCCCTGAAAATAAGCACTGATTTACATGCCTAGGGCATGAAGGAAATCGAGTCTGTTCTGCCTCTTTTTCATGTGTTATGTTTGTTTGATTTTGGATCAAGCTCTGATTTGAGAGTAATCGCGAATGATTTTAGAGTGTAAAGATTTGAATCTTTTACCCACTTGGTATAAAGGGGAAGAGCAGTAGCAAAGCATGGTGGCATTAATAAGATATAGATAAAACCAAGGTGTTATTTTCAAGCCAAATTGAATTTTACTCTCCTCGTTATTTTTTAAACTACTTGCAAGCCTGGATTATTCCATAGACTGGTATAATAATGGTCTAATAGAGTGAATCGTAGCAGCAGAATGATTTCTTAGCTGCAAGTTAGTTTTATTTTTCTCAAAGGACAGTGTTGGTAGGAAAATATGGTAGTGTGAATAGATTTGAATAAACTGCTAAATTTTAAATTAAAACGCTGTATTTAACATTATGGTTGAAATTTTACACATACAGAATGTCAGGAAATTCTAAATTATAGTTCCCACAACAGCAGTAATTCAGCCAAATTGCACATATGTATTAAGGCATTAAAGTTAACACTCTGTGCAATCATGTAATAAATACATATGCATAAGAAAGCAAGTTATAGCAGCTTTGGGAACCATCATTTTGCATTTCCTGACTTGTACATTCAAAATCCAAGTTCAAATGTGTACAAATGTAATTGTGTTGAATTTCCATATGTACAAATTCAACTTCATAAATTGCTAACAGTTTAAAAGGAAATATGGAATTGTTTATGAAACTTAAGATTTTAAGTGTTTAATTATTGTTGTGATTAATGTTTTTAGAAATACAAAGCATTCATTCTCAAAGAAACTTTCAGGCCAAAATATATTTGCAATTTTGAAGTTAAGTTATCTGAATTTTAGAGGGAAATAAGTGAAAAAAAATATAGTGATGGATTTTATTTTATTTTTTAATTGCAGAAGTATTATATGCTTTTTGAAAAAACTAAAAAGTCAAAATGTATAAGGAGAAAGAGAGTACTCTCCTTCCTTCCTCTCCATTCCCACCCCTCCTGAGGCAACCAGTGATAGCTGCGTGGTATATTACCTTCCACATTTTTCTCCATGTTCTTACAAACTTGTTATAAACACCTATACAGGAAAATTTGTGGGGTAGTTTTTACAAAGACAGGATCATGTTATATATGTTATTGTGTACCTTGCCTTGTGCACCTCTATGTCAGTAGTTAAATCTAATTAACTCTTGTATCAACTGCCTAATATTCCATAGTACAAATGTCATTCAGTCTTTTCCCTCTTTGATAGCTATCCAGGTGGTATCCTGTTTTTTGCCACTTCAACAGCACTGCAGTAGAAATTATTCTTGAGATACACGCCTATACTCTGGTGCTTTTATTTATATGTAATATATTCCCCAAAATGGGATTGATAGTGCAGCAGCTAGGTATAATTTTAATCGTAAAATTATGCCAAGATTTTTCCCAAAAGGTTATAGCAGTTCACATACCCACCAGAAATGTCTGAGAGGGCTAATTTTTGCTAACTTAATTGGTTTAAATATATATTTCATGGTTGCTTGAAATTTTAATTCTTTATGTAGTATTTTAACTTTTTAATAAATGCTGTGTGCCAGGCACTGTCATGAGCACTTTATCAATATTAACTTGGTTAACTCCTCATAATTCTTCTATGAGGTGTGCATTATTATCCCCATTTTATAGATAGGGAAACTGAGTCACAGAGAAGTTAAATTACTTGACTATAGTTACACAGCTAGGGAATCAGCATTTGAACGTAGGCAATCTTATCTACACTCTTTAACTACTAATCTATGCTACCTATATTAGTGACATAGTGACATTATATTTTTAGAGTTTCTTTCTTTGTTGTCATTTGTAAGCACTCTTTATCAGTATAAGTATTTGACTATGTGTTGAAAATGTTTTCCTTCACTCTATTATTGGTCTTTTCACTTTGTTTTTGGTATCTTTAAAACTCTTGTTATTTCCTTTTAATTTTTAGATGATCAAATGTATCTATATTGATTCTAGTTTTAAAATACTTCAGACAATGAAGAAGTTTTCTTTAAATCACAATTATTATACAAATCAAATGGTTTGCAGCAGCAATTCATAATTCTCACCATATATTATCATTTTACTCCTGAAGTTACTATGTACTGTATGAATTTTGAGATTTGCTTGGCATTTCGGTTCCTCAGGTTGTCACTGAGTAACTGTTATGTGCTGAGTATCGTTCTAGCAGTTCTACCCTCTCTCATCAGCAGCATTTTTCCCTTCATTGCATCTTTGCCATCAGTATACAAACCGACTCTTTTTCCTTCTTAAATATAACTTTCTATTAACCCCACTTCCTTTACCAACTACCACTCCACTTAAAGAAACTGCTTAGATATACCTTACCAGTGAAGCCTATGCAGACTCTTGTATTTAAAATTATAACACACTTCCTCCCAGTACTTTCAATTTTATCGAGTCTACTTTTTATTTCATTTAAAGCACTTTTAACCTTCTAACGTGCTACATAATTTATGAGTATTTCTTCTCGAATTAGAATCTAAGCTGTTTGAGGACAGAATCTCACCAGCACATAGTAGTCTTTCAGTAAATACTTTTTAAGTGAGTGAATGAATACATTAATGCCAAGTAGTGGGGAAACAGAAACAAATAAGATATTGTCCCAGCACAGAGAAGATATTGTCCCAGCATTTCAATACAATGTGACAAATTCTGTGGTAGAGGCATCCTGAAATTTTCATTAGGAAGGGAAACACGTAAAGAAGGTAGCTTAAGTGAAGATCTCCCTCAGACAAATTTGAAAACCAGTGAACTAAAAGATCTACACATCCATTTTTTTTCTTTTATATATGTAAATATACATGTGTGCATATATGTATCAGTATGCAAGATCTTAGTAAAATAGGTAGGTTTGTGCAGAAATTTAACCTGAAAGTTCAAATAGGTAATCAGACCAATAGTATAAAAATTTATACTCAGATTCATCTTTACTTTTCTGTTGTTTACTCAGTAATCTGTAATATGTGGTATAGTCTATGAATAAATCAGCATATTTTCATATTTAAATTTAACAGTAATTTCTAACGTACAGTTCTTTTTCTCTGAACAGAGCATGTGACCATCTGCGTTGTATAGCCTGTGATTTCTGGGTAGTAAGCTACGATGACTATGGGTGGGACAAATCATGTGATTACCTGTTTTTCAGGTATGTTTCTAAAGAACTTCACTCTGTGAAAAATGTACTTAATATACAACTTTATATTTCTTACTGTGCAATAATGCCTCTTGGTGGCCTTGGCCAGATCGTGTGGCCTCCACCTCTTTGATATTTCTCGCATCATCTCCTCCTTTCCATCTGTCTGCTGTCAGCCTAGTTAAGGACATGTTACTTCTGGACAGGAGTTCAGAAGTAGCCTCCTCACTGATTTTCCTGTGTACAGTCTCTTCTTCCGGACCACCCTTCACTTGCTGAGAATTAAAGCGTAACTCTGAGTATGCCATCCTCTTGCCCAAAACCCTTCTGCTTACAGAATAATGTCCAAATTCCTCAGCATGGCATTCAAGACCTTCCATAATCCAGTCCCCAACTATCTATTACCCAGCTTTGTTTGTCTTTCCATGGTATACTTTTCACCTTTGCAAGATTTTAGCTACATCAAAACAATGCTCCCGGGGCCTCCCTGGTGGCGCAGCGGTTGAGAGTCCGCCTGCTGATGCAGGGGACACAGGTTTGTGTCCCGGTCTGGGAAGATCCCACATACCGTGGAGCGGCTGGGCCCGTGAGCCATGGCCACTGAGCCTGCGTGTCCGGAGCCTGTGCTCCGCAACGGGAGAGGTTACAACAGTGAGAGGCCCGCATACTGCAAAAAAAAAAAAAAAAAAAACAATGCTCCCATAATGCTCCCATTCCCTATGACTTTGTATAAGCTCTCCACCTCTTGGGCTACCTTCCCACCATTTTATCTACCTAAACCCTACCTGTCCCTCAGGGTATGGTTCATTGCTCATCTTCTATGATTCCCTTACCACTCTCTCAACTTGGAAATAAACTCATCCTCTTCCGTGTGTCCACAGCACGTTGTACCGGTTATAGCACTTACTGTAATAAAAGACTGAAAATATCTTAGGCTGGTGTATGTCTGCCTCCCTCCTTGTGGTTGGGATAGTGTCTCACTTATATTTTTGTAAGTTGTACATCCTTAAATACTCAGTGAATACCTAATGTTTTTAAGTTATAAAAATGTATCTGAACTATACATTCACATTTTCAAATAAAAATTAAGGGCTAAAAATTAGTAAAGTACACATATCATGCATTTTTGGCCCCCCAAACCTGTGCCTAAGCAAAGACTATATTTTCAGATACAGGTCATCAAAATTATTGCAGCACTCTTCAGTAGCATAAAGAAAACCGTGAGAGGCTTTCTTCACACCTCTCTGGCATCCATTCTCATGTAAATCTCTAGGAGTCTCCTCTAGTGTTAATGTAAGAGTTTTTAAACTTTTCACATCAAGAACTGTTCTGAAAATCTGAATCCTCTCAACATACACACAGAAAGATTCAAATATGCAGATACATAGAAAAATTACAATTTGAGAGATTTCATAGTACCCAACCCAAATAAAGCCTAGTGTGGTCCCAAAATCCCAGGTCAAGAGCCCGTACTCTTTGGGGCTCTGAAGCTCAGATTAAGAAATGTAGACTGTAAAGTGGTAGATGAAACCATGAAACTGGATGATATTACCCAGAAAGGTGACTTGGAAGCCTGTCAGTGAATGCAGAGTTAAGGGATCATTTAGTTAAGATAGGAGATGCTGGGACTTCCCTGGTCCAGTGGTTCCCTTAACCGCTGGTCCAGTGGTTAAGAATCAGTCTTGCGATGCAGGGGACGCTGGTTCGATCTCTGGTCAGGGAACTGAGATCCGAAATGCTGCAGGGCAACTAAGCCCATGTGCTGCAACTAGAGAGCCCGCATGCCGCAACTACAGAGCCCACACACTCTGGGGCCCATGTGCCACAACCAGAGAGAAGCCCGCACACCACAACGAAGAGCCTGCATGCCACAACGAAAGATCCCACGTGCTGCAGCTAAGACCTGACACAACCAAAAATAAATAAATAAATAAATATTTAAAAAAAAAAAAGATAGGAGATGCTTTGATGTTTATATTGTGGGGGGGTGGGGAAGACAAGAGAAGGGAAGGTTGTGTGAGTAACAAGGTCCTAGAGGCTTTGGGGTCTAGAGTGCTGATGGAAAGTGGGCCTTGGATAGGAAGAGGCCGCCTCTGTGCCTGGGTGGAAAGAGGTCATATACTGATGTGTTCAAGGGGACAGCTAGGAAATGGAGGCCTTTTCACATCTCACTGCCTGATTTTGTGAATGAAGATGTGATCTGCTTGAAAGTAGAGGGGAGATGAAACACTTGAGGGCAATAAGTGTATCCTAGCTTTGACAAGTTCTAGAACTTTCTAAAAGAAGTATAAGCTATACTTGACCATCCTGCCATGATAGCTAAATAAAATGCTCTTATTTTCCTATTAAACTGTGTTTGCTTTATGGGAAATAATGAAATTTTCTTTCTCAGCTTTTAAAATATGCACTACTTGAAATATATTAATTATTGATAGTTCCTTGGCTTTCATGATTCCTACTCCTGAAATCTCTAAGTATTCAATCAAGTGTGACATGTTAAGTTTGTCAAAATATATTGCAGATTGAATAAAGGACAGTCCTTCATTTAGCCATTCAGTTTTCATTAAACACATTTAGTTTTGTTTGGCTTTTTTCTTTGCAGTAAAACTTATTCAGTTCTTCCCCTGTCTCACTGTAACCTTAGCTAAGATGTTCAGCTGGTCAAAGTCTCAGTTTCCTGAAGTCAGACAGTTGGCCTGGAAAATCTCTTAGGTTTTGTTAGGGTCTAACCTCAATTGTGCCTGAATTTTGTGCAGTACTGAATGTGGTGCCCATTGGCCACCAGAGGGCACTTTGTTTCCTGCTTTCTGTAGCAGTGACATCAACAGTTAACAGTGTATTTCTTTCTTTAAAAGTACTTATACTGTATTTCATCATTTCACTATGTATTTTTTCATCATTTCACTTTGAATTTTTTCATTTTCTTTTGTCATGGAATATTTACATAAATTCAGTACATGGACTATGAAAATCATAATTGATTTTCTATTAATTAAATTTAACTTCTGCAGTCTTTTTTATAATAGCATCAAGTCAGATGGTTATCGTTTTTCATGAGTTCTGCGCATAGGTTTAATTATGTTAAAATTACTGACATTTATTTCAGGATAGGCATTTGTTTTGTTTCTGGTAGTGTACGTAAATAAGCAGATCATTGAAACAAATGAGATATAATATGAATTCAACACATAGAAATAACAAGCACTTTTTCTCTATTAATGAAAAATTTCTATAGTTAACGCATCAGAAGCCTGTTATCTTTATGCCTCTTATATGCCCTCCATTTGCCACACTGCTGGCTTTATTTTTTTTTTTTTTTTTTTTTTTTGCGGTACACGGGCCTCTCACTGTTGTGGCCTCTCCCGTTGCGGAGCACAGGCTCCGGACGCACAGGCTCAGCGGCTATGGCTCATGGGCCCAGCTGCTCCGCAGCACGTGGGATCTTCCCGGACCAGGGCACGAACCCGTGTCCCCTGCATCGGCAGGCAGACTCTCAACCACTGCGCCACCAGGGAAGCCCCTCCACACTGCAGGCTTTTAAAATATGGCACAGGTGAGTATTTGAGGTAGGAGATGAACCACCATCTTTTCCACTCTATTCTTATATCATGTAGCCTCTGATAAGACAGATCAATAATTCTTCTCTTTAGGTCACTGTGTTCTACAACAGCCTTAATAAACAGACCTAGAGGATTGCCATTTAAAAACATTGAAATCCTCAGAAAGAGAACGCCAAAGTGTATCTTCTGTTTTTCATGTGAGAGAACCAGGTAGTTTAGCGTTTGGATGTTGTGAAGATAGGAAAATAAAGCAGTTAGAATTTCTTTTTTGTTTTTTTAAGTCATTAAGCACTGAACAAAGCTACTATGCTAAAACCTTCTTATTTTACTAATAGGAACAATATGCCAGAATTCCACAAATTAAAAACAAAGTTGGTAAAGAAGAAAGGAACACGGGCATACGCCTGCCAGTGCAGCTGGAGAACCATTGAAGAGCTGACTGACCTTCAGACACATCATCACCTTCGCTGGGTTTGCGGTAAACACTGAGAACGCAGACTTTCCACATTCAGACAAATGCATCCATGAGAACAGTCTCTATTAACTGTCACAATATTTAGGTAAAGGTACATAGTATCATGCCCTTTGGAAAAGACAGGAAATTTCATTTAATGGCTGTATAAATTTTCAAAGACCAAATGGACTTGGGAAGATAATGTGCTTTAATGTTTTGGAATTATTCCTTTTTGATATATGGACATTTCACTTAGGAAGTAAGGTAACAAGTTATCCAAATACTTCTTTGCTAGCCTGTCCCCTGTTAAATAGAAATTTCATTGTGGAGTTTCATACAAATGTATAGCCATTCAGTAGCAACTGCAGTGTTACTGACTGCTAGTATACTTAGCATAAACATTCCTCTTCATGGCAGTTAAAAGGGATAAAGCTGGCCCTGCAGAGAGGTCACTGAGGGGTGTACACATCACCTCTTCCAGTCAGATCTGTTGTTAGCAAAGATCATAATTTAGACATGTCAGAAACCATGTGATCAGTGGCTAATTGAAGGGTTTTCGGGAGTATAGGTATATTGTAAGTGAAAACACTGCCTGTATCTGATCTAACTTCACCAATTCAAAGCAATACTATGCACAGTAGTAAGTATATATTACCAGTTTTAGCTTATTTCTCCTCCTTTTGTTCATTTAGATATCAGAAGTTATTTAGTTTGCTCTTTTAGCAAGTATTCATTTCTATATAAAAGTGGGTTTTTTTGTTGCACCTAAAAGTACAAGGAAAAATCCTAATACAGACAGGTCATTTTTGGATTTTCCAAGTACCTTCTTGCCTTTAATGCCCTAAAACTCCATTAAGTAAAGAGAATAGCAAGTAAAATATATTCTCAGGCAGCCTGTAGATTTTTCTGGTAGGATCAGGTTGACATACTGTTTATTGGTGAGTACATGAAAAAAGAAAGCATAGCTGAACCAACAGGTAGCCTGTTGGGCTCCTTCTTAATATGACTAAGACTTGAGGAGCCCTACAGTAGCAGCACATTCAGAAGATCGGTTACCTCAAAATTACCAGCTCGCAGCCCCATCAAGAGATTCCAATTTGCCAGCAGCTCTTTACCGCCTGTGTCTAATATATTGTTCAAATGCATGACACAGGCTTGCTGAAAGCGAGGAACTGAAGCAAAGTTATGATCTGCGTAGTCTTATACTGAATCTGTTCCAGCCATTTTACTCAGGCAAAGAAAGATCTGGTCATTAAACTCCTTCTCCTAACCATGACACATTTGCATATGTGTATCACTTGCTCCAGTAAGTCTAGTATTCCAACAGGATAAATCTCATTGTGGCAGATGCTCACATTTTTTGTATTAAGAATATGTTTACCAATCTTATCTTTCAATAAAAATTTTTTACCCCCTGAACTTTTATCTCAGTGTAATTGTGTCGGAAACATAGTGGGGGACTTCCCTGGTGGCGCAGTGGTTAAGAATCCACCTGCCAATGCAGGGGACATGGCTTTGAGCCCTGGTCTGGGAAGATCCCACATGCCACGGAGCAACTAAGCCTGTGTCCCACAGCTACTGAGCCTGCATTCTAGAGGCCGCGAGCCACAACTACTGAGCCTGCATGCCACAACTACTGAAGCCTGCATGCCTAGAACCCGTGCCCTGCAACAAGAGAAGCCACCTCAATGAGAAGCCTGCACACCTCAGTGAAGAGTAGCCCCTGCTCACCGCAACTAGAAAAAGCCCGCGTGCAGCAACGAAGACCCAATGCAGTCAAATAAATAAATAAATACATACATACATTTAAAAAAAAAATTGATCCTTTTAAAGAAAATAAAAAAGGAAATGGGGATTTGGATTGAAGTTGCCTATTTCAAAAAATAGCAAAGCAACAAGATCCACACATTCAGAACCTCATGGAATTTGGCACATTTAATCATAATGGTGATTTCTTTTTAATTTAAATGAGCAAATTTACTAAATTATGGATTTGAAATTTTTTTCCTCTTTTATTATTTCATCATAACTATTCTATAACTTAGATATGTTGCCCATGTTTGGCATTCCATAACATAATAATTATAATAATTAGTTCTCTAATGTCAGAAATGTATAAATGAGTTCACATTTTTGTTGACAATTTATAAACTTTTGAATATTGTATAATTTTTAATCGAAAATGTAGAAAGAATATTATGTTTATATACAAATGTATAGATTATTACCAGTTGTAATTTAAGCCAAAATGCAGCTATTTTAGTATCAATGTAGAAGAACAGTATAGTTTCTAATCAACTATAATTTTTAAGGACAAAGTCTGTAAAACTTTCAAGATGTTTTGCATATTTATTTTCAATATTCATAATAATTTTCTACCTTTAATGAGTATTTTTTATCAAGCCAGGTAGCTACTTTATTTGAACTGCACTGTACTCTCAGACACTTATCTTGCCTAGAAATGAATAAATAATAAGTAGCTTTACTCTGTATTTAGGTGTATTTTTTTGTTTTATAATAATATATTCATTTGGGGATTAATTTGATATAATTTTGATAATTTCCTTTAAAATGTCAACAAAATGTTTCCAACCATCCAGTTGAACAAAGAATTTATTTATTTTCATCGGGGAAGAGCGGCATGCCATAAGTTTTAGTGTGGGTGTAAGCGTGAATTTGTGTACATGCACGTGTAAGAGAGTGTAGTAGCTGAAAGAACAGGTCCAAGTGCAGGAAGGAGCCATGTTGATATGGTGGTGTGCATCCAGACCTGTACGATGATGTCAGTACACTTAACACTTCTTTTCTTGGGCCAAAGAAGATGGCATCAAACTATGGTTTCTAATCGTCTTCCTTCCTTTTCTTACTCATCTGATATTTTTAAATGTGGTGGGAAAAAGGTCCTGAATCCAGTAAGTATTGTGATGAAGCTCAACAGTAACTCGAATGTTGATTTTTTTTTTCAGCTGTTAGGTTTTAACAAAACTTCTATCAGCTGATACCAGCTAGTAATCAGCTTTACATACTGTTTAAGGTAATTCTGGAAGGAAAGAAAAAATTCAAAATATACAATCTCTTTAGAGATTTTACATTGTATCACTTTTATTTGGGTTTGTGACACCAAAATGTGCCCTATTTAAAAATATTGCATGGAATATATAGATATACATATGGTTGATAATTAAATTTGTTTTCAGACTTTCCCTGAAGATAATGGGTGACAATATGAAGTGTTACAAAATCAGAGTTGAAAGTCATGTCCTGTGGAAAGTTACTAAACTTTTGGGGTTTCCTTTGCCTGTGGTGATACCTCTCTTGTAAGCTTGTTGTAAGGATTAAATCATATAACGTGAAAATAATATAGCAGTATAGTTTTTAGTTCAGAATAAGTGCTTAATAAATTCCTTCATTCGTCTTTCTAAAAGTAATACTATCTAAATTAATTGGTACAACATGTTTCTTATAGGAAAGCATTTCACCACATGTTTGTTTATTCATTCCCTAAATATTCCATATGAGGAAGGTAGCTCTGCTGTCACTTTTATTTTATAACTAGTAAATGTAAACATGTCTAGCTTTATTTTTGTATAAGTTGAAATAACTTTCAAACACAAAAAAACAAAACACCTGCTCACCCTAACCTCTTCTTCCTGTCTGGTTTAAACCTAGTTGATCTTCATGAAGGCCTTCCAGGCTTTTCACAGTATTTTTTTGGCTTCTTCTGCCTTTTCTTCCCTCCTCTTCCAACTAGACCTACAGCCCCCCCCCACTGTTCCTTAGATACACTTCACATCTTACTGTCTTATTGTTCCTGCCCTCCCTCATCTTATTCTATCAAAATCCGACTCATTTTTTCAAAGCCTGTGTCTTGTACACTAGTGGTTCTCAGAGTGTTGTCCACTCACAGAGGAGTGCCCAGGAGTCTTTCAGGGGGCGCACATGGTCAAACCTATTTTCATAACACTAAGACGTTAGTGCTTTTACACGTTTTCACTTTGTTGACATTTATACTCGTGGTGCAAATAATAAAAACTGCCGGCACCTTACGATTCAAAGCAGTGGCACCATGCACTTGCAATAGAAAAAGTCAGCTTCACTTAAGAATGTCCTTCATAAAGGCAGTAAGATGAATAATGCATATCTTTTAAATATTCTGTGTGACTAAATGGGGAGTACACAAAAAGCACCTGTGCAATCTGTGAGCTGCACAAACCACTTTTTTCATGGCATCCACTTTTGCTTGAAAGAACAACGGACAAACTATGGGTATTCAGACTGACTTAGCATACATTTTCTCAAAAATTAACAAAGTGAGTCACCTCCAGGAAAATTACTGGTTAGTATTTGTTGCCAATGATAAAACGTAAGTCTTCAAGCAAAAATTAGAATTTTGGAAAACTCGTATCTACCAATCTGAGCATGAGACTTTACTGATGAGACTAGTAGTGATTCGAACAAGTGATTTGCAGTGGATTTCAGTTAATTAAATAGTTTTTCATGTTTTCAGTTTTAATTTCTAATATGATAAATATCAATAGATATAATCACAAAAAAACAAGCTCTTTGGGGTTTGCAGTAATTTTTAAGACAGTAAAAGGGTCCTGTGACCAAAAAGGTTGAGGACTGTTGCACCTTCTTGATTACCTCACCCCAGCCTAAAGGTGTGATTTCTCCCCCTCCCATCTGCTCTCAAACTTTCTATTTCTCATATAATGCCTTGTATTATAATTATCCGTGTGCTTATTTTACATTCATCTTGGAGATTAGATTGCAATCTCTTTATAGTCTGCAATGATCTCCTAGTGGTACAGGGGAAACTATCTGGGACCGTGTGCCACTAACTTCCTGGGGCATCGTGGGTAAGCCACTGAGTCCTGGGCTTCAAATTCAAAATGAGAGTTGAATTTAATGACATATGAGTTTCCTTCCAGCTTGAGATACTTGAGTACTGTTCCTCTTAGAATGCCTTGTGGGTCCAGTGTTGTGCTAGCCATACGTTGGGAGATGGTGTTCGTGTTGTGAGGAAGAGCCCAGATTCTGGGGTCAGAGAGATGCAGGTTTCCAAAACGCATGATCTGCACCCCCTTGGAGCTTTCAGTCAGTGGCAGAAAGAAGTGAACCACTGACTGCTGAGGCCATGAATACTCTCTGAGAGAAGTAAACAGCGTCCTTACAGAGCATAGGCATTGAAATCCAAGTGGGAGGGAAGGAGGCTCTTCTTTCTTGTAGGTAATGATTCTTAAGTTGTTTTTAAAGAGCTGCAAGTAAATTTCTTTGGCTTGATTTATACCACAAATATGGCAGAGTGGTGTGGTTAGATAAGAGGCTGCACTGGAGAGGTAGGATTGGATTAAGAACCTGTCCCATGTAGTCCCATGAGATGGAAATGGAACTAATTGGAAGATGCAGTCGAGGGAGAAAGATGACGAACACTTTTTCCGAGTGACGCGTACTATTTGTGTGGAACTTTTGTTCACAATTAATCTTCCCCTTCCTTCCAAGAGGACTGCATGTCCTCATCTGAACTCAGGGGGAGAAGAATAACATCTCAAACTTTGAGAATGAAAGGACCTCAGGGAGCCATTCCAAGAAAGCCTTGTTAGTTAAGGCAGTGTAAGGGCATGTGGAGTTCGCCACAAAAGGGCATTCCGGAAGGTGTGGGGAATGAAGTTGCCCAGGGGCAACACTGCGAGGAGGTGAGTGAGTAGGGGATGGCTAGAGATGTTGAGCAGTGTTGAGATGAGAGCCTGAAGGAACTTACATTTTAGCCAAAAAGCAACAGGGAGAGAGACCTGGGGGGTTGGCTGGCCTCACAGATCTAACCAAACTCTGGTTCCAACTAGAAGCAAGATGGTTTCTCTGCATGACATAGGCTCATGTCCCTGAGTGATGACCCAGGCTGCTGGACTGCTGTGTCTTGCATCCGGTCAGCCGTCTACCCTTTACTCTCAGGTTTGAATAGAACGGATTCTGATAAAATCCAAATTGTTAGGAGACTGCAGAGCTCATCTCTGCCTAGAAGAGTACAAAGTACCCAAGAAAAGTTGTTTTGTAATGTAGTCATCGTCATCAGAAGGCCATTTGTAGGAACTTTGAATACTAGTGAGTAAGGCCTTTCTTCTCAAGGATTTGTTTATCAAAACAAGTTATTTTCAGGGGCCTGAAAGGATCGAGATTCAGACAGATAAAGAAGACCGGCCGGCCCAGGCTTCAGTTTTGCTAGAGATCAATACCAGAGGAGAGGCAAGAAGGCTGGACTCAGGAGATAGTTTTATCATTATTCTTACTTACAGATGAAGAAACTGAGACACAAAGAACTTGCCCAAAATCACATAGGTTGTAAATAGCAGAGTAGGATTCAAACCTAGATCCACTTGACTCTCCATCTGTGTGTAAAGGGAAAGGAGAAGTTGCTTTCTGCCAGATGAGCTAAAGCAGAACCTCAGTTGAGTAACCCAGGGCTTTCACCCTGGTATTCCCCAGCAGAGCCCTGGTCGACTCACTGATGAATACAGTGGATGTGAGAATACACAATCCCAGCTTTACCAGAATAATACTTTCAGATATTTTCCATGACTTTGTTTAGAGGACGCAAGGTAGAGTGCCCAGGTGGAGCTAGGCTTCAGGTTGTCTCCCAACACTGAAGTACAGGTGGTAGCTTCCAATGAGAAGGAGGCCAGGTTAGATGCAGCAGGAAGGAGTTCCAGAATTCATTAGTCAAGCCTTCCGTGTGCTCAGGAATGAGGAATGAGAGCCTGCTCCAATTTTGATAACCCTGGGAGAATATTAGGGCCTGGGTTCTTGTCTAGCCTCTGCGGGTCTCAACTTTGGCTTAAGTTTAGCTGCCTGGAGAGCTTTAAAAATTGTCAGTAACCAGGGCTGCCCTGGTGGCGCAGTGGTTGAGAGTCCGCCTGCCATTGCGGGGAACATGGGTTCGTGCCTCGATCGGGGAAGATCCCACATGCCGCGGAGCGGCTGGGCCCGTGAGCCATGGCCGCTGAGCCTGCGCGTCTGGAGCCTGTGCTCCGCAACAGGAGAGGCCGCAGCAGTGAGAGGCCCACGTACAGCAAAAAAAAGTGTCAGTAACCAGACCCTAGACCCAGAAACTCTTGTCTTCAGTGAGGCCCAAGTATCAGTATTTTTTAAAAACTCTCCCACTTATTTCAGTGCGCGGCCAGGGTTGATAATCTACTAGCAGTGATAAGATCTTGAGCATGTCTCATTGCTCTTTGGGCTTTAGTATCTTCACTTGCTTTAAAAATAAAAAAGTTATTTGCTAAGAGCTCTTACTGCCAATATAAAACTATGGGGTTGTACTAAGTGATTTTTAATGTCCCAGGATTAAATTTTCATGGATCTCTTTCCATGATGTAAGCATTTTAAAGTAATTATTTCATATAGGGTTCAGGGTGTATTGTCATCAGTGTTTCTCTTAGTACCTAGAAACAGCGTGGGGTCAGTGCTGAGTTTGAGGTTTGAGTCCCATAATGACTCATTCGTCTTACACGGATAAGAATAGCAACCTCCAAATGTGGACAGTGCAGATCCTTGCCCACTAGAAGAGGCATCTCAGAAATGTGCCCTCCAGAAAGTGAGCCACTGGCACCATCTTCCATTGCAAAGAGCAGCACTCACTAATAATATTAGGTAGAAAACAGGACTCTAGAAAAGAGATGAAGGACAATTTTAAGTCAGTAGAGAAACTTTACAGAGCTAAGAAGCCAATGTATTGGCTTGTATCTTGTATTCAAGATTTTTCTTTTAAAATTGACATCCACAAGATGTGTAGGGGAAATTATGAAAGATTTGCTCTCAAAGGATATAATGTTTTACCTTTACATTTTTCTTAAGGGATAGGGGATTAAACAAGATTTTTCCCAGTGGATTGAGGCATAGCCTATTATAAGTCTCTCCAGCCTCAGCATCTGGAGCCCGGAAGGACCCAGCAAGGGCCTTCCAAATCCCTTCTCCTGGTTTCTCCCCGCAGCTGACTATGCACAAAAGACCACTCGGGCTTCTTTCCACTCAGCTTCTGTGGAAGACGTTTATATATTTAATTTAATTGCCAGCACATTTATTCTGAAATACACCCGGTCCAATAATAAACCCAGGAAATGAGAAGGAAAGGATTTATATGGCTCCACCCGTAAAGGCATAGATTATGCAGGTACACACGTGGCCCAGCACTGTGTCCTCAGCAAAGGGGCTCCTTGCGCCTCCTTGCCTTTGCCCAGTTAATCAGTATTTAGTGCCCTACGTGAGCTGCTGGAGTGGGTGAGGTAAGGAGCACAGACCTGGAAGCAGATGGCCTGGATTGGAATCCTGGCTGTGCAGCACGCAGGGGACATGGTGTTCTGCAGGTCACTAATCCACCCCAAGCCCCTTCTCCCCGACCTGTGCAACAGAGACCGTAAGAATGCTGACCTCACAGAATTGCTGGGAGGAAGTGAGTGAGATAACCCACATAAAACGGTTCATGTGCCTGGCACTAAGTGTGAATTCTTTGCTAAGATCTCTGTCAATATAAACATGCACACCTTAAAGATAACTTTCTGCCATGGTTCTAGAAAGGTCCTCTCCTTCAGTGTCCTCCATTTTGCCTTAAGCATGTTTTGGTACCACCAAGTTTTGTCTTATAGCAGGAGACCCAAAGCGACCCATTTAAAAGGAGCTTCAAAGCACAGGCACGTTTCACCTAAAGTGCCTGCCTGCACTGTGCCGGGTTTGTGGCAGCAGGGCCCGGAGGTGATAGTTTTCAGACAGGAGTAGAGTTGGTAACACATGGGTCATTTCCTAATGAATGGTGATAACTGGTCCTTTATGTTAGGTGTCTTTGACTCTGGTCAGTACCAAACATCAAAGTGTCGACATCTACAGGCAGAGCTGGTGCAGGGAGGTGATTTCACAACCAAGTGAAATTCACTGCTGGACATCTCCCTGTTTGCTCATCGTTGATTCTAATGTGACCAAAATGGAAACTGCTAACCCATGTGTCAATGCTTGTGCTAGAAACATACACTGCCCCCAGGGAAGGAGAAAGGAAAGCACTTCGTTAAACTTCCCCTTTCATAGTCTAAAATTCCTGCTGCAACTCCAGGTCAGCTGTCTAGTCATCAACCCACATTATGAGCCCAACACCAGCCATCCCTGAGGCCTGAAGGACCAGAAAAGGAAGGAAGTCCTGAAGAAGGCTTTGCGGCAACAGCTCATCACAGTGGACAAGAAAGGGACAAATTTTGTTCCAGGGACTTACTTGGTGATTTTAAAAGACCCTTCTTCTGAGTAAGGCTGACTTAGTGAAACTAATAAATTGAGAATCTAGCCCATAGGGGGCAGACCTGCACTGAGGACCGGATCTCATGTCTTTGTTGGGCTTTGGTCTCTGGGAAAAGCACCCAGAAGAACACTCCCAAACAACATGCACTCTGGTTTTTCATCAAAATCTGCCTGCTGTTGTTAAAGTTATCTTGTAGTGGTGGAGTTAAATGTCTTTCTCTGCCTGAAAATAGAAATCCTCCCTAGTCTAAACCACCTGTCTTTGTTCTTCGGAGAAAAGGGTAGGCACCAAACACTAGATCAGTCTTACCAAGAATATTTCACAGCCCTTTCTACATGGAAGCACTTGTCATCTTGAGCTGTGAACCCAGGTGAGGAAGAAAAGTGGAACATTTTAACGGATTCACTTCAAAAATCAACTCCTTGAGCACTTCAAGGAATATAATAGGATCTAAAGTTAAGAGTTTCAATGAAATGACTCCTCACAACAAAAGATGGGAAATCAAGGTAACAGGCTTGTCAAAAGCAATTGAGGAAACTGCAAGGGTGAGGGTGTTTGTGCTGACAGGCTTTCTGAGACCGGGAAACCATATCTTCCTGAACTTTAGGCATGATTGTTCAGCACAAATGTTCCCAAAATACAGTGATTTGGCTTTATTTTAAGGCTTGTTTTTTTCATTTAAATATAGAGAAAGCAAAACAGAAAATAAAAAATTATTTCCTACTCTCACTTTTTTTGTGCATTAAAATACAATATAGAAGAATGTGAAAATCCTCCACTATCCCAAAAGGTAAATATTATACATTTGATGCCCATCCTTCTGAACTTTTGGATGGATGGATAGATGCATGGACGGATGATAGAGATATTTCCTGAAATTTTTTTCTGAACAAAAATGGAGTCCTGATAGATATAGATATATTATCTTGCTATTTGTTTGTTTGTTTTTTACCAAATAGTATATCATGGACATCTTTCCAGACCAGTATACATAGATTTATCTCATTTGTAATGGCTTCATGGTATTCCATGGTATGGCTGTTCCAAGGTTTATTTAACTATTTTTCTATTTATGGAGATTTCTGTTTCAATATTTTTTCTGTAAAAAACAATGCTTCAGGGAATATCTTTGTAGAGATATCTGTACACTTACTAGTATTTCCTACAGATTATTAAAAATGGGATTTCTGGTCAGATTCTGCATTTCCAAGCTTTCAGGTGATGCCTATAGTGCTGGTCTATGGACCAAATTTCGAGCAGCCAGGTCATGTAAGTAGTCCATCAAATAACAAATCCAGAGCTTCCCTGGTGGCGCAGTGGTTGAGAGTCCGCCTGCCGATTTAGGCGACACAGGTTCGTGCCCCGGTCCGGGAAGATCCCACATGCCGCGGAGCGGCTGGGCCCGTGAGCCATGACCGCTGAGCCTGCGCGTCCGGAGCCTGTGCTCCGCAACGGGAGAGGCCACACAGTGAGAGGCCCGCGTACCGCCAAAAAAAAAAAAAAAAAAAGTCCAACTAATCTGAGATATATCCAGATGCCAAAGAGGCCATGTATATAGACCCTCTGGTTGACGGTGCCAGTGGAGCCCCGCCTTTCCTACTCAGTGAAGTTGTAGACCATCCAAATTAGCCCCTTTGCCATCTAAATACAGTACTAGCAAGTGACCACAGTTAATGTGGAGCAGAAGAATTGCCAAGGCAAAGCCTTGTCTGAATTCACGGTCCACAAAATTGTGAGATTAAATGGTGGTGGTTTTAAGAAAAAAAAAAAAAAGAAAGATTGCTTGATCAAATTAGCACATTTTTAATTTAGATATTGTCAAATTACTCTTTCACAAGATTGCTTCAACTTGTATGTTAGTATGAACTATGGATGAGGGTGACTAGTTTCTTCCCTAAAGGAATGGGATGAAGATTCTATATTTGTTGATCATTATTAGCATTTTAAAATATATTGAATTATGAACTATTTCAAACATACAGGAAAGTACAGAGAATAGGAATACTTTCTCTGTACAGAGAAAGTACAGAGATTAGTGGTTCATACATATTTTCATCACTTCTTGCGTCAAATTTAATAATTATTTTTCTCCAGAAAATTGCCCACTTCAGCTAAATTGTTAAATTGAGATTTCAACCCAAATTTGGTTAACTTCAAAGCCCAAACTCATTTCATTTTCCAGCTTCCCTTCACACACAGTGTAACTCAAATTGTATTCAGATAAATAGCAGTGGAAGTTTCAAACTCTGGGTCATACTGTCTGAGCAGCCTCTGGAGACCACAGAACTAAAAAAGGAAAAGAACAAACATTTGGCTTGTCCTCTGGTCCTCTCCTCCCCACTCCCTTTGCTTTGGCACCGCCAGAGGCTGCTGACAAGACGTAAGCCATAATTTCAAAATCAGCAAAGGGCTTCATGGGGAAAGGGGGCCAGGACATGAGGCTGGGAGGGAGTGAGACCATGAGGTTGTTAGGAGGTTCCTGTTGGTAGGATTAAGAATGGGAGGAGGTCAGGGAGAAATAGGGAAATGAAAAATCTTTGAGAAATGCCAAGTAGGAGAAGCCAACCAAAGTCATATTCCTAAAAGAAATCTGTGTGTAGCTTTTGACCGCCTGGGCAGAGAGTTCAGGCAATGCAGTCCCAGCCACCTGGAGATAGTAACTTGGAGCTCCCAGTGCAGAAGCCCCTGGCACAGAAAGGCACCTGACATCCGGTGGTATGCTCCGCACCTGGAGCAGGTGATCTAGGTGAAGAGATGGAGGGCAAAGCCCTGTGCTCAGGATGCCAGAAGACAGCTGAGTCAGTTCTTCAGCTGCTGTTCCAATTCCCTGTTGGCTGCCTGGGCAACCATGAGCCCACCATCCTCAGAGGAGGGCTCCCCACGGAGCCTCCGGGAAAGAAGAGCCTGGCCCACCTCCACATACTGTGACTCCCAGTCAGTTAGGAAATGAAGGCTCAAAACAAAGTCACAGAAATACTGATATCATTTAAATGATTACATTGAGCAAATTACTGTATTAACACAAAAGCACAAGCCATGTAATAATTACAGAATTTAATGACACATATGTAATATATAAACTGTATATCTTTTCTTTTTCTTTTACAGCACATTATAGGCAGTAGGGTCTATGGGGCTTGAACGGTACCTTTGCCCCCCACTCTCTCCGCCCCTCTGTGAGCAGCTGCTACTGTTCTTGCCCTACCATGAGGTCTGGATGCCAGGAGCTGCCCGTTTTCAGTGATGTGACAAACAACTTTCAGTCCTGTCACTCTACCTGTGTCCCTGAATTTATTGTCTCATTTGCTGTCGTATCGAAATCTAAAGCTGAGCCCTTGTGAATGTTCCCACCGGGCCACCTGTCTTCCTGCCCCTCAACAGAGCCTGTGCCTGAGGGGCACCCATCCTCCAGACCCACGGACCAGCCTGGGTGCTCCGCCATCACCCCACACCAGGTCAGTGTCCTTCCAGTCATCACCAAATGCGGCCTATCACCCACCTCGCTGCTCTGATCACTGACAACCATAGCAACTGCCACCACTGCGCTCCTAAGGTGAGGGCCTTCCCCGTTCTCACGGGGGTTCTCTCAGAGGTGAGGGGCAGCAGCCTTTCAAGGGTCACGGTCACCGGCACGGGTTTTCAGCTCTGCAGAAGGCCACTGGCCGGTGGGCGAGCGCGCTGCAGCACGAGGGCGTTAGGGGGCCTGCAAGGGAGTCCCCAGGATGCGGGGCGAGTGGGGCAGGAAGCACATCAACTGCACTGTCAGCTGATTCACCACGTGCTCGTTCACTTAACTTCAGCAAGCAACATTTAAACATAAGAAGGAACCGTAAATATTCTTGCTAGGTGCTCTGACAGGCAAGCTCTCTTCAGGGTTTAAGCTTGGCATGTCCTGAAGGTACATGTGTTATTCCCTGATTATAACTTGTGTCTTTTCTGAACAGGGGTGGGGCTTTATCACAGGGGTCACAGGGAGAGAAGACAGCATCTTAGCATAAGATCATCAGAACTGGAAAGGACTTAGGACTGGATCATTAATCCAGCCCCTTTGTTTTATTTTTATTTATTTTTTATTTATTTATGTTTTTTGCGGTATGTGGGCCTCTCACTGCTGTGGCCTCTCCCGTTGCGGAGCACAAGCTCCAGACGTGCAGGCTCAGCGGCCATGGCTCACGGGCCCAGCCGCTCCGCGGCATGTGGGATCTTCCCGGACCGGGGCACGAACCTGCGTCCCCTGCATCGGCAGGCGGACTCTCAACCACTGCACCACCAGGGAAGCCCCAGCCCCTTTGTTTTATAGACCAGTCAACAGGCTTGGAAAGTTGAAAGGACGTGCCTACAGATACACAGATGGGGGTGTCAGGAACTTTTTTAGATAAGAGGAGTCTTGGAAATTATGAAGTCCAGCCAGAGACAGGTGGGCCCCTGGGAAAGAGGATCTTTGATGCCCTACCCCTCCCTTCAACCAGCCTAATTCTTCTCCCTCTCACCTTGTCAGGTGTGTGATCTGCCCAGGCCAAATCTCTCCAAATGGTCCCCTGAATTCTTCATCCTTCTTTCTGACTCCCCTTCCTCAACAAGGACAAACCACTCCTGCCCAGTCTATCATGGCCTCCCGCAATAAAACCAGCTGCACCAGTTGAAAAACAAGCTATAAATAAATGCCCCCCACCCCAGTTGTTAAGAGCTGATAATGGCTTCTGATGGTTCTGCACTCTCATGGATATTCTCTTTCTTAATTTTTGAAAAGGTAATACATTCATATGGCTCAAAACTTAAACAGTATAAAAATTCTCATTCCTACACCCACCTGTCTTCCATTGAGCCAATTCCCATCCCAAGTCTCTGCAGATAACCATTTTCATTAGTTTCCTGTGTATCTTTTCAGAGTTTCTATATACTCATATAAGCAGATACAGATATGTATTTACAGAGAATTCCTAAAAGGTCTCAGAACTGTAAAGCAAAGAATCCTGCCAACAGTAGAACTTTAGACACTTTGAAAATCTCATTGAGCAACAGGTCTTTCCCAGACGCCCTTTTGTCATGACTTGTAAGTGGCTGCTTTCTTGTAGCTGAAGTTTCCAGCTCTAAAGAAAATTGGTTGCAATGGGACTCTGTAACAAAATCATCACCCAGAAAGAACCACAAGCCACTGCCTCATTTCCGGGTCTGAAAGGGAAAAACGGTGAGATTGGGGAAGCTCTGAGACCCCTCTCTTCATTGGTTGATTCATTTATTGAACATTCCTATGGGCCAGGCACTAAGCCAGGCCCGGAGACACAGATATAGTCCCTGTGCTCACGGCAAAAGGAAGACAACATAGACCAATGCTATCATTTAGATTATTTCCATTGCAACTGACAGAAAATCCAACTCAAACAGGTCTATGTATTATAAGGGAATTGATTAGCTCCCATAACTGAAACGTGCAAAGATAGAGCGGGCTTTAGGTACAGCTTGATTCAGAGCTTCAGCGATGTCACTAGGAGATATCTCTTGACTGTCTTCCCTCTGGGTTGGTTCAGTCTCAGTCACGGTGGTCCAGGAAAACTCAGGTTCACGTCATCACAGCCTCAGGTCTGTGGAAGTGAGTCAGTGCCCCAAACCCAAATATCCAGGGGCTGAGTGTCCTTAGCCCTGATTGGCTTAATTGGATCACCTGCCCATTCCTGGACCAATCACTGAAGCCCACAGGGATGGACTATACTGATTGGTCTAGCCTAGGTCACATGTTCTACTCTCAGTGCCCAGGGGCGGGGGTCAACTTTACCCAAAGCACATAGGTCCAGAGTGAAGGAGGGGTGGTACCCTCAAATAAGACAAGGGTACGATAGCCATACATACAAAATAGGTTGCTGGTCCACAAAAATAGGGAATGTCCACTCCATCCATGTAATTACAAGCACAGTGACTATTTCAAAGGGGAACTGCAGGGTGCCGTTGAGGGTGAGGCGTCAGGGACATTATCCCGAAGGAAGGAGCGGGTAACAGCCAGTGAAGCTCGTGGGTTTATATTCATGGGAGGGAAAACTATCTTGGGAAGGCCCAGATACGGGAGAGAATGAAGCCCTTTCCCAGAACTTAAAGATCTACGAAATGACTGGAGCCGAGACAGCAGGAGTGGGGAGTGACCGACACTGGATGGGAAAGGAGCCCACAGGATGGACCTGCCACCTTTAACCCGAGCCATGGTCCACTGCCAAGCTCCACACCTGATGGATTCCCTGTGTTCAGTCCTGTCGCCCAGCACAGTAGCTGGAGACCCAGTGCTGCGTGAACGTGAGGACCAACTCTGGGCAGGTCACTTCCCTGCTTTAAAACACAGAGTTCCAGCTTCAACACGCCTTCAAGGCCACGCCCACTCTCCAGCCTCCTGTCTCTCCCACTCTTGACTTCTCCCTGCGCTGTTGGTCCCCCGGGCCCCAATTCAGAAGGGTATTGGGAGGGGAATCCAGCCAGGTGGGCACACCAGCTGAGAGCCTGTCCTCAGGACCTGGCCTCACTGTACTCACCGAGGCTGCCTTTCCACTGGACACCCACCCTGCAAACTGAGGCCCAGACAGCGGCTGTCTCAGGGCCTGGGGTTCAGAACAAGCATGGGGAGTTAGCAGTAATCTTCCAGGGTGAGGAGAGGGAAGCAGAGTAGGGGGCCACAGGACCAAAAAGATGGTCCTGAGTGCTCTCTGGGCTCAGAAACGTGCTGCAAGCTGACCCAGAATCCAGCTTTGAGCTCCTGGGGAAATGTTTCATAACTTCTTTGATGGAAGCCACAGGAAATGCAACTTCTTCAGAGTCTTATGTATAGGAAGGTGAAGAAAGCAAGACAAGAGAACATCGGACCTATATTTAATGCCCAGTACCTCTTACCTTGGGTTCTGGGCAGAATTTTCTCTCCACTTCCTCTCTCGTTTCTGCTCTTTCTGACTTATATTTAAGCTGCCCAGTTTACCTAGGTGTTTTTAATTGTAAGTTGCCTCCATCACTTTCTGGAAGTAGATTAATAAATAAATGAAAGAAGAATATTATGAGAGTGGGTTGTTTTTTTAAATCCCGCAGAGCCATCATAGGTGTAAAATAATGTACTATAGACCTACTCCAGGCCCTCCCGTGTTTTAAAGCATTTCCTTATCTCACATCTATGCTGTCAAAGTGGAATCAGAGCCGCAACTGGTGGACAGTCAGCTTCCTCTATTCAATCAGTTGTCCATTAATACTCAATATACAATTTCCTCCTGACAGCCCGACAAGTGTAACCACAGCTGCAAATGCACATCTGTGTTTAAGCTAACGGACCAGCCAGGCTCATGCCCGTCATCTCTTTTATGCAAAAACAAAAAAGCTGATAAAGCCTCACAAGGGCCCCAATGTCCTCTTGAATGTGGTTTATGTGCCGTAATTGCCATCTGCATTTTCTCATTCATCAGCTCGAAAATTACACTCCTCCAGACCTACTCTTAGCATCCGACCTTAGGGCTCTGCCAGAGCAACCCCTGGCGGCCGAATCTCTGCCGCAACTCCAGACCCTGCCAGCGCACGGCTCCTTCTTCAGTTTCATGCAATGTATCGATAGTAAATCTCAACTTTATATTTCTTGACATTAGAACTATGTGAAGCCAGCTCAAAGCTTCTTGTTGGCTGACACTGTGACTACCAGAAAACCGGGGAAGTCCTCCCACCTGAGGGAAGACTCCTGCGGGATTCAGCCCCCCACAATGCTGTGAGCCCCTCACCAGCCCTATGCCTCAGCGCCTCTGCCCATTTTCCTCTTTTCTCCAGAGCGTCTCCAGGCACATTATGGCGATGGCTGACAGCTCTTCAAAGCAGGGCTTGATCTGTCTGAATGTCTGTGTGGCCACTGTTTCTCCCTCCTCCTCCCCGCAGACACTGGAGCTGCGTGGAGATGGGGCACAGAGGACGGCTCTGGGCCCTTCATCTGGCCTCCTTCCCGCGCAGGTCCTCCTCACCGCCATCAGCCAGGGCTTCCAGGTACCTGCTGAGCTCTTTCGCAACAGAGAAACTGAGTCCAGCAAAGAGCCTAAGAGCAAGCATCCCCCACCCAGAGGGAGCTCATGCCTGAAACAGCCACCTTTCTTGCTAAGCCTCATACCACTTAAAGTCTTCTTAAAAACAAGCCCTGGGGGCTGCCCTGGTAGCGCAGTGGTTGAGAGTCCGCCTGCCGATGCAGGGGACACGGGTTCTTGCCCTGGTCCGGGAAGATCCCACATGCCGCGGAGCGGCTGGGCCCGTGAGCCATGGCCGCTGAGCCTGCGCGTCCGGAGCCTGTGCTCCGCAACGGGAGAGGCCACAGCAGTGAGAGGCCCACGTACCGCAAAAAAAAAAAAAAAAAAGCAGCGGCTCCTGCAATCATTCTTGGCTGGACGTCAGAAGTTTTCTCCTCCGCTTTAGGAAGATTCATCTGACAAGAGTAAGCAGCCTGCATGGAGCTGGGGAAGGCTGGAGGAGCCGGGCCAGTCAGGAGAACGGGGCAGGGCCCTGCGGAGGTGAAGAGATGCACCTAGAGCCCTGCTGCTCGCACGTGGTCCTGGCGGGCAGCATGGGATCCCCGGCAGCTGGTTAGAAATGCAGGCTCACAGCTGCTGCCCCGGGCCCACTGGGTCCGAATTGGCATTTCATAGATCCCTGGGTGATTTGAACTGGAAAGTCTGAGAAGCACTGGACTCTCTGGACTCCATGATTGATTAGATCAGAGTGAGTCTCTAGGTCCTTTCTTTAACTTTCCCCTACAGCTACCGTGAACAATAAACGCCAGGTACAAAGGTCTTCACTGTGCAAAGTAAGAAAGCACAGCTTTCCTTATTTAATTCTGGTAGCAGCCCTGGGAGGTTGGAATTCTTATCCCCATTTTACAGATGAAGGAACTAGTCTTCAAGAGGTCAGACTACACGCCCAAGGTTACAAACTCAAAGAGCTAGGATTTCACCCAGGGCTGCTTGACCTTTACCTCCACCACTTGGGGCAGGAGTTCTTTGCTTTGGGGCGGCACTTTAAAGCCCCAAGGAAAAAGCATCCCCACTCTAAATCCCAGCTGGCAGTCACTCTAGGAATCTGGGCTGAGGCTCCCTGGGGCCTCCCTGCAGGGATGGGAGGAACAGGAGGGGCTGGGCAAGGCTGTGAGCTGCTCCCATGAAACAGCTGGGCACAAGTCCCAGCACCCAGGGCCTGTCCAGGCCTGACCTGCAGCCGCAAGCTCCCGTTCCCTCAGACAAAACAGAGCCCTTTGGGCCTGGGCCTGACTCGGCAGCTGTGGGGCAGGTCGGGGACACATTACCACAGATCCCCTTGCTCCTGTCCTCTGGAAGATGCCTTGCCTCAGCTTCCCCAGGTTACAGCCCACAGCCCCGAGACCTCTGTCCAGAAATGCAATTTACAGCTGCCCTCCCCAAATCTAGCACCTGAAGTCTGTACAACGGCCCCAGGCAAAATCAAAGGCTCTAGCAGCAGGGACAATTCTGCAAATGTTAATTGGGCACCTATTATGTGCCCAGTAACTAGGGAGGATGCTTTTACATACCACATCTCATTTTCTCTTTAACCTATTGAGATAGGTACTATTGTTCCCATTGTACAGTTATGAAAACAAAGGCTAGTAGGTTATGGAGCTAGGGTTTGTCGACTGAAAAAAGAAATGCACGACATGAGATTTGTGAGTTAAGTTTTATTTGGGGCCAATTGAGGACCAGAGCCCTGGAGACAGCTTCTCAGGTAGCTCGGAGGAACTGCTCCGAAGAGGTAGGGGTGAGGTCAGTACATATGTGATTTTGGTGAAGGGGGTACATGCAACCAAGCACACATTTTGGCAGAATGCACACATTTTGCTCCTAGTCACGAGGAGCAGACGTCTCCTTTAATGATTTTAGTGCTTCTCTAGATATGAGAAGCTGGAAGAATTTGGGCTCATAAAATCTTCTGAAAATATCTAACTATCTGCAGGCCTGTTCTGCCAGTTTTTCCCAGAGCAGAGCGCCTCATTCCTGATCTCCACCCTGAACTCTTTTTAGGCTGTGTTGAAGATCAGAGACTGCAGTGGTTAGTGACAAGCTTTGTAGAGACGGATGGCAATTGCCAGTTTTCAGTTGGCAGATTTAAACCCAGTCTTAACTCCAGATCCAATACTTCTTTACCCAAGAGCTGCATTCTTCATAGATTTATTGTAGGACTTATCGTATTACTTGATAAGGACTTAATTGCAAGTGTGTACACTTTTCCAGTAGGCTGTACCACTCCAAGGGTCCCCATCTATTCATCTTGTATCCCAATGCTTACCTTACAGTGCCTAGAACATAATATATGTGGCATAGACTATGTTGAACTGACTTATTTGGAAAACTTTTTTTTTTTTTTTTTTTTTTTTGCGGTACGCGGGTCTCTCACTGTTGTGGCCTCTCCCGTTGCGGAGCACAGGCTCCGGACGCGCAGGCTCAGCGGCCATGGCTCACGGGCCCAGCCGCTCCGCGGCATGTGGGATCTTCCCGGACCAGGGCACGAACCCCTGTCCCCTGCATCGGCAGGCGGACTCTCAACCACTGCGCCACCAGGGAAGCCCTTGGCAAACTTTTATCAAGCAAACTACTGTGTGCCGGACCCTGTGCTAGGAGCAAGGGATACAAAAATGAGAAGGAAGTAAGGGGGTAGGGGGGCAATTTGCATTAGACACACAAACACTGCAGTAGCATTAGGTACTGGTGAGAATGGAAGAAGGCACCGAGTGTGGGGGGACGCCTGGAAAAGGAGCTCTGGAGCGCGGAAGGGGTTGGGGAGACACCGTGGCTGATGCAGAGCCTGAGGGAGGCTGGAGACAAGAGAGGAATTTGCCACAAGAAGGATGGGCCATTTCAGGGAGGGAAGAGCAGAGGCTGAAGCATGGAGGTTTGAGAGAGCCTGGTTTGGCTCGGGTTTTAGCAGAATAATAAATAGCACTCTAAACTGGATTTCTCCTACCCAAAACCTCAGGCCTCCCCATTCCCCAAGCAAAGCCCAGCCCAGTCAATGAACACCGGCAAAACGGCACCGCACCGCACCGGCACCAAATGAATGTTTCTGCGGGACAGACGGGGAAATAACCCCCGCTGAGGGGGCTGGGCTCCTCCTCCCAGGTCCCAGAGAGCCCAGCCCCAGTCCAAGAGAACAGGGAGGCGGGGAGGGCCGCTTCCTCCACGCCTTCCCTTGGTGAGTATTCCTCCTGGTCTACGGAAACAGAAGTTACTGGGCAGAGCCTCCACCCTCCCACCCACCGCGTGTTCAGAGAGGCTGCCCGGGAAGTGCTGCAGGGCCGAGGCTGCACAGGTAGCCGAGCCTCGAATGCCCTGCAGGGGGAGAGCTGAGCTCCCCAGGGCGACAGGGAGCCACTGATGAAAGGAGAGCAGGTTGGAGCCAGCACCCCGGGAAGCACTCCGGGGGGCCGCGGGGTGAGATGGATGGAGAGGAGGACGTGATGGGGAGATTAACCTGTCAGGGGCCACCTCAGGACTCTGGCCAGAGCTGCGAGGCTGGGAAAAAGACGAGGGAGTGGAGAGATGTTTAGGAGGTGACACACAGAGTCAGAGGATTAATTGGCTGTGACAGACAGAAAGAGAGAAGGAGTCAAGCTGCACTCCAGGCTCTGGCCGGGCAGCTGGCTGGAGGGTAAGGGGGCCTAGCTCTGGAGACTGAGAGCAGGAGGGAGAGAGAGTGTCAGGGGACGAAGCGCTCATTAGGGGACATGCTGTGTTTGAGAGCTTGGCTATCAGAAGCCAAGGTGCCCAGAGGTGCGGTTACTGGGAGGGAAGGCTGGCCTGGAGAGAGATCAGGAGTCAGCTGACCAGAAGGCACGCTTCCCAGGCAACAGGAGCTTGGAGTGAAAAGGAACGTGACGGTGAGTCACCAGGACCAGCTTTCTCTGTCTCTGCCTCTCCCCACTCCCAGGGAACTCGGACTCATCCCACACACAATCCCAGGGAACACTTGAGCTTACTTACTTACATGAACTTACTTCTTGAACTAGACCTCTGCGGCCACGTGGCATCCGCTGTTCCCCCCTCCCTGCTCCTGGCCCCTGCGGACCCCCCAGACTCAGAGCCATGCCTACCCAAGAGCCATGGCTCCAGCTCTGACCCACTGGCGCCAGGGCCCACCAGCAAGGGCACTGATGTCTGCGTTGACAGAACAAATGTTCAACAAGCAGGTGAAGTTTGACCACTATTCGAAGTGGCTTCTCTGAAAACCAACAAAACCCACTGCACCCTAATCCCTCAACAGGCCAGGCCCCATCTAGGGCAGGGCTAACTCAAGCAGCCGCACCGCCACCCCTCCAAAGCCACCACTACCAACAGCACCACCATCACCATCACCAGGAATGTCCCCAGCACCTCCACACCTGGGGATCCAAGCCCCATGGACACCCTAGCCCCAGTCCGCGCCTGCCTCCACTCCTACCCCAGGATTAGCATCTTTCCATAATGATTGACTCTGGGAATATCAATTTGCTTCAGGGTAAAAAAAATCCCTAGCCCACCCTGACTGTGCAACCTGAAGGCATGGTCCAAGTAGACAAGGACCAGTACCCAGAGTCTGGATCATCCAGTCTGTGGGCCCAACATTATCATTCTATTGGCGCTACCCTCAAAACCCATGCAGATTTTAGCCACTTCTCATCACCTCCATCATTCCCAGCCCAGACCCAGCCACTGCTATCCCTTGCCTGGATTATTGAAACAGCCTCCCAACTAGTCTTCCTGTTTCTGCCCTTCAGCCTACTCTTTTTTTTTTTTTTAATTTTTTACCCATGCCACGAGGCATGTGCGATCTTAGTTCCCTGACCAGGGATCGCACCCGCACCCCCTGCATTGGAAGCACAGAGTCTTAACCACTGGATCACCAGGAAGTCCCCCTTCAGCCCATTCTTAACACAGTAGCCTGAGTAAAACATCCAGCAGACCATATGCTCTGCTCAAACCCTCCCTGTCTCCCCACTTCAGAGTAAAACCCAAATCCTTGCAAACCCTGTGGTCTCAGCCTTAACACAACCACCACCCCCACACACACCCCCCACGATGCTCTGACCTTGACTCTGGGCTGTTCCTCCAGTCCTCAGGCCAAGGACCTTTGCTGTCCTCTCAGGCCCTTTGCACTTGCTGTTCCTTCAGCCTGGAACATTCTCCCTGCATGTGGCCATGCACCCCCCTTCAGTCTTTGCTTGTCTCTCAGTGATTACACTATCTCAAATGTCAGCACCCGTCCACACACACACACACACACACACACACTTCTTACCTCCTCACCTGCTTGATTTTTCTTCTTAGCATTTCTCACAGCATAGCTTACTTATTGATCTTGTTTATGTGTATTTCCATGAAGACCAAAATCTTGTCTGTTTTGTTCCCTCTGATCCCCCAGTGCCTAGAAGAGTGCTCACAAATGTGTGCTGAGGTAAATCTGTTGGTTGATTGTGATGGAGGGAATGAAACAGTAGCTGGGTTCTTCCCAGGAGATCCCTAGTTCCCTTACAAATAGACCTGGGCGAATTTGTCCACTGGGCTCCCAGACAGGCCCAAACATGCCTGAGAACTGGGCAACCTTAGCTTCCTTCAAACCAGGAAGCCCTGTTGGGATGCAGGGAGTGGCTGAACCCCTAGGTGTGAGAGAGCTGGCTGGGGAATATGGCCCCTGAGAGAGCCGGGGGCCTGGGAGGAAGTCTGGAGAACTCGGCATGCCCAAGACACTGTGGAATGACAACAATAAAACAATTTGGTAACACGTGTGATGTCCTTTTTTTTTTTTTTAAATAAATTTATTTATTTATTTATAGCTGCATTGGGTCTTTGTTGCTGTGCGCGGTCTTTCTCTAGTTGCGGCGAACGGGGGCTACTCTCCGTTGCGGTGCACCGGCTTCTCATTGCAGGGGCTCCTCTTGTTGCGGAGCACGGGCTCTAGGCGCACGGGCTTCAGCAGCTGTGGCACGTGGGCTCAGTAGTTGTGGCGCACGGGCTTGGTTGCTCCGCAGCATGTAGGATCTTCCCGGACCAGGGCTGGAACCCGTGTCCCCTGCATTGGCAGGAGGATGCTTAACCACTGCGCCACCAGGAAAGCCCGGCAGGCGGATTCTTAACCACTGCGCCACCAGGGAAGCCCACATGTGATGTCCTTTATTCAAGGGGAAACAATCCAGGGGTGCAGGGAGTACAGTGCTTCACAAGCAGAGGAGCCCTCCTCTTCAGAGATTTGGCAAGAGCGAGTTTATAGAGCTTAGAAGTGACGATGGGAAACAGGCATGGCTGGCTAGGAAGTCAGGATGTCCTTGCAAGGCCAGCAGGTCCTAGTTTCTAGGGCAAGGTAAGCTAAAGCCGAGTTAGAGAATCATGACTGGTGTGTTAAGTTTCCTTGATGGTGAGGTGTGTCCTACAAGTGCTGGGCTGACTTGGGTTTGTTAGATCTGTGACGTGGGCCTGGCCACCAGAGTGGCCCCCATGTTGTGGGAAATACGAATTACCTTTATCCACACGGAGAGGAAAGCAGCTAGGGCAGGGGAGCAGCGCAGAGAAGGAGTGACTGAAGAATGAGGGGTGCCTGGAAAGCTAAGGGAACAGAGATTGTGAGAGGGTAGAAAGGGGGCTGGCTGATAGTGAGTCCTGCCCGCGAGAGTCACCAGGCGAGAGCTGAAAAGACCATGTCAGTGGGCACCTGGGCGGGTGTCGGGGAAATAGTACCAGTGGGAGTGCGGAGGTGGAGAGAGGCAGTGAGGAGACTTTCCAGCACTGCGAGAGGACCTCCATAGACCGATGCGCAGAGGTACGCGGGGGCGAGATCCTCATGTTTGTGTCCGGGGACGAGGAAGGCGAGGAAGACGAGGCTGAAGGTACAGGAAATCCAGGGGACACGCAAAGGCGTGACAGTCCCGAGGAGGCGCGAAGCTGAGCAGTGTAGCTGCCTGCAGCCAGCTGCCTGTAGCTCCGCGAGGAGATGGGGCAGGAGGAAAAGGCTGGTCCCAGAAGCTTGGGCAGTGGGGACACACGGCGGAGAAGGCCACACCTGAGGACCCCTTTTCTAAAAAAGTAGAAAGCGGAGTCATTCCTGGGGGCCTGAGGAAAGTGTTAGGGTTGAACTAGC
Organism: Lagenorhynchus albirostris; assembly: GCF_949774975.1. NCBI lineage: Eukaryota > Metazoa > Chordata > Mammalia > Artiodactyla > Delphinidae > Lagenorhynchus > Lagenorhynchus albirostris. The sequence goes on along the minus strand of NC_083111.1, from coordinate 41,410,877 downwards.
GAAGGCAAATGAGAGAGAGGGACCAAGTCCACGTAAGGGGCTGAGAGCAGCTGCATCGGGGCCCCTCGGCTCTGCGACAGGCGATAGAGGCGGGCCTGGGTCCCAGGCCTGCAATGGGGAGCCGTGCAGGGACAGAACTGCGGGCCAGGGGCAGGAAACTGAGCACGGTAAGTGCGAAGAGGCCAGGAATTCAAGATCCTAGCGAGGACCCAGAATAGATGGGTGGGAGGGAGGAGAGCCCAGGGAGGATGGGAGGCTGTGCTCAGGCGACACTTTAGAGGTAGGATGACGAGGCCCATGCTGTGGCCGTAGGGAGGCTGCACGGACTGTCGGCATGGAGAGGGTCTCATTGACACGGATGCTGAAGTCTCCCACGATGATGGTAAAGTCAGAGGGAAACCAACCCCAAAGTCCTCGGGGCTCGTGGGGGAGACCCTGGCGGTGGAGGGTCGGGCAGCAACCGAGAGTTGCCTCCCAGTATCCATCCGCCCCTTGCTACTCGGCAGAAGGGGTTGGGCCTTTTTGCTGGAACCATCATCACCCAGACTTTTAATAATCACATTGCCCAGCCCGGCTGGCAGCTTGGAGTGGCCACGTGACCACGCTGGGGTACTTCTGGAAGCCGACCTGGCGTGTTGACTGAAGCTTGCACTGCACACTGGGCCATGAGGACGAGGGTCCCATCCTAAGAAAGGCAGAGCAGTAGAAGAGAGTAAGCCTGGGTCCTGAGACCATGAAGCCAACTTACCTGCCCTGGAACACCTACCTCTGAGACTTCTTTGACTTAATAAAATCTTGTGTTTGAGACGCTGTTATTTTAGGCTTTCCGTCAGCAGAGAAGCTAATCCTGAATGTTACAGACGGTGCATGAGGAATGGCCCAGATTTCAGAGGACCTCCTCCAGGAGGGTGAACACGTACTGGCCTATAAATAGTAATAAGAAGCTACAAGAATATCAACAAAGGCTTCCAGGCCTGAGGTAAATTCGGGGTGTGAGAACAAACAGCTTCCCTCGCAGGGGCTCTGGGCCGTTGCATTGTTTCCTTAGCTCAAGCGAGAAGGAAGAGGGAGATTCCACAAAGAGCTAAAAGCCACCGGGGAGGGTGCTGTCCACGAACAGGGTTTCTAAAAGGCAAAGATCAGAGGCTGAGCTGGAGCTGGCAGTGAGAAGAGGAGTTGGAAGCCGTCAGGTCAGAGCTTGTGCGGTCTGTATTTAGGACAGAGGTCTGTATTTAGGAGGGTATTAGACAGAGGGGCTGTATTTAGGACAGAGGTCAACGTGAGAGCCAAAGGCCTAGGCAGGCTCACATTTTTCAGGAGAGGTTAGCAGTCTCCTGCTGAACTTGTTGAGTTTGGGGAGACTGGGCTTCCTTCCTGCAGCTGCCTCCTGATGGTAGAGAGATGGGCAGGAAGCCAGCCCACGGTGGGGAGGGCAGGGGAGAGGCTGCCTAGCAGCAGGGGAGCTGGAAGGGTGGTGGCCCTCAGCTGAGAGGTCCTGAGGGTGGGGCCTCGTGTTTCCCACTTACTTTCCTCTAGTTTTTTTTTTGTTTTTTTTTGTTTTTTTGCGGTACGCGGGCCTCTCACTCTTGTGGCCTCTCGCGTTGCGGAGCACAGGCTCCGGACGCACAGGCTCAGCGGCCATGGCTCACGGGCCCAGCCGCTCTGCGGCATGTAGGATCTTCCCGGACCGGGGCACGAACCCATGTCCCCTGCATCGGCAGGCGGAATCTCAACCACTGAGCCACCAGGGAAGCCCTCCTCTAGTATTTTAATCGAGTATTTTCATTATGTGTTTTTAACCCAACTTCCCTATTAACTTCAGAGGACTGTACATGGCTATTGTGAAGGGCGGATCCTTAACCAGGGTTGAAAATGTAAACCCAGGGCAAGCATGTGGGTCTTGAAGAGGACCATTTCGTAGGAATCATCCTGCCAGGCCGCCAAAGGAGGCCAGAGCAAAACTAGCCAGAGGGAGACCCACTCAGGAATGGTGGCAGGATAGGAACCTGGGACTGGAATTATAAAGGGGCAGCTACAGGGGTCAAAGGCTGAAAAGAGACTCACTCCTGAGTGAAATGCAGGGCCACACGTGAGAAAGGGAGCAGCGTTCCTGACGAGGACTTACTTCACGGAGGAGCTGGGCAGACATGCAGTTACATTAACTAGTTCACAGTGCAGACCCAGGACAAAGTCCAAAAGTCGGTTATAGGAATTCAGCACAAGGTTGGGCGGATTTACAGCCAGGAATTCTTGCTGTTAACACACTTTTTTTTTTTTTAATTTTTATTAGAGTATAGTTGGTTTACAATGTTGTGTTAGTTTCAGGTGTACAGCAAAGTGAATCAGTTATACATATACATATAGCCACTCTTTTTTTTTTTTCAGATTCTTTTCCCATATAGGCCATTACAGAGTATTGAGTAGAGTGCCCTGTGCTAGACAGCAGGTTCTTATTATTTATCTATTTTGTATATAGTCGTGTGTATATGTCAGTCCCAATCTCCCAATTTACCTCTCCCCCCATTTATCCCCTGGGATAAGTAACCATAAGTTTGTTTTCTATACCCATGACTCTACTTCTGTTTTGTAAATAAGTTCATTTGTACCCCTTTTTTAGATTCCACATATAAGCGATGTCCTATGATATTTGAGCTGATGATGCCTCAAGTGTCCCCGTCTCACCCCCTCACACCCCCACCCAGGGTGAGATGGGGACAGAGGGCTCGGGGTGGGATGGGGCTGGACTTGGGTGGTGAGATCAGGGTTTCCAGCTGTGCGGAGGGGAGGCTAGCAGAGGTCAAGGATCAGACAGGGCCTAACAGGTTGTGTGGAAGCTGGCGGCCACGGCCACTATCCTGAAAGTCATAGTCCTTCTCCTTCTATTAACCCCGAATGGAGGAATCTAGCCACGCCACCAGGGACAGCTGCCCAAACCACGGCAGTGGTGCCTGCAAGGAGTGAACCTCCCGTCGTTTCCCATGGACCCTGGACCCTAGAGAGTGGTTCTTATTGAAACCACCTGTGTGCTATGATCAAAACAAAAGCCAAAAGCCTGATGCTCAGGCTACACCCCCAAATCAATCAAATCAGAATCTCCAGGGCCAGGAACCAAGGCCCAGTGGACTGTCAAGCTCTCCGGATATTCGCAATGTGCAGCCAGAGTTAGAACCCGAGGTTGGCCTCTGGCTTGGCCATAAAGCTGTGTGACTTCGAGCAATTTATCCAACTACACTTCGGTTTTCAGTGTGAAATGCAGCACTACCTTATAGGGTTCTTGTGAGGCTGGAGTGTGCTTAGGCAGGGCCTGGCGTGTCATAGCACTAGCTACTATTATTAATGCTAGTCAGGATGCAGTTTACAAACCCAACCTGAAAACCAACGGTTAGCCTCTTTGGCTCTTTCGGCATTTGTCAAATGTCACCCTCTTCAATAATGGCATGGTTTGTAGAGGCAGGGGTGGGTCAGGTTCTGTCGTGCTGATGGAGGATCCCATGCTGGTATTTTCTAAACAGGATAGGAGAGAAAAACAAGTCCCGCACAGGCTGGTCATTACGTCTTCAAATGAGAAACTGCCTTTTCAGGAAATCATTATCTCCATTTTACTTTTTTAATTCTTCTACTTTGGGGCGGGGGGGGGGTGGGGTTACGGTTTTATTCAGATATAATTCTCACACCATATGAGTCACCCACTTAAGTACACAACTCAGTAGTTTTTAGTACATTCACAGGCCTGTACAATATTCTCATTGTTGTTGTTTTGTTTTCACAAATCATGTTCAATTGTTGCCGTGTCTGGTGATCCTCGTCTTGGAAGAATGCTGTTACTCCAGCACTGGTTCATTACAAACTTCAACATGCCTATTGGGGATGGTTCCTCAAAATGGGACTATTTGAGCGTGATACTGTTCAAGTGATTTTGAAGTTCCTGTAACAGAAGCCATGTCAGAAAACCTAAGGCACCAGTGGCATGGGGTCCAGTGAGGAAAGCCATCCCCTTGGCAGACAGCCCGGGGAGAGACAGACAGGAGGGGCTGAGATGAGAAGAGTGGTCCTTCTAAAGAGAGGGGAGAGGGAGGGGAGAGAGAGCCTTAGCCTTCCCCTGGCTCATGTCTTGCTAAGATTGGCTAAGCAGGCCCCTCCTTGTCCCAAGAGTAGTGGGACAGGTTCTACCATTTTCTAGGCTTGAAGCACATGGGGAAGCTTAGTGCTCCCAGACTTCTCAGGTGGAAGTAGTCAGTGAAGCTACACCGTCTTGGAAGGTGACTGAAGCGGGGACTCCCTGTTTCAGTTACAGGACCCTCCATTCAGGATCGAGTCCTAAATTCTCCCCATCTGTCCATGGGCGTATCCCCTCATCCTTTTGTTTTTATTTAGTGTTAGAGGTAATATTTCTCCGAGCACTCTCTCGGCCCCCAATTTCTACAATTTTAGCCAATCCTTTTTTCTACCATCATCTTAGGTAGTTTTCAGAAGTGTGTTGTTTGTAGAAACACATACACACACCAACTAAGGTTTTATGCTTTGTCATCTCCAAGCACAACTCTCAGGTCTCCTCACCATGAACAGTATTTCCAGACTCCTGCCTGGAGGTGGAGCTGAAACAGGAGGAAAGGGGCAGGACACAGCCTTTAAAAGAATGACATAGCCATAGGATATAGCAAAAACTGGTTAGAACCAACTAGGTCCAAGACGGCAGAATATTCGACTTCCAGTGGACCTTGAACCTCATCATACGTCCATTGTAATATATTAGCATAAACTAAGTGACACACCTCCCAGCACCATGACAGTTCCAAGGCCAACCGTCAAAGGCCAAAAAGTGGGCAATGGCCCAATTCCTGGAAATCTCCACCCCCTTCCCCCAAATAATTGGAATAATCCTTCCTCCCATTAGCCTATGAAATTACCCAGCCCATAAAAACTAACCATTGCCATATTTTGAGGCCACTCTCGCCTTCTGAGATGGTCCACACTCTGTAGAGTGTTTCTCTCTAAATAAATCCACTTCTTACCTATCACTTTGTCTCTCACTTTGAATTCTTTCTTCCATGAGACATCAAGAACCTGAGCTTCATTAAGTCCTGAGACCAGGTGTGTGATCTCAGTTAAAAGACCATGGGTTCAAGTCCCAATCTGAGTTACACGGTTTCAGTGCCATCACAAAGAATTGCAGGTGGGACTTCCCTGGTGGCGCAGTGGTTAAGAATCCACCTGCCAATGCAGGGGATAAGGGTTCGAGCCCTGGTCCGGGAAGATCCCACATGCCACGGAGCAACTAAGCCCGTGTGCCACAACTACGGAGCCTGTGCTCTAGAACCTGTGAGCCTGCATGCCGCAACTACTGAAGCCCGTGTGCCTAGAGCCCATGCTCCACAACAAGAGAAGCCCCCGCTCTCTGCAACTAGAGAAAGCCTGCACACAGCAATGAACACCCAACACGACCAAAACATAAATAAAAATTTAAAAAGAAAAAGAATTGCAGATAGTAGAGAAGGAGGCTTCTGACTAGTTAGATGGTGCCAAAAATTCTCTCTCCCACAGGTCAAGCTTGCTTTCAACCAGTGCCTCCCTAACGTCTCAAAAGAAGCCCCTGTTTATTTTTGTATATAGTGTTAGAGAATGTTCTAATTTCATTCTTTTACATGTAGCTGTCCGGTTTTCCCAGCACCACTTATTGAAGAGACTGTCTTTCCTCCATTGTGTATTCTTGCCTCCTTTGTCGTAGATTAATAATGATAGGTACATGGGTTTATTTCTGGGCTTTCTATCTTGTTCCATTGATATCTATGTCTGTTTTTGTGCCAATACCATAGATAACCAACAAGGACCTACTGTATAGCAAGGGAACGATAGTCAATATTTTGTAATAACCTATAAGGGAAAAGAACCCGAATCACTGTGCTGTACACCTGAAACTAACACAATCAACTATACTTCAATTAAAAAAAAGAAGCACCTGTTTAAAAATGCAAATTCCAGAACCCATCCCCAACCCTCTAAAGCAGAAAGATAGTTCTACAGGTGTCTCCAGGTGATTCTTACCATAGGAAAGGGCTTTTGTTTTTTTTAATGCAAATACCTCCTCATTAGAGATTCCAGTTTAATGAGGGGATGGGGGCGGGTGGAACCAGGGTGGACTGATGTTTTTGAACACAGTGGCTCTGATGTTTAATCTACTGAGAATCACTGCTGACCTTCAGGCATACTTGACCCTATTCTCACCACTTTGATCAAAAAAGCCAAACTTCAATTGGGCTTTTTTTTGGGGGGGGTGGTTGGCGGCACTGGGTCTTCGTTGCTGCACAAGGGCTTTCTCTAGTTGCGGAGAGGGGACTACTCTTCGCTGCGGTGCGTGGGCTTCTCATTGCAGTGGCTTCTCTTGTTGCGGAGCACGGGCTCTAGGCGTGCGGGCTTTAGTAGTTGCAGCACGTGAGCCCTAGAGCATGAGGACTTCAATAGTTGCAGCATACAGGCTTCAGTAGCTGCAGAGCACAGGCTCAGTAGTTGTGTCTCATGGGCTCTAGAGCGCAGGCTCAGTAGTTGCGGCGCACGGCATTAGTTGCCCCGCGGCATGTGGGATCTTCCCGGACCGGGGATTAAACTCGTGTCCCCTGCATTAGCAGGCGAATTCTTAACCACTGTGCCACCACGGAAGTCCCTCAACTGGGCTTTGTAGTGATGATTTCAATCAGGTTTTCTCCCTTTTGGATATGATATGTTAGTTTTCTTGATCATCATTATTTAAAAACAAAATATAAAAACAAACAAGAGCTCTGCTTTGGGAACTGTCCTGTGCATACCCACCCTCACGCAGCCCTCTCAACAACCCACTGAGGTTGGTTCTATCATTGCCCCACTTTACAGATGAGAAAAGAGCTTTGCTTAAGACCATCTAGCTAATGAGTAGCAAAGGCATTCTCACCATATCCCAGGCTGGGCTCTCCTCATTAAGGAGGATGCCACACCCTTCCTCTCAGGGTGTGCATCTCTGCCTTGCTTCTGTCTTCACTAAACAAACTGTTTCTCTGTGTGCTCTCCCACTTGTTGTTCTGATACGTCTCTAATAATAAACTTTGTACCTGTTTTTATAGAGAAAAACAAAAAACGCAGACTAGCCACCGAGTGCTACGCCCCTGTGCTCAGCCTGCCCAAAACTGGCCCACAGAGCAGGGTGGCTCTGAGCCAAGGAACAAGGCTCCACCGAAAAGCACACACACCTGCCTTGTGTCAGGCCAGCAACGGTAGGCTATGTTGGAGTACCCTTACGTACAATCACTCCCAGTTGATGGTGCTTCAGAATCACCTGAGGAAGGTGTTAAAAATGCAGATACCTAGGTCCTATCCTCAGAGATTCTAGCTCATTACGTCTGGGATGCAGCCCAAGAGTCTATAAGTATAGCCAATGACTCTGATGCAAGTAATTGGAGGGCTAGGATGAAAAAAGAAAACAGGGGGAAGGAGGGAAGAAGGAAGGAAGGAAAGTAGAAAGAGTGCCCTGGGTGAGCAATCCGCCTTGACAGAAGGATAAGAAGTCCCCCGTGGAGGGGAGCCTGCAGTTTTAATGACTTCTCCTCTCTTCCTCCACACCTAGGTAATTTCCACTCCTCCTTCAAGCCCAGGTCCCATGTCACACCTCCTCTGGGCTGTCTTTTTCTCTGTGACTCCAGAAAGAGTTAAGGAGGCCTCCTCAGGAATTCATAGCCTTTAAATCTAGGCACGAGTGAATTTTCCTTATCATATTGGCTCAAGCGGTGGTTTGCACTGCTTAGCCTTTGTGGGCGAATTAGTCACCTCACAGGGGTAAAGCCACAACTCTGGGCTGCTGTCTGCAGACCTGCTGCTGGGCAGCTGGGGAGTCAGAGGAGACCCAGAGAGGAGTCCAGGTGGGCCTGAGCAGATGTTCAAAGACTAACAAGAGCTGTTAATGCTCCAGGGGTGATCTGCCTACACCCCACACGCCCACACACAGGCCAAGACTCAGCCCCTTGAGATCAGTGACCGTGCTAGACCCTTTCCTGAACTGTCAGTGCCGTGCCTGGTGGTAGGCACTGAAGCAAGGATGCCAATAGGTTTCATCCAGCTTGTCGGCTCCAGTCGGGGTCCAAGCAGCTGCTTGGAGGGCCCTGTGGACATGATGGAGGTGGTGTCAGGTTCTATGGGGAAGAACTCTGATAATGATTATTAATGTCTGCCTGGGGCAAAGGAGGTACTTGCCTGCCACGTGTTTGCCAGCTGCCTTAGTTTCCTGGGACTACAGCAACAAATTACCACAAACTCGGTGACTTACAACAACAGAAATTTATTCTCTCACAGTTCTGGAGGTCAGAAGTCTGAAATTAGTCTCACTGGGTCAGAATCAAGATGTTGGTAGGACTGTGCTCTCTCCAAAGGCTCTCGGGGAGAATCCTTTCTTGCCTCTTCCAGCTTCTGGTAGCCCAGGTGTCCCATGGCTTGTGGCAGCCTCACTCCAATCGCTGCTCCCAGACTCACGCTGTCTTCCTCCATGTGGTCAGGTCTCCCTCTCTTCTCTTTCATAAGGATACCAGTCACTGCATTTAGTACCCGCCCCAAATCCAGGATGACCTCATCTCAAGCTTCTTAACTACATCTGCAAAGACCCCTTTCCAAATAAGGTCACATGCACAGCTACCGGGGGTTGGGACTTGGACATTTTTGGGGGGCGGGCGGGGTGAAGAGTGGGCATTCAACCTACTAAACTAAGCTTGTACTAAATAAATGTCAGTAATTAAGTACCCTCTGCTCTTTTTCCCCACCTCCCACCCCCTTGTTCAGACCTTTCAAAACCTAATGCTGGTGAACCTCCCTTCCCGCCAGGGACAGATGTGCCCTGGTGCCAGTTTGGGCTCATTTCAGGCGTCCCGTCCAGCAGCCAGGACCACAGGGGGTGCTGAAGACCAAGAGAGGCAGAGAGCCTCCCGCTCCGACAAAGATGGTACAATGAGTGCCAAGCCCTCTCCAAATGTCACCAGGAGATCACCGTGCAGAGTCTCCTTGGGGTGGACCAGATGCAGAACCCAGTCCCTGAGCGTGGGTCAAGGCCATGGTCGGGTTGCCCTCACCCCACTGACTCATGCCGCCCCTGTGGTCATCATGTTCCACCCCATCAAGTGTCTCCTGCTTAAAGGTCACCCACATCACGAAAGGCAGTTGCAGTGCAGACCAGGTGACAGAAGACCTGCTCCAAATCCCCCTCTGCCACCTTCTGTGCAGCCTGACTGGGAGCTGCTCATTTCATACCTCCGAACCTCACTGTAAAATCAGGCTGCAAATGATACCTACAGACTTAAATCCTTTCTCCAGCCAGGCCAGGTATCATTAAACAGGTCCTTCCTCACAGGCCACATGAGTAAGTGTGAAGGTTCCAGGCCCACAGTAGGCCTTCCATAAGCTGCTTTTTTCTTTTTTCTTACTGAATAAAATGTGTGACAACACAGCAGGTGCAGCATCCCACGTTCACCAGGTTTGAACACACTCCTGTCTTTAACCAGCACATGCACATTGGGAACTCCTAAGTCTCTCTTCCTCCTGCACATCTGACCGCCTGACCCATATCTCAATGTTTCCACGGTCAGACTCTGCATCCCCCACGCCTCACCTGTTCCTTGTCCTGTAACCTTCAGCTGCGTGAGTAGCCACCCAATCCAACATCTGACAGGCGTCTCTCCTTTACCCCCAAGTCATTCACCAATTGTTATCCGTCCTTCTTCCTTCATATACCTCAAATTTCTCTCCACCTCTTTATGTCCGCCTTGTCTTCACATATTTAAAGGCACATCATTTCTCAGCCGAAATGATGAAACATGTTCCCTTCTTTGTCCCTTCCCTGCCCAGTTTATGTTGACACAGCTGACATTTCTAAGATACGCATCTAATCACGCGCACAGACCCTTTGGGCCAAAGACCATCCTCCTCGGGGTGGCTGCAAGGCCCATGTGACCAGCCCCAGCTACCACTCCAGCCATGCTCCCACCATCCCCTGAACCAGAGCCCTGTGTAGCTGCTTGAGTTCCCAGCCACCTCTGCCCCGCCCTCTTTTATTCCTCCATGTGTTTGCATATTCTGTTCCCTTTGCTGGGAGCATTCTTCTAGCCATTCCTCACATTATTAACCCTTCCTCAACCTTGAAGACTCAGCTCCTTCAGAAGGCCTTCTTCAACCTTCCCTCTCCAAGCTCCCATAGCATCTTGCCCTTTGTCTCTCACAACACACATTATATCATAAATGCCTATTACTTATCTATCTGCTCCACATGTCACACACCCCTACACCCTGCCCCAGACTGTGAGCTCCTTGAAGTTTGGGACTGTGTCTCTTCTCTCTGTATTTCCAGTACCTGGCACAGGGCCTGCCAATAGTGCCTTAATCAACATTTGTTGAAGTGTTGAATGCCAAGGACAGAGCAGCATGATATTAATAGATATATCTGGTTGATTCTTTTTTTATTCATAAATACGTTGTTTATTTGTTTGTTTTTAGCATTCCATATTGCAGAAAGAGATTTCTATGCCTGAAAAAAATGTTCCTTTGTTCAGTAAATCACATGGAAATCCAGCAGACATCATGAAAATTCTGAAAGGCAACATGGCCATTTTGGAAAAGCAAGTCAAAAAGACAACATATGAGCTAAAGCACTAATATTATTATTAAAATACATATGTTCTGAATCCAAAAACCAATGTAAAAACTTAATGAAGAATCCCAAATATGGTCTGTGATATGTACATAGGGTCTCTATAAATACATTTATAATTTTTGAAGCTTTTTCCTTCCAACTTTATTGACATATATATATAATTGACATATAATTGGTTGATTCTTATACAAAGCAAAATACCGTATTATTCAGTGAGCAAAATAGTAAGCAATACCCTTAACATTTTATTGAAACATATCAAAGTTTCTTCATGTGGCCATTTCTTCCAAGGGCTTAACACAAAATCCAACACAGTGAAGGTTTTTGCTAGGCACTGGGCTAACAGGGTACTTTACAGAACTTGTATTAAATGGCAGTCAGTATTTGATACAGAAATCACTGTTGAGTAAATGGATTAAAAGCTCCAACCAAAAGACATAGACTGGCTGAATGGGTACAAAAAGAAGACCCGTATATGTGGTGTTTACAGGAGACCCACTTCAGACCTAGGGCACATGCAGACTGAAAGTGAGGGAATGGAAAAAGATATTCCATGCAAATGGAAATCAAAAGAAAGCTGGAGTAGAAATTCTCATATCAGACAAAATAGACTTAAAATAAAGACTATTACAAGAGACAAAGAAGGACACTACATAATGATCAAGGGATCAAGCCAAGAAGAAGATATAACAATTGTAAATATTTATGCACCCAACATAGGAGCACCTCAATACATAAGGCAAATGCTAACAGCCACAAAAGGGGAAATCGACAGTAACACATTCATAGTAGGGGACTTTAACACCCCACTTTCACCAATGGACAGATCATCCAAAATGAAAATAAATAAAGAAACACAAGCGTTAAATGATGCATTAAACAGATGGATTTAATTGATATTTATAGGACATTCCATCCAAAAACAACAGAATACAGTTTCTTCTCAAGTGCTCATGAAACACCCTCCAGGATAGCTCACATCTTGGGTCACAAATCAAGCCGTGGTAAATTTAAGAAAATTGAAATCATATCAGGTATCTTTTCTGACCACAACGCTAGGAGACTAGATATAAATTACAGGAAATAATCTGTAAAAAATACAAACACATGGTGGCTAAACAATACACTACTAAATAACCAAGAGATCACTGAAGAAATCAAACAGGAAATCCAAAAATACCTAGAAACAAATGACAATGCAAACACGACAACCCTAAACCTATGGAATGCAACAAGAGCAGTTCTAAGAGGGAAATATATAGCAATACAGTCCTACCTCAAGAAACAAGAAAAATCTCAAATAACCAACTTAACCTTACACCTAAAGCAATTAGAGAAAGAAGAATAAAAAAAAAAAAAAACCCAAAGTTAGCAGAAGGAAAGAAATCATAAAGAGCAGATCAGAAATAAATGAAAAAGAAATGAAGGAAACAATAGCAAAGATCAATAAAACTAAAAGCTGGTTCTTTGAGAAGATAAACAAAATTGATAAAACATTAGCCAGACTCAGCAAGAAAAAAAGGGAGAAGACTCAGATCAATAGAATTAGAAATGAAAAAAGGAGAAGTAACAACTGACACTGCAGAAATACAAAGGATCATGAGCAATTACTACAAGCAACTATATGCCAATAAAATGGAGAACCTGGAAGAAATGGACAAATTCTTAGAAAAGCACAACCCCCGAGACTGAACCAGGAAGAAATAGAAAATATAAACAGACCAATCACAAGCACTGAAATTGAGACTGTGATTAAAAATCTTCCAACAAACAAAAGCCCAGGACCAGATGGCTTCACAGGCGAATTCTATCAAACATTTAGAGAAGAGCTAACACCTATCCTTCTCAAACTCTTCCAAAATATAGCAGAGGGAGGAACACTCCCAAACTCATTCTACGAGGCCACCATCACCCTGATACCAAAACCAGAAAAAGATGTCACAAAAAAAGAAAACTACAGGCCAATATTACTGATGAACATAGATGCAAAAATCCTCAACAAAATACTAGCAAACAGAATCCAACAGCATATTAAAAGGATCATACACCATGATCAAGAGTTTATCCCAGGAATGCAAGGATTCTTCAATATATGCAAATCAATCAATGTGATACACTATATTAACAAATTGAAGGATAAAAACCATATGATCATCTCAATAGATGCAGAAAAAGCTTTCAACAAAATTCAACACCCATTTAGGATAAAAACCCTCCAGAAAGTAGGTATAGAGGGAACTTACCTCAACATAATAAAGGCCATATAATGACAAACCCACAGCCAACGTCATTCTCAATGATGAAAAACTGAAACCATTTCCACTAAGATCAGGAACAAGACAAGGTTGTCCACTCTCACCACTATTATTCAACATAGTTCTGGAAGTTTTAGCCACAGCAATCAGAGAAGAAAAAGAAATAAAAGGAATCCAAATAGGAAAAGAAGAAGTAAAGCTCTCACTGTTTGCAGATGACATGATACTATACATAGGGAATCCTAAAGATGCTACCAGAAAACTACTAGAGCTAATCAATGAATTCAGTAAAGTAGCAGGATACAAAATTAATGCACAGAAATCTCTTGCATTACTATACACTAATGATGAAAAATATGAAAGAGAAATTAAGGAAACACTCCCATGTACCACTGCAACAAAAAGAATAAAATACCTAGGAATAAACCTACCTAAGGAGACAAAAGACCTGTATGCATAAAACTATAAGACACTGATGAAAGAAATTAAGGATGATACAAATAGATGGAGAGATATACCATGTTCTTGGATTGGAAGAATTAACATTGTGAAAATGACTCTACTACCCAAAGCAATCTACAGATTCAATGCAATCCCTATCAAACTACCAATGAAATTTTTCACAGAACTAGAACAAAAAAATTCACAACTTGTATGGAAATACAATAGCCCGAATAGCCAAAGCCATCTAGAGAAAGAAAAACGGAGCTGGGGGAATCAGGCTCTTGGACTTCAGACTATACTACAAAGCTACAGTAATCAAGATAGTATGGTACTGGCACAACAACAGAAATATAGATCAATTGAATAGGATAGAAAGCCCAGAGATAAACCCATGCACATATGGTCACCTCATTTTTGATAAAGGCTGCAAGAATATGCAGTGGAGAAAAGACAGCCTCTTCAATAAGTGGTGCGGGGAAAACTGGACAGCTAAATGTAAAAGAATGAAATTAGAACACTCCATAACACCATACACAAAAATAAACTCAAAATGGATTAAAGACCTAAATATAAGGCCAGACACTATAAAACTCTTAGAGGAAAACATAGGCAGAACACTCTATGACATAAATCACAGCAAGATCCTTTTTGACCCACCTCCTAGAGAAATGGAAATAAAAACTAAAATAAACAAATGGGACCTAATGAAACTGAAAACCTTTTGCACAGCAAAGGAAACCATAAACAAGATGAAAAGACAACCCTTAGAATGGGAGAAAATATTTGCAAATGAAGCAACAGACAAAGGATTAATCTCCAAAATTTACAAGCAGCTCATGCAGCTCAATATCAAAAAAACAAACAACCCAATCCAAAAATGGGCAGAAGACCTAAACAGACATTTCTCCAAAGAAGATATACAGATTGCCAACAAACACATGAAAGGATGCTCATCATCACTAATCATTAAGAAATGCAAAACAAAACTAAAGTGAAGTATCACCTCACACCAGTCAGAATGGCCATCATCAAAAAATCTACAAACAATAAATGCTGGAGAGGGTGTGGAGAAAAGGGAAACTTCTTGCACTGTTGGTGGGAATGTAAATTGATACAGTATGAACAGTATGGAGATTCCTTAAAAAACTAAAAATAGAACTACAATATGACCCAGCAATCCCACTACTGGGCATACACCCTGAGAAAACCGTAATTCAAAAAGACTCATGTACCATAATATTCATTGCAGCACTTTTTACAATAGTCAGGACATGGAAGCAACCTAAGTGTCCATCGACAGATGAATGGGTAAAGAAGATGTGGCACATATATGCAATGGCATATTATTCATCCATAAAAAGAAACGAAATTGAGTTATTTGTAGTGAGGTGGATGGACCTAGAGTCTGTCATACAGAGTGAAGTAAGTCAGAAAGAAAAACAAATACTGTGTGCTAACACATATATATGGAATCTAAAAAAAAAAAAAAAACGGTTCTGATGAACCTAGGGACAGGACAGGAATAAAGACACAGACATAGAGAATGGACTTGAGGACACAGGGAGGGGGAATGGTAAGCTGGGAGGAAGTGAGAGAGTGGCATGGACATATATACACTACCAAATGTGAAATAGATAGCTAGTGGGAAGCAGCCACATAGCACAGGGAGATCAGCTCGGTGCTTTGTGACCAGCTAGAGGGGTGGGAGAGGGAGGGTGGGAGACCCAAGAGGGAGGGGATTTGGGGATATATGTATATGTATGGCTGATTCACTTTGTTATAAAGCAGAAACTAACACACTATTGTAGAGCAATTATAATGCAATAAAGGTGTTAAAAAGAAAATCACTGTTGAAAGTAACACAGCCTTGGGGAGCCAACTTGTGATAGAATCTAGATCGCTGTCAGTTCAAAATTAAATTTCCTGAGTTGGGCGGATGGTGGCCACATCCTGTGTGGTTGATTAAAGAAGATTCGTTTTTGGATGGCAGGTGACAAGGACCATATTCTATGGGAAGACTGAGCAGCCTATTAAAGAGATGAAGCCTGCCCCGTCTCTACCCAAACGTGGGTCACAGGCTCCTCTACATAAATCCCACACCCCAGGTATGCTGGATCTTCACTTTCTCCAAATCCATCATGCACCTTCCCGCACCTCTGCCGTTTTCTCCACCTGGAATGCCCTCCCCCTCCAATTCCTACCCCACAATATCCTGTCCATTTGCCAAGGCCCAAGTCATTGAGATATAGATAATATTCCCCCATTATCTCTTTCTTCCACATTGAACTTTTGGCTGGACACTTGGTTACTTGGCTATAGACTACATTTCCCAACCTGCTTTGTAATTAAATGTGGCCAAATGGCCAAGTTCTGGCCAACAGAATAAGTGAGCCACTCTGGGTCTGTGCCTTAAAGCATCTGTTTGTTCCTCCATCCTCCCTTCGCCCTTGCCACAAGGTGGGAGGTCAATGCAGCAATGACCAAGCTTTAACCTTACAGATGAAGATAATACCCAACAGGACAGTGGAGCAAAGCAACAGCATAGAGCAAAACTGTGTCCCTGAATGACCCTGCGGAGCTGAGCTGTCCCACCAGACTAGTGCCACCTGCGTCTGCACTGTTATGGGAGAGGGAAATAAAATTATATCCTAAGATTGATCTTATATAGACTACTGTGTTTTGGGATCTCTGCGCCATAACTTATTTATCCACTATCTCCTCTAAAAAGACTTCCCTGAGAGCTGTCTGAAGTCCTGCCGTGACTTTGGTGGCAATGCTCATACAGCATCCATGTGCCATTACAGCCACGTCCATGCATGTTACTTGTCACTCCTGGACTGGAAGATTCTTGAGGGCAAAGGCCACACCGACTTCATCTTTGATGTCCCCCAGAGCCATCAGCACAGCGTCCTTACACGGAAGTCATGTCTGCTGAAGAAGTGAGTGAATACACAGTGCTTCCCACTCGAATACCGTTTTTAGAAAAGAAGCAAAGATAGCAGCAGTGGAGTCAACACACAACACACTTAAACATAAACCAGAAAGAATGGGGCTGACAAATAAAAGGCCTGCGGTGTCAAACTGGTAATAGTAATACTCCAAAAATAAATGTATTGTGGTAACAAAGCCTGAAGAGACTGCACTGAAAAAACACAGAAGGTTACTGAAGCCCTGGAGCAGCGCCCCCCTTCCGCCCAGTGACTGCATCGCCCTCGGGAGATGGCCAAGGTGGAGATGGCCACACGCTCTCAGGACCTGGACGACCACTTCTGCGAACTGGATCCCCTCCCCCTGGGCACTTGTTGTCGTACTGGGAGAGAGGGAGTAACATTGTTCTTCCAGACCATGGAAGTCTCAGTCACAGGGGTGTGAGGTCTGGGGCCAGACTGCTGAGTTTGAATCCCAGCTCAGCTGCTTACCAGCTGTGTAACCTTGGACAAGTAGCTTAACCTCTCTGCACCTCCATTTCCTCATCTGTAAAACAGAGATGATAACAGTACGTACTTCTGAGGTTGTTGTAGGATGAAGTGAGTTCATACATTAAGGCACCTACGATAGGGCCTGGCACACAGTCTGTGGCAAGTGCTGTCATCAACATCACCCTTGTCTCTGTTGTCGTCACCCTTACAGGTAGCTCACAACGCAGAACCCTTTGTGCAGTGGGTAGAGCAAACTAAAATGCCTGATTTCCAGACTAAAACTACTGAGGTTCTAAGGGATCATGTGACTTGCCAGGGGTCACCAGGAATAGAAGCGGGACCTGGACTGCCCCTCTGGTATCCCAGCTTTAAATCATGTGCTAATGGGGAACTCTGTAACCTCCATGTGGGAATTCTTCTCCTGCTTCCAGAAGGGCTCCTGGACTTCAGGAGGGAGCAGCCCCGGGGAGGCTAAGAGCTGAGGGGAGACTATCATCTCTTCCTGTTTGAGTGGCGTCTCAGGAGTCCAGGTGAGGAGCCAGACCTCTCTGCCTGCTGCCCATCCCCCAGCAGCCTCTTGATCCTCCTGGGCCCCAGGGAGCTGAGCCTTCTCTTTAGGCTGCGTGGGGGCGGGGAGGCACCAGGAAGAAGTTTGGGTGCTTGCTGATAAAAATAGATGAAGAAACGTGAAGGGGCCAGAAAGTCTCAGATGACGTTGTAAGCAAACCTGCAGAA
The DNA here is from genome assembly GCF_949774975.1 of Lagenorhynchus albirostris. Classification (NCBI taxonomy): domain Eukaryota; kingdom Metazoa; phylum Chordata; class Mammalia; order Artiodactyla; family Delphinidae; genus Lagenorhynchus; species Lagenorhynchus albirostris. The sequence goes on along the minus strand of NC_083111.1, from coordinate 41,393,370 downwards.
AGGAAAATGTGAATGAGGAAGTATAAATGAGAAAATAGAAAAAATGTGCTTGGGCCGTGTCAGAGCACAGGTGCTTCTGGTGATGTCCTGGCTGGCCCATTAGCCGAGGTGATCCGAATAAAGCCAGACTCTGTGTGTGTGTGTGTGTGTGTGTGTGTGTGTGTGTGTGTGTGTGTGTGTGTGTGTGTGTGTGTGTGTGTGTGTGTGTGTGTGTGTGTGTGTGTGTGTTCAGGGGGCTGTGATCGATGCAGACACAGCACGGGACAGAAAGAGAGACAGGAAGAGTCTAGGAGCCATTCACAAAGAAAGGATGGGAGAAGAAAAGGGGAGAAGGGAGAGGAGACAGGAAGGGAAAAAAGACAAAGAGAAGCTGAGAGACGAGAAAAGAGGAGAGGCCGAGAGCCCCACCACCACAGAAGCAGGGACTGTCTTCACCATGTCACGCTCTCAAAGTGCCCCCCTCAAAAACTGAACAGAATGAGACTTCTCTCCCTGAGGGAGCTCTCTTTCAGGAAAGTGCTGGAATGTTCCAGCTACTGGGCGCTGACCAATATCCCAGCCCCCCCTTCCTGGCTAACCTCCCCCTTTTTGTCTCTTCCTGATTTGGTAGGACGCCCTCCCTCTTCCTTGAGCTCTGCTTCTTCCATAAAATTGAAGATGCTGTCGTGGCCCCTCTCGGCCGATCGTGTGAGTTGGGCCAGTGGAGCCCTCCAGTCCGGTGTGCCCACGGACGGCCTCCCAGAAAAGGTCACGTACATTCTCAGCCCCAGGTTGCAGTGTCACGTGACAACCAAGGTCCACAAACCCTCAGGCCCAAGGTCAACACCCAGCAGTAGTGGCAAGGCCCAGAGGTCCCTCTGTCTGCAGGGGCAGCACTCCCTTCCCTCGGGCCAAGCAGACCCAAAAGTGACCCCAAACCACAGCTCCAGGAGCCCCGTCTCTGTCCCTGGAGACACGGGCCATGAGCTCCGTGGCTGGCAGCCTCCGCCTGTTTCCCCTGCACCCCACACCTTGGCTGCAGGCCTCACAGTTCCCCCGGAGGTTGGCCTCTCCACGCTTCACCCCGCGCACTTCCTTCCAGGTCAGACAGGACTCCAGGCCACTTTCCTCCACCACCACTATCTTGACTTCCTGAGAAACCTGAACCAAACACCCACCTTGGGACGCACACGCCTCGCGTCTGCTTTCAGGTGAGGAGATTCCAGGCCCTTCCTGGCCAGGCACCTGCCCCCTTAGCAGGGCCAGCAGGACAGGCCTGGGGCTTCCTCCGCCCCCGCAGCTCCAGCCCGCAGCCCAGTCCCAGGACCCCCTCGCCTCATCCTCAACAGCATGAATCCACCCACACCCAATTCCAAGTCTTCTTAAATCTGTAGTCCCAGCAGGTCTGCCACACAGCACGTGCATAATAAGCGTTTCTGGATGGATGGCTTTCAACTTCTGATTCCTGGGAGTCTATAGACTGTTTTTTAAAACTCTTCTTTCAGACCAACCCCAGTGCATCTCCGCCTCCTCCTCTGTCTCTGCTGCAGGCATAGGGGCCCGGAGGAACCCCTTCTTGACCTTCTAGGTGGCAGAGGCCAGAGGACTGCAGACTCTAAGGTGTTCCTGGGCCATCGCCCAAACCTGGTGTATCAATTTCCTGTGGCTGCCGTATCGAATTGCCGTAAACTGGGTCGTTTCAAACAATAGAAATTTATTCTCTTGTGGTTCTGGAAACCAAAGTTCTGAAATCTGTGTCCCTGGGCTGGAATCAAGGAATTGAGAAGGTGGCACTCTGTCCAGAGCCTCGAAGGAAGGAAAGAATCCATCATCTCGCCTCTTCCAGCTTCCGGTGGCATTCACTGGCTTGTGACCGCATCACTCCAATCTCCACCTTCTGGTGACATCGCCTTCTCTTTTCTGTGTGTCAAATTTCCCTCTGCCTTCCCCTTAAAAGGATACATGTGATTGCATTTGGAGCCCACCTGGATAATCGTGGCTACTCTTCCTATCTTGAGATCCTTAACCACATCTGGATTAAATTTAACTTAATCCCATCTGGATTATGACAAAGCCCTTTTTGCCATATAAGGAAAGTGACATTCACAGGTTGCAGGGATTAAGACCTAGATGTATTTGGGGGGGGGGCATTGGTCACTTTGCCCCTTGCTAGATCTGTGATTTGAACAAGTTGCTGAATTTATCCAAACATCTATCGAAAGTCTTCTGTGTGCCAGACACCATGCTAGGCGTGAGTTCCCTGCAAAACGGAGAAAACAGTATGTTCAGTACTATGTTGATGTATGGACAGTGCCTGGAATTGTGCCTGACTCACAGTAAGCACTCAATGAATCCTAGCTATTACCATTATCCCTAGTAGGTGTTCAGTAGGTGGGATTTATTTTTAACACCCAGATTATACAGGCATGGAAAAACCGAGACAAAACAGAATCATGGAAGACAACAGAAAAAAGAGGTCCTCCATATCTTCTTTGATTTTCACAACCCTGTGTGAGTTGGGTGATCTTCTATTTTACTGAGGAAAAAGTAAAGTTCAGAGAGTTAAGATCCAGCAGACACAGTTGATGCTCACCACATATCCATGTGTGCTCCACAATTTCCCCTGTAGCTAGACAGGGCCACGTGACCACTTCTGTCCAATGGACTGGGAGCAAGAGTTACAGGTGTCACTAGCGGGATAAGGCGGAGGAAGCACCCTGAACGCCCCCTCAGCTCTCCCTTCACCTGCCATGCTCACCACAGAGTTCTCACGTTGAGATGGCATAATCACAATATTGAAACAACCCAGGTCCCCAAGACACTGCTGGAAGAGAGCTGTCTGATCCACGGAGGACTTCATACAAGTGAAAAAACAAAAACAAAATACAGAGCTTGTGTGTGTTGGGCCACTGAGGCTTGGCGTTTGTTTGTTATCACATCATAGCCTATCCTTGACTTACTAAAATCCAGGTCTTCTGACCAGGTGTCTGTTTCAGTCTACACTTACAGTCTTTACGTCCACACCTCCCACTCACATGTTAGTCTCTTTGGTCAGCCTTCTAGCCCATCTGTCCACTGAATTTGCCCTTTGACCACCATACTGCCAAATCCAATTAACGGTATTAGACTTCTTTCATAATGAATTTCTGAGGAGTTCTGCTGAAATATTTTCCTCCCTTGGTTACTCTAGTAGAAAGTAACAGAAAACCTAATCTAAACTGGCCAAAACAAAAATAAAATTCATTGTATCACATAGGAAAAGGCTCGATGGAAGAGTGGATTCCAGGGATGGCTGCGATAGTAGATCACCAATGTCATCAAAGATTCCAGTTCTTTCCATTTCTCCTCTCTGCCAGCTTTGGCATGTGGACTTGCTCCCTAGGCTGGGTTTCCTTATGATCACAGATAGCTGCAACTGTTTCTGGTATCCCATGCAGACTGGACAAAGTCCAGAGGTAAAATAGAACCATCTCATCCTTGCCCCCATCTTAAGAAGAGGAAACCTTTCCCAGAAGCCCTTTAGAACTCTTCCTCTCACGTTTCATTGGTCAGGATGGGTCACAGGTCCATTCCTATACCAATCACTGACAAGGGGAATGAGGTTACCACCACTGGCTTCCACTGTCAAGATCCACTCTTTGGAACAGGAAGGACCACATACTTATGTCAAGGAGGATAGAGGGACAGACCTTTCTTGGTGTCCTCTCCTGGGTACTCTTCCTCTGAAGGCAACTTGAGTTTTTACTTCCCCAAGGGTTTTATGCCCAGACCTCTGGCCCTACTCCACACCCTCTCCCCAGCAGTCTCATTCATCCCTATGGTTTTAATTTCCACATATATGACCAGGAGTCCAAATCTACACCTCCTGCTCTGAATTCTCTCAAGCTCTGGACTCAAATATAAAACCGTTTGCTACATGAGGTCCCAAAGGATCTTCAAACTCGCTGTGTCTGAATCAGAACTGATCTAAACCTTCCCACCTCAACTTCCTGAAAGTTGTTGTTCTTCTTGGGTCTGTGGTTCAGGTTAGTGGCATGAACTTCCACTCTCCACTGCTCCTTCTACCACACTGGAGTAGTCATCAAGCCCTGGGGTTCCAGCTTGAAACCTCAAATTCATCCCCCCTCCCCATCCTCACAGCTGCTGCCTGGGTTCAGGCCTATGTTTCTTTCCTGGTGCATCACAATAACCTCCTAACTGGCCTCCTTGCTCCAGCCTGGGGGCCGTCAATCCACCTAATACAGCCTCCAGGGCAGTGGCATTGTGCCCCTTCTAATTCCCATCCCCCAGCTCTGAACACACCTGCTGGGTCTTCCATGGGCAGACCCTGACCCTGCAGCTCTTTCATCTGCATCTTGACAACACTAAGTTTCCATATGATGTCACCACTCTGGGCCTTTGCACCTTCTGTTCCCACTGCCTAGAACACCCAGCAAACTTCTCTTCTTCCTTTAGTCATCACCTCCTCCAGAAAGACTTCCCTGATTCGCTCCTGATAAAGTTAATCAGTGCCTCCTCTGTGTAACATTTTCCTTCGATGATCCATTAAGCATGTACTGCCTGCTTACTATGTTCCAGGCACTGGGGTATGACAAGGAACATGACAGACACAGTCTCTCTCCTGTGGGAGGGAGAGGAAAAGGAAACAAAGCTAAGAGATGTCAAGAGGAATTGGAATAATGATGGGGAGGGCCTCAGGGAAGACTTTTCAGGGCACCTGAAAGATAAGTAGGAGCTCACCAGGTGAATGGGAGAAGGGGATTTGGGCAGAGGGATCAGCCTGTGGCGAGGCCTTGGGTGGTAAAGAACATGGCATATCAAAAATATCAAGAGATTGGGCTTCCCTGGTGGCGCAGTGGTTGAGAGTCCGCCTGCCGATGCAGGGGACACGGGTTCGTGCCCCGGTCCGGGAAGATCCCACATGCCGCGGAGCGGCTGGGCCCGTGAGCCATGGCCGCTGAGCCTGCGCGTCCGGAGCCTGTGCTCCGCAACAGGAGAGGCCACAACAGTGAGAGGCCCGCGTACCGAAAAAAAAAAAATCAAGAGGTCAAATCTAAACCTTCTACAGCTTCTCTTGCTGGACCCCCCAACACAGGGCTCACCAGAGGGTCTTCCCTACCAGGAAGAGTCCCTAGAGGGCAGGCTCCAGGACTGACTCACCTCCTTCTCTTACTACTGCAGGATGTGGCACCCAGAAGGAGCTCAGGGGGATTTGGGGAGAATGGAGAGAGAGTGGATCTGACAAAGGTGTCACGTGTAAATGTGAGCCACTCTGCACAGGCAAGTTTATTCCCAGGGAAGACACTGCAGGCAGAAGCCCCCTTTGTACGCACCCTCCTGTCCATGCCCAGACTTGCCAGCAGACACCTGGCCCTGTGGGCAGCAGGAGAGATGCTGCCACCTTGCCCCTTGGAAACAGTGCTGCTTGTGTCCCCCTCAAAATTCATATGTGGATACCTCATCCCCAATGTGATGGCCTTTGCAGGCGGGACCTTTGAGAGGTGATTAGGTTTAAATGAGGTCATGAGGGTGAAGCGCTCATGAATGGGATTAGTGCCCTTATAGAAAAAGACACGAGAGAGGATCTCTCTCTCCACCATGTGAAGACACAGTAAGAAGGAGACAGTCTGCAAACCAGTGTCAACTGAAAGAAAAAAACAACAGAGTTGTGAGTTAAGTTATTTTCAGGCACCTTACTGAGGACTATAGTCCAGGAATCAGGCTGTCAGCTAGCTCTGAGGAACTACTCTGAAGAGGTAGGTGAGGAGCCAGTATATAAATGAATTTGGGGGCTAGGAAAAACAATTAGTCAAGCATACATCTTGGTAAAAGACGACCGCTAATCACAAAGAACAGATAACTGAAGTTAATGTGCTTTTCTAGCATGGAAGACACAAGAATCTGGGGTCGTTTAAATTCTTCCTTAGAAATGCACCTTAACTGGGTAGGGGCCTGTTTATCCAAAACACAGAGTGTCTTCTGCAGTTTTTCCCTCCTGAATGCCCAGGGCACACTGTCCTGGGTGACTGCAGTGGGTTGTGATTTAACCCTTTGTATAACAGGATAATGAACAACACTGTTCTTTTTGTTTACATCAGGAAAAGAACACTTACCAGAAACTGACCCTGCTGGCAACCTGATCTCGGACTCCAGAACTGTGAGAAATTCATTTCTGATGCTTAAGCCACCCACTCTGTGGCATTTTGTTATAACAGCCACCTCCTGGCATATCCCTTCAGACTCTTCTCCCCAGCAAAAGGATGTGAGATCCACCCAGGGAGGGTGGTGCCGAGGGGAGGTTGCAGGCAGCCTTCCAACCTCACCCCCTTCCTCAGCTCCGCTGCCAGCCCCTCACACTTGAGTGTGCCCAGGGAGCCTGGTCCCCCCTCTCTGAAATGCAAGGCCTAAGCCAGTCCTTTGCTGGTCATGGAACAAATAAAACACAATGACCACAAGTTCAGACAGATGCAGAGCCATGTGCCACCTGCTTTTTAAAGAGGGCTGCAAATACGGAATAAACCTAAACTTCGAGATCCAAACTCGGTCCTTGAGCCAATTCTAACACCATAGAGGCTCAGAGTAGCACCACTGGAAAGATCCTTGTTGATAAACCTGTTTCACACTGTCCCACAGCAGACGGAGGCCCAGAGATGCTGTACTATCTGTGAAAATTCAGCGAGCCAGGGCAGAAGGGCACCTGAGGCCACCTGATTCTCCACTCAGAACTCTGCCAGGCAACAGGGAACTCTACTCAGTGCTCTGTGGTGACCTAAATGGGAAGGAAATCCAAAAAAGAGGGGGTGTATGTATACGTATAGCCGATTCACTTTGCTGTACAGCAGAAACTAACACAACATTGTAAAGCAGCTATACTCCAAAAAAATTAATTAAAAAATGTAAAAAACCCTAACACAGTGATGAATGGAGCCCAAGCACACTGTTTGAAAATGAAGTTGGCATTACCTGTTTAGACAAAGACACAAATGTACTTGTAGCTTCATCTGGAAAAAAAAAAAAAAAAAAAAACTAAAAACCCAAAGAAAAGAAACAAAAAAATTACCCCCTACCAAATCTTTGGAAGACAATTGTTCTAAATTGAGGCCCTCCCCTGACTCATCAAAACAAATCTAGCCAATGAAATTTCTTTTACTCTTGATGAATAAAAGTCAACATTTTAACTGTAAGAACTCTATTATGAGTACAAATTTCCAGTTATAAAATAAGTCCTGGGGACGTAACGTACAGCACAGCGACTATAGTTAATAATACTGTGTTGTATATTTGAAAGTTGCTAAAAGAGAAGATCTTACATGTTCTCATCTCAAGCAAAAAAAATCTGTAGCTATGTTTGGTGATGGATGTTAACTCAAATTATTGTGGTGTTCATTCACAATACACACAAATATTAAATCATTATGTTGTACACCTGAAACTAATATAATGTTACATGTCAATTATACCTCGATTAAAAAACCCTATATTATGCAAATAAATAAATAAAACAAATTCCTCTAAAAAAGAAGAACTCCGCCAGGGAACCCACAGTGGCTCTTATTGCCCACAGGGGATGAATCAGATTGAAGGGAAATACAAAAAAAGGAATGGAGACTGCATCAGAGGCAGCACTCCCAGAGAAGGCAGCCCATCTGAGAGGATGGCTGGAAGGAAGATGTGCATGTGCGCCCACCCCTCCCCTCAACCCAGCTCCTCCCTGGCTGAGTGTTAGGACGGACCTGGACGGAGAGATCCTGGAGTTACACTCTGCTTTAGTCTCACCTTTTCCTGCAGACTCACTCTGGGAGTCCCGGCCAGAGCAACAATAAGATTAGTGAAAATTTAGAGAAAATCTAGCGAATAGAGAATAAAAGACCTCAATTACACAGGTCCCTAAACAATAGGTTGGAAAGCTATTTGGAACCATTGGGGGCAGGGCATTCTGTAGGAGGGTGATGTGGAGAGCAAGTGAGCATGGATAAACCTGCTAAATCCAGACAACAAGTCCTGTCTATTTTCTTAGTCTTTCTTTTTCATCATTTGTTTGGGGACAGAGGGTAGCAGCAGAATCCGCAGGTCCCAGGGATCACAAAAAGCAAAACTTGCTGTAGGCTTTAGCCTGTCAGCCTGGGGCGGATTCCTCCTTATCTGACCTCTCTTTATCTGGCATCTGACCTTTCCAAATTATCACTGCTCCCTTATCTGCTGCTTTCCCCACCCCCACCCCACCCCCCTCACCTACCAGGCTGCAGAGATGTGGTTGCTGTCAAGGGGAAGGACAACTTACCTACATGATCAGGAAAAGATGGTTCCCCATAGAGACAGGCCAGGGAGCCCTAGGACCAGGGCCCTCCTGAGGTTGGGTCCTGGGAAGGGCTGCCTTTCCTCACATCTGCAGCTGCTACAGGACACTCAGGGCAGGAACCTGCTCTGGGGAGGGCGAGCGTGGGTCTGCTGAGAGCACAGACGCTGAGGGTGAAAGGAGATGGTTATACCTTGTTCTCACGTGTTCATAGTAACATAGGCCCCAAATATGGGCATGAGGGCTCCCCCAGGAGCCAGAGTCCTCTGAGACACTTTGCCTGAATTAGCAGTGTTCAGGAATACGTGTGTCCCCCTGCCAGACTGCTCAGTGAGGGACTGCCCAGCCTTCTGTTGGTTTATATCCCCTTTGTGAGTATGGTAGGCTGAACAATGGCCTCCCAAAAGATTTCCACTTCCTAAACCTAGAACTTGTGAATGCTACCTTACACAGAGAAAAAGGGAGGAAGGGGAATTTTGCAGGTGTAGTTAAGGGTCTTGTGATGGGGAGAGATTATCCTGGATTTCCTGGTGGGCCCCAAATCCAACCACGTGTATCCTTAAAAGAGGGAGGCAGATGGAGATCTGACACACACAGAAGAGGAGAAGGCGACCACAGGGGCAGATATTGGAGTGATGCGGCCACGAGCCAAGGAATGCTGCAGCCACCAGAGGCCAGAAGAAACAAGGAACAGATTCTCCCCTAGAGCCACCACAGGGTGTTAGCCCTGCTGACCCCTTGATTTTGGCCCAGTGATACTGACTTTGCACTTATGGCCACTGAAACTGTAAGAGAACAAATTTCTGTTGTTTTAAGTCACCTAGTTTCTGGTAATTTGTTATAGGAGCCACAGGAAATGAATACAGTGAGTGATCTCATAGGATTCGTTCTTATTATTCATTCAACAAACATCTGCCAAGTGCCCGCTCTATGCCAGGCACTGCTGTTGGTGCTGAGATACACAGGACAGAGCAGGCCTTGCCCCATGGAGCTGCAGTCCAGTTGGGCAATGAGGGCCAAAAGGCGTGTAGATGATTATCTGAAAGAGCTTCCTCCAAATGATTATGGACAGCAGCACTGGTGAGGAGAAGGGGAGAATGATCATTTGAAAGGATCCTTTTTTTTTTTTTTTTTTCAGTACGCGGGCCTCTCACTGTTGTGGCCTCTCCTGTTGCGGAGCACAGGCTCCGGACGCGCAGGCTTAGCGGCCATGGCTCACGGGCCCAGCCGCTCCGCGGCATGTGGGATCTTCCCGGACCGGGGCACGAACCCGTGTCCCCTGCATCGGCAGGCGGACTCTCAACCACTGCGCCACCAGGGAAGCCCTGAAAGGATCCTTTTTAAAGGCAGCTTTAAAAAAACCACACAGACCTCCATAAAATAGTCACAGCTACTGCAGAAATTATATACAAGTACACTTGTGAGCACAGATGTGCTCTTCAGGGAAACACGAAGCTCTCTGGATCCTAGCCACACCCCAGAAAGCCTTCTGTGCCCACCTGCGGGGCCAGTGCACTTCTCCCCTTCAGGGAACACAGGCTCCTGCAGAGGTGGCGGAGCCTCAGCCCTCACAGGCCTGTAGAAATGACCTTACCCAGGAAGACACCAGCAATAGGGTCCTGAAAGTGTGGCTTTTCAATGTTAACATAGAGATTGACTGCATGTAATTTACCCCAAACTGGAGGATGAGGTCATGACTCTGGGTTCACTTTAGATGAGTCAAAACGTGTTGGGCCTAGAAGACTCCAGGCTCCGGCAAACTTGTGCTTTCCCACATGTAAGCTGGTCACATGCGCAGTCAATTACCTCACGTAATCACACCCGGTGAACTCCAGAACAGGCCATCTCCAAAGCTGGCTAAGCTCCTAGCACCGCCCCGGCATGACCAGGTAACCTGATTCTGCAAAATACCTGCTGATCTTTCGCCACAGGACTCACTCTGTCTGAACAGCCCGGGAGGAGGCGTGAGGCAGTCCACATTCTGCCCCACCACTGGGGCCCTCACTTCTGAGGTTTAACAGGACCCCTTCCTTCCACGTGTTTTGAGAATTAACACTTCCAACATTTGGAAATACACTTTGGAAAGTGTTAGGTGTAGAGACAAGGCTGAGCTATGTTTTTAATCATTGGTATTATTCAGTTGCCTCCGGAAACAATGACCTTTACACTGTCTTTGCTGGGTACAAAAAAAAAAAAAAAATTGCTCTAAACCAGCGGTCCTCAACCTTTCTGGCTCCAGGGACTGGTTTCATGGAAGACTTTTTCCACGGACCTGGTCGAGGAGTGGGGGAGATGGGGGCTGGGTCAGGAGGCGGTGGGGAACGGCAAATGAGGCATCGCTCACTCACCAGCTGCTCACCTCCTGCTGTGCGGCCCGGTTCCTAACAGGCCCCGGACCGCTACCGATCCGCGGACCAGGAGTTGGGAACCCCAGATCTAAACGGTTTCAGTAGCTACAACTGTGTGTGTTAGCTGATTCCCACCCCACCCCGACACTCACCCGCTTCCAAGCTGGCCGCTCCAAGGCAGTTTCCAGAGTGGAGCCTGTGTAGTAAAGAATTAACCTTCCCCAAAGACAGGTGTGGCCTTTGTCCTCAGCTCCTGCAAGGTATTGCTAAATTCTTAGAATGTCCTGCCAGATAAGAGTTTACCTGGGGTCTTGGACCACACTGGATAGTCTAACAATGTGATTTATAGTGGAGGTTTTGGTCCCGTGATATCAGTTCTACCTCCAGACGCCTGGAGATGAAAGGTCAGCCAAGCAGGTGGTCCACCATGGCTACCTGACTGCGTGTAGATGAAACGTCTGGACACCAAGGCTCAGGTGGGCTTCTCTGGTTGGCAATATCCCATGTGTAGTGTCACACATCATTGCCAGGAAAAGTTGGTGCTGTCCATGACTCCACTGGGAGAGGACAGCCGGAAGCTCCCCTCTTGGAACTTTCTGCTCCAGGTGTATCTTCCCTTTGCTGATTCCTTTCACTGTAATAAACTGTAGCCATAAGTACAGTAGCTTTCAGTAAATTCTATAAGTTCTTCTAGTAATTTATGAAAATTGAAGGTGGTCTGATCCACATAGATGGACATAGAGATCATATAAGTGAAGTGAGTCAGACAGAGAAAAGCAAACATCATATGATATTGCTTATATGTGGGATCTAAAAAAATGATACAAATGAACTTATTTACAAAACAGAAGTAGACACACAGACATAGAAAGCAAACTTATAGTTACCAAAGGGGAAAGTGGGGGAAGAGACAGATTTGGAATTAACAGATACACACTACTATATATAAAATAGATAAACAACAAGGACCTACTGTATAGTACAGGGAACTATATTCAATGTCTTGTAGTAACCTATAATGGAAAAGAATCCGAAAAAAGTATATGTATAAATAACTGAATCACTTTACTATATACCTGAAACATTATAAATCAACTATACTTCAATTAAGAAACAAGAAACTAAAACAAAAAACTGAGGGTGGTCTTGGGGACCCTAGGTCTTGCAATTGGCATCAGAAGTGAGGGTGGCCTTGGGGACTGCCTCCATACTCTGTAAATTCTTAACCTTATCATGCCCTGGACTCCTCCAGCAGTCAGTCTGGTGAAGCCTGTTGACATTTTCTAGGATAAAGTTCTTAACTGCATAAAATGAATATAAAGTATTAAACAGGGCTTCCCTGGTGCCACAGTGGTTAAGAATTTGCCTGCCAATGCAGGGGACATGGGTTCGAGCCCTGGTCTGGGAAGATCCCACGTGCCACAGAGCAACTAAGCCTGTGAGGCACAACTACTGAGCCTGCACGTGTAGAGCCTGTGCTCCACAACACGAGAAGCCACGACAATGAGAAGCCCGCGCACCACGATGAAGAGTAGCCCCCGCTTGCCGCAACTAGAGAAAGCCTGCGCACAGAAACGAAAACCCAACACAGCCAAAAATAAATAAATAAATTTATAAAAATAAATAAATAAAATAAAGTATTAAAGAAAAACAGTTACATTGAAATGTAAGTATCAGAATACATGCTTCTTTATTAACACATTAAATAACAAGTTCTAACAGCAGATTTAATATCTAGTTTTGAAGTAGCATCAAGCCTAGCCAATATTTTATGTGGAATTGTGCTGGTGTCAAAGTCACAGGTGTTGTTACTACTAGTGTATTTTGCCTATGTTCATAATTGAAGGAGATTCTTAATTTCAGTTAGAGGTTAGTGAAAATAAGAAGTCTAATTCTTTTCCTATCCAAGGTCACAAACCCCACAGATTCTACCCACAGACCACCAAGGGGTCCATGGGCCCCAAGTTAAGAGGCCTGGTCAAGGGCTTGGGTGATAATCTCACCCTTCATAGCTAAGTAGAGCTGCTGCTCTCAATGTTATTATTAATAATAATAGCTAATACTCAGTGCTTGCTCTGTGCTAGGCATAATAAAGGTGAAAGTGTCACACAAATTTGAACCATTATTTTTATATTATATCATTTAATGAAGATGAGCTTTCTGGTTGAGTTAAGAAAATAATAGCTACCGCTTTTGGTGCATTTAACATGGGCCAGGCTCATGCCACGTGCTTTCAGTGCGTCCTTCGCTTAGGCCTCCCTACGACCTGATGAGGTGGGTCTGCTCTTCATCCCATTTACGGACAAGGAGAGTGAGGCTTAGAGAGTTTAAGCAACTTATTCAAATCACGACGCTAGTAATTGGTAGAACAAGGAATTCAAACCCAGATCTCTTCGACTCAAGACAAAGCACAGCTCCCCAAACTGGCAGAATGGCACTCTGCAAACAGAGATGGCCACAAGGGGCCACAAGGTGACCTGACCACAACCGTCCACCTGTGTTCAGGCAGAAAGACCGCCACTGAATGGAAATAGGGATAACTCAGCACAAGGTCCTGCATGCATTAACAAGTCAATGATTGCCTAGGCTGTGAGGAAGTTCCTGTACTAATCATTAGCATTTAGATTCCTGAACAATGGGGATCACAGAAGACTAAGTTGCCCAGTGAAGAGCTTCCCGGTTTCTCTGAGAACGCCCTTGCTCTGCACACAGAGAAACCCTCAGGTTCCCCACTGAGCTAGCAGCATCCTCTATACCAGGCCTTGCGGGCTTTGCTTTCTCCAAAGGAAAAATATCTCAAAGTTCTTATCTGACATGAACTCCAGATTCTACAGAGCAGCTATTGACAGCAAAGTCCATCAAAGGACCGGGATACCAGAGGCAAAGGCAGGTAGCAAGGGGAGGGCTGGGACCGAGGTAGAAAGAGAAAAAAAAAAAAAAAAAACCTTAAAGCAGGGACTTCCCTGGCGGTTCAGTGGTTAAGACACCACGCTTCCACTGCAGTGGGTGAAGGTTCTATCCCTGGTCAGGGAATGAAGAACCCACATGCCGCGTGGCACAGCCAGGAAAAAAAAGGAAAAAAAAAGATGTTGCAAACAAACAAACAAACAAAAACCCTTAAAGCAGGGAAGTCACAGAACAGGAAACTATGTGGCACCCATGCCACTGCTCCCTGTGTCCTCACTCACAGCAGACCCTGCTAATGGGAAACATAATTCCCCTTGCTGAGATTGGATGCAGCTTCAGAATCCTTCTCAACACAGCTGTCCAGGTAGCTACAACCAATGGACTGAACTTGACACACCACTTGAAACCTATTTTCCATCAGAGCCAGGCATACAAAAAGGAGAGGAGAAATGTTATACTCTTGAAATAATGACATGAAACAAGATGAGCTCACACTTATTGAAAGTTTATTTTGACCCCATCCTTATTCTAAGCACTTTACATGTATTAACGTACATTTTCCTCCCTCACAGCAATCCTATAAAGTTGATACTGTTATTATCCATGGGATAATAATAAATCCTATAAAGTTGATACTATTATTTTCCCATGGGATCCATATGGGAAAACTAATAATAATAATAAATAATAAAATAAAATAAATAATAAAACTAATAATAATAAAAATAAATAATACTAAAAATAAATTAAATAATAATAAATAATAAAAATAAAATAAATAAAACTAAAAAAATAAATAATAAAACTAATAAACTAAAACTAATAATAAATCCTATAAAGTTGATACTATTATTTTCCCATGGGATCCATATGGGGAAACTGAGGCACAGGTAGGTTAAATGACTTGCCCAAAGTAGCCCAGTGAGTAAGGGGCAAAGTCAGGATTTGAAACCAGGCAATCTGGGTCCAAAACTTGCATATTGAAATAATGTCTATGTTGTGTTGATTCTGTCCATGTGCTGGGGGTGTTTGCAGCTAATGATCCTCGCAAAAGACAAAGATGAGAATGGCTTTACATTTTTGTGTGTAAATTTTGGATGTCAGCAAAGGTGACTCGTAACATTCTAAAAGACTGTTCTCTGAAGTCCTTAGACACTTCTGTCAGGAAATGCCCTTGCTCTGGTCTAGCTTCTCAGTGGGGCCCAATTCCCCACCTCCCACCTCCCCACAGCAGTTGATCTGCCCAGGGCCGGTCACACCTGGGGCAGGGAGCAGAACCCAGCAGGAAGCACGTCTGAGCCCTGTGGCCGAGGCTGGGACTCCCCTCTCCCTCCTCACCTCGTGTGTACTCCCTGACCCACCACTGGCCTCACTGCAGATCCCAATCTGGCCCAGCTAGACCTGGGAAGTCTCTGGAATCTGGCCGTTCTGTTAATATCAAAAGTTGACAAAAACAGGTGCAGAGGAAACCAGCTCCACTCCTGCCTATGGTCCCAATGGCGACCAGTCAAATCTCCAAGGAAACAAGCCAGAATCCAAGCACATGACTCAACCACCGTGTCACATCTTCTCTTTTCAAAGATGAAGCCAAACCGTGTCACATCTTCTCTTTTCAAAGATGAAGCCAAAGGAGTTATAGGAGGGTGATACAACCTCAGCCTCTGCAACAGAAAAGGCCCACACCTGCCTTGGCAGGTAGCTGCTCTCAGCCGCAGGAACGAGTGTGGCATCTGAGCTCACCACCAACGCCCCCTCAAAGCTCCACGCTCAGAGACTGCTGAGCAAGGTAGCCAGCAGGCGGCCATGGCAGAGCCCGGCGAGGTGCTGTCCGCGGTGCCACCCTTTCCCCCAGCCCCAGAGCACTCCCTCCTCCTTGGCGGGGCACAGAGGGGGAAACGGAGACCTTCTCAGGGGCACCAGCAGCTCTGCAGTGTTGGTAGCAGCGGCCCTAGTTATTAACCGGAGCTCCCGGGGCTGGGCCCACTGGGTTCCCCACCCAAATCCTGACGGGGAGTTAGATGGGAGAGTCTGGGCAGACGGGAAGGTGGGTCCCAGGCAGGCTCAGCTAGTCCAGACCATGTTAGCATCAGCTGTCATGAAAAAGGCAAGTTTTCAGAAACCTCATGTAAAGCTCTCTAAGCACTTTCAAAACTTTTGTAGAACATTTTGCAGTATGTGACATTTCATAGGTAACATTTCTCTTACTCTTATATGAAGTCTGAGATACAGAAAGGGCAGATCACTATGGCCATTTGGTAGATGAGGAAAGAGTTTCTGGAAGAGAGTATGAAAAGCCCATCACACAGCAAGTAACATGGCAGAAAAAAATCCAAGCCCAGATCTGAGTGTGAAGTCCCAGCTCCTTCCACTACATCAGGCCAACTCCCCACTGTGCTGATACCTCGTGTGCAGCCCATTCATACTTACAAGGTTCCTGGGGTACCGCGAAGCAAAGCAGAATGAGAAATGGATCTCTGGGCGCTCACAGCCTCCCCGAGCCCACTGCTCCTGCACTTTGCAAGCCCCCCACTACTCCTCATCTCCTACCCCCACCTACCTGGCAATTACTGCTGGAGCCAATAGGTTAGGCCATCAGACACTCGCCAACATTTGGTCAACATTCACAGACCACGGGCGGGGCAGGGAGTAGCTAAAATGAGAGGGTTAGACAATCCTGTCTATACTGGGGTTATAAATG
Source organism: Lagenorhynchus albirostris (assembly GCF_949774975.1). Classification (NCBI taxonomy): domain Eukaryota; kingdom Metazoa; phylum Chordata; class Mammalia; order Artiodactyla; family Delphinidae; genus Lagenorhynchus; species Lagenorhynchus albirostris. The sequence goes on along the minus strand of NC_083111.1, from coordinate 41,377,142 downwards.
TATAATTCTCTGCACTCATCTCCAGCTTTTTGTAGAGAAAGCATTTCACAAATAGGTCAGGCTTAGGGTGAGTCACACAGAAGCCACTCACATCTGCTTAGGTCAAGAAAACCCAGGTGGAGGGAATGTTCTCAGCAGTTCCCTGCAGCCAACACAATCACCGCGTGGAATTCTAGTGCGAGCCCTGCTTTGGGAGATTTTCACAGGGCCTGTCTGGAAAACTCCAGGCACCTAATTTTTCAGCCTCACCATCTTTTTCCTTTTGGATGGTGGGATTTGGGCCTGGTTCACCAAAGTTGCTCAGGCCCAGTCTCGAGAGATGGCCACGCCCTGAAAAGTCATCCAGTTCACACGCGGTCCTCCTTATTCCTGAGGTCCCCTCTGGAATTTCTGCCCTTTTCCTCACCCTCTCCCCTCACTGTGGTGCCAGGTCATCGTTCCTGGCTCAGAAAAAAAGCAATCTAGTAAAATTATGGCAGGGTAAGATGTGGGTGTCACTTTTCCCGGAAGCGGTGAAAGCAGGTCAGCAGAGGAGAGTGGTGATTGGGTAAAGAGATGGTGGTTGGTTTACTGACTGGGCTGGATTTGCTGTGTAATTGGACATTGCCTTTCCTTTTTCTCCCCCCTGCCTTTCAATCCTTTGCTCTTGGTTCTCTCTTCCCCTCCTGGGACAATATCTTGGAAAGATCCCAAAATATTCTGGTCACTTTCAGATATTAACCAATGATCCTTACCTTCAGATATTAAAAATTCCAGGCCAATCTAAGTGAAAACCTGCATCTCTCAGCCAACTCAAGGCTTATTGCCTCTTCTTCAGCCCTGCACCCGACACAGACACAGATACCTGCCCGGGGGAGGGTCACAGACCCTTCCTTCTGACTTGTTACTCCTTCTTCCACATTCACCACCTGCTTTGGGTCTCCAGGTTTGGGGCAGGGAAGAGATATGAGAAGCAGAGGGGCAAATCGTCCTTTTAGTTAACGCATTTTCTACTCCTCTCTGACCAGAATTAGCAAATTAGAAAAAAAACAGGATGCCCGGTTAAATTTGAATGTCAGATAAACAATGAATAATGTTTTGGCATAAGAATGTTGCGTGCCACATTTGGGCAGGCTGTATTTCATCTGACAAAGATACACTGGCTGCTGAATGCCTCCAGGTCATGGAAGGTGTATTAGTTTCCTACTGCTGCCTTCACAGACTGCCACCAATTTAGCGGCTTAAAGCAACCAACATTTATTCTCGTACAGTTCTTGAGATCTTAAGTCTACAGTGGGCTGTGTTCCTTCTGGAGGCTCAAAGGGAGAATCCCTTTCCTTGCCTTTTTCAGCTTTTAGGGGCTACCTGCATTCCTTGGCATGTGGCCCTCTCCTCCATCTTCAAAGCCAGGAGCACCTTCTCTCCTCTCTGACCTCTGCTTCTGTCCTCACATTTCTCTTAAAATGACTCTTGTGATTATATTGGGCCTGTCTGGATAATCCAGGATAATTTCCCCATTTCAAGATCCTTAATCACAGCTACGAAATCCTTTCTGTAATTAAGGCAACGTAGTCACAGGTTCTGGAGATTAGGACGTGGACATCTTTGGGAGGCTGTTACTTACCAGTTGTCTACAGGCAGACTTTTCCCCTATTCTTCAAGGGGGCCTTGCGTGGGTTCCTGAAGACCCCTTGCTGAGGATCCCGCAGCACTGCCCCATTCTCTGATCCAGGCGACATGGGTGATGCCCTCTGCAGCTAACTCTCTACAAACATCCCTTAGCTCCTGCTTGAAAGTTCAGCCCACAGAGGCACTTTGTACTGGGGTGTCCCTTCCTGAGCAGGCAGAAATCTTGAGTTGGGGAGCTTTCAAGACCCTCGAGCCTAGCTATCTCCCAAGGTGTCAGTCATGTCACCTCAGACCCCAAGGAAACATTCCGGCCCTGGCCCAACAAACTATGGAAATTATGCCATGCCCAAGAAATAGTTTAACGAAGCCACATGGGGTATGGCTACACCCTCCTTCTCATTAAAGAAATCCTCAGCTCTCTGAACATTCTTTAGACTTCTCTTAGATCTAGGCTGGAGGTGGGTGACGTGCTAAGACCAGAAGTTGCAGGACCGGTTTGAATACTTCTTAGCAAGCTCGTCATGGATGGTCTAGCATGTCTCTTTAAAATGTGTGGGTTGGTGGAGGTGAGGGGGTGAGGAAGTTGGGGAGGGGGGCAAGGGAGATCACCTATTGTTCTAGGCTTTGGGTTTCAGCCAATGTCCCCAGACAACTGGAAAAGAAAAAACTGGACACAGAAAAAGTGACCCAGAAAATAAATTTGCAGTAAAGTATGGATGTCACCGATCCCAGAGGAACTAACGTTTAACAGAGGAGAGGGGAATGACTGACTCAAATGTACGCACCGCTAATGAAAAAATGCCCCACATCAATGACAAACCTTCCCAGGAATCCTGTCATACACCTGGCACTGCCTGCCTGAGCCCAGTCCAGCTTAGGGAGCTGGACCCTAAGACACACCTGAGTCAGCACAAAGAGCCCATGATGGCCGATGGGAAGGCAGCTGGAATGGTGCTGGGATAGCCCACAGGCTTGGTTTGCACACCCACCCTGCAGATCCAGAGTGACTGACTATATGTAGAAGAGCACCGAGGCTGCCCTGGATTTGGTGAGAAAGTGTGTCCTCAGCCGCGGACACAGGGCCAGAGTGGTGGTTCGGAACACTCCCTGATAGAGGCGGAAGGTGGCTGTGGAGTGAGTCGTGGGTGCGAATGCTGACTCCCCCACTTACAAGTTGTGTGACATTGGGGTTCCTGCTTAACCTCTGGACCCCCATTTCTATAAACTGATAAAAGCTATCTACGATCTAGGATTCTTATGAAGAGTAAATGAAGTAATGTTTGCAGACCCCCTGGGACCCAATAAATGTTATTTCCCTCTTTCCTCCTCTAAGATGCCCTCGTGTCAGACTCCTTTTCTTTGTGTCTATGTGTCAGTGGGTGTTTTTACCATTTAGTCCTGATTCCGGGTCGCCTCGGCCTGCAGCGGCTTGAAGCAGGATTTTGGTTCCCGGCCAGAGACTGAAGTCAGGCTGCAGCAGCGAGAGCACTGAATCCTAATCCCCAGACCACCAGGGACCAGTGGCCAGTGACAAGGCCCTGGCCCGTCAGCTGTGTCGAAATGAATTTCCTCATAGAGACAGAAAGTAGTGAAACAAGTAAAGTGTTTATTAGGAGGAAAAAGGGTATACATGGATAGACACATGGGCGGGCTCAGAGAGTCACGCCCTCATGGTAGTTTGAATCACTTTTATGGGGCATTTCTTCCAGGTTTCCTTTGACCAATCATCTTGCTTTGCCTGGTTCTGAGTCTGTATTTGGTTTATCTCAGGGTCCTCCCCTGTGTGTGATCACATCTCTCAGTCAAGATGGATTCTAGCGAAGAGGCCTAAGGGTAGGTTGACATCACCTGCTATGAGGTGACGCCTCCTCCCTTTTTGACCTTCAAGGAGCCTTTCTGTGCATGTGTCGTCGGGAAGGTCTCCTTGACTTCGAGAATGAGGAACATGTGGTCTTTTATCTGGGCAGGGCTCAGCTTCTCCTCCCTCCTGCTATTTTAGAGTATCCTTCCACAGGGGACAACTCCAGCTGCCCAGCCTGGAGCCCATCTGTCTCCTGCCTCAGTCCCTAAATCATACAGATGCAAACCCATCTGGGATTAAAGACAGAAGCATCATTAATTAGTGGCCCATCCTGGGTGTGACAAAATTCTTCTGGCATTGGTTTCCGGGTGTGCCTGCTGGTTGGGATTCTGAAGAGACAGGTTTGCAGTTTATAAAGATCAGGTGGCTTTGCTGTGAGCCCGTGAGCTAATCTCACCCTCTCCACGCACACACCCCTTACTGGAGACCAGGGAGGGGGGAGGAGAGTAGAAGACTGCCACCTGCCCACCCGCTACCCCCTGCCCAGGACATCTGCACAAAGCAAGGTGTCATGGAAATCTTTTCAGTTTACTCCAGAGAAACCATTTCAACCCAAGCTCAGAGCAGCCTTTCCCTCCTCGTATTAATACGAGGTGCTGGACTAAGCACTTCAGTTGCATCTTATAATGTCTCACAGCAACCGCATGAGATTGGCAGTTTATTAAACCTAATTTGCAGGAACTTCCCTGGTGGTGCAGTGGTTAAGAATCTGCCTGCCAATGCGGGGGAACGGGTCCAACCCTGGTCCGGGAAGATCCCACATGCCGCAGAGCAACTAAGTCCGTGCACCACAACTACTGAGCTGCGCTCTAGAGCCTGTGAGCCACAACTACGGAACCCGCATGCCACAACTACTGAAACCTGCGTGCCTAGAACCTGTGCTCCGCAACAAGAGAAGTCACCGCAATCAGAAGCCCATGTACCACAACGAAGTCCCAACGCAGCCAAAAATAAATAAAATTTTTTTTTAAAAAAAACCTAATTTGCAAAGAAGGAACCAGGGCACAAAGAATCACTAATGTGAGCTGACAGTGTCTGCACCAGAGCTGACCCAGGTCTACGCTACGGGGCCTCTGCTCTCCCCTCAGGTGAGACCTGCTCCACCCACGACCTGCAAGCCACCTGACCTGACACAAGATTCTGAGAAGCTTCTCCCCTCCCTAAGAGGACTGATGACCTTGCCTTACCTCCACCCTACGCACCCCAAAAAGGTAGGAGGAAATCACACCACACTGATCTGCTCACATCCCACTGTCCCCCAACTCTGGTGGGTGAGTCAGCACTCTCCCCACCCTGGGCAGGGACCCCACTCCGGGGTTGGGTGGGGTCTCTTTTGGCTTCGGCAGGAGTGGCAAGACCTGGGAGGTGCTGGAAGGACAGCAAGACACGTGGGCTCTGCAGCCCCTCTCCCTACTGGGGGGTGGGGATGGGTGGGGAGTGAAGCAGAGCCAGTAGCCAGGGAAATCTGAAAGTGTGAGTCCAGAAAGGAATCTCCGCTGTGGGACAGGCAGGAAGGCTCCTGCCATCAGGGGAGCCAGAACAAAGCTCTGATTCATGGACAGGTGTGAGCAGAGCCCGGGAGGGTATGGGGATGTACCGCCGGGGAGCTGGAGTTGCTAATCCTGGCTTCTCCCCGACCTGACCGGAGTGTGACCCAGCTCCTTCTCTGCACCAACAGGCTTCCTAGAGAACCAGGGGGAGGTGACGGATACCACATTAAGCTCCTGAAAGAGATCAAATGCCATTCTTCTGGAGTTTCCAGTCCAAAAGGAGGCCCAGAAACTCAATGGCCACCGTGACACCAACAGCTTGTGTTTGAACAGCACTTGACCTTTTTTAGGCCATTTCATAATACAAGTCCAAGCCAGAAATCTTGGTTAACCTCTCTCGCTCTGTCTTTGTGCACCTCCCGTACCGGCCCAACAAGCCTTTGTGGGTTGAATCCGTTTGTGGGAATAAATGAGAGCCTCACAGAGACCTGGAAGGTAGTCAGGGTTACAAATCCAGGCTTACAGATGGTAGGAAGGGAAGGGAACTGACATTTGTTAGGGATAGGGTGCTAGATTTAGCAAATAAAAGTATAGACTTCAAAACAAAGTCTGGGGGCTTCCCTGGTGGCGCAGTGGTTGAGAGTCCGCCTGCCGATGCAGGGGACACGGGTTCGTGCCCCGGTCCGGGAGGATCCCACATGCCGCAGAGCAGCTAGGCCTGTGAGCCATGGCCGCTGAGCCTGCGCATCCGGAGCCTGTGCTCCTCAATGGGAGAGGCCACAACAGTGAGAGGCCCACGTACTGCAAAAAAAAAAAAAAAAAAAAAAAAAAAACAGAAAAACAAAACAAAGTCTGGGCCTCATAATGCCTCTGGTTGATAAATTATCCCTGGGAGTGCCTCACAGTTTCTGGCTACTTCCTTCCATAAGCCACCTTAGGGAGTGCCTATCATGGTCTGGTTTGCACATTTCTGTTAAGGTCACTTTCAGCTCCATGCCCTTCAGCCTAATTCAATTAATGAACAAAACAATATGACTGAGAGACTACCAGGTTCCTAAAAATGAGAAGCCAATGTGCCAATCTTCCCAAATTAATTTATGGATTCATTAACTACATTCAAAAATCAAACAGGAGTTTTTGGTGAAACCAAAAAATTTAAAGGGAAAAATAGTAATAATTGGGGACCGGTGCATCTTCGTTTTAACACTTCTTATTAAATTAAAATAGCAAGTATATTCAAGTTATAGGCAAACACATTAACAGAGCAGAATTAAGAATCCAGAAATGTACCTTATACAAAGAATCTGACAAAGGACACACCTCAAATAGAAGGCAAAATGATAGATTACTTAACGAAAACTTGTGAGGAGCAGTACAGTGGAGAAAAGACAGTCTTTTCAACAAATAGTGTTGGAACAGCCAGACATCCACATGCAAAACAAATAAATAAATCTAGACAAAGACCTTACATTCTTCACAATTCAAAATGGATCATAAAATGTAAAACTATAAAATTCCTAGAAGATAGCATAGAAGAAAATCTAGGGACTTCCCTGGTGGTGCAGTGGTTAAGAATCCGCCTGCCAATGCAGGGGACAGGGGTTTGATTCCTGGTCCAGGAAGATTCCACATACCACGGAGCAACTAAGTCCATGCACCCCGGCTACTGAGCCTGTGCTCTAGAGCCTGCAAGCCACAGCTACTGAAGCCCACACGCCTAGAGCCTGTGATCCACAGCAAGAGAAACCATCGCAATGAGAAGCCTGAGCACCACAACGAAGAGTAGCCCCTGCTCGCCGCAACTAGAGAAAGCCTGTGCACAGCAACGAAGACCCAACGCAGCCAAAAAATAAATAAATATTTTAAAGGAAAAGAAAATCTAGGTGACCTTAGGTATGGTGATGACTTTTTAGACACCACTCCAAAGACACAGTCCATGAAATATCTAACTGATGAGCTGGACTTCACTAAAATTAAAAATTGCACTGTGAGGGGCTTCCCTGGTGGCACAGTGGTTGAGAGTCTGCCTGCCGATGCAGGGGACACGGGTTCGTGCCCCGGTCTGGGAAGATCCCACATGCCGTGGAGCGGCTGGGCCCGTGAGCCATGGCCGCTGAGCCTGCGCGTCCGGAGCCTGTGCTCCGCGACAGGAGAGGCCACAACAGTGAGAGGCCCGCGTACCGCAAAAAAAAAAATTGCACTGTGAAAAAGACACTGTCAAGAGAATGAAAAGACAAGCCACAGGGTGGAAGAAAATATTTGCAAAAGACATATCTGATGAAGGATTGGTATCCAAAATATACAAAGAACTCTTAAAACTCAACAATAAGAAAATGAGCAACTTGATTTAAATATGGGCTAAAGATGTGAACAGACACTTCATCACAGAAGATAGAAGATATACAGATGGCGAGTAAGCATATTAAAAGATGCTCAACATCATATGTCATTAGGGAAATGAAAATTAAAACAGTAATGAGATATCACTATACACCTATCAGAACAGCCGAAATCCAGAACACTGATAGCACCAAATGCTCGCAAGGATGTAGAGCAATGAGAACTCTCTTCACTTTTGGTGGGACTGCAAATTAATACAGTCATTTCGGAAGACGGTGCTTTCTTACAAAACTAGACATACTCTTACCTTAAGATCCAGCAATTGCGCTCCTTGGTACTTAACCAATGAAATGAAAACTTATGTCAATACAAAAACCTGCACATGAATATTTATAGCAGCCTTATTTGTAATTGCCAGAACTTGGAAGCAACCAAGATTTCCTGCAGTAGGTGAATAGATAGATAAACTGGTATGTCAATACAATGAAATATTATTCAACACTAAAAAGAAATAAGCTATCAAGCCATGAAAAAAATATGGAGAAAAGTTAAATGCATATTACTAACTGAAAGAAGCCAATATGAAAAGACTACAAACTGTATGATTCCAGCTATAGTATAGGATTCCAACTGTATGATGACATCTTGGAAAAGGCAAAACTAAGGAGATCAGTGATTGCCAGGGGTTGGGGATGGGGAGGGATGAGTAGGTGGAGCACAGAGGATTTCAGGGCAGTGAAACTATTCTGTAGGATACTATAATGGCGGACACATGTCATTAGGATACTATAATGGTGGACACATGTCATTAGGATACTATAATGGCAGACACATGTCCTTAGGATACTATAATGGTGGACACATGTCATTATACATTTGTCAAACCCATAGAATGTGCAACACCAAAAATGAACCCTCAGATAAACTATGGACTTTGGGTGATAATGTTGTATCAATGTAGGTTCATCGATTGTCACAAATGTACCACTCTGGGGGTAGCAGGGTGGGGGGACAGGGGGAAATATGGGAACTCTCTGTACTTTCTGCTCAATTTTGCTGTGAACCCAAAACTGCTCTAAAAAATAAAGTCAATTAAAATTTTTTTTAAGTTAAGGTTATGAGGAAATGGAAACTTGGAAAAATATTTAGCACACCATGTCATTTACACTCCAAAAACTTTTAAGTCAAAATGTACAAAAAAAATTAAGACACAAAATATTAAAAAATATAGATATTTTATCTTATATCTGGGTAGGGAAAGGCTACATAAGCATAACAGCAACAAAAGAAATTACAAAGGAAATGATCAATTAATTTAACCACTAAACAACTTAAAACTCATGGCAGAAATCTTAACATTAACTCAAATTTTTAAAATATTACTATTAATATGACAAAATGTTAAAAGATAAGCAAGACCTCAATAGAAAAATGCATATGACATGACTAAAGAATTATAAAAGTAGTATCTTCTTTAGTAACTAATAAACCTGTCATAAATGAAATTCAAATAAAAACAGCCATGGAATATCATTTCCTCCCATTAATTTAGCCAGTATTGTCCAGAGTGATAACACTCAATATTGATAAGGATGTGATGATCAAAGCCATGTAAATTGATATGGTCTTTCTCAGAAATGATTTGACACTATGTATCTAGAGCCTTAAAAATGTTCATATCTTTGATCTAGTAATTCCATTCCAAGAAAAGAAATAATCTGAAATATGAACAAATATTTGCACACAAATATGTTCATCACAGCGCTATTTGTAATACTGAAACTTTAGAAAAATGTAAATGCCTAACAATAGGGGACACATTATTATTTTACAATCATTAAAAATATCTATGAATAGTTTTCCCCAAAGGAAAACAGCTTTATTCATCTGTTCTGATGATAAAAATAGTCTGTGTTCATTGTAATTCCAAACACATTAAGAAGTATAAAGAAAAATATGACAGTTACCCCAAATTCCATCATCAACAGGCAATCGCTATCAATAATCCAACAAATTATCTTCCAGACATCTTTCTGGGCATATAATTTTACAAAACGGAATCATGATATCCATTTTTTTCAAATTGCTTATTCCACTGAGTGCCTAATAGACATTTTTACAGAATAATAATACAGACATTTTGGGGCCATTATTTTTAATGGCCATATTGTATTTCAGAATATGGCTTGCCCGTTATTTGGATAACTGATTTCCTGCTAATGAACATTTCCTACATTTTTGCTGTTACAAGTAGCACACTCATGCAATCACCTTTGTACACGTGTCCAATTATCTCCTTAGGATACAATCAGAAACTGGGTCAAAAAGTATGCCTGTTCTAATGGTAACACATAATGTCAAGTTGACTTCAGAAAGTCTGAACCAATACACCCCGAGCAAGAGTTTCTGAAAGCCCATTGCCCCGCCACCTGATACTGTCCATCTTTATAATCACTACCGCTGCCACCAAACATGGGCTATCTTTATTGTTTTAACTGGTATTCTTTTAATTATGAGTGAGAATGAACACATTTTCATATATTTATTTCTCATTTGCTTTTCATCTTTTGTGAACTGCTGTTTATGCCATTTGCTCATTTTTAAAAGACCTTGCCTTATTAAAATTAATTTCTAAATGTCCTTTGTATATTAGAGATGTTAACTCAGTGTCATATATGTTGCAAACATATTTCGTTAGTTTGTCATTTGTATTTCAACTTTATTACTCTTAATCTTCAAAGTGTTTTATTTTAATTGTACGTACCTGAATCTATAAAATATTCCTTTATCGTTTCCCTTTGGTATCTTACGTTCTGCACTTCAGGACTATAAAAATAGTTACCCATATTTTGGTATTATATGGTTCATTTCTAATCTTTGAATTTTTTATTATTTACAATTTATTTTGGTGTAAAAAATGAAGTAAGGGGCTTCCCTGGTAGCACAGTGGTTGAGGGTCCGCCTGCCAATGCAGGGGACACGGGTTCGTGCCCCGGTCCGGGAAGATCCCACATGCCATGGAGCAGCTGGGCCCGTGAGCCATGGCCGCTGAGCCTGCGCATCCGGAGCCTGTGCTCCGCAATGGGAGAGGCCACAACAGTGAGAGGCCCACGTATCGGGGAAAAAAAAAAAAAAATGAAGTAAGGCTCAAGCTTTATGGTTTTCCTGCTAGATAGTTGTCAGAGATTTAAAATGCCAGCTTCATCATATACATATAAACACTGCATTAGTTTGCTAGGGCTGCTGTAACAAAATGGCAGATGGAATGGCTTAAACAACAGAAATTTATTTTCTCACAGTTCTGAAGCTATAAGTCTGAGATCAAGGGGTCAGCAGCACTGCTTTCTTTTGAGGCCTCTCTCCTTGGCTTTAGATGGCTGTCTCCCTGTACCTTCACATGGTGTTCCCTCTGTGCATAATGTCTGTGTCCTAATCTGCTCTTCTTACATTGACACCAGTCATATTGGAGTAAAGCCAACCTGATGGCCGCATATTAACTTAATCACCTCTTTAAAGACCCTCTGATATCTCAAATACAGTCACATTCTGAGGTACTGGGGGTTAATACTTCAACATATGAATGTTGGAGAGACATAATTCAGCCCATATCACACACACACACACACACACACACACACACACAGACTCACTCAGTTGGGTCTGTACTGTCTTGTTTCATTGATCTGTCTGTTGCTGCATTGGTATCATACACAGTTGATAAAGCTTTGTAATACCTCTTAATACTTAGTGGGCAAGTACTTCCTTGCGACTTGCCTTTTTCAGAATTGTCCTGGCTATTTTCATATTGCTCCCCTCCCCCCTGTGAGTTTCAGAATTCATTTGGAATCACTTTGGGGTTTTTAATTGAGATTGTGTAGGATTTCTGATTGGTTTGAGAATGTGAATCTTTTTCACATTGTGTCTTCTCATGTGTTATGGGTTGAATTGTGTCCCCTTAAAAAGATATGCTGAAGTCCTAACCCCTGGAAACCGTGAATATGACACTATTTGGAAACAGGGTCTTTTCAGATACAGTCAAGTTGAAGTCATTAGAATGGGCCCTAATTCAATGTGACGAGTGTCCTTAAAAGGAGAGAAGCAGAGACACAGAGACAGAAACACATGGAGAATGCTATTAATGCCACAGGCAGAGATTGGATGTGTCTACAAGCCAAGGAATGCCAAGAATTCCAGCAACATCTGATCCTAAGAGACAAGCATTAAGTAGATTCTCTTCTAGAGCCTTCAGAGAGTCTGCTGACACTTTGAATTCAGAATTCTAATCTCCAGAGCTGTGACAGTAAAGTTCTTGGTCACTCAGTTTGTGGTAATTTGTTATGGTGGCCCTAGAAAACTAATACACCATCCAATAACATGATTTGTCTTTTCGCATATTCAAATGTTATTTCTCTCAGGAGAGTTTCATAAAGATTCTATTCTATTTTGGTTTGGTTTGGTTTTTGGTTACGTGTACTCCTAGGTATTTAATTTTCTTTATACTCTTGTAAGTGGAATATCTTTTCCATTATATTTTCTAACTGGTTGTTGCTGAGATCTAAGAAACCATTAATTTTATATATATTTACTTCGTACTTGTACACTACAGGGAACTCTATTACTTCCCAAAGCTTTTTTTTTTTTTTGCGGTACGCGGGCCTCTCACTGTTGTGGCCTCTCCCATTGTAGAACACAGGCTCCGGATGCGCAGGCTCAGCGGCCATGGCTCACGGGCCCAGCCGCTCTGCGGTATGTGGGATCTTCCCGGACCGGGGCACGAACCCGCGTCCCCTGCATTGGCAGGCAGACTCTCAACCACTGCGCCACCAGGGAAGCCCCCAAAAGCTTTTTAATGATTCTCTTGGTGAACAATCATATCATCTTCAAATGAAGACAATTTTTCCTTCTTCTCTCCAATATTTAGACATCTTGCTTCACAATCCTGCTCACTGTACTGACAAGCACTTTTAAACAAGGAGAAAAGGGTGACACTTGTCTTTCTCTGACTCTAACAGGACTGTGTCTAATCAAGCGTATTATTATTAGTTTGAGATTTTTCAAAATCACATGATGAATATGGCTTTTCAGTATCAAAATAATCATATGAAGTTTTCACATAAGATTGATTATACTAACAGATTTCCTAATATTTTGTTATCTCTGCATTCCTGAAATGAAATTCACTTGGTCACGGTACATTCCTTAAAGTAGATTGATGGATCTCATGCCAAATATTTTATTTGATATTTTCATCAGTGTTTATAAAGAAGGTTGAAATGCAAGATATGTGTGTGTCCTGTGTGCTATCATTTCCGTCTTGTGCATTTAAAGTTTGTGCTGTTTTTTTTGTTTAGGAAAATGCTTATGCTGTAATGCATATTCAGTGTTTAACTGTATATGCAGGGCAGAAAACAAAGGACATCATAATGGTAACACTGGTTCTCTAAATGGGGGCATTATAAGGTTTTTCCCTTTAATATTCTATAATAATTGAGCATCATTTTTATAACAAAATGGTTTAAATATATGCCACTAAAAGAGAGTGGGTGGAACTATATTAGCAGTTATCCCTGTGAGAGGGAATGAGACATAATTTTTATCTTCTCTATCCTGCTCTGAATCTGTCTATCCCTCTCCGTCCATGCCCCCGACCCTGCTGACCAAAATATACAAATATACATATTTACATAATTACTTTAACTGCTACGAACTCAGGACTTCTCCAATTATTATAAACCACTGCAAACAGATCTAAACTCTTCTCAGGATAAAATGAATAGGAAATTCTGTGGTTATTAACTAGGGTCTAATGAGAGAAGTCTGTCAGCTGTGCACATCCAGTTTTGGTCACTGGAGTCAGGTATGAGTTATGCCTCTACTTCTATGAAAGCAAACGATCTGTCCAGGGATCTCAGCAAAACGAGGAAGCCTTTCTCCTTTAGGAAGTTAGCGTCTTAGTTTCAGTGGGACAAGAAGGATTTTAAACAGCCTGCAGCCTCAGAAACTGCACTTGTAGTCTCACACGAGGCACCAGTGCGTGCATATTGGTATCTTTCTTCCAAAGATTCCTAAGCACTGCACCCACTTTGACTAACTTTCTTGAGCTGTTTTAAAAAAAAAAATGCGGGAATTTCTGAGGGAAGATGCCTCACCTCACCCACCGTGAAGCCACCTCTGGCCGTTACGTCTTCCCAGACGAGGCCCTGCAGAACAGACAGGGCTACACAAGCAAGCAGAACACAGTCAGCTCTCTGAGTCACGGAGTGGGGGACAGTTGATTACATGGCAATAGATAACTAGATGCTTACTCTAGGTTTATTGCAAAACAGGCTATCTTGCAACTGCTCAGGAAAAACGATTCCACAAAGCACGGCAGAACTTCCACAGGAAACATGCGAGAAGATACGCCACGTTGTCATGCTAAACAGCCTCGCCCTGGGAAGCGGAGGTTCGGCTCTTACTTCTTACATAAAAGCCGAACGTTGGAGACCCATTAATCATCAGGCTGCTCAAAGATTAGTGGTGAAGGGACAAATGGTGAGGGTTTTCAAAAAAGAAAAGAAAATATTTACATCATCTTGCAAAAAAAAAAAAAAAAAACAGTTGCCGGAGTTGTGAATCTTAAAAAGTGAAAGTTGCGTAGTGCCTTCACGCGGTTGATCAGGTTAGCCCGCGACTGAAGGCAAAAAAGCAAGGCCTGGACCAGCAGATCCTCTGGCTCCTGAAGACGTTTCTTTTCATAATCTTTTTAAAATTTATTTATTTCATTTTTTCATTTTTTGGCTGTATTGGGTCTTCGTTGCTGCATGCGGGCTTCCTCCAGTTGTGGCGAGCGGGGGCTACTCTTCGTTGCAGTGCACGGGTTTCTCGTTGCGGTGGCTTCTCTTGTTGCAGATCACAGGTTCTAGGCGTGCAGGCTTCAGTAGTTGTGGTGCACAGGCTCAGTAGTTGTGGCTCACGGGCTCTAGAGCGTAGGCTTCAGTAGTTGTGGCACACGGGCTTAGTTTTTCCGCAGCACGTGGGATCTTCCCAGACCAGGGTTCGAACCCATGTCCCCTGCATTGGCAGGTGGATTCTTAACCACTGTGCCACCAGGGAAGCCCCTGAGGACGTTTCATCAGTCACAAATCAGTCAGCTACACTGACAGTTAAAGGAGAAAAATGAATCATTCAGTCAGCAGAGGAAGTCAGTTTCCAAACAATTATCTTGTATTTGTGTCCATCTCCAGTTTCCCAACTGCTTTTGAAAACCTTGCTTCATTTGATCCAAAGAACTGCTTACAATGGAATCAAGGCAGGTACTATCATTCCTAATAAAAACAGCTTCGGGCTTCCCTGGTGGCGCAGTGGTTGAGAGTCCGCCTGCCAATGCAGGGGACACGGGTTCATGCCCCGGTCCAGGAAGATCCCACATGCCGCGGAGCGGCTGGGCCCGTGGGCGGTGGCCACTGGGCCTGCGCGTCCAGAGCCTGTGCTCCGCAACGGTAGAGGCCACAACAGTGAGAGGTCCACGTACCGCAAAAAAACAAACAAACAAAAAAAAACAGCTTCAATTTTGTGAGTGACTACTGTATGCCCACGACTGGCCTTAAGAGCTTCAAAAACCTTATATAATTTATCCTCACAACAACCCTCTGAGTTTAGGAAAAATTGTTATCCCCAGTTTACAGCTAAGGGAACCAGGGACTTGAGGAAGTTAAGTAAATGCAAATTCATGCAAATTATTATGTCCCCAATTTATGAATGAAGGAACCGAGGCTTTAACAAGGTCAAGTTACTCTGCAAGTTCATAGACTGTTCGAACCAAGTCTTAATACCAGATTAGTCTGACTTCAAAGCCCATGCTCTTAACCATCAGGCTGCCTGCCCTCCCTGGGTCACAGGTAAGTTAACACAGGGACAGAGAGCCCCAGATCAGCAGTCAGTGTGGGACCAGGAGCCTCACTACTCCAGTTTATGACACCACGTCACTTCCCAGTGAAAACCACCATGCCAATTCTGAGATTTTTAGGGAGGGTTTTCAAACTTTTTCCTGTGAAAAGTTTCCCTTGGGAAAGTCAGATGATATCGCCTTTCTCCACCAAAACTGTGTCATTCTAAGGGAATCATTGCTACTTCCTCTGTTGATGCAGTCCGACTTCGTGAATGGATTTAAGAACGTCCCCAGGAGGCCAAACCAGCAGAGGGAAGTGCCAGGGGTGCTGGCATGTACCTGAGCGAATCCGTGGGAGCAGCCCAGGCTATGCTGTGGCCAGTAAGCCCCGAATAAGGCTGCAGCACGGGGAGCCGTGCCCTGGCTTCACCCTCAAAGGATGATGCTTTGCTTGCTGTCCCTCCAGCTGGCTGGTGGGGGCAGACAGCCTGAGTCATACGGAGGGGTCTCCGCAGCCTGGGGTTACCATGTCCTCCTCCCCGCAACAGATGTGCCGGAAATCCTCCACCTCCAACTTACAAGGATCCTGGGCCGCACGTTCTGGAATGACTCCCAAAGCCAGAGTGGGCATTTCTTCCTCAGGCTCCAGCAGATGATGGAGGGCGGTGGCACCAACATGGAACACACTAAGTCAGGATGAAAGAGAGGAAGCAGTTCGACAGTGACAGATCTCGTGATAACTGCAACGCAAAGATAAAACAAGCCTCACTCCCAAGTGTCTGCCGCTCCCGTTCCGGTCCTGCTCCTGCTGTGACCGCTGTGCAAAGGGAGCTTGGCCGGAGCTCCTGAAAGAGCACGTGCAACCTCGGTTGGCAAGGCTTTGCGACTGGGTACCAGAGATGCAACTTCACCACTTGGGGGCGCGAGGATCTGTATCTGAAGGACTTCTATCATCCTTTTTTCTCTCCAGGCAGGGACTGAGGGGAGAGGGACCTTAGCGGGGTCACCAGGGCAGCCACAGCAGAAGAAGAAGCAACACAAGTATGAACAAGGTCCAGCCCCAAACCTTTCTGGTGTTTCACTTCCTCCTTTGAGTGCTGAGTAGGTCAATGTATTTGTTCCAGCGACAAGCCTAAAACTGCATTTGGGTAAATAAAGTAGGACTAAGCTACTGCAGGAAAACAAACAAACAAAAAGAACATATCTCAAGCTTTTAGAGAAAAAACAAGCAGCCTGAACTTGTTTCTGGCACTAAACCTACAGGAGAGAAACACTCCACATGTAGCCTTCCTACCCTTAATGACCAAGTGTGATGGTGGGGCTTGGCCAGGTTAAGGTCCCAAAGCAGATCCACTGAACCTTGGCCAGCTTAACCAGGGCAGCTGTTAATAAATTCTGATATCCAACTTCACCAGACAAATCACAGGGTAAGACCTGAGCCTTGGTTATTTTTACAGAAGCTTCCCTTTCCCATCCCCGCCCCTTCATCTACAGCCAGGTTAAGAACCGTTGTCTTAAAGGCTAAGAAGGGAGAAGCCTCAGCAGACCGGAGGGCTCACGGCAGCCACTATAACGTTCAACACAAAGTAGGTATCAGCATCCCTGAACTGCAGACCCCAACTTATGACATCCTGCCCCAGGGGTATGGTTAGTTTCACATTGCTTTCTCTCCATCCGCCGCTCTAGGCTACTCCAAGAGTGGCCGTGCAGTGCGTGGTGGACATCTGCTGCTTTTGGAAACAAACATCTCTGTGTTTCTTTGTGGGCAGTGCTACTGGGACTGTCCGTCAAAGTCCCCAGTTCCTGGCTAAGGGAGGGGCAGATGACCAAAATTAAGACAACCCAGCCCTCTCTCCCAGAAATCTGACTCTTAGGTGGAGTAACACAAGAGCAGAAAATGGTTGGAGCTGAGCTATGCTGGTATGGGCCCAGGAATAACTAAGAGTCCTGGAGTTGTCCTGCCACCTAAGACCCGGACATCTCTTCGAGTCTGTGAGCTGCGCCAGGATCCAACAAGTGCCTCTTTGCTTAAATTAGCCAGAATTGGCATCTATTGGTTGCAATCAAAGAACCCTGATTGATGACTTCATTGATCAGAGTCGGTGAGGTTCTGCTCTGGTAACGCTCCATGCCACCCCGGTCCAATGGGGCTCTGCTCTGTGTCACACCCTCCCTGGTACCCAGGCTGATGGAGCAGCCATCCCTGGAATACTGCCAGTCACTATGGCAGAGTTTGCCTCAGCGGGTCTCACACTGTCTACCAGATGCTCTTGCCCTGAGTGGCACATGCCAGTGCTCACAGCTCATTGGCCAGAACCGGTCAGAATTCCCACGGCCCCGCTCAGCTGTTCCGTGCAACCCCACAGTGCAAACAGCACTAATGGTCTTCAGCGACGCTAATGCAATGATTCAAATATAATGAAGATAATCTGCCGAAGTATTGTTTCAATATGGTTTTGAGGGCTAGCTTGGAAAACTGACCACCGTTCCAAACAACGTTCCTGTAAGAAATGACGTGCCAAGTTCCAAGTAGTTGACGTGCAAAAGGAGGGGTGGAACTCAATCTGCTGAGACGTTGGGCTTCCTATACTTACATAATTATTTGAGAAACGTGGCCTCAGAATCCGACAGGCTGAACTGGATTATTCAACCACAACCATGACAAACAGGGCCGGTTACATAAATTGTAGGGCCCAATTGTGGGATCCCTTGTTCAAAAAGTGAGAAAAAAAATATAATTAAAGTTACTAAAATATAAAGCTTTTTCCTTTCTTCCATCATGGGTGTTTCTTATTTGCTATTAAATGTTCTCGGGAGAGAAAAAGTAAAACTTTAAAGTATTAGCATGAATTTTACTGTTTAACTTTATATCGTGCAAATGATCTTATGTTTGTTTAAATGCAAACATAAGAGCATTTCACAAAACTCCTATTCCAGAGTTGGTACATGTGTATGTATTTTGTGCTGGACAGAACAGTGGAAATGCTGCATGAAACTAATTCAACTACTTTTACTTCGCTTCTTCACTGCAAAGCAAAGTACCAGCCGTCCACCGTCATCTTACTGACAAGTAAGGAGGGGCAGGAGGGGAGATCTCTCTCTCTCCCTTTGCTTCCACAGCATCGTTTTCAGAGCAAGTGGTCGGCTCATCCAGGAGAGGAACAGGACTGAGGAAGGATACCAGCATGTTTCTTGCCTTCTTTCTGTTTTCAAAGCAAGTTCTGATTCAAACAAAAAGCCCGTCTTCTCAAGCTGTGGGAGCCCCTGCTGACCCAGGCGGAGACGCAACGCGCTCACCTCGCACCTGCTCTGAGCTCACCGGAAGCGAACACGCGGCCATCACTGGAGCCGTGTGCTCTGGGGGCACCAGGAGCCATGCAGAAACGGATGCCAGGCACTCACAGTGCACGTCCCTCTCTCCCACGTGCATGATCCGTGGTCCCACTGGACTTCCCTCACAAGGCACAAGTCCAAAGAAAAAATTATTAAGAATTTTGAGACAGTGACGGCAGAGCCTTAAAGCACAGGCTCCTTCTGAGCACAGGTCCCTGTGATGGCGCAGAGCGCAGCCACGGAGACTGCCCTGATGAGACCTTTCCCTTCACCTTTAACTCTGCCACAAAACCAAGGAAGCCTGTAGCTGGCAATTCTGAGGAAGTGTACTAAGAGGTATGAAGTGGGCATGAGCTGTAAGGCCTGCTGTTATTCTTTCATGCCACAGATGTTTATTGAACAGCTACTATGTGCCAGGCACTGTTTTAGGTGATGGAGATAAAACAGTAAAAATAAACAAAACGCCCTGACCTCAAGAAGCTGACTTCCAGCAGGAGAGACAATAAACAAAATGTGTAAACAAAATAGAGTGTTTGTTGGTAGTTAAGTGCTAAGGAAGGAAAACTAAACCAGGGAAGGGGCAGGAAGGATTGGATTGAGGGTGCCACTCTAGGTGTTAATGTTTAACATTTTACAGCCATTTACTGCAATAGTGAAGAACAGAGAAAATATCACAGGAGAAAGCTGAGAGAGCTGATGGGGAGATGGCAGGCGCTGGCAGTGGGAGGGTGGAAAGCTTTTCTGAGGAGGGACTGGTTCTGCTCATGCGGGACCCCTCTCCCCCAACCTGAGGCAGGACACCTGCACAGGGAGCTTCCTGTCTCTTCCAGCCAAGCTGGTCTAGTCTGTGCAAATGTGAAATGAGGTTCATTAAAAGAGAGTTTCCCTGAATGTAAGGGCTGGACAAATGATGAGTTCCCGTAACCTCAGGAAAGTTCAGTAGTCCACATTTAAACCGGGTTTTCAGTCAAAGCTTTCACATTTATGGTTAAATAAGCCAGTTGATTAGGCGCCGTAACTTAAGCCAAAAGTGGTGGGGATCCCCCAACCCACCAGACTGCAAATCAGATGTCCAATTTGCCTAAGTGAAAGCCAGAGGGGGAAGTGTATTCCCCCAGGGTTTTACTATGCCGGCTGAACATAGACCAACACCAAACCTTCCAGAACACTGTACTTCCCAGTCTAGCTTTTCAAACATCTCCAGAAACCATTCAGTTTACTCTCCAAGAGAATTGCTTACTAGCTTCTGATCACTTTTTAAAAATGATTTATAATGCATTTCTTGACAACTATAGTTCCGACAATAGACATT
This sequence comes from Lagenorhynchus albirostris, assembly GCF_949774975.1. Lineage (NCBI taxonomy): Eukaryota > Metazoa > Chordata > Mammalia > Artiodactyla > Delphinidae > Lagenorhynchus > Lagenorhynchus albirostris. The sequence continues at coordinate 41,357,328 of NC_083111.1, read as the reverse complement.
AAGATGGAAAGGTTTAGAAAAAAGTGAAGATTTTCTCTTTATCCCTTGCTTGTATGATGTTTGTACATCAATAGATAAAGATTATCAGGAGGCTCTAGGGACCTTTTTCTTGAGTCATTGTCACATCCCAGGTTCAAATTCCACTTCTATTAATTTTTAAAACGTCTGCTGGTTTGGGAAGATGAAATTATATCATCACTTCTGTAACCAAACCGTGGTGACCTTGCAAAGAAGAAGTCAGCATCAAATATGCTAACCATCCAGACACAGGGCCACGTGTCCCCTCTTTAATTCGGACAGAGCTTAATCTGAAAGTTAACGTTTAGCCAGGTCTTCCTGCTTGGTTCTCCAAGTGTGTCCCCGCGGGTTGGCAAGAGTAGTGGGACGGGGTAGCCTGGATGAGGAAACAGTAACTGGAGGCTGGGATGCTCGCCACCCCAGCCCGGCTTCTTCTGTGCTCTCATGCAGAGCGAAGAGGGCTGGTGGGGACGCCCGTTCCCCATTCACCTCTCCCACTCGGAACTCGGTATGAATGGACTCTGGTGTTGTTATTTATTGGCGGATTCTGTCCACGTCTCTTCAGCATTAAACACTGGCATCTCTGAAGCTGGCTTTGTCTCCCACCCATTGTTGGGTTTGGGCATTTTGAGGCCCTTAAAGAACTTCACAAAGTAGAAGAGAAAAGAAAAGGGGCAGCCAGACAGGATACACTGGTTGTACTATTCTTACCAGTCCATCCAATTCCAAGGAGCTCCTGCATCTTGAATAGTTAATAAAAGGTTAATGTGCAGCTGGGCCCCATGGACCCGCTACCTTTCCCTTAAATGCCTGATAAAGGGAGTCTTTAGGATGGCTCACAGAACCAGAAATGACCGCCTTAAGAAACAATTTACATAGTTAAAAAAATAAAAGGCAAATGTGGGTTCATCAACTGTAACAAAGGTACCTCTCTGGAGCCAGACGTTGATGGTGAGAGAGGGTGTGTATGGTGGGGAGAATGGGGCACATAGGAACTCACCGTACTTTCCCTCAGTTTTTCTGTGAACCCAAAACATTCCAAAAAATAAAGTCCATTAAAAACTAAAAAAATAAAACGCTATGAGGAGATCTCCCTATTCAAAATAGTTTTCATAGCCCAAACTTATTCACATATACTGGGGGGATGAAACAAAGTGAAATTAAAATGAACAATAAAAATATTCTTTATCCTTAGGCAGCAGGTTTTTGCATGCTATTTAAAATACAAGTATTAAAAAACTGATAATCTTAGTGGTTACTATTAATTAAACATTTGCTGTACCCTGAACTAAGCACTTTATCTCATGAACTTAAAAACAACTCTGTCTGGAAAGTGCTATTATTATCCTTACTTCACAGAAGAGGAGACAGGCTTAAGCAGGTGAAGAAAATTGTGTCCAGTCACACAGCCAATAAATGACCAGCTAGGAAATTAGCATTAACTGAAGAGTAAAAAGTAAAGGAGAGGGAAGTCACGCAATATTTTTTGCCTAAAAAGGAACAAATTAAACACATAAAAAATTTTTAATTAAAAAAACTTACTCTTACATCTAAAAGATAAACAAGCTGTAATTAACAAGTTTGGAAGAGAGAAGAGATAAGAGAGGAAAAAGAGGGATGTAGAAAGTGGGTACCATTTTGGGGGTAGAGAGGAGTAAAAGAATTCTGCCTGGGGGTTAAGTTTGGAGAAAAAAAGTGAAGGGGGGGAAGGGAGAACATAAGAAAAGAGAGGAAGAAATATATTAAAGAGTGGGACAATTTAATTTATGTGACTTTCATTTTGGAATGAATTGATTTCAACAAAATGATAGTCTATCGTGGCATCAAATGTGCAAACATACTTTTAAATTACTTAAATTCAATTGTATGGTTACGTAAAAAACCTTTAGTTTTTCGTCTTTGTTTAGTGTGTGCCCTCCCTCCCTAGGACCTAAAGCTGCTGTACCTTATCCCTCAGGCTTGGACCCCCGGGCCTCTTGTGTGGGAGCATCTCACTGCTCAACGTCTAAAGGTATGTGTTTGGGGTACACATGGCCCCAAGTGCAAGCCAGTGGCTTCATCTGGTGCTTAAATGAAGAAACAGCCAATGCTGGAGGAAGCTCTAGCTGTGTTTGTCTTACTGAGCGCCTGTGTACCAGTCTCTTCCTAAAGGATTTTCAGAAGCCTTGACTTTGCTGGATGTTTACTTCCTGTGCTAGTGTAGAAAGTAACCCCCATGTACGGACAAACTTGATAGGCCACTGTACTTCTGCTCACCACCCAACCGCATCCAAACCCTAGAACCATCCAGAACTGTGAGATGAGCCATTAAGAGAGGCCACTGGGCTTCCCTGGTGGCACAGTGGTTGAGAGTCAGCCTGCTGATGCAGGGGACGTGGGTTCGTGCCCCGGTCCAGGAAGATCCCACGTGCCGCGAAGCGGCTGGGCCCGTGAGCCATGGCCGCTGAGCCTGCGCGTCCGGAGCCTGTGCTCCGCAACGGGAGAGGCCACAGCAGTGAGAGGCCCGCGTACCGCAAAAAAAAAAAAAAAAAAGAGAGGCCACCACAATGTCAACAATGAGCTCTCCTGCTCTCTGTTCACTTCATTAAAACATCATTTTAAATGAATGACACATCTTCATTTCAGCATTTTTGAAATCAAAATTACACTGGTGCCTCAATCATCCCAACTAGCAAACGGCCACCACGGAACTAGGAAATTGGGTTCTCCACAGGCCTCTGTTTCACTGCTCTACATGACCTCGGGCAAGTTGCCACCCTGGGGCCCAGATTCCTCAGCTGGACAGATAGAGTCAGATGACCTGAACTCCTCCAGCTACAAACTTCCATTGTCCTGCCTACCTACCGTTTCACAGCAGGTAGAAACTGGAGTTAAAAAGAATAAATCTCAAATTCTGACCAACATATGAACCCACCCAAGACTGACCAGTTGACTCTCACGCATAGGAACACACACACTTGCACACACATGTACACAGCCTCTATCCCATACACCATAGGCAGGCTAAGGAAGTCAGGTCTCACAAAAGAGAGCAAGAGAAACACTCTCTATCACTGCATGGGACTCCCAGGGAACATCTTAGGACAAGCTGATGGTAAGTTCAGACAACAATCTGTCCTTTACCTAAACTATGACTGAACTTCCCAATCTCTGTAGACTGTGTGTTGTTATTTCAAAAGAGCAGAAAGAATAAAGTAGTGAGGAGTTAATGTTTAATTGTTGAGCAGTCACAAAGAAACCCAGAGGAAATTCAGAAAGTTTAAACATCCAAATGGTGAACAGCTCTGAGACCCACATCTAATAACCAGCGCATAATGTATCTATCTCTGTAGCACTTCAGAGCCCCAGATCTTACCTTGGGTCCCTACTTAGATTTTTGTTTCAGTTACCTTTTATCTCTCTAGTCTGTCCTTGTGTTTCTGAATTCCTTATCACCAGGATTTTTTTTTATATTTATAAGTTTATTTGTATTTATTTATATATTTTTGTCTGTGTTGGGTCTTCGTTGCTGCACGCGGGCTTTCTTTAGCTGCAGTAAGCAGGGGCTACTCCTCATCGCGGTGAACAGGCTTCTCATTGCGGGGGCTTCTCTTGTTGCAGAGCACGAGCTCTAGGCGTGCGGGCTTCAGTAGTTGTGGCTCGCGGACTCTAGAGCGCAGGCTCAGTAGTTGTGGTGCACGGACTTAGTGCTCCGCGGCATGTGGGATCTTCCTTGACCAGGGCCCGAACCTGTATCCCCTGCACTGGCAGGCAGATTCTAAACCTCTGTGCCACCAGGGAAGCCCATCACCAGGATTTTTTTTGTTGTTGTTGTTGCGGTACCCGGGCCTCTCACTGCTGTGGCCTCTCCCGCTGCGGAGCACAGGTTCCAGACGCGCAGGCTCAGCGGCCATGGCTCACGGGCCCAGCCGCTCCGTGGCACGTGGGATCCTCCCGAACCGGGGCACGAACCCGTGTCCCCTGCATCGGCAGGCAGACTCTCAACCACTGCGCCACCAGGGAAGCCCTGAAGTTTTCTTTCAAGGAATCCTATTAAAAAGTCAGTTCTCAACTTTCTTAAACGAGAGTGATACCAAGTTTTAAAGCTCTTATTTTTCAAACTCTGATCACCTCAACGTTTTGTGAAAAATGTCTAAGATCTTGAGTTTTTCTTCAGCCATAGAGCCTACAATGGAACACTGACTAAAATTTTAGTTATCCCTGGAAGAAGATGGCATTTCTCACCATACATCCCTATAACGTGCATATTTTTTGAAGTTACCAGTTGATCACAGTCTTGGCCTCTGCTGACCTAAATCCAGCCATAGGCTTCAATAAAGAGGGAGCTTTTGACCTCTCATGTCACAGGAAAATACAGCAATGAATCCTCTAAATTTAAATAAACAGATTCAAATTGTTCCCAAAGAAAGGTTACTAGAAAGGCTTTTCCTCCTGAGAGGCAGCGGAAGTCCACTGGAAGTCTGCCTGAAGCTTAGTATTTATTCTTAGACTGGTCTGAGAAAGGATTTGAGTAACCTAAATAAGAGATTAGGAAAGAGGTGATGATGAGTAGAAGAAACAATCTTCACCTTTGCTACAGCAGATTCCATTTCCGAAGCTCACGTGCAAAAGGAAAAACCTATGGAACCTTCTTTTGCAGAAATGTGAAAATCGGGAAAAGGCCCTTGCTCAGCAAAGGCGGAGCACAGACTGTGAAGTGGCACAGACGCCTTTCCAAGGGCAGTACCACGTGTGCTTGTCCTTCTGACATTGGGAACACAAGCTGGGCCAGCCGCCTCTGCTGTCATGCCCATAGAGCCAGCCTGTTGGGCAGGAACAGCCTGGTGTTCCCTGGCACACTCAGGAGACATTTACCTTTCTCCTAAGAGAGGATGCTCCAGTGGACACTGGATGCATTAAATGGTCAACAGGCAGCAGTGCTTCCAACACTTGCCTAAAGGAAACGATGTCTGTGTGCAGCCTCAGGAGACATTTACTTTCTCTTTAGAGAGGATGCTCCAGGGGAGATTTGTATCACATTGAATTCAACAAGCAATTATTGCACGCTTACTGTATATCAGGCATGGTGTGAGACACTGGGGACAAAAGGATGAACAAGGTGCCCTCCTGCCCTGAACGGTCCCCAAACAAGACCAAGAAACAGGCACAAATAAAGCAACTCTAAGACAACAGGAGCAGAATAGACCAGCGGATGAAAACGGTTCTGATGGGACGTGTGGAGAAGGTGAAGGGTGAAGCGGACAGTGCTGGGAGAGTGCCTCAGAAGTGGTCACACTTGAGCTGGGTTTCCTCCAAACTTCCAGCACCAGGAAGCAAATCCCAATCTTTTCTTCCAAAGCTCGCTGTTCTAAGAACTGGCAAAGGCTTGGAAAGAGCTGCATTCTTTAGATACATAATGTCCTAATTAGTGGCTATCCTCCAAAGCCAAACAAAGAGGACAGCAGACTTCAAAGCCACTCATCTGATGACAGACTAGGACACAGAATGGCTTGAAATGAGAATAAGCCCTGACTGAGCTACATTTTGCTAGCATTCCAATTATCACCGCTGCTGGCATGCCTAATTTATTCACTCAAAAGAGCCTTTTTCTCTTTGTCATCCCACAGCAAGATAAATCTTTCTTCAGTAGTCCCCAAAGGGGAATATTAACAAATTCAATGATTAAAAGATGCTTGTAAACTTGGCCCTGAAAACTGTCATTCTGCTTAAATTCAGTTAAGAGGGCAAGTGCTTGCAACCAGGTCAAATATTTCCTAGCAGGGCCTAGCTTCCTCTAGGTCTAGAGGCCAGCTTTATTTTTTAGCATGAGTTACTTAAACAAATGTTCATCCTTCAGAATGGAGTTATAACCTAATAGTTGATTCTAGTCTAGGACAGTAAACTAAATTTCTATCCTGAGCTTTAATTTTCATTCATTCCAGCACTTAGGAAGCACCCGTTACGTACACAGTAGAGATTCAAAAAGCTCCTTCCACCACTTTCAAGGCCGCTCATTTAACCCCATTTTCATCACAGCACTTACCCTACCTGCCATTGTATTACACACTAGAACATAAGCTTCATGAGGACAGGAGCTTCAGACTGCTTTGATCACTGCTATAATCCCAGAGCCTAAAACTGCCTGGTGGAAAGTGTATTTGCTCAGTGAGACACTTGGTAGTTGACTCAGGTGAATGAATGAGCCAGGCATTGTGCAGTGCAGGGTAGGCAACTAAAGTTACAGAATGTAGTGGTAGCTCCATCATTTCTATATGGAAGGAGTGGATAGGGCTCAGTCTAGGGTTGGAAGGAATGGTTGTGCCTTAAAGCTGGTCTACACAGCAAGCACACTGTTTCTACTTAGATCATGTTGACTTGGAGTGATTTGGTGTGGAAAATAATGGAGATTTTGGAGGAGTAGCTAAATTCCTGCCACTAAATGAATAAAAGTGTTTTTTGGGGTTTTTTTTTTGCAGTACGTGGGCCTCTCACTGTTGTGGCCTCTCCCATTGCAGAGCATAGGCTCAGCGAGCCCGCTCCGCGGCATGTGGGATCTTCCCTAACCGGGGCACGAACCCATGTCCCCTGCATTGGCAGGCAGACTCTCAACCACTGCGTGGGCCACCAGGGAAGCCCAAGAATAAATGTGTTTGACTGAATGAATATCACAGTTTCTAAAATAACAATATGAGATCCTTTCCCTCAGAAAGTCACATTTAGTAGGGTAAACGTGGTATATGCAAAAGTGTTAGAGAAGCCCCAGAAAATCAACAATGAAATGAGGAAGACAGATGAGGACGACTGAACTGAGGCTTATATAAGAGTGGGAATTTTTGCAGTGTTGCCCGTGTGCAAAATTCATCAGTAGTTCCCTCAAATGCACACAGAGACCTCCTCAACTTTGGGTAGCCTCTTTAGGTGAGACACAGGAACGTGAACTCGGAGCGAGGCCACCTGGGTTCACATCCTGGGCCTGCCACTTATTAAATGTGTGACCCATCTCGCTACCCCTCTAGATTAAGGCTAATAATACTCTTCCTACTTCAGAGGATTGATGTGAGAATTAACTGACTTGATAGATGTACTTAGAACAGGGCCTGTCATAGAGTAAATCAAATGATAGTTGTTTATTATTATTAATGGGATAACTATTATTATTGTTGGTGTTATGAATAGAATAGTACGCCTAAGGATGAAATAAATTACCAGTTATGATTTAAAGGCAGTTCTAGTTTCCACCCTAGGCAATGAGGTCAACTGGGCCTCCAAATGAGGGCCCACAACAAGAGAGGGCCAATTTTAACAGTCCAGGTAAACCTTGCCTAAAACACACGTAGCACAACTTTTTATTTTTATTTTTTAATTTTTTAAAATTTTATTCTATTTTTTTCATTGAGATACAGTTGATTTAACATAGCTTTTAATGTAAAGGGAAATCAAATTAAATTATTCATACATATACCTCATGAGCTTAGAAAAAAAGAGACATTACATAGAAGGGAGGCTCCCAATGAAAATAAGGAATTATATTAATTTATACCTTTCAGCCTAGACTCTACAACGTGCTTTGGTTGGAATTAAGATAATTTGGCACCTAAGCAACTGGCCAAGCAAAAGCTACTTTTAACATTTTGTCATTCTTTCTGCATTTAAGACCTTAAACGCTACTGTGAAATATTTGAAAATCACAGAAACTATTTTCTAAACCACTAGATGTAAAATGTCAAATTATCACCGTAAGCTTAACAGTGTTACCATTAACAATTTCCCTTTATGGAAAATAAATTTTAGGAAATCAGTAAAACTTTATAAGGCATTTATTTGTGTTTATACATCAAACATGCTTTTCACTCTTTTATTCACACAAAGCAACAAGTAAAAACTTGACCTTCATCCGTGCAGGTTTCAGTTTCTATGCTCAGAGATTTAGTTAAAATATCCCCAAGAAACGCTTTTAAAAGATAAAAGCCTATGCAATTGGGAGTCATTACACACCAAAATATGCTTTACTATACCAAGTTAAAAGTAAGTTGGTTTCAGCCTTCCCTGGTGGCGCAGTGCTTGAGAGTCCGCCTGCCGATGCAGGGGACATGGGTTCGTGCCCCCGGTCTGGGAGGATCCCACAAGCCGCGGAGCGGCTGGGCCCGTGAGTCATGGCCGCTGAGCCTGCGTGTCCGGAGCCTGTGCTCCGCAACGGGAGAGGCCACAACACTGAGAGGTCCGTGTACCACCAAAAATAAAAAAAAGTATCAAAAAATATAATCTCTTTTAAACTCATTAACCTTGCTCTGGCAGTTTGCTCTGCTTTTTCTATTTCTCAATGATATATTACTCGGTAGAATTATTTTCATTTAATTAGTAACATTACGTTTGTTTATGTGAATCTTACACTTTTCTGAAATATATCATGGTTTACCATGCTGGCTCACATATAAATGTAGAATTGTATATAATAGTGGCCACTTTTTATATCACAGAAATACATTTTCAAATAATTTCTGGAGAATTGTGCACTTCAAATCCATTCCTCTGGTTCCTTTCACTAAAACTCTCTTAAAATTCAATAAATTCAGGACTTCCCCGGTGGTGCCAATGAAAGGGACATGGATTCGAGCCCTGGTCCGGGAAGATCTCACATGCTGCAGGGCAGCTAAGCCCACGCGCCACAACTACTGAGCCTGCGCTCTAGAGCCCGCGAGCCACAACTACTGAGCCCGTGAGCCACAACTACTGAAGCCCGTGCGCCTAGAGCCCGTGCTCTGCAACGAGAAGCCACCACAATGAGAAGCCCGTGCACTGCAAGGAAGAGTAGCCCCCTCTCGCCACAACTAGAGAGCCCGTGCACAGCAACGAAGACCCAACGCAGCCAAAAATAAATAAATTTATATTAAAAAAAAATTCAATAAATTCCATTCATGGATTTCTCATTGAAATTGAGTTCCTAGGCCTCCTCCCTCAAGCATACTCTATGCTAGGGTCACACCACTGTTAAAACAGGTTGATTTGTGATTTATTTATAAGTTAAACTAAAGCCCTAAAAATAACTTTACACCTTTACTTTTCAATCATCATTACATAAAACAACTGGAAACCACTTGGGTTAACTTGGGCAACCTGCAAATGTCAGCTGACTTGGTTTAAAGCTGTGGTTTTCAAATCCCCTGAGGTCTTAGGAAGGTGGAGGGAGGACAAGCCAGGGTCTGTCCTGGTTCTTGGCTCTCCAAACCTCCCTTCAGCCAGAGCAGCTCAGAGCTCCAGTTTTCTCTCTCTTATTTGTACATGCCATCAGGTGAGTTTGTTTTAAAGATATTCCCCTGCTCGCTTGCTTGCTTTCTCTTTCTCTGTTTCTCCACCACCCCACCTTTCTTCCTTTTCTAGTTTTCTCATGCGAATAAGCCCGTGTCTTCTCCTGAGCAACTCAGTCCTAAGTCATCAGGTGCACCAGAGCAAGGGAGGGGTCCGTTCAGAGGGGAAGCCTGGTGGGGGGTGGAGGGGTCAGAGCCGGAGAAGAGAGTGTATTGGGGAGGGTGGTGACGGGGTGAGGAGGGTAGGCAGCCTGGTGCAGTGAGTCAGAGCCCAAAGACGGCAAGGTGTCCACATGAGGGGAGCAGCTTGGCACGGGTGGTCCGTCAGAGCCCAAGCAGAGAAGAAAGGTGCATAGTTCATGTCCCAAACACAGTGAGGAGGGAGGACATTCACACAGGGGTAAGGCTTGGGGCCTGGTGTCAAAGCAGGATGAGAAGAGCGCTCAGGTCAGAAATGGGAGTGACCCAGTGAGGAGAGTCAGAGACCACACGGGGTAAAGTGTCCTTGTCTGTGGGTGGCTCAGAGTGGGATGTCAGCAGTAGGCAGGGTGAGGAGGCACCCCCGCAGAGAAGTGGTCCACTGTTGAATGCTGGAGCCCAGGTGTGGAGGGTATCCATATGTGAGGGCAGCCCAGAACGAGTTGTGAGAGACCAAACAGGGTGGGAAGGATGTCCACACATGGGGTAAGGCACAGCACTGGCTGTTCGAGTGGGATAAGGGGGTCATCGATGATAAAAGCAGCCTGATATGAAGTATCAGAGCCTGAGTGGGGTTACAGGGTACCCAGGTGGGAGAAAGGCAGCTGTGATGATGAGATAGGTGACATACTGGGAGACTGATCAAACAATCTAAATATATTAATGAGATCCAGTCTTTCACTGTCCGAGAAGAGAGGAAACTCATAGTGTTAGAATTGGAGGTATCAATTCAGTATGAAGTCGGGGATTTCCACATAGAGACAGATGTGGAAGTTTAGATATGAGTGTGTGTGTACCAGTCAGAATGGCCATCATCAAAAAATCTACAAACAGTAAATGCTGGAGAGGGTGTGGAGAAAAGGGAACACTCCTGCACTGCTGGTGGGAATGTGAATTGGTACAGCCACTATGGAGAACAGTATGGAGGTTCCTTAAAAAACTACAAATAGAACTACCATATGACCCAGCAATCCCACTACTGGGCATATACTCTGAGAAAACCATAATTCAAAAAGAGTCATGTACCAAAATGTTCATTGCAGCTCTATTTACAATAGCCCGGAGATGGAAACAACCTAAGTGCCCATCATCGGATGAATGGATAAAGAAGATGTGGCACACGTATACAATGGAATATTACTCAGCCATAAAAAGAAACGAAATTGAGCTATTTGTAATGAGGTGGATAGACCTAGAGTCTGTCATACAGAGTGAAGTAAGTCAGAAAGAGAAAGACAAATACCGTATGCTAACACATATATATGGAATTTAAGGAAAAAAAATGTCATGAAGAACCTAGGGGTAAGACAGGAATAAAGACACAGACCTACTGGAGAACGGACTTGAGGATATGGGGAGAGGGAAGGGTGAGCTGTGACAAAGCGAGAGAGAGGCATGGACATATATACACTACAAAACGTAAGGTAGATAGCTAGTGGGAAGCAGCCACACAGCACAGGGAGATCAGCTAGGTGCTTTGTGACCAGCTAGAGGGGTGGGATAGGGAGGGTGGGAGGGAGGAAGATGCAAGAGGGAAGAGATATGGGAACATATGTATATGTATAACTGATTCACTTTGTTATAAAGCAGAAACTAACACACCATTGTAAAGCAATTATACCCCAATAAAGATGTTAAAAAAAATTTAAAACAAAAAATTAAAAGAAGTGTGTGTGTGTGTATACACACACTAGATTTGTCCACTGAAAGGGCCTGGGACTGGTACATTCCCCAAAGCAACAAGTACAACTCATGCCCAAATCTTGGCTTCTAAGTATCACTCTCCACTAAAAGGGCTCTTTGGAGAAATGGCCAATTCCTGGGTTGGGGAAGGGAAAGTTCAAGACGAGTCTAGAACATCCTGTAGCAAAAAAGTAAAAAGGGCTCAAATAGTGAAGATTTGTCAATAGGCCACAGAAGCCAGCTTGCCACTGGCCAAATTAGGGACTATTTGAGCATCAGAATAAATTATGATAATAATGGGCAATAAAGTATGGTCCCTGGGCCGGTAACAACAGCATCGCCTGGAAACTTGTTAGAAATGCAAATTCTTGAGTCCCACTCCAGACCTACAGAATCAGGAACTCTGGAGACAGGGCCCAGCAGTCGATGTTTTAATAAGCCCTCCATAGGATTCTCATGCACACTCAAGTTTGAGAACCACTGAAGTAGGAAACCATGAGTCCATAAAAGAAATAAATGAAAGTTTGACGAGGAATACAGTATCTATATGATAGATCTTCAAGTACCCTAATGTGACATATTGAAATTGAGCACCACCTGATAAGATGTGATGATGTTTATGAAGTAAAAAGTTTGCCAAAGTAACTCTGGAATTTTCGTTTCTTCAAGTCATTAGGATATTCCTATAAGAAAGCATGATCTAGGGACTTCCCTGTTGGTCCAATGGAGTAGGATGCTGCACTCCCAATGCAGGGGGCCCGGGTTCGATCCCTGGTCAGGGAACTAGATCCCACATGCATGCCGCAACTAAAAAGGATCCCACATGCTGCAGTGAAGATCCCGCGTGCCACAACTAAGACCCGGCGCAGCCTAAATAAATAAATAAATAAAGCATGATCTATATACAAAAATCTAGACTTTACAATTTTACCCTATTACTTTTGTAACAGTTTGTCTTAAGTCAGAATAGTTTGAGTCATTCTTTCTGACAGTAACTTGGACTTCAAAGCAAAATTATATGAAGTCAGCTGCCAGCAACAATAAACCATGTCTTCAGCATAAGAAAGAATGTTTTCTGAGCCTGCCTGCAGTATATCCAATAGTTTTACCCTACTGACTTGAAAGAAAAGGCTAATGCAAACATATTGCCGTTTTACTTGACTGGAAATTCGCTAAAGAATTCTAATGAATTATCTAATTCATTAGGAAATAGCTCCCAACTCTAATTCTGGAGGAAATATTAAGGATATGTTCTGCGTATCAATAACCAAGAGTCCTCATCACACTCAAGAGTTAGAAGGAAACATAGGAGTAAATCTTCATGATCTTGAGTTAGGCATTATCTACTGTCTTAGATATGACACTACAAGCACAATCAACAAAAGAAAGAACTGATAAACTGGACTTCATCAAAATTAAACTTTTGTGCTTCAAACAAATACCATCAAGAAAGTGAAAAGACGATTCACAGAACGAGGGAAAATATTTGCAAATCAATTACCTGATAAAGTCTTATATCCAGATTATATAAAGAACTCTTACAACTCAACGACAAAAAAGAAAAACCACCTAATTTAAAAGTCAGCAAAGGATCATTAACAGACACATCACCAAAAAAGACATGCAAATGACCAATAAGCACATGAAAAGGTCATCAACGTCATTAGCCATTAGGAAAATACAAATCAAAACCATGGGATACTTCACAAGCTATAATCAAAGGCAATAAGTGTTGGGGAAGATGTGGAGAAATTGGCTACATTGATGATGGAAAGTAAAATGGTACAGCCACTTTGGAAAACAGTTTGGCAGCTCCTCAAAAGGTTAAACATTGAGGTAACATATAAGCCACTGCTCCATTTCTAGGTACGTACTCAAAAGAAATAAAAACATGTCTACACAAAAACCTGTACACAAATGTCTGTCACAAGATTATTCACAATAGCCCAAAAGTGGAAACAACCCAAATGTCAACTGATAAATCAATAAAATGTAGGTCATCCATACAATATTAATTGGCAACAAAAAGGAGTAAGTACTCATGCATGATAACATGAATCTTAAAAACATACTAAGTGAAAAAAACTAGGTCACCAAAGACCACATAATGTATGACTTCATTTGTCAAATGTCCAGATAAGGCAAATCTATAGACAGAAAGTAGATTAGTGGTTGCCTAGGGCTAGGGGATTGGGGAGTGATTGCTAATGAGTGCAGGGCTACTTTTGAAGTGATGAAAATGTTTTGGAAACAGTGGTGATGGTTTCAAGAATATACCAAAGCCACTGTATAACTTTATCTTATTTTCTTAATTGTATACCTTAAATGGGTGAACTGTATGGTAAGTGAATTATATCTCAATAAAGCTAAAAATAAAGAAGAGTAAAGCATGTTATTTCTTCTAAACATTAAGCTGACAGGAGCAAAATCTGTTTAAAGTGATACTGACTACTCCTTTTCTTGATAAACTGTTAGATAATACCATCAAGGCTTTACAGCAATAACGTAATTAAATATAACAATGGTTCGGATGGTGAAGATAATGTTAGCAATATTATCAACCAACTTCCTCAACCTTTTAGTACTGACCAATTAAAAAGATAGGATTATCAAGCCAAGCAATTCTACCTTTGCCGATTTCTGTTTTTGCCAAATACTACATTTAGAGTGGATGCAAAGAGCGATACTGTTAGTTAAATGGCTTAAAATTCTACTTTCTAGAGTTGAAATTTGGTATACTAAGTGTACTGTTGCAAAAAAAATTTTCAATTACTTCAGATGCCAAATACAAAGTAATTTTTAAGAAGTTTACTTTAAGAGAATGCCACTGATAATAACCTTTATAGAAATGACCCTTAAAAAGTTTAAAACAACCAACACCAATATTATGAAGCCTAACATAACAGATAATAAATGTTGAATGAACTGAAAATAATTTAGCTTTTAAATTAAAACTTTAAAGTTACTATCAATAAAATAAAGTTTCATGTATTTTCATCCTAGACTTTACTATTTAATTTTATCTTCTAAAATGTATAGCAATCATGTGGATTTGTAGATAATTGCTACTACACTGTATAAAGCTACAACATGTATTTGAGAACAAGTTAGCACATCCAAGAGAAAGATTACAGCTCAAGTACATTTTTGAATGTTTCAAAAATCAGAAGTATACAATTCAATACTACCCATTTATAAGAATTTCAGGGACTTCCCAGTACAGTGGTTAAGACTCTGTGCTTCCACTGCAGGGGGCACAGGTTCGATCCCTGGTTGGGGAACTAAGATCTCACATGCTGCATGCAGTGCGGCCAAAAAAGAAAAAAATTTCAGCATAAAAGTGACAAAGATATATAAACAAATGACTTTATATAAAACTGGCCATTGTATGCACTTGACCCAAAGGCATGAATTCCTGTGTTAAGGTGTATGTATTCAATTTAATATTTTTCCTTGGCATCTACAAATTTTTGCTTCCTTTATGCCAATAGTTATCAATTTGGTTAATGTACTGGGGATCCAGTACAGTCCAAGTAAATTTCATTCAAGAGAACAGCATGAGAAACTGGCACCAAAATCATTTCGGGTTTATATATAAGTAAGATTTATAAAAGCTCTAGAAATTACAGAAAAAAATTCTGGAAGAAAACACAGCTTGGACTCTATTTGCAGGTAAACTCCATGAAAAGGAGGCAATTTCTGTTCACTGCTCTACTCCTAGTGCCTAGAACAATGCCTGGCGCATAGAAGGCACTCACAGCTGCTGAAATGAGGTAAAATACGCATAACATCTCCATTAACCTTAGCAAGGGGTAAAAAATCGTCAAGTCACAATATGCACAGAAGGTAAGTTGTAAAATATTTTTTATTGTAAAAACAGAGTCAATAGAGGTTGACAACATAAATGTTATCTCAGAACATTTCCCCCTGGTTCCTGAATTTGCTAGGTTCCTATGTATGAGCAAGTCTCCATTAGCACTTCTCAGATTTCACGGTCCTTTTTGGATATGTTTATTGATTATATGTAAATATTGCTTAGAAACAAAAGTCCACATGATATTAAAACAAAACAAAAAAAAAACCTGTTGTGCCTTTCTTTCACATTTCCTACAGGGAGATCTATATATCTCAGGTGCTTTCACAACTTAAAAGTAAAGTTAGTGCCTTAACCAAACCAAAGAATCCTCCATCACAAGTTATTAAATCAAACCTCTCATGACATTTGCAATATATCCAGATTTAAAGATTTTAAAACAAAAGAATTTAGAATTTAAAACAAACTTCAGACTGATTTTTCATATTTGAAAGACTACAGTTATTTGCAGCATACAAATGGAGAGAGTAGTGCAAAATGCATCAAGTTTTATATGATAAATATACTTTCAACCTAATGGCTGCCTCAAAAGCAAAGAGTGAAAAATTACCTCTTCTTAAAAGCAATCTAGACTGACTCAATAAAGTTCACAATTTAGAAAGATCAATTGCTACTCTATTTCCATAGATTGCAAAATGATTTCAGAAACAGATTAAACATACAACTGTTTTACAAAAATAGAAATATTGTTTGGGACTTTACAAAACTTTATAAAATATAACACTATATTTGTAAATTCAAGATAATTTCACACTGAAAGAGAAAATACTTCCACAGATATGAAGTCTAGTCAAACATTAACTGGTCTCTCTTGACCATTCTCATACATTATTTCTTCCAAATCTTCAACCTAAGGAGATCTGTGCTCTAGCATGAGGTTTTTTTTAAGAGATTGTTTCATTTCAAGAAGTTGTATAAGATTTTTCATTCTAGAAACAATGTTAAAGCAGATGAATTTATACCTAAAAATATGTCTTACTAAAAGTAGCAATAATGCAATGACAATTTGTATTTGATAAATTTCAAACCAAATTCCCCAGAATGATAATTATAATTTGATACCTACAAAAAGTAAAAATATACAATAATCACAACTATTTTATGGAAAAATATTCATATAGAATAAAGAACCTCTAAATTTAGTTATTTGTAGCTGTCAAATGAGAAGTATTTTCTAATTACACCCATTTATAACATTCATTTTACACCTCAAAGAGCACCAGTGTATTTTTAAAACAAACTAAAAAGTGAGAAGGTAGGGGCTTATTACATGCAACAGTGCTATTATGATAAGGCACCACCTGGTATATGAAAAAGCCAAACAAAGTATTTCCAAAGCATGTATTTCTGTTACTGGTGTCTTAACCTTTAGATAGGATGGTTAGAAAAAAGCTAATAACATTATTAACTGACCACATCACACTCCTTTTTCCATCATTCTTTGCTTTTAGTTTTTCCATATAACAGAACATATAATAAACAACAGTGTAGTACATGTTAAATAAACATCTTTTCCCAACCATTCAAGAAAACAGTCTAGAATTAAAACAAGAATAAGAAACCAAAACTTTATCTGATATATTCGCAACAGTCTATCCCTGTAGAAGAATAGGGAGCTGGGGGAGGTGAGGAGAGAGTGGCAGCAGCAGTTGGGGCTGGGGGATGGTAACAGGACCTATTTCCTATAGAATATATTGAGGCACATAGGTTATAAGTTTCTCAGGCAAATTCATGGCTAGAGCAAAACTGACAGAAAGCTCAGGATTTTACATTCCCCCCAGAGCTGATTTCTCAGATAGTCACATCTGATTAAATATTTCAAAATACGCCTTTAGTCACTGCTATCATCATCGTCATCATCGTCAGATACATCATTTAAAGTAGACTTCAATGACTGACTATAAGAGTCCGATCTAGTAGGCTGGCACGTGGCCATGTCCCCAGTAGAAAGCAGGTCATAGCAGAAGTCACAAATCCTCACAGGCTTAGAGGACTGGCTGGGAAGAAGAAATCTCTTTTCAGAGCAGGGCCCACAGACAACAAAACCACATTTGCGGCAGTGGTGACGACGATTAACAGGTGTGAATTTTGCTTTCTGACAACGCATACATACAGTTGCCTCAGAGTCAGGAACCCAGACAGCAGCATGTTCATTACTGGGTGTCTTCCCACTTTTGGAGAGTAAATCAGTAACACATTTATTTATGTGATTCATCCATTCTGATTTCTCAGTGGCAGTGGCAGCATAAACTGCAAACGATTTAGTTGGTGTCTTGATCAGCCATCCATTCCTCAAGTCTCCCTCATCTTTGATAGAATCAATTGTGACATTTTCCAGGGGAATAATATGTTGTTTGTTATATTTTTTCTTCTGGATGACAATATTGCCATATACAAGAATATCATTAAATAAGAAAAACTGCCTTGCTTTAGGCTTTTTTCTGCACAACTTAGTCAATACTCCTTCTCCAATAAGAACCCGTCCAGGTATAGTTAAGGGTTGACCAGCTGCTCCAAAACAGTTTTCTACTATATTTATACGTCTAGTATTTGCTTCACTGTTTGCCAAGCGATCCACCATCTTTTGCTAATAGCCTTAAAAAAGAGAGAGAGAGAAATCAGCACACAGAAATTATAAATTCATATAAGTTAAAAAAATTATACAATCTAAATTTAATCTAACAAATCATTACTTCCACCCAAAGGCAAAATTCCCCAATTGTTTCCCTCTAAGATAATCACTAAGTATACCAAAAGAGCTAACATCTCCCAATTTTTATAATCATCAAAAACATTTATTAACCATCTCCATATAGTATCATTAGCAGGTATTTATAAAAGTATAAACTTCTTACAGACATAAAACAACAAATAATTAGAAAATGAATATAAGCCATCAGCTACATGAAATTTAATCTCAGAGGGATTCTGAACAAGAAGGCCAAATATTATATAAGAGAAACAACTATGATTTTTCCAGTAGGCTCTATTACCATTGAGCTAAAGCCTCAATCCTCTCACCTGGATTACCAGAATCGTTTCCCAACACACCTTACTGCCTTAGCTCTTGCCCCTTAAATCAATCTTCAGGCAGTGATCTCTCAAATGCAAATCTGACCACACCATTACTCAAGATTATTGCCCTTAACCTAAAAAATGCAGAATCTTTAACATGGCATTTAAGGCCCTTCATTATCTGGTTCTTGCTTATCTTCCCAGACTCATCATAAGTCACTCTTTACCTCCAATGTTACGTTCTAAGAAAACCCTACCACCTGTAGTCCATTTCAATCATACATATCTTCTCTCATGCTCTTGTATCCTTTACTATCTACTACCCTCAGCTAACTCTTATCATCCTTCAAGACTCAGTTTAGTTTATCACACCTACTCCAAGAAGTCTTCCTTAAACTCTGTTAGACTAAACACCTTCCTCTGTGCTCTTCATATTCCCTGTACCTTCTGGACTCACTCTCACCGAAGAATTGAAATCTGTCTTCTCCATAGGCTGCAATGGAACCTAAAAGGCAGAGACCATCTGATATCTATCTTTGAAACACACATTGTCTGGCATAGTAAAAGTGCTCAAAAAGGTTGACAAGAACATCTTGGCAATGTGCAAAAAACCCACATTAATCTAGTCTTAAATGATCAAAGATTTAATCTCTAGATCCAATATTGACTTCACTCAAGTCCCAGAGTTGTGCCTATTTCAGACCACTAACCCAACAATACCATACTATAACCAAATCATATCAGAAAGGAGAGGAGCATTTAAAGAGTAAGAGCATAGTTTAAGTTCCAGTATTCAGCTCACAAACTGATGAGACTGTAACCCTTCTTGGCCTCCATTATAAAGGATACAACAATTCTGATTATTCCTGAATTCTGTCTCTCCCCTAATCCTGGGTCCTTACAAAGCCCTCTTGCCTTCCACAAGGGTGGACTCTGCCCTGAAAGTTGTTCCCAAAAATTAATATGACAACACATGGCTCCGAAGTGTGATGGCCTCTCTTTCTAATTAGGGCAAATCTGCCAGCCAATTAAAAGTCTACTGCCCTATGCACAAGTGCATCACAGAAGAGAAAATTTAAAAAGTAAACATGAAAAGAGGCTCAACCTCATTCATAAATAAATGAATAAAACATTAGGATATGTTTTCATTCATCAGATTAACAAAAATTTTAATAATTTCTTAAGATGCAGTAATACTGAGGATATAGGGAAACAGGTACCCTCATACACTACAGAAAATATGTGTACCCACTGATCCAGGCACTCAAAAGATACGTACAAGTATATTCAACACAACACTGTCTGTAACAGAAAAAAACACTGGAAAAGCTCCAACTGTTCATCAAGAGGAACTGGTTGAACAATTTATGATACACCCTTAATAATATGCTAGATATCTGTTAAGAATGTGACAGATCTAAATACAGTGATATAGGAAAATGCTCAAAATATTGATATCTAGGTGGGGGAGTTGAACCTAAATGATCTCATTTTTGTTTCAAATACATACCAAATTTCATCAAATCTAAGATGCTATTGATTTTAAGACACAGCCTCATTTTATGTGCTATTGAGAAAGAAAAATGCTGCCAATTAAATCATGGCAAACTCTTGATTATACGACATCCCAATTTTAGAGACATAAAATACAGTAAAACATGTTCATCTTTAGACTCAATGAAATATGGTATAAGAGCATAATATTAGACACTAGTAAGTATGTAAAATTAGAAAACTATATACCATAATATCAAGAATGGTTATTTATCTCTGGGAAGTACAATTATGGATAACTTTTCATACTTTACATGATAGTCAAACATTCAACAAGTGTTTGTTAGGCACTGATCTGGGTACAGGACAAAATAATAAACAACACAGGCAAGGTCCCTGCTCTTCAAGGCTTACATCCTAGTTGGGGAGGAGGCAAACAGAAAACAATCGAGACCCAAGTAATAATTAACATTGTAAGTTTTTAAAGTGATTTTTAAAAAAATCCACTGGGACTACTCAGTCTACTCAGACTGGATGGTCAGGGTATCTAAAGTGGTATCTTTTCAGCTCATAGGGCAGAACTAGATATGCATACATGAGGGACGAGGATGAGGGAGAATATTCCAGACAAAAGGAAAAACTACAAAGGTCCTAAGGCAAGAAATACGTTGGCACCTGTGGAAAACTGAAAGTATCTATTTATTCCCACCTGAATCAACTACTGATTCTACTCATTATACAGTTATTAATCAGCTCATTTGCAATGCAAACTTTCCTATTATTGCTACTACTGGAATTAATACCACCACAAATTTGTGCAGTGCTTTTCACATTTATTATCTTCTGATTTTAACTGTCTCAAACTGCTGTGAAGTTTTAATCTCCCAAAGAATCATCTAGTAATATTAGCTGAAATGCGAGCTGAAGGAGAAACTAAGGCACAAATAGAGATTCAGGCAGAACAGCCTGGAATTTACTCACTGGGAGCCCAAGCAAGAGCTGAGCGCTTCACATGTATTACTGTATTTCCTACCCAGGGCAACCTTATGATAGATATGCACTATTAGCTCCAGTTTAGAGATGAGCAAACTGACATAAAGGAGTTAAGTACCATGCCCAAGGCTGTCACAGAACTGAGGCTCAAAGCTGATTCCTCCGTGCTGTTACCAGTGTATTATGGCACACTGATTATTCCTTAAGGCTCCACTGGCTCTACATATAAGAACTAAGAAAGCTATTGCTAACCTCTGGACCTTCACCGCAAACCTTAAAAATACTGAAGATAAAAAAATACTAATTTGAGCAAATAACCTGAAAGGGTAAGTCATCATGATTTATTTAGCCAGTCTTCTGATAATGTTTCACTGTTCAAATTCTGCAATACATTAAGCCTGAATCCCTGTTCATAAATCTTTCCCCCTGTTTAAATATGATGCAACAAAAGTGAAGTTTGGGGCATTTTTGTGTGTGTGTGTGTGCGGTATGCGGGCCTCTCACTGTTGTGGCCTCTCCCGTTGCGGAGCACAGGCTCCAGATGCGCAGGCTCAGTGACCATGGCTCATGGGCCCAGCCCGCACCGGGGCACGAAGCCGTGCCCCCTGCATCGGCAGGCAGACTCTCAACCACTGCGCCACCAGGGAAGCCCAAGTTTGGGGCATTAACTGGTATTTGGCTGGAGCAAATAGCTTTCAAAGTTTGACAGTGACGCTGATAAGAAATATATTTCATACTGCAATGTTACAAACAATATACAATTCTATGAATGATGTATTCTAGCATCTTCATTTATTTAATGATAGTTGCAGCCCACTTGACTTCAGCAATGGATTGTGACCTATATTTGAACATCAGTGAACACAAAGAACTTAAGGCCTTTGGCCTTAAGCAATCCTTTCCATTATCCCTGCTGGTCCTAAAATGTTTTCAGTATGTGTCTGACAAGAAAAAGAAATGAAGCACTGATTTTGAAACCCCAGAAATACACAAATGCCCCCCCACACACACACATGAGAAAGAGGTGGTGGGGGCACAAAAGGGAGGGGCTGAGAGAAGGGAGATTAATCAAAAATGAAATCAAAGTACCACCATTAGCTGGATTACTTCCAGACACCCCAAAGCAAGGCTCTTAATAAACTCGATTTAAGGCATTACCCTTTAGCCCAGGGCCTAAACAGGACCCTTTACTTTCCTCCAAAGTCCAAATCCAAATCTACTACCTGTACAGTGAGGTGCCCCAAGCAGTAAGAACTCTCAAAGACTTCTGTGAGAGTATTAGAATACAAGAATACTGGGGCTAGCCAAGGAGTGAGTCCCTGGCATATCTGCATGAAAAGAAACAGAAGACAACTATAAAATGTGGCCCAATTGGACTTCTGTCTACTTTTCTTAGGAAGGAGTATCAGTGAATACAGTAAGAGCTAGGAAGAATGCTTCCCCATCTTCTGGCAGAGATGACTTCTTTAGGATAGATTCCAAGAAGCAAAATTACTGGGTCAAAAGGCACTAATGTTTAAAGCTCTTGCTATCTTTTACAAAATTTCCATTCTGAAAGGTAACACCAATTTACCAAGTAGCACAATGACTATATCCATCCCACCTTGTTTCACACAGAGTTTTTTCCTTTAAAAATTTCAGCAAATAGAGTAGATTTTTTTAAATGGTATCTCATTTTTATTCATTTTTTACTTCTCTTTTATTCATTGTTTATTTATTCAATAACTTTATTGAACACTTTCTAAACGCCAGACATTATCCTTTTCCTCTCAGAGCTCAGAGTATAGTGGAGGAGAAAGACAGTAAGTAAGTAAACCAATAGGTGATTCCAAAAGGTGAAGTGCAATGAAGGAAATCAGCAGTGTGCCAAGATATAGGGAAAAACTCATTTACTGAGTAGTTCAAAAAGACTTCACTGAGGTGGTGCTACACACTGGGTCTTAAAGGATGAGGAGTCAGCCTTGCAAAGGAACTAATACTATGGACAAAGGTCCTAAAACAGGAAAGAACAGTGCTTTCAATTTGACTGAATATTTTATTTCATAGTTACCTCGTGAGACCAGCTACTTTCTAATGTGTTTAGTAACTTGTATTTCTACACTCATATATTTAGGTTATTAATCTATATGAGTATATTACACATAAAGTCTATTAACCCAGTTATTTCATTGCTTTTCCTAGTATACTAAGCTGTAATTTTGTTTATGGTGTTTGACACAAAAGGAGTTTTATTTCTTAAGTAGTTACACTTACAGATATTTTCCTTTGTAATTTTTTTCCCAATGACTGACTCCTAAGTTTCCCTTATCCAGATATCAGATGCACCTATTTATTATTCTCTGTGGTTTAGGTTTTACATTTAATTCTTTTATCCACCTGAAATTTATTCTGTCATAGGTAAAAACCCTTTTTCCTTTTCAAATATTTGCATTCTAAAGGAGCTAACTGCTCCAGAATCACCAAATACTCTGTGACCTCAGATTTCCTCACTTATAAATGGAAATAATAATAGCAGCTATATCGGGAGAGGATTAAATGAGATAATGCATACAAAATGTTCAGCAAGTAGTCAACATGTGGTAGCTATTATTTACTGGTATTAATAATCTAATCTACTGCTTTATGACACTCTATTAAATTTTTATATAGTATTATAACACTGCTTCTGGGCTGTCTGGTCTAATCCATTACCCTGTTTTATAATTCTTTTGTCAGTACCATGCACCTGGTAAAACTAGACTATTTCCCATTACTTAACCTTTTAAATGTTTTACCTAATCTCTTCTGCTTATTTGTCCAGATGACATCTACTTAGAACAGTGTTTCCCAACCTTAGTTGCCTGGAACCACAGGGAAACTCTTAACCTTTAGTATACCATAAAAAAATAGCCATCCCAATTTACTCTCTGAGTCCAAAATACCCTTTTTATTTACTTTTAATATTTTAAGCCATTTTATAACTAATTTACAGAAACAAGAATAAACGAATAGTAAAAAACAATAACTTTAAGAACAATCTTTATAAAAACTGAAACACAGCAAATTTCTTATTCTACATTCCTGTTACTGAAGGTATGTAGATACAAAAGTATAGTATCCTTTAAATGCAACTAACTGCTCATAAGTTGTCATGCATGAATCTATAATATTTCCATTTCTGTTTTTAGGAATATTGTTTACTAATTAATTCTGAGTTTGAGAAAACTCATCTAGAAAATCATCAACTGAAGGCTCATTGTCTGAGATTTCACTTATAATGTTTCACCATCATTATTAGTTTAAGTGTTGCTGTTTCTTTGCACTCACCCTGTGACTTGTCTAATAGTTCTGAAATGTCTAGCTTTGCTCATTTTTTTCTTTGTCATTAGATGAAAAATGAAAAAAATCTAAATTCTCAAATATGCTAAATGAAAGCTTAAAATAAAAAGACTAAGGATATCTCCAAACTGCTTTCGTATCTTTTTGAAAGATGATGCAATACTTTGGTTAATGTAATAATAAAACTGAAAAATGGTGCAATAGTGGTGATTTATTTTATCACTGCATCATCCTTCCAGGCAATTACATCACTTCTATTTTCTTCTTTTTGGTTAAATAATTCCTAAGAAAATAAAATAGTAAAATGCTTCAAGATATAGGAAAAACAAGATCACTCACTAAAATCCTATAATATATCTTAGATTTACACATGTCCAATGAACCCATATGGTAATAACAAGCTATGTTTTTTAATACATAAATTTCCTTTTTGTTTTGAAAATCTCTAAGAAATAATAAAATAACAAAATATCAATCACTACAAATAATTAGAACTGCTTAAAATATCAATAGAAACTCAAAATACAAAACTGAGACCAATAGGTTGTGATGATAGATATTAAAGGTTAAGAAATACTGATATCTAGATCCCTCCCTCTAGGATGTTCTGATTTTACTGGTCTGGCCTAGGTACTGGGACACTTTAAAATTCCTCAGGTAATTCCACTGTGCAGCTAAGGTTTAGAACCATTTCCAATTACAATAAATAAGTGAAAAAAATAGAGACCAAATCCACTGAAATTTTGGTGAATTCATATTACACTTGTAGTGTTCCTAGCAGGTTGATACTATCTCTTCCCAAGGTTTCAAATCTTGTTTAATGGCCCAGTAATTTTGTACATTTCTTCTCACAAGATTGTTACATTACTTAAATTCAAGTATCTCCTATCTTTTGTTGATATTTGAATCTAGTCTCTTTTCCACATTATATTTTCTAATTCATTACTACTACTGATAAGAAAACTACTACTATATCTGTTAGTTTCATCCCACATCCAGCCACTTCAGAGAACTCTACACATGCAACAGTTTTCCAACTGATTTCCTGTCTTCTTTTCCAACAAATGGTGTCTGGCAGCCTTAATTCATAGTTGAAAATGTAAGAACCACAGGAAAAGCATACCAAAAACAAAACAAAGAAACACTCTTAACTTTTATAAAGACAGATTTATATACCAATTTTTAAAAATTAAACCATCCAAGTTTCAAGTTATCTCCTTCACAACTGTAGACAAGAACTACATTTGCATCGTCCAAGTTCCACACTAGTCTTTTGGTAACATCTTGTTTCTAAAGTTAATATGTTCTTCAATGGAGTGTCTACCACCTGTTAAAAATGTAATACTAGAAGAGGCAAAAACTCTTTTTTAAAAAGAGTCAGAATGCTATTTACAATTGAGAAGAGAGCCCAACTGTCACAGAATACTATGGCCCCGTTCTTCTTACTGAAAACCAATACTTCTATCTCATCCCTGCAGGTGAGTTTAAAACAAAAAAATCACCTAATTAATTTCTTACACGTACCCAAGACATCTGATATCAGTGGGCTTCAGTATTCAACTCTGCATTATAATGGAAAAAACAATAAACTATGAACCAAAAGACCTGGATTCTAATCTCAGCTCTGGCACTAAATAAGAGATTTCATACAAGCTACCTAACTGCTCTACACACACACACACACAGACACATACACACACACAGACACACACACAGACACACAGACACACACACACAGACACACACACACACACACACACAGACACACACACACAGACACACACACACACACACACACACACACACACACACACACACACACACACACACACACACACACACACACACACCAGCTACCACCTTGAATAAAATAATCTGCAAAGCCCTTTCTTGTCTTTAAAATAATGAACTCTGATAGTAGATGGGCCACAGTTCTGGTTTACTAAGACTAAAAATTAATTTTTAATCAAACTTTTGACTATGTCTTAATATCAATTGATTTTTTAAAATCTGTGTTACTGCTGAATTAAGACTAGAAACTGTAAAAGGAAAAGGAGAGACAAACAGGAAAGTGGGGAAAGAAGAGATTTTTTTTTTTAAAGCAGCAAGAAACTATCAGAGGTACATCCTCCCTGGGCAAATGTGTAGGTATTAGAACAAACTACCCCTCTCTCCTAATGCACCTAAGTCAAATGAACAATTATTCTAAGCACCTACCATATGCAAAGGACAGAGCAGTTTTTACTTTCAAAAGTTCTATAATTTAGTAAGCATAATAATAATCAGGAAATTCTAGGAAATTCTAAAGACTCTCAATAAAATACTAGAAGAATAACACAAAGAAGAAATACTTGAACATTTAGCAAATTAAATTTGGAATTTTAAAAAATTTAAATATTCTATCAATAAGAATAGACAGTTTTCCCTCCCGTTTCCACTAGCATTTCTGCCACTGTGGCAAACCAATTATACAATATGTACTGCAGAAATCAGTAGTGATCAAGGAAACATTCATTTCTTAGATAAGAAAAAAGAAAGGAACAATCTTTTATATTAATTTTAAACTCATAAAGGTGGATTGATAAGAACTGAAACTTCTAAACTTTGAATCACATTTACAGAGAGCCATAGTAATTTGTTTTATATCTCTTGTAGGCACTAAATTTGCCTATTACTGAAAAGTAGACCCAAATGCACTATACTACAGGCTTAACCAAGAAAGGAAAAAGAAAAAGCATTTACTCAACACCTACACGTGCTAGGCACGTCCACATTTTTCTATTTCATTTAATAATCTCAATTTTGTTAAAATGGACAATCATATCCATTTTACAAAAGAGTAAATTGAGTCATGGACTAGTTAAGGAATTTTCCCAGTCGCACAGCCAGTTTTGTAAAAAAATGCATGTTCTTTCCATTATACTTTGCTACCTTCAGAAATAAATATTCCAGAAATATTTCACTCATGTGGACCTTATTAGGTATTTGGAGAAAGCCACTGATGACACAAAAATCTTAAAACACATGGTAATAAGTAGAACGTATGCTGAAAATAATTCTTCAAACACTAAAAGGAAGTGAAAAGTAAAGTAATGACTAATTTTAGGGTGTTAATAAACGCAGTTTCACATAGGTTAGGCTTGATAGAGAAACTCACCATGGTATACAAAGAATGACTAAGCCACAGTTGAAGGTTTTTTTTTTTCCCTGTACACGGGCCTTTCACTGTTGTGGCCTCTCCCGTTGCCGAGCACAGGCTCCGGACGCGCAGGCTCAGCGGCCATGGCTCACGGGCCCAGCCGCTCCGCGGCATGTGGGATCTTCCCCAGACCGGGGCACGAATCCGTGTCCCCTGCATCGGCACGCGGACTCTCAGCCACTGAGCCACCGGGGAAGCCCAAGATTTTTAAAAATTAATTTAGAAAACCAGAACAGTCACATTGGGAGTTTAAAAAAAAGGTCTTTACAAAGAGAAAGAATACGAACCTCAAGCTTGAAACAAGTCCTCTAGTCTTCAGCATTTAAACCATGCCACACAAGGCAAGATTAATATTCTTTAACTACAGCTATGCTCAGGGAACTCTCTATTAACAACCAAAGAGGTTCCCTGGCCAACGGAATTAATTCCAAAATCCTTGACCTGGTATTCAAAGCCCTTCAGTCAAGCCCCAGCCTGCCCAGTCTATCTTTTCAGTTTTACCTCTTTCTGTATGTTCTCTTTGTTATAGTCAAACCAGACTACTAGCTATTCCCAGGTTATGCTCTGAGCTTCCTCTCCTCTACCTGAGCTCAGTATGTCCTTCCCCACTTGCTGTTCTGAAATCTTACCAGTCAGTTCAGTAACCTCATAGGCACATATTGTTTACCTTTAAATTATCATACCATTTTACCTGTACCATTTATGGCACTTATATTCTATTACGTTGTTTTTTGTTTGGTTTTGGGTTTTTTTTGGCTGCGTTGGGTCTTCGTTGCTGCACATGGGCTTTTTCTAGTTGGAGGCTACCCTTCGTTGTGGTGCACAGCCTTCTCATTGTGGTGGCTTCTCCTGCTGTGGAGCACAGGCTCTAGGCACGTGGGCTTCAGTAGTTGTGGCACGCAGGCTTCAGTAGTTGTGGCTCGTGGGCTCTAGAGTGCAGGCTCAGTAGCTGTGGCACACGGGCTTAGTTGCTCTGCGGCATGTGGGATCTTCCCGGACCACGGCTCGAATGTGTGTCCCCTGCATTGGCAGGCAGATTCTTAACCACTGTGCCACCAGGGAAGCCCTCTATTATGTTCTATAAAAACTTGTATACCTGCTTATTCCCAACAGATTTGGAGGTTCCTGAAAAAAAGAAGATCATTTCCTACAACTTCGTATTCCCAACAGCACCTACAAAATTGCTTGCATATACATGCCATCACTGTGCACTGAGCAGTTAAAAGCAGCAGCAGCTTCTTGACCTTGAGTTTTATGAAAATCAAAGACTTCATTTTTGACATCCATAGTACTAATTTTCACACAAAACAGGAACCACACCCTTCACTAGGCCCACAGATTTTAAATTTACAAGGCAAATGTTCTCGTCTATTTAACTATAGTATCTAACTGTGAATTCTAAGTATTGAGCATAGCAGATCCTGTTTTTAAAATCTCAATCTCAAGATAATATATAAAAATGATTTCTTCTCTTACTGAAAAGCACAGCTGTTTAGTTAGCAAATAAAAAATGATGGTGTATGCGTATTTTCAACATCAACAATATTCAGATAAAAAACTTCATCATTTCAAAAAGTATTTGTACAGGGGCAGTTGTACAGTGCTGACAGCTGTTAAATCATTGTATAATATTTGAAAAATAAAGCTGGTACCCATCACATCCCTAACAAATTTTCTTTAGTATTTTTCAAAGCAGTTACAATCTACTCACTATGTTCAAGACTTTATGCTTTGTGTTAAAGGGAAAACAAAAATGAACCAGACACTGGGAATTAAGACATGTTCCCACAAGGTTTTAATAAAAAGCACAATGAAATAAATACTATAATAAAAACGTTAAAGCGGTAAGGAAGAACGCAGCAGCTGAACACTTGAAACAGGTTCTGAAAAATACACTGAAAACAGGTTGTGAACTTCAAGAGGCAAAAACATGATACGTAAAGGCATAAAGCTCTGCAAGTAAAAATGTGTTTTTAAAAAGTTACATGTACAGCTGCAGAAGAGGCTGGAGAAGAGATATTTGGTAGAAAACTGGGAGAAAAAAATAAGACAAGAGATCTTCTTGGTTCCTGACAGTTCTTTTTGAAGCTCTGGGAAGGAGTGGCCTGATTTGATCTGGATTCTTCTAAGATAACTGTGGAAACAGTGAAAGATTTCAGGAGGGAGAGACTGAAAGGACCCAGCTGAAAAATTATTGCAAAAGTAAAAGGGAAAGTTGATGAGAGTCTGAAGTTTGCAACAGGAAAAGAAAGAATCAGTAATGTTCAGGATTGCCATAACTAAACTAGATGTAGAAGAGTAAAATTGAAATTAAATCCCTGGGTTTTTAGTCTAAGCAATATGGAAGCTAGTAAAATCAATAATTTTCAATGAATTTCACGTAGCAAACATTTACTGATTACTTACTCCGTACAAAGATAGAAGTACTCAAAACTAACAATCTTTGTGAAGGAGGACAGACATATACCCAAGTTTATATACACAAGTATATATAATTCATGTATTATACATTAGGGTGTGTTTCTGCAGGAAAGAGGATAATGGAAGTAACTGATAAGGAAGGAAACACCAAACAAAACAAGAAAGTGTTTGGTACTCATATAGTATGCTATGAACTGAGGAATATGATTACCTCAATCTGTGCACTCAAAATCTAAAGGAGCAGAGGAGAAACAAACCAAAAACATAAAATTTTTTTTAACTAAAAAAAATAAAAAGAGTGATGAAACCTTAGACCAAAGAGTGTAGTTGGGAGGTTAATTTTGACCAGGGGGAATATTTAGGAACAACTCTTAAATGTCTAGAAATTCAAGCTGGGCCTTAGAGCAAAAGTAGTAGGTCAAACTATTTAGGGGAGAGGGAGAGAGATAGGAGATGATGGTGTACAAATAGAATATATTCCCCAGAGAGGAAATAATTGAGTCCAGGCTGAAGGAGGTAGGACGTGGAGAATGTATAGTGGTAAACTAGAAACCTGGCAAGATAGGGAAGAGCCAAAATGCAGAGGAAAGTAAGCATCACACTCAACAGTTTAGACTTCATTGTAGAGGCAATGGGAAGACCAAGGAAAATAGGAAATAGGAAAATATTAATAAGTCCACAGAAGCAGAACACAGGATGAACTGGAGAGACTACCAAAGAAGCAAAACTGGAGACAAAAAAAGCAGGAGCATATTACAGTAGTCTCTAAGTGAGAGGTAACAAAAGCCTAAGCCACAAATTTGACAGCAGAAATAAAAAGGGGAAGATGGAAGTAAGAGAGATTACTGAGGTAAGGCAGAAAGGATTGAGGAACCAACTGAATGGGTTTGAAAGTGAGTACAAGACGACTTCAAAGGTTTAAGCATAATCCACTGGGTAGATCAGATGCTAGTTTTGTTTCAGGAGGGGAAGAAATCGGTCTGGGGCATACTTATCTTGAAGTACCTTCAAGGTATACACAAGACAAACATCTGTCAGACAAACAGAAACCCCAAGATGAGCAGGGAGCTCCAGGACAGAAAGAGATTTCAGAGTTATCTGTGAAGAGATGATCACTGATGCTGTGGAAGAGAGGAGAGGGCAGAGGACTAAACTTTGGGGAATGCCTAGTTTAGAAAGCAGGAGGAGAGAAAAGGGGAGACAAGAAAGCATAAAGCACCTTTTCAACATGCTTTCACATGTCTCCCAAGTCTCAGAGACTAAATGACCTCATTGTGCCAAAAGGTCACAATAAGCAGTGAAACGTGGGGAAAAAAATCAAGGACTGAAGGTAATGTACAGTAATATTTCAGAAAGCACTGCCCTTTGACCCTGGAATTTTTAATCACAGAAATTTATCCTGAGAAACAAACTCTTGGGGTTGCGGGGAAGGGAGGCTGTACCGTAAAGTTTTCCCTCTGGCATCAAGTCTAATAGTGACAGACAGAACTTAAATTTCTAGCCCTAGAGAGGAATGGCTAAATATAACATTAAAAAAAGCCAAATACCATAAAAGAAAACATTTTACCACGTAAAAATTTTAAACTTCAACACTAAGAGGAAAAAAGCCTTAAAGTTAAAGAAAAAGTTGCACAATATGACAAAGGGTCAACATTTTTAATATATAAAGGGCTCCTGTAAATCAATGAGATAAAAGGAAAATATCCCAAAAGAAAAATGGGTAAGATACAAATGGCAATTTCCAAAGGAACAAATGAAAATGACCAGTAAATGGAAAAATGCTGGCTCTCAGTGCTAATCAAAGAAATAAATTTTAACTGATGTATTATTCACCTCTCTAAGATGTGGAAAAAATAAGCACTCATATTCTTGAAAGTATACACTGGAATAACCTTTCTAAATGCCATTTTTGGCAATATAATCACTTTAAAAAGTTTACACAACAATTCTACTTCCAAGAATATATGCAAAAAATAATCAGACCAGTGTACAAAGTTGTTCACATGAAGACGTTCACTGTAGCTTTGTCTATAATGTTGAAAAGTCAGAATCAATCTAAATGTTCAACAACAGGACATTAGTGAAACAAATTAGGGCATATCCATATAATGGATTTTTAGATAGCTTTTTGGAGAACACAGATTAATATTTAATGTGGAAAACTGTTAAATATGGCAATTTATTAAATAAAAGCTTTTAAACAGCACATGCAATATAAAAAAATTTTTTTTTAAAGTCTGGAAAGACACCCACCAAAAATTTAGTACTGGTTATCTCTAAGTACTAGGGTGAAATATTTTGATATTGCCTAATTATTTTATATTGAACACATATTCTCTCATAGACAAAGAAAAAAGTTTTTAAATTAACAAAATGCAAAGAATGTTGAGAAAAATATAATAAACACAAAGTTACAGGTATAATTAATAAAAATATAACCAAAGAATACAAAAATCTTTTTTATTTTTTTCCCCAACAACTGTTTAAATGAAACAAATACAAAGAATTAAGGATAGTTCCGCTTATGGAAATGGAAAGGAGAAAGGGATTTAAAAAGTTGATGGAAAAAAGAAAACAGAAAATTCACATCATAAAATCCATAGAAGGAAGCAAAGTCATCTGTTAAGAGTCAAGCATTTCAAGATTGGGGTTAGCAACCTAAGAGTGAAAAGGCAACAGAGAAAACGAGTCAACTTTGGGATAAGAAAGGATTAGAAAGGAACTAGTACACAGGCAGCTGGAAAACAAATATTTAACAGTCACCATAGATGTGACTTTCTTCAGGAGTGCTACGCAGGGACAAAAGTAGAAAAAGTAAAAGGTGATATTTACAAGTTGAGAACTGACCAGTTATATACAGCAAAGGTCGAGGAGAGGAGGACTACGTGGTACTAGTGGGTTCACAGTATATGAACTATAGAGTTCAGGACTGGAAAAAAACGAGAAAACTAACAGCATAGGAGGGACTGCAGGTGACAATGAGAACAAAAAGCTGGTTCATAGTTATGATGGAAAACAGGCCCTTGAATCACCTCGGGTCACAGATTAAGACCTGAGGTCTAAATGATGATAAGGTTAAATAACACAGGCATCCATGTAGGTTGTTAATGCAGAGTGGAGACAGTTGCCACCGGGCTTAGTGAACTGTAGTTCCAAATGTGGCCTTTCTGTTCTGAAATGAAGGTAACTGTTATTTTAACTTCTGTGCACGTCACTTTCCTCTAATGCAAATTCATTCTTTCTAACCTGACGGGGAATTTGGCTGGCACTTAACCTCTCTCTGCACTTTATTCAACAACAAAATGAAGAGAATAAGGAGATGGGAGGTTGAATTAATGGTTCTCAACCCTGACTGCACATTAAAACAAACAAACAAAAAACTGGCAAAGCTACCTATGCTTTGACTCCAAACGCAGTAACTGTGACTGATTTGCTCAAGGGTGGGGTTCAGAAGCTCCTCAAGAAATTCTAATGTGCACCAAAGTTGAGAACTGAAGTATGTATTTCTAAAGGTTGCTTCCCTTTTAAAATTCTATAATTAACTGCCACTCTGCTCATTTGCTAATTAACTTACTGAATATCCTGCACCACGCACTTCCACAAACATCATAGTAAATCTTCACAACACTGTTAGGCAAATACTTTTGTGTCCATTTCACAAGTGAGTCCAGTGAAGCTTAAAGAAGTGAAGTGACTTGTTCAAGAGTCACAAGCTAGAATGGAGCAGACCTAGAATTCAGGTTTGGTTTGATTTGGTTCCAATCTACCCTACATACAACTTGCTTTCTCTAGCACTCACAGCAACTACTTGAATGCCTTCTATATTCTCTCCCAGGACCTCCCAAACTGAGCACACAGTTTGTGGTTTATAGAGTTATTGGAGAGAAAGTTATGGGGGCAGGGAATTAACCCCAAATTCTACAGTAATTTCATTACAGAACGCCACCTAGTTTAAGTTTTGCAACTTAAAACAGCACTGTGAGAGTATATCTACAAAGACTATTTTATTAAGCCAGCATACACCTTGCTATTAAGCATGCAGCTGGTGGTACAAAGCTGGTTCTCAAAGATAAACTTATCAATAGAAAAGCAATTGTTGTATGTTTTCCAATAAGCAAGGCATTCTAAAACAAAATTCTAAGACAATTCTAGCAAAACAATAATTGGTAGAGAAATGAGAGTTGCTCTATCAAAGAGCTTAAATGTATAAATATGACCTTCAAAATTTTCAGGCATTACCTCTACTTCCATTCAGTGCAAATACTAAATACAGTTGCACTTTAAAAGTACGATTATTATCCTTTTGTACCCACAGCTGCTGCTTTTTTGTTGATTATACTTCAGTCCATTATCTACTTGGAAATTTCATAACATTCAAGTTCTGTATCCCCAGTCCAAAATTAATTGAGTTACCAAGGTAAATCCCCCCCTCCCAAAAACAATTAGAGAAGATTTAACTACTTATGCCCATGGAAAGTACAATTTAACAAGAAATTCATGAAGTATATTTACAAGAAACATATGTGTATTCATCCATTCAAACCCTTCCTGAACATCTGCTATATTCTTGGGACGCTGGGGATGAAGAGGCAAGTTAGACCTCATGTAATGCCTGCTGTCAAGGAGGTGCCATGACAGATAAATGTTATATTTACTGAGATGCAATAGGATAGATAAGTGAATTATTCTCGGGGAGAAAGGGGGGGTGGGAGAAGGAGAACAGGGCAAAAAAGCGTCAAAGAGTATATACTCAAGTGAGTATTTTTAAGAGGAAAAATTTCCTTGTAAATCAGGAAATTTCCTAGGAAATACTCTAGGAAATATATATGCTGAGGAACTAAATTAAAATCAGGAAGAGCAGCTAAGACAGAGGAACCAAGGTGGACACAGACTGCACCACAGGAATGAGTTATGTACCCTGCAAAGTTATGCTATTAAAAAAAATGAGAAGGCTTCAGTCATAAGACCTCAGTTAAATACCAGCTTGGCTGCTACATTTGTGAAGTTAGTTAAATCACCTCAGTCTCAGTAACTCTTACATCCAGAAAAATAAATATGTATAATGGCAATTACCTGACAATGAAGCAAAACAAAAAGAAAACCCTAAGAAAATTAGCAATCAAATCTGAGAAGCTATATTTTTACCTACAGTTCAAAAAGAGAAATTCTCCAAGACATGTTGAAGGGTTTATCTTATTTGTGGTTAAGAGTGCTTTCAGTACAATTAACAGAATTTGGAAGCTCAGATGCCTTTATTAAAACTAGTAATTTACATTCATTTACTAGGGTGATTCAAGCTGAATCTTTTTTGATGCTTTCCTTGGTCAGTACACCAGGTTTTATTTTTTGAGGCGATTACATGTGCTTTCCAAATAAGTAACTTAATACCATTCACCTCCAATGCTGTGAGGACCCGAAACGATTTAAAATAGAAGCCTTCGTTAATACTGAATTAACCTCAGGACCCCATGAGCTACCAGAGTACAGAAAAATGTAAATGCTCAAAACAAGGTAGGCATGCACCTTTAAGGAACTAAAGTGAAGGAAAAAACTTCGCAATGTCAAGATCACTTCACCTTATTCCTAAGTGAACAACACATGCCTTTAAGTCTCTCAGTGAACGTTCGTGTCTGTCTTTACTGAATTTTTTTCAGTAACGTACTAAAACACAACAAAGAAGGTATTTATCAGCTTACATACTTTGTGAGTCTATGAATTACACAGAAGGGCTTGGTTATCTGTAACCTTAATACCACCCATTATTCCCACCGCACACTCACAAGTTACTGCTACAATGTACTAAGAGAGCGCAGGGGTATTCAAGACACATGAACAGCAAGCTCTCGGCCTTCAATAAAAATTTTAAAGGAAAACTAAATTCGTCAGAAGACCATACGACTTTAAAAGACTCCAAATAAGTAAGGCGTTAGAGCCAGCGCTTCTATCAGAGCAAATTCTGCGGTGCCATTTTTTGCCCGAAATCACATAAAAATGTTGTTCAAGTTACAACATCCCTGATGCCCAGACCCTGCAAACTTTTTGGATAGAAAGATGTTGGCACCCTAAGACGCCGGTGGCCACGACTGGACCCCAGTCCTCACGCCTCACTTCTCGCCCAACCTCGGGGCCCCCTTCGCGCATCTGCCCGGCCCCCTCCCCGCGGCCCCGTGGACTGGACGAGCACCGGCGCGGCCCTGCGGGCTGCCCTCAAGCCCGGCGGGCGGGCGCGGCTCCCCCAGCGCGAGGGGAGCGGCCCGGGAGCGCCCCGTTTCTCACAGACCCCAACATGGCGTCGGTCGCCGCCGCCCGAGACGACGACACCTCCCCGCGCCGCCGACGGCCCGGGGACCGCGGTGGGAAGCGCCCAGAAAGTTTCGCTTCTCCTCTCCCGGCCCGCCAGGAGCCGCCGGACAACCAACCCCGGCTTCACCTACCCGGCCGGGCGCAGAAGGCGGCTGCAGAGAAGGTCCGACTCCTCCTCGCCCCGGGCGCCGGGCGCAGACTCTGCTTGCTCCCCCGCCCGAGCCTCCCAGAGTGTGCAGCCAGCGGCCCCGCGCAGCCGGCGCAATCCGGACTCAGGTGACCCTCCCGCCCCTCCAGACGAAACCCACAACGGCCGCCGGAGCTGGCCTCTCCCCTGCGCGCGCACGGGCGCGCCGCCACCCACACGCCAGGCGCGAGCGCGCGCACGAGCACACCCACACCGCTCGCTCTCCGCCCTTTCTTGCCTGTTCCCTCGCCCCGCCCGGGCGGCCCCGCGCGACGTGCTCGAGGGGGCGGGGCCACCGCGGAGGCCACACCCACCTGGGCAGCCGGGGCGTGGGGTTGGTTCCTCCGCGCCGAGTGGGGTAGTGGGTCCTGGAGCTGACTGAGTGCACGTGGGACGTCTTACCTGCGTTGCCTCGCGCGGGCAATCCCTTAGAAAGGATTGTTCATCTCACCAAGAAGGTCTTAGCGAAGCTGGAAGAATGGAAGGAAAGCTGGGCCCCCTCTCCCCCCACCACCGAACGGGCCTCCGCGGGGAATTCAAGAACTTCCCGCAGCCGGGAAATAAAAGCTTTGGATTTAAAGCGTCGGGGCAGACATTTGTTTGCTACTCCCACTTAGCACGGCGTTCCTTCCCCGTCACATCTTCCACTTGCTTTCCCTAAAACCCCTACCACTTGAAACAGGGAGCTGCGGCTGCAACACATACCCCACGTACTCTGCACAGCCTTTTAAGTGATGCCTTTATTCCCGGACCTAGAACCCCGGTCTTTCCAAAACTTTTCTCTGACGCCGCAAGCCTCATCTACCTACTTCACACACCTGGAAACAGTAATAATAGTATATAAGGTTAAACCTGCCCTTCTTCATTTATACCACAGCTAAGCGCGCTGGTGGGTACGTGAAGAGATGTTAAAGATGCCTAAAGTAGACAAGGAATGGTGGGGGGAAGGGACAGCATATTCACTTCAAGCAAAAAGTGTATAGGCGGAAATTAGATTTGGGTAAATTTTCTTTCCTATTGATCTATTATTTCAAGATTTTGAAATAATACCTTTTTTTTTTTTTAACCTTTGATTGTTCCTGAATTAGAGCCGCCAGCGCCCACCTAGGGAACATAAGCAGGTCTTGGTTCCAACCAACCTTCTTTTGGTCTGGGATTCTACCCCCACCAGGTCTGCAGCCTCCCATCTTCCCCTGGTCAATATCTCAGAAACAAACAAATGTTTTTTAAAAATTAGTAACTAGAACAAAACTGGCAAGGATGATTTTTTTTAAATAGGAAAACAAAATCACCGTCACAGAAATCTTTACATGTGTTAGCTATAGTTGTCTCTGTAGACAAATACAGACGTCCCCAGGACTCTCATCTCAATCGTCTCCCAACTTCATTTAGCCTCATCCACCTCTCCGTACAGAACAGCAACTGTCAGTGGAAGAAAGGATGGACTTGATCATCTCCAAAATCCCTTTAAAGTGTGAGATTAGGAATTGCTATGCCTGACTGGTTGTCAAAGGTCTAGTCTGGAGCAATAGTCACCAAACATTTTTCATCACCCACCTATCAGTAAAAATGTTTGGCCTCTCCCACCTCCCAGTATACGTATTTAGCTCATCCTAAAAGGCATGGACTTAGAAGCCAAAATGACTACTCAAATTTTTGCTTTGCTGCCAGCTACCTGTGTCCTTGGCCACATCCAAATTTTGCCTTAGTTTCTTCATTTGTAAAATGAGGATAATTAAAGTATCTACCCCACAGTGTCATTATGAAGATTAAATGAGTTAATATTTGTAAAGCATAGTGCCTGGTAGATGGTAAGGGCTATATAAGTGTTAAATAAATACATATATAATTAATTATGTATAAAATAATATATGTAACATATGTGTGCATATATGTATATACACACATGTCTATTATAATGTTGATGTAAAACAAATAGATTGCCAGTTATTTCTCCGGTAAAAATAATTGCAGTTCAGGGTATGCTACCATGGCAAGGCACCTGCAAGTCTCCCCCCCACACACACACCCCCAGTAAGAAGAGAACTCTTTTAATGAGGGGAAAAGGAACTTCGGAGGGCTAGAGTAAACAAAGAGTCCATTGGAGGAACTGAGAGTTCCAAGTACAGGGGCTTTTCATTGGTAGAGTTGTGACAACCTCTCATTGGCTGAGCTCTTGCCAGGCAAGAAGAGGAAATCTTTCTTCCTTTTGGTCTCTGCTACTGTCATAGGGCTTAAGAGCTCCCTCTTCTGGTCTCCTGACTCTATATTAACTGAGGTTTCTGTTTATTAATTTTTATGATATGCCTAATATGTTAGGTACATTAAAAACATATTCACAAAATATCAGAAATAATGATTTAAAACATACATGTGTATGTGTGTGTCTGTATGTTTTCTTTCTGTACTCTGCATATTCTGTACCCTCCTTGGTCTGTGTGCACCCCAACTTAGAGCCCATTGGCAAACACAGTATTGACGAATACAGTAGCCACTAGCCACATGTAGTTACATAAATTAAAATTTTAGTTCCTCAGTCATACCAACCACATTTCAAGTTCTTAAAGGTCACATGACTAATGAACAGTTCAGATATAAAATATTTCCATCACTGCAGAAAGTTCTACTGCGTAACACTGACAAAGCTGAAAAAAACAAGGGACTCAGGCAGTAGGATCAACTCCTGACTCAAACCTGTAACTGTGGTACCGTGTTCAAATCAAGTGATAAGATCTCTCTCTGAGCCTCACCTCTCTACAAAGTGAAAATAAAAATAGGAACTACCTCATGGATTGCTGAAGAGGAAATGAGATAAGGTGTGTAAAGTCTTTGGCAGACTGCCTAAAACATAGAGGAACTTGAAAATGTTAGTAAAATTTGAGTTTAACCCAATTCTATCCATATAAGCCTGAAAGGCAAAGGTCTTGTTATTGTCCTTGACTCTAGTGAGTAAGTTTTTCAAGGATATGTATTTTGGAAAAGACAAGAGTTTGGTTAACTTTTAGTTGAAAACAGAGCATTCAGAGAAAGATGGCAAATACCTGGATTTCAGTTACTGCTTGATTTCTTTGTCCTCCTCACCCACAACCCACGGACAGACCCTGGTCTTCTCCCAGTTGCGCCCATCTCAGCGAAATGGCCCTGCCATCCACAAACCCGATGAGTCATCACTACCTCATCCTCTTTCCCATCTTCTTTATCCAATCTCTTTGCCTCCAAAATATTGTATGATCTACCTCCAGAACACTTCATCTGATCTCTTCACTTCTTGTGTCCGCTCCACACAGGGGCAATAAAGGCTTGTGTCACTCCCCACTGAGGCTGCCATATACAGTGGTACAGGTTGTAGTAGAACAACCTTATGGAAGAGTGCCTCTCACAGTGAAGCATTGTAAACTTTACATTTATCACAGATATTCTTTGGCAGGTGTCAATGAAGTGCCTTGTTGTAATAAAAGTATTTTACAACAATTTTCCAACAAGATGGAAATGCCTTGAGGAGTGGATACCTTTTTCTAATTTGCCCAAATGTGCCATATGGGGTAGTAACATTTCTACTTCACTTAGAACAAAATGGCAGCTCATCACCAGGTCCTTTAAGGCCTAGCAGAACCCAGCTTCTGTCATCCTCTCCACCTTAAGATGACGCCACACTCCACCAAATTCCAGTGATGTTGACCTGTCATTTTGAAAATATATCATGTTCTTTTCCACTGTTGGAGGCCCA
This sequence comes from Lagenorhynchus albirostris, assembly GCF_949774975.1. Taxonomy (NCBI): domain Eukaryota; kingdom Metazoa; phylum Chordata; class Mammalia; order Artiodactyla; family Delphinidae; genus Lagenorhynchus; species Lagenorhynchus albirostris. The sequence goes on along the minus strand of NC_083111.1, from coordinate 41,317,614 downwards.
CTGCCCAGGCTACTTGTCTATCTAGACAGCCCCAAGCCCAGCCCGCCCTGCCCTTCGCATAGCTGTGGCTCCTCGATATCTGTCAGGCCTCTGTGCCCTGAGAGAGTGCCCGTTATTCTCTGTCACAGCCCTGTGTGTTTCCCTCTCAGGACTCAGAGGTCTGTCTGGACACTGTAAACTCCATGAAGGCAGGGAGCTCATTGTCTTGTTCTCCTTTCTATCCCCAGATCCTAACAGGACAGGAGGTTGTCCCAGCTTGTCAGTGGTCAGTCAGCTCAGCATTATTGCCACCCCTTTCTACATTCACCTCTGCAGATGGGGAGGAAGCCTAGAACTCTATTTTCCAGAGAACTTTTCCCTGAATGGTCCCAGGTTAAATTCTGCCAATGGAAACACATATATGAGATCTGAAAGGCAGAAAAGGAGAAATCATTTCTCTCCAGTACACCTTCAGGCAGCTCAGACGACAGGGAGCTGTTTTCCTAGACTTCTGAGAAAATATCAGACAAACCTGAAAAAAATGACATTCTATTTTTAAAAGGGTGTGGGGGGGGGCTGAATTCTGAAAAAGGGCAGTGGAAACGTTCCAGATTAAAAGAGGCAAACGAGACATAACAACTAAATGCAATACAGCCCGCCCTCTAGATCCGCAGATGCAGAATCTGAGGATAGAGGGGGTCTGACAGTACCATGCTATTTTATACAAGGGACTTGAGCACCTGCGGATTTTGGTATCCGTGGGCAGAAAGGTGGGGGAGCAGGACGTGGGGGAGGGAGGGCTTTCTGAAACCAATCCCCCCTGCGGATACGGAGGGATGACTGTAACTGACACTATACTGGGTCCTGTACTAAAAGGGGAAAGTGCTGCAAAGGATATTACTGTGTCAATTGACAGAATTGGAATGTGAACAGAAAATTAGATGAAAGTGTTGTATCAAAGTTAAATTTATTGTTCTGGTTATATAAGAGAATATCCCCATTTCTAGAATATACACACTGAAGTACTTAGGAGTAAAGGACCATGATGTATATAATTTATCCTCAAATGATTCAGAAACATTTTTAATATATAACATATAATGTAAATATTAAATATGAAAGAGAGAAACCACCTATATAAATGATAAAGCAAACGGGGTGAAACGTTAGTAGGCGAATTTGTATAAAGAGTATATGAATATATAGGTACTATTTCTATTCTTGCAAAATGTAAGTTTGAAGTTATTTCCCCCCTCAAAAAAAGTTAAAAAATATATATATAATGAAGCATTAAATAAACTATAGTGAATAATGCAAGACAAACTAGGATAGTTGTCTTAAATATCCAGTCTCAAAATAGGCCCAGCCTGATAGCTACAATTAAAAAACAATACATTTGCTGTTTTTTTCTAATTCTTCTGTGAACAAAAAGTGAATTTACTCTTCTTGCAGAAGACAAATGCTCCCTGGCTATGGGAAAATAACCTATCATACACAGGGTGTCATTCTAAACATTTAAATATGGGACATTTGTGGCTTTGCTGGCCACTGTGTCCTACGAACTAGATTGGGACAATATATTTCCTGCAGATACTGGATGAAATGGGAACAGATATTATATTCCTTATAAAAATTCATCATGTAAAGAGAGTAATCCAAATTATAACCACATCCCCAAATTGCAGCATTGCACACTTTTCACTTTGAAGAAGGAAGTCCCCAGTACCCATGGAAATACAATTCTGTGTTGTTTTAACAGAGAGCCTTATAGTCAGTTTCTAGATCATTTAGAAAAGTTTCCAGTGCTTGCTTGGGCAGCACATATACTAAAATTAGAAAGATACAGAGAGGATTAGTATGGCCCCTGCACAAGGATGACATGCAAATTCATGAAGTGTTCCATATTTTAAAAAAAAGAAAGAGAAGATGGTGTACTAGGAGGATGCAGAATTCATGTCTCCTCACAACTAGGGCACCTACCAGGCACCAGTGGGGGACCACAGACACCTAAGGAGACGGGAGGAACCCCCAGCAACTGGGACGTGGGGCGTGGGGGGGAGTGAAGGGGGAGGAGAAGTGGAGGCGGGACTGGACTGGTGCCCCTGAGGCGCGGCTGGGGGAGGGGAAGGGATCCCACGCCAGAAGGGGGAAATTGGGGAACCATTGGGAGGGCAGAGGATCAAAAGGGAGCGTGGCCAGGTTTCCCGCGCCCACTTGGACCACCAGGAACCTGCTGAGATCCTCTGCCCACTGAGAAGGTCCAGCCGCGCGGGTCCTGAGGGAGTGGGAGGGAGGGAAGGGGGAGCAAAAGTAAAGGTCGGACCTCCTGGACCGGCACCCCTGAGGGGTGGCTGGGGGAGGGGAGGAGTTTCTATAGCCAGCGGGACCCACCCATGCTTAGGGGTCCAGCAGCGACCAGGGAGACCCTAGGGGAGTCAGTGGAGGGGGGGGTGCAGCGTGAAGGAACTGAAGGGAAAGGGCCAGATGCCTTCCCTGTCCACTTAGACACCCGGGAGCCTGTTGGGCTCCCAGGACTAATCCTCTGCCCTCAAAGCCTCCCTCCTGCCCTGCAGAGCCCAAGCCCCGCCCCTACACCCCCACCCAGGGCCCCACCTCTACACTCTGAGACCCCCTCCAATGAGCTGAGCCTAAACCGAACCCAAACACCCTCACTCAGGGCCCTACCTCCTAACTCGGGAACTCCACATTCCAGAGGCCCTCCTTTCCACGTGCTGCTGCTCCCCTTCCATGCAGGTCCTAAGCAGAGGCCCCGCTCCACGTTTGAACGTTGGCCCCCCCACCCACGTAGGTCCCTACCCACCCTAAACCCCACCCCTGCCTAAGTCGTTGTCGTCGTCGTCCCCCCCTCCCCCCCCCCGTCTAAACTCTGCCCCCATACCCAAGGCCTTTTATTTTTTTCCTTTTCTTTTTTTCCTCTTTTAGACTGGGATTCTGTTTTATCTTGTTGATTCATTGTTGTTGATTCTTTTGTATTTTTATTTTTCCTAATAAATCTTTTATTTTTCTAACTTTATTTTATACTTTGTTAGTGATCTTTCCTTTTGGCTTGTTACCCCTCCCCCCCTTTTTTTTTCTCTTTTCTGTTGTGGTTTTATTTTACCTTGTTGCAGTTGTTTCAATTATAGTTTTATTTTTACTAATATATTTTTAATCTTTCTAATTTTATTTTATTTTTTATTCTTTGATATTGTACTGCTCTTTTTTCTTTCTTTCTTCCTTTTTTTTTTTTTTTTTTTAACTGCACCATGAAGCTTGTGGTATCTTGGTTCCCAAGCCAGAGGTCGGGCCCAAGCTCCTGTGGTGGGAGCTCTGAGTCCAAACCTCTGGACTAACAGAGAACCTCAGACCCCAGGGAATATCAATCGGAGTGAGGCCTCCTGGAGGTCCTGATATCAGCACCAAGACCCAGCTCTATCCAACTGCCTGCAAACTCCAGTGCTGGACATCTCAGGCCAAACAACCAGTAAGATAAGAATACACCACCACCCATCAAAAAAAAAAAGGAAACGACCAAAAAAAATTTTACAGACGAAGGAGCAAGGTAAAAACCAACAAGACCAAATAAATGAAGACAAAATAGGCAGTCTACCTGAAAAAGAATTCAGAGTAATGATAGTAAAGATGATCCAAAATCTCAGAAACATAATGGAGAAAATAGAAGAAACATTTAACAAGGATCTACAAGAACTAAAGAGCAAACAAACGGTGATGAACAACACAATTAATGGAATTAAAAATACTCTACAAGGAATCAATAACAGAATAACTGAGGCAGAAGAACAGGTAAGTGAGCTGGAAGATAAAATGGTGGAAATAGCTGTCAGGGAGCAGAATAAAGAAAAAAGAATGAAAAGAATTGAGGACAGTCTCAGTCCTCTGGGACAACATTAAATGCACCAACATTCGAATTATAGGGGTCCCAGAAGAAGAAGAGAAAAAGAAAGGGTCTGAGAAAATATTTGAAGAGATTATAATAAAACTTCCCTAACATGGGAAAGGAAATAATCAAGTCCAGGAAGCACAGAGAGTACAATACAGGATAAACCCAAAGAGAAACACACCGAGACACATATTAATCAAACTATCAAAAATTAAATACAAACAAAAACTATTAAAAGCAGCAAGGGAAAAGCAACAAATAACATATAAGGGACTCCCCATAAGGTTAACAGCTGATTTTTCAACAAAACTCTGCAAGCCAGAAGGGAGTGGCAGGACGTATTTAAAGTGATGAAAGGGAAAAACCTACAACCAAGATTACTCTACCCAGCAAGGATCTCATTCAGATTCGATGGAAGAAATTAAAACCTTTACAGATAAGCAAAAGCTAAGAGAATTCAGCACCACCAAACCAGCTTTACAACAAATGCTAAAGGAACTTCTCTAGGCAGGAAACACAAGAGGAGGAAAAGACCTACAATAACAAACCCAAAACAATTAAGAAAATGGTAACAGGAACATACATATCAATAATTACCTTAAATGTAAATGGATTAAATGCTCCAAGCAAAAGACATAGACTGGCTAAATGGATATGAAAACAAGACCTGTACATATGCTGTATACAAGAGACCCACTTCAGACCTAGGGACACATAGAGACTGAAAGTGAAGGGATGGAAAAAGATATTCCATGCAAATGGAAATCAAAAGAAAGCTGGAGTAGCAATTCTCATATCAGAGAAAATAGAGTTTAAAGTAAAGACTATTACAAGAGACAAAGAAGGACACTACATAATGATCAAGGGATCAAGCCAAGAAGAAGATATGACAATTGTAAATATTTATGCACCCAACATAGGAGCACCTCAATACATAAGGCAAATGCTAACGGCCACAAAAGGGGAAATCGACAGGAACACAATCATAGTAGGGGACTTTAACACCCCACTTTCACCAATGGACAGACCATCCAACATGAAAATAAATAAGGAAACACAAGCTTTAAATGACACATTAAACAGATGGACTTAATTGATATTTATAGGACATTCCCTCCAAAAACAGCAGAATACACTTTCTTCTCAAGTGCTCATGTAACATTCTCCAGGATAGATAATATCCTGGGTCACAAATCAAGCCATGGTAAATTTAAGAAAATTGAAATTGTATCAAGTGTCTTTTCTGACCATAACGCTATGAGACTAGATATCAATTACAGGAAAAAAAATCTGTGAAAAATACAAACACAAGGAGGCTAAACAATACACTACTAAATAACCAAGAGATCACTGGAGAAATCAAAGAGGAAATCAAAAAATACCTAGAAACAAATGACAATGAAAACAAAACGACCCAAAACCTATGGGATTCAGCAAAAGCAGTTCTAAGAGGGAAGTTTATAGCAATACAATCCTACCTCAAGAAACAAGAAACATCTCAAATAAAGAACCTAACCTTACACCTAAAGCAACTAGAGAAAGAAGCACAAAAAAACCCCCAAAGTTAGCAGAAGGAAAGAAATCGTAAAGATCAGATAAGAAATAAATGAAAAAGAAATTAAGGAAACAATAGCAAAGATCAATAAAACTAAAAACTGGTTCTTTGAGAAGGTAAACAAAATTGATAAAACATTAGCCAGACTCATCAAGAAAAAAAGGGAGAAGACTCAAATCAATAGAATTAGAAATAAAAAAGAAGTAACAACTGACACTGCAGAAATACAAAGGATCATAAGAGATTACTGCAAGCAACTATATGCCAATAAAATGGATAACCTGCAAGAAATGGACAAATTGTTAAAAAAGCACAATCTTCCGAGACTGAACCAGGAAGAAATAGAAAATATAAACAGACAAATCACAAGCACTGAAATTGAAACTGTGATTTAAAATCTTCCAACAAACAAAAGCCAAGGACCAGATGGCTTCACAGGCAAATACTATCAAACATTTAGAGAAGAGCTAACACCTATCCTTCTCAAACTCTTCCAAAATATAGCAGAGGGAGGAACACTCCCAAACTCATTCTATGAGGCCACCATCACCCTGATACCCAAACCAGAAAAGGATGTCACAAAAAAAGAAAACTACAGGCCAATATTACTGATGAACATAGATGCAAAAATCCTCAACAAAATACTAGCCATCAGAATCTGACAGAACATTAAAAGGATGATACACCATGATCGAGTGGCGTTTATCCCAGGAATGCAAGGATTCTACAATATACGCAAATCAATCAATGTGATACACCATATTAACAAAGTGAAGGAAAAAACCATATGATAATCTCAATAGATGCAGAAAAAGCTTTTGACAAAATTCAATACCCATTTATGATTAAAAAAAAAAACTCTCCAGGAAGTAGGCATAGAGGGAACCTACCTTAACATAGTAAAGGCCATATACACAAACCCACAGCCAACATCATTCTCAATGGTGAAAAACAGAAACCATTTCCTCTAAGATCAGGAAAAAGACAAGGTTGTCCACTCTCACCACTATAATTCAACATAGTTTTGGAAGTTTTAGCAACAGCAATCAGAGAAGAAAAAGAAATAAAAGAAAAAAGTAATAAATAAATCCAAATCAGAAAAGAAGAAGTAAAACTGTCACTGTTTGCAGATGACATGATACTATACATAGAGAACCCTAAAGATGCTACCAGAAAACTACTAGAGCTAATCAATGAATTTGGTAGAGTAATAGGATACAAAATTAATGCACAGAAATCTCTTGCATTACTATACACTAATGATGAAAAATATGAAAGAGAAATTAAGGAAACACTCCCATGTACCATTGCAACAAAAAGAATAAAATACCTAGGAATAAACCTACCTAAAGAGACAAAAGACCTGTTTGCAGAAAACTGTAAGACACTGATGAAAGAAATTAAAGATGATACAAACAGATGGAGAGATATACTATGTTCTTGGATAGGAAGAATCAACATTGTGAAAATGACTCTACTACCCAAAGCAATCTACAGATTCAATGTAATCCCTAACAAATTACCACTGGCATTTTTCACAGAAGTAGAACAAAAAATTGCACAATTTGTACGGAAACACAAAAGACCCTGAATAGCCAAAACAATCTTCAGAAAGAAAAACGGAGCTGGAGGAATCAGGCTCCCTGACTTCAGACTATACTACAAAGCTACAGTAATCAAGATAGTACAGTACTGGCACAAAAACAGAAATATAGATCAATGGAAAATGATAGAAAGCCCAGAGATAAACCCCAAGCACCTATGGCCACCTTATCTTTGATAAAGGAGGCAAGAATATACAATGGAGAAAAGACAGCCTAGCCTCTTCAATAAGTGGTGCTGGGAAAACTGGACAGCTACATGTAAAAGAGTGAAATTAGAACACTCCTTAACACCACACACAAAAATAAATTCAAAATGGATTAAAGACCTAAATGTAAGGCCAGACACTATCAAACTCTTAGAGGAAAACATAGGCAGAACACTCTATGACATAAATCACAGCAAGATCCTTTTTGATCCACCTCCTAGTGAAATGGAAATAAAAACAAAAATAAACAAATGGGACCTAATGAAACTGAAAAGCTTTTTCACAGCAAAGGAAACCATAAACAAGACAAACCTCAGAATGGGAGAAAATATTTGCAAACAAAGCAACAGACAAAGGATTAATCTCCAAAATATACAAGCAGCTCATGCAGCTCAATATCAAAAAAACTACCCAGTCCAAAAATAGGCAGAAGACCTAAATAGACATTTCTCCAAAGAAGATATACAGACTGCCAACAAACACATGAAAGAATGCTCAACATCATTAATCATTAGAGAAATGCAAATCAAAACTACAATGAGATATCATCTCACACCAGTCAGAATGGTCATCATCAAAAAATCTACAAACAATAAATGCTGGAGAGGGTGTGGAGAATAGGGAACTCTCTTGCACTGTTGGTGGGAATGTAAATTGATACAGCCACTATGGAGAACAGTATGGAGGTTCCTTAAAGAACTAAAAATAGAACTACCATACGACCCAGCAATCCCACTACTGGGGATATACCCTGAGAAAACCATAATTCGAAAAGAATCATGTACCGAGCTTCCCTGGTGGTGCAGTGGTTGAGAGTCCACCTGCTGATGCAGGGGACACGGGTTCGTGCCCCAGTCCTGGAAGATCCCACATGCCACGGAGCGGCTGGACCCGTGAGCCATGGCCGCTGAGCCTGCGCGTCCGGAGCCTGTGCTCCGCAACGGGAGAGGCAACAACAGTGAGAGGCCCGTGTACCGCAAAAAAAAAAAGAGTCATGTACCACAATGTTCAATGCAGCACTATTTACAATAGCCAGGACATGGAAGCAACCTAAGTGTCCATCGACAGATGAATGGATAAAGAAGATGTGGCCCATATATACAATGGAATATTACTCAGCCATTAAAGGAAATTAAATTGAGTTATTTTTAGTGAGGTGGATGGACCTAGAGTCTGTCATACAGAGTGAAGTAAGTCAGAAAGAGAAAAACAAATTCCGTATGCTAACACATATATATGGAATCGAAAAAAAAAGGTGGGGGTTCTAACAAACCTAGGGGCAGGACAGGAATAAAGATACAGACATAGTGAATGGACTTGAGGACACAGGGAGGGGGAAGGGTAAGCTGGGACGAAGTGAGAGAGTAACATTGACATATATACACTACCAAATGTAAAATAGATAGCTAGTGGGAAGCAGCTGCATGGCACAGGGAGATCAGCTCAGTGCTTTGTGACCACCTAGAGGGGTGGGATTGGGAGGGTGGGAGGGAGACACAAGAGGGAAGGGATATGGACATATATGTATATGTATACCAGATTCACTTTGTTATACAGCAGAAACTAACACAACACTGTAAAGCAATTATGCTCCAATAAAGATGTTAAAAAAAAAAGAGCAATAATACCAATAGCTGGTGAGGATGGAGAGAAACTGGATCTCTCATACATTACTGGTGTGAATGTAAAATGGTATAGTCACTCTGGAAAAGTATTTGTCAGTTACTTACAAAACAAAATATGCGCCTATCATACAGCCCAGCAACTATACTCCAGGGCATTTATCCCAGAAAATTGAAAATTTATGTTCACAGAAAAATCTGTTCGTAAATGTCCATAGCAGCCTTAGTTGTAAAGGCAAGAGAGAAAAAAAAAGAGACAACCCACATGTCCTTCAAGGGGTGACACTCTGGAATATTCATACAATGGAAGAGTACTCAGCAATAAAAACGAGTAAACTATTGGTGAGGCAAAAAACTGGATCTCAAATGCTTTATGCTTAGTGAAAAATGTAAACCACAAAAGGTTACATACTGGATGATTCTATATAACAATCTTGAAGTGACAAAACTACAGATTTGGAAAGAGATTGGTGATTGCCAGGGGACAGGGAAAGGGTGGAAGGGTTTTATATATATAAGGGTAGTAGGAGGGAGTTCCTTTGTAATGTTGAAAGAGTTCTATGCCTTGATTGTTGTGGTGGTTACATGAATCTATAGAAGGGATAAAATTGCATAGAACTACACACACATACACACACACACACACGAATGCATGTAAAAATTGGTGAAGATTGAGTAAGACCTCTTGTAACCTATAAGCTACTTAACGGTGTTAGACAATGTCAGTTTCTTGGTTTTGATATTGTACTGCAGTTAGTTATATGACATGTCACCATTGGAGGAAGCTGAGTGAAGGATACATGGAACTCTATGTACTATTTTTGCAACTTCTTCTGAGTCTATAATTATTTCACAATAAAAAGTTTTTTAAAAAGTTAAAAATTAAAATTAAAAGAAAGAAAAGTTTCCCAATTAAATGACATAGAAGTATCCCTTAAAAATAGTGCAAGACAGTAAAATGATCAGTGGTTGCCAGGTGTTGGCAGGAGGGAGGGCTGAACACAGAGGATTTTTAGCACAGTGAAACTATTCTGTGTGATAGGATGATGGTGGGATACATGTCATTATACATTTGGCAAAATATATACTGTACAACACCATGAATGAACCCTGATGTAAACTGTAGACTTTAGGTAATATTGACATGCCAATGTAGGTTCATCAATTGTAACCATCTGTGGAAGATGTTGATAGTAGGTGGTGTTGTGCATATTGGGGAGAAGGAGGTATATGGGAACTCTGTACTTTCCCCTCAGTTTTGCTGTGAACCTAAAACTGCTCTAAAAAATAAAATCTATCCAAATAGAAAAAAAAAGTTACTGCATATATTCCTTGGAGAGATTGGAATTTAAGCTTGGGGACTTATTTGAAAAGCTTTTTGGCAGGCATTTAAATGTATTTCTTGAAAGATTTATTGTAAATTGCATTTCTCAGACTACTGCTCTTTTAACCATCTGTCAAGTTATCTTATCTTACAATCCAAAAATGACATTTAAATCTGAACAGAGAAGTTTATCCATATTTTTAAAAATTAAGTTTTCTTGGCAGAAATTTGATCTTGATCTTGGAAACTTTATCATATAAACCTAGTACACTTCAAGAATCCTGTGACTTTTCCCAACAATGGATAAAAATTGATCAGGGATTTGCCTCAATTCAAACTAAGTTTACATATTTCTAACAGGGACATCATTTACTTATCATATTGAAAACTAAGGAAATAGTTTTATGCTCATCTATATCTTATTAGAAACATAAGGCTTAACACCCTGTACTAAAATAAATTCCAGGTATATGAGTGAATTGCAATGTAAAATTTTTTAATTTTTGTATAAAAAAGCCATGTAAAATACGTATCTATCTTTGGTAGGTTATGCATGATTATTTTCTTTGCTGTAATTTACCAATCTTCTATAATAAGTACATATTTTTTAATTTTTGTAAAAAACATTCAAGGCATAGTCATGGGTAAGTTTTTCAATGAAGCGTGAATCATATTCAAATACTCATACACAAAAAGACACAATGGCTGCTTTCTTCGGTAGAAAATTCCTAAATGATTTGCATATTACCTTCTCTGCCAGTGGTAGGAAATTATACAACAAATGCCTTATTTCTCAATATTAACTGCTGTAAATGACAAAACATTAACCTCAACAAGCAGTTATTGAGTAAGCTTACCATCTATAAAACTAGCTCAAAATAGGTATACAACCTGCAAAGTTAGAACATTGTATTAAGGTTTTCAAAGTTGGTGCCAGATTAAATGAAATTGAACAGAAACTTTAAATCTACATATTACCAGGGAATTTTTTTAAATTAATTTATTTATTTTTGCCTGCATTGGGTCTTCGTTGCTGTGCACAGGCTTTCTGTAGCTGCAGCAAGCGAAGGCTACTCTTCGTTGCAGTGTGAGAGCTTCTCATTGAGCTAGCTTCTCTTGTTGCGGAGCATGGGCTCTAGGCCTGCGGGCTTGCTCAGAAGTGGTGGCTTGCGGGCTCTAGAGCGCAGGCTCAGTAGTCATGGCACGCGGACTTACTTGCTCTGAGGCATGTGGGATCTTCCCAGAACAGGGATCGAACTCGTGACCCCTGCATTGGCAGGTAGATTCTTAACCACTGCACCACGAGGGAAGTCCCAAAGGAATTTATTTTTTAATGCAATAGATTTTCCTAGAATACTGGTATAAATAAGTTGTCCATACTTTTATGTAAAGAGAAGAAATTTAAGCATGATTTCATTTAAAATTCATTTTCAGGGCTTTCCTGGTGGTGCAGTGGTTGAGAGTCCGCCTACCGATGCGGGGGACACGGGTTCGTGCCCCGGTCCGGGAAGATCCCACATGCCGCGGAGCGGCTAGGCCCGTGAGCCATGGCCGCTGAGCCTGCGCGTCCGGAGCCTGTGCTCTGCAATGGGAGAAGCCGCAACAGTGAGAGGCCTGCGTACCAAAAAAAAAAAAAAAAAAAAAAAAAATTCATTTTCAAATAAAAATAAAAACTTTTACAGTTTGGAGCCAGATAGACCTGTCAAAATCTGATTCTGCAAATTATTAGCTGTATAACCTTGTGTAAATAGTTTAGCTGTTCTGCACCTCAATCTTCTTATTAGTAAAATTTGTAAAATGGGAAAAATAATCCCTGCTCCCTAGAATTATAAAGATTAGGGGTAACATAAGTAAAGCACATAGCAAATAGCACGTGCTCAGGAAACAGTGGATGTGGTGGTAATAGTTGTAGTGGTAAATGTTGTTGCTATTGAAATTTTTAATAAAATACAAATTTTACCACTTATGTAAAAAGGCAGGAAATAGTATATTAAACTTTGACATGCCTGACTCACAGATCCCTGGCCAGTTCTTGCAAAGAGACTTCCTCCATATTTGTGCCTCTCTGTACGCTTGACATTGAGAACAAACAAGGAATGTTCATAAGCAGCACAAATCCTATGTAACGAGTGGTCATTCAGCTGCAACCACCAAACTGCACTCCTCACCTGGTCTCCCTCTGACTCTGTGTGGAACCAACCCCAACACTCACCTCCAGCCCCTACTTCTGCTCACACCTACCCAGAGGTTTCTTTACTTCTTAGGCCAAGCTCAGCCACCAGGCCTAGTGGGCACTGGGACAGGCAGGCCAGGTGGAACAGGGCACCTGGTTCTAGAAGAGAGGCAAGGTGGCTGGACCAAGAGAAAAGGTCCAAACTTCTTGCTCCGCTGCAACTGGGCCTCAGCACATACAATCATTGCTTACTGCGTTATGACTCATGCATAAGGAAGTCCAAATTTGGAAGTGAAACAGAGTGGCAAGGTGGCCAAAGCAGCCAAGAAACAAGAAACAGAGGTAAGAGATATAGGCTCACAGCCAGGGACCATAGGACTTGGCACAGAGGACTGTTTCTAAGCTGGAGTCAAAACTCCTAAGGGTTGGAAAGGATGTTTTGATCTGGAAAATCCTGAATATCTTTTCTTTTCGGCTGCTTGGGGTCTTAGTTGTGGCACTCAGGATCTTTGTTGCAGCGTGCAGGATCTTTCGTTACAGTGTGCAGGCTCTTCTTACACAGTGCAGGCTTCTCTCTAGTTGTGGTGATCAGGCTATAGAGTGCTCAGGCTCAGTAGTAGTTGCGGCACACGGGCTTAGCTGTCCCATGGCATGTGGGATCTTAGTTCCCCAACCAGGGATGGAACCCGTATCCCCTGCGTGGGAAGGCAGATTCTTAACCACTGGACCACCAGGGAAGTCCCAGAAAAGCTTTATTTTTAAAAAGATAATTGGACATTAAATGCCCCTGAAGAGCTTTCCATGGATGTTGGATAACAATTACTGATTACAGCCCTTTAAAAGATGTCAAGTTCAGACTCCTTAACAGAGCCCCTCGCTATCACTCCTCAGCCTCCCTTTCTGGAGAGCTTAGTTTTCCTCTCAACACATTCAGTAGAGGATACTGGTTATTTTCCCTCCTTGCATCCATGTACCCTTCTTTTGGTAAAACAACATCCCAGTTTTGTTTTGCATAATCATTTCTACCCCACTCTCAACAAAATGTTTTGGATGGGATTAACCTTCCCTCAGCTCCAAGGAGGAGCTGGTTTTTAACAAGCAGGCTATCCCATACTCCTAAATACAGTAATTGGTCCCATCAGAATAAAGCCCAACATCATCAGAAAATCTACAAACAACAAATGCTGGAGAAGGTGTGGAGAAAAGCGAACCCTCTTGTACTGTTTGTAGGAATGTAAATTGATGCAGCCACTATGGAGAGCAGTATGGAGGTTCCTTAAAAAACTAAAAATAAAATTACTATATGACCCTGCAATGCCACTACTGGGTATATACCCAGAGAAAACCATAATTCAAAAAGACACATGCATCCCAATGTTCAATGCAGCACTATTTACAATAGTCAGGTTATGGAAGCAACCTAAGTGCCCATCGACAGACGAATGGATAAAGAAGATGCGGTACATATATACAATGGAATATTACTCAGCCATAAAAAGGAACGAAATTGGGTCATTTGTAAATGTATCTAGAGACCCATACAGAGTGAAATAAGTCAGAAAGAGAAAAACAGATATCATGTACTAATGCATATGTGTGGAATCTAGAAAAATGGTACAGATGAACCAGCTTGCGAGGCAGAAATAGAGACACAGTTGTAGAGAACAAACATATGGACACCAAGAGGGGAGAGTGAGGGCGGGGTGTGGTGATGGTGGGATTAATTGGGAGATTGGGATTGACATATATACACTGATATGTATAAAATAGATAACTAATAAGAAACTGCTGTATAAAAAAAATAAGTAAAATTCAAAAAATAAAAATTAAAAAAAATTTTTTTAAAGAATGAAGTCCAGGAATTTTATGTGACAATTGAAAAAAGAGATGTTCTTTCTCCTGTGGACATGAACAAGGAATCATAAAACCTCAGGACTTTTGGTATCCATCTTGGGACCACAAAGGAAGTCTGCCATAGGATGCAGCTCACATAGTGGAAGCCAGAACAGAGAGAGGAAAAGAAATGAGATCTTGACGCCAACAAGCCTTACCTACAGCCTGAACCACCTCTGGCCTTTTTAGGTGGATTGAGGTCCCTTCATTGTTTAAGTCAGTGGAAGCTGGGTTTTCTGTTGCTTTCAACCAAAAGACTCCTAATTAATAGTACCAACACTATGACCCAGCCACCTTGAGTCACTAAAATACATGTATTTTTACTTCAAATTATAGTTAAACTGAGCTCAAAATGTATTAAGCATAATCACCATAAAAAGCACAATCTGGCTAGCTGACGAACAAAATCACCATCTGCAGCATCTAGAAAACATTTATAAAACTGAGAACATTCCAGATTTCCAGCTGTGGAGAAGCGCCGTTCCTTAAGTGTTGACTGGCTGGCATCTGCAATTTTAGGGCACTTGGCTCGACAAATGACCATGGGCAGCTCTCTGAGCTCCCAGCTTTTCTCAAAAATATCTGCTGAGCAATCAGGTTGGGCGCCACTGAGAAGAAACCTTGGGGTCTTGTGAAGACCTCATCTGAGGCCTGATGACTCCTCCGTATGGAGAGCATGCGAATAGAAAAACTCCATTGGAGTCAAAGGTGTGCTTCTAACTTCCTGCCGTGGTCATTTGAATGGGTAAGTCTGAGTTCATGCAACGCAGCTCCAACCAATGTGGCTGAGTCAACTGGAGAGGCTTCAAGGTAACATAAAAAGAGGAAATGGAGGAACACTTTTTAATTCGGGGAGCCATATTCTCCCTTCCCTTCATATTTATAATTCTGTTCTCTCACTACATTTGAGCCTCCAGGGGACTTCCCTAGTAGTCCAGCAGTTAAGACTCCATGCTCCCAATGCAGGGGGCCCAGGTTCGATCGCTAGTCAGGGAACCAGATCCCGCATGCAGCAACTAAGAGCCTGCATGCAGCAACTAAAAGATCCCGCGAGCCGCAACTAAAGATCAGGCATGCCACAGCTAAGATCCAGTGCAGCCAAATAAATAAATAAATAATTTTTTTAAGAGAGAGAGAGAGGGAGAAGCCTCCAAGATAGAATGAAGTAACAAAATAAAATTTGCCAAGGGAGACCTTCCAGAGGTAATGGAGTGAATGAAACACATGGTTTGTGGTCTTCTCCATCATACAAATCCATCTTTTCTTGAGTCATATATTTTTCCTCTCTCCTTCTTGGTGTTGACAAATATTAAGGTGTTCAAGGAGAACTTTTTAGATTTCTGTGGTAATGATGGATGAAGCAGATCCATTAAACGTAAACATGAATTTTTGAAGACAGCAATTTGGCAAGATGGGTACACAACTTGATAAGGTCCCTCAAATGCAAGACTGTCTTTTTTATTTATTTATTTATTTTTGGCTGTTTTGGGTCTCTGTTGCCGAGCACAGGCTTTCTCTAGTTGAGGCGAGCGGGGACTACTCTTCGTTGCGGTGCGCGGGCTTCTCATTGTGGTGGCTTCTCTTGTTGTGGAGCACGGGCTCTAGGCACACAGGCTTCAGTAGTTGTGGCGCTCAGGCTTAGTTGCTCCACACCATGTAGGATCTTCCCAGATCAGGGCTCGAACCTGTGTCCCCTGCATTGGCAGGCGGATTCTTAACCACTGGGCCACCAGGGAAGTCCAAGACTGTCTTGATATACACTTTTGCTTATTACAAATCTCAGAAGAGCATTTGCATTAACTTACTTGCAATTTCAGATCTAAGTTGAAGCCCTAGTGTCAAGGTTAGTTTTCTAAATCTCCATAAAATATCAAAGAAAACCATATCTGCCCTTTTTTGTTGTTGCTGGTTTGATCTCACAGACGAATGTAGGAGAAGGTAAGAACATAATCCTCACCTGTATACACTGAACGAAAGAACGCAATTACAGAACAGTGGTAGAAAATATACACAGAAAGTCGGCAAGATGACTCATAAGTACCAGCAATGAAATAGCTCGGCGTTTGTATATGGTGTGAGAGATCTTCCAACAGCTAACTAATGTAATAGAATAATGAATCACTCGGGACTAGATTTATTTAAAAGTTCCTGTAAAGTACACCTACATATGTAGTACCAGAAATGCCGCTGACTTTCAGCAAACATCAGTATGAGGGGGCGGGAGGGGCGGGGAGAGGCAAGGAGGTCCCCTGCTGGTAAATTCCACTGCCCCAGCTGCCCTTGCTTTAATTATGTCCCCCTCACTTTCCCTTGCACCTGTCTGTCTGGGGAGCAGTGGGTGTTTGGAGGTTAAGCCCCAGGGGCCCTGCATCTGGCTGAGGCCGAGGGAGACCTCCCTGGCTCTCTTTTCTTCTCCTCTGCAGGCGTCAGGCTGCCAAGGACCCGTCCCTCTTTGAAGCCAACACCACCCATTTCATCTCTGGCTTCATTTTCTCCTCCAAGGCTGGAGATCCAGGTTTGCTTGTTTCACCCAGCCTCTGCTTCTCTCTCACAGAAGCACACGTGTCCTTTCCATGCCACGGCTTCACGGAGGATAAACCAAAGAAGCAGGCGGTGAAAGAACAGTAAGTGTGGGGATGCCTCAGGGCTCAGAAACTCTTAGCAGCATCTCACCTTTGGGGTCCTGACTCCCCTGGGCGTCCCTTGGCCTCTGCACGCTCTGAGTTCTCTGCACTGGATAGTTTCACAAGGACAGAGCTCACCTCTCCCTGGGATGGGGTGGGGATGGGGGGATGGGTGAGCACCCCACACTCCTGCCCGCTCTCCCTCAGGCTTGATGGGCTCTTGGGCTTGCAGTTCCAATCAGGACCGAATGACAGAATCAACTAGTATCGCCTCTGACGCCATTTTTCTGAAATAAGTATTTGACATTTCCGAGGGCCCCAGACCCAAGAACACTTCTTTCTGTGTATTCGCTACTCCATAGAGAAACGACCTGCTCTAGGCCTTTCTTCACACAGCCCACAACAGAGCAGAGTCAGACTGCCTGCATTTCAGCCCTTACTCTGTCACTTGCCTGCTACCTAAATGACCTCGGGCATGACACTGAACCCCTTTAAGCCTCAGTTTTCCTCACCCATTGAATTGTGGTGAGGTCTCAAAGAGATAGTAGCGCGGTTCCTGGTACACAGTAAAAATTAACACCAGGACTCTTGGCAACATCTGGTAGCCACGGTCCCGCACCTAAAGGGGTAACGCCTGGCATGGCAGGGGCCTCCTGGACTTTGCTCCATCACTGCAGCCGGCAACCATTCCGATCGGTCAGCACCTGTGCCGTCCTGGTTGCCAAACATTTTAAGTCTTAATGCTGGTTGTACTATGTGTACTGAAAGCAAAGTCACACAGAGGAGTGTGTGCTAATGGGTCTTTAAAGTGTAGGAGAGGTGAGAAAAGGAATCACAAGCAGAAGCACGGGGTGTATGGGAGGGAGCAGAGGTGGCTTTTGTCTGCCCTGTGATAGGCAAACAGGATCTTAATGGCTCACAGCCTAGTAGAGAAGCACAGGGAAGACGGCTGTATTATTTCCTGTGCTACTATAATGAATGACCACAAACTGGGCTTAAAAACAAAACAAATTTATTCTCTTACAATTTAGGAGGTCAGAAGTCCAAACTGCCTCTGAAAGTGTGGCAGGGCCATGCTCCGTCTGAAGACTCTAGGAGAGAATCCTCCCTTCCCTTTTCCAACTTGTGGTGGCTCAGGTGTTCACTGGCTTGTGGCAGCGTCCCTCCAATCTCTGCCTTCCTCTTCACGTGGCCTTACCCTGTGAGTCTCTGTGCCTCAGATCTCCCTCTGCCTTTCTCTTATAAGGACATCTGTCATTGGAGTTAAGTCCAGGATGATCTCATCTTGAGAGCCTTCATGTCATTACATCTGCAAAGATCTTTTTTTCAAGATAAAGTCACTTTCACAAGCTCTGGGGGTTTAGACTTGAACATATCTTTTGGGGATCCACTATTCTATACTATCACCCCACTACAATTACACACAAAAGCAGAGGCCTTTGCACACAGATGGCACTTAATAAATACTGTGGCTGATACAAATCTTTATTGCGCTTGATGACTTTCAGAAGACTGTAATTCTATGACATTGAAGAGTGTGATGTGGGAGCCTTGGTGCTTACCCAGAAATGGTCCTCAGCAGTGTTCTGCTGCTCTGGCTCTAGCAGAGAATCTGTTGCATCATCTTTTCTAGCTTCTAGAGGCCATCTGCAATTCCTTGCTCCCATGTCACTCCCGCTACTTCCTTCTCTGACTCTGGCCCTCCTGCCTCTCTTTTTTTTAAAATTAATTAATTATTTTATTATTTATTTATTTATTTTTGGCTGCATTGGGTCTTTGTTGCTGCACGTGGGCTTTCTCTAGTTGCGGCGAACGGGGGCTGCTCTTCATTGCAGTACATGGCCTTCTCATTCCGGTGGCTTCTCTTGTTGCGGAGCATGGGCTCTAGGTGTGCAGGCTCAGTAGTTGCAGCTCACAGGCTCAGTAGTTGCAGCACGTGGGCCCTAGAGCATGTGGACTTCAATAGTTACGGCATACAGGCTTCAGTAGTTACAGAGCACAGGCTCAGTAGTGGCCCCTGGGCTTAGCTGCTCTGCAGTATGTGGGATCTTCCCGGACCAGAGCTCGAACCCATGTCCCCTGCATTGGCAGGCGGATTCTTAACTACTGCACCACCAAGGAAGCCCCTGTCTCCCTTTTATAAGGACCTCATAAGGACCCTTATGATTAGATTGGGCCCATCCAGATAATTCAGAATAAGCTTCTCATCTCAAGATCCTTAATTTAATCACATCTGTAAAGTGTTTTGCCATGTAAGATAACATAATCAGGTTCCAGGGATTAGAATGTGGATATCTTTGGGGGCCATTATTCTACTGACCATATCTGGGAACTCAGGTTTCATTCTAAAAGCAGTAGAACTCAATGGGTTTCAAGCAGGGAAGTGAAACCAGCAGAATCAGCAGATGATAAAAGCAGAAGAATCATGCTAGATAGCAGAGACAAAAAGACTAGGTATGGCCAGAGGATTTTAAAGTAAGCTAGAAGCACCCCATACAATATTTTTAAACCTACGGAATATCTGGTCACGTGTAGGATAACTAGTTTTGGTCTTTCTCAATTAATCCTTTGAAGTTTTTATGAAGCCCTGAGTCCCAGGAGGTCTTTGGTTATTATTTATTATAGGTGGACAGCTGGACAAGGTGGACCCGCATGACTATTTGGGCCAAGATTCTATGCCCACCACGAGTAAGCCAGGTGTGTGTGTGTGGCTGGGGTAATGCTGTTTTAGTAGGCACAGTTCCTTGTCAAAACATTGCCCAGTAGAGAAAGATACTGGAACCAATTCAAAGATCAGGAAGTGGCCAAACAGCAATAGGAAAGAACGCCATAAAACTTTGAGAAATCCAAGAATGTGGATTATGTTGATTCCTGGAAATGCTTTATCACCACTAAGTAAAAAGGGTGAACAGAATTGTTCATACTGACTACATGTGTGTTTAAGGGATATGTAAATTCATAAAGATTTTCATAGAGTTTTAACTTTTCTCTGAAGTTGGTGCAGTTTACTCAAACATGTCTGGGCTTCTGGCAACAGCTTCCTGTCTCTGATCTTGCACGGAGTTGCTCAGAATTGCCCAGAATGCCTTCCAGGGACTCCTTTTGGCTCGCTTCTTTCTGCTTCTCTCTTCACTGGGTTTCTGATCCCCTTCCTCCCTACTTCAACTCTCTTTACCTACCTCAATGCTACCTTGTTTAGATGACCTGTTAGAATAAAATTCCTGTGTTCACTGGCTGCCCCTGCTGGCCCAGGAGTCCTGGCTTCCCCTTCACAGCTATGGGTGAGAACATCAAGGCTCCCTGCCCAGGCCACTTAAGGTCAGACAAGTCAGGCCAGTCCAGCAGGTTTCATCTCCAACTAGGGGATCAGAGAGATGGGATAAAAATTCCTTTCCAGAAACACATTGCCTGGAAAAGTTACAAGTTATTTACCAACCAGTATAAGAAAAACTGCATTGTCATAAATTTTTCATAGCAACACAAATCTTAGAGCTGACACTGAATATTGGGATCCAGAAAGGGTATTATCCAATGACACCTTGATGGGGAAAAGCGAACAAACATGGAAAGGCCCAAAATGTCCTTCAGGAGACTGGAAGACAGCACGGTTCTGATGTGTAATTATCCATTACATCAAACCATACAGCCCGGGATTGAGAAGCAGGGGAGAATAGCATAAAGATTTCAAAACACAGATTCTGGACCCAGATTTTCTGAGCTCAAACTCCAACTTTGTCACTGTTGCTTTTGGACAAGTGATTTAACCACTTTTTTTTTTTTTTTTTTTTTTTTTTTTTTTTGCGGTACGCAGGCCTCTAACTGTTGTGGCCTCTCCCATTGTGGAGCACAGGCTCCGGACGCGCAGGCTCAGCGGCCATGGCTCACAGGCCCAGCCCCTCCGCGGCATGTGGGATCTTCCCAGACCGGGGCACGAACCCGTGTCCCCTGCATCGGCAGGCGGACTCTCAATCACTGCGCCACCAGGGAAGCCCGATTTAACCACTTTTTATCTTAGTTTCTATACCTGTTCAGTCAGGATAATAATAGTACCTTTATTGGGTTGTTTTGAAGATTAAATGAGAAAATATATAAAAAGCACTTAGAACAGTGCCTGGAATGTAGCAAGCCCTAAATGTGTGTTCGCTACTATTAGTTTTACTGAAATCTGTCCAATGCTGTACATCACTGATTTTGGAAACTGCTTAGATAACCTATCTGGCTTCTTAAATAAGTGGCACCCATGAACCCAAACTCACAGAGCAATGAAATTTTACCTGTTGATATAAACTCTCCAAAGGCATCTTGGTGGTAGCTGGATAGGAGGCTGAAGCATGTTCTGTCTGGTGCATGGTTTATTGGTGAAGCAAGATGCTAATAAGATCACAGGGCAGAATAGTGAAGTCTTTGCTCCTCCAACCATCTCTCAAGCATAAGCCACTGGCCCAAAGTACATCTAGTCACCATTACTGGCCATTATTGGACTGTGGGCACCATTATGGGAGAAATTACCACAGCTCTATAGGCAACATATGATAGGTCATTAGGATTCCCCCAGCTGAATAAATAATGCATTTTACCACCATCCAGGGGATTGGATAAGGATAATTCGAAGAAGATAGAGCCAGGGACTTCCCTGGTGATGCAGTGGTTAAGAATCCACCTGCCAATGCAGGGGACCCAGGTTCAATCCCTGGTCTGGGAAGGTCCCACATGTTGTGGAGCAACTGAGCCCGAGCGTCACGACTACTGAAGCCCATGCGCCTAGAGCCTGTGCTCTGCAACAAGAGAAACCACCTCAATGAGAAGGCCGCGCACCGCAACAAAGAGTAGCCCCTGCTCGCCATGACTAGAGAAAGCCCACACACAGCAATGAAGACCCAACACAGCCAAAAATAAATAAATATATTTATTTATTTTTAAATGAAGCAGATAGAGAGGAAAAGAATCCATATAAGAATATACTGATACCCAATTTTGAATTGCTTGGAAGTGTGACAAAATATTACATAAAAAGAGGCAGAGATAGACCCACATGCATAATCTTGGATAAGTAACTTTCACTTTACCAATCACAGTTTCAGCTTCCTTATTAACAAGGGGATGGGGGTGCAGACGGTGACCTAGATTAGTCTTACTGGAAGACCAAATCCTTTCTTATGTGAAACATCCAGAATCTCACATGGCACATTATTAGAAACACTATCTTAGAGGATCTGTAATGAGGAGTAGCCCATTTACTATGCCCCCAGGGCTTCAGCAACAGCTCACCTGACTCAGACAAAGGTCTCCTCCCCAGGTCCCCATAACAATACCTCCCCTTAGCACTTCCCTGTGCCCTTGGGTCTAGGTGTTATGTCCATTGATGTTATTCCAGTTTTCAGACTCCAAACACATATGTGAATATGAATATTTATGCATAAGCTTGAAGACAGAGAGAAAAGAGAGCCCATAAGAGTTTCATATTGGTCTGAAACTCAAGACTCCATTTAATTCTTCTGGGTCCTCTATCTTGATAGAACCTGGCTGATGGTCTCTGGTGTCATTTAATGTCCTCTCTGGGTTAATCTCATGGCATTCCCCACTCCCCACCCCACCCCCACCACCACCACCACACTCACCACTCAGGATAATTGCCTCAGTGCTGCTGAATTTGTTTTTCTACAGAAAACAGTATAGTGATTCCCCTACAGTAGCTGCACCATTTTATGTTCCCACCCACAGTGCACAAGGATTCACATGTCTCCATACCCACACCAACATTTGTTATTTTCTTTTTTTTATATATAATAGCCATCCTAACAGATGCAAAATGCCAGCAGATGTTTTTAAGATCATTTGGGTAGGAGGGCTTGCCAACACAACTTAACCAGACACCTGCCACCCAGACTATTTAATAGCACAATTAGGGGACATCTTGCCACTTCTATTTAACATAGTACTGGAAGACCTAGCCACAGTGATCAGACAAGAAAAAGAAAAAAAATGTCATCTAAAATGGAAGGGAAGAAGTAAAACGGTCACTATTTGCAGATACAGAAACATATATATGTGTGTGTGTATATATATATATATATATTTGAAATATATATATTAGAATTAATAAATGTATTCAGTAAAGTTGCAGGATACAAGATTAATACACAGAAATTTGTTGCTTTCCTATACACTAACAATGAACTTAAAAAAGAGAAAGCAGGAGGGACTTCCACAGCAGTCCAGTGTTTAAGACTCCACACTTCCACTGCAGGGGGTGCAGGTTCAATCCCTGGTTGGAGAACTAAGATCCCATATGCCTTGTGGTGTGGTCAAAAAAAAAGAGAGAGAAGGCAGGAAAACAATTTAATTTATAATTGCATTAAAAAGAATAACATACCCAGAAATAAACTTAACCGAGGAGGTGAAAGATCTATACTCTGAAAACTGTAAAACACTGATGAAGGAAATTGAAATTGATACCAAGAAATGGAGAGATATCCTGTGTTTTAGGTTAGAAGAGTTAATATTGTTAAAATGCCCATACTGGGCTTCCCTGGTGGCACAGTGGTTGAGAGTCTGCCTGCCGATGCGGGGGACACGGGTTCGTGCCCTGGTCCGGGAGGATCCCACATGCCGCGGAGCGGCTGGGCCTGTGAGCCATGGCCGCTGAGCCTGCACGTCCAGAGCCTGTGCTCCACAACGGGAGAGGCCACGACAGTGAGAGGCCCGCGTACCACAAAAAAAAAAAAAAAAAAAAAAAAATGCCCATACTACTCAAAGCAATCTACAGATTCAATGCAGTCCCTATCAAAATACCAATGGCATTTTTCACAGAACTAGAAAGAAAATTTGTATGGAAACACAAAAATCCCTGATTAGTCAAAACAATCTTGAGAAAGAACAGAGCTGGAGATATCATGCTCCCTGATTTCAAACTATACTACAAAACTACTGTAATCAAAACAGTATGATACTGGCATAAAAACAGACATCTAGATCAATGGAACAGAATAGAGAGCCCAGAAACAAACCTAAGCATATATGGTCAATTAATCCATGACAAAGGAGGCAAGAATATACACTGGGGAATGGACAGTGTCTTCAGTAAATGGTGTAGGGAAAACTAGACAGCTACATGCAAAAGAATCAAAATGAACTACTTTCTTACACCATATACAAAAATAAAATCAAAATGGATTAAAGACTTAGAGGTGAGATCTGAAACCATAAATCTCCTAGAAGAAAACATTGGCAGCACACTCTTTGTCACCAGTTGTAGCAATATTATCTTTGGATCTGTCTCCTTAGGCAAGGAAAACAAAACCAAAAAATAAACAAATGGGACTATATCAAATATAAAGCTTTTGTACAACAAAGAAAAATGTCAACAAAATGAAAAGTCCATCTACTGAATGAGAGAACATATTTGCAAGCAATATAGCTGATAAGGAGTTAATATCCAAAATATATAAAGAACTCATACAACTCAACATTAAAAAAATCAAACAACCTGATTAAAAAATGGACAGAGGACCTGAATAGACATTTGTCCAAAGAAGACATACTGATAACCAACAGATACATGAAAAGGCACTCAGCATAACTAATCATCAGAGAAATGCAAATCCAAACCACAATGACGTAACAACTCACACCTGTCAGAATGGCTATCATCAAAAAGTCAAGAAAAACAAGTGTTGGCAAGGATGTGGAGAAAAGGGAACCCTAGTGCACTGTTGGTGGAAATGTAAACTGGTGCAGCTGCTATGGAAAACAGAATGGAGTTTCCTCAAAATGTTAAAAATAAGACTATCATATGATCCAGCAATTCCCATTCTGAGTATTTACCCAAAGAAAACCTAAACACTAATTGGAAAGGATATATGTACTGTATGCATCCCTATGTTTATTGCAGCATTAGTAGCCAACATGGAAGCAACCGGAAGTGCCCATCAATAGATAATGGATAGAGAAAATGGCATATATGTGTATATGTGTGTATGCATATATATAAAGTGGAAATTACTCAGCCATAAAAAAGAATGAAATCTTGCCATCTGCAAAAACATGGATAGACTTAGAGGGCATTATGCTAAATGAAATAAGACAGAGAAAGACAAATACCATATAATTTCACTTATACATGGAAAGTAAAAAACAAAACAAATGAAAAAATAAAACAAAAAAAGAAACAAATTCATAGATATAGAGAATAAACAGGTGGTTTCCAGAGGGCAGGTGGGTGGGGGGATGAGTGAAAAAAGTGAAGGACATCAAGAGGTACAAAATTCTAGTTACAAAACAAATGAGTCATGGGGATGAAATGTCCAGTATGGGGCATATAGTCAATAATATTGCAATAACTTTGTATGGTGACAGATGGTAACTGACTTGTATGATCACTTAGTAATGTACAGAAAGATGTTTTTTTCTTAATTTTTATTGGAGTATAATTGTTTTACAATATTGTGTTAGCTTCTACTGTACAGCAAAGTGAATCAGCTGTACGTATATATACATCCCCTCTTTTTTGGATTTCCTTCCCATTTAGGTCACCACAGAGCACTGAGTAGAGTTCCCTGTGCTATATAGCAGGTTCTCATTAGTTATCTATTTTATACACAGTATCAGTAATATGTAGAAATACTGAATCACTATGTTTACATCTGAAATAACATAGTGTTGTAGGTCAATTATACTCCAATTTTAAAAAAGGAGAGAAAGAAACACAGCTGTTATTGTGATATGAAGAGGAACTGATGGCAACTGAACACATGGTGGGGTAACTTACAGGAGGGGAAGCCTAAGACTAGGAAACTAGAAAACATGAATCTTTTGTAATGGATATATATATATATATATATATATATATATATATATAGCCATTTGCTCCAGATAAGTGAGGCATCATCTTTATTATACTGGACTGTAAGCATGACTGCTCTTTGCTCTATAGGGAGACACTATATCTTCCAAGGCTGTTCAGTATATAAACTTCCTTAGATGAAGCTAAGAAAGATAATCCAGATTAAAGGGAAGTCAGTATCTGCTTGCAAGCCATGAAGAAACAAGAAAGATACATGGAGAATTATCTCCCAATAGTAGTTACTAGCAAATCCCCCTTCCTCACCTTTTCGTATAAATACTACGAGTATCATAGGGTTTAATCGTGTGTGCTTTGATTTGAAGTTTATGAATGTGAATGTGGACATTCTAAAATCTTTTCTGCATGGTGATTATAATGGACCACTGAAGCAATGCTTAAATGCAAAGGTAAGATGCCTATGGTCATTTTATTCTTTTAAGAGTTGTAGAAATAGACCAGCCTTTGCCTGGGCCCTTGTAGGCTGTACCTGGTAAGTATTTACCAGCCCCACCTAAAAGAGTACAGATAGGTGTCCACCTAGTTTAACCAGGCTACCCAGAATGACAGGACAGGCACCAATCATAGGAATCTAGCATAGGGATTTACAAATTTAAATGCCTACATTGGCCAGGCTGGTAGGTAAATGAGTGAGGTGGTCAGTTGTAATAACTAGAGTAGTAGCGACAAGAGCAACAGGAGAGACCATGATCCGTCTGAAGTTGGTGGCCACTTCTCAGCTTCAACTGATTATTTTCATGTAAGAATGAGGGTCCCAAGTTGCTTGACTTTTTTCCCCAAAGAAATTGGAAATGGGACTTCTATGTGATATCATTTGCTCCTTTAAAGGTTGACAACTAATGCAAGTTTAAAGTATTACAAGTGCCCAGGAGAAAACCCAAAGGAACAGTGGGTTGGAATTGAGAGAGCAGTCATAAAGGAAGGAGCCAGCTCTG
Organism: Lagenorhynchus albirostris; assembly: GCF_949774975.1. NCBI lineage: Eukaryota > Metazoa > Chordata > Mammalia > Artiodactyla > Delphinidae > Lagenorhynchus > Lagenorhynchus albirostris. The sequence continues at coordinate 41,290,938 of NC_083111.1, read as the reverse complement.
ATAGACCCCTTATCTCCTCTTCTAAGGGGGTAGCTAAAACCTTGGTTGACCATAGTCTTAATAGGTAAACCCAACTGATTAGGAGAACATAAAGTTAGGAAAAGTAGATGGAGATCTGCTAGAATCACTTTCCTGCCCTCTCGTCCCACCCTCACTTGTCCCACACCTCTCACCTCCCCCAGGGGAGGAAGAATGACTTACTTTATTGGGAATTTAGAAAAAGGGAATTGTGCATGTCTGGATCAGTTCACTCCTCTCCCTCTCTTTGAGATTTGTCTGCCTACAAAGGACGCAAGATTGGGTCTCTTCCTTGATGTCTATGGCGTAAGTTTTACAGTAGCCAATTTGCATGGCAGGGAGTGGTGGGGCGTGGGGGCAGGTCCCTGTGGCTATTTACCACTACCAGAGACAACAGCATTCCCTGAGTGCCACTCAACATCAACTTCTCTCAGTAATAAAGCTGACGTGTTATTCTCCACCCTATTGACACTTCAGTCTATTTCTCAATTGTTTCCAAATTTGGGCAGGAATTAAGGTGTGGCATTTATTTATCCCTTCCAGCTCAAATGGGCATTATTATTATTTCCACTTTACAGGTGAGAAAACGGAGGCATTGGTTGATTGAGATCTATCTAGTTCCACATTCTCTGCTCCTAAAAACCACCAGTGCTATTTTTGCCTGCCTATTAGCCATTCCTCCTTCTTCTAGTATCAACATTTTGATCTGGGCTTCCCTGGTGGCGCAGTGGTTAATAGTCCGCCTGGCAGTGCAGGGGACACAGGTTCGAGCCCTGGTCCAGGAAGGTCCCACGTGCCACGAAGCAACGAGGCCCGTGCGCCACAGCCACTGAGCCTGCGCCCTAGAACCTGCGAGCCACAACTACTGAGCCGGCGTGCCACAACTACTGAAGCCCGTGCACCTAGAGCCCATGCTCCGCAACAAGAGAAGCCACTGTGATGAGAAGCTCACGCACCACAATGAAGAGTAGCCCCTGCTTGCCTCAACTAGAGAAAGCCCATGCAGCAATGAAGACCCAACACAGTCAAAAATAAAATAAAGTAAAATAAATTTATATATAAAAAAATTTTGGATCTTACATGGAATTTTCACTGTACATTTGATAGGGGTAAGGTTGACTCGCCCCTTCTTCTGGGAGTAGGATATTTCAGAGCTGGTCAGTCAGAGCAACAGAACCGTTCATCTGAATACTGTGATTGGCTCAGGAATGAACAGATGATACAAGCTTGACAAACTAGAATCAATTAAACTTAACCTGGTACAATGCTGGGGAAGAGACATACTCTCTTCCCTGTGGGGTCCTCAGAAGAAAGGGATAAAAGCCTGGAACTTCTGACAGCCATCTTGCCACCAGAAGGACAATGTGTATAGAGCCTAAAGAGAGGAACAGAATGTAAAAGTGGTGTGTCAGTTAACAACAGATTGCCTCTTGGCTCCAAATTCACCCTTTATTGTCTATTCTAAAATAATGTAGTGGGTCCTTCCATATTTTTCTTTACCAGCTGTCATGATATTACACTTTGTCAATCGAGAGCACTGGAGAAACATGGCAGAAGAAAGGGTTCTGCTTCCCGGTTCCATGTGTTCACTGGGAATGGGGGCCACTTCTCCAGTGTCTGCCACTTGCAGCATCAATGGCTTTGCTAGTATCTGCTCCTTCAGTACCAGCAGCACACCCAGTGGCCAGCATCTTACCCCGGCACCTACTTCAGATACACTTCCTCATGAACAGCTTTCCCCAGCCCTGTGGGGATGAATTTCCAGTAAGTTGCAGGGGGAAGATTTCCAGCAAGTTCCACTGAAACAGCATGACAGTAACTTATTTGCCTATCAGTGAGATACAGCTGTGCCCTCTCCAACAAGGTCTGGATCTCAGGTGGGGAGATGGGAATGCCTAGATCTTTCTTGGGTGCTCTATATCAGCCCCAGGAGTATTGCTCCATATACCCACACTTCCTGCATTCTTCAGGACTGTTTACTTCTTGCCGGCCATTCCCATGTTACTCCAATCTCCTGTTACAGGTAATCTTTTTTTTTCACTTTTTTATAATTGTTATTGAAATATAGTTGGTTTACAATGTTGTGTTTGTTTCAGGTGGACAGCAAAGTGAATAATTCTTTAGGTTAAACGTTTCCTGTTCGAATGATCGTGTGGTTTCTCCCTCCTGATGGGACTCTGAATGGCACAGATGGCGTGGGAGACCAGGCCTCGACGGCTTTGGCTGGGCCAGAAGCTGCCTCTTCCTCTGGACTTTTCAGTTATGTAAGCCAATACTTTTTTTTCTTAATGGAGCCATTTTGAACTGGGATTTCTGCCTCTGACAAATTAAAGAACCTCAATTATATAAGCCACAGAAGGGTAAGGAACAATGAAAGGAACAAGAAATGTTTACCCATAAAAAAGTCATCTTCCTAGGAGGCAGTATGAGAACTATTTACGTTTTCATCGTGTGAAAGAACTTGAATGTTATGATCAATTTGAATTGTATGACCATAAGATAATTTGTCATCTGATGACCAAATTAGAACCAATGGGTAGCAGTTACAGAGAGACAAAAATCTCAGCTCATCATGACGGCATAAGGAAAAACTCTCCAGCAATTCAGTGTTCAAAGATGAAATGAACTGCCTTGTCCTTTGGGAGGGCCCTGTCCCTGGAGGGGCTGGGAACAAGAGGTGACAGTCACTGGCAGGTATGCTATGGAAGAGATTTTTGCATTGGGTGGGATAGGCAACTAAATGACCTGTAACGTCCCTCCCAAATCTAAACTTCTACTACTAGATGGTGAAACTTCCTTAGCCCAAATCCTATTAGCCCATCCCAGTTAAAAGAAGACCAGACAAGGGCAACATTGTGCATTATGGGAATCACTTGAGCTTGGAACTTCGGGTACTGCCAGATGTTATCATCAGATGCAAAGAAAATGGAGTAAGTCATCAGATAGGGGTGTTTAAATAGACTTCTTTGCCCTGCTAGGAACACAATGTATCGCCTGAAAAACAGGAAAGCAATTACTGTAAATAAAATGGTTCTAAAAATAAGCATATCAAACACTTGGTTTTCATTTGGCCTGAGCCTATCTACCTGACTCAGAATTAGATTGCTTAAAGGAGAAGGTAAATGAAAAGTGCTCCAACATCCGGCCTCACCCCGAAGGTATGGAACATTAAACTTGGAGGGAGCCAACGTTGATTCTATTCCGGCTTTTTATAGTGTCCTTGGGGCAAGGGGGAGGGGAAGGGGAAGAAGAAAAAGAACTTGATTTTGCTGAGCTATGGCTTGCCAGAGCACAAAAATCAACAAAACAATAGCCACACCTACATCACAGAGTGTGTGAAAGTTAAACAGGAAATGCCTGCAAAAATAGAAAACAATGTATTTGTCTATGAACATAATAGATATTTTGAGTCGGAATCTTTTAATGCAAAGGTTTCTGGGCATAAATTACACTGAAAACTGCATTATTTAGCCAATATTTCCCAACATCCTCTGAATTAATATAACTTCTAAAGATATCTGCTCCAAAACTAGCTAGTTCTAGCATGTAGCACAAATTGGTTTAACGTATACCAAAAGAAAAAGAAAGTGAAACTAAAACATATAGAAAATCAGTAACACAGTATACTCAAAGGCATAATATATTCAGAAAGTCAGAGACAACTTTGCATCTGACTGTATATGGAGTAGTCCTCTAGACCAAACATTTCAACAAATCAGATCACTTCCTTTTCACTATCGATAATTTTTTCCCGTTCTCTTTAAGAGAAAAAAGAAAAAAAAAAAAATCCAACCACAGCTCCATCACAGTTTTTGTGGAGCAAAACTTGCTTTCAAGTTTAATTACTTACTTTGTCCTTATATTTACTATTGTTTCTTCTATTTATTTTTTTCATGCAGGCCGCATCTTGGGCAGGAAATCATTTTAAAACCTAATTCTTATGGATATCCTCATTTCAGGGACATTTTCTGACTGCTTATTTATTCCTTACACAGAGTGAGGGAAGGCAGGAACTGGTTATGAACCAAGAAAGGTAGGGACTGCCCCTGGATCGAGCCTTTACAATTTGGCTTCCCTGATCAGTTAAAATCAACTTCTAGATCAGATGGACCCATCCATGTCCAATTCGCTCCAAAGGCTCATGTATGGTTTAGGGATCGTTATCTGCAGCCCAGACCAACTCGAAAGAGCCTCAGCACACTCTGTCTCAGAGGAAAAGGGTTTGGGAAAACACATTTGCAGAGGTTCTCCTGAAGCCTGGAGCAATGAAGAAGGCACCAGAGAAAGCATCAGAGGCCAAACTTCCACTAATAGTTTATTAATAGGCACTTGCAGAGGCTCTATTACAGGAAATGCTTTAGAGGCGAGACAATAGAAGTGGGGTGGGGACTTCCCTGGCGGTCCGGTGGTTGGGACTTCGCCTTCCAAAGCAGAGGGTACAGGTTCGATCCCTGGTCCGGAGCTAAGATCCCCCATGCCTCAAGGCCAAAAAAAAAAAAACCCCAAACAAAAAGCAGAAGCAATATTGTAACAAATTCAATAAAAGACTTAAAAAGAAACAATGGTTCCACGTCAAAAAAATCGTAAAAAAAAAAAAAAAAAAAAAACAGGGTTGTGGCTAGGAACGAGGAGATCTCCAGGGGTGGTGTGTGTCTCCAGCAAGCCCCAGCGAGAAGGCTTGGGCTCTGTAACCTGGAGTGAAGAGATGGAAGGGGTAGAGCATTCAAGAGGCTGGTCTTGCGAGAGGAGCTCTCCTCTCTGTTTAGCACAGGGAAAGAACTAGGAACTCTTCATAGTCAACACCTTGCATGAACCATGGAAGTTTTGCCAGGCAGTGGAAGGGAAGGCGTGCAGAGAATGCGGAAGCAGCCACCATGAGCAGGGACATTTCTTTTGGCTTCCAAAGCCCAGGAGAACTGGTGGTGGCTGGTGACGGCCCATAAGAACACACCTTGAGAGGGAAGCCAGCTTTCAGGGAAGATGGATCTCTCTGGATTAGGGTGTCGCCCCACACTGGCAATATGGTGGCATTGACGTATGAATTGAGGCCTCAATCGTACGGAAGACTTGAGGCCGCCACATTGGGGATGGCTCTAGCTGAAATTTACCGTTAGCACTGGCCTGTTTTAATATGCTTAGAACATGGCTGACTAACCATGAGTATATTTTCTAAGGCGTAAAGGACAAGACTCCTAGTGCATGGTCCTAAGGAAGGGCTTGCTGGGAAATGAGGCCCTGGGAGGACATAGGTTTTTAGGATTCGGGGATTCTACCCCACCTTCACCACAACTATACGTTTGGCCCTTTCCTTCTGGAGGGGCGCTCCAGTCCCAGGGAAGGGCATGACCTGGTCCAGGTAACGAGTAGCTCAGTGCCTGCCACGCAAAGATCACGATACCACACAGAACTCATGTGAGGTGAGCCAAGGAGTAAAGGGGGGATGGGCGAAGCCAAAACCAGGCCTCTCCCTTGCTGCCAGGGCCTCCAAAGGAAGATGGTCCTGTTTTTCTGTTCTCAAGTCGCAAGTGAAAATTTTCCTCGAGGTAGGTATTTTTAGGTTAAAAGCAACCACCACCAGGTTTTCCTGTTAGTCTCAATTTGGTCCAAACAAAAAATGGTGAAAGTGAAGCCAGAAATCTTATAATTCTCTTAGAAAAGATAGTATTATTCATACCTATAGGTTCTTTTGTGTTTTATAATCTTCTGTTTTACTATGTAAACAATCATACTAGGAAAATATGTAGAATGTTGGCAAACATTTATCACGTTAGGATAGTCTCAGAAAATTGATGAAATTATAGATTAGTTAAGTATTTTTCTTTTAATTCTATTCTAACAAGTGTAGCTTCTCTACCAAAACAGAAAAATAAGAAACCATGTGACAGTATTTATCTTATTTGTCAATTAGGTTTCAACCGCTGTTAATTTTATGGAGTTATTATTTAAAACATTCTACAGAATGTTGCTTACTCATAAAACTGTATGTGTAAGTATGCTTATGGACACTTTTAACAGAAAAAGAGAAAAAAAGGAAGAAACACCAATATAGAATATATTGCAAAATCATGCTGGCAAGACTAGTGGTAAGAGGAACCTAATATTAATTAGAGAAAGCGGAGCACAAAACTCTATAGTATACAGTATAATTTCAATTTTAAATAAATATTATGTGTTCAATTAAAAATCATAGAGATGAAAAGTGGAATGGTGGTTGCCAGCGTGTGGGGGGAGGGAAGAATGAGGTGTTAGTGATTAATAGGTACAGAGTTCCAGTTTCACAAGAAGAAAAGAGTTTTAGAGATGGATGGTGGTGATGTCTGCAGAACAATGCGAATCTACACAATGCCACTGAACTGTACACTTAAAAATGGGTAAAATGATAAATTTTATGTTATGTATATTTTACTGTAATTTTAAAAATTATATATTCAAGTTAAAAGCCTAGATGAGGGCTTCCCTGGTGGCGCAGTGGTTGAGAGTCCGCCTGCCGATGCAGGGGACACGGGTTCGTGCCCCGGTCCAGGAAGATCCCACATGCCGCGGAGCGGCTGGGCCCGTGAGCCATGGCCGCTGAGCCTGCGCATCCGGAGCCTGTGCCCCGCAACGGGAGAGGCCACAACAGTGAGAGGCCCGCGTACCGCAAAAAAAAAAAAAAAAAAAGGCTAAATGAAAATACAATAAAATACCAGAAGTCATTATTTCAGAGTGGTGGGATTACAGATGGTTTATTTTCTATATGATTTTCCAAATTTTCCACAATAAATATTTTTTAATCAAAAAAAAATTTTCAGCACCTCTTTTCAAACTCCAGTTTTCTTAGATTTCTCAAATCATCAGTCTACTTTTCAACCTCTTCAAGATTTCCCCAAGCACAGACACTAGGCTTTCTTCCTCTTGGGACACAGTCTGTCGAATTTCCCATTCAGAATTCATAGAATTAGGAAAACCTATATCTCAAATAGTCCAAGAGATTTCAGTTTCATCCTCATAGTTGTAATGTCGATATTTAATTCAGAAAGTGTGGTCACAATACCCATACAGTTTTTCAGCTTCCCCATGGCCATTGCCACCTAATTTTCTCTGCACTTTCTCCCAACTCCTCCCCCTGTGGTGTAAGAATCTGTGGTATCAGAGAGTAGATGAGATTTCATACCTTTCACCATGACTGCAGTCAGTTCGTTGGGTCATTGTTCAGTGCTCTATACATCATCTCTCTTCAATTCTGAGAACTCAAGATGTAGTAATAGACTTTCCTTTTTTTTTAATCTATTAAGAAAATTCACTTTGGGGAAGCAGAAGAGACTCCAAATCAGAATATCACCACTAAGGCATAAGCTGCTCTCACCTGAAACTCTTCACAAACAAGGAGCTGTAGGAAATAAAGGACCTCCTCTCATCATTTTCATGAATGAATTTTAGAAGGTAGTTCACCAACCTCTAAAAGCTTGACTTTTATCTCAGGCGTCAACAATATAGGCAGAAGATGGATTCTCCAACCTTATTTTAACGACTGCATAGCATTCTGCATCTTCTACTGTTGAACATTTCCGTTGTTTCCAATTTTTTCCTTTTGCCGATTGTCATTACCCATAAGGGAAGTACTTTCAATTTTCCAAATTGGGAAGTCATAATTTAATCTTTGTTATTCATGTTTAGTTTCATTTCATGTGCAGTCAAGAACTGTGGCCTAAACAACTCTCCGTTTGGAAATTTGAGACCTAGTGCATTATATATTTTGGTAATTTCCCGTGGATGCTTGAAAAGAAGATTCTCTCTGAGTCCATAATGTGCTTTTTAAAGGAGCAACATATCCAGCCAGAGGTAAAAATGGAAAAATGAGTTTGTTCTTGGATCCAGGGGCTCTAGGACCTGCAGAGCTTAGGTGATTCCTTGCCTCCCGGTCAGGCATCGTTAGGTGGGATTCTACCAGCATTGTTACTGATGAGTGGCTGGGCATCCCAGCTCAGCCACTAGAGACTGCTCCATCTCCAACTGTGCAATATCTCTGCTTCTGATACGGTGCAGGGCCCTGTGGGACTCCTGGGCACAAAGCCTTTCTGTGTCCCCCATTTCTTTGATTACAGGAAACAGCATTCAGCCTCCATGACCTTCCCTGAGTTCCAATGGGCAGATTCAAGCAGCTGTTAATTAGGGAAGGGAGAGGATGTGAGACCAGGGAGAAATAAACAGTCAAGAGCAGCCTTGGGGCAAGGTCCTGTTTCCCCAACAACAGATGCACACAACAATATCTTTGAGCTATTTTGCAGATACTGAAACCCCCTCCAGGTGGGAAAAGTTAACGATTAACAACGGTATGCTGCCCACAAGCATGTAGACCCCAGACTAGCTGGACCTGAAGGTTGATGATGCCGACTCCTACTTGCCTCACCACCAACCCATCAGAAGAATGCAAGACTGTTACTGCCTTGATCCTTATCGCATACCCCTGACCACGAGCCCCGACTTATAAGACCTCTCCCTATTCCCCAGGGAGGGGGGCACAGTTCTTGAGGTGCTAGCCTACTGTGTTCCCCCTTTGCCTGGAAAAGTAATAAAGCTATCCTTTTCTGCTTCACCCAAAACTCTGTCTCCGAGATTTGATTTGGCACCTGTGAACAGGGAAGCTGAGCTTTCAGCATCACTTCCACTTTGGCAACTGCAATGACATTAGTAATAGCAGAACTAGCTCCTTCCTGCAGTTTTCCTCATATGAAATTCTCAAACTTACACTTGCCTGTTTTGGGTCCATGGAGTCTCAGATAATGAGCCTGAAATGGCAATTTTGGAAAAAGTCAATGTGGACTAGGGGCTGAGAGAAGATGATAAAGGCGAAAAAATCACCATATGCTCCAATTTGGATTAGATAGTTCCAACACTTTTTTTTTTTGTGGTACACGGGCCTCTCACTGTTGTGGCCTCTCCCATTGCGGAGCACAGGCTCCGGCGCGCAGGCTCAGCGGCCATGGCTCACGGGCCCAGCTGCTCCGCGGCATGTGGGATCTTCCCGGACCGGGGCACGAACCCGCGTCCCCTGCATCGGCAGGCGGACTCTCAACCACTGCACCACCAGGGAAGCCCCAGTTCCAACACTTTTGCAAGATATTTATAAATGGTTTTTATTAAGATGTGTGTGTCTTAAAATTTACAGGTTGAATCTAGTCTCCACTGTTTGCTAGCTGTGTAGTTTTGAAGTGCAGTTTCCGTATCCATAAAATGGGAAGAATAATGCTGGCCTCTTAGGGTGATAGGGAGGCGTAATGAGCAACATATGCTTAATAATATTAATTCACTGTTTTATCAGCTCTTGTTCCTTCGTCTGCTAACTAAGGACTCCTTTTCATCCCTATTCATTGTGATCACCTGAATTGTTCATAAACGTGTAGGTGGTTTCAGCTCTGTACATGTGGGGCCGGTGACCAGCCCCAGGCGTTGAGGTGGTGTTGCAGGTGGGTGAGAAACAGAACTCCTCAGCCTGACCTCCTGCTAGCTCCAGTAATTTCTTCTAAGTCCTGGCTGTGGTGCCCCTCCCCCAGCATTCTTCCCCTCTGACCCTCTCCCACCCCAAGTTTCTGTGCCCACTGCCCAGGGCTCCCACATGTGCACGCTCTTCTAAATAAGGAGCACTTGCATCCTGATTTGACCTGTAATGGGCAATTAAATTATGTGTAAATTGGGTCAAGTTACAAACACCTCATAAAAGTGAGTGCTCAAACCTGCTACATTTATAAAAACGATTTGTAAGCTGAACTTAAAAACTTAAATTGAAGCTAGGTTTTAAAAGATGTTACTATAATAAACAGAATATCCATTTTAAATTTAAAGACTCCATCAGCTTTTTGCAGACACACAAGAAGCCCTGACATGGACTAATCTGGGTGGAGGAGGGCACAGATCACACAGAACTTGGAAGGAGCAGTCGCCCTCCCCCAGGGATTTACCGGCCTTGGGCTAGAGCCTGGGACAGTCTTGGTGGACTGACTTTCCTATGCCCTGCCTGCTCTGGCGCTCCACCCTGGGGATCAAAAAAGTCAATTGCAGTTAGATTGTCACTTTGCTAAGAGAATAAGGCCATGGGAGTGGCTGTGGGTTACTGACCCTGATCCCTTTCCCCATTAGGATGACCCATGTCCCACCCAACCTTGATATCTTTCTTCCTCTGGCAGCACAAACGTGACAGTCTTCTCATGGATCTCTGCCCTAAGTCTCTGGGTTTGCCCAAATCACCTGACTCTCCTCATTCACCCACTGAGGCATACTTTGTAAATTAAACATAGATGCCTGCACGCAAGATGGAGAGAACCCTCTACAATCACGGGTCAAACTCAGACGTGTGAAGTCACATATTTTTCTTTTTTCTTCCCCCCCCAACCCCCGACTCTAATTAGATGGTGGTTGTCACCTGTCAGGTGCAAACACACTTAAGAGAGGAGTCGTAGAAAGATGTGGAAAAAGTAGGGACAGGGTGGCCAGAAAGAAGTGGAGGGGGAAGGGGAGAAAAAAGGTATTTCTTTAAGGTCTAAAGAAGGACTTGATGGGGCTTCCCTGGTGGCGCAGTGGTTGAGAGTCCGCCTGCCGATGCAGGGGACGCGGGTTCGTGCCCCGGTCCGGGAAGATCCCACATGCCGCAGAGCGGCTGGGCCTGTGAGCCATGGCCGCTGAGCCTGCGTGGCCGGAGCCTGTGCTCCGCAACGGGAGAGGCCACAACAGTAAGAGGCCCGCGTACCGCAAAAGAAAAAAAAAAAAAGGACTTGATGAAGGGAAAACCAAAGAGAATAGCTTAGGCTAATTAAGAGAGGGAAGAACCTAGCTAAGATTTACTGAACACTTACTGTGTTAAGAATTGTTTTAAGGACTTTGCATCTTATCTCATTTAGGCCTCCCAACAACCGCAAAAGATAGGTTATTTGGGGGTTTTGCTGATGAGGAAATGGAGGCATAGATGAAGTCAGTTGTTCAAGGTCCCGGTGGGGTCAGGATGCAAGCCCACCAAGGCTGACTAGAACCTGAGCGACATCTGTCCTCCATACTCCCCCCTCCCCACTCTTCCCAGTTGGCTGTTCCAGGGATAAGGAAAGCTACCCAGTGAGAAGCACAGGGTGGGCACCGTGGTCATGAACTTATTTAGAAGAAACTCAGTAAACTCAACATGTTTTCTATAATTCAGATTCTTTAAGGGCAAATGTTCCCATGAAATTGCAGATTAGCAGAGAAAATGGATTTATTCTGGATACTATTTCTGCATGTAAGAATGGATACAGGAGACTTTGTTATTTACTGAAAAGGCTTTCTGAGGTATTAAATAACCCTAACAAAAGATGCTGACCAGTTTGGGGTCTGGCCTGGAGATGATTAGTATGGAATCAAATTATGTCAAAGGGGAACTTGGGGTTGACCACATGCCAGACAATTCCATTTAGAGACAGTGGAAGGGACTTCTCTAGTGGTACAGTGGTTGGGAGTCTGCCTGCCAATGCAGGGGACACGGGTTTGATCCCTGATCTGGGAAGATCACACATGCTATGGAGCAACTAAGCCCGTGAGCCACAACTACTGAGCCTGCATGCCACAACTACTGAAGCCTGCATGCCTAGAGCCCGTGCTCGGCAACAAGAGAAGCCAGTGCAATGAGAAGTTCGTGCACCACAACGAAGAGTAGCCCCCGCTCGCTGCAACTAGAGAAAGCCCACGCGCATCAACGAAGACTCAACACAGCCAAAAATAAATAAATAAGTAAATAAATAAATTTATGAAAAAAGATAGAGACAGTGGAAGACACACCAGTGTGATTCAAAACTCTGGAGTGCAATATGAAGGTGGGAACACTGGCCCAGGTGTAAATAAGAAAGGTGTAAATGTGAAAAGTGATGCCACCATCTGTTTACAGATAAAATGCAGTTAGGCGAACTGCCCAAGAGCATTACATAATAGGAAGGAGGTGGGCAGAGTCGGGCTTGCTTTAAGAGCATACAAAAGAAAGTGGAAGAGGAACCAAGGAGTTATTTTCATTTGTCTGAAGAATGCAGGGATGAGGTTTTTTTGGGGGGTGGGAGGGGTAAGTAAGATAAAGGGAGGTTTTCTGGAAGAGCTTCCAGGGGAAAATAAAGAAGATATATTTCAGCTTGTGGTGGGTATTTGGAGATGGAACAGATGACTTTAGTAATATTAAGCAATGAACCGGAGTGGCAGTAAGAAATAGTAAGTGGGAGAAAATAAGTCTTGAGAGGAAACGAGAGGGCCGTGACTGAAGTTTGTCTCAAGCCTGCAGAAAAGGAGAAGGGGAGGAGAGGAAGAATTAATAGGAAGAGGTGAGGGAGGAGAAGAGTCAGAGCTTCCCTGTAGGAATCTCAAGTCGCCAAGAAAAGAGGTGTTAGACCAAGAGCTGGAGACATCAGTAGAACCTGAAATAAAGGCAGAACAGGATTAGCCAAATACAGGAGGAGAAGAGAAATCCAGAGCATGAACTAAAGAACAAAGTAAATACAATCACACAGATATTAACATTGTAACACTTAAGTAGCAAGAGTACCACGTGTAGGAAAGGAAAATTCTAGAGACGGAGCTTCAAGAGGGGAGAACTCCGATGCCATACAAAGAGGACACAGAGAGGCAGCTGAGGGGTTCTCCCCACGATGGGAGTCCTCACAGCACTAAAGCTCTGAGGTTGAAGAGAATGGCTGGAGATAAAAATTGTGGGGGGAGAGATTCTGTGACGAGATGTAAAAAGTAAGAACACTGATAACTCCCCCCTTCCTTTTTCTCCTAAATACTGTTTATACTGTATTGACATTTCTTCTATATAAAGTGATACCGGAAGGGAATTTCAAAGGGATCATTAGGAAAGTGGCTGAAAATAACCTAAAGCTGACTTCTGAAGCCAAGCCTTAGGTCATTATGCGAGAATACAGGGCCCATATCAAAGGGAAATTGGCGGAGAGGAGCTGTCCCTGCAGGCCCATCCTGGTGGGGTTACAAAGTGTGGGAGACTGCCCGTGGAGCAGGTGTGTTTCAGGGGTGGGAATAAGCGAAATTGGGGTAGAAAGGATCAGAGACCAGCCAGGGGAAGCACAGTGGAAGAATATTCACTCTTGTACAACTTGGGGGTGGTAACGACTTTGATCCCACCAGTTCCAGTTTCCAGAGGGAATCTGGAAAGAACCTAGAGTGGGCAAGGGCAGCCTCACGTTAGGACCCCATGTGATGGGCATGCCTGTCTCTCTCCTGCCAGGGCACTGGAGGTCCAAGACGGGCGAGTGTGGAGCAGAGGTGGGAGAAGCAGTCGCATCTGCGAGGCTGTCAACCCAGGTGGGCGGCCTGGACTCTAGCATCCTTGCAGCAATGAGGGCTGCAGGTGGCACTGCAGATGGCAGGGCCCCAAGGGCAGGCACCTGAGTGGAGACCCCTTGCTGGTGGATGGCAGCTGGCCCGAGGCACCAGGCCCACGCAGCACCTGCAGGGTTAGCTGCTCAGCACTGCCAGGGAGAGTTGATGAGCGCTGATCACCGGCTACCCTCTGCTTCCAAAGCCACTCCCAACCATGCAGGTGAAGCTGAGGTTTCCAGTTAACCGCGGGGAGGGGCATCTTAAGAAACAGTGAGTTTTGTTGTAATCTTGCGTGTGCCACTCCCCAGCCCTGAATCGAATGTGAAAGAAAGACTGGAGGTTGTGAAATGCAACTCAGAAGTCGCTGCCTGCAGTTCTGTGTTAAGAGTGGAAATGGAAGGTCTCAAAAGCCGGGTGAGGGGCCAGCGTCATGGAGCACTTAGCAACCGCGTGTTAGAAATGCAAAGTAAAATAAAAGGACAAGGGAAGGAATTGGGGATCTCTTTTCAAGGGGGCACAGAATGGTGAGAAATATTCTTTAAATGTTTTAAAATAAAAGTGCTAAGAAAAGGAGAAAGTCAAAGAAAGTTTTTGAACAGTAAATAGATTTCTGGCTGCACAGAAGTTTAAATGCAAGCGTGGGCCGAGGTAAGGATGAAAAGCTTTATTTGGCTCCTGGTAGCTCCTCTAATCCGCTGCTGGCGCGCCCAGTGGATGGTACGCCCTTCCCTCAGGTAACGACAGCCACCACCCCACAGCCATAGACTCCATTTGAGGACTTCAGAATGTACTGCCTGCTGATTGCATGCAGGGAGGGCACTACAGAGGAGCTGAGTACTGAGTACAGAGGGAAGCATCTTTTGTCAGCCTTGCATTCCCACCAAAGGATTCTGAGGAGGGTCTAAGGGAAGGGGCCACTTCCGGATTGGTTGCCATTTCTCAGGCAGGATTAGGAGAAGCAGGGATTAACTAAGGATTGAGTGCTATTTGTGGCTAAGCAATGGGCTATCCACGGCAATAAGTGAAAATAGGAAACTGGGTCTGGGGGTGTCATTGGTACAAGTCAATCACTCCAAGGGAGGGTTATTATGGCATTTTGCATCCGTGAGAACGAAAGATGTTTTCTGCTAATTGCAGTTTGCTTTATCCGTCTCTGTCCTCCCAGCCTGGTTAAAGGCAGGGCTGCTTTTTGCTTTCTCAGTTTGAGCTGATTTTTATTCTTTCATTATTGGTTAGGTTTTTCTCTTTCAGTCCTGTCTTGGCCAAGGGTAACCAATGGCAGCCCTTAGGACATTAATCTGTGAAATCCAGATCTTCCTCATAATCTGGGTCGACCTAAAGGCAGTTCAGAGAATCTCCTGTATGGTCAGGTAAAAGAAAGCTTCTCATTCCTTCTGTTGTCCAATAAACTGTGGGTCATCTCATAGGACAATGGCTGTGCGTTAGCCTTTGGATTCTAGAGGCCACACGTTTGAATACTGCAACACAGACAACGCTAGCAGAATACATTATGATCAGGGCGTATAATCTATTTCTTAACCAAGAGCCAGATTGACTCAGAATTGTATCAAGAACAGGTACCGTCCCCATTCCGCAGAGCCTGGAGAACCAAACACAGGGGTATTAGCTAAAGTGAGCTGAGTATGAACTCATGTTTAGCTTAATACAGATACAGAAGGTTACATGTAGAAATATTTACATAAATATAATATATACATGGCTAATTATACACATTTTTCTTTGCTCTGTCAGCTGGGAAGGCCTAGAAGCAACACTCCACTAACCATGAGTACACCTATTGCCCAGATTTGGGTTTCTAATACCATTCTCTAATAACAGAAATCAGGGCTCTTTGGAGAAATAGCTGATTCTGGGGCAGAAAATACAAGATAAACCTGGAACAGCCTGCAGTGTCAGAAAGTAAATAGGTGTTCCAAAAGGAAATAAGGAAGGAGAGAGGGAGGAAGAGAGAGAGAAAGAAAACACACATGCACACACAATGAAGGGACACAGGTCAACTGAAAACTTCGGGCATTGGGAAAGTTCCAGCTCTCCCGATGGCCAAAGCTGGAATTTTTTTTTTTTTTTTTTTTTTTTTTTTTGCGGTACGCGGGCCTCTCACTGTTGTGGCCTCTCCTGTTGCGGAGCACAGGCTCCGGACGCGCAGGCCCAGCGGCCATGGCTCACGGGCTCAGCCGCTCCGCGGCGTGTGGGATCTTCCCGGACCGGGGCACGAACCCGTGTCCCCTGCATCGGCAGGCGGACTCTCAACCACTGCGCCACCAGGGAAGCCCCTGGAAAAATTTGATCAAGAAAATAAGGTACTGTTGGATTATAACTCAAAGTATAAAATAAATATCCATGAGTCTATGCTGATATAAATAAATGATTGAATAAATGAAAAAATGGGAGAGAAAAGACAAATCTCCCGTGCAGAAGGATTTCAAAGCATTTATGTAGATACCTTCCCTCAAGAAGTGGAACATAACGCTCCCTCCTGAAATGTGAACTGCACACGGTGACTTCCTTTCAAAGAACACAGTGAAAAGACAGGGGCGGAAAGTAACTTTACAGTGGAGAAACCTGACAAAACTACCTCAGCCGGGTGATCCAGATTTACATCAGCAGTGGTAAGTCTTATTGATGGTACCCTGGATAAGATGTGATAAGAATGGCGCTTTACTCCTTTGATCTCCCTCCAGAAAACCCATAACCCTAATCTATGAGAAAAACACCAGACAAATATCACTTGAGGGACATTCTACAAAGTACTGATAAAGTCAACAAAATACGGCCCTCCTCCAAACTGTGAAGGTCACCAAAGACAAGGGAAGTCAGAAATTGTCACAGCCAAGAGGAGCCTAAGGAGACGTGATAACTAAATGTATTTAATACGGTATCTGGATGGGATCCCGGAACAGAAAAAAGACATCAGGTAAAAACTAAGGAAATCTGAATCAACTATGGACTTTAGTTAATAATAATGTAACTAGAAGTTTATTTTTAAAACAGGGTGTGTGTTTCTACCTCTCCCCTCCAAAAAAAATTAAAAAGGCTAAACACCCCTGTATACTTCATTACCACAGGGGCTTTTGGGGACAGTTTTCTCTTGATTGATTTCATTTTCTTTTAGGGCATATATTTAAACTGTCAAAGCTTTGCATTGTCATTTGTTAAAAATTAAGTACTGCTTTTGCCACAAATGGGCCCCTTCACCTCCATCTGTCAGCTAATTACTTTAATCATAATATATTCCATTCTCTTGAGAAAAGGCCCATTGGAGGGTTTTGGTTTGGGTGTGTGTGTGTGTGTGCCCGTGTGTTTGCCTAAGTGCTGGTTAAGTAGCATTCGTCTGACTTTCCCTTCAGATCACTTGTTAGATATGTGAGCAAATTACCTACCTTTCCCTTAGATGCATGATTGGAATCTAGTCCTTCATTCAGTGAATATGTACTGAGAACCCACTGTGTACCAGGCACTGTGCTAAGTCATGGGAAGACAGACAAGTGCAAAATGGCCTCTGTCCCCCATGGAGTTTATGGTCCATGATAATTAATATTACTAATAATCAAGTTATGAGCAAAAGCAAAATGATCACAACTTCAATACACACTACCAAGGTACGAGGGACAGGATGTGCTGCCCTGGGGGAAGTGAGGCTCTGGAGAGATCCAAGGGACGAGACGGGACAGAAAGTCCTGCCAGGCAGAGCTCAGGGAGCCTGGTGAGCAAATGCCCTGGCCTCCGCCTCCCCTTCACTGCTCCGGTCATCTAGCCAGTTCGTCCAATGCGCTGAGTCTGGGAAGAAGGACACAGAAAGGGACAAGTGTCTCAAACTTAACTAGCCACACTTGAAGTCCTCTCCCTACCACTGAGGAAAAGAAGCAAAGACTCCAAACAGGCTTCTCAGCAGCAGAGCCAGCCTTAGACGCGGGCACTGGACCCAGCAGGAGCCCTCACAGCCCTGCCCTGGGCTCCAGCAGCCCCAGGGTGCCTGCGGCCGCGCTTCCACCTCTCAGTCTCTCTGCGGCTGCTTCTGCCCTGTTCACTGCTTGTTCTGATCTCTGCTGCGCCGCGTGGCTTTGCTTTATGAGTGGCCTCTGCTGGCTGCTGGCTGCTCTTCGCTGCCACCTTTCTGAGGCTCTCAGCTGCTTCTGCCCTGTTGGCTCCCCCACCTGTTGAGGGAGATGCACTTGGCTCAGCTGATCACCGTCCATAAGCGCCCTCCCATGGGTGCACGTCTGCACCCATGGCCTGGCTGGAGCCGCTGCATTTAGGTCGGTGGGAGCAGGAAAAGTGAGACAGGCGTCAAGACCTCCTGCGTCTGAGGGCCTGCCTCTGGCCACCCTTGCTCCTTTGGCGAGGCACGCACTTCTCAAGAGCTTCACAACCCAAAGTAACTCCCCTTCAACCTCCCACAATCGGGGTCATGGCACTCACAAGGCTGTATTATATTTGCTTCTTTTCTCATTTGTCTCCCTCCCTGGAGTGTGTTGGTTTGATAGGGTGGCCATAACAAAGTACCACAGACTGGGTGACTTCAACAGCACACATTTATTTTCCCACAGTTTTGGAGGCTAGAAGTCCAAGATCAAGGCATGGGCAGGAAGCATCTCCTCTGAGGCCTCTCTCCTTGGCTTATACGTGGCTGTCATCCTCGGGTATCCGTGGTCTTCTCTCTGTGCAGTGTCTGTGTCCTAACCTCCCCTTCTTATAAGGACACCAGTCATGTCAGATTAAGGCCCACCCACAGGAGCTCACTGGAGGCTCTGTCTCCAAATACAGACCCATCCTGAGGTACTCGGGGTTAGGACTTCAGCATGTGAATTTGTGGCGGATGTGATTCAGACCAAAATATCTCTCAAGGACACAAAACCTTATGCTGTAAGTCATGTTATACCCAGCCCTCAGGACCACCTGACACAGAGTGTGCACTCAATTTTTCTGAAGGCAGGAAAAGACACTAAGATGAAGAGAAAGAGCACATGTGGGAGGGATGGTTCAGAGTTGGCAGCTTAACTCAAGACATGGAAAAAAGTGAGACGGCCAGTGTGAAGCAATACAGAGAACGGCATGACCAAGACAAATGTTCATTTTGTTGAGCTGTGGGAAATGAAACTGAAGGTTAGGCCCAATACTTGAAGTCCTGAGTGCCCAGATGAGGCACTTGGAATTTACACTGCGAGCAACAGAGCTGCCCTGAGAGGTCATGAGCGGAGGAAGAACTTTGAATATTAGTGGAAATTGGAGAGCTTCTGCCTAGAGACGTGCAATTTTTATTAAGAATTCCAGAAAATCATGAATAGTGCAAGGAAAAAACAAAACCAAACCTGCCTCTTTGTGGTCAAAGGTTGATTTTTCTAATAATAAAGCATTAGGTAACAGGACCATTAAGACCTCATTTAAAAATTGATCTTTTTTATGATATAACCAGGTCAATTTCTAGAGGGGTGGGTCACCACCCTTGTTTAGAGCTTTCAAAGGGTTCATTCCACTGGCCCTCTGGGAGATCCCAGCAAGTGGCTCTGTCTTCTTTTATTGGTTTGATTTTATATGGTTACCTCGCCCTCCTCACAAGACCACTGATCTGTGTTTGACAAAGATTCTCTCGTGGTAATTAACCAAAAAAACCCTGGAGCTAGTAAGGCAGAAAGATTTCTAGGCTTAAGTAACTGGTGAGATAGGGGTGCAGCTGGCCTCAGGCATGCCTGCAACCAGGAACTTTGGTCCTTCAAACCTCTCTTGTGCTGGCTTCATTCTCTCAGGCTGCCTGGCTGTACAGGACTCCCAACCTCAATGGTTACATCATTAACTTCCTTCCCTTCCTCACCAGAGGAAAATTTAAGAGTCTATCAACCAACCCCAACCTCTGGTCTAATTTGAATCCCAGTTCAAATAAACTGTTTTAAAAAATGAAAATTTGCACCTGACTTGGTATTTGATAATGTAAGAAATCGTTGTTAATTTTTAAGGCAGGGTGATAGTATTGTGCTTATTTTTTTGAAAGAGTCCTTATCTTTTGAAACTCATACTGAAATGTTTATTGTGAAAGCTACGATGTTGGGCATTTGCTCCTAAATAATAATGCAGGGAGAAGTGGGTGAGGGTTGGATGAAACAAGATTAAAGAGGACCCTTCTTCACCAGAACCAACTGGAAAATTCCAGAGAAACACTGATTAGGTCATGTACCCACTCCTGCCCAAAAAGATGCTTATGGTTGACCTGGGGAGGAGAAAATCCCTCCTCAAAAAAGGGGGGTGCTAACCTAGACTGATAAAATAATAAATGTCTGTTTTGGGGCCTCAAAGAAATTATTTTTATTTTTAAGCATTTTGAGGTTACATGTTTGGTCCTTGTGACCTGATAGGTTAAATTTTCCAAGACAGCCTCAACTTCATTTAATGTAATTTTTTTCTCAATAAAGTGTATAACTAAATATGATTTGTGTACACCTTTGTACAATTTCATATGAATGAGTGAGTGACTAAATCTGAAAGTCATTTGTCAAATCTTGTGCCCTTGGTTTCAGAAAACTGGGTGGGTTGCTCTACTGTTGAGCACACTGGCAAAATCAGCAAGAATCTCATGATCGTTCTTCTTTTTTTTTTTTTTTGCGGTACGCGGGCCTCTCACTGTTGTGGCCTCTCCCGTTGCGGAGCACAGGCTCCGGACGCGCAGGCTCAGTGGCCATGGCTCACGGGCCCAGCCGCTCCGCGGCATGTGGGATCCTCCCGGACCGGGGCACGAACCCATGTCCCCTGCATCGGCAGGCAGACTCTCAACCACTGTGCCACCAGGGAAGCCCATGATCTTTCTTCTTTACTTCTGTCATTTGATCTCTTCATCTGTCTGTTGACCCACTTGAATGGGATCCTCATGACCTTAGATTCTGTTGATCGTCCAGGTCTAGGTGTTGTTGACCTACAAACAATCGGTGAAAGATATGTTTGCTAAGCAATTGAGAAATAACGTTTTCCACATTAGACTCTATTTGGTGTGTGAGGCTTTTTTTTGCTGGCTGACTGATAATCATCATTCCAAACTTCTTTGAATGAGACTCTCTTGAGATTGTGAGGAATTTGGGGTTTGCAGAGTCCAAATCATGATATCCCCTCTTAGGCTGCAACTAAATACAAAGCTCTTGATCTAACGGCATCTCTAATGGTTGATGGCAGGGAGGAATGGCTGGAAGGAGGACAGTAAGGGCAGGAAATGGGCAAGGAAGTTAATGCACACAGGGGAAAACCACACCTGGCATTAGACAATAGGTGTGAGAGTGGAAAGGAAGAGACAAGCCTGAGAAACACTGTGAAAGAAGAATCCGTAGAACTTGGTGACTAAGTGGACTTCCAGAGAGAAGAGGAAGGGAGAGTCAGAGACTGCTAAACGGCTTTAATCTGTGGTAGAGGCAAAGGAAATGCTCAACCTTTAATAGAAATGGAGAAGCTGGGAGTGAGAGCACGGGACTGTACAGTTTTAGACATACTGAGATCGGACGAGACGGAAAACCATCTCAGGTGGTTGGAAACCCAGCATCACTTGTAGTTAACATTCAGGAGGGGAAGTGCTGAGAGGTGGAAACCCCAGCACCAGGTCAAAGACCAACCCAGTTAGGGGTCAGAGGGCACCAGAGGGGCCACACAAGTCAGTGACAGAATGGATTCCCAGGTGATCTTCACATACTTGTACGTGGCCCTGGAAATGTTGAGATTAATCAGTGGGAATAGGTCTATTTTTTCTCTCCTTTTCTCTTTCTTTTATTTTTTTAACTTCTTATTATGGAACACTTTTAAAATAAACAAAAGTAAGAATAATATAATGAACTGCCATGTCTCTATCACCCAGCCTCCATAATGATCAGATTGTGGTTAATCTTTTTCATCCCAACCCTCACCCACTTCTCCCTGCATTATTATTTTGAAGCAAGTTCCAGACATCATAGCTTTCACAATAAATATTTCAGTATGAATTTCAAAAGATAAGGACTCTTTAAAAAAAAAACCAAAAAAAAGCACAGTACCATTATCATGCCTTAAAAATTAGCAACGATTTCTTATATTACCAAATACCAAGTCAGGTTAAAATTTTAATTTTTTAAAAAAGTTTATTTCAATTGGGATTCAAATTAGTCTACAGATTGGGATTGGTTGATAGGCTCTTAAGTCTCTTTTACTCTATGGATTCTCTCTCTCCCCCCATCCTCATTCCTCACCCCATCCCCACTCCCTACCCCCCTTCCAATTTATTTGTGAAGAAATGAATTTGTTTGCCCATAGAATTTCCCACAGTCTAGACTTCGCTGGTTGCATTCCCTTGGTGTATGTTGGCATGCTCCTCTGGCTCGCTATGTCTATACGTTGGAAGCCTTGATCAGATTCAGACCCACTTTAATTTCAAATGTTATGCAAAAAGATGCCCAGTGAAGGTGTTGGAGGGAGCCACGGCAGCAGATAGGATCAGCGGGAAACAGTGTAAAGCAGAAGGGTTCTGAGAACCCCTGAGGCCCCTTAGGGAGGGTGACATTTAAGGGGCCGGCAGAGGAGGACACTTCTGGTAAGGAGGGGCAGAGGCGCAGCCGGGCCAAGGCTGAGGTAGGACCTTGAGGCTCAGACCGGGTGGTAGAGTGTGCAGGTGTCTTCACCCCAGACCCGGGCAGTGGCAGAGCTGCGGACCCCTCTTTACCTGCAGTAGAAAGTAACCTTTCTTCTGCAGGGGCTTCTGGTGGCCCCAGAGAGAAAACAGGCAGAAACACTGCCGGATGCATGGGCAACACGAGCCTCGGGGACAGGGCTAAGAACCCAACACGCACAGCTCCTGGCTTTGATCCGGCACCCGGCGGGGGCGGGCGGGGGGCGGGGAGGAGGCTCGCTGCCGGATGCCCCGCCATATGACGAGGCCAGGCGGTGTCCTCCTGGCCCTCAGTGTGGCCATCTCTTGCAACAGTCCCTGCATCTGCCTCTGCAATTACACCCTCGCCCACTGGCCGGCCTGGCGGCTCCCTGCAGAGGGCTCCTGCTTCTCCAGCTGCTTCTCCTTCAGGTGCTAGAGAGATCCTGGCAATTGGCCTGCCTTCCCTCACTACTCAGGGACCCTGCTCTTTTTCAAGGCGTCCCCTACGCAGTATCCTCACTGCCGTGTACCACTTATCGCTGCCTATGGCAGTATTTATAGTCACCTTTGTGCTAGGCTTTCAATGATAAAACTTTTGGACTCTTACAAAATCAGCGGGTTGCACCACCACACAGACACCTGGCCTCGGGTCAGTGGATCAGACCAACTTGGCCACCTGTGCCCCAGCAATGCCCATTTGGCTGGGCCAGCCTCGCTGGAGAGCCAGGAGCAACGTGTCCTTCTCTGCTTTGGAAAGTCCTGGAAAGAGGCTGGGCCTGCCACAAAGGTCTCTCTTCAGAGGAAACTACTACACAGGGCTTCTGAGCCCTAGTAGGAAGCCTGTGAGCTGACCAGCACTGTCAATCAGTTTCCCTTCTCTGACTGCCCGGGCATCCCCAAATCTCAGCGTCAGTCGCCGCTTTGCTTGGCATCTAAGGCCGCTGTGACGAGGTTAACTCGATACCAACAGATGCCGGATAGCACTCGTTAACCTCCAATGTAGATTAGTATAAAGTTCGATTGCCTTAACCATGAATATCTAGACTTTCAGGAAATGGAATAAAGGATGGGGGCAGATAGGGTTCCGGCACGGGGAGCAGCCCTGCACAGATCTGGGCGTGTCTGCAGATGGGGGTACCCTAACATGAAGGCCCTGGCTCTTAGTAAATGGCCAGGATGGGGGGAGGCAGGAGATGTGGAAGGAAAGGAAACTGTCATTTTACTGAACATCGAGACAGGCATTATGCTGGTGCTGAGATACATGCAAAGACTAACTTCTGGGAAGGAGAGCGTTAAAAACTATGGAGGTGGAAACGGGCACTTTTTGTTACTCCTCTCCCGATAAAATAAAGCCAATCTGTGCAGAGTGAAAGAGGTCTTGAAAGAAAGTAGATGCCAGCAGCAGGAGACCCCTCTGCCTGGCACTGAACCCCCGCCAACACAGCTCATTTCCTCAGCAAAAGCCCCTTAATAGGATCTCAGCCTCAAACAAGGCACAGGGCGTAGGGCTGGCACTGTTGACGCAGCTGCTTCGGAGGTGCCCTGGGGCGCTGCTGGAGCTGAGCCGTGGCTCAGGAATGACTTCAGCCCCAGGCTCTCGAGATTCCCGCAGGCCCCTCAGTCCCCACCTCTTAAAGAAGGAAGGACGTGTCTCACATCCAAACTCATCTCTGCAGGAACGACTTACCGGCAAACGGAGCCAAGCTAGGTATTTCCAGCACACGAACCATTCTCCCTGTGCCCACTGGACAGGATGCAGGTTCCCTGAAGCCCTCACAAAGAAGCTGCAAAGGTCACTGGGTCAGGCCTGGTAAATGGCCAATGTCTTAAACCCTCTGCAGGCCCAGGAGCCCCCAGGAAAGGCCTGAATGCTATGCTAGCCTGCAAGCCTGGCTGGCTAGGGGCCCTGTGCTGATGACGTCAGCCTTAGGCTTTCAGCTAAACAGCCATATGGTACTAACAGATGCAAAGCTAGTTGGTTTGACTGGGCAAGGAGGGTATGTTTAACTTCTAAGTGACCTGGATTATCATCAATGTTGTTTCCCTGTTACAGAAGTTACTTTTTACTGCTTGTTGCTTTTCTGAAGTTATTTTCTCCCTCTGACTTAGACAAATAACATAGGGAAGGTGATTAGAGGGGGAAAAAGGGGGGGGGGAATCATGGGAGATATGCTTCAAAACCACAAACCTGAGGAAAAGGGCAAGTGAGGGAGAGAGGGTTTTTCTGTTTTTAATTGCACTTGAACTGCACAGCACAGTGCTATAGAAGTGAATTACGACACCAGAAATTCTCTGCCCAGCTTCTGGGTGTTGATACATTTTAATTCTTATGTGTGACATGAACAATTTTAGTGTATATTAATTACCTGCCATCTGGCCTATTTCTTTTAAACATACCTCTGAATTAATGGAGTTTTATGTGCCTTTTGTTTTGTTTATACAAATCTTTTCTTTTTCTCAAAATTCAAAGTGGAAAGAAACCCAGCATTCATTTTTAGAAGCTCATTCTCTAAAGTTGAAGAGATAAAAATGTGTTTCTTCTCTTAAGTTTATGTGTTTGATAACCTCCATTTATTTAAGCATCCAAAACGTAAAAGTCCAAGATTCAAACTTTAATGGCAGTGAGATCCCAACAGATGAAGTCCAGTGACCTGGTTTTCTCTTAAAGTGACAGAAGTATGTATATAAATAGATTAAAATAGCAAATGCTCATGGAGCACTTATTAAGTACTAGGCACTGTTCTAAGCACTTCATAGGTATTGACTCATTTCATCATCGTAAAGATTCTACAGACTAGGCACTATCATTACTCCATATTAAGGGTGAAAAAATTGAGGCACAGAGAGGTTAGATAACTTGCTAAGGGTCACACTCTAGGAAGCAGAGGAGCCAGCACATAAATTCAAGCTGCCTGGTGTCAGAGCCACATTCTCGTCCCATATGCTATGACTTGCAAAACTACAAAGAGCTTCCCTTAGGACACAGTGGTCCCTCAGGGGAGCTGCCTTGAACTCGAGCTGAGTCCTTGTCTGGATATGAGGTTTATGAGTTGACGGGCTCCTGGAGGCAAGAATAATGAAGGTGCAGAGATGCTGAGTAACTTGCCCCAGCCTGTGTGGGTGGTACGTGGCTGCACAGGTTTCAGAGTCATTGTGTAACATCAAGATCATATTAAACTGCTTTTAGATATTTGTAAAGTCCTTAGAAAAAATTAATATGTAACAATCAGCAATATTTTAAAATCAACAGATTTTTTCTAACTCACCAACTATGTTAAAGCACATCTTTAAAGTAAACCTCATACATCAAGATAAGGTGGTAGCATTAGTTTTATGGAAGTAACACAGTTTTTACCCTCAGTAATTTTAGAATTAACAGATAATTGAGATAATGTACATGAAAGTTTACAAGTTTGATTAACATTGTTGAAAAATGTCATATGGCTCCATAACTAACTGATTTGTTGTTGTTGTTTGTTGCTTTCTGTGTCTTCCACTAGAATATAAACTCCATGAGAATAAAGACCTTGTTTACCTTGTTCCCTGCTGTAGAACAATGCCTGGTACAGAGCAGGTGCTCAATAAATGAATATTGAATGTATGAATGAATGAGTGTATTTACCAGCCTTGTTGAGGCTGTGAGCTTGGATAAACTCTGTGAGTCTGTGGACAATGAAAAGAAAGGAAGAATCTCGAGGAATTCTGCCATTCAGAGGATGGGAGTAAAAACTGGAGTCAGAAAGTAATCAGTGGGATGGAGAGCAAAGCAAGAAAGTGAAGGATCATGAAAGTCAAGAGTAGGGAGAAGTTTGGGAAGTGGTGAATAGCATTAGGAAACACTGCAGAAAAAATTTAAAGGGTGATAAAGGGAAGGCACTGTTGCATTTGGTCTTTGGGGCTGAAAAAAAGGCAGCTGCAGAAGAGAAATTGGAGTGGAACCCCATTTGCACAGGAATTAAGGAATAATTAGGACACTAGGCAGGAAGCTTGGCAGTGAATAGAAGGAAAGAGAGTTGACAGCACTGGGCATTTGCTTGCAGAATGCAAGGACATTGTTAATTCAGTAGAAAAGTGTCATGTTGCCACTTTGTCACTGTCTCAAGTGGGGGCTCCCTCTCACTTGTCCTTTGTCCTAAAAGAACAAAAGGGGCCCTGAATTTCATGAGTGCCCCAATGATGCTTCTGAGAGCTCAGGCTTTGGAATCAGACTGTCCAGGTTCAGATCCTAGTTCTTCCTATTACCAGTTGAAGAAGAAGAAGTGACTTAAGTCCCTAAGTTTTCTCATTGGTAAAGTAGAGATTCAGTCACTGAATATTATTAAGTTTCTACCATGTGCCAGACGCAATTCTAGTGAGGGAGTTAACACACCAGCGATAAATAGATCTCGGTACTATTCCAAAAACATGAAGCTAACTAATATTTTTAAATTATATCTTGACTTCTGTTTCCGGGAAGATGGAGTAGATATACTTTTCCCTGTTGCTAAGTAAAACTTAAAACCCTGGACATTGTATGTAAGACATGAGAAGACTCTGAAAGGTGGAGAGAAAAAGACAGACAGGCTAGGGACTTTGGGATCTGAGGCACAACCTGGTGATGAGTTCCCTGGGTTTTCTTTTAGCCTTGTGGTTCTCAGATCTGGAGCTGAAGAAGCTGGCATCCCCTAGAAATGCCCAAAGGAGCAAACAAACAAAAAGTCCCCCACAAAAGTCAAAAGACCAGGAAAGGGGCAACTTAACAAGAGTAAAAACTTTTAAACTGTAACCACTTACCCCGGCCAAGAGCCACAGAAAAAATGGTGGCTCCACTCCCACCCAAACCAGCAAAGGGGGAGTGGAAGCCTAGACTTCCTGCCCAGCAGGGTATATCAAAGGACCGCAACTGCAACCCTCCGCCACACACACACATTGAAATGGTATAAGAGAAGCCCATAGGGAGCCAGACTTTCATCCCCACCTGACAGTAATGGGTTGTGCCCCTATGATGTCAGTAGAGACCGCATGGGGCATCTGAATTCCACCCACAGCAGCAGTAACAAGGCACCCCTCTCCATCCCTGCTGGGGTGGTGTCAAAGGCAGCGGAGAGTCAGGACTTTCACTGCTGCCCAGAGATAATGAGGCCACCTTTCTATGGTGTCAGTAGTGGCCACATGGGGAACAATAACAAGGCAGTCCTACCTCTCCCAGCCAGGGCAATATACATTGGTGGATGCGTCATGGGATCCAAACCTCCCACCCCTGCCCAGCAGTCACTAGGAGCCCCTTTCCTCTCCAGTGTCAACAGAGATCAAGTTGTGAATCTGGACTTCTACCCCAACCTGGAAGCAACAAGGCAGTGCCCCTCCCTTCCTCTGCCAGGAATCAGAAGAGCCAGTTAAAACAGAAAGTTTAAGTAAGATCCAGAGTCTCATAACATAATATCCAAAATGTCCAGTTTTCAACTGAAAATTCCTCATCACACCAAGAATCAGGAAAATTTAATCTTGAAAGAGAAAAGATCATCAATAGGTGTCAGCACTAAAATGATGGAGATATTACAGTTATCTGACAAAGATTCTAGGGCAGCCATCTCAACAATGCTTTAACAAGCAATTATGAACATGCTTAAAACATGAAAAAATAGTCTGAGCAAAGAAATGTAACGTCTCGGCACAGAAATAGAAAATGTAAAGAAGAACAAAGTGGAAGTTTAAGAACTGAAAAATACAGCTAAAGTTAAAAAGTCAGTGAATGGGCTCAACAACAGAATGGAAGGGTCAGAGGGGGAAAAAATCTGTGAACTGGAATATAGAGCAATAGTAACTGCCCAGTTTGAACAATACAGAGAAAATAGATTGGGAAAAAAAAAAAATGAACAGAGGCTCAGGGACCTATGGGCCCATAACAAAACTCTAACAGTGATGTTGTCCAAATCCCAGTAGGAGAGAAGAAAGAGAGCAAGGCTGAAAAATCACTTGAAGAAATAATGGCTGAAAACTTTCCAAATTTGGCAAAAGACATAAACCTACAGTTTCAAGATGTAAGTAAATCACGAACAGGATAAACCCAAAGAAACCCCATACCAAGCTAAACTTCTCAAAACTAAACACAGTATTTCTTCTTATATTTATTTAAATGTAATTTTATGCCATTGAATATAATAATAAAATTTCAACAGCAACAACAAAAACCCCTAAAGACAAAAAATCTTGAAAGCTAAGAGAAACAATACCTTACATAAAGAAGAAAAACAACTTGAATAATAGTAGATTTCTCATCTGAAACCATGGAAGCCAGAAGGAAATGGCACAACATTTTTTTTTTTTTTTCGGTACGCGGGCCTCTCACTGTTGTGGCCTCTCCCGTTGTGGAGCACAGGCTCCGGACGCACAGGCCCAGCGGCCATGGCTCACGGGCCCAGCTGCTCTGCGGCATGTGGGATCTTCCCGGACCGGGGCATGAACCCATGTCCCCTGCATCGGCAGGTGGACTCTCAACCACTGCGCCACCAGGGAAGCCCGGCATAACATTTTTGAAGTGCTGAAATAAAAGAACTGTCAACCCAGAATTCTATATCTAGTGAAACTATCCTTCAAGAATGAAGGGGAAATCAAGACCTCAGCTGAAGAAAAACTAAGAAAGTTCAGCAGGAGCAGACTTATCTTAAGAAAATGGCTAAAGGAAGTTCTCTAAAGAGAAAGGAAATGGAAAAGGAAGAAATCTTGGAATATAAAAAAGGAAGATAGCACAAAAAGAGTAAAAAATATGAGTAAATACATTTCCTCCTCCTCCTAGGTTTTCTGAATTACTTTTGAACATTGAAACAAAAATTATAACACTGTATGATGTTCTTCTATGTAGATGAAATATTTAAGACAATTAGAAGCAGGGGAAGGCAAAGAAATGTAAAGGGAGATAAGGTTTCTACACTTGACTTGAACTGATAACATATTGACACCATTAGGTTGTAATAAATTATGCATATGTAAAGTAATACCTGGAGCAACTACTACAAAAGCTACAAAGAGATACACTCAAAAACACTATAGCCATAGGAAAATGTACAGATTAACGTAATTATGAAATTAAAATTAAAACAGTATAGATAAATAAAACATAATTCAAGAAAAAGTTCAAGTAATCCATAAAAAAGCAAGGAAAATAAAACAGAAAAATAAGAAATAGAACAAACAGAAAATAAAATGGCAGATTTAAATTCTAACATCAATAATTACATTAAACATAAATGATCCAAATATACCAACTGAGGGACTTCCCTGGTGGCGCAGTGATTAAGACTCCATGCTCCCAATGCAGGGGGCCTGGGTTCAACCTCTGGTCAGGGAACTAGATCCCACATGCATGCCGCAACTAAGAGTTTGCATGCCACAACTAAGGAGCCGTTGAGCCACAACTAAGGAGCCCTCGAGCCACAACTAAGGAGCCCTCCTGCCACAACTAAGACCCAGCACAACGAAATAAATAAATAAACATTAAAAAAAATTAAAAAATAAATATACCAACTAAAAGACAGAAATTGGCAAAATGGATTAGAAAATATGACCCAATCGAATGTTGTCTACAAGAAACTCACTTAAATATGACTATATATGTAGGTTGAAAGTAAAAGGATAGAAAAAGACATATCATCCAAATATTAATCAAAAGAAAGCCAGAGTGGCTATAATAATATCAATAAAGAACACTTTAGAGCAAAGAAATTTACCAGAGATTCAGAGGGACATGACATAATGACAGAAGGATTAATCCACCAAGGAGACATATCAATATTAAATATGATGGAAGCACCAAACGATAAGAGCTACAAACTACATGAAGCAAAAGATAGAATTAAAAGAAGAAATGGACAAATACACAATTATAGTTGGAGAATTCAACATCCCTCTCTCAACTATTGATAGAACTAGACATAGAGTCAGCAAGAATATAGAGCATCAAGCAACAGAATTTAATTGACGTTTATAAAACATTTCACCCAACAAGAGCAGAATACATATTCTTTTCAAGTGCTCATAGAACATATGCAAAGATAGGATTATATCCAAATTTCACATTTAAAAAAATCCACTAATCAGATCTATTGATACTTTAAATATCTAGATATAAATACTGGTGTTTTTTGGAGTTATTTTATCAAAAGCAAAGATTTCAAATGAAATTTATTTCACGTTCATTGGGAATGATGTTCACTGCATCTGCCATCTCCGATAACTTCTTTCTTTCTTGCCCAGAGAGGGCACAGCAAGTTAAGGTAGGGGAGGCACTCACTTTAAATAAACAAAAGTTATGAAAATCTGGATTTACAGAGAAGATACTTTCACATTCCCGGATGTTTTCGCAAAAGGTTGGCCAAAATATTGTTTTATTGGAAGCGCCCCAATTTTAGCCTAAATTCTCTCTCCTAACTGAATAGTACTGTTTACAGTTTCCTATACATTAAAGCACACGTACAGTGGCTCTGATGAAAGTTTGTCATTTACCTTCTCTGGGAACACAAACTCATAAGCACACATTTGATCACTATTGTCACACAGCAGCAAGATGAAATTTGAGCCTGTTATTCAGCAAAGGATATATGCACATACATTTCATTTCTTCAAGTTCTCAGCCCCTCAACTGACCAGACTGCTCTGGTTATGAGTGACAGAAATTCAAATCAAACTTGCTTAAGGGAAAGGGAGGAACTTCCTGGAAGGCCCATAAAACCCAACTGTCGGCAGGACAAGGGGTGCCAGTGGAAATCAGGTACAATGGAACCATGAATTAGATGTCTTTAGGACTTTCTCTTCCACTCTCTTTCCTTTATTTCTACTTCTTTCTAAATAGGAATTTCATTTCTCAGATTTCCACGTGGCTGAAAACATGGCCACCAGTGGTTCTTGAGACTCACATCTCTTGCCATCTATGTGTCTGTTTCCCCAGCTCCAGCTCAAATAATTTCGGGAAATGAGAGAGATGCTGGTTCATAAGACAGCAGGTGGTAGATATGTGCTATAGTCTCACGGTTCCATCCGCCACAAACACCTCTTCAAACCCTAATCCCCATGGTGAATACCTAGTTTACTTTAAAGGTTCCATTTAAGCATCATTTCCTCTAAGAAATTCTTTTCTAGGGTCTTCTCCTTACAATATAGATTAACACTGTTCTTTGGATCCCTACATACCTTCTATGTATTTACCTCTATCATGGATCCGGGGATGCTTTATTTTGCTTATTTGTTTACAGCTCTCTTTCTACTGGACCCTGGCATCATAGACATCTTTGCTTTCCCACCCTAACAGGGCAGCTAGTTTGCTGAATGACTGCCGACGATTTTTTTTTTTTTAAACAAAACCCATTGCACAACTCATTCCAGGTGTAGACAATGAGTAGTTGGAACCATCAATGTGCTCACTAATGTGCATGAAGTAGTGACTACAGTAGCAGAAGAAATCACTGATGTTCACCCAGGAAGAATGAAAAGGCCTGCCCCAGGCTAGGGTCACACTTAGCATTTAATTTGCATTCTCTACTCCCTAGTGTGGTTTCCTTGGTTCAGGAGAGATAAAACTCCAAACAGAAAGTGTCATGTCAACCTCAACGGTGATTTAAATCACTACTAAATATCTAAGCAGTTACATCCCAGAAATGTCATTGAAAAAATTTCCCATCTGGGGAGTCTGCATCAAGATTAAAAAATTCAAAACTCAAGACACACACACACACAAAGCAAAAAGGACCCTTCCCCTTTCCCCCTTGAACAAAGAGGGGAAAAGATGAAGGAAGAGCCAAGTGATTTTTTTTTTTTTCTTTAATAGTGGGAGAAAATTTACCACGGACGAGAGATGCCCTTTGCCCCAGATAATAAGTTCTCCACATCTAGGAGCTCTGGGCAACTGCAGAACCAAGCTCAGGCCTCCCAGTGGCCTATGGACTGCTCTGTGGATAAGACAGGAGAGTGGCCTTTCAGCAAAGCAGCCATCCCTCAGAGCCACGCCTGCCCCAATTTCCTTTTCCCTCCTGTTTCTCCATCCTGCTCGATGCATTTTCTAGGAACATTCTATGAACCTGGACCAGTGCAGCTGACTTGGGGGGCAGATTAGTTGCAATAGTAAATCTTTTCTGGTGGGAGCAAAATAGGTATCTTTGACCTCCAGTTTTTCACCAGGACCTAGCTGGATTGGTCCGTCAGAGCCCATACTCCAGGGCACACAGTGGCTTAATTTTCCCTCTGACGTTCAGGCAACACAGCATAAATTCCTCTATTGCTCATCCATCCTCTCTCACTCTCACTTACAGGCACAGACATGAAAAAGTCAGAGAGAATAAGAACTAGCTCCCCAAAGCAAGTTTACAAGGTGAGCTGAGCAGCTGTGTGGGGCATCAGTGCATACAGGACATCACTAGAATAACTCAGAAATGCGTTTCTATTAACTCAGGTCCCACAAGCAATTCCTCACATAACCAGTAGATGTGAACTGGTCCCACGTCCACAGAAAAAGTGGGGAAAATAGTCCTCACCAGCACCAGCTCCATCCACACTAAATTAATCTTGAAAATTTATTTAAATGAATATGAGTTTGGACGGGCTAAATTATTAGTCTGCCTCATATTCCTTGGTCGAGTACAAGTGCCCACTTCTCTTGTTTATTATGGTTCATATCTGAGCTAACCAATCAGAAAACAAAATGGAAATCTTGTTTTACTTCGTATCTGTCCAAAGCCAAGAGAAAAAAAAATTTAAAAAGAGTGTCAAGATGATTTAGAACTCTATTTCAAGTTTTTGCTCAGAGGCATGGTCACTTGCAGTGTGGTTTACTGGCTTCTAGTTTATTCTCCTCCTCTCTTCTGTTGCCTCTTCACTGTTTGAGGAGGGGGAAAAAAAAGGAAACAAAGACGGTGAAAGAGAAAGCTGATGGGGTGGACTAAAGTTTGATTGATGCTTCAGAATATACCATTTTGGACAAACAGTACTTTAAAAAAAAAGATTTATGAAGAATGATCAAGTGTGACCACTCACTTCTCCAAGAGTTTTTTATTTTTAATAAAAGGGGGTTATGAGAACATTTCTTCAAGAAGTGACCTCCTCTAATGTATTTAAAATACACGTCAGAGTCAAATACAGATGGAAATTGAATATATGCCTAAGATGGCTGATGATATTGGTTCACGTGGATCTATACCTCACATCTTGCTTCAAATTCATTCCATGTAAGAAATCAAAACACAAAAGATACTAAAAGAAATCATGGGAGAAAAGATTTTCTTATAACCTTCAAGTAGGCAAAGAATATAAAGAATTAAATCAAAGGATAATCAAATGGCTTTTACATATATGAAAAGGTGTTCAAATTCATCCATAATAAGACAAAGTAAACTATTCTGAGAAGTGATGTAAGTACATAAATCCTGTGTTCCATTCTACCCAGGAAATCCTTATAAATATTGACAAAGGCTATTATGCTGGCTTTTCACAGAACACTACATGGAATGGTGGCTTAAATGACTTCAGTTATTAAAGGAAGGTTTGACTTCAGAAGGCTGGAGGCCTTAGCTGCATTTGGATTACAATTGCAAAATAAGAAAGATAACATATTCCCACTAAATTAAAATAATGTTCTTAGAATAAAAATTAAGAATATTTTTCCAATATGATCTTTTTCAAATTGTATTATTAAGCTAAAATGCAGACTAAAAAAAACTACCCAAAATATATCAATTTTGTATATTATATGTATGCCAAGGAAAATATTGGAAGGACAGAGACTAAAACGTTAATGGTGGTTATTTCTTACCTGGTAAAATTATAGTTGATTTTTAAAAGGTTTTCCTTTATGCTTTTGTGTTTATTTTTCCCCCAAGATTTCTGCAATGAGCACATGTAAGTTACTTGTGTAAAAAGAAAATAAATACATTAATTTTAGAAAATGATCTCTCAGTAAAGAGAGAATTACACACTCTCCCTAACCAAGACTCAAACAGATCTAACGACCACATGGAATAGCTTATAAGAAAGGAGTGGAGGAGGTGTCTTTATATTGCCTGAGAACTTTCTCAGCTTATTAGTCCACTTAGAAGATTAACATAGGATAAAGCCACTGCAGCAAGAAACAAATGTAAGATATAGTAAAATAGCTTCTCAAATCATTAATGTTGAGTCCTAAAGAATCTTTGTAGCACCCATAAAAGAGATCTTGTGGTTTTAAAAAGCTCTAAAACTTGCTCTCCGAGAAATTCAATCTGTAGGCCTGTGTTTAAACACACAGGTTATTATTATATAACTAAGCAGCTGGGAAGATTAATCGTGATTAAAAATAAAAAGGAAAACACACAGAACACCAAGGCAGGACTTGTTTAATGAGAGAAGGGTAACTCAAAGGAAAACAGTATTTGTACAGGGTAATAAAAAGTCAACCCACAGACTTATCAAATAAGAATAAAAATATTCTATCTCATATCTGATTCAAAAGGTACGCTTATCAAAGATACGATTACACTAGAAATAACGCAAACAATATTCATAAGCATATACACAAAATGTATTATGGACCTTTTGTGATTTATTTCCAAATCTCATGCCATTATTCAAATCCAAACACCTTAATATGTCTATGATTTACCTTTCCAGCCTTACTTTTCTTTCCTCACACCCTGCTTTCCAATTGTACCTGATAATAGTTGCTTGAACACCATATACACTGTCTACTCACATTTTTTTTTTTTTTTTTGGCTGCATTGGGTCTTCGCTGCTGCTCACGGGCTTTCTGTAGTTGCGACAAATGGGGGCTACTCTTCGTTGCAGTGCATGTGCTTCTCATTGCAGTGGCTTCTCTTTGTTGCAGAGCGTGGGCTCCAGGGGCACAGGCTTCAGTAGTTGTGGCACGCAGGCTCAGCAGTTGTAGCACATGGGCTTAGTTGCTCCATGGCATGTGGGATCTTCCCAGACGAGGGCTCAAACCCTTGTCCCCTGCATTGGCAGGCGGATTCTTAACCACTGTGTCACCAGGGAAGCCCTGCCCACCACATCTTTGACATGAACTTCCAGTTTGCCCTGTACATATCAGCCCCAACCCATTTCCTCGGATCCCACTATCCCACCTTATACTCTGGTATGTTCATTCAGACCATAAAGGTTTATGGAGTAGCATCAGGATCTATGATAGGTTGTGGGGACACAAAGATGAATAGAACATTGTCTTGCACTCAAAAGAACTTTGGCTGAGTGAGGGGCAGATGTGTAAACAATAGTTAAAATACACTTGGCGTGCAGGGAGAAAGCACGGCTATGCTTAGTGAAACCAGCCTCCGGTTGGTGATCACTTATTAATCCATCATCCACAAATTCTCCTAAACCACTGCTTGCAAACTCGAGTGCTTACAGAGTAAGCAGGTAACACGAATTTATGAATCAGGTTGGGTGTGAGATAGTAGCTCATGCTGAGACCTGTAGCCAAATGGAGAGTACCTGTCCTGTCTAAAGGCATTCAATTTCTCACTCTTTTTCAAATGCCATGCCCGAATAACAGAATATGCCTGAAGGCCTGACTTGGTTCAGGCTGCCGGTTTGCGACTTCTGTATACTAAGATTAACAACGTCGTTTAATGTTTACTACGTGTAGGTCCCTCTTCTAGGCACTTTGCAAGTATTAACTTACTCCTCACAGCAACTGTGTAGGTGGATATTATGATTTTGCCCATTTTACAAAGGCACAACTTAGGGACAGGAGGGTTCTCATAACTTGCTGAGGTCCCACATCTATTAGGGTGGTGAAACTGGGAACTGAACCCAGTCAGGCTCCTTCACAGCCCACACTCTTAAAAGAAGTACTTCATAGCACTATACTGCTCTGTATCTAAACTTTCAAAATTCCTTTATTCAGCTTAAACTACATAATGAATTACATATTTTAAAATGTGCCAAACATTATTCTTTTGGATCAAACTTTTTAAATTGGTATAAACAGACATGATGTAAAAATTTGACCATCTATCTGTTCACCTCTCCATAAATTTCATTACAGTCCTTGCTTACCACCATCTTTCTCATTTGAAGATCTTAATTCTTTAGAAAGAACTTTGCAGTTATACTCCAAGAAATACATATTCATTATAGGAGAAAGCAGGTAGAGTTAAGTGTTAGTTAAGGTATTTTCACAATGACTCCCCATCTCCTCTCCATTCCCTCCAGTCTACCTCCGACATCCTTCCCAATTCTGGGTGTATGTGGATTATTAGTCCTCCAAACAGTAGGACAATGTTTTGTTTTGTTTTCAATAATTGTCAGCATAATGTTTACAACTCTGTGGATCTTTCTGGACAAGGCAATCAATCAGGCCATGTCTTCAGGGAAGTCCTATTTATATGAGCTTAAACAAATCCAAGGACACCTAGGCATTTGGAGAAACAGGCAAAATATAAACTCCCAAGTCTGTGATCTTAAGTCAAAATGTTTCACTAGACCAGGAGATGTAGTCACTTTTTATTCACAAACTTTCCTAAGAACTCTGGACGTTACATTATATTCTTTTTACTTAGGTAAGTTGAAGCCAAAACATGAAATCTTAGAGAGGCTATTGGTTTGGCCTCCTGGCCTTTGTTGCGACTGCTTCCTCGGCCAGGACCTCCCCACAACATCTGCACCCCCTTCCCAAACCCTGCTTCCTACCCGACCTTCCTGAAACTCCTCACACGCCCCCTCCTCTGAGAAAACTTTGACCTCCAAAGTGGTTACGTGTCCTTCCTATATATACCCAGTGACCAGCACTTAATATCTATTTCAGTTGTTTACTTATTTCTCTAATTTGTAGTTGGAATTTATGTAGTAATTATACTTCTTAACCTAATTTGTACCTGAAATTTATGCAGTAACACTTATTTCTGGAAAAAAGTTGTGCCCTTGAGCTTTTTAACTTGGCTGTTCATTTTACAATCTCAAGAATAGTAAAAATATATGGGTTGTGGCCTTTGGCATTGAACTAATGTGGGTTTGGCATCCAGCTCTAGTTCTAATGGCTGTGTGACCTTGAACTGAGGCAGTTTTATCCTTTGGAAAATAAAGACCTACTGCTCTGTGAATATTAAAGCTTAGGAGCGCAAGAGCACATCACCTGTCCAAGTTCGTGCTAAGGGTTAACTGCTGTTATATTTCTCAAGAGTAATTTAATTTCATCAAAAGGAGAGATTTAACCAATAGAAAAAATAATGCCAGCTGATTTGGAACTACTCAAATGCATTTTATGATAAGCAACTTTACCTACATTGAGATTAATACTTAACATTTGTTATCTGTTGCTCTCTACCTATTCAATATCAAAATACATCTTAAATGGTTTGAAAATGTATCTGACTCCTTTAAATGCTCTAAAAAAGAGATCTGAAAAATGAAAAACAATGTTGGCACCATCTACGGGAGTATCTTTTATGCCAGGAAATTAATAGTACAGTAAATGTCACCGAATAAGACCCTATCTTAATCTCTAGGAGACTGGAAACGTCAGTTCATCCAACTCTCTAAGCATCAAATTTCAAACAGCTTAGAAAGTATTTTGAAATTATTTACTTAAAGTAAATTGGCTTCTGAGCCAGTAAAAAATCCAGTAATCCAGTTGAGTGTTTAAACTCCTCTTTTTAACCCTTCTTAGATAGGAACTAAGATGCTTAGCGATTGATTGCTGCCAAATTTAACCTGGTAAGAGCCACAGACAATTCTTACTAATAAAGACTATCTCTAATGAATTTTCAACTCTGGACCATTCAGAATCCCAAGAGGAAATGTGTCCCACTTCCCTGGATTTTCCTCTTTTAGATAAGCTTTAAGCTCTCTAAAGCCACAGGATTAAATAAGAGGATATTCTTTCAGCATCAGTATAAACCAATAGTACACTAACATAAACAACAGCACTGTATGTTCATTCATTTATACATTTATTAATCTCCACTTGCTCTAAATCAGAAGCCATACGAGGTGCTGGGGGAATCCTAAGATGAATAAAACTATGTATTCTTGCCCTCAAGCAGTTCTCCATTTGAATTTTATTTACAAAAGTGTAATACTTTAAGCCATCATTAATTCACAATTGAAGTAGGCACTAATTCATAGCTGAAACCAAAGGCTTGAGATGGCATAGAGAAATGGTACAGCGGAGGTGGGAGTGGGCAGGAAACATGACCACTAAAAAGAAAGGAAAAGGAAACTAGGGCATAATTCTGGTTTTAGGAGTCAGAGACTCATTCAGAGTCCAGATCTGCCAACTACCAGCAATGTAAACAATTTTGGTTTTTGCAATTAGTATGTATGTTATAATTAAAAATTTTTAATTACCAAAAATGTTCCTTGTTTCACAGTTTTGAAGATCAGATGAGAACACTGTAAAGTATACAGCACAGAGCTTTTTAGTGGGAAGCTCAACTAGTATAGTAGTTTTAAAAAATGTAGTATCCCCTTAATGAATATTCAATACAATTTTGTTAATTTAATTTACATTAATACACTTTTGTGTGTGTCTGTGGTACGCGGGCCTCTCACTGTTGTGGCCTCTCCCGTTGCGGAGCACAGGCTCCGGACGCGCAGGCTCAGCGGCCATGGCTCACGGGCCCAGACGCTCCGCGACACGTGGGATCTTCCCGGACCGGGGCACAAACCCGCGTCCCCTGCATCGGCAGGCGGACTCCCAACCACTGCGCCACCAGGGAAGCCCTACATTAATACACATTTTGTTAATACAGTTTTGTTCATGATGATAATGCTCAGTAATAGAGAGTGAAGCAAAAGGGTAAACAAAAAAGTAAAAGCCTTCAAATCGGCCAGATCTAAAGTCAAATTAGGGTTCGAGCTCTTGAAAGAAGTTATTTTATCATCATGGACAAATTTTCACAGGGTGGTAAAGATTAAATGTTAGAGATACAAGGCCCTCAACACAGCGACTGACACTCCTCAAATATTAACTTCACTCTTCATGATCCCTAAATAAATGCATTTCCCAGCTGTCCTGGACGCCTGGGTTTTGGCTGCTCAGCATGCAAACCCAGTACTTCTTGAGCCCCTTCCCCATTCTTCTCTAAGGGTGAGGACGGGAGGAGACGTGCTTCCCCCTGCCCTCTGCTGGCTGAAGCATGGCCTGCAGCCTAAACACAGCTAAAACGATACTCCCTCCTGGGGCTCGGACTCTGCAGGGATGGCACAGCAGACACTGGGCTGCTGGTGACAAGGGCGGTGCCTGCAGCAGAATCTGGGCATCACGGCCCCACAGCAACTTCTCATTAATTCCGTGACCTACACACTCATCCAATAAGTGAATTTTCTCCTTAAACAGTAAACAGTGCCTGTTGTTTGTAAACTAGTACACTTTTGTAAAACTAATAAAAGTAAATATCAGTGCCACGAAATTATTTTAATAGCTTTTTCTCCATGACTGAATATACAAAGATAATGGAAGTAAAGTATTCTTCTGCTGTAAAGATGGGTGGAATACATCAAAATCCACTTGTTGAATTTTCTTTAAATAGTCCTCCAGAGCAACCTGAAAAAAGAGAATAATGGTCACTAGATCACAGAATGATTAAGTCTTTAAAAGAAACAAAAACAAACCCAGCAGGTATTAAGGCTATTTTAGTTTTCCTGAGATGGTCTTCTACATACTAAGAATGTAAATGAAAATTTTAAAAGAGAGAGAGAATAAAGACATCTTCTAAGAAGTTTTCTATGAAGCCAGTAAAACTATGTCACAGATCTAGTACTAGAAACATCAAGCCAATTCTGATCATAATTTAGTGTTCTGGTCAAAATGTGACAGAGAAATTATTTGCCAGGTCTTATTACTA
Source organism: Lagenorhynchus albirostris (assembly GCF_949774975.1). Taxonomy (NCBI): domain Eukaryota; kingdom Metazoa; phylum Chordata; class Mammalia; order Artiodactyla; family Delphinidae; genus Lagenorhynchus; species Lagenorhynchus albirostris. The sequence goes on along the minus strand of NC_083111.1, from coordinate 41,251,188 downwards.
GATTCTGTAGAATACAAAAGGGGTGTTTCATTTGAGGAAAATGAACCCCCCCCCACACACACACAGAAACACACAGTACCATGAGAGGGAGCTCAAGTTGTTTCTTTAAAAAATTATTTTGTGAAAAAGTTTAAAGGGTGTCCATGTTCTTGCTGGAAAACAATTTGCAGCCAGGGAGAACAATCACAGGTCCCTATAAACGTCACACCATGCTCCCCCCATCATACAAAACTTGACAAAGCTTTCTCTGGGACCGGGGTCCACGATGGAAAACACTGATGATGGGCAGTGCTCTTTATGTTTTTCAATCTTATTAATTTGTAAATTTTTATTAAACAGAGAAGCCACCTACTTTTGCACTGCACAATGTGAAGCGGCCCCACTGCCTTCTCAGCCCACGTGTACAGCTCCCCTTAGAGTTCTGCAGCACAACCTGTGTGACCCACAGAGAGCATATGCTTGTCCAAAGGACTGTGTGTTCTCCCAGACTTCTATACACTATAAACGGATCAGTGTACATACAAATTCACTCTCTACTTTTGAAACCCTGCACTTATATATATGTATGGCAAGAAACATGTGCATTAATGTGCACAAATGCAAAAAACCTGGAAACAATCCAGAAGTTCTTTGACAAAAAAATAAATGTTCACACAATGAAATATTAAGCTGCCATGAAATAAATGTAGCTAGATGCAATAATATGGATAAATCTTAGAAACACTCTGTGTGTGTGTGTGTGTGTGTGTGTGTGTGTGTGTGTAACCCAGAAGACATAAACAGCTCAAAAAAAAAAAAAAAAACCTAAGGGACTTCCCTCGTGGTGCAGTGGTTAAGAATCCTCCTGCCAATGCAGGGGACATGGGTTCGATCCCTGGTCCAGGAAGATCCCACATGCCGCAGGGCAACTAAGCCCATGTGCCACTACTGAGCCTGTGCTCTAGAGCCCACAAGCCACAACTACTGAGCCCACATGCCACAACTACTGAAGCTCGCATGCCTAGAGCCCGTGCTCCACAACAAGAGAAGCCACCGCAATGAGAAGCCCGCACACCACAACAGAGTAGCCCCCGCTCTACGCAACTAGGGAAAGCCCACGTGCAGCAATGAAGACCCAATGCAGCCAAAAAGAAGCAACATTTTGGTTAGGAATACATAAAATAGGGAAAAGCTTTTCTAGAATAAAAGCAAGATAATAAATACAAAATTCAGGATAGCTACTTGGAGGAGGAAGGCAGAGTCAAGGGGATGAGATTGGGAAAACACATGAGTGCAATTTAATGGTGACATTCTTGTTTCTGGATTAAGTGGTGAGTTCATGGGTGTTCATTATGTTATCCTTTATAATACATGCATACATATATATTCATTTGTAGATATCAAATAAAAAACACGTTAAGAGAAAAAACTTTGAAGATATTTTAGTGTACTTTCACATGTTCTCTTTTATTTTTGGAAAAAAGAGCTCATGTTATTCATAATGTTCTGTAACCTGCTTTTTTAAAAAATTAATTCATATACTGTTATTAACTTTCCATCTCTAAGAACTTTATTATGTTCATTTTAATAGTTTTATAATATCCAATTATAAAGAATAGTTAATGAAATTAAGATACAAGCACGAGAGTATTATACAGCCATCAAATATTGTATTAATATCTCTAATGATGTGGTTAAATGTTTGATAAATAGGACACTGCCATATAAAGTGTGACTTTAAATATACACAGAAATTCATTTAAAAGAAAGAACAGTGTACATAGCATTTACCTCTGGGTCTGGGAATTGTAGGTGATTGTTATTTTCTTCTAATATTCTTTTTATATTTTCCAAATCTCTATTATGAGAATGTAATGCTTTTATAATTAGGAGAAAATTCCATTAAAATACAGATGAAACATGACCTCAAAATTAGAGCTCAACTGGGCATTCACAAATTAGGATTTGGCTCATGGTTAATGGTAAATAAATTGTTCAAAGTAACAAATTCACTGCAAAATTCTCAAAGACGTTACAATTTCTGGGCTTCCCTGGGGCAGTGGTTGAGAATCTGCCTGCCGATGCAGGGAACACGGGTTCGAGCCCTGGTCTGGGAGGATCCCAAATGCCACGGGGCGACTGGGCCCGTGAGCCACAACTACTGAGCCTGCGCATCTGTAGCCTGTGCTCCGCAACAAGAGAGGCCACGATAGTGAGAGGCCCGCGCACCGCGATGAAGGGTGGCCCCCGCTTGCTGCAACTGGAGAAAGCCCTTGCACAGAAACTAAGACCCCACCCAGCCAAAAATAAATAAATAAACCAATGAACCGACACTTAAAAAAAAAAAAGATGTTACAATTTCTGAATATAGCTTCTTAAAACCTCATCTATAGAGCACAACATACTCTACCCTAGACTAGTCATTTTCAAACCATTTTTAAACAGCAAAACCTTTTCTTTGAACAAAGTAATTAACAGATGCTCCATATATAAAACAAATGAGAAGAGATGTGCCCCAGCTGGAATGAGGGTGTAGGATAGAAGCAGCTCCTCGGAAATTACCATGTAGTCCCTCCACTTTCTCCTGGCACAGGACGGAAACAGAGCTGGGCTCCAGCCCCTAGAGTTTCTGATCCATTAGGTCTGTGGTGGATCCCAAGATCTACATTTCTAACAATATCCGAGGCATATATTGCTGGCCCGGGGACCACACCACTAGCCTAAGATAGTGGTTCTTAGGCCTAGCTGCACTTCATTATTACTGGGGGAACTTTTAAGAAGTATCAGTGCCTAGATCCAACCTCTTTGATATGATTTAACTGGTTTGGGGACAGGCCCAATATTGCTTTGTTTTGCTTTAAAAGTTCCCCAAGTGATTCTAATGGACAAGCAGAGTTGAGAACAACCTATTTCACAAAAGTGAACAAAACAGACAAAGTCTTGTACTTTCTTAGAGCTTATAAGTCAAGACAGGTGATGGGGTACTTCCCCAGAGGTCCAGTGGTTGGGACTCCACACTTCCATTGCATGGGGTGTGGATTTGATCCCTGGTTGGGGAACTAGGATCCTGCATGCTGTGTGGTGCAGCCAAAAAAATAAGAAAAGAAAAGAAAAGAAAAAAATAGAAAAAAAAAAAAAGAGAGACAAAAGAGATGATAGTACATCACCAAATAACCAAATAAATAACAATTAAAAATGGTGATACAGAACAATGTGTTGACACAGAAAGAGATGTTCGACACCTCATTTATACAAAAAATACATATATAATTACATGAACATAAGAAGTCCAGAAAGATGAACAGACATTATCTCTGGAAAGGATAGAATTGTGAGAGCATTCTAATTTCTTTTGCCTCCTCTTATGTGAACACCTAAAACATTACTGTATTACTTTTATAATAAGTGAACCCAGAAAAGAAAGAAAATGATTTCAAACGCTCAGATCTGAGACCCAGGATAGAAGATGTGAAAGGATAGAAATGAATCTTTAAATATATTTGAGGGAAAAATGTAGAAGGTATGTTTGGTACTGTAGAAAATGCATGAATTTTCCATTTTCAAACATCACAGATCTTTGAACCTTGGTTTCTATCTATAAAATGAAGTAAACCACGCCTAGGAATAACGTATGCAATGACCTAGCTCAGAACCTGTCCCACAGTAGGTGCTACTAACCGGAAGCTATTCTCATTTCTTTATGTATTTTACCACAATGGTTCCTGAACCAGGCTACACATCAGAATCACCTGGGGAATTTTTAAAAATCACAGACCCTCTTAGAAATGCTCCCCTCCCCAACCTCAAGAGTCTTATTTAGTAAGAAGACCCCAGGAATCTGTATTTTTGAAGAAGCCTTCCAGATTATTCTGATGCAGCCAGCTCAGCACTGGTCTGTGAACCACTTTCGGGAACCAGTGCTACAATATGGTCACTAAGGAGAAAAAATATAATAGACTATTAAGTCATACTTATATGGCCATAAGTAGCCTAACACTCCTATGAGGTGGTTTCTCCTATGATTCCCATCTTACCTATGAATAAACTGAGGTACATAGTGATTAAGGAACTTGTTCCACAGCTAGTAAGTGGCAAAACAGATTCAAAATGATGCAGTATGGCTGCAGCCAGTGCTAATGACAATTCCACTCACCTGCCTCTGGGGAACAGAGGCATGACCTTCACCAAAAGTAGAATGTAACTAACAAAACATACCACAGGGAGGAAAACAAAACAAAGACTCCAAACTAAAGAACTGCACTGGGAACCTTATAAAATAGAAAAAAAAAATTATACACATCTGCTTCATTAATTAAACAACCTTCTCTGTTAATTTACTTACCGTCTGAAGGAAAGCAGGAAATGCTTTCACAGGAACACTTTTGTGGAAGGACCTAGCCTAAAAAAGGAAGACAAAAGGAAACTGGTTTGAAATACAAATATTTCTGGAAATAAACACTCTCCCTCTGAAAGTGAACACAAAGCAACACCAGCAGTTTAAATCAGCACTGCTAGGGACGCTCTCAAAAGCAAGAAAATAGTTCTCATCTCCTGTCGGTTGAGATTAATTTGCCAAACCTAAAGGAATCAGGAAAAGGTACTATATTAAGAATTCTCTTCTTTCTTACATTTGGTTTTGACATTTCCAACTGCCTTATAACTTTGACCCCCACCAGCTCTGTGGTAAGGGGTAAATGAAGACATACAGGTGACCCTAGAATAACATGGGTTCACTTACATGCAGATTTTTTTCAACAGTAAATACTACAGCACTACATGATCCTTGGTTGGTTGACTCCACCTTGGATACAGAAGACCACCTATAAATTATACATGGATTTCCAACTGCGTGGAAGGTTGGAGCCCTTAACCCCCGTGATTGTTCAAGGGTCAACTGTACTTACATACAAGTCCCAGCACCTTCCCAGCTTGGATGTCACTCCCTCCTGTCTAGATGAATATAAGATCCTTCTAGCTGATCTTCCTGCCTCTGTGTTCCCCAACCTTTAATTCATGCCCCAGAGCCAGAGCCAGCCAAATTCATGTCCTAAAGTCACTGTTTTACTTTTTCTTTCTTTAACTTAACTCCCTGATAGATCATGTCCCAAATATTCATCTTGGAATTCAAAGGCCTACACATCTTGAATCTAACCTCAATCCAACCTAACACCCTACTACTCTGGACTACAGAGCCCTGATGCACTCAGGCTGACGCCCATCATCCAGCCCTCACCACGCCCACTTCTGTCTAAAGGTCTTTGCTTATACTGTCAGATACTGCTTCTTATTCCTGACTCACTTACCCACCTACTACAATTGCTCTCTTCAAGACCATCCACAATTTACTAATCATCATACCTACCTTTTCTCTCAATCTCTCCAAGAAATGCAAAATTTCAGTATTCCCCATTCTCGGAACTTGCTCCTCCCTAGGTTTCCAAGACACTGACTCTGAGTTCTCCCACTTCTTTTGATCATTCTTTCCTTCTGCTTCTTCCTATTAAATGGCCCTTCCTCCTCCTACCTGAGAAATGGAGGTGGGCTCAAGGTTCTGCCTTTGGTCTTATGGTTTAAATGTATATTTTCCTTGGACAACAGCATAGCCACACTTAGAGCTTTAAACATAAGCCTTCCACCTGGATGACTCCCCAATCTGTACCTCCAGTTCTGACCTCCTCTTAAAGTCACAATCCTACAATCTGCATTTTAGCCCACCTCCCTAAATGCCCTCTAATCCCCTTACATTCAATGATGTCCAGCAGCTACTGATCAGCACCCAGCACACCACTGCTTTTTTACCGTAGTCTCTGACTGGCATCATCACCATCTATATTTGAACTCCATGCAGCCTTCGACTTTCCTGCTTCCTGATTCTGCTACAATCCAATCAGTTATCAAGTCTAGCTGATTCTTCCTCTGTTATATGTGTGTATGTATGTGTGTGTGTGTGTGTGTGTGTGTGTATATATATACACACACACACATTCACATACATACATATACATATAAAACATCTACTCTCTCTAAATCACTCTTTATTTTTTAATGACTTATTATAGCTTAATTAGTTGGTAAGTTTTAGTATTATAGCTTTAATATATTTAAGTTATATTAAATATGGCAATCACTTGTTTGTACTTTCTGGGCTCTAATAACTTACATGTAAATTTTAGTTTCAGAAAACTATTTTGACTGAGCAACCTAGATAAGTTACATTCACTCACATCTTGGAAGCATTTAGAGTAAAGCTACCAAGAAGGTTTAAGAATGCAACAAATCAGACACTTCTTTAAATGTGGCAGTAAGGAGATTATATACTAGAGATTATTATTAGAGTAAGCAGGATGAAAGCCAAATTATAGTATGGTGAATGGTACCATGGTGGTGAGGGCCTTGAGGTAAAATGAAGGTAGAACACTTATGCAAAAAAGGTTTATTGGGAGGGGAAAATAAGAAACAGAAGGGTCCAATGGGCTGCCTGTAACTTCAGAAGGCAATAGCAACAAACCAGAAGATAAAAGGGGCAAGTTATCAGAAAGGCCAACTGAAAATACCAGCTGGGAACTGCTGACGATGCAAGGTCCTGGAAGAGTAGAAGAGGCATCAGCCTTAACAAGGCAGAAAGACACACTGTCCCCTGAGAGAGAAATAGTGAGCGGATGGATCAGAGAGGAGCCTAACTGAGGAAGCTGATAGGGAGAAGGAGATTTTTTTAAAGTAGAAAAAGTTTATAATAATCCCTGAGATAAATCTATTGGGATTTCAGTGAGCGATGGATATGGACTGCCAAAGAGAGAACACTACAACCATGCTCTAGGAGTAGCCACAGCTAGAAATGATAGTTTCCTAAATGATTTGGCAAAAAGAGGCTACTTACATGCTTTAGGTGCAAGTGTGCCTGGCTGGCCATGTCATATACCACATCTCTCACATTTTTATCTTGGCTCTTCCGTAGAAAATCCTCTTGTGAAACACCATGCTGTGTGGGAAAATGTACATTACATCAGGATTCAAAAAGCACAATTAAAACTAGCTCAAGAAAACTGGTGAAAGAACAGTATATACAGTATAATGCCTATTTTGTTTTCTTGGTTTTTGGTTTTTTTGGCCACACCGTGCAGCTTGCATGATGTCAGTTTTCTTTCTTTTTTTTTTTAATATTTATTTATTTATTTGTTTGTTTGTTTCTTTGTTTGGCTGCACCAGGTCTTAGTTGTGGCACACGTGGCATGCAGGCTCTTTCATTGCAGTGTGCGGGCTTCTCTCTAGTTGTGGTGCGCAGGCTCAGCAGCTGCAGCACGAGAGCTTTCTAGTTGCGGCGCAGGGGCTCCAGAGCGCACAGGCTCAGTAGGTACAGCGCTTGGGCTCTAGAGCATGCAGGCTTAGTTACCCCGTGGCATGTGGGATCTTAGTTCTCCAACGAGGGATCGAACCCACGTCCCCTGCATTGGAAGGCGGATTCTTAACCACTGGACCGAGGGAAGTCCCCTATTTTGTTTTTTAAAATATATCTATATGTATGTGAGTGCATATACAGACACACACACAGACACTCTCTCTCCTGGAAGAATATGCAACAAGATGCTAACTAATGACAGTTGTAGGTGAAACAAAATAAAGCAAGAAACAAACAGATAAGAAGTTTAATAGAACAGACAATAATGAACCTCCTTCAGAAAACAAAAGTTCTCATAAACAGTATTCTTTTTTAATGGATTATTTCCTCCTTTAAAATAAAATAAAGAACAGGCTAAGGTGACCACTAGGAATAATTACTGTAATTGCTTGAAAGGGAGTAAGGCATCAACATGTAAGTACACCAAGTGAGGTTCTCTGAACCTTCTTACTCATAGCTCCACCACAGACCTAAAATGCCTGACTGATAAAATTCTGACTTGATAACTCTGGAGCAAAAAAGCAATAAGCATGTGTTTCAAAACGGTCACTTGAATAGACTAAGCAGAGAACCAAGACAGGACGTCCCTCCCCATATTCTTGAGGTAAATAATTAGAGGGTACAAACAACGGCCTTACCAGCATACAAATATCCATGGGAAGGAATACTCTTCTTCTACTACCATGATACGGCGTTGCTCTCAAGCAAGTTACAATGCCTTGTGCTTTTCCAATGTGACTTGCGGCATGATCTGCATGAAGATCCTTTATACCTATGATTTTAGAAATCAACTGGGCTGCTGTTTTCTCTTTAAATGTGTAACAAGTCAACAGAAGCAGCATAGAGAAATGACCTAAACATGTAAAAGGTGTTTCTCCCATGTTTTATATATGAAAAACAGGATGTATGAGAGCAAAACTGGGCACAAAGACAAGCTGACCATTTACCATAAACAGGTTTCTGAACTTCAACTTTTAAATAAAAGAGTTTTCCTCAGAGTACAGCACACCAAGAGCACATTTGGAATTTTAATTAGCTATCGTGGAAAAACACTGCAAGTCTTGCATTTCTTCTCCTCAGTGCAATTTCCATATGACCTCATTTTAAGTATATGCTTAACAAACATTCTGCTCTTTGCTCCCTCCTTTCATTGTGTTGGCAAACATGTCACTGAATGTGCAGGCAGAACAGGCCCGGGAAATTTGGTAGGGACTTGGGTTATTCTTTTAGGATGACATAAAGACATATTACCTTCTTCAAATGGATGATATTGTCCTTGTCCCAAATAATTTCCTCATTACAATAAGACCTCACCAACTTAGAACAAAATCAAAGTAGGAAAAATACCATCTAAGTGGCATAGTTGTTTTTTTTTTAAGACAAATCTCATAAAACTTTTAGATATACAGTTTTATTTCTTCTACCTTTTGTTTTTAAACATGGGGAAGTATTATTGACAGAGAAGGAAGGAGTCAGGCCACAGGCCTTCCAAATTGTAGGAGATGCATAAAAAAATAGAATCATCTGCAATTACCAGATTATTAATTACAGCATTCTCATGAGGTAGCTAAAGTCCTTTTATGAGAGCCTGGGTATTGTGATTAGTCTACATTCCATTCCAAAGAAAGGTATATATTATATTCCCCTTCTTACTCAAAAAAAAAAAAAAAAAGCCATTCCTTTCTAGTTGGTGCAAAGAAAAACTTCAGTGTTAAACTGGTTAGATTGTCAAATTATGAAAGAGTGAAGTCTAAAAGGTGTTTTCTTAACAGTATGCAGATTCCTTAAAAAACCAAAAATAGAGTTACCACATGATCCAGCAATCCCACTCCTGGGCATATATATCTGGAAAAGATGAAAACTAATTCGAAAAGATACATGCACTCCAATGTTCATAGTAGTGCTATTTACAATAGCCAAGACATGGAAGCAACCTAAGTGTCCATCAACAGAAGAGTCAATAAAGAAGATGTGGGGTGTGTGTGTGTGTGTTTGTGTGTATACACACACAAACACACACACACACACACACAATGGAATATGACTCAGCCATAAAAAAGAATGAAATATTACCATCTGCAGCAACATAGATGGACCTAGAGATTATCATACTGAGTGAAGTAAATCAGATAAAGACAGATATTATATAATATCACTTATATGTAGAATCTAAAAAATAATACAAATGAACTTATTTACAAAACAGAAACATACTCACAGACTTAGAAAACAAACTTATGGTTACCAAAGAGGAAAGAAGGGGAGGGGGATAAATTAGGAGTACGGGATTAACAGATAACACACCACTACACATAAAATAGATAAACAACAAGGATTTACTGTGTAGCACAGGGAACTATATTATCTTCTAATAACTATAATGGAAAAGAATCTGAGATACATATATATACGTATAACTGAATCACTTTCCCGTACACCTGAAATTAACACAAATTAACACTTTCTTGTACACCTGAAATTAACACAATTCTAATAACTATAATGGAAAAGAATCTGAAATACATATATATATATGTATAACTGAATCACTTTCCCGTACACCTGAAATTAATCACTTTCCTGTACACCTGAAATTAACACAATATCGTAAACCAACTTATACTTCAATTTAAAAAAAAAAAAGGTGTTTTCTTTAAAAAAGAGAAGTATAAAAAAAACAACTTACCCAATATTTCTAGTGTTAGATAAAGAAGAACGCTCTGTGTGTTTTCAGCATAATTTTCCAGTTCCTGGATGTTACGATATGCTTTGTCATCCAAATTTTTTTCCTACAAACAAAATGCTTTATTTGCTTGACGAAATGTCAATATTTTATTTTTAAAAGGCACAATTTTTTTGCCCTAAAGAACTGAGTAATAAAGAATAAAAACTTTTAGTATAAGTTGTTTATTACACAATAAAATAAGATTAAAATAAAATTAAAATACTAAAGTCCTGCATGTTCAATACTTACAAATCGCCCCTCAAAATAATACCTCAGGAATAACCTCAATGCACAAATCACCACGGACATGGGGTTGGCTTAATTTTTACTTCCTTCTAAAAGCCTGAGGTATCATGAGAAATTGACAACTGAGCTCTTACTTAAGTACTTCAGACATTATCTCCTTAATCCTAACAACTCCCTCAAAAGGAATTAATACTTTTTTCATTTCGCAGATGAAGAAACTGAGTTACCAACAAGTTAAGGAATACGCCCAAGGTCGCACAGCGAATTAGTGGTGGGGAAAAGATTCAAACCCACATATTTTGACCATTAAGCCCGTGCTCTTAATAGGGAAAAGGTGCCTAGAAAAAGAAAGGAGATCACAACCAGGCCCTGCACCCCATTCCCCATAAAAGAAACTATGCTCAATAAACCAACGGTTGATTACCAGAACACCCTATATTCAAGAAACAGAAAAATGTAAATCTTAGAACATCTAGCAACTTTTATAATAATACATTTACAAAGACTTGATGGCCAAGGTAATATTATTCCTCCACCCCTTCCTCCTTTTTTACAATCAGGAGAAACCGGCACCAACAATGAATCCCAGGGGAAAAAATATGTTCCAGCTCCATTACATTTAAAAACAAACTGGAACATAATTCATATACCATAAAATTTACCCTTTCGAAGTATACAATTCAGTGGTTGTAGTATATTCACAAAGTTGTGCAACTATCACCACTAATTCCAGAATGTTTTCTCTTCATCACCTCAGAAAGAATCCTGTATCTATTAAGCAGTCACTTCCCAGTTCTCCCTTTTCTTATCTCCTGACAAACCTCTAACCTACTTTGTCTCCATGGATTTGTCTGTTGTGAACATTTTATAAAAGTGCAATGATACAATATGTGGCTTTTTGTATCTGGCTTCTTTCAATTAGCATGTTTTCAAGGTTCATCCATGTCGGCACATCTTTTAGTATCTCATTCCTTTTAATTGAAGAAAATCTGAATAATATTCCACTGTATGGATACACACATTTTGTTTATTCATTCAACTATGAGTTGTTCCCACTTTTGGACTATTACGAGTGAACATTTGTGCACAAGTTTTGTGTGGATACGTTTCCATTTCTCATACCAACCTAGGAGTGAAATTGCTAGGTCTATGATAACTCTATGTTTAACTTTCTGAAGAACTGCCAAACAGTTTTTCCAAAGCAGCTGCACCACTTTACATTTCCATCAGCATCGTATGAAGGGTTCCAACTTCTCCACATCCTCACCAACACTCGTTATTGTTCCTTCTTTTTATTATAGCCATCCTAATTGGTATGAAGTGGTATCTCATTGTGGTTTGGATTTTCATTTCCCTCATGAAAAGATGCTGAGCATCTTTTAAGGTGCTTATTACTTATCTGTATATCTTCCTTAGAGAAATGTTTACTCAAATCCTTTGCCCATGTTTAAGTTGGGTTATTTGTCTTTTTATTGTTGAATTATAAGAGTTCTTTATATATTCTAGACACTAGTCCCTTATCATATATATAACTGGTAAATATTTTCTCCCATTCTGTGGATTGTCTTTTTGCTTTCTTGAAGTTTTTACTTTTGATGAAGTCCAATTATCTTTTTTTTATTATTGCTTGTGCTTTTGGTCTCATATCTAAGTCACTGCCCAACAGAAAGTTAAAAAGATTTATGCCTAGGTTTTCTCCTAAGACTTTTACAGCTTTGACTCTTACATTTAGGTCTTTGATCCATTTTGAGTTAGTTTTTGTACATGGTATGAGATAGGAGTTCAAATTCATTCTTTCGCATGTGGATATCCAGTTGTCCCAGCATTGCTTGTTGAAAAGGTTATTCTTTCCCCCACTGAATTATCTTCATACCCTTGTCAAAAATCAGCTATCAATATATAGGTTTACTTCTGGACTCTCAATCCTATTCCATGCCAATATAGATGATCTATATGATCAGTATATATTGATCTATATGTCTATGGCAGGTCAATACTACACAGTTGAACTGTAACTTTATAGTTAAGTCTCAAAATTGGGAAATGTGAGTCCTCCAACTCTGTTCTTCTTTTTCAAGATTCTTTTGATGATTCTGGGTCCCTTGCATTTTCATATGAATTTTAGGATCAGCTTGTCAATTTCTCCAAAAAAGGCAGCTGGAATTTTTATAAGGATTATACTGAATCTTCAGATCAATGCAGGGAGATTGATTCCAGTCCTTTACTTTTAAATATCCCTCCATACAAAAGCCAAATGTTATTTTCCATTAAACAATGGAAAAACTGCTATTTTTTCATTAAGAAAAAAAGAGAGATTTTCCATTATCTCTGTCTTGAGTTCTCAAATTTTCTTTACCTCATAAAAACTGAAAACACCTGAAAAACACATTTTCTTAGTACTAATTAATTCTATAGGCCAACTGAGCAATTTTTTAAATGTTAAAGTCATTATCTCATTTTTGCTTATATTATTACTACTATAGCCTATGGTTATTAATAGATTGTATCCAAATAAACTAAGTAAACTTACATTTTCAGGACAACAATATGTGATAAATATCAGGCCAACAAGGACACTTAGCCAACAATGTGTCAGAAAGATTACACAAATCAGCCCAGGTCATCAAGGAATTTGCATGCTTGGTTAGAACTAGAACTTAGTTCTAAGAACTCAGTATAAGATTCCATTTGCTAGAACTGTTGAACTTTCCTTATTCCCTCTATTTGGACAGAGATCCAAGCACTGGGTATGCATAATGATATGTGTACAACTACTCAAGTTTTGATGACATTAAGGAATTATCCATACTTTTTAAAGGTCTGGTAATCATATTATAGTTATGTTTTATACAAGTTTTTTTCTCTCTCTTTTTTTAAATTTTTATTTTATACTGGAGTATAGTTGATTTACAGTGTTGTGTTTAGCTTCAGGCATACAGCAAAGTGATTCAGTAATACATATACATACATCTATTTTCAGACACTTTTCCCATTTTAGGTTATTACAGAATATTGAGTAGAGTTTCCTGTGCTATACAGCAGGTTCTTGTTGATTATCTGTTTTCTACAAGTTTTTATCTTTTCAAGATACATGTATATGTACAGATCAAATAATAACATGTCTGGGGTTTACTTTAAAATAATCTAATAGGGTTTAGGGAGGGAAGTTGGTAGAATATAGATGAAATAACATTGGACATGTATTTATAACTATTAAAGCTGGGTGACATACACATGGAAGTATATTACACTACTCTCTCTACTTTTATATAAGCCTGAACATTTCTGTTTTAAAAACTTTCTGTTTTAAAAAGCAAACTAGTAGAGTGTGGTGTGCACACGCGTGCCTCTGCCTGGGTGCCTGTCTTTGCTTGTCTGTCTCTAGGTACGGGGGTGGGCGGCTGAGGTGGGTGGCATGCAGTAATGGAGAATGGATAAAATGGTACAGTTCTCTAAAAGTTTCCTTTCTCCAAATATTAATACACATACTAAAACATTTCCTCCCTGAAGATTAGCTTAAGGATTAAAAAGGAAGAAAAAACTTAAGACTTGAGCAATTTCAACTTACTCTTTCATCAATGATTTTCATAAGCCATCTTTTAGTCAGATTATGTCTTTTGACAGCCTAAAAAAAACAAGAGTTGTAAGTTTTAGAAAGTACTGGAAATGACTTCTGTAGACCTGAATAACATAAACAAACCAAATACAAAACTAGGTAAGGGGGTTTCCCTGGTGGCGCAGTGGTTTCCCTGGTGGCGCAGTGGTTCCCTGGTGGCGCAGTGGTTGTCCGCCTGCCGATGCAGGGGACATGGGTTCGTGCCCCGGTCTGGGAAGATCCCCCATGCCGCGGAGCGGCTAGGCCCGTGAGCCATGGCCGCTGGGCCTGCGCGTCCGGAGCCTGTGCTCCGCAACGGGTGAGGCCACAACAGTGAGAGGCCCGCGTACCGCAAAAAAAAAAACAACAAAAAAAAACTAGGTAAGGGAGCATTCGTAATAACGCATCACCAGATAGATAGCTATGTTAAAGAACTAGGGAAAAAAAGAGAATGTCCCTAGAAAACATTTCAAAACATTTCCAAGTAAGGATAATATATATCCAAAACTTTTCCACTAATTTGTATTTTTTTTCTTATATTATTGGTAATTTAGTGATTCCACTTTCAAAACAAAACAAGAATTAAGCAGAGCGGAGCTTCTCTGCTATGTGATATGCCCCAACTTCTATGCTTACTTATTACACACAAACTTTTTTCCATAAAAATGAAGACTCTATTTAATGAAAATAAACACTTTCCAAAAAGAAAACAGTAATAAAGCTCCAAAGAAAACAATCTGCAGGGTACAGTGTTATCTTACAAGTAAAGACACTCTAGTAGGAAAGAGAACACCTAGTGCTCAGTTCTTGGCCTCTAATACCACTCCCCGCAAAGGAAACAAGAGTCTAGAAAATGGGTGATTCCAGAGCTGGAGCAAGGGAGATTCAAGATGATTCTATTTTATTGCGCCAGAAAATAGAAAGTGCTCAAAAGAACAATGGGAGGCATGTCAGGACACAGAAGCCAGTTTGAAGGGACTCCCACTGTCCAAATCTGGGACTATTTGAACACCAAAATAATTAAGTATAGTAATAAGTTATAAACTACTGAAAAAAACAGTAGTTTATACCAATAATTAATAAACAAATAAATAATACAGGAGAACGAGAGCATTTGCCTATAGTAGAGTGCCAAGTGGTAAATGTGAACGGAGCATCAGAGTTGTGAAATTATCATTCTGCAATCATAATAGTAAAGACTGGATAAGACAAGAACCATCAATGAATGCAGGAAATTTCACAAGAAGTTGATGAGGAACAGCGTATTTGCATTGTCTGAAAGTTGATTAGTTACAAGGGGAACTATAATTATACAGTAGATTACACATTGGGAAAACCAGGCAACATCCTGACTTAACGAAAATGAACAATGCCAATAAAGGAAAGATGGACAAAATGTGTTTCCGGATGTGATACCCTGAGAATACATCACCTATGCAGTATTCTGGCCAAGAATGCATAACCTGAATCATTTAACCTTGAGAACATATCAGACAAATCCAAAATGAGGAATGTTCTACTACCAAAAAAAAAAAAAAAGAAAGAAAGAAAGAAAAAAAGAAAGGGTTACATTCTTCAAAAATATCAATGTCATAGAAAACAAAGAAAAGCTATGGAAATGTTCCAGATTAAAGCTAAAATGACATTAACAAAAAAAAGTACCTGACTGGATCCTACACCGGAGGGGAAAAATACATTAGTGGATATTACTGGGTCAAGTGATAAAATTGGAATATGAGGGCTTCCCTGGTGGCGCAGTGGTTGAGAGACCGCCTGCTGATGCAGGGGACACGGGTTCGTGCCCCGGTCCGGGAAGATCCCACATGCCGCGGAGCGGCTGGGCCCGTGAGCCATGGCTGCTGAGCCTGCGCGTCCAGAGCCTGTGTTCTACAACGGGAGAGGCCACAACAGTGAGAGGCCCACGTACCGCCAAAAAAAAAAAAAAAAAAAAAAAAAAAAAATTGGAATATGAATGGAAAATTAGATGAAAAGTGTTATATCAAAGCTAAATTTACTGAAGTCAATAACTATTCTGGTTATATAAGAGAATGTCTCTATTAGGAAATACTAAAGTATTTAGGGACAAAGGGACATGATGTATGTAACTTATACTCAAATGATTTAAAAACTTATGAGTGTGAAAATATATACAGAGAGAGCATGCTAGCACACACACACTTGAGTGAGCATGCAAAATGATTAACAAATGGGATAAAATGTTAACAACAGGTAATTCTAGGCAAAGGATATAGAAATGTTCTTATACTATTTTTAATTTTGTAACCTTTCTGAAATTTTGAAGTTTTTTCCAAATAAATTTTTAAAACATTGTTTTCTTACCAAGTCAACACTAAGTATAATATATTTTCACAATAAATAAATATAGTAGTGAAACAAAGTCTTAGGAATATATCCTATACTTCAACTGAGACTCTAAGATGTCACTGATACTAAAATGTAAAGGCTGACATGATCATCAATACACATTTATGTGACAAAGGGTGGATCTGTGGAGAATGGAGCCCACTTTGCCCTACAGGAACTTAACAGAAGCTAACAGGGCTACATGGAGTTGGTTTCCAAGTGCTCTCAGCATTATTACAATTACATAGCATGACTCTCTACAGGCCTCTCTCCCCAGTCCCAGGAATCAGCCTGGGATACCTCAGTCATTAGAGTTCTACTCTTGTTTTATTTTGCACATGTCTGAGTAGGGCAGGACTTGTTTGATCTTTGTAACCACATCATCAAGCACCATTCCTGGCATAGAAAAGTACTCAATAAATACTTAACCACTGAAAAGTCAGACTCCTATTTACTCAAGACTGACGCTATAACAGCTGCAGTTCCTTGACCACAAAATATAGCTCTCTTGTCTGATTCTGAAGGAAATCGGAGATCAAGATTAAAAATAAATATTTATAAGAAGCTGAAAACCTGCTGAACAAAACTATCAAAACTTTGGAAACAGAAGCCAAATAGAACAAAAACCTTGGCTATAAATATTAGAAATTATAGATGTTCAACTATTTTGTACCCTAAAGGCACCAGTGAAACAGTGTGGCAAGAATGTACTCTTTGGACAACATGTCACTGTTTCCCTATTTAATCTTCTAAAGAAGCTGAAACTCTTCAAAGAATCAACTGAAAGTTTGACTGGACAGTGGCGCAATAGGGTATGTTCCAACAGAACGGGGAGGGGTAGGGAATATGCAATCAGGACAACTGGTCTGAACACTACCTGCTTCTTTCAAATACTCATATTAACCTTCAATACCTGTCATATCAGAAAGCTGGCCAGGGACTTCCAGCCAGTGGCACAGTGGTTAAGAATCTGCCTACCAATGCAAGGGATATGGGTTCAATCCCTGGTCCAGGAAAATCCCACATACTGCAGAGCAACTAAGCCCATGTGCCACAACTACTGAGCCTGCGCTCTAGAGCCCGCAAGCCACAACTATTGAGCCCATGCACCTAGAGCCTGTGCTCCAAAACAAGAGAAGCCACTGCAATGAAAAGCCCACGCACCGCAACAAAAAGTAGCCCCCACTCACCACAACTAGAGGAAGCCCATGCACAGCAACAGAGACCCAATGCAGCCAAAAATAAATTCATTAATAAATTAAAAAAAAAAAAGAAAGCTGGTCAACGTTAATCAACAAAATTTAAGCAGCTATTAAAACTGGACAAATTGGCATATACATAAGCATTGTGTAATTTAGATATGTTTTCCAGAATTTTTTTAAGAGAAGCGAAGGCAAGATAAATTTGTGTTAAAGAAATCTCTGACCTTTCACATTATTTCCTGACAAAGGTCAGAATCTTCAGTGCACGTCTTAGCATAAACCTCTAATGCAGTCAGGTTTGTATATAAAATAAATAAGAGTTTCTGGATTTTTAGAGAAACTTTTTTCTAAACTGAGTCACCTAGGATGAGATTCTTGAAGTGGGATGAATAAAGGTAAACAACTAATCTAATACTCACAAGCTTCCCATCCACTCTTTCTTCTCAGTACCCAGTGGAGGGGCCTGGCTTTCCATCCTTACTGAGGCTCTGTGAAGTCAATCTGGGGCCCACAAATGGGGCCTGCCTCTGCTGGGGCGCAGACCTGAGAAGAGGCGTACCACTGTCAGGTCTGTCAGTGGCTCCTGTGATGGAAACTATCTTTTGGCATTCATCATATTACAATAGGGACACAGATCAGTGATGAAAGGTACCTAATTCCCTTTCTCTGTTCACAGTTCAGCGTATTTCTAAACTGTGCATGGCTGTTTGTGAATGAAGAATCCATACAGCTTTAAGGTAAAACTAATTACTAAATACATCTAGTTTACAAATAATACCCTAGCCCATAGGTTTCCATTCTCGGACACCTAAAATTCATCAACAAATATGCAATTCTATCAAACTAGACAAGGCAGTTTTAGATTTGTGTCTGGACAATGATGAGAGCACGTCTCCTGTCACAAAAGATCAATGCGTGATTTTCTACTGCCCAGAGTACGGATTAAAGCACTGGAATAAGGAGCTGCAGGGCAGACAGAAAATGTACCTGCCACTGCTTCAAAATTTGTAGGGCTTAAATTCTGCAATCAAATATGTGGAAAATAACTTATAACATATAGAGATCAGATTTCTCCTTTTATAAAGAAATACACTGAAGATGTGTGCAAATTATTCGTGGATGATTTTAAATTCTGTCAAATCTAACATATATCTGAACATTACATGAGCCTAAAATTATTTTCAGGATAGATTCCCCATTGACACTATCCAAATTGTATGTAACAAAAAGTATGCTCAAATAACATTCTTACAAATGAAAAGTAGGGGTCTTTTTGGGGGGTTGTTTTTTTTTTACCTTCCATAGTTCAATGGCCACAGGCTGATGTGGTGGACTGTCACAGTATATATCATCCACAGTTTTTTTCCAAAACTGCATTCTCATCAGTCCAATTGTTTTCTCAGAGACAGAGTCCTTAACCTGTAAATAGTGTTTAAAACTTTAATAAATGCACTGTTCACAGTCTCAAAAACCAGCATTTGTAACTGCATAATCATATAATTCAGCCAAAAATTAAGTTTCTCTACATTTAATTTTTTCCTTGAAGTTATGTATCATTTAAATTATCATCATTATGAGTTTCCTAAGTAAAAGCTACAAATTATTTGGTGCTTATTCAAAAATATTTTCGAGGTCTGCATTCAAAAATAGGAGCAATTCTTCTAGAAAAAACTTGCAAGAAAAAACAAAGAGAGGGAGAGGGATCATTTCGTTTAAAAGAAATTTAAGAAAGAGATCAACCAGTCCCATGTAGACCTATTTGAATCCTAATTTAAAGAGACAGAGACAACTAGGAAAATCTGAACACCAGACGTTTAATGATATTAAGAAATTATTGTTAAAGTTTTAATATATAATAATGGTATTGTGGTTATTTTTTTAAGTGAGTTCTTTTAGAGATGCAAACTGAAATATCTGCAGATGGAAAAATTTGAGACTTACTTCAAAATAACCTGGAGGTGGGGATGAGGGGGGTGGGGAGTAAAGATGAGAAAACAAGATTGGCCATGAGTTAGTAACAGCTGGAGGTGGGTAATGAGGTATATGGGGGTTCATTATGCTTCTCTCTCTACATATGAATATACTTCATGTTGTATATGACTGAAGTTTTCCAAAACAAAGTTTTTCAATAATAAGTGGAAGAGAAGAAAAACAATTCTCACTGGGTTAGTGACAGTAAAAATATTTTTGAGTCTAAAGATAAACCTAGGAAATAGAACCAGAGGCTTTTTAGAGGAAGCAGAGAAGGAACTAATATTTATTTATCAAATGTCAACAAGTAGGGCTTCCCTGGTGGCGCAGTGGTTGAGAGTCCGCCTGCCGATGCAGGGGACACAGGTTCGTGCCCCGGTCTGGGAAGATCCCACGTGCCGCGGAGCGGCTGGGCCCGTGCGCCATGGCCGCTGAGCCTGCGCGTCTGGAGCCTGTACTCCGCAACGGTAGAGGCCACAACAGTGAGAGGCCCGCGTACCGCAAAAAAAAAAAAAAAAAATGTCAACAAGTACCAGGTACTGTACCAGAGGTTATCTGATCACAATCCTCACAACAAACTCACAGGGTCCTTACGAATACACCCATTTTACAAACACAGAAATTATGGCTCAAAAAGGTAGAAGTTTATCCCATGCTCTGCATACTCACAGCTCTTATAATGGAACCAGAAGGATATGTAAAAGATTGTGGGAGAGGGGAGGGGTTGACTACAAAGGGACACATAAGGGTTGATGGAATTACTCTGTATCACGACTCTGGTGGTAAATACGTGACTCGAAGCAGTTCTCAAAACCTATAGGACTGTACCTCACAAAAAGTGAACTTTAACTGTGGTACATTTAAATAAACTCATTTATTTATTCACTAAGTAACTCTTTAAAAGAAGATTATTAGACTCTCCCCCTCACTTACTACTGATTAAGAATGGCGCTGGGTCAAGCAAGAATCACCAATGCATGCTAAATCTAGGAGGTAAATCTTTTATTTT
This sequence comes from Lagenorhynchus albirostris, assembly GCF_949774975.1. Taxonomy (NCBI): domain Eukaryota; kingdom Metazoa; phylum Chordata; class Mammalia; order Artiodactyla; family Delphinidae; genus Lagenorhynchus; species Lagenorhynchus albirostris. Next base: position 41,230,701 of record NC_083111.1, on the reverse strand, counting down.
TAATTGAGCTATAATTGACATATAACAGTATCTTAGTTTCAAGTGTACAACATGATTTGTATATGTATGTATATATTGTGAAATGATCACCATAGGTCTAGTTACTATCTATCACCACACATAATTAGGAATTTGTGTATGCTGAGAACTTTCAAGATCTACTCTATTAGCAACTTTCAAACACATAATACAGTATTAGCTGTACATTACATTCCCATGACTTATTTACTTATAACAGGAAGTTTCTACCTTTTGACCACCCTCACCCATTTCACCCATCTCCCACCCACTGCCTCTGACAACCAGCAATCTGTTCTCTGTATCTATGAGTTTGGGTTTTTTTTTGTTTTGCTTTTGTTTTTGTTTTAGATTCCACATATACGTGAGATGATATGGTATTTGCCTTTCTCTAACTTATTTCACTTAGCATAAAGCCCTCAAGGTCCATCTGTGTTGTCACAAATGGCAAGATTTCCTTCTTTTTTATGTCTAAGTAATATTCCATTGTGTAGATATACCACATCTTTATCCAGTCATCCACCAATGGACACTTAGGCGGCTTCCATGTCTTGGCTATCGTAAATAATGTTGCAATGAACAAGGGGGTGCATGTATTTTTTCAAGTTAATATTTTCATTTCCTTTGGATAAATACCCAGAAATGAAATTACTGGATTATATGGTGTTTCTAGTTTTAGTTTTTTGAGGCACCTCCATGCTGTTTTCCACAGTGGCCGCACCTATTTACACTCCCACCAACGGTGCACAAGGGCTCCCTTTTCTCCACACACTCTACAACACTTGTTATTTCTTGTCTCTTTGATAACAGCTATCCTAATAGGTGTGAGGGGATATGTCATTGTGGTTCTGATTTGCACTTCTCTGATATTAGTGATGCTGAGCACATTTTCATATACCTATTTGCCATATGTGAGGTAAGTTTTGATGAGGACCATGGTCTTAAAATGTTTCCTTATATTTAACAAGGAAAAAAATGTTAACATCTTGACTAGTGACCAAAATTGGTATTGCCAATAAGAGGCATACAGACATGTAATGCCTCCTTGTGATTCCCTGAGAAGGACATATACCATTTAGGTAGTTAAGCATTAGACTAGATATATATAAATATAATCATGACAAAAAATAAACTCCAAATGAGAAATACTCAATTTTTGAAAAGGAACAATACTGTTTTTAAAATGTCAATGTAATAAGAGAAGACAAAGAAAGGCTGTGGAAATGTTCCAGATTAAAGGAGGCCAAAGAGACATGAAAACTAAATGCAATACATTATCCTAGATTGGATCCTGTACAGAAGGGTTAAAAAATGCCATAAAGGACATCATTGAAATCATCTGACAAAAGTGGAAACCAGAAGGTAGATTAAATAAATGTACTGTATCAATCTCAAATTTACTCAAACTGATAACTGTTATATAAGAGAATATTTTTATGGTAATGAAATACAGTTCAAGTTTACAGGGATAAGGGCCATGGTGTAGTCAAGTTACTGTAAAATGATTCATAAGAAAACCAGTGCATGTATGTGTGTGCGTATTTGTGTGTGTGTGTGTGTGTGTGTATACACAGAGAGAGAGGGAGAAGGGGAGAGGGGCACAATATGATAAAGCAAATAGGGCAAAATATTAACAAAAGGGTATATGGGTATTTGTACTATTCTTACTTTGGTGTGTGTGAAATTATTTCCAAATAAAAAGTTGGGGTTTTTTTTGTTTTTTTTTTTTATGGTCTTGGTGCTGGGTGGGTCTCTTAGCAATGCGTAGTGTTCAGATCCCATGGCATATGGTCTATTCTCAATACAGCATCAAGAGTAATCCTTTAAAGATGTGGCGTGTATATATATATATGTGTGTGTATACACACACACACACACACACACACACACAATGGAATATTACTCAGCCATAAAAAAGAATGAAACAATGCCATTTGCAGCTATAAGGATGGACCTAGAGATTATCATACTAAATAGAGTAAGTCAGAAAAAAGACAACTACTACTTACCAAAGTGATATCATTTATTTGTGGAATCTAAAGTATGACACAAATGAACTTATCTATGAAACAGAAACAAACTCACAGACACAGAGAACAGACTTGTGGTTGCCAAGAGGGAGGGATGGATTGGGAGTTTGGGACTAGCAGATGCAAATTATTATATACAGAATGGATAAACAACAAGGTCCTACTGTATAGCACAGGGAACTATATTCAGTATCTTGTAATAAACCATAACGGAAAAGAAAAAATAAATACATTTTTAAAAAAGAGTTAATCCCTTTAGGAGGGAGATCAAGAAGGCAGAGTAGGAGGACACTGAGCCCACCTGCCCCCATGAACACATCAAAAATACATCTACATCACTGAAAACAACCTGGAAACTGGCAAAAAGGCTCTTCTACAACCAAGGCTATGAAGAAAGATGCACATGGAGTTGGGGAGGAAGGGAGGAGAACCAGTTAGGTTGGGACCCAGGCCCTTAGCAGGGGACACAGAAAAGGAGGGGGATATCACACACAGGCTCAGGGAACCATCCTGGGAAGCAAGGGGTTTGAGCCACACACCAGGCACCCCAGCCCAAGGGTCTGACATCGGTAACACAATTACCCTTAGCTGGTTTGAAAACCAGTGGGACTTACTGGAGGGCTGTAAGAAACCAAGACTCTGCTTGTGAAGAGTATGCACACACTTAATTATTCCCGGGAATAGCATGGAGGCTGCAGACTGAAAACTGCCTGCGGCTCTGACCAGCTGCCTGCTCCAGCCTCTCCTGCTCCAGCACTGCTCTCCACTAGGGCGAAGCCTGTCATTGCTAAGGGGAGTGCACACACTTAAAGAAAAGGAAGCCAGCTTGGACCTGACTCTGCCTCTGAATAGCGTGAAGGCAGCCATTAACAGCACGCACATCAGGCTGCAGGCTGAAAACTGCCTGGGGCTCTGACTGGCTTCCCAGACCATTCCAGCATGCACCCCAGCCCACACCAGGCGCCTGCTCCAGCACCTCTTGCTCTCGGCTAGGGCTGAGGTGCCATTGCTAGAGGAGTGCACACACTTAGAAGGATGGGAGCCAGCTAAGACCAACCCTCAGGGCTTGTGCTCCAGCGCCTTGGGCGCCAGACCCCACCCAGACAGGATGGTGACTGCCACTGGAAGAGCAAAGGAAAAGCCCCAGCTCACACCTGGCTCTGGCTATAGTCCCTTCATCTATAGCCCTACCTCCCACCAGAGTGGTAGCTGCCAGCACACCCCAGGAGAAGACATGACCTATGCTCACTTCAGATCCAGCCCTCCCACCAAAGTAACTGGGCAAGCAGACTGCATAGGGGCAGTCCCACCCAAGGACACCCCTTCAAGATTGGGACAGGTAACCAATCTTATCACCTAACTCATAGAGACAGAGAAAGTTAAACAATATGAGAAAACAAAGGAATATGTTTCAAATGGAAGAACAAGGAAAAAACCCTGAAAAAAACCCTAATGAAACAGACATAAATAATTCACCACATAAAGTATTCAAAGCAATAGTAAAAAGAATGCTAACTAAATTTGGGAAAAGAATGAATGAACACACTGAGAATTTTAACAAGAAACTAGAAAATATTAAAAAGAACCAGTCAGAGATGAAAAATACAATAAATGAAATGAAAAATGCACTAGAAGGAATGAACAGCAGACTAGGTGATAGAGAAGAACACATAAGTGATCTGGAAGAAAGAATAATGGAAATCACCCAATCAGAACAGCAAAAAGAAAAGCAAATTTTAAAAAATGACGATAGTTTAAGGGACCTCTGAGCCAACATCAAGTGTACTAACATTCACATTATAAGGATTCCAGAAGAAGAGAGTGAGAAAGGGGTAGAAAATATATTTGATTAAATTATGGCTGAAAACTTCTTGAAGCTGAAGAAGGAAACAGATTTCCAGGTTCAGGAAGCACAGAGTCCCAAGCAAGATGAACACAAAGAGACCCACACCAGGACACATCATAATTAAAATGGCAAAAGTTAAAGAGAATCTTAGAGGCAGCAAGAGAAAAAAAAAAGAGAGAGAGAGAGAAAAGCAGAAAAACATACAAGGGAATCCCCCTAAGGCTATCAGCTGATTTTTCTGCAGACGCTTTGCAGGCCATAAGGGAGTGAGTGGCATGATATACTTAAACAGCTGAAAGGAAAAAGCCTACAACCTAGGATACTCTACCCAGGAAGGTTATCGTTCAGAACTGAAAGAGAGATAAAGAACTTCTTGGATAAGGAAAAAACTGAAAGATTATCAGTTCTAAACCAACCTTACAAGAAGTATTAAATGGTCTTCTTTAAGTGGAAAAGAAAAGGCTACAAGAAGTAAGAATTTATAGGCGAAAAAAAAAATCCCACTAATAAAGACAAATCATATAGTAAAGGCTGTGGATCAACCACTTAAATATTAAAGCCAGTATGCAGATTATAAAACAAAAAGAAACTGTAAAAGCAACCATAACTATAATAAACAGTAAAGAGACAGACATGAAGATGTAAAATATGACATAAAAAACACCAAATATGAGGCAGGGGAGTAAAAAACGTAGATCTTTTAGAATGCGTTTTAACTTAAAAGACTATCAGTTTAAGTCACGTAGATATAATTATTGGTCAACATATATGAACCCCATGGTAACCACAAATCAAAAACCTATAATAGGGCTTCCCTGGTGGCTCAGTGGTTGAGAGTCCGCCTGCCGATGCAGGGGGCACGGGTTCATGCCCCGGTCCGGGAAGATCCCACGTGCCGCAGAGTGGCTAGGCCCGTGAGCCATGGCCACTGAGCCTGCGCGTCCGGAGCCTGTGCTCCACAAGGGCAGAGGCCACAACAGTGAGAGGCCCGCATACCACACACGAAAAAACAACAACAACAACAAAAAACCCTACAATAGATACACGAAAACCAGTAAGAAACGAACCCAAGCATACTACAAAAGAAAATCATATAACCACAATGTAAGAAACAAAATGAAGAAGAAATTAACAGAGAAGAACTACAAAAACAATTGGAAAACAAGTAATAAAATGGCAATAAGTACATACCTATCACTAATTACTTTAAATGTCAGTGGACTACAATTACTTTAAATGTCAAAAGACACAGGGTGGCTGATTGGATTAAAAAAACAAGACCCTTCAACATGCTGCCTACAACAGACTCACTTCAGGGATAAAGACACACACAGAGTGAAAGTGAGGGAATGGAAAAAGATATTTCATGCAAACAGAAACGACCAGAAATCAGGAGTAGCAATACGCATATCAGACAAAATAGACTTTAAAACAAAGGCTATAACAAAAGAAAAAGAAGAGCATTGTATAATGATAAAGGAACCAATACAGCAAGAGGATATAACATTCATTATCATATATGCACGTAATATAGGAACATCTAAATACGTAAAGCAAATATCAACAGACATAAAGTGAGAAACTGACAAAAACACAGTAATAGTAGAAGACTTTAACACCCCATTTACATCAAAGGACAGACAATCCAGAAAGAAAATCAATGAGTAAACAATGGTTTTAAATGACACATTAGACCAGTTAGAATTAATAGATAGCTATAAGACATTCCATACAAAAACAGAATGCAAATTCTTTTCAAGTACACATGGAACATTCTCTAGGACAGATCACATGCTCGGCCACAAAACAAGTCTGAAAAAATTTAAGAGGATAGAAATTATATCAAGCATCTTTTCTGACCACAATAGTATGAAACTAGAGATCTATCACAGGAAGAAAAATGGGAAAAACACTAACACATGGAGACTAAAAAACCAATGGGTCAATGAAGAAATCAAAGAGGAAATCAGAAAATACCTCAGGACAAATGAAAATAAAAGCACAACTTTCCAAAATCTATAGGACACACAGCAAAGAAGTTCTAAGAGGAAAGTTTATAGTGATACAGGCCCATCTCAAGAAACAAGAAAAATCTCAAATAAACAACCTAACCTACCATCTAAAGGAATTAGAAAAAGAAGAACAAACAAAGCCCAAAGTCAGCAGAAGGAAAGAAATAATAAAGATCAGAGCAGAAACAAATAAAATAGAGACCAGGAAAAAAAAAGAAAAAAGTTCAATGAAACCAAGAGCTGGTTTTTTGAAAAGATAAACAAAATTGATAAGCCCTTAGTCAAGCTCATTAAGAAAAAGAGAGAGAACCCAAATAAACAAAGTAAGAAATAAAAGGGAAGAAATTACAACTGATATCACAGACACAAAAAAAATCAGAAGGGAAAACTACAAACAGTTATATGCCAATAAATTGGACAATCTAGAAGAAATGGATAAATTCCTAGAAACTACAATCTTCTGAAACTAGACCAAAAGAAACAGATAATCTGAACAGACAGATCACTAGTAATGAAATTGAATCAGTAACCAAAAAACTCCCAGCAAACCAAAGTCCAGGACTGGAGAGCTTCACAGGGGAATTAAACCAAATACACAAAGAGGAACTAATACCTATCCTTCTCAAACTACTCCAAAGTACTGAAGAGGAGGGAAGATTCCCAATTATGAGGCCACCATTACCCTGATACCAAAACTAGACAAAGACACTACAGAAAAAGAAAATTATAGGCCAATATATCTAATGAATGTAGATGTAAAAATCTTCAACAAAATATTAGCAAACCAAATTCAACAATATGTAAAAAGGATCATACACCATGGCCAAGTGGGATTTACTAAAATGATGAAAGGATGGTTCAATATCCACAAATCAATTAATGTGATACACCATATTAATAAAACAAAGGATAAAAATCACATGATTATCTCAACAGACTCAGAAAAAAACATCTGACAAAATTCAACATTCATGCATTCATGATAAAAACGCTCATCAAAGTTGGTATAGAGGAAACATCTCAACATAATAAAGCCCAATTATGACAACCCCATAGCTAACATCATACTCAATGGTGAGAAGTTTCTTCTCTAAAATCAGGAACAAGACAAGGATACCCACTCTCACCACTTCTATTTAATATGGTATTGAAAGTCCTAGTCACAGCAATTAGACAGGAAAAAGAAATAAAAGGCATCCAAATTGGAAGGTAAGAAGTAAAACTGTCACTATTTGCAGATGACATGATACTAAAGAAAGAAAATCCTAAAGTCTCCACCAAAAAGCTATTAGAACTAAGAAATGAAGTCAGTAAAGTTACAGGATCTAAAATTAATCTACAGAAAATTTTTGTCTTTCTAATATACCAATAATGAACTATAGGAAAGAAAAAGCAAAAAAAATCCCATTTAAAATCACATCAGAAAGAATAAAATCATAGGAATAAATTTAACCAAGGAGGTGAGAGACCTATACTCTGAAAACTAAAAAATACTGATGAAGAAAACTGAAGATAATACAAAGAAATGGAAAGATATCCCATGTCCATGGATTGGAAGAATTAATATTGTTAAAATGTCAATACTACCCAAAGCAATGTACAGATTTAATGTAATCCCTATAAAAATACCCATGACATTTTTCACAGAACTAGAACATATAATCCTAAAATTTATATGGAACCACAAAGACCCTGAACAGCTGAAGCAATCTTGATAAAAAAGCATAAAGCTGGAGATACCACACTCCTTGATTTCAGACTATACTGCAAAGGTACAGTGATCAAAACAGTATGGTGCTGGCATTAAAACAGACACATAGATCAATGGAACAGAACAGACAGCCCAGAAATAAACCCACATATTTATGGTCAATTAATCTTTGACAAAAGAGGCAAAAACATACAATGGGGAAAGACAGTCCCTTCAATAAGTGGTACTGAGAAAACTGGACAGCTACATGTAAAAGAATGAAATTAGAACATTTTCTCATACTATATATGAAAATAAACTCAAAATGGATTAAAGACCTAAATGGAAGACTGGACACCATAAAACTCCTAGAAAATAGGCAGATCACCCTCTGACCTATGTCATAGCAATATTTTTTTGGATCTTTCTCCTCAGGCAAAGAAAACAAAGGCAAAAATAAACAAATGGGGCCTAATTAAACTTAAAAGCTTTTGCACAGCAAAAGAAACCATTAACAAAGTGGAAAGACCACCTACTGAATGGGAGAAAACATTTGCAAATATTTGCAAATGGTATGTCTGTTGAGGGGTTAATATCCAAAATATATAAACAGCTCATACAACTCGATATTAAAAAAAACAAACAGTTTAATTAAAAAATGGGCAGATGACCTGAACAGACACTTTTCCAAAGAAGATATACAGACGGTCAAGAGGTATATGCAAAAATGCTGAACATCACTAAGCATCAGGGAAATGCACATCAAAACCACAATGAGATATCACCTCACATCTGTCAGAATAGCTGTCATGGAAAAGACCACAAATTAAGAAATGTTGGCATGGATGTAGAGAAAAGGGAGCTCTAGTACACTGTTGGTGGGAATGTAAATTGGTGTACCCACTGTGAAAGCAGTATGGAGATTCCTCAAAAAACTAAAAACTGAACTACCATATGATTCAGCAACTCCAATCCTGGATATATATCCAAATTAATCAAAAATAATGTACATTATCACTTGCATGTAGAATCTAAAAAATAACACAAATGAATAAACATAAAACAACAAAAAAAGAGAAGCAGACTCACAGATATAGAGAACAAAGTAATGGCTACCAGTGGGAAGAGGGATGAGGGGAGAGACAAGATAGGGATAAGGGATTAAGAAGTACAAACTACTATGTATAAAATAAATAAGATACAAGGATACACTGTACAGCACAGGGAATACAACCAATACTTTGTAATAATTTTAAATGGAGCATAATCTATCAAAAATATTGAACCATGGTTGTACACATGAAACTAATATTGTAAATCAACTATACTTTAATAAAAAAAATTTTTTTTAAGGGTAATCCTTTAGAAACATGACAAAGATGTGATGTCTTTCTCTGCTCAGAACCTTCCAACGGTTTTCCATCTCACTCAGAGTAAATGCCAAAGTGACTGAAGTGGTCTCCAAGACCTTACTTTTCTGTCCCAGATACCTCTAACCTAATCTCCTCCCACACTCTCCCTCCTTTCTTTGTTGTGCCACACTGGCCTTCTTGTCTTTGAATATGTCAGGCACACTTACATCTCAGGGCCTTTGCACTTGCTGCTCCTTCTGTCTAGAAGACTCTTCAGACACATATCTCACTCCCTTGCCTCCTTCAAATCTTTGCTAAAATGCCACCGTCTCAGTGAGGTTTTTCCTGATCACCCTACTTAAAACAGGAACCCCTGCTATACCTAGCCTTCCCTATCCTCCTTAATTTTTCTGTACAGTATTTACTTGTTCCTTGAATACAGGGACTTTGTATGTTTTATTCAATGCTATAACCCAGTACCGAAAATAGTGCCTAGCATATTTTGGACAATACTTGTTGAATGAATGAATGAACAAGACTGTGTACAAAAAAGCAGTAAGACAGACAGCCATCAGAAGACGGAAGTGGCATCTTGTGCAGGGCAGTGGGACCAAGGGGCAGCCAGGTGGACACTGCCTGGAGTGGCACACAGGTGCAAGGCTACCTGCACAGTTGAATTTATTTAAATTAAAAAAAAAAAGCAAGACATTCCTATAAGGTGACAGAGAATCAGGGAAAATATGGAAGATTTATTTATTAAAAATGGAATTTTAATTATTTTACAGTTATAATGGAAGATCACATTGGGTACTATTTATCGTTAAATTGTGACTGACTTAAGATGCTGAAGTATAGTTTATACCTGAAAAAGGATGAAGTAAAAAAATATAGACCCATGACTTCTAGAAATACACCAAGGACAAACAGCCAGACTCTATTACTCTCTGCAGATTTATAGTGTTTAACCACAATTATGCCTCAGTTCTATACTCACATCCTTTCATGTGCTCCTACTTCCCGTCCTATCATATTCACCAGAGAGGCTGTGTCAAAACTTGTCATACTCTTGAAGACTCCAAACCCTCCCGTGCTCCCTCACTCTCAATAACCAACCTCTCCATTTCATTTACTGAGAAGATCAATGCAATTCTATCTCAACTCCCTCATTTACATTCTCCATTTCAATTTATCTTATATCAGCACACATTCTTTCCAGTCTAAGAAAAAGAAGAGTCGCTCCTTTGTTTGTAATTCTTTAGAAAAGTTAGTATGATATAAGGTCTGGGTTTGCTATAATTGCTTCAATTTCCATTTCACTTTAAAGCTAAAAACTCAATTTAAAAAGTGCTTTGAAGAACTGCTATATACAAGTAAATTATGCAAATGTGTAAAGAATAAGCAGTAATACTCTGATTAACCTATTCAATTAACAGACAAATGTGCAATGTTAACTGCATAGTTTTATAATATCCTTAAAAAAAGAAATTCCAGGATGGTCTTTCTAAAAACATTAAGTTCATTAGCTAGTTTTATTGTTGGAATTGAACTGTTAAGCAAGAGAAAGAAATCACCAGCAGAAACCTTAAACACATCTAACATATAAATTACTACTATATTTCTTTATTGTTCAGCATTAAACATATTACATCACTATTTTTACAAATAATTTTTAAGGTATTTTAATACCAGCCTGAGCCAGTTCCACATTGAAAGCTCTCAGTGCACAAGCAGAGCTTCTGGATTCTGCAGGGAGTAGCAGGGAGCATAAATAGCCTTCATAATCTCGTTTCCTATAATAAATAAGCAAAACAAGATAATTACTTTTCACTTTCCAAATTGCACACAAAAAAATACTGACCAAAATGAACCGAAAACAAGGCTTCAACTCAAAATAGCCCCCAAGTTTCCTATATTTTATATCTGTTTATCTACAATTATAAAAAATTTATCTGCTTCCAATCCCAGACCAGTTAAAGTGAATAATCAATCTCTATTAATTTATTTTGACTTATATAATATATATATATATATATATATAATTTTAACTGTTTCAGAATCACTTTGGTTTTAGTAAGAATTCAAATGAGTTACAGATGTAGAAATCAAGAAAACAGTGCCAGCAAGTATTGGTATGAACTCACGGTTTTGAATGCATAGATAGATACATACATAAGACAAAGACAGAGAACAATATGGGGGATGTGTGGGAGGGTGCGCCTGTGTGTATGCGCACACACTCACACTTACTTCTATTTCCCTACAGCATCTGCTGACAAAGCCTAGAAACAATGATATCCGCCCCCATACCTGCAGTATCAGTGAACACACCTTGATTTCTCCACTGAAAGAAACTAAGGCTCCTTGAAGGAATGACTGTCTCCAGGGCTGGTGGAAGGAAAATACCAAATAAGCCTGAAACATCTTCTTGAGCAGAAAGTAAACAAATGTTCAAAGAATGGAGTGACTTGTTAAAAGGACAAAGAAATTGGCTTGATGAAGTTCTATTGGCCAAGTCTGGGACAATTTGAGCATCAAAAAAATAATGACAGTAAAAGATTGTAACAGGACCCCATGAGCTCATACCAATATAAATGAATGAATAAATGCAAAGAGAAGGAAAAATTTGACAACCAGTACAATGCCAACTGATAAACCTAGAAGACATGATTGAATTTTTAAAATCACCACTTGATAACTATCAAAGTAAAAACTGATTCAAGCAAATATCACTAAATGTCTGAAAATGTTAAACAGGTGAAAGTTTGATAGAAAAAGAATATTTACATAGTATTAAAGTATCTTCTCACAAAATAAATATTATTTGCTAACATTCTTATTAATTTACAAGGGAGAAACCTGAAAGACACTTGAGAACCAAGTAACAAAAAGTTCACTCCACAGTAATAGGATAAATCAACACCATGTGCTTTCTGACATGATACTGAGAAAAGAACAGCATAACTTCTGTAATATTCCTGCAAAAATTGTGTAAATCATGAGTAAACATTAAATAAGCCCAAACTGAAAGTCTACAAAGTAGCCTGTCCTGTTCTCTTAAAAAAAAAAAAAAAAGTCAAGTTCATGGAAGATAAGGACTGAGAAACTGTTCCAGATTGGAGAAGACTAAAGACACGTGACAACTAAATGTAGCACGTGATCCTGGATACACGGAAGACATAACAGACTAATTAGAAAAATGTCAATGGAGTCTGTGGATTAGATGGTAATACTGGATCAATTTTAACCAAAATAATAAGGGGGGTAATGGGGCATCTACATCTTATTCTCAAGTGGTTCAAAACGTTAACAGTGAGGGAATTTGGGTGAAGAGTCCATTGGAGCTCTGTGTACTATTTCTGTAACTTTTATGTGAATTTGAAATTACTTTAAAATGAAAAGTTAAAAATATATAATCCTTAACTATATTCATTCTAGGATGACTTAAGTATAAAGTGCTTACCAGGGCTTCCCTGGTGGCACAGTGGTTAAGAATCTGCCTGCCAATGCAGGGGACACGGGTTCGAGCCCTGGTCCAGGAAGATCCCACATGCCGCGGAGCAACTAAGCCTGTGCGCCACCACTACTGAGCCTGCGCTCTAGAGCCCATGAGCCACAGCTACTGAAGTCCATGTGCCACAACTACTGAAGCCCGTGTGCCTAGAGCCGGTGCTCCGCAACAAGAGAGGCCACTGCAATGAGATGCCCACGCACCACAACGAAGAGTAGCACCCGCTGACCACAACTAGAGAAAAGCCTGCGCACAGCAACGAAGACCCAGCGCAGCCATACATACATACATACATACATAAATAAATAAATATAAAGTGCTTACCAGACTGCCTATTGACAAGGCTACTTTCACTGTAATACACTGGAACCTTAATATAACAGTATTTCCTATAAAACAGTACTCAGTATAAAATGGGTCCAACCTCATTCCTGTGGCTAACAGAGAACTTAAACCTTCACAATTCCCCCAACTTCCACATAAACAAAAGGGAGAGATCATGAATAGATAGCAGTAACCTTGTTATCACAAGACAGCTCTACTAAAAAATCTCACCATATGCGGTTTCAGCTACAATATGGAGAGTTCAGACAAAACGTTATAGCTTATACTTGTAAATATATATAGATGTAAACATTTCTAAATTTTATTTTATTATAAACAGTCTCTAAACTTCAAAAGTGTTTAAAACACGTGAAAGTTAATATGAGACAGTAAGAAAACACTGAATAGGAATCAAACTACAATCTTAATTTCCATCATTCAACTAGTTATTGACAGAAATGATACCAGTCATGTCTATTTCCTAACTTGAAAAATGAGGCTTGATAGTCTACCTGTTTCGTATCTCCTTAAAAATAACCAACATGTGAAGTACTTCAAGTTTCTTACATGAAAATGAAAAATGAAATGAAGACATAACAGAACTGTAACAGTCTCTGGGAAATAAGATATTCTACACAGCTAATGGTTTGCCCTGTTAACAATTTTTAAAATACTTTGGAAATTTTTCTAAACAGTATTACCCTCTTCTTTACATTAAATAGGATATACTATTTAATCATTTCTTCATCAATCAGGATCATTGTTATCAACGTTGATTACTGGTATACAAGGATAACCTATAAATAGCTAACCAAGGTCCAGTTACCTAAGAACTGTTCCAGATAATGAGAAATGCTATGCTATGATGGCTTTGTACAGCAGCAGAGTCAATAACCTTTCATTCATTCATTCAAACATTTATTCAGTGCCTAGCATGTGCCAGGCACTGCACTGGACACTGAAGATAGGTATAGACTTCAATCTAGCAGGGAGAGACAGACATATGAGAAGTAAGCATATCTAGTGCTAGGACTGCTATGCTAATTCCACGGACCTGTGCCACTGAAGCACAAAAGAAGTGGTTCCTCAGTGAGGCTGGAGAACTGCACTTCCAGATATCACCACTGCCACCTCCTCATCTTATTATAACACTAATCCCAAGGCCTGAGGTGGTGTTCCTCAAACCAAACCCCAAGAAGCCTATGTAAATTAGGCTTGAGATTTTCCCAGGAACCTTGATTCCTAGAAGATCCTCGGCTGGCTAATCTGAAGTTATAGTCTAGTATCTTGTCTGATATTTGGAGGCCTTGCATAAGATACATGTCCAAAACAACCCTGCACACACAATTTCGGAGGCCAAATCTTGCAAAGATTAATGGACAATTAGAAGCTAAAAGTTCTAATCTTCCTTTCAAGTTCATTTTGTTTTTATTTTAAACTATTTATTGAGCATTTGTTATGTAACAGCATTTTTATATACATCATGTAATTTAATCCTCACAACCATGTTATAAAGTAGAAGTAGAAATCTACATATGAGGAAATAGCTGACTCTTAAAGTAATTAACTTTCCCAAGTGACAGAGCTAGGATTAATAGACTCAGATAAGGTCTGCCTGCTGCCTGCTTTTCGATAAATCGCTAGAGTCAACAGCCTCCATTCCACTTAAATACCAATATGGACAGATTAAGTATCTGGCCATTTATAAATATATATTTGAGAAAAGCTGTTATGTGATATCCACAGACTATTTCTAAAAGAATATATAAGAAATTAGTAAGAGTGATTCAACCCTGGATAGGAAAGTTAGGATACTACTGGTGTCAAAGAAAAATTGCACTGAACGAGTGGATATGGATGGTATACGTTTTGGTAACTTAAATGTCTTATCATCAAAAAATGATAACTTAAAAATTATATAAATGAATATAATCTTTTTGGCTTTTACAATTCTTAATGACCTGATTTCCACTATTGCTACCTTGTTTCTCCTACAAGCAATCAACAAGTAAATAAGGTGGGGTAGGAACACTATTTCAACAAGCGATTAAAAACGAAACAAAATACTGAAATGCATGGGAATGTTGTCGTTGTTCTAAATGCTCTAATCCACATAACTGTAAGGGGTAGGTCTACAACTGTTCCCTCATACTTTGTAACGAAAATTAGATAATTTACTTGTAAACTACTTTGCATAGTGCCTGACACATAGGAAGAACTCAAAGTTAACTACTGCTTAATTAAAATTAGTTACTAGCCATGTTTCGAATTTTAAAAAGCTATTCATGCAAAGCGTTTAATTAGGTAAAGTTAAGGCTCGGGCAAGGTGACAGACGAAGGCATTTTGCCACAAATTTGTGACCAGTGTGAAAGCTCCTGTTGCCTCACTCCCCCATACACCCGAGCTCACACGCTGAGGGACACAGGGAAGGTGCAGGTCCGCCCCGAGGCCCGCCGCGCCCACCAGGGTCCCTTTCGGCCCGCTCCCCGACCTCCCGGCCGGGGGCAGTCCGGCTCGCTCACCGCAGCAGCTCCAAGCAGTAGCGGTCAGTGCCCGAGG
This sequence comes from Lagenorhynchus albirostris, assembly GCF_949774975.1. NCBI lineage: Eukaryota > Metazoa > Chordata > Mammalia > Artiodactyla > Delphinidae > Lagenorhynchus > Lagenorhynchus albirostris. The sequence continues at coordinate 41,215,361 of NC_083111.1, read as the reverse complement.
TGCCAGGTCCGCTGACCGCGGCCACGCTCCGCCCGGACCCCGCGGGCTCCGGAAGCCGCCATGCGTTCGCCCACAGGCCCCTGGGCTGCCGGCAGCGGCACAGGCCGGGGACGCCGGGCCGTAGAGGGCCCCACGCCGACAGCAGCGTGGAGGCCGCCATGACAGGGACGCCGCCGTGCCCTTCGACCTCGCGCTGTTAGCGCGCGGACACGCCTCTCCTCGCCACGCCGCGCCACGCCCCCGGCAGCTCTGTCTGCGCACCTCTTAGCGGCGGGAAGGAGACCGCGGGACTCCCGTCGGAGATGAGACAGGTGTCGCTGTGGTCCCCTACATCTGCGCCGCCGCCGCCTCGCTCCTCGGCCTTATAGGTTCCAGGAAAGCCCCGCCTAAATTCGACGGATCTCGCCCGGGTTCTCCCCTTTCCTTCCAGGTCCTTCTGAAGATGTATTGATATTCATCGAGGGGCAGTAGGAAAGAGAATAATTTGACGGTTTACTAGCTTGATTTATAACTTTTAAACCCTTATTCACATGGTATATGAGCCTCCTTTGGCACTGTTACCATCAGGCCCCTCAAATATTATCGTTGGGTCTAGTTGCCACGACCTGACTTGGTCCAAGCCAGCAGCTGCCTACATCTGGATCCCAGTAACACCTGCCTCCAGATTTGACCAGATTTTTCGCGCTGCAGCCCCACTTGTTCTTTCTAAAGGGTGCCTCTGATCATGACCCCTCCCTGCTTGACCAGTTTTACTGCGTGTTGGATAAAGCTCCTCCACGATAGTAGCTTCTTTTTACCTTTCAGTCTCAACCCTAGCTATCTGCATTTGTGACTCCATTTTAATGTTTCTCCTTAAACCCATGGGAGAGTACTCTGTTGTCTGGACCTAAGAACTCCAGCCAATTCACCCTGCTTTGGTTTTACTCCCTGACACTGGCTCTCTTCAGCCTATGCAGGACCTCAGTCCCTCCTGCATAATATTCTCTTTCCTCTCTGGGCTTCTGTCCTTTAGTTCTGACAGACACACACTAGTGTTTCTGATACCAAAGTTTAATAAACCTGCTCAATTAAAAAAAATCACATCTACATCTCTAGTTCTGGCCTCCTGCCTAGCTGGACTTTTCCATCTCCACATCTTGCCATTACTTCAAAGTGTATGTCTAAAAACCAAATTAAACTAACTCCTCTTCTTAGTCTTTTTATCTGGACAGCGTCCCCCTTCTCACAACCAGGGGAAACCCTTTGGAGTCACCATTACCTCTTCCTGCTTCTATATCTAATGTTATCTAACTTGTCAGGTCCTGTGAATTTTTTTATCTTCATATACTCACATCCATGGCAGCATAACTTGTGCAAAACTACCTGGATTCAGATCCTGGTTCTACCTCCTACTATCACTGTGACCTTGGGTGACAGACTTACCTTTTCTTGTGCTTTAGATCCCTCCCCTGTGAAATGCTAATAGTAATAGAACCTGCCTCATAAAGTTCTTGTGAGAATTAAATGAGTTAATATCTTCAAGGCATCTAGGGCAATGCCTGGCCCATAAATAGCACTCAAAACAAGTCATCTGTGTAGGGAAACCATGAAGAAAGGCTGTTTAAAGGGACCAAAAGGATTGTTGGGTGTCATAAGGGAAAGTTAGACATTGTCCAGTTCATCTGATTTTATGGGGTTTTTGTGCCTTTCATTGTCTTTGAACTATTTTACAATTCTGTAAGTTGCAGAATATTGACAATAATGCAAATAATTCTTGTCCATAACTTATGCAAATTATATCCATAGGAGATTCAGTTGATTATTGTTCTATGGATATTATCTGTTTTTGCCAGTTTCATATCTATTAAGCAGATTTACTTAAGCATTCCTGACTGCCTATAGATGTCTAGTAGTTTGAATACTTTTTTTTTAATACTTCTTTGAATTGGTTGCAAAATCTTACTGGTTCCCCCACTAATTAATGAGTTAAATGAAATTTTTAACATGTGTGGACTTTATAGCTGTATGAGATCATGACTATACAGTTTTGTTAAAAATTATTTCTTAACAGTTATCATTGGCTATTATTAACGTCTCTTGTTTTATTTCCCGTACCCAATTTCACATCTTTCTGATGGACCTCTTTCATTTGTTTTCTTGTCTCCAGGACAGTCAATCTATATCAAAAAATATAGCCATTTCTAATAATTCACATAATCATAACTGCATACTAAAGATGTTATGAGCCTTTAGATATTTAAACTTGAAGGCAGAATTTCAATTAATGGCAATAGAGGAAAAGTTAAGAACCTTTAAAATTATTCTATGGATAACACACTGTCACCAATTAACATTTATTGAACATCTATTATTTGCCAATCTTGAAGTTAATTTTGTTTAGAATTATGAATACATGAAAATACTTCCTTAGTGTAATTTCTTGGTATTAAAATCAGTGTATTTGAAATATGTGTACACTTTTCTTCAATCAAGGTTATAATCAAGGCAGAAGCTCAGTGCCTAACCAAAAAATTAACATTAAGAAATGAATGCCCACAGAAGCACAATTTGTTAACTTGGCCTTTAGCTGTGGCAGTTGCTTACTCTGTCATCTTTGAGTTTATGACTCTCTTCATGGTGACTATAACTGATTCATCTGTGTAATGTGAATGAAATATAATAAAATTTATTTCCAAGCTTTAGCCCAATAAAGATTGTCCTATGGTTGTTGCTACGTTGTAAAGAGCTATGCATTATTGTTCCAGAATATTGCTCCACCTCTTACTTTTTCCATGGCCTCTGTTAAGAAGTGAGTTTCATTCTTTATGTTAAGAGTCAAGCTGGCCTGTTGGCTTTTATATGACACCTTGAGTATCTACAGGGTCTGAGAGGGTCTGCACCAGACCACAGCTGGTTAAATCTCCCCAGACAAGAATACTCCACACACCTCCTCCAACTTCTCCATGGCCCTCAGGGATCAACTAACTTCTCCTCGGTCCATTTTGTTTTGTTATATGTTTTTTATTATATATATGTTTTCTTTTTCTTAAATCTCATTAAAGGAAATTTGGAAAATATAGGCAAAAGTAGGAAAACATCATGCTAAACCTATAATTCAAACAGTTACTATTCACATTTTATATTTTCTTCCAACCTTTTTTCTATGCAGAGGCTTTTTGCTTGTTTTTACATACTGCCTGTACAATGTTATTTGATTAGCCTAATATGCTCATACACATTTTCTTATGCTATTATTTCATTCATTTTGAAACATTTATTAAGAATCTACTCTGTGCCTACACTGTACCAGTTGCTAGGATTCCAGAGTGAACAAATACCTACCGTGTCCTCAAAGAACTTATTCTTTACTGGTAAAGACATTTAAACAAACAAAAATCATCACAAATCAATATATAATTACAAAATATGATAACTGCTGTTGTATTAATAAGGAAATAGGTTCAGCTGCTCAAATAAAGACACAAAATAACACTGCTGTAAACAAAGTAGACATTATTCTTCTTTGAAGTAGCAATTTGGGTGTAAGCAATTCGGGGTTGCATGGAGATTCCAGGGTCCCAGAGACATAGGCTCTTCCAATCTGGCTGTTCTACCATCTGAAGAGGTGTAATTCTCACCTGCGTGTCCAAGATGGCCCATTGCTAGTTCCACATGCCAGCCAGCAGCGAGAGTGAAAGGGGAAGGGGCAAGATGCCCTTCTCTTTCAGATACGAGTTCCTTAATCATTTTTGTGCCATGGCATTATATGTGCTTCTTTAACTGTTAAATAATAAGATTTAGCAGTGAGTCTAATTTCAAGTTTCATAGTGGTGATGAACATAAACAATATTGAAAAACTATTTGTGATTTCATTTGGTGACAAGATCACAGTTATTCCCAATACTTTTGTGCTTTGTTGCCTATATTCATAACTGAAGCCAATTCTAAATTTTAGTTAGCAGTTAGTAAAAACAGATGTAGTTTTTTTTTTTTTCCTATTCAAGGTCACAGACCACTGTGAATTCCCCTCTTGAACACTTCTTTGAGTCTGCCATTAAGGAAACTGATTTAACCTACTAGAGGAGAAGAGGTCACGTGGAAGAAAACCAGGCAAGAGCCAAGACCAACTGCCAGACATATGAATGAAGCCCATTTGGACCTTTGTGCCCACCAGATCTCCCAGTCGAATTCCACCACATGACTGAGGCCAGGTGAACAAGCAGAAGTACAGCCCAGCCAACCCACAAAACCAGGAGAATTGATAAATCGCTGTTGTTATAAGTCATACAGTTTTGGGATGGTTTGTTATTCCGTAGTTGAGTCCTAATGCAATTTCCATGGTGCAAAATATTTTAAATATAAAAATAGGGGGCTTCCCTGCGCCTGGTGGCGCAGTGGTTGAGAGTCCGCCTGCCGATGCAGGGGACACGGGTTCGTGCCCCGGTCCGGGAAGATCCCACTTGCCGCGGAGCGGCTGGGCCCGTGAGCCATGGCCGCTGAGCCTGCGCGTCCGGAGCCTGTGCCCCGCAACGGGAGAGGCCACAACAGTGAGAGGCCCGCGTACCGCAAAAAAATTAATATAAAAATATACAAGTGGGCTTCCCTGGTGGCGCAGTGGTTAAGAATCCGTCTGCCAATGCGGGGGACACAGGTTTGAGCCCTGGTCTGAGAAGATCCCACATGCTGCGGAGCAACTGAGCCCGTGCGCCACAACTACTGAGCCTGCGCTCTAAAGCCGAGCCACAACTACTGAAGCCCTCATGCCTAGACCCCATACTCCGCAACAAGAGAAGACACGGCGATGTAAAGCCCGCGCACCACAAGGAAGAGTAGCCCCTGCTAGCCACAACTAGAGAAAGCCTGCGCACAGCAGCAAAGACCCAACACAGCCAAAAATAAAATAAATTTCAAAAAAAAAGAGAGAGACAAATTACTTCTCTCTTGGGGACCAACATCTGCATTCCTATAAAAAATATATACATACAAGTAAGGGCTTGAAGAGATATTTGTACACCTATAGTCAGAGCAGCATTTTTCAAAATTGCCAAGCAACCCACATGTTCACTGACTGATGAATGGATTAAAAACGTGGTATACACATACGATGGAATGTTATTCAGCCTCAAAAAGGAAAGAAGGAAATTCTGACACATGCTACAACACGGATGAATCTTGAGGACATTATGTTAAGCAAAATAAGTCAGTCACAAAAGGACACATACTACATGATTCCTCTTATACAAGGTACCAGGAGTAGTCAAATTCATAGAGATAGGAAGTAGAATGCAGAGGGAGGAATGGGGCATTACTGTTTAATGGGTACAGAGTTTGTTTTGCAAAATGAAAAGAATTCTGGAGATGGATGGTGGCGAAGGTTGCACAACAGTGTGAATATACTTAATGCTACAGAACTGTATGCTTAAAAATGGTTAAGATGGTATATCACAGCTTTTTCCCAGTTTGTTTTTGGTTTTTCTTGTGGAATCTTGCCATGTAGAAATTTTGTAATATATTTTTATATAGTCAAACTTATCAATATTTACTTTTATGGCTTCTTTTATGTCATCATTAGAAAGGCCTACCTGATTTTAAATTTTTTTAAATAGTTTTTCTCTCTTGTTTTCTTCTAGTACTTTGGTTCCTTCTATAGGGCTTCTACAGGTCCAATTTATGTGTGTGTGTGTGTGTATGTATTTATTTTGGAGGGAGTAATGTTACAAAGGCATGGATCCAACTTTTTTCTTTATACCTATCTAGTTGTCTTACCATCATTTATTCAGTAGCCCACCTTTTCCTCCTTTGATTTGAGATGCTTCCTTTTTCACAGAGTAAAGTCATGTATGTGTTTTTTGTCTATACTCTTCCATTTGTCTCTCTATTAACATTCTAGTGCCACACTCTTTTAACCATTGATGGCTTAAAATATGTTCCCATATATATCTGGCACTATTAGTCCTCATTGCTCTTATACCCTCCCAGAGTTTTCCTGGCCATTCTTGTTTATTTTTCATTTGACTTTTTGGATCAGTTTTTTCTACTAAAAATATTCTGAAGGTATATTTATTGGAATTATGTTAAATTTGTAGCTAACTTATATTTTCTCCGATTTTTGTTTTTATAAATCATTCTTAGATAAGCCATTATATTTAGTTGAATCTTTTCCCATAGCTGTGATTATTGCCTTATGATAAATTCCTAGAAATAAAATGTGAGCTTTTGAGATATCTGTCATTGCCAAAATTGTTACCAAAGAAATTATATATTCCTACAAACTGTGGATGAAAATGATAGATTTATTAAATATTTTTAAAAGTCTTGCTACTCTCATAGGCAAAAAGTGGTATCTCACTTTTAATTTTCACTTATCTGATTATTAGTGAGATAGAAAATTTTTTGTTTGCTACCTATTTGTATTTAATTTTCAGTGATTTGATATTAACATCATTACCCATTTTTTGGTTAAAAATCAAAGTTTATTTCAAAGTACAACTTTCCTTATGCATTTTAATGCTGATGGTCTTAATGTTTTACTTTTTGAGCATAGAAGCTTATATATATTATGTCTATCAAATCTATTTTAAGTGTTTATCATATTTTTGTCAAATACTTTTCCAGTTTGTTTACTTTTAGTTGTTTACAGCATGTTTTATTGTATGTAATTTTTTTATTTTAAAAGTTGTATAGGACCTCCCTGGTGCTCCAGTGGTTAAGACTCCACACTTCCAATGCAGGGGGTGTGGGGTCGATCCCTGGTCGGGGAACTAAGATCCCACATGCCACGTGGCACAGCCAAAAAAAAAAAAAAGTTGCATATATTCACTGAGTAAATTAAATAATACAGAACCATTTGTTTATACTTAGAAAGACATTGCCATACAGAAGTCAGAGGTGGAGGGGAGGCAGAGCGACTATGGAGAAACCAGTAGGTGGGCTCCTGAGGTTCTCTGGGCATGAGATTATTGTGGCTTGGACTGGGATTGTAGCACAGAGATAAAAAGAGGTGGAGAGATCAATATGTAATTTGGAGGTTGACTTACAGACTGATCAATCGGGGGATGTAATGAAGAAAAGAGAGAAATAAATGATGGCCTAGATTTTTGGCATAAGCAACTGGTGGAATGGGGGTATTTTTTCACATTCCTGAGCTAAAGAATGTGAAGTCTTTATGGAGTGATTAAGGGTATTTTGGTATATGATACTTTCCCAACGATATTCGTCAACATGTGATCCCCTTTAGCAACATCCTTAAATATGGACTGACACACCCCTCAACTCTCTGTGGCTGCCCTCTTGCAGTGAGGGCCCTCGGGCAGTTCCTGAGAGCTGATGCTGTATGACTCACCGCCATCTTTTATTTCAACATTAGGGTCATCAAAGGAGAACTTGGTTTATGAGTGTGTGGCCTGGAATAGCTAGTCTGGAACTAATCAGTAAAAACGGCGTCAGCGGGTTTATTGTTGGTGTTGCTATTGTACAGAACAGTGCCCAGTGAAGCTTCTAGTCTGCCTTGAACTCCACAAACAGGTTCAGAGAACACCGTCATTTCAGAACATGATGGCAATGTCAGAGGAAGAAATAAAGTTCTAGGGGAAGAAAGAGAGTTCATTGCCTCTGACCCTTGCACCCCAATACAATCAGTCTGATGCCTGTGTATGACTGCTCTCCCTTAATGACCCAGAAAAGACATCCCTGACTTCCTGCCAAAAGGACACACAGAGAGCTGTTTCTCTGAGAGTGACAGTGGCTTGCGTGGAGCTGTGTTTTCTAGCAACCAGTAGCATGTGCTAACAAGGGAAAAGGTTTACTAGAGTTAGAAATGTCATCTGTGGTCTTGGAACAGCTTTTCTGGGCAAAACGTACTGATCCTTCTAGGGAAACAGCAGTCTAGGACTTTCAAAAATTACATTCTAGCTAATCCACAATTCTATTGCATAACCAAAGGTCACACCTGCAGGCAAATTAAATGTTTGTCACTAAGGATATTTCCATCTGGCAAACAAAATACTGTGGGATTATGCTGCTCCCTCTTCCTGGAATGTCCTTGTGTGCTGTATCTTCAAGGAGGCCATTTGGCCACGCTCCCAAATCCCCAGCCTTTGACCAGTCACCTGCTGCCTCCTCAGGTGCCCGAGAGAGAGCTATGCAGGGGGACAGTCCTGGCAAATGAACACTGTTTATTACTCTGTTTATACAAGCCCCACTGCTGAGCTTGTCTGGATCACTTCAAAGGCAAAAAGAGACATAGACAAATCCAACAAAAATGGTGGGACCCAAGACCTAGATCAAAGCATAAAGCTGCAACTGAAGCTTAATTGAGTTTGTGGGTACCAGAAAAAACTCTCGAGCCCGTCCTCATCACCAAAAGTCCCAATCCCCTTTCCCACCTCATAAACGTCGACTCATCACACATTGAACCCCAATTCAAATGCCTCTTCCTTTCTGAATTTTCCCTGACCGCAGCCACATCCAAGAGAAATGAGTGGTTCTTTCATTTGTGATTCAACAGCAATCTCTGTGTGTTTCTCTTTGATCACTTTACTAGGTCTTATTGTGGTAATCTGTTTACATGGCCCTCTTCCCAGTCTCCAAAAGTAGACTCTGTTTTATTCCTCTTTTTATTTCCAGTACCTGGCTGAGTGCCCAGCATTGGGAGGTGTTCAGTGTATTGTTCTGATGCCAGTGCCATGTTTTTTTGGCACTGGCATCAAGGCACCTGGTTGTGCAGTTCGTGCACTGCGCAAACATGCCTGGGAGTGGGGGTGAGTGGGGCTGGTGTATGGCGGTCTGGGGCTGCCAAGAGTGAGGGAGCCTTCCTCTCACACAGGCACAATGTGGCAGGGCTGCATGAGCCCCGAGGGGGGCATCTCCTAATTTGCACCGAGATGCTGTATAGACTTGCACTCTTCCTTATTGGAAGAGCAAACCAGCCACTTTAAGAATGGCAGAATGTGAAGAAATTCAAGCTTGAAAGGAATAGTTCCCCTTGTGAAAAGTTTCCACTACTCATTTAATAGTCAACCAGTAACCTGATTTTGGAGAACTTATTGTCAATTACGAGTAAGAAGAACCTGAATGCACCATGCTTTTCAGTGTAGTGTATTTATCCTCAATTACTATTTTTTTAAATACACAACTATACAGTTTTAGTCCTGAAAGAAAGTTATCTACTGATTTTTTTTTCTGAGCATTTTAACGCTGGCTATATGCTTACTATGGACTAGGCACTAGAGATTGTAATCAAATTGGCCAAAGTCAAACAAAAAACAAAACAAAGGAGAAGTAAGAGGCAAAATGGTCACTGTGTTAGTGCAATTGCAGTTTTATCCATTTTACTCTTCAGTTTCCACTGTGGCCTCACATTGCCAATTTTTCAACGCAGAAGCTGCTGATTCTTTAGTTTGTTTGTTTGTTTCTCTCTGTGTTCTCACCCACCTACCACAAATATACGGTCAACCGTTCTGGGGATAACACTGCTAAATACTCCACAAAATTACGTCTGTGAAGAAGGAAGATAGATGGTGGCCCCTGTCATGGTTGTCACGTGGTTATGGTGAGTTGCCTCTGCACAAATTGTTTTGAATCAGAATTAAAAAATCAAAGTTTGAAAATAGTTTGCTTTTCATATATATTAGAGATGATTCCAGGTTATCCCTATAATAATGTCATTCCAATATAGGAGAGAAAAGAATGGAGTTTCAGTTTTGTACCAGAAATTGCAAATACCTTCCTAAGCCACAGTCCCTAAATCAGGCGCCCTGGTGGGAATGGCGTATTTGTGAACAATGCCATGGATAGGTAGGGGGAAATAGTTAGTACCCCAAGAGCTTATGATGTCATTTATTTTTCTTCTTGTCTTCTTTCTTCATCTCTTCCTGTTTCTTCTCTTCTTCTTTTCTCTTTTGGCACCCACATTGGGTTGCCACCCACAACTGTTCCAAGATCAGGTCAATACAATTTGTATTTTAAAGAGCATCTTTACACATGTGGTTTTATCCCGGTGTCTGGGATCTACATTCCTTCTTTCCCATTTCCACACACATTCTTCCCAGGTGTTTTCTTATCTGCTCCCACACTACTAGATTGGGAGCACCTTCAGGAAAGGAAACAAGTCTCGATCTTATTTATTTTTACTCCCTGGATTTATAGTAGAGTAAGTAGTTGCTCAATACGTCTTTTTTAAATGAAAGTTAATGAATGAAGGCATTAACGAATGAATGGAGGTAATGAGTGACAAGAAGCCTTCCACTCTGTGATGGTTTATTTAAAAATTCCGAAACAAACATCAAAGTATTAACATTTTCTAAATTAGGGTGGTAGACATGAGTATACATTATCTTATTCTCCATAATATTTTTCATATTTGAAATTTTCTGTAATATTTAAAAACCAGGATGAGTAATGAAGGTGGTGGCAGTATGCTAAAAATGCCTTTCTTCAAAGATCTCATCACTTAATTAGGGAATTGTTCCAAGAGCACATGATTGCAGAAGTCTATTGGACTGTGCATTTTTAGGAGTTGACTGTCTAGCTATTAAAAAAAAAGCAGCAAATAACTCTCAACCTAGAAAAGCAGGAGTTTACACTACTTGTCCAGTTTGCAGGGTATCCTAGGAATCAGCAGATAAGCACTTCTGATATTTGTTAATACATATCCAGCCTCTATGAACTATGAAATATAGTTAATAAGAACTGGATGGATCTAGGCAGCATGGTATTGGCTAGCTATATACCTGGGGGTTGGTAGAAAGCCTGTTGAGAACTACGGAAAAATATCTCTGTTTACTCCTTCAGGCCAAACAGGTCTACTCTTCCTCTTCTCCATCCTACTCTCTGCCTGGAATATTGACCCTGTATGGACCACATTAGTGGCTGCTCGTGACTCTGCTTTCTGGTTGGGTTCAGCTAGAAGTCAAAGGAAGGGAAGGAGAAGGAGGTCAGGTTGCTTAATTCCTTTGTTTCCTTCCTATAAAGTTGCCTCCTGCTGGCTGTGTTTCTCAAATAAAGGTCACTGCTCCTCTCATATAGAGTGGCAGCGCTACATGACTCTGTGTCTCTGTCTCTGTCTCTCTCTCTGTGTCTGTCTCTTGGGTCCAGGAAACATCTCTTCTCCTCATCTCTTTGGGCCTGGGTATTAAAGGCTCATTAAGAAGCGCCAGGGGCTTCCCTGGTGGCGCAGTGGTTGAGAGTCCGCCTGCCGATGCAGGGGACACAGGTTCGTGCCCCGGTCCGGGAAGATCCCACATGCCGCGGAGCGGCTGGGCCCGTGAGCCATGGCCGCTGAGCCTGAGCGTCTGGAGCCTGTGCTCCGCAATGGGAGAGGCCACAACAGTGAGAGGCCCGCGTACCGCAAAAAAAAAAAAAAAAAAAAAGAGCCAGATGGCTGCACGCACACACACCTTTGAAAACAGTCCCTTTGTATATAAAACATCCCAAATTAGCCTTTTCTGAGTGTGCCGTCTGTTTTCCGTCGGGAGTCTGATTAATCGAGGGCCTAGACCACACGTCCAAGTTTTACCTCTTCACCAGTGGTTAGTACCCAGGTTTCTGTCCTTCACTTAGCAGATGCCGGGAGAGAACTTCAGAAAATTACCTTTAAATACTAAACTCCTGTATATACCTGGTGTCCTCAGCTCTTTCTAAACCTTTTTTTTTTTGGCTGCATTAGGCTTTCGTTGCTGTGTGCAAGCTTTCTCTAGTTGCTGCGAGCAGGGGCTACTCTTCATCGGGGTGCGTGGGCTTCTCATTGCAGTGGCTTCTCTTGTTGCGGAGCATGGGCTCTAGGCGCGCAGGCTCTAGAGCGCAGGCTCAGTAGTCGTGGCGCACGGGCTTAGTTGCTCCACGGCATGTGGGACCCTCCTGGACCAGGGCTCAAACCCATGTCCCCCAGCATTGGCAGGTGGATTCTCAACCACTGCGCCACCAGGTAAGTCTCCTTTCTAAATCTTATCATCTTCTTTCCTACCACAAAGTTATAGAAGCCAAAATGTTAAATTACTATGAAACACTTGAAAACATATTGTCAGCATGATATAATTACAATCATCCTTTAATAAATTCTACCTTCTGATCACTTTTTGTCACTTTGTGATCTTCGTATTTTAATACACTAATATATGCAAATAATAATCAGAGGGGAAAATCTAAATATTCATTCTACCATATAATGCTGAAAAGGGAATGTGTGTGATTTATTTAACTTGAAATATAATGGGGACTTCCCTGGTGGTGCAGTGGTTAAGACTTCGCCTTCGCCTTCCAGGGTGCGGGTTCAATCCCTGGTCGGGGAACTAAGATCCCACATGCCTCACAGTCATAAAACCAAAACATAAAACAGAAGCAATATTGTGACAAATTCAATAAAGACTTTAAAAAAAAGAAAAGAAATTTATGGAAAGCAGCAAACAATGGAATTATAAGTGTCTGGGTTAATGTCCCTGAGGCTGGCCAGGGATGTCTGGCAATACCCAAACTCTTTAAGGCCTTCACACATGCCATTCCCTCTGCCTGGAATACTCTCCCTGCCTCTCCCACTCTTCATCTGGCTAATTCCTATTTACCCTTCAGCATTCTGCTTCAATGTCACAACCTCAGATAAATCCCTGATCTTAATCTAAATTAACCTCCCACCTCCTGTCAGGCCTCTCTGATAGAACCCAGTTCTTTTCCTTTTTCATACTTATCACAACATAAAGTATATATTTATATATGTGTTCATTATCCAATGTCCATCTCACCCATGAGCACAGAAACCAGGTTTGTTTGGTTCCCGCACTATATTTGCAATTCCTAACACAGTGCCTATCCATATTAGGGGCCCAACCAATAGTCATGTAATAAATGAATGCACAAAGTTCTTAGAAAGGAAGAGCCATTGAATTTATGAATTATAACTCGATTTATACTGCTGTTATCAAAGGTGGATTATTGGCATTCCTTAAGTTCAAGAGTATGTCCCTAGATAAGTTAAAATAAATGTATTTAGATATCTACTGTAGATTTGCATTTTATGAGTCATATTTTGTTCCAGGAAGGGAAAAGCCCAGCCAAGACCTTGCCATAAATAGTCTTTAAAAAAACATAAGTCCTTTCTTAAAGTTATAATTAGATGTACTAGGGTATACCTGCTGGTTTTGCCCACAGAGCTTCCTTTCTCCCTTCTTTAGGTTACAGAACCAAGGACCACCATCTGTGGCCTCTCCTGGGTTGTGCACTCCCCAACTCCAAGAGGTCCCGTTCACATACACTATAAGATGAATTAGAGTTCTGAAGCTGTGCAGAATGGTGGCCCTGACATAACTCTTTCTGTTGGTAAACTCTCCTCAACCACCATATAATTCAACCTGTGGGTCAGCTCCCTTGCCAAAGAGGTGGACATGTGATCCAATCCAGTCAATCAAAAAGCTCTCGCTAGGGGCTTCCCTGGTGGCGCAGTGGTTGAGAGTCCGCCTGCCGATGCAGGGGACACGGGTTCGTGCCCCGATCCGGGAAGATCCCACATGCCGCGGAGCGGCTGGGCCCGTGAGCCATGGCCACTGAGCCTGCGCATCCGGCGCCTGTGCTCCGCAACGGGAGAGGCCACAACAGTGAGAGGCCCGCGTAACGCAAAAAAAAAAAAAAAGCTCTCTCTAGAAATCACGATTGCTTCCTGTAGGACTATATATAAATAGGGATTTCCAATACTAAGAAGCATGAAAGTCTAGAGCTGCTAGGGGTTCTTTTGCCACATAACAATAAAAACCTATCTGCAAGTGAAATCAACATAGAGGAAGGCAGAACTGAAAGAAGGAGAAAATGAAAGAGATTTTTGATGATAGGGGTTGATCCCCAGCTCTGCCTAAACTACTCATGGGCTTTTTGGTTATGTGATCTAATAAGTTCCCTCCCTTGCTTAGTTGAGTTTGAGTTGAACCTCTGTTACTTACAACTCCAAGAGTAGATACAGATACATACTGAAACCATAAATTAGGAACTTGGACCTTGTTTTCTACTTAACAGAAACTAAATATGCTACTTGTGACAACAATGATGTCCTTTCTCTGCCTACAGTCCTCCAATGGCTTCTCATCTTACTCAGAGAAAAAGCCAACAGTCCACACGTGGCCAGTCAGTCCCTACATGGTCTGACCTTATCTCCTCCCCACTTTCCCCCGCTTTGCTCACTGTGCATCAGGAATCCTGACCTTGGGCTTCCCTGGTGGTGCAGTGGTTGAGAGTCCGCCTGCCGATGCAGGGGGCACGGGTTCGTGCCCCGGTTCGGGGCGATCCCACATGCCGCAGAGCGGCTGGGCCCGTGAGCCATGGCCGCTGAGCCTGCGCGTCCGGAGCCTGTGCTCCGCAGCGGGAGGGGCCACAGCAGTGAGAGGCCCGCGTACCGCAAAAAAAAAAAAAAAAAAAAAAGAATCCTGACCTTGGTGATCCTTATACCTGCCAAGCATGCTCCCACCAGAGGGTATTTGCACTTGAGGTTCCCTCTGCCTGGTACATGCTTCTCCCAGTTCTCTGTTCATATGTGAACTTCCCTCATCACCCCATCTAAAAATCTTACTTTCCCTCTCTATCCTAGGTTCCTAGGGGTTCCATAACAAAGTACCACAAACTGGGTGGCTGATTCAACAGAAATTTATTGTTTCACGGTTCTGGAGGCTGGAAGTCTGAAATTAAGGTGTTGGCAGAGTTGGTTTGTTCTGAAGGCTGTGAGGGAGAATCTGTTCCATGCCTTGTTCCTAGATTCTGGTGGTTTGCTGGCAATCACTGGTGTTCCTTGGTTTACAGAAGCATCGTTCAGATCTTGGCCTTCATCTTCACATGACATTCTCCCTGTGTGAGTGTCTGTCACTGACTGTATCCTAATTTCCCCTTTTTATAAGGACACCAGTCATACTGGGTTAAGACCTACTCCAACGACCTCATCTTGACTTGATCATCTGCAAAGATCCTATTTCCGAATAAGGTCACATTCACAGGTACTACGACTTCAACATCTTTTGGCGGGACACAATTCAACCCATAACACTCTCTTATGCTATCTTATTTTTTCTTTATAGTATGTATCTGACATTATAAACTTATGTTTATACTGATTTAATGTCTCTCTCTCCCTCAGCATAAGTCCCATGAACATGTAGATGTAATATTATAACCACAGTTTTTAAAACAGTGCCTAGTATACAGGAGGTGAGCAATCAAACTTTGTTAAATACGTTAATACTATACAGGAAAATGGGCTCTCCTATTTTAAAATATAAAGTCTGAAACTTCTTTTTGGATAGTCAGCTATTTGAAGAAATTAATGCTTCTTAGATGGCTTTAATGTGTATATTAAGAGTCTAACACTCACTGGAGATGTCTAAAAAAATATCACAAACTAGCAAATACCATTCCTATGAAAATAGAAGGGTGGATAGAAACACTCTGAGGAAGAATGGAATTTAGGAGTGATAGGTTGAGAGAGGACATGTGAGAAGTGTTAGAAGTTGAATAAGGTTAAGAGTGGTCAAGCTCTGGCAAAATTAACAGTAGCAACCTTTTTGCCTGACTTCATGATAAATGCAAGCCAGTGGCCTTCAATAGAGTTACACTGTTTCCATTACCAATTGAAAAGTAATATTAATGTGAAAACAAATTTTGCCTGCTGCAGATATTAGAAGTGCCCCCTCAGGCATTTATTGAGATGTACTATCTGTGTACAACTTTATCAAGTTGTATTATCATTATCTGTCTTTCATCTGATGCCCCCATTGGAATATGAGCTGAGGGGTAGGGGTCTGTGTCTTTGTTAGCCCACAGGCAGTCAAAAGACAAGTGATAAATTAAGTGTATATGTATTTGCAGCATACACATACACAAAAAGAGTTAAGAGCCCTTACTTACATAGGTTTTTTAGAAATCAATAAGAAGACAGATGAGCCAATGGATCAAAGGAAGTGCAGCTGCCAGTAGGCAGGGAAATGCAAATTAAAATAATAGCAAAATTGAATTTTTGCCCATCTGCTTGGCAAAAGTTGAAAAGATTGATAACTTCCAGGCTGGTGAGGGTGTGGATAATCAGTCATTCTCATACTTCTGGTTATGAGATAGTACACAGAACTATATGTTCAAATTCAAAATACACTGACCTTTTGACCTAAAAATCACACTTTTAGGAATCTATCCTACAAAAAAGGCAAGCTTCGAGATCATATATATCAATAAAGCTCCAGAATTTCAACATGGGAAAGACATAGGGGTCCCATTTGTTTTTTTTTTTGTTGTTGTTGTTTTTGTTGTGGTGGTGGTGGTGGTACGCGGGCCTCTCACTGTTGTGGCCTCTCCCATTGCGGAGCACAGGCTCCGGACGCGCGGGCTCAGCGGCCATGGCTCACGGGCCCAGCCGCTCCGCGGCATGTGGGATCTTCCCGGACCGGGGCACGAACCGTGTCCCCTGCATCGGCAGGTGGACTCTCAACCACTGCGCCACCAGGAAAGTCCTACCATTTGGTTTTAAACAAATCAAGAATATGATATTTTTGTACTTCTGAGTTTGTGTAGTAAAGTTCCTGCTCTCAACAGAATTAATTACCAATTAAATAGAAAAGCAACATTTATCAAATGTCAACTGTAGGCAAAGGGTGTTGTTTGTTGGGTGGTGTTGTAGGCAAAGGGTGTTGTTTGATTCCCTAGCATTCTGTTTAGTCATGACTATTTAAGAAAGTAACTCCTCAGCTTCTACCGGTCTAAACCACCCTAAACCAGTCTCTGATGTACATGAACCATTAAGCCCCAAAAGCGAGCTTAGAAGGTGAGAAGTCAAATGGGCATGCATGTAAGGCAGTAAAAGTCTCTGCTTTTGCTTCCAAATGTCACCCTGCTCCCAGCATCCCTAGTTGTTTGTGTGTCTAATAAAAAGGGGAAGGTGCTACTTAGAACAAGAATTGACACAACTATTTTCTCATACTAAGGGAGTAGCTTAATATTTTATATTTATATCCAGGAAAGATACCAGGTTGGCCTCTTTGAATAGAAAAGATGACTCCTCCCACTAAAAAAGAAAAGTTATTTTTATCATACTGAAGTGCTCTGCCTAACAAAGTGAGAAAAATCTAGACTTTTCCCAGGGATAGGGAGGAGGTGAGGACCGGGGAAACAAGAGAGGTTTGAGGGTTTTGGAAGGGAAAACAAAGGCTCCCCTCGGCTAGCGGGACACCGGAGGCCGCGGCGGTGCTCCCATGCGCCCTGCACGGAGCAGCGCGGGGGCTGATAGCCTTTCCCCAGCCGCTCCAGCAGGGAGTGAGGCGGGCGGTGCACAAGGCCCAGATGTTTCCACCAGATAGAGGACTACTTAACCGTGCAGGCGGTGGCCTGAGCGCCCCTGGTCCTGACAAAGCTTTTGTCAAGTCCGCCTGGGTCGGATGACTCCCCTGACCAGCCGGCTTCCCTCCCCTTTCCCACCCCTTCCCTCTGTCAGTACCTGCTCCCCTGGAGAGCCTGGCTGGCACTGCCAGAGACCCCTCATTTGCCGCTGCCCAAGTTTCACACCAGTGAGTGTTCTTTTAAAAGACGCTGAAAGGAAATAGTTCTCATTTTAATTTCAAGTTCAGGAATTAAAACCAAGTAATTGCCAGTTTGTCTCCGCCACACAGTCACTGCTTCACTTAAGATGATGACTGGCTTTGTCTGGGGGAACAATCGCAAATTCCCTCAGGAATACATTCCTTTTCTTTTTTTGTTGTTAAAGAGAAATGAAAGAAATTCTGGGGGGAGAAAACCTGCAAATGTTGTTACAAAAACTTCTAACTTTGATGAGCAGTGGAGTCCTAACTTTAGGATAAAAAAGGACCACCCAGTTTATCCTAATTAAAGACCCTAGCTTTGCATCAGACGGTTGGTCCACAGAGCCCTTGAAAATTGTAATCTAGATCTCCAGTTACAAAAGTAAACAAGTAAACAGCAAAAAAACTTTGCGACTGTCTTAGTAAAAACAGTTAACATTCCAGGTAATTATAACTTGGGTTTGCATTATTCAGAATTACTGTAATACTAGGTGGTAACACCCATCTAGATAAACTAGCATTTATGTTATTAAAGTAGATAAAGCTCAGTGTGTAGGATCTAATGTTTTTTTTCAATTGGATATATTTTTCTTTTCATTGTTTTCAACTTACCGATTGTATTTGTTAAAGGGGCAATTACATTTTCTTTTTCAGAAAAACAACACGTGAGGCCACTTGGCATTTCTGGTCTATGTGCTGGGGAAATTACAATCATATGAATTCAGTGCAGTGTATTTATTGGGGGAGGGGCATTCTGTGTTTTGTTAAGAAGAGCAAAACAGCTTAAAAATCTGTCACTTTTAAAAGAAACAGACAGTTATTACTTGTTTAATAAACTTTTAAATACATCAAGGAGGAAGCTGACATTCAAAATGGTTTTTCTGAGTGTTTTTTAAGGGAATATATTTGTCAATTCCGATTATTCTCTAAACACTCCTTTCTCTGCCCTCTTTCGCCATCTCTGCTGAAATTACATCTCCACTTGGCTTTTTCTCCTTTACAAAAAGGAGAAGCTCACCTGCAGACCCAGGCTGCTTAACCTTCATTAATCGGCTTTCTACCTGCGCTGGCCCAGAGCTTATGAGGCTATGGTGAGATTTCTCAGCGTCTTAGGAAGACCAAAGTCCCTAGACCTTTCAGTTGCTGCTTTGAGGATCCTGCTGCACCATCCGCCCTCTCTCTTCTATGACCCACTGACCTAGTAGTTCCCAGGGCAAAATGGCTGATGATCTAAGTCCAACCATATCTGGTTTCTATTGACCCCATGGAACAGCCAACTTGTCTACACAAAAGGGTGGTTTCAGCTACAAATTACATGCAGATGGTCAAGTATCTTTTCTGTGCTACTAAAATTGAGACAGAATTGTTTAAATCAAAGGCAATCACTTGAGTGAATGATATTTACTTATATATGTATGTATGTGTGTATATGTGTATTATATGTTGGCTAACAGTGATGCTGTCTGTGTTCAGAAGCATGGGGTTCAGGATATTCCCACAACTATAAATATATGTGTGTAAATCTTAGTGTCGCCCATATAATAAACAGACAATTGTTTTTCTGTTTAAATCTTAAACAGTTTAAATGGGAATTACCCAATAGTATTAATTGCCTTTTTAGTAAGATAGAGTTTCTCTGTAAGGAGCTTGTGATCTAAATAAGACATAGCAAACCAATACCTATAAAAATGAGCTTAGAAAAACCTAGGCTTCCGTATTTGGGGGGAGAAACTGGCCTTAGAATCTGCCCTTTATTGAGTTTACCCAAGCTAGGATTATTCAAAGTTTTTCTTTACACCACTGGAATGGATAAGACTCAACGGTGATCATCTTTAATTCATGATGTATTACTAAATAATAATGTGAGGGAGAGGAAGAGGAGAGAGCGCAGAGCTGGAAGGCTATCTGGCTTAGTTCCCACATTTATAAAGGGCCTGGAATTTGATTCACCTCCAAAGGAGGTAACACAAAAATATTCTGATGGTATTGAAAGAAGATACCCCCATCCAAATTCAAAACTGAGATTCCCTAACTAAACCACATCACCTTTAGCGTACTACAGACTTTTAAGTTAAATCTTTTAATTATCGTCTGACCAGCACAGCTGTCTTGTGTTGTAAAGTTTTTGTGTTAAACGTAATCAATTGTTAAAATTTAAGCGTTCAAAACACCACCAATTCTTAAAACTTTATTTTAGTATTTTTAAAAAGTTTAATATACTGGGAACCTCAAAAATAATGGAGGCAGCCTGGATCTCCCTCAGCCTTTGAGAAGCCTTGAAATTATTTGGTTAGAATGCAAATATTTCCATGAGGTACAGGAGCATTTTCATATAAGCCTAAGGAACTGTGATGAAGAAATCTGGAAACAAGGAAATTGTAGGAAAGAATGAGTTACATGTATCAAATGAAAACTCAATGCGTACCTTTTTGTTTTTCCTCTATGCTGAATTTTACGGACTTCAAGAAGTCTTACTATGCCACCTATTAATGCATATTAAAAATATATACAATATTTACACCTTTAAAGCATGCGTTCTCATTTTGAAGTCACAACTAGCCTTGGTAATCTTACAGAAATGGCATGTGTGTGAAGTGGATGTTCAACCAGAGGAAACTGCATGATGAAAAGTGTTCTTGAACACTGAAGCCTGGAGTGCTAAAATAAAACCTGATATGTAAGATTCTTTGAAACACAAGTCTTACAGAGATGCATTAAAGGAGAAAGGGGTGACAACTAAAACAGTAGGAAAGTCAACTCTCATGAGTTAGAAGGGAAGGTTAATTCTGGGTAGCAGGTCAACAGAGGTCATTATTTGAATTATAAATATCTTGAAAGGGAACTTCTTCCTCTCATCTGCCCAGTTCCCACAACTGCATAGTTTCCTGGGGAAGCATTCATAGTTATTTCAGCAAATCCAGTACAGCAGGGGTCCCCAGCCCCCGGCCCACATACCAGTACCGGTCCTTGGCCTGTTAGGAACTGGGCCTCACAGCAGGAGCGAGCGGTGGGCAGCAGCGAAGCTTCCTCTGCCGCTCCGCGTCACTGCCCATCGCTCACATTACGGCCTGAACCATCACCCGCCCCCCTCCACCCCCACCCCCACCCCCACCCCACTCCCTGTCCGTGGAAAAATTATCTTCCATGAAACTGGTCCCTGGTGCCAAAAAGGTTGGGGACAGCTGCAATCCAGAGTACTGGAGACAACCATTTGGGGACTGAAATATGAAGCCAGCTGCCTAGCTGGGGTGGGGAAATTATATCTTTGAGACCAATTGGAGTTGGTCTAAGGGCACTTAGAGAAGAATAGAGGGAAAAAAAATACAAAGGGCACAAGGGTGAAAAGAGGGTTTGAGTCTGAATTCCATCTCTGCTATAGGGTTAATGTATTCCTAATGGTCTTAACTCAAGTGCTTAAAGTAAAAACACAATAAAAGGAGGAAGGCTCATATAATTAGCCACACCCTGAGGAGTCCAGAGTTCTAAATGCTAAAATAGAATCTATTGAGTAATGACGGCCCAAGTTGTAACTTTCTAGTATTCCACAAAAGGCAGGTGGAAGGAAGATTTAAAATTCCACAGTGAGAGTCCAGGAAAGAATGTAGCAGACACAGGTAACTAATGGCTTGTTTTATGGTGACAAGAAATATACTTCAAAGGAAAACTCTGTGAATGGTCCCTGATGTCTTTGGGTCTCCGTGTCACATCTCAATATGTCTAGCTTGGTGAAGGTCTCTCTCAGTGTGGGTATATGCTCTACATATATGATCTCAAGTATTCCTCATAGCAGCACTATGAGTTGGCGGTCTTTATTCCCATTTTATAGACAATGAAATGATCTCAAAGAGGGATGTCAAGTCATTTACTCAAGATCGAGTGGGAAAGTTGGGCTTTAGATTCTTCTGACCCTAAAAATGAGGCTATTTCTTCAGTAACATTCTGTGTCATTCTTACTGTTACTTTACTGCTTGCAAATTAACCTGATTGCTCCTTTCTTTAAGGGGAATCACCCAGACTTGAAACTTGGAATCATCTTTGACCCTTTCAATCAATTATTTATTGGGTACCTACTCCAAGCTAGCCATTGGGATAAAGAATGAATGAAATATAATGCCTGCTCTCAGAAAGTATGCAGTTCATACACTGAATCAGTTACTAAACCTTGCAGAGTTCATTTACCGTACATCTATTCCCATCTTTCTTTTCTGAGTGTCTCTCCTGCTCAGGCCCTCACTCCCTGCTGCTTGGACAATAGTCTTATAAATGGTCTCTATCTGTTATTAGCTAGGGTCACAGGAGAACTACTCACAGAGTTGTGAGCACAGTGAAGAATTTTTTAAAGTAATGGGGAACTCAAAATGGCTTAAAGACTTAAACATAAGACATGACACCATAAAACTCCTAGAAGAGAGCATAGGCAAAACATTCTCTGACATAAATCGTACCAATGTTTTCTTAGGTCAGTCTCCCAAGGCAACAGAAATAAAAACAAAAATAAACAAGTAGGATCTAATCAAACTCACAAGCTTTTGCACAGCAAAGGAAACCACAGAAAAAATGAAAAAAAAACCTACAGAATGGGAAAAAATATATACAAATGATCCAACAGACAGGGCTCAATCTCCAAAATATACAAACAACTCAATAGCAAAAAAAACAAACAACCCAATAGAAAAATGGACAGAAAACCTTAATAGACATTTCTCCGAAGAAGACATACAGCTGGCCAGTAAGCATATGAAAAGCTGCTCAACATCATTAATTATTACAGGCATGCAAATCAAAACTACAGCGAGGTACCACCTCACATCAGTTAGAATGGTCGTCATTAAAATGTCTACAAATAACAGATGTTGAAGAGGGTATGGGGAAAAGGGAATCCTTCTATACTGTTGGTGGGAATGTTAAGTTGGTACAGCCACTATGGAAAACAGTGTGAAGGTTCCTCAGAAAACTAAAAATAGAATTACCACATGATCCAACAATCCCACTCCTGGGCATATACCCAGACAAAACCATAATTCAAAAAGATACATGCACCCCTATGTTCATAGCAGCACTATTCACACTAGCCAAAACATGGAAACAACCTAAATGTCCATTGACAGATGAATGGATAAAGAAGATGTGGTACATATATACAATAGAATACTATTCAACCATAAAAAAGAATGGCATAATGCCATTTGCAGCAACATGGATGCAACCAGAGATTATCATACTAAGTGAAGTTAAGTCCGAAAGAAAGATAAATAACATACGATATCACTTACATGTGGAATCTAAAATTTGGCACAAATGAAGCTATCTACAAAACAGAAACAGACTCACAGACATAGAGAACAGACTTGTGGTTGCCAGGGGGGAGGGATGTGGGGAGAGAAGGACTGGGAACTTGGGGTTAGCAGATGTAAACTATTATATATGGGATGGATAAACAACAAGGTCCTACTGTATAGCACAGAGAACTATATTCAATGCCCTGTGATAAACCATAATGGAAAAGAATATAAAAAAGAAGACTGTGGCTACAATAGTGAGCAGAATGGATCTTTCCTCCATGGAGCTTATAGTTTGGTGAAGGACACTGAGAAAAATCAAATAAAACACAAATGAGCCTAATTCAAATGGAAGTAGAGCTGTGAAGAAAAGGAACCCAGTTCAATAAGAGAGTATAGTGAAGGAAACTGAATCAACTTTGAAAGCCAGGAAGGCTTCCTTGAGAAAGGGATAGCAGCTGAGAAATGAAGGAGGAGATTAGAAAGGAGAGAAGGAACTGGAGAGCACATCTAAGCAGAGGGCACCATAGGGCAAAGTGCCCGCCCATGGTGGGAGGGAGCGAGGCTCATCAAAGGAACCAAGAGAAGTGTACTGTGGAGGACAGGAATGCTGGAAGGACAGGGACCTTAGTGAAGCCAGGAGGGGGGCCAGGGCAAATCAGGGGAAGCTTTGTGGGCCAGGTTAAGGATTTTGGTTTATATCTTAACAGCAAGTGGGAAACTAACAGAGTTTTCATTCAGGGAAGGAATGAGGATGGGAGTGGACACAGTCAGATGTCAGAACTGTTTGGGAAGATTACTCTCAGTACAATATGGAGCCTGAATTGGAGGGAGGTAGAGACCAACACTAGCCTATTGTGGAAGTCCAAGTGAGAGAGAATGAGGTCATGACCTATGATGGTGGCAATGGAGATGGAAGGCAGTGAAGATGTTAGGAGTGATTCAGGAGCTATAGCAGGACTTGGCAGTGCGTTGGGCATGGGAGTGGGGGAAGTGAAGTGCCAGGATGACTCCTAGGTTTCTCACTTGAACAAATGATTAAAGTATTCACTGAGCTAGGAAAACATGGTAGGCCAGGTTTGGGAATTGTTATCAGTTGAATTGTGTCTCCTCAAAAGATACGTTAAAGTTCTGGGGACTTCCCTGGTGGTCCAGTGGTTAAGAATCTGCCTTCCAATGCAGGGGATGTGGGTTTAATCCCTGGTTGGGGAACTGAGATCCCATATGCCACAGGGCAACTAAGCCTCAATGTTGCAATTTCTGAGCCAAAGGGCCACAACTAGAGAGCCCGCATGCCGCAACTACAGAGCCCACGTGCTCTGGAGCCCATGCACCACTAGAGAGAAGCCCGCGTGCTGCAACAAAAGATCCTGCGTGCCGCAACTAAGACCTGATGCAGCCAATAAATAAATAAATAAATAAATAAATAAATATTAAGGTCCTAACCCCAGTATCTCAGAATGTGACCTTGTTTGGAAATAGGAACTTTACAGAGATAACCAAGTTAAAATGAGGTCGTTAGGGTGGGCCTTAATCCAAAATAACTGGTGTCCTCTTAAAAAGGGGAAATTTGGACACAGACATGTGCAGAAGGAAGATCATGTGAAAACACAGGGAGAACACCAACTATAAACCAAGAAAAGCCTGAGGCTACCAGAAGCTAGGAGAGAGGCATGGGACAGATTATTCCTCATCGTCATCAGAAGGAACCAACCCTGCCAGCACTTTGATTTTGGACGTCTAGCCTCCAGACTATGAAATAATAAATTTCTATTGTTTAAGCCACCCAGTTTGTGGGACTTTGTTATAGCAGCCCTAGCAAACTAATACAAGGATGAAATCAGAAATTTGACCCTGTACAAACGGAGTTTAAGGGGTTATTTGAGAAGCAGTATAGCAAAATGGTTGAAAGCATGGACTACGCAGCCATCTACTTGAGTCTGAACCTCTCTCTGCTATCTACCAGCTGTGGGAGCATGCACAAGTTAATGTAAATCTTTTAGCCTCAGTCTCTTCATCTGTAACTAGGAATAATATTACCTTTCTCATAGAGTTGTTTTGAGGAGCAAATGAGCTGATTGTTAAGCACTTAAAACAGTGCCTGGCACAAGTAAGCACTATAGAGGAGTTTATTTAAATGTAGACTATAAATACATAAGGCATCCACACATTGAATAGAGTTGGTTATAGGAGCCTGGAATTCAGAAGAGAGTTCTGCATTTTAAAATTGGGAGTTGGAGCTTCCCTGGTGGCGCAGTGGTTGGGAGTCCGCCTGTTGATACAGGGGGCAGGGGTTCGTGCCCCAGTCCGGGAGGATCGGTACAATGAAATAACAATGTGGTACACAATGAAATAACTACTCAGCCATAAAAAATAATGAAATAATGCCATTTGCATCAACATGGATGGACCTAGAGATTATCATACTAAGTGAGGTAAGTCAGACAGAGAAAGACAAATATTGTGATATCACTCATATGTGGAATCTGATTTTTAAAAAAGATACAAATGAACTTATTTACAAAACAGAAACAGACTTACAGACATCAAAAACAAATGTGTGGGGCTTCCCTGGTGGCACAGTGGTTGAGAGTCCGCCTGCTGATGCAGGGGACACGGGTTCGTGCCCCAGTCCAGGAAGATCCCACATGCCGCTGAGCGGCTAGGCCCGTGAGCCATGGCCACTGAGCCTGCGCGTCCGGAGCCTGTGCTCCGCAATGGGAGAGGCCACAACAGTGAGAGGCCTGCGTACCGCAAAAAAAAAAAAAAAAAAACCTTAAAATTGGGAGTCACTGGCATGTAACTGAAATTGTAAGGGAGAACACAATGGGCTAGAGAGAGTGTGTGGGATTGAGAAGCAGAGAGGGCTTCTGGCCAAGTCTTGACATCTCCAACATTTAATGGCTGAGTAGAGGTGGTTGAATCATCAAAAGAGATAGAAAAATGGCTAAAGAAAACCACAGTGAGATACCATCTCACACCTACTGGGATGGCTATTAGGGACTGACTTGTGTCCCCCAGAATTCATATGTTGAAGCCCTAACCCCCAATGCAACTATATTTGGAGATAGGGCCTTTAAAGAGGTAATTAAAGTTAAATGAAGTAATAAGGATACAGACCTAATCCGGTAGAACTGATCTTCTTATAAAAAGAGAAAGAGACAACAGAGATCTCTTTCTCTACCTACACAGAGGCCTTTTAGGCCATGTGAGGACATGGCAAGAAGGTGCTGTCTGCAAGCCAGGAAGAGAGGCCTGATCAGAAACCAACCCTGCTGGCATCTTGATCTTGGACTTCCAGGCTCCACAACTGTGATAAATTTCTGTTGTTTAAGCCACCCAGTCTGTGGCATTCTGTTATCGCAGCCCAAGCAAACTAATACAATGACTGTAATTTAAAGAATGGAAAATAATAAGTGTTGGTGAGGATGTGGAGAAATTGGAGCCCTCATACATTGCAGGAGGGATTGTTAAATGGTGCAGCCACTGTGGAATGCATTATGGGTCTTCCTCAAAAAGCTAAAAATATAATTACCATATGGCCTGGAATTTCCACTCCTAGGTATATATCCAAAAGAATGGCAAAGAAGGGCTTCCCTGGTGGTGCAGTGGTTGAGAGTCTGCCTGCCGATGCAGGGGACACGGGTTTGTGCCCGGGTCCGGGAAGATCCCACATGCCACGGAGCGGCTGGGCCCGTGAGCCATGGCCGCTGAGCCTGCGCATCCGGAGCCTGTGCTCCGCAACGGGAGACACCACGGCAGTGAGAGGCCCGCGTACCGCAAAAAAAAAAAAAAAAAAAAAGAATGGCAAAGAAGAACTCAAACAGCTACTAGCATGCCGACAGTCCTTGCAGTGTTATTCACAATAGCCAAAAGGTGGAGACAACCCCAGTGGTAATCAACACATGTAATATATCCATACAATGGAATATAATTGAGCCATAAAAAGAAATGAGTTTCTACTACATGCTACAACATGGATGAACCTTGAAAACACCATGATAAGTGAAATAAGCCAGATACAGAGGACAAATATTGTATCATTCCACTTATATGGGGTGTCTAGAATAGGCCAGTTCATTGAGACAGAAAGTAGATTAGAAGTTACCAGGGGCTGAGGGAGGGAGAGATGGGAGTCATTGCTTAATGGGTACAGAGTTTCCATTAAAAAAAAAGTTATAGAAAGAGTTAGTGGTGATTGTTGTACGGCATCATGAATGTAATTAATACCACTGAATTGTACACTTAAAAATGGTTAAAAACACAAATTATATGTTATATATGTTGTACAATAATAAAAAAATAGGGCTTCCCTGGTGGCGCAGTGGTTGAGAGTCCACCTGCCAATGCAGGTGACACGGGTTCGTGCCCCGGTCCGGGAAGATCCCACATGCCACGGAGCGGCTGGGCCCGTGAGCCATGGCCGCTGGGCCTGCGTGTCCAGAGCCTGTGCTCCGCAACGGGAAAGGCCGCAACAGTGAGAGGCCCGCGTACCACAAAAAAAAAATGATAATAATAGCTAGGGAGGTTGGAAGAAAGGAAGAGAGTGTGGCATTGTGGAGGCAAGGAAAAGAAAGTTTGCAGAAGGAGAAAGCAGCTAAGAGTGTTAAGAAAGGTGAATAACAGAACTGATTCACTTAGTAAGAGCTATTCAGTGGAAAGATGGCAGCAGAAGTCAGATGCCGTGGGTTGAGGAATAAGTGAAAGAGGAGAAAATAAGTGAAAGAGGATGTTTGTAGGTAAGTCCTTCAAAGAGCTTGGTGGTTAAGAGAAATAAGATGGGGTAGTGGCTGGAGGGGGCTGAGGAGTTGGGACTTGTCCTTTGTAAGATGAAAAGAGTTGAGTATGTTTGATGTTGATGGGAAAGAGTTTAAAAAGAGTAGTTACATAAGAATGAAGGGATCAGCTAAGGGTAAGGCACTTGAGGTGGGGTACAGAGTCCAAAGCCTGGGAGCAGGGATTGGCCTGGGACCACAAGAGGAATCCACTACTAAAGCCAGATGAAGAGAAGGGGAGATGAGGGCGGTGGGAAGTTGAGAGGATTCAGTTCTCTGGAGTGGAAGGTGAGATCCACCAGCTGGAGGTAGCAGCAGGGTGAGAAAGGAGGATAGAGGTTCAAAAGAGTGGAAGAGATGTGCAATCATCATGTGAGAAAATGAACAGAAGAGCGAGGGTGGGTTGTCTTGCCAGGCAGAGGGCTCATTGAAAGCTGGCCATCTTCACTTTATCTTGTACAGGTTTGCCCCGGAGCACTGCTCAGCTACTAGAGTCAGATATGGGGAAAGCACAGAAGGAAGGGCTCACTTTGGGTTAGGGTTTTCCCAGGTGGTATGGAATTGGAGGTGCAGGAGAGTTTAAGGCTGAAGAGGCAGAGATCTCAGGGAGGTTCCAGGGGGGCCCAGGGTTCTGGAGGTGGGGGAGAAGTGGCAGGCAGAGGTCAGAGGCTGGGAAGCACAGAGCATTGCTGTGTGCCACACACACTTGTCAGGGGAGCATTTTTAAATTATGATTCCAATCACATCCCTCCCTTTGAACACACCAACTTAAGTCTAGACGGAGCTTGACGGAGCTTGCTTTAAAGCCCTTCCCCGGAAGGGCTTAAAGTCACCACTTTAGACATATCTCCAAAACCTCCTCCATCACCTTCTACCCCTTCTATTCTTCTTGGTGTCCCTACCTGGTGCTGAACCAAATCGGACCATAAGCATCTCCATTGCTTTCTCACCTCTGTGCCTTTGCTTATGTATTTTGCTCCTTCAGGAATGCCCTCTCCGTGACATAAGTCACTCCTTTATCAGTGCTCTTATGGTAGTAAATGCACATCTCTATTACAGCCCGTGTCACATTTGTAGTTTTTTGTTTACATTTGCAGAGTTTATCTGTTGTGCTCATCTGCCCAACATCCCTTTCTCCTTGACCCCTCCCTTCCTTTGACAGCAAGTTCACCCTGCAGTTAAAGAACTGACCCTCCTTCACGCATTGTGGATCTAGCGTGGCTCCCAAATGTGGCTCCAGGACTGTCTGGCTATAATTATAGGCACTTGACCCAACCGGGCCAATCAGCATCCCTTCTCAGGATCGTATCCGTGGAAAGTGAAAAGATCTCTCTTTCTTCAGGTCTACTAGCTGAGATGACATAAGCCCAAAGTTATCTATGGCCAATTTCCACACCATAACTTCTAACCATTACCACATAGAGGAAGCCCAATTGTAATGGGGAAAAAAGAGGAGACCCGAACAGGGATTACATTATTTAACTTCTGAGACCCACTTATGCCTGATGCCCTCCTGGGCCTCACAGTTGTACAAGCTATTCAAGTGCCTCTTTTGTTTAAGTTGGTATGAGCTGGTTTTGTTTACTTGCCCCCAACAAGGTCTCGATGAATACACGTTATCTCCTGTGCTAGACCATAGGCTGTCAACTAGATGCAGAGACTGTATGCCAGCACCTGGCTTAGAGTGCTCAATAATGTGAAATAAATGTTGAAATCCTAACAATCATTCCAGGTCCAATTTAAGTTTCATTTACTTCTATAAAAAATTTACTGAACCCCCAAATCAATTCCGATCACTCTCATGACCCTAAAGCTATTGCCTGTTGACTCCTGCTGGTACTTTATAGATTCTGCTTCAAATTTTAGTCGTGTTCTTGGCCATCTCTCCCTACCAGATAACAAGTGAGTTGGGTGCAGGACTTAAGCCTGTGAAGTAACTCAGTAACAGTTAACTGTTCAAAACTGAACTCCTATGTGCCAGCTGTTGTGCAGAGGAAAACAGAAAGGTGAGACTCAGTTTATGCTCTGAGGGGCTTACAGCACATGTTCAACAAATAATGTTATGAATTGCCTTGGCCTGAATAGAAAATGAATAGAGAAGAAAGGAAGTAACATATATCCCTTATGGAGAAGCAAAGCTCTAGGCTGAGAGCAAAAGATATTTTTATCAGGAAGTGTCAAAACAATGAGGAACAAGCTTGGAAACATTTATAAATAGATCAGGGACCAAATATACTGGAAATATAAAACCACTCATAAATAAAGTCAAACGCAACATTTCCCTGAACATAATATAGCAAGTGTGGAAGTTACTAAATCCTCTTTCCACCATCTCCAAATTTCTTTCCAGCTAAATAAGGGTAGGTTAATCTGATCCTCTGTGTATGTCTAACCCTGTGTAAACACAATGGCTATAAAATGCTCTGCTTCTTCAGAGAACACTTGATGAAGCTGACATTGTTCCAACTATTCCAGCTCTACGTTAAATATGGTGGCAGAAGTTTGTTCAACTTGGAGGCCCCCTTGGTTCCCCAAACAGAGACTTGCAATCTGCAGATGCTCTGGCAATGTGTGTTGAATGAATTGTGAATGACTCAAACCAAATCTTCTCCCCCGAGGTGGGATCATATCCAACTTCCTCACACTGTTTCCTCTTCTGCCCCCTTTAGAGGTTTAAGAGTCCAGCCCTGGACAGCCAAATGGAAGCAAAAGTTTATGCAAGAATCCAGGACTCTTACTTAGTCTAATCCCTAGAGAGCCTTGGGGAAACCAAGCAGAAGGCATCTGGGCAAATACACCCAAAGTGATTATGTCATGTCAGTAGTAATAGTGTTGTTCATTGTCCTGGGTCGCCTGAAAGCTTTCTGGTTGCAGTTAAGATGTGGAGCGACCAGCTGGCTGGCGGCCTAGTAGGATGTCATCACAAAGTGACATTACCAAGCTGAGGCACCAAAGGCTCAGGACCTCAACTTTTCTGGATCAAAAACTTGATGAGACCTACTCTTTCAAGATAGGTGTATTATTCAGGTTCTCCAGAGAAACAGAACCCACAGGATATACAGAAATATGTAAGAGGAGATTTAGTATAGGAGTTGGCTGGCTTGGCTACGGAGGCTGAGAAGTTCCGCAATGCAAGCCGGAGAACCAGGAAGGCTTGTGGTATAATTCTGTCTGAGTCCAAAAGCCTGAGAATATGGTAGAGGGGCTGATGGCTAAGTCCCCATGTGAATCAGAAAGCTCAGGAACCAACATACGCAATATCTGAGGGCAAGAAAAGATGAATGTCTCAGCTCCAGTTGAGAAAGCAAATTCACCCTTCCTTTGCTTTTTTGTTCTGTTCAGGACCACCACATTGGTGAGGGTGATCTTCTTTACTCAGTCTGCTGAGTCAAATGCTAATCTCTTTCAGAGACATCTTCACAGATACACTTTGAAACCATGTTTCACCAGCTACCTGGGCATCCCTTAGCCCAGTGAAGTTGATACATAAGATTAACCATCCTAGTAGGGGTAGTCAAGCTCTGGGAAATGGAGTTGTCCTCCCCAAAACATTTCCCAAAGGGTCAGAGATTCAACCAGCCTGAAATTCAGTCCTTCTTTCCTAATGAAATAAATACAGAAATTTTATGCATGAAAAAGTAAGGGTTTTTTTTTTCTTTTTTCTTTCTTTTTTTTTTTTGCTTATCAGAATAAGGGATTCATAAAAGATAAAGAATAGGGGATTTGTATTTTATATGCTTTTACATACTTTGAACTTTTTTACAGTAGGTATGCTTTACTTTTATACTAAAATATGCATTTTTTAATTATTGCAGCAAATAATTCATCTGTGAGACCAATTTTTAGTTCTGTGAGGGTAGGGACCATGCTTTGTTTTGCCTTGCCCCTGTACCTCCAGCATGTAACGCAACGTCTAAGACATTGTAGGTGATGAATAAATATCCAAATAAGCTTCTTGACTCTTATCAATCTTGTCTTATTTAAAAAGTGGTCACAGTCACGTAAATCAGGGAACGGCTGACTGCTTTATAGACTATCAGAGTCTTTAGACACTAAATATTCCATAATTTCCCAACTTGCAGATAGTGCCTATTAGTAGTTTGTGAAATCAGTGTAGTGAGTCATGACTGGCATTATAAAAAAAGTAGAATGGAATCCAGTAGGAAAAACAGAGTACATATAATAAGGGTATTGTTTCATGAAATTTTGTTTCCATTTTACACACACTGTGTGATGATGTAAAACATGTTTCTTAACTTGGGGTTGTGGTCAAAAAGTTTGAGAGCCACTGATCTAGTTTAACTCTCTCTCTCTCTCTCTCTCTCTCACACACACACACACACACACACACACACACACACCCTGCTGTCCAGCAATAACAAAGCACTGTCAGTTCCCCAAAACACCAGGCCATTTTCTACTCTAGAGGACTTGGCACTTAGTTTTCCCTCTACCTGAAATGGACTTGCCCTCCTTGTCTACCTGGGGCCCCTGGCTTATTTTTCAAGATGCTGCTCAAGTATCTTGCCTATGAACCCTCTGTCCCCCTTCTGAGCCAAGCCAGACTCCCTCCTGCGTTCTTCCACCTCCCCTTCCACCTGACACAACTCAGTGCTGTGCACTGGGCAGTGATCACTTCCACAGGTGGCCACCCCTTCTACTAGTGTGGGCTCCTGAAAGCATGGACTTCGTGGTCTTCCCCTCGATACAGGGCCCTACACGATGCCTGTAACACTCAGTGCACGACTGTAAAATAATTACAGGGAAAGGCCTTTGTGAGGAACCAGGCAGCTCTTCATTTAATGAAACAGAATAGCATCCAGATTTTCAGTAGTAAATAAGTGAAGTGAAAGTAAGTAAGTGAAAAAAACCAAGGTGTAATACAGTATGCATAATATACTGCCCGTGTGTGTGTGTGTGTGTGTGTGTGTGTGTGTGTGTGTGTGTGTGTGTGTGATCACAGAGAATGGCTTTGGAAGAATACAAAGGAAAGTGGTAACAATTGTTGCCACCTCGGGACAGGCATAGAAAGGAGACATACTTCACTGTCTGCCTCTTGTTTTTTGCGCTATGTGCGTGGGTTACCGAGCACTAAAATTAATTAATAAATATTACTCCAAAAATTTTTTATAAGCAATGAATATGAGAAAGACAAGATTTATGGCTTCCAAATATTTCATAACTTAGAAAGGCATAATTGTTTTTTTCTTAACTGATTCTTTAAAAAAGCGTTTATTCTTCTGTGAAGCTGAATAAACCTAGACATCTTCTGTTTTACAGCGAAAAGGAGAATTGGCATTTCCCCTAGCCAGCGGAGCAGCCTGGGTGTAAGAGGGAACCTGGGGCGGATGGAATTACCGTTTCCGTGAAATAAGCAAGCCTCCAATCTTTATGGAATATGCAGATCTTAGGAAGCCCTGACTAATAAACACTCAGCAGTTGTCAAAGAAGGCAATTGTAACAAAGGATAATCTAAACTAATTTTGTAACCCTTTGGAGAACAAGGTTCTTCCGCCAGTCCTCTGGCTGGGCTCTCCAAATTCTTCATCTCATTAAAATATTCTTTTATATAAGCCTAACTGTCAGAATTTAAAAAGCTGCTTATAACAGACTTGGGTTTCTATGGCAACAGTAAAATAAATGCCAAAATGTCTGAAGCATTAAGAAAAATAATATACACTAATAATAGGTAGCCCTGTGAATCCTTTTAATAAGACAACTAATTGAAAGCCAGGTACCCTACATGTTGTAACAAAAATGGCTATGGAGATCTGCAAACTTTTTAAAACCCAGCAAAACGTCCTCTGTTAAAGTCACTGAAATGATTCTAAGTCAAAATATATGTTCCAAGTATATCTGTTAGTGAAAGAAAAGATCATTTTCCCTTTTACATTGTATGTTCAAAATCTGTCTCTTGCATTTTCTCTCTCTCTTTTTGTCTTTCTTCCTTCCTTTCTTTTTTTTTTTTTTTTTTTTTTTTTTTTGCTGAAGTGCTCCCTGAAATCCTGGCAAGGGTGATCTTGGCCCCAGGTTGGGGCCTGCCCTGCGGCAGTGTGTGAAAACACAGGAGAACTTACTCCCTTCTGCTGCATCTGCCATGTTCCTCTGCTCAGAATGGAGGATGAACTCTAAACAGAGTTCAACTTCAAACAGGGTCCCTGAATGGGCCCTTTTTGGTCCATGTTTTTATTTTTTATTTTTTTTTTGTGGTATGTGGGCCTCTCACTGCTGTGGTCTCTCCCGTTGTGGAGCACAGGTTCCGGACACGCAGGCGCAGCGGCCATGGCTCACAGGCCCAGCCGCTCCGCGGCATGTGGGATCTTCCCCAGACCGGGGCACAAACCCGTGTCCCCTGCATCGGCAGGCGGACTCTCAACTGCTGTGCCACCAGGGAAGCCCTGGTCCATGTTTTTGAACATAAGTTCTTTTCTAAAATAAGTTCTTTTCTTGATTTATTGTAAAGCAAATGGCATAATTCTTTGTATTAGTTTGCTAGGGCTGCCATAACAACTACCACAGAGTAGATGGCTTAAACTCAAACACTTATTTCCTCACAATTCTGGAGGCAAGAAGTCCAAGATAAAGGTGTAGGCACAGTTGTTTTCTTCTGAGGTCTCTCTCCTCGACTTGTAGAGAACCACCTTCTCCATGCCTTCACATGATCTTCTCTGTGTGTGTGTCTGTGTGCTAATCTCCTCTTCTTACAGGACACCAGTCATATTGGATTAGAGCCCCCAGCCCAAAGACCTCATATTAACTGAATTATCTCTTTAAAGCCTATCTCCAAATACAGTTACATTCTGAGGTACTGAGGGTTAGGACTTCAACATATAAATCATGGGGGCACAATTCAGCCCATAACAGTAAGCATGCTCATTTACAATGTGACTTTGATGTCCTTCCCATCCAGGTAAGCTCTACCGAGTATAACTGGTGGCCTTGCAAGAAGAAGGGATTAGGACCCAGACGTACATAGAGACACAGAGGGAGAATGTCATGTGAACATGAAGACAGCCATGTGCAAGCCAAGGAGAGAGGCCTCAGAAGAAACCAGGCTTACTGACACCTTGATCTCAGACTTCCAGCTTCCAGAATTTTGAGAAATTAAATTTCTGTGTTTTAAGCCACCCAGTCTGTGGCATTTTGTTATGGCAGCTTTAGCAGATGCACACACTTACAGAGACAGGAGGAATTGCAGCAGCTACCTTTTCTGACAATCTGCCACACCCCCAAGACCTTAAGCTCCCTCTGGCTTGGGATTCTGTTGTTCTTGTGCATCATCAACATTCAATAAATATTCCCTATTTTTAGGCTGTTTTTCAAAGCAAGAGAAGAAAGAAAAGCCAGACAAGGTGTTGAAAAATCAGAGAAATATGAGAAAACCAGAAGAATGTTTGTGTCACAGAAGCCAAAGGAGGAGAGAATCTTAGGAAGAGATCTTTGGAAATCTCAAGGAGGATGGGGACTGAGAAACGGCCATTGGTTGCAGGGAAGAAAAGAGTGTTGGCCAAGGAGAACTTTACATTCTTACTGTATATTTCTACTTCTTAAAATATTTTACCATGAGGATATATCATATGTGAAAGAAAACTTTAACGTGTAGAAATTTTTAAAGAAAGAAAGTCAGAATCCTCTCTGGACCTACCACCCCTACTTTCTGCAAGTACTTATTTCTAGGAGCTTAGTGCACATTGGCACAGTCCCTGGGAGGGCAATTTGGCAAAAAAAATAGTAATAATTGTACCTGAGTAAAGTTCTTTTAAAAAGTTACAAATGCGTAAACCCTCCAGATATACTCACACACATGCAAAATGACACTGCGCACAAAGATATTCACTGTAGCTTTATTTGTTATGGGAAAAGTCTGGAAATAATCCAAACATCTTCCGATAAAGGATGGTTAAATAAACTGTGCTATAGTCACACAATGGAATCTCCATGCTGCAGTTTAGAAAACAAAACGAAACAGAATGAGGAGCATCTCCTTGTTGTGATATGGAAAGATTTCCAAGAGAGATTAAGTGAAAAAAAGAAACAAGGTACAGAGAAGTTGTATGCTCCTTTTATGTAAGCAAGGAGGCAAAAAAAGAATACACTTATACATATATTTTAAATTTGCATATGTTTGCATTAAAAAACTCTAGAGGGATAAGAAACAAACAGAATTGGTTATCTGGAGAGAAGGGTGTAGACAGGAAGAGAGGTGGGATTATTCTAGATTATTTTATCATTTTTATACACAGTGTCCTTAGATCTGAGGCAAGTCTTATTATCCCAATTTTACAGATGAAGATTAGAAAGACTAAGTCACTTACTTGCCCAGTTACCAACTTACACAGCTGGTAAACATGGAGCCTGATTCCAGCATAGCTCTGCCTAACTCCAAAGTCCATGCTATAACATCATTCAGACTGTACCCTGAATAAACATGGGCCCCCCCATCTTCAGATTTATGATCTAAAATGAATGACATCTAAGGCAGAATAATCAAAAGTCATAGCCAAACATATTTTAAGGTGTTTATACAAATATAAGGGGCTAGAGATGGGGAGAGATTTTTTATTAAGTGGAATGGTTTTCCAGGCAGTTTGTGTTTATTTGTTCCTTTGTTGGCTTCTTGGCTTCTCAGATGTCTATTTTGGAATAAATAAGTGAAGGAGAGGATGGGAAGATGATCTACTTTATGAGGTACCTACAGTTTCCTTAGGCAAGTGATTTTTTGTTGAGGCTTTTGAAGTTCAGGGTTTATGCTGTTTAGTTCCTGGACATATTGTCGAAGAAAGTGACTAGAGGTATAGGAAAGGAAATAAAAGATGAAGGAAGGTCCCTTCCTGGATAAGACTTCTGCTATCACTGCTGCCAAGTCTCCTGGATCTGTCTGAGTTTAAAGGGAAAAATCTGGAGTTCATCTATCTGTGAGAAGGCTCTGGCACCCAGTTAAGTTACACTGTGTGTTCTAGATCTTTTCTTAACTAATTGTATCTTTTTTGCCCTGTTATAAGGAAATTCTCTTAAGCTAGATTTATTTTCTAAATGGAAATGTCCAGGCCTTGAATGTAGTAGCTCTTGTTCTGAGCAGTCCAGATCCCAAAGTCCTTCAGTTACATGTTCATGGTTGTTATTTTTGTGTAAGACCTGAGTGGTCCTTCAGAGAGGTTCTAATTAGAACTTTGGGAGTTCTAATTAGAAAGAGACAGGGGAGTCTAGAGAAAACATAGCAGGAAATGGAGAGTTCTCTCCTTGAATTACTTTCCCCCTTGATTTCAGCTGCAAGGGACACTGGTTTGCCATGAGGCCAACTTGGGCCGAACTCACAAGTCCTTTCCCAACTGGTAAAAATGGAAAAATAGAATAGTTGCTCCTCCCCAAGGCTGGTGAGTTTTGTCCCCATCACAGTGACTCACAATGCCAGGACCACCCAAAATTGTTGTCCTAACTCCAAACCACCTTGCAAATGCCTTGCCCTCATTTTGCAGCAAAGCAGACCTCCCAACTTGCCCCATAAGCCTCAATGCTCCCAGCATAATAGACCAGACCCCATGATGCTTCTGTTCTGGAGACCAACCCTCTCCTTGGCTCATCACAAGTAATAAAAGATAAAGTGAATGTTAGCCATGACACTGATAAAATTTTTATAGAGTAAAACTTTCCCTCTCTGAAGTCTTGAAGAGAAACAAGAACTACTGTGATTTTTAACACTTGAAAGAGAATTAACAATCCTTTGGCAATGGAATAAATACAATACCCAAATCCCCAGTCATTGTCAGTATTAAAGCAAGAAGCTGAATGTGCTGGCTGGTAAAATGGTTTATTGGCTGAGACAAGGTGTCTCATCATTTTCATTCAGTGACCCTCAGTTCATTAGTTTCATCATTTATTCTTCATTATTAATTTATTCGTTTATTCACACTTATTGAACAAGACATTGTATTAGACACTGGAATTACAACAGAGAACAAGAAACAATGCCTGACCTCAAGGAGCATACAGTCCAGCAATTGTTCCCTCCCCTCATCACTCTCATGAACTGTAAACTGCTCCCTTTTATTTGACCTTCATGTGCAGAGCTGTAAGCAGCTCTGCCTCTCTGGTCTCTATAAATGCCAGTTATCACTGGAGAACTCTTTTAGTATATCAGCTCCTAACTTAAGGAAATAATGAAGTCTAAAATTAATTATCATTGTATAGTTTGACATACTTTTCTTATTTATAAAACAACTCATTTGAGCCTCACAACATATCTGAGTTGGGTAGAAATTATTGGTTCTTTATTTTGCTTTTTTTAATAACAGCTTTATTGAAATATTCACATACCATACAACTTACCATTTAAAGTGTACAATTCAGTAGTTTTTAGTATATTCAGAGTTGTGAAAGCAAACATCACCAC
This sequence comes from Lagenorhynchus albirostris, assembly GCF_949774975.1. NCBI lineage: Eukaryota > Metazoa > Chordata > Mammalia > Artiodactyla > Delphinidae > Lagenorhynchus > Lagenorhynchus albirostris. Next base: position 41,177,410 of record NC_083111.1, on the reverse strand, counting down.
AATCCATTTCCAAACCTTTTCATCACCCCAGAAAGAAACCCCATACCCATTAGCTAATATACTAATCTACTTTCTGTCCTTATAGATTTAGCTATTCTGTACCTTTCACATAAATGGAATCACATAATACATGATCTTTTGTGTCGGGCTTCTTTCATCTAACATAATGTTTTTATGGCTCATCCATGTTGTAGAATGTGTCAGTACCTCATTCCTTTTTATGGCTGAATAATATTCCGTTATATGGGGCTTCCCTGGTGGTGCAGTGGTTGAGAGTCCGCCTGCCAATGCAGGAGACACAGGTTCATGCCCTGGTCTGGGAAGATCCCACATGCTGCGGAGCGGCTGGGCCCGTGAGCCATGGCCGCTGAGCCTGCACGTCCGGAGCCTGTGCTCTGCAACGGGAGAGGCCACAACAGTGAGAGGCCCACGTACCACAAAAAAAAAAAAAAAAATTCTATTATGTGGATATTTCACATTTTATTTATCCATTCATCTTTAGATGCTGTATTTCATTTCATATTTGAAGAAGGCAAAAAAAATGGCTGAGTTGAGACCATTCAAAGCCAGGTCTCCTGGCTCCTGATCCAGGGGTCCCATAACTAAATCCACTGGGTCCCATAACTAAAATCCACTGGGTCCCATAACTAAAAAGTTATGGGTCCCATAACTAAATCCACTGGGTCCCATAACTAAAAAGTTCATTTCTATTTTCAAAATACACTTACCTAAGAAATTCTAAAACAGGGAATGAACCTAAGAAATGAAACATAGCTTCTAGGACTGCCTTCTAGGAAATCTAGGAAGTCTCCTCATTATTTGCTATTGCTATTTAAAGACTTTTCCCACTTTACAGGGAAAGAAAGAATTTTGAGAGTGAATAAGAAGTCAATAAAAAATGGTTCTTTGTAGATCCTAACCCCAGCTGATGCCCCCGTCCCTTCCTCTGATTCTATGTCTCTCTTCTCTGTTGTCTGTGTACAAGTCATAGGTCATTAGTACAGGCTTGTGGGAGCTGAGAGAGGAAGAGTCAGGTCCTCATTAAAAAGGAGTACACCAGAAGTTGACAACCATCACCCCTCAGCTTCAGTGGCTAACACACAGGCTCCAGAATCCACAGGCCATATGCAAATATGATGAAACTCATCCTGATTACTTTTGCCTCTCTAATAGTTTTACACACTTAGATAAGGCCCTTAACAGGGGGATATCCTAATGGAGGCTACTATAATATAATCATTTTTTTCTGTATAGAGATTTTTTTTTTCAATTTTAAAAGAAAATGACTTTAAACAAAGCAAATCCATCTTTAAACCGAATTCCAAGAGCAGCCAACTCCTAGTTTTCAGCAGCTGTCAAGAGCACACAATGTGCTCTACTGACATTTCTTTTTCTTCATCCCATGTGGTATAAAACAAAACCAACCTAGAGTCCTTGATAAGCTTTATGTGGTCGTTCGAGTTTTACAAATGGTTTCCCTGATGGTATGCCAAAGTCATTTTTGTGTTCTCTCCAGACAGCTTTACTGTAACACGCAGCAGTGTTTAGCCCGGTGATGAGTCTTCTGTAAACAGTTAACCAGTGTTGTATGTTATGGAAACCAATCTATATATGAATGAAACAATCCACAGGCTCTAACCTGGAAATACTAAGAAAACAATCTGGATGCATTAATCACAGCACCATGAAGATATGTTCAGGCTGCTGTAACAGAATACCATAGACCTATGGTATAAATAACAGAAATTTATTTTCTGTGGCTTATAAATAACAGAAATTTATTTCTCACAGTTCTGGAGTCTAGGAAATCCAAGATCAAGGCGCTGGCAGATTCAGTGCCTGGCGAGGATCCAGCGTCTGGTTCATAGATGGCCATCTTCTCATTGTGCCCTCAGATGGCGGAAGAGGGCAAGGGAACTCTCTGGGGTCTCTTTTATAAGGGCGTTGATTCCATTCATGAGGGCTCCACCTTCATGACCTAATCACCTCCCAAAGGCCCCACTTCCACATGTCATCACATTGGGGATTAGAATTTAACATATGAATTTGGGGGGACACAAACAGTCAGTCTATACCATATACTAAGGATAATAAAGGTGAATAAATTAACACAGAAGATTCAGAATTAAATACCAACCTAGTAAGCCAGGCTAAGAGAAGGGGACTGATAAATTAAACAAGAAAACATTGTCAGACCTTTTTATGCAGAATACCAGTTTGAGGTTTCAACCTCACTGAGTTCTTTGCAGTTCATCTCTCACTTCCTCTTTTGCTTCCAGCTTTCCTCTCTTCATCGGAGAGATTGGAGCTTCCTCTTTGAGGACCCCAGTTAGCTAACCAGCCTAAAACTAGGCAGATCCACCGACCAGGACTGTTCCAGCCAACAGTGGCCACTGCTCCTTTTATGAAAATGTGTGTACTAAGATCTAATTCTACACCTATTCTGATTCTAGTGCGTCTCCTAATGTAATGCTCTGTCCTGGCATGGCTAGGGACCCCCTGCGTCCCACAGATAAGCACCTCTGGACAATGGACCTCCTTCAGGAGGGAAACTCCAAGGGAGAGGAGAGAACGGTATGTATGGGTCGGGGGTTGTGGGGAGGTTTGCGTGTCTAAAATGAAAAACCCAGTCTTTTCCTCCTGTTTTAAGGGAAAATCCCAGTTCAGTCTGTCTCCTGTGTATTTCTCTTACTACTCACACAAAACACTTCACTTCTGACCCTTCTGGTCACCCAATGTGTGTGTGGTTTTCTCCACAACAATGAGAAAGTCTCCGACGCAAGCTGGGTGCCCTACAATTTAACTCAACTCTGACTATCTACCCAGAGAGAGCATCAGATCCCACAGGTTAAGGGCTCAGTCTTACAAGACTGCCCCCCCTTCCCCACCCTACGCAAACACACACACACACATACACACACATACCTATACCACACTCCAGTTGAAAGCCAGCTGAAAGCCCAGGTGCTTTCTGTGCTTCTGACCAACTGGCTGTAGACTGGAAGTTTCAATGACCCTCTCCTTGGGTTCAATTAATTTGCTGGAGTGACTCACAGAACTCAGAAACACTTATGTTAACCAGTTTATTAAAGATACAGATGGACAGCCAAATGAAGAGACACCTAGGAAAAGGTCTGGGAGGGCCCTGAGCACAGGAGTTTCTGTCCCTGTGGAGTTGGAGTATGTCACCCTCTCTGAACCCTGTACTATTGGAATTTTATGGAGGCTTCATCATGTAGGCATGATGGATCATTAACTCCATTTTCAACCCTTCTTCCTTCGCAAGAGAATGGGGGTGGGAGGTGGGCCGGGCTGAAACTTCCAGGCTTCTAATCATGGCTTGATTTTCTGGTGACGATCCCTCAACCAGGAGCCATCCAGGAGCCTATCCAGAGTCGCCTCATTATAACAAAAGACACTCCTTTCACCCAGGAAACTATAAATATTTCAGGAGCTCTGTGTCAGGAGCCAGGAGCAGAGACCACTGTATATTTTCCATTATCTCACAGTGTTCCACTGTAATGTCTGAAAGGAACTAGAAGCAAGACATCAAGGCATGCTACTTAAGTACTTGTAAGAACTGCGCCTCTGTTTTGGGAGGGATGAATGACCAAGGGCACCTGTAAGGGTGAACGAACCAAGAATAACCAATAAAATTTACTGCATTGGCTTAAAAATGTTTAACTATATGTCCACCGAGATATACATAAATTTTAAAAAAACCATAAAGAATGATGAACATCAAATCCTGAAGAGTTGTTACTTCTGGGTGACAGAAGCAATGCATTCAGGGAGAGACACACAAGGGAATTCAACGATATTAGGAGTTTTATCTCTGAAACCGAGTGGTGGGTACACCAGTGTTAGTAGCACCATCTGTTCACAACAGTGTCTGTTTTTTTAAATTTCTTGGTTTTAATGACTAGTAAACATTAATAGATATAACCCACATAATAAACAAGAGCTCTTTTCAGTCCCCAATTTGTTTGTTTGTTTCATGTGCCAGGTTAGTCTTTTTTTTTTAATTGTGGTAAAATATATATGACATAAAATTTATCATTTTAACCACATTAGGGTTCTTTTAACACCCCTGGCTCACATGGGATAGATGCATAGGGAAGGGTGTCAACATAACACAGAAACCAAGTTGGTTTACGTGCGATTATTCCAGTATGTTGATATTTTGAAGTCATCGAGGCAAGCTTTCTCACAAAGAGAAAGCCTTCCTCATATTTGAGGATCACAGGCGGAAGCTGAAAATCCCACAGACGTGCCTTCCTTAATGCCTGATTTAGTAGCTTCAAGATCCTCTACATTTTTCACTATATTTATCTAGGGAAGTTCAGAGTACAGATGAGAAATTATGAAAACTCTTTTCCTTAGGTTTAAATAGAGCAACTTAAGAAAGCTCCCTCTAGATTGTATTTTTCGTTTTGGGGAAAACAGTCCCTTTGGAAGCAAATGTCTTTAAGGACCCTCATCTCTAAGGAGGAAACAGGCTATAAGGCTACAAAGAAAGGCCTAGCCATGTGGTTGGCTGCAAATGCTAATGGAGAGCAAACTGTGCCAGGATATTTATCTGAATGGTTATCATTTTTATCAGGGCTAGGCTTACAAACCTCTTAAGATTTTGAGTGGCCTCTTCCTAACTCTATTTTTTCCATAAGCCATTTTATTTCTTATGCACGATTTGGCTAGACATTTTTCAAGAATATAAAAGAATGGGCTTCCCTGGTGGCACAGTGGTTCAGGGTCCGCTTGCCAATGCAGGGGACACAGGTTCGTGTCCTGGTCCGGGAGGGTCCCACATGCCGCGGAGCGGCTGGGCCCGTGAGCCATGGCCGCTGAGCCTGCGCGTCCGGAGCCTGTGCTCCGCAGCGGGAGAGGCCACAACAGTGAGAGGTCCACGTACTGCAAAAAAAAAAAAAAAAAAAAGAATATAAAAGAATTGTTATTACTCTCTATACATACTTGTATGTTCTAAATATTTAATTTAAAAAATTAAGGCTGCAAAGGAGAAATAATCTAAGTTGGGGAGTTATTTACAGTCAGCCTTCCATATCCACGGTTCTGAAGCCACAGATTCAACCAACCGTGGAGCAAAAATATTTGAGAAAAAATTCCAGAAAATTTCAAAATGCAAAAATTGAATTTGCCATGCACCAGCATTTACATTGTATTAGGTAATATAAGGAATCTAGAGATGATTTAAAGTGCACAGGAAGATGTGTGTAGGTTATACACAATCTGAGTATCCTCAGATTTTGTTATCTGTGATTGGGGAGGTGGGGGAGTGGCAGGGTCCTGAACCAATCCCACACAGATACGAAGGACAACTGTATTTTCTTTCCTGATTTCTGGGCTGATGTTAACCCAGGGATTAAGCAAATCAAAACAGCTTAAGGAATAAGGAAAATGTGTTAATTTCATACAACATAAAGTTCCAAACATAGGGTGGCATAGCTAGAGTGACATAATGATGTCTTCAAGGACTGAATCACTTTTCATCTTCCTCCTCTGCCATCTTCAGTACCTTGGCTTTCATCCACAGCTTGTGCCCTCCTGGTCACAGGATGGCTGCCACAACTCCAAAGCTCACACTGTCATACAACTCTGTTCAAAGGCAAAAAAAAAGTTTTTGCTTTAGAGTCATTTTTTACTAAGAGGGAAACTCTTTCCAGAAGTCCCCCAGTCCAGAGTCTGTGCTCTGCAACGGGAGAGGCCACAACAGTGAGAGGCCCACGTACCACAAAAAAAAAAAAAAAAAAAAAAAAAAGTAAAATGTTAATAATTGTTGAAGCTGGATGAAAGGTACATGGGAATTCATTACACTATTCTATTTTTGTCTATGTTTAGAACTTCTATAAATAAAATTAAAAATGAATGGTTCTCGGGCTTCCCTGGTGGCACAGTGGTTCAGAGTCTGCCTGCCGATGCTGGGGACACGGGTTCGAGCCCTGGTCTGGGAAGATCCCACATGCCGTGGAGCAGCTGGACCCGTGAGCCACAATTACTGAGCCTGCATGTCTGGAGCCTGTGCTCCGCAACAAGAGAGGCCGCGATAGTGAGAGGCCCACGTACCGGGATGAAGAGTGACCCCCGCTTGCCACAACTAGAGAAAGCCCTCGCACAGAAACGAAGACTCAACACAGCCATAAATAAATAAATTTTTAAAAAATTTTAAAAAAATGAATGGTTCTCCATGTTCAGAAACTTTGAAGCCAATGTTATGAATTTAGGAGAAAGCACAGTAAACATTCAAATGGGATGTTACACATGGGAAATTAATTTCCATTCAATCTAGACACAAAATCTGCAGGCCCTTTGGTAGGGTTTTCTTCTTTGCTTCCCCAGACTCAATGAAGCTTCAGTCTTCCATTTACTTTGGACAAAAGAGTGCCAATGTATTGTGGGAACTTATCACAGCTCATCAGTGACGGTAAAGTTCATTTCTGATATGCACTTATTTTCTTTTGATTACATATTCAATACTTGCTTGGTTATTTGGGTCTTTGTCAGGCGGGTTCCACATTTGCTCAAATAAGCCACAGAACATTCATTTTAAAAACTAATAATAACTTTGACTCAGCTGACACCAAAATTTGCCAACAGTAGTTAACCAGGAACGAAATTAAGCAAAATTGTTTTAGTGAGATAACTGCTCAAGTGATCTCAGTAAAATGCATTTTCAGTTCATAAACAGGGAACTGCAGAGGTTGCATTTTATCACATTTTTTTGTACAAGATATACACAGTGGAACTTCCTCCCTTGTTTCCTCTTTGAAAAGTTCTGTCTGTTCTCCATGGCTTAGTTTAAATTCTGCCTCCTTTGTGAAACCTTCAAGATTGAGATTGCTATTATCATAAAAACTATTTTTATTACAATCTTAGCCAACCTGTATTGAACCCTTATTATATGGAGGCAACAGGCTGAAAAGCAATTATCTGCTTACTCACCAAATTCATTTGGGAGGAATATTAAAAATAGATTCCCAATTGGGATTGACATGTATACACTGATGTGTATAAAATTGATGACTAATAAGAACCTGAGGTATAAAAAAATAAATTAAATTAAATTCAAAAATTAAAAAAAAATAAAAAAGATTCCCAAGTCCTTTCCCTAGAGATCGATCCTATTTTGGTAGCTCCGTGGTGAGCCCTGAATCTGCACTTTAATAGGGTTTCCTGGTGATTCTTCAACCCAGGCAAGTTTGGGAAACCAGGTAAAACCATTAAGCCATGGACCGTAGACACCCTTGGATGCAGACTGCCTGGTTTGAATCCTGGCTCCACCACTCACAGTGTGGTCTTAGAAAAGTTACTTAATAGCCATAAGCCTCAGTTTTCTCATTTGTAAAATGATAATAACAGCAGTACCTATCTCATAGCATTGGGGTGAGGTTTAAATGGGATAATACCAGTACAAGATTTGGGGGACCTGATTTAAGATAAATAATTGCAAACATATCTTAAATTTGCAAATGTTATGAAAACATATGACCATGTGAACACATTACCAGAGTCCCTCCCAGGGCTCTGAAGTTTTATGAGCTTCCTAGAAAATCGGTTGCTAAGTACCTATTCTTTTATTGTGCTCAGGCTTTGTGTATATCGCTCGATTTAGTTTTTGCAATGACCCTTTGAGAAAAGTATTATTGTCTCCACTTTAGAGTAGAGGAATCAAAACAGAGGTTTAGGGGGACGGTATCCTGCCCAAGACTATACCAAAATCAGGGGCAATCAAACCCAGGTTTACTGTGTCCCAGAGCTCACTCGTATTGTCAGGACCACATACTGGATATGCACAGTCCGCCCTTATTAACCCTCTTTTTATGTGAATGACCTTGTCAAAGTTAAAAAGAAATATAAAAAGACATTTTTTAATTTATTTTTTATTGAAGTATAGTTGATTTACAATGTTGTGTTGATTTCTACTGTACAACAAAGTGACTCAGTTATATACACATATATACATTCTTTTTTATATTCTTTTCCATTGTGGTTTATCCCAGGATGTTAAATATAGTTCCCTGTGCCATACAGTAGATACAAGGAGACTTAAGTTGATTGGCTTCTCTGTGTCATGGTGGGACACCATGGACCTGGGACTATTCTCAGCCCTGTAGTCAGAATCTCAAGGTTAAGCAACTAATTGCTTAACCAAACTCACGGGAGGCTGACCAAGCACACGTCATGCCAGTGTGTTCATGGACAATGGGAGGGTGCCTACCTAGTCATCAACCCAGTCAAGGGGTAAAGGACAGGTCAGAGGACAGTTTAGTAAATCTGGAATCAGAAATAGGAGTTGAGCGCCATGGTGATACATTTTCATCAAGCTAGACTAACCGAATGTATGACTGTTTCTCCATGGGAGAGATATTAATGCATCTGCCCAACGAATAGGAGTGGAGGCCAGGAATCAGAGCATCAACTCTGTTAAGAAAGCAGTGGATAAAAGGCAACACATTCTTATTCTCTAGCCCTCCTTTTAAAGTGAATCTCAAGGGACTTCCCTGGTGGCACAGTGGTTAAGAGTCTACCTGCCAATGCAGGGGACACGGGTTCGAGCCCTGGTCCGGGAAGATCCCACATGCCGCGGAGCAACTAAGTCTCTGTGCCACAACTACTGAACCTGCGCTCTAGAGCTCGTGCTCTGCAACAAGAGAAGCCACTGCAATGAGAAGTCTGTGCACCGCAAGGAAGAGTAGCACCCACTCACCGCAACTAGAGAAAGCCCGCGAGCAGCAACGAAGACCCAATGCAGCCAAAAACATAAAACAAAATAAATTATTTTTTAAAAAGTGAATGTCCATAAGCACAGTTTGTAGAACTATTTTGGTTATAAGTGTCTAATAGCCCAACTCAGCCTGACTTAGGAAGTGTGTTGGCTCACATAAATGAAAAATCTAATGGCAGAAGACCTGGCCTCACCACGGCCAGGCTGGGGTTCAGATCATCTGCTCCTCTCCATATGTTGCTGAATTCTCAGGCTCCACATGAAAGCAAGACGGCTACAGCCACATCAGGCAACAAGGTGCAAATTCAAGTACATGAAAAAAAAAAAGAGCATCTTTGTAGTGCCTTCAATTTAACTGTCTTACTTACTTGCTCACTTTTGGCCAATCATGAGGCAAAAGGAATGTAATGTGCTGACTGCTGTAGGCCTAGATCATGTGCTGTGGCTCTTGAGGCAAAGGTGGAGCCCAGACACTTCATGGGTTGTTGAGGGGTTGGATGCCCAAACAACTATAAGTCACTCTTGCTGGAAAAATGGGGAATAGAGGTGAACAAATATCTAAACCAGGGCTTCATGCCTGATATATTACAGTACTGTTGACAGTGTTCGTTTTCTTCTAACAATAACCACATTCCATGTGCATCTTCTTCTTCCTTCTTCTTCTTCCAGGCACATCCCAGTCAGCTTCTTTGAGCCTGGGTGTCTCCCACAAACAATTTCTTAACGTGGACATCTTCTGCAGTTCACTAAAGTCCTTTAACATGAGTGGTTCAATTTTCCCACCCATTATGAAAAAAGTATGCTTTTTTCAAAAAAGTATATATATATATATATATATATATATACACTATATAAATATATGAAGAACAAAAAAGTAATTATACAGTCTCACCATGTAAATAAAACCACTATTTTTATGTATTTCATCCCACTCTCTCTTCCACGAATAAAGTTTGGTTTTTGTCATTGTCTTATTTTACACTGTTGTCGTCCTCCTGCCCATATTTCTACTTTTTTCCTTAGCATTTCATCATAAACGTTTTTCCAGATTATTACCTAGACTTTATGAATATAATAACTTTTCATAAAAATTTTTTTATTTATTTATTTTTGGCTGCATTGGGTTTTCACTGTTGCATGCAAGCTTTCTCTAGTTGCAGCGAGTGGGGGGCTGCTCTTCACTGTGGTATGCAGGCTTCTCATTGCGGTGGCTTCTCTTGTTGTGGAGCATGGGCTCTAGGCACGTGGGCTTCAGTAATTGTGGCACATGGGCTGTAGAGCACAGGCTCAGCAGTTGTGGCACATGAGCTTAGTTGCTCCGCGGCATGCGGAATCCTCCTGGACCAGGGCTCGAACCCGTGTCCCCTGCATTGGCAGGAGGATTCTTAACCACTGCGCCACCAGGGAAACCCCATAAAAATATTTTAAAAGATATTACAAAAGTAATACCTATATGGGGAAATAATTCAAATAACACAGAGGTGTATACGTTTAAAAAGTAAAATCACCAGATTTTAAGAATGTGGACTAAACTCACGCTGAAATCCACTTCCTCATAAGACCCTGAGAAGAGATTTTTAAAGATATGAAAAGGAAGGAAAGAAGGAGGTAAGGAAGGAAGGGAGGGAAGAGAAGGGAGAAAACTGAAAGATAATATAGTCACTCTTGAAAGTGAGAAAGGGCACTCTCCATAATGGCTGGAGATGGAAACCACGTGGTAAGCCAAGACACCCGTCTCATAACATCCACATGGGAATAAGTGCAGCCAGGCCACAGGAAAAGCCCGGGGTATAGGTAGAGGTGTAGCCCAGGTGGCAGAAGGTGAGCTCACTCAGCCTCTGAAAAAGGCCAACACAAGGAGGAATTTGCACCTGAGAAAACATTTACCAGATCAACGAGAACTTGAAAATTAGGGATTTCAGATCCTCATAGGCAATGGTCCTCAGTCCTAGCCGCATGCTGGAATCACCAAGGAGCTTTCACAAGTCAGGTGCCCTCTGATCCCCAGACCAGACTGCTCCCCAGATTTCGCTAGCCCCAGTTAAGTCAGAATTTCTTGGGATAGGGTCCAAGCATCGGTATTTTTAATGTTCCCAGGTGATTCCAGTGTGCAGCCAAGATTGGTTTCAGCTCTTCAGTCAGGAATCATTTCCATGAAATGAAAACAAGAGGCTATAACACAATACATGATCATAAGAAAGAATCAGCTAAAGATGATGAAAATAAAATATAAATCATTGTTGACAAAAAAAAATTGATAATGGCCTGAATATCAGACTGGACATGACCTTGAAGGCAGTCTCTTCAGATGTGTCACTTCCCAGAATTCATTCAGCTTCTTTCCTCCCACACGCCCTCTCTCCCTCACTTTCTCTATTCCCAGCCCTATCACCTGTAAATGTAGTCAAAGAGCACCGTACAAAAGTCTACAGAAAAGATCAACAAAGAAACTTTCCAGGAGACCAGCAGTTGCAGGTCACGGGAGTTCTGTGAATGTGCTCTTTCTGACTGCCCTGGCTCATCTCTGCCTGACCTTGGCAGGATTTGAACTCAGGGCCTGGGAGGCACACCTGGAACTTTCTATGAGGGTACACCTGGAGAGGGGGACCTTGGAAGAAGGAATAGTTCAGTAGACATCTCACTGTGCCTTCTTCTCTCTTTTCCTTCCCCAACTCCCCCCTAGGAAGGTAAAATCTGGCTGAAACGATCAATTCGGACAGCTTTCAAAGGAAAAGTAGACTCAAGAAAGCCACCTGCAGAGTGTGAATGAAAGGGGCCCTCCATCCCACCCAGCTTCCTGTCTCTGCCTGACCCCAGCAGCTATGGGAGGACAGAGAAAGACTTGCCCTCTCCTAGGGGCAATTCAGCATTTGGATGACACAGCTGGGGCTGCCAAACACCACAAGTGGTGATCTTGGTAGGCCAGGAAGGGTAGCAGCAAGGAGCTGGCATTTTGGAGACAGACCTAGATTTGACTTCCTGGCTGACTTACTCCTTTTTAGCCTATAATGCCTTGGGTTTGAATCTCAGGTCAATTCTTGAGGCAAATGTCTTCACGGAGGCACTCAGAGACTCAGTGTCTGCTCTGGGGGTAATATTGCCCACCCCCTAGTATAGGGCTAAAGATTAAACTGGATAATGTAAAGCCCCTAGTGCAGGGGAGGTGCTCAACAGATGGTCACTCAATCTGCCCTCCTAAAGGAACCAGCCACTAAAACCAAGTCTCAGTTACTAACTGGAAGCTGCTCTTTCTCTCTCTAGGAACTGAGAGCTGAAACTCACAGGTGATATATTCTCCAAGCTATTTTATAAACATGCGCTCTTGCTACATACATATACTTTGCATATTTACACTACCCTGTTGATACCCACTTTTAGGGCTGTAAAATCATCTGGATTTATTCAACTTTCTCCAGATATTTTTGGATTTAATTTTGCCAATGATAAAAGGAGTAAATTTAGTTTTGGAAGGCCATTAGCACTTTCAATCTACCAAGACCTTCTGAAAAAGATAGTTCCATCCACCAGTAAACTGGCATCTGGGGGATCCTGGGCCGGGACCTCACTGATAACCTATTAATCTGCATGAGACTTCTATCTGAAAGTATAGCAGACATTCCTTGCAATATTTTTTTTTTACTTAAACTTTTAAATTTTGAGATCACAGACAGTTTTAAGGAATAATACAGAGAGATCTCAGGTACCCTTTACCAGTTTCCCCCAATGGTAACATCTTACAAAACTATAGTACTATATCAGAACTGGGATAGTGACATTGAGACAGTCAAATACAGAACATTTCCATCACCATAAGTAAGGGTCCCTCTTGTCCTTTTAAATCCATACCCACCTCCATCCCCTCCTTAACCCCTGGCAACCACTTATCGGTTCTCCATATCTATAATTTCATTCTCGTCATTTCAGGAATGTTTTACAAATATCATCAAAAACTTACAAATAATAAATGCTAGAGAGGGTGTGGAGAAAAGAGAACTCTCCTACACTGTTGGTGGGAATGTAAATTGGTGTAACCTTTATGGAAAACAGTATGGAGGTTCCTTAAAAAACTAAGAGTTACCATATGATACAGCGATCCCACTTCTGGGCATATATCCAAAAAAGATGAAAACTCTAATTTGAAAAGATACATGTACCACAATGTTCATAGCAGCACTATTTACAATAGCTGAGACATGGAATCAACCCCAGTGCCCATCAACAGACAACTGGCTTAAGAACATGTAGTATATGTAGTATATATATATATGTGTGTGTGTGTGTGTATATATATATATATATATATATATATATACACACACACACATATACACAATGGAATATCACTCAGCCATAGAAAAGAATGAAATATTGCCATTTGCAGCAACATGGATGGATCGAGAGAATATTATACTTAGTGAAGTAAGAGAAATATTAATAGTATATGATATCACTTATATTTGGAATCTAAAAAATAATGCAAATGAGTCAATATACAAAACAGAAACAAATTTATGGTCACCAAAGTGGGGAAGGAGGGACAATTTAGGAGTATGGGATTATTAGATACAAACTACCATGCAGAAAATAGATAAGCAACAAGGATTTATTGTATAGCACAGGGAATTATATTCAATATCTTGTAATAACCTATAATGGAAAAGAATCTGAAATATATAGATATATAATTGAATCACTTTGCTGTACACCTGAAACTAACACAATATTGTAAATCCACTATACTTCCATTTTTAAAAAGGAATGTTATATAAATGGAGTGATACCATGTGTAATCTTCCGGGGTTGGCTTTTTTTACTCGGCATAATTCTCTGGAGATTCATCCAGGTCATTGCCTGTTTCAATAGTTTATTCCCTTTTACTGCTGAGTAGTATCCATGGTATGAATGTACCACAGTTTGTTTAACAGTTCACTCATCAAAAGACATATTCATAGTTTCCAGTTCTGGGCTATTAAGAAAAAAGCTGCTATAAAGGATCGTGTCCAAGTTTTTGTGTGAACATAAGTCTCCCTTTCTCTGGGATAAATGCCCAGGAGTGCAATTGCTGCGTCATATGGTAGTTGTATGGTTTTTGTTTTTTGTTTTTTTAAAATTTTTGGCTGCATTGGGTCTTCGTTGCTGTGCGCGGGCTTTTCTCTAGTTGTGGCGAGTGGGGGCTACTCTCGGGTGCACAGACTTCTCATCGTGGTGGCTTCTCTTGTTGCAGAGTGTGGGCTCTACGCGCGCAAGCTTCAGTAGTTGTAGCACGCAGCCTCAGTAGTTGTGGTGCACGGGCTTAGTTGCTCCGTGGCATGTGGGATCTTCCCGGACCTGTGTCCCCTGTATTGGCAGGCGAATTCTTAACCCCTGTGCCACCAGGGAAGTCCCAGTTGTATGTTTAATTTTAAAAGAAATAGCCAAACTGTTTTCCAGAGTGGTTGTACCATTTTAAGTTCTCACCAGCAATGTATGAGTGACCCAGTTTCTCTGCATTCTCACCAGAATTTGGTATTGTCACTATTTTTTATTTTAGCTATTCTGAAAGGTGTGCAGTAAGTAATATCTCACTGTGGTTTTAATTTGCATTTCCCTAATAACTAATGAGGTTGAACATCTTTTCATGTGTTTATTTGCCAACTGTATATCCTCTTTGGTATATCTTCATGTGTTTTTCCATTTTTTAATTAGATTTTTTTTTTTACTGTTGAGTTTTGAGAGTTCTTTATATGTTCTAGATACTAGTCCTTTATACAGTATGCAGTTTGCAAATACTTGCTTTGATTTTGTAGCTTCTCTTTTCATTGTTTTGTTGTTGTTGTTTTTTTTTTGCAGTATGCGGGTCTCTCACTGTTGTGGCCTCTCCCGTTGCGGAGCACAGGCTCCGGACGCGCAGGCTCAGCGGCCATGGCTCACGGGCCTAGCCACTCTGCGGCATGTGGGATCTTCCCGGACCGGGGCACGAACCCATGTCCCCTGCATCGGCAGGCGGACTCTCAACCACTGCGCCACCAGGGAAGCCCTTTTCATTGTTTTAACGAGGTCTTTCTCAGAGCAAGTTTGTAATTTTGATGAAGTCTGATTTATCCATTTTTCCCTTTAGGGATCTTACTTTTGGTGTTAAGTCTAAGAACTTTTTGCCTAACCCTAGAGTCTGAGATTTTTCTCCTATGTTCTTTTCTAAAAGTTTTGTCGTTTTACATTTAAGCCCATAATCTATTTTGAGTTAATTTCTGTACAAGGTATGAGGCATAGACCCAGGTGTTTTGGGTTTTTTTGTTTTTTTCTCATTATGTCCAATTGTTCCAGCATCCTTTGTTGAAAATGTTATCTTTCAGCAATTGAATTTCTTTCTCATCTTCGTCACAAAAATCAGCTAGACCAATTTGTCTCGATCTGTTTCTGCATTCTCTGTTCTGTTTCACTGATCTCTGTGTCTATCCCTCCACCTGTACCATACAATTTTGATTACTGTACCCATATATAAGCCTTGAAGTTGGTTAGACTGAGTCCTCCTACATGACTCTTCTTTTTCAAAATCGTTGTAGTTATTCTAGTTCCTTTTGCCTTTACATATAAATGTTTGAATAATCTTATTTATATCTATAAAACATCTTGCTGGTATTTTGATAGGAGTTGCATTAAACCTGTATGTCAACTTGGGAAGAATTGACATCTTTACTAGGTTGAGTCATCCAATCTATGACCATGACGTGTCTCCATTTATTTAGATCTTTGAGTTCTTCCATCAGCATTGTGTAGTTTTCAAGATATAGGTCCTACACGTGTTTTGTTAGTTTATTTCTAAGTATTTCTCTCTTTTTTTCTTGAGCATTTGTAAATGATATATTGTATTTTTAATTTTGGTGAATAATTTGAGTAATCCTTAAAAAAAAAAAAAAACCAGAAGAGAGTAAGATCTTACTGACTGTTCTGAGAATGTAAGGCTCAGCATGTCTGCAATGTTCTATCCACAGTTCTATTGAGAAGAATCCTTAGATGGTTCTTCACACGTTGCTTACAACTGTGACCACAGAGGACTGGGCCAAGGAAGGCACAAGAACTACTGATCCCTAGGCAACCAATGGCTGATGAGGTTGGCACCAATGAGAGCCTTGCCCAGTAGGGACAAGTTACTAAATGAACCTTTTAGAGTCTTTCTCTCTGAAAGTTAAACCAGAGATATGTGGAAAGAGTTACCAGGCTATAGTAGAAGCAGAAGTGAAGAAACACACAAAGAAAGAAAACAGAAGCTAGGAGGCATGCATGGGAGAGAGCAGTTGGTCTTGGGAACAGAACCCAAAAGACATGCAGAAAAGAAATGCATTTGGCTCCAGGTGGGCACCAACAACTCCTGGTGCAAAGGGGCAAGGAGGTGACCCAGTCAAGAGAGCTGAGCATTGTCCCAAGTGACCTTCCAGTTCCTGACCAATGACAGCCTCAACAGGGTACAGAGCCGCCAGTGTTCCTGTTCTAACCCTGAGGACTGATGGAAGGGTTTTCCAGAGTTCCCATGAAGATATTTGCTTTCCTCACTTCCATGAACACCCTTAAAATAAATCTTCTATTAAAATAACTGCATACACGGGACTTCCCTGGTGGTCCAGTGGTTAAGAATCTGTCTTGCAATGCAGGAGATGCCGGTTCGATCCCTGGTCGGGAAACTAAGATCTCACATGCTGCGGGGCAAATAAGTCCACGTGCCACAACTAGAGAGCCTGAGTGCCACAACTACAGAACCCACGAGCTCTGGAACCCGCACGCCACAACTAGAGAGAAGCCCATGCACCGCAACTAAGACAGAATGCGGCCAAAAAAGAAATAAATATTTTAAAAAATAACTGCACACAGCCCAGCCCAGGTGTATAAGAAATAAATCAACATCTACAAAGTCTAGTGTATAAGAAATATCACCTTCTACATCCCCTTTAAATCAATCTAAATCTGATTCCCAAACCCTGTCCCGCTGGGTTGAGAGGAAATCCCAACTCAAGCTTTGCTTGTCATCGAGTTTTTTACTGTCTGTCCCGCCAGCGCACCCACCACGTAAGCTCCACAAAGCAGGATCTTTGGTTTTGTGCACCAGGCATCCCGGGAGTCGACATGAGCACCTGGTACAGTGTTTCCTGACCTTCTCAGCACCCCTGGTGTTTCAGCAGATTTTTCATGGAGTTCCTAGGCCAAAAGAAATACCTAAAAGTTCTGTTTTATTAAGTAGTTAGGTCCAAACTATAAGCATTGTATTCTAAAAACAGCAGTTGTTTGAAAGAAACCATCACACAAACTAAAAGAAAACTATTTTTAATTCATTCTTTTTTAAATTTTTATTGGAAAATAGTTGATTTACAATGTTGTGTTATTTTCAGGTGTACAGCAGAGTGATTCAGTTATACATATACATGTATCTATTCTTTTTCAGGTTCTTTTCCCATTTAGGTTATTACAGAATACTGAGCAGAGTTCCCTGTGCTATACAGTAGGTCCCTGTTGGCTATCTATTTTAAATACTGCAAGGTACACATGTCAATCCCAAACTCCCAATCTATCCCTCCCGCCCACACTTCCCCCCTGGTAACCATAAATTCGTTCTCTAAGTCTGTGCGTCTGTTTCTGTTTTGTAAATAAGTTCATTTGTATCATTTTTTTAGATTCCACATATAAGTGATATCATACACTATTAATATTTCTCTGTCTGACTTACTTCACTAAGTGTAATATTCTCTAGGTCCATCCATGTTGCTGCAAATGGCAACATTTCATTCTTTTTATAACCACCATTACTTGCCAATAGGACATGCGTACCAACCAGGCACTGCAAACTCCTCCAACTTTGGAGTTAGATTGGACGTTGCCACCCTCCTTTCCGTTCCACATTGATTTTCCTGTAGTACTTGAGCTTTTATCACAGCAGCTGCTGGAAACCCAGCTTCGCAAAGATGAACAGCATCTAAAGAGGAATGTAGCTTGGCCTTATATTGAAATTGATCCTCCTTGAGTTAGCAGTGCCTGGTGTTCAACACATGCTTCCCTCAAAAATGTAGAACACTCCTTGAAGCCTCTGTGAGTTCACTGCAGCTTGCTAGGATGCCTTGACACACATTTTGAGAATGACAGCCCTAGCACATGGTAGGCGTTCCATAAATATTTGTTGGGTAAAAATTCGGAGTCCCCTTTCCCAGTCAGAGTCACACTAGAATCCAGGAAGGCTATATACAACCAGGAAAACAAGAGAGGAGCCTCTAGCCTGGCCTGTCCAATATGGCAGCCACCGGCCACGTGTGGCTATTGAGTGCTTGGAAATGGGGCCAGTCCGAATGGAGACACACCGTTAAGTGTGAACTACATACAAGCTTTCATAGACTTGATAGAGAAAAAAAGTAAAATACCTCAGTAAGTTTTTATATTGATTACTTGTTGAAAGGATAATATGTTAGACATAAAATATATTATTAAAATTAATATCACCTGTGTCCTTTTATGGGTTTTTTTTTTTTTTTTTTAATGTGGCTACTAGATTCTAGTAGCTAGAAATTTTGCAGTTCCAAATGTGGCTCAAATTATACTTCTTTTTTTTTTTTTTTTTTTTTTTGCAGTACACGGACCTCTCACCGTTGTGGCCTCTCCCGTTGCGGAGCAACAGGCTCCGGACGCGCAGGCCCAGCGGCCATGGCTCACGGGCCCAGCCGCTCCGCGGCATGTGGGATCTTCCCCGACCGGGGCATGAACCCGTGTCCCCTGCATTGGCAGGCGGACTGTCAACCACTGCGCCATCAGGGAAGCCCTCAAATTGTACTTCTATTGGTCAGTGCTGCTCTATCCATTGCATTCTCATAGTCAAGGCTGACCGTGTCTTAGTCCATCTGGAGCTCCTTGCTTCTGGGCCACAAGGCATGGGAAGATGGGTGCTACCTTCCTTAGCACACAGCACAGCCATCCCTCTGAGGGGCTGCCACCACTTGGGGCCCTGCACGGGCTCCCAGCCCTAAGCCTTTCTCAGGAACGCTCCCCGTCTCTCCTCTCTTCTTATACTCGTGGGCCTCACCCACCTCCTCCTCTCCTGGGACACTCAGCATCACTTCAACGGGCTTAGGCTTTCCTTAAAGACTAGAAGAGCCCCTGGCTTCGGGCACCTGCTCCTCCCATGGGCTTCCTGCTTCAAAGGAATCCCTCAAGACACAGACACAAGACAGCATGGCTACCTGCTTGAAAGGGGGAAAACAGGACAACTAGAGGAAGAAGAAACCTAGATGAATACTTCAATGCATTGTCACTATCGAACTATTTCATGTGCTTGTTTTTACTGGTGGTGACTGTTTTTTTTTAACAAGTGATAGCAAGAAAAAATAGCATTTACTTTTAGTTTATTCATGGTTTTATTTAACAAACACTTAGCGGGTGTCACATACCAGGTACTGCTGAGAGCTGTTTACAAAATACGAACTCATCTGATTCTCATTACAACCTTATGAGGTAGGTCCTATCATTGTCCCCATTTTACAGGAAAAAACTGAGACACAGAGAAATCAAGTAACTTGCTCAAGGTCACACAGCTAGTAAGTGGAAGAGCCGGGATTTGAACCCAGGCAGTCTGTCTTTAGACATTGCAGCCCTACTTACATGGTAATTACTGAGAGTTCCTTTTGAGAATTGAATGTTTTAAATGTAACTTATTTTTACAGTCAAAAACTCATTTTCCTTTAGGTTGACCTTTAGGATCTCTTTTAAAGATCATGCCTTTGCTCTCTAAATCAGTCTTGCTATGCCATTGACCAAAACACCTAACCATTTGAAAATAACCTCTTTCACCTTTTCAGAAAACAGCTTTCCAGGAGAGTTTTCTCCCTGATGCTATCAGAGCCATTATTTTTCTTCTTTAGCAGTTGTCAAATAGTTGCAATTTGATAGGTGAAGGATTCAAGGTTGAGGTGGCCCTGCCAGAAAATAAATAACACGGTTGGTTTCACAGCCAATGACACCATTCTTCAATTTGCTGGTGAGTTAGAATTTCTTTGAAATATATGTAAAGGACTCTAGAAATAGAAGGTATGGTGCTCTGTCTTCTCCATTCATGAGAAACTTGAAAACAGAAGCATTCCCAGCAGGAATGACCCTGACAACACAGCAGGAACCTCCAAGCCAGTCTTTGCCAAGTAGGTGGGATGGAGAAGCAACCCCAGAGGGAAGAAGAATAATGACTCACCTTTGGTTTCAGGTGCTCCTGGGCACCGAACCTCTTACAGCAGGAAGTTAGATCACAAGTCCTGTTAAGAAACACCAGCTTCATTTTCCAATTCCATTAGCTATTCCTTGACTTTCGTTCCTCTGGGGTCAAGGCCACATCAACTCCAGCACTGGGGTCTCCATCAACTGACCACCCAATGCCCTGTCACCTTTGACCCTGGGACTGCAGGTGTGGACAGGGCCATCAAAGGCCCAGCTGTGTGGCTGAGGTTCAGTTTGTGGCTGGGCTCAGTTTTGCTGTGATTTTTTTTTTGTTTTTGGCTAAGCCACGCATCTTGTGAGATCTTAGTTCCCTGACCAGGCCAGGGATCAAACCCAGGCCCTTGTCAGCAGAAGCACAGAGTCCTAACCACTGGACCGCCAGGGAATTCACTCAATTATTTTTATATCTTTTGAGATTTTTAAAACAGTTTTTCAAATTTTAGTTAGATGTAAATTCTTCAAGGGCAGAATTTTTGGAATTATCTTTGTAGTCCCCGGATTTGGCACAGAGAGATCAGCACGGAACTCAGCAAAGGTGTGCTGCAGGAAAGAAGGTAGCCAGTCTTCCTCTGTGGCCTGCAGGGAACACTGTGATGGGTTTCCTTTTGTCTCTAAATATTTTTCCCTTAGGTGAGAATATAAGACACCATTTACAATCCTACTTTTTTTTCAGTTAACATGATATAGGCATTTTCCTGTGTGCTACAGTCTGAATGCTTGTGTCCCCTCTCCCCAAAATCCATACGTTGAAAACCTATGCTCAAAGTGATGGCATTAGGAGGTGGGTCCTTTGGGAGGCGATTAGGCCCTGAGGATAAAGCCCTCATGAAAGGGCTTAGTGCTCTTATAAAAGAGGCCCTGAAGAGCTCTCTTGCCCCCTGCACCATGTGAGGATACTACGAGAAGTCTGCGACCATAGAGGGCCCTCACCCAACCATGCTAGCACCCTGATCTCAAGCTTCCAGTCTCCAGAAATGTAAGAATTAAATTAAACTACTTAGTCTCCAGTATTTTGTGTTAACAGCCCACATGGACTAAGACACTGTTACCGTAAATTCTTCTCATTTTTGGTATTTATATGTGGTTGATTAATATTCCATTTATGAACGGAATTTTCAAACCAAAAATTTTCAAACCAAAATTTTCTAAGCCATTCTTTCGGTGTTCAGCATTTGGATTATTTCCTCTTATTAACTATTATAAATAAATCTATGGCCAGCTCTTTCATCTGCATTTTGGCTTAGTTTCTTAGGATTCCCTGAACTGGAGTTACTGGGTTAAAGGGTATGAACAGCTTTTTGCTAATTTGATAGTTTAAAACATGTCATCTTGCTGTTTTAATCTGTATTTCTTTCCTGGATAATGGCACCAAACATTTTTCTTTATCTTTGTTTACTAGTTGTACTTCCTCCTTTGTGAATTGCCTGCTCATGTCCTTTGTCCTTTGCTATTCGGGTCTTCGTATTTTTCTTATCAATTTGCATGAGTTTTTTTCCATTATGAAGATTCTAACTCGTGCTATATTTACTAAGAACAGTTTCCCTCTTTCTGTAGTAAGGGTTTTATTGTTAGAGTGTTTGTTTATTGATACAGACATTTACCAATTTTTTTATAACTTAATAAGTGTTTTCCCTCATGGTTTTATTGTTTCTAACATTGAAATTCTTAAAAGAGAGGCCCATACCCACTAGGTCTCTTTCTAAACTTCATTCTCTCCAAAATTCACCATCATCCAGCTCTTGACTCCAGGACGCTTTGCAAACTGCCCTTTCTAGCATCACCAATGACCTTCTACCACCTTTCAAGTCCCATAGCCCCACTGGACCCTCTGGAGGCATCTGGGAGGTGGAGAGCACCTCTCCCAACGGCCTCAAAGGTAGAGCCTGTTGTCTGCCTCGCCGGCACCATCCACTGTTTCTTGTTGGCTGTTCCTTCTCAGTCCCCTTCACCAGATCTTCCTCATCCTCCCATTTCCAAAAGTTCTGAGGGATGTCTTCTCTTGTCGATTAAGACATATTTCCCAGGTGACTAATCTCATCTAGTCCTTTGGCTTTAAATGTCAACTTGACGCTGATGACTCCCAAATTTCTGTTGCCAACCTGAACCTTGCCCCTGAACTCCAGACTCCAGCTGGACATCTCCACTTGGATATCTTACAGGCATCTCAAACTTAATGTGGCCACAAGACCAGAGTCAAATCCTTGATTTACTCTCCCAGATTTGTCCTCTGCATCCCAACAAATGGCGACCTCAGCCTCTCAGGTGCTCGCACTAGAAGCCTGAGTCGTCTTTGACTCCTCTCTGTCATACCCTAAATCCAGTCTATCAGCAAGTTTTATTAAATATGTCTGGAATCCAATCCCTTCACTTCCACGCAATCCAAGACTCCATCATCTCTCCCCTGGGCTACTGCTGTAGAATCCCAACTGGTCTTCCTGCTTTCACTCTTGGCCCTTGTATCATCTGTTTCCCACACCACAGCCTTTTAAAAGTAAGGTAGGTCGGGGCTTCCCTGGTGGCGCAGTGGTTTGGAGTCCGCCTGCCGATGCAGGGGACACGGGTTCGTGCCCCGGTCCGGGAAGATCCCACATGCCGCAGAGCGGCTGGGCCCATGAGCCATGGCCGCTGAGCCTGCATGTCTGGAGCCTGTGCTCCGCAACGGGAGAGGCCACAACAGTGAGAGGCCCGCGTACCACAAAAAAAATAATAAATAAAAAATAAATAAAAATAAGGTAGGTCATGTCACACCATGGCTCAGAACCTTCCAATAAAGACTTTACTGTGTCCTATAAGTCTGTACATAATCTGACTCCCACCCCACCTCCCTATCTCCTCCCTTGCTTACTCTGCTCCAGCCATTTTGGTTGAGTGTTTCCTTAAAGACACCAAGCGAGCTCCTGCCTCAGGGAGTTTGCACCTGCTCTTCGTGCCACCTAAAATGCTCCTCCACACATACCCATGGCTTACTGCCTCATCTGCTTCAGATGCTACTCAAATGTCCTCTCATGAGAGACACCTTCCCTCACTCTGCTTTATCTTTCTTCATAGCACTTATTGTCACTTAACATATGATATGTCTGTCGTCTGTTTCCACTGACTAGAATATAGCTCTGGGGTAGAGCGCCTCAAAGTGGTTCCCCATGGCCCCCGCCTCCTGGTATACATGCCCTGATGTAATGCCCTCCCCTTGGGTGTGAGCTTGACCTGGCAGCTTACTTTAAAACAAATGCAACCTGGAAAAGGTGATCGAATGCCACTTCCAAGATTAGGTTACAGAAAGACTAATTTCTATCCTACCTCCCCGTAACCTCCAGCCAAACGGTAAGGCCCACATGGCCATGAATTGATGTCTCTGGCCAACAGCCAGTGAGGACCTGAGGCTAACAGCCACGTGAGTGAGCGGGACACAGGTCCTCCCCAGAAGGCCTTGGGATGATGGCAGCCCCAGCCGATATCTTAATTACAGCCTCAGGAGAGTCCCCAAGTCAGGCCATGTCCAAATTCCTGACCCACAGAAACTGGGAAATAATAAAGGTTAGTTGCCTTACGCTGCTCAGTTTTGGAGTAATATATTACGCAGCAATAGATGACTAAAACAAGGTCCAATGGGGGAAGAATCCCTGTTTGTTTTATTCACATTATCCCCAAAATCTAGAAAAGTGCACATAGTATTACCCAGCGATGTTTCTGAGTGAGTGAATGAATGAATCTCAGGACTTGTGCTAAGTCCTGAAATTGCTTGCTCTGGACAATGTGGCTTGCATATATGAGTCCCAGAACTACTTCAGCCATTTTACTACCATTTGTGAAGCCAACCTGAAGGCAAGGCCAACAGAGAGGGGGCAGAGCCAGGAATATAGCAAAGTTGCAAAACCGGAGCCCCAACTAACACACCTGCCCTACCAGCAAAGTTTTTTGGTCATCTGAGCAAAGTTTAAGCTAACTTGGGCTGAATTTTCAATAACTTGAAACTAAAAGCATACTAACTATTACATTTTTTATGGCATCTTTTTCTCCCCTGCCCCCATATGTTCTGCTTTACCTTTTTCTTTCCTCTGCCTACCCCGTTATGGCAGAGATTACAGCTGTCAACCCAGGTTCCATTCTCCCTTCTTCGCTATCAGACGAACCACAATTTAGTTGGAGCGGTAAGGGGCTAGCTAAAGAACTACATCTCCCAGCAGCCCTTGAAGATCAGTCATGTGACTAAATCCTGGCCAATGTAAGCAGAAACTATGGAGTGGGTCTTCTAGAAAGACTTCCTTCAAAGCAGGCTCACTTGGCGGGCAGATACACTTTTCTCTTGGCCTCTTCCGTTTTCCTTCTGCCTGAAATGGGATGGTGGGACCTAAAGTGACCATTCTGTGATTGAAGTAAATTTGAGGAGGAAATACATACACTAAATATGGTGAGAAAAAGAGCCTGGCTCTCTAATGAAGCCAACATACTAACCCTGAGAACCCCACCTCAAAACTTCTGTGATGAGAGAATTACAAGTCCTAAGCTTATTCTTTGTTTTTTCTGTTACCTGTAGTGTAACTGATGTAACACTTAAACCCAGAGTCTGTCCTTGTCTTCTCTTTTCATGCCACACACTTCTCCCGGCTGATCTCATCTGCTCCCGCAACTTCAGGAACCATCTACATAATAAAGACGCCCAGACAGATGCCTGCACCTCCTGCCTGTCTCCCAAGCTCCCAAAGTGACTCCTAGATATCCCCACTGGGTGGCACTTAAAAGCACGTTAGGGGACAGCATGGACTGTGGAGTCAGGTAGATATCGTTTCCAACCCTGACTCTGTTACCCTCCAAGAAACCTGGGGTGAGCAACAGCACCTCTGAGCCTTATCTGTGAAATGAACATAATAATACTACTTCATAGGGCTTCCCTGGTGGCGCAGTGGTTGAGAGTCCGCCTGCCGATACAGGTGACACGGGTTCGTGCCCCGGTCTGGGAAGACCCCACATGCCGCAGAGCAGCTGGGCCCGTGAGCCATGGCCGCTGAGCCTGCACATCCGGAGCCTGTGCTCCGCAACGGGAGAGGCCACAACAGTGAGAGGCCCATGTACAGTAAAAATAATAATAATAATCATAATACTTCATAGGGATTTGTTTTAGAGATTTATTTTCTCTTTTTGTAATTTATCTTTTTTTCATCATCTTTATTGGAGTATAATTGCTTTACAATGTTGTGTTAGTTTCTACTGTATAGCAAAGTGAATCAGCTATATGTATACATATATCCCCATATCCCTTCCCTCTTGCGCTTCATAGGGTTTTTATGACAAAAATATATGTGAAAGAGTGCCTGGCATATAACCAGTGCTAAATATGTTTAGTTCTCTCCTCCCATCACCCCCTCCACCCTCTCCTCTGCCTTTTGTTCTCTCACCTTCAGGTAAATGGCTTTACCAACTACCACATCTCTCAAGCTAGCAATCTTGGACTCTCAGCTTCTCTCTCTGTCATTCCCCATTATTCCCTCATAGCCAATCAATGACCAAATTCTGTTGCTTTTATCCCAGAACTGTGACTGTGCTTTTCTATCTATCTCCATTATTACTCCCTGGTTTAAACTCTTTTCTCACTTCTGTGGCCTCTCCCGTTGCAGAGCACATTCTCCGGACGCGCAGGCTCAGTGGCCATGGCTCATGGGCCCAGCCGCTCCGCGGCATGTGGGATCTTCCCAGACCGGGGCATGAACCCGCATCACCTGCATCGGCAGGAGGACTCAACCACTGCGCCACCAGGGAAGCCCCCTGGTTTAAACTCTTACTAGCCCTTGTCCAGCTTATTCCT
Source organism: Lagenorhynchus albirostris (assembly GCF_949774975.1). Lineage (NCBI taxonomy): Eukaryota > Metazoa > Chordata > Mammalia > Artiodactyla > Delphinidae > Lagenorhynchus > Lagenorhynchus albirostris. The sequence goes on along the minus strand of NC_083111.1, from coordinate 41,151,653 downwards.
ATGGTCAACCACAGGCTCTTCACAACTTACCCTCTATCAGAGTTGCCCCTTTAAAAAAAAAACAGGATCTTGTCTAAACATATCATATCAACCTTTCCCGAATTCTGTTGCCTACAGAATAAAATCCAAATTCTACAGATGATTATCCAAGCTGTCCCCTCCAACGCCTCGCTCCTCCCTCCCCAGGTACTCACCATTCTCCAAACATATCAGGCCTTCCCTGACTCTCACTTCACACCTCTTGGGATGTGTGTGTGCTGCCCCCCGTCACTTAGACCATACCATCATCATCAATATGTGGCCCAGTAGTTTAAACTTTTCTCCCTGCATTTCCCCTTTTGCCTTCACCCATTCTAAAAGGATCTGTTCCTAATCTCAGGGGAGGTGGACAGCAGCGTTGGATTGGAGACACTTCCCTTCCTAGCTTGTATTTCCCCAGCCCTGAGCTCATTGAGCTGACTCCCGGCTTGAGGTGAGGGAGTGTATCTCTGGTGGAAACAGGACCAGAGAGAGATATTTCCCCCAAACCAAGAAGAGATGTCTGGGTCTGGGGAGAGGAAAGAGAGGCCTCTGGGGCCCACCAGAAGCAGGGACTTGAGCCCTGCTTTCTAGAAGCACCAGAAGATATATCAGGCAGTTGGTGGAAATAGCCATTATACGTCAGGGTGATGGGATCCTCTAGCCAGGGTTGCTGTGTCAGAGAAAGTGGCACAGGGGACTGCAAGGCCCTGCAGGCTGAGTAACACACCAGAATATTAGCACGGCCTTGGGGGCAGCCAGAAGCCCCAGGAAGGACTAAGACTGAATTTCCTGCAAGCCTAACAGAATGGGGGCTGAGAGTGAAAATGAAGTTGAATAACAAGAAATCATGAAATGGGGTATATAGCGCCCTGAGTCCCTTACCTGCTTGAGAAACAAGTCTCCACCCATCTTCTTGGGCTCCTGCCCTGCTCCTTCCCATGTGCCCTCTGATCTCTTGCTCTTGTCTTTCAGCCCCAGATTTCTGGCTCCCTGGACTGCTACAGGGAGTTCTTGCCAATCCTCACAACTTCCCTCCTGGTTCCTTGGACTTAGAGTCTCCTGCATAGCTGTTGACTCTGCTGGCTGCTTGTCCCAACATGCCCCCAGCCAGGCCAGCCTCTGGCCCTCCAAGGGTAGGAGTGAGAAGGGACACAGTGAAGAAAGCTTCTTTTTTCCTCTTCTCTATCTGGCAACTTTATTCATCCTTCAGGACTTTGCTAAAATGTCACCTCCTGGGAACCTTCCCTGACCTCCCTAGGTAGCGTTTCCTTCTCTGGGTTTCCACAGTATTTTGCTTCTACCTTTGTCCTTGTCACATGTATTATTATTTGTGTATCTATATGGTGGCCTTTTCACCTTGACTATGAACACCCTAGGGGCGGGAACCATGTCTCATTCACCCGGCACAATGTCAGCTACAGAATAGGGTCTCACAAATGCTTGTTAAGTGCCACTTCTCATGCACCTTTCTATCCTCCTTTTTTCTCTGTATCAGGTAGGCATGTATTTGGCTGCAAGTAACAGAGAACCCAACTACACTGGCTTAAATAAAGATTTACTTTTTTCACTCGAAAAGAAGTCTGGAGGTAAGCAACTTAGGGCTGTCAGAGACCCAGCCTCTTCCTATCTTCCTATCCTGCTAGTTTCAATATGTTGGTCATAGATGCTGTTGTACCTCCAAGCATTACATATGAGTTCTAAACAAGAAGAAGTGGGAAGGGTGAAGAGCCAACTATGTCCCTTTTCATCAGGAAAGCACAGGTTTTCCCAGACTTCTGCTCACATCTCACTGGCCATAATATGTCACATGACCACCCGTAGCTGCAAGGGAAGCTGAGAAGGGGAAGGCGAAGGAGAAAGTGGAGGAGCCTGGGTGTGAATGAGAACATTTTGGGCCCGAGCCCAGACCTACTGAAGCAGAAATGTTGGGGGTGGAGCTCACAGTCTGTGTTGTATCAAGCCCCCTAAACAATTCTGATTCAGCTGAAGTTGGAGAACCATAGTCATATATGGTGGCCAGTGTTCTCAGAGGGAAAAATCCTAGACTAGAATTCAAATCACCCATTTTTTACTATAAATTTTGCTACTGGCCAGCCAGGAAATGTTGGGTTTTTGATCACTGAGTTGTTGTAAGGACCAGTTTAAATATCGTAGATGAAAACATTTTGAGAGCTGTAAGTCATTGGACAATTATACTAATTTTGAAATTATAAATTTCTTAGTTCACAGTTTATGTAGCTGGCATGTTCAGCAGACTGTAAATGCCTGGGAAAAGAAAAACTACCCATAAATGGTATGAAGAGATTGAAAAGTTACGACAGAAAGGGACAAAAATAGAAATTGAAACCACAGACGTTCAAAATACACTGTTATCAAAAACAAATGTTTGCAGCAGCCCCAGTGGTTGCTGCTACAGGTGGTTTCCATGAGAGGAAGGAGGACATACGTGGTTTCAAAACAAATACTTTGGAGGATAATGCAATGGAGCATTTAGGGGAAAGGGTTGGTAAGAAGATGTGGAACAAATACAAGGGATTTGGTGTTCTGCCATTTGGATTAAACATACTAAGACCCCATTGTCTGAGTTCCAAGTAGAGTGTCCATCCCTCACTGTAGTAAAACCTTCTCCCTCGGTCTATTTACTCCACAGCAGTCACCCAAGTAACAGACACTGAGTGGTTTTCACTGGTGAACTTGGCGGGTTCATCAGCTACTCACTAGGCCCCAGGGAAGTCATAGTCAGATCTACATTTGCCTTCAGATCACATTCTCAGGTTAGGAACTGGCCATGACTGAAATAGCAGAGCTCTACCAACACTGGGACCGTGACCTGTCTGCTCAGGTGAAAACCACAGTGTTGAGAAGGAAGTGCTGACAACTCTGTGAATACACTAAAAATCAATGAATGTACAATTTAAATGAGTGGATTTTATGACAGCTGAAGTATATCTCAATAAAGCAGTTTTAAAAAAAATGAAGTGTTTGCAGTCAGAGACCCTGTGACACAGAGGCAGTGAGCAACTCAGAGACTGTGTGTCCATGTGTCAGTTAACTTTGTACAAAATGTGAAGCCAAGCTTTATTTACTGATTGATTTAACATCTGGTCTCCAACACACACGTGCTGTGATAAGAGAGCTTATAGAAGCAAAATCACAAAGCCACGTGCTCCTTGGCCTGGTGAAAGAAGGTAGCGATCTGCATGTGAAAAGTTGATGATGTAACCAGCTGAAACCGGTAGTGACCTGGAGCCCAGCTCAGTTCAAATAAATAGGCCAACGCTGGGTCACAGATTCCAAATATTCCACCACTTTTGGAACTGGACTTCCTGGGGGCGTTTCCGTTCACCAATCAGTCAGATAGAGCCTCACCTATTTCTCCTCCTTCCCCTTCCATGGACCCAAGTCTTCCCTCACCCCAGCAGAGCCCTGAGTGCAGTGCTAGTAGGTAGCCAGGACAGCTGTAATTCCATATGTGATCGGGTTTCCTCTGCTTCTTTCCTGGGGAATTATTACAGTTATTGCTGGTATTGAAACGGAGTTGGTGAGACAGTGAGTCTCAGGGTCAAGTTAGTGACCTGGTTACGTTAGTGACCTGACACTTTAACACCTCTCGATCCCATACCTTCTCAGTCTTCTTGGCTGAATAGTCCTTATCCTTCTACCTTCTAAACGTCAGAGGCCCAGGCTGGCTTTAACTATTGGTAAAAAGCTGACATGTCACACATTTGCATCAGCAGCCCCCAGCTGTCCCTCGAGCTCCAGGCTCAAATACTCAATTGCCTGGAACATTTCTCCTGAATATCCCAAGAGCATTTCAGACTCAACACGTCTGAAACTCCAGGTTCTAATTTCCCATCACATTTAGAATGAACTCCAGGGCTTCCCTGGTGGCGCAGTGGTTGAGAGTCCGCCTGCCGATGCAGGCGACACGGGTTCGTGCCCCGGTCCGGGAAGATCCCACATGCCGTGGAGCGGCTGGGCCCGTGAGCCATGGCCGCTGAGCCTGAGCGTCCGGACCCTGTGCTCCGCAACGGGAGAGGCCACAACAGTGAGAGGCCCCCGTACTGCAAAAAAAAAAAAAAGAAAGAAAGAAAGAAAAAAAGGAATGAACTCCAAATTTCTCGTCCCTGCTTGCACGTTCCCTCATTACTCTTTGGACCTCATCTCCTTCCGCTGCTCCCTCCCTCACCACCCTCCAGCCACACTGCTGGTCCTCTACGTACAGCTGGGGTGGACTTTACACTTACTGTTCCTTCTGCCTCTCCTACGAGTCACTGGTTAGAGCTTCACAGAGCCTATTTTGTCCTGTACATCACTCAGGGCTTGACTCAAAATTCACCTTCTGGAGAGGATTTTCTTGACCCACTGTCTCAATATCACTCTCCTGAAGGTTGTAGAACTCAATGTTACACTAATAACATTTAATAACATGTTATTAGGTTACACTAATTATATTTTAACAAGCTCATACTATAGTACCCAGCATTATATTAAATAGTTTACATGCATGATCTTATTTAATCTTCAGAACCACCTAATGAGACATTCTTATCATCCCCATTTTATAGGAGAGGAAACTGAGGCTAAGAGAGGTCAAACCCAACATCATATAGTTTGCACTAAGGTCTGATTCCAGAACTGTGCTCTTAACCATTAAATTCAGTTGCTTTTCTCTTTAAATGCTGTTCTTTATTATGGACAATATGGCTTCTAGGAGTTTACTTTCCAGGATTAATTAGTTTCAATTGCACTTGTGTCTGAGGAGGTAAAGTCACTCTGGTGTATCAGTGTGTACTAGGGAAGGGTTTATTTTCCAAACTCTGGTTTTAAACATTCAGATAATACAAAATGCAGGCTTCATAGGGACAAATTCAAACATGGGTTCAGACCACCTCTGTGGTTCTTGCTTATAGACCTATTAAAGAAGATGAGGGTATTTGGCTCTGAACTTCGTTGTTTGGGGCCACTCAAGTTCTCCAAAGCTATTAATGCTTTTAAGCTTAGGTTTTTTCTTTTTAAAAAATCTTATTTCTACAAGGTGATTATAAACAAAATCCTTAAAGTAAAATCCTTAGAAAAAGGTCAATGTGCTGATGAGAACAAACATTATCAAAAATTTTACGTGTCCCAGGCACTTTCCTGCTTTCACTGTCTCTTACGTAGGTATTATTCCCCCTCTTTTACGATGGAGGAAACTGAGGCACTCAGAAGATAAATAACTATCCCCACTACAGCACAGGAAATCTGCAATTTCCTGTTCCTTCCTTCTTTACGAGACAGCACATGCCCCAAAGTGGTTTTGCCTTCCCAGGATGCCACACAATTGACTACCTGAGAGCCATTCTCTGACACTTGTTCTTAGGGCTCTGAAATTTAGTTCCGTGATATAATGATAAACACGAAAATTTACTTCTCGGGGACCTATATGCCTTTGTGGAAGTGTGGCCAAAACCCAAAAGACTACAAAGGAATTTAAAGTTCTGGGCCAGTCCTCTTCAACTCAGGTAACCATCAGATACCAGATCGTGCTAAATTCTCAGTGACACTGTTTAGTACGAGAACAACGCTATTCCTTGAGCACAAGGACTCTCTACTTGCAACCTTTGCACTGGCTCTTCTGGCTGCCTGGGCTGCCTCTTCCCTATGTCCTTCTGTCCTCAGAGAAGCCCGATGACCATCCTACCTCCCCACCAGCCTCTCTCTAATCCTGTATCCAGCTTTGTTTTTCTTCACGGCACTCATTACATTCCATACTTATCAGCTGATTGTATCTCCTCCATTAGAGGGAAGCTTCCTGAGGGCTGAGACTGTTCACTGCAGTATCTCCAGTGCTTGGCATAGAGTAGGTGCTCATTAAATAATTACTGAATGGGGGCTTCCCTGGTGGCGCAGTGGTTGAGAATCTTCCTGCCAATGCAAGGGACACGGGTTCAAGTCCTGGTCTGGGAAGATCCCACATGCCGCAGAGCAACTGGGCCCGTTAGCCACAGCTGCTGAGCCTGCGTGTCTGGAGCCTGTGCTCCCCAACAAGAGAGGCCGTGACAGTGAGAGGCCCGCGCACCGCAATGAAGAGTGGCCCCCGCTCGCCGCAACTAGAGAAAGCCCTCACACAGAAACGAAGACCCAACACAGCCAAAAATAAATAAATAAACTAATTAAATTAAATTAAATTTAAAAATTAAAAAAAATAAGGTGATTAAAAATGTAGGTTCTGGAGTCAGTTACTGAGATCCTTAGCTGTGAGTTCTGGGGAAATTTATTTCATTAAAAAAATAATTATTATTATTACTGAATGAATGAATGGATGTTGTAAACACAGCAGGCCTGAATGAATGGGTGGGTGACGTTCAGTCTTTATGGGGCTATACTATTCACATCCCCCTTCTGTCTGAGCTACAAAGGGAGAGATATGACTACTCCTTCCAGAGGAGTAAACAGGAAAAAAGACCCCAAAAGAATAGAAATCAAAAACCCTCCTGCCTCTGATGAGCAAGGTTTTCATGGCCAAAACCATAAAAAACGTGGACAATTAAGAACACGAATTAATCTTGCAAAATGTAATGGATCTTTAAGGTAGTTAATTCCAGCAAAAAGAATAACCCAATAAACAAGTTTTCCTTAAATAGGCAGACTATGCAGGCAGTGTGCAGCTTACATAAGTAGCAATCTCATCGTCTGCATCACCCTTTTGAGAAAGGCAGCAAGACACGTTCTGCTCAAGCTGTCCCCAAAACAGAGTGATTCATGCTTACAGACCCCACCTGGGGCTGCCTCTGGCACATGCAGGCTGTTGGGCAATGACCCAGAAGTAGCCATGTGAGTGAAGAGGTAGCATTAGCAGCAGAAGCTACAAAAGACCTCTGCTCACACACTTCAGATAACGGCTGCCACTGCCCTGGGACTGGTCGTGACTGCCCCACCCAGAGGGTCTCTTCAGCTTCATGGCTCCCTGGGGTGTGTGCTGGCGTACGGAGGGCCACTCTAGATCATAGATCTAGGCCACATCCATGAAGGGATGACTCACCTTCTGCTCTGCTGTAAGGATGAGTTTTAATATAATTTTAAATAACTGGACACTTTTCTGTGCATTCACCTAGAAAATAAAAAGCCTTTAAAGTCAGGACTTTACAGAAACTGGAGAAAGCACACTAGGTCTGGGGAACTGTTGTCAATCACTCACAATCCAGCATATACCACCACAGCTCTTGGGAGCTCTTCTCCCCAAACACTGGCTGCTGAGTGAGGTGGTCCGGCCTCCCTTCTCCTTTCTGGAGCCTCAGCCAGAACACAGACCCTTTTCATTTTAAGGATTTTATTTCTAATCACCATGTGGACACAGGGTTTAAAAAACCGAATCTGCCAGAGTTACAAAGGTTCCAAAGTCTTGAAAAGCTAGGACACAATGGCCCTAGTATCATTTCTGACTTCTTCCTGAGACGGCAACTGGCAGCCCAGTTAGATTTCTGTTGCCTGTTTTTATTTCAGAAAGTGCAGTTCACCAAACCTCTCGCTTCCTTCTGTTCCAGGCTTTCTGGAGACCAAGACAGACCCTTTTTTTCTTTCTCTTATGACAACAGATTTCACTGGAATTCCAAATGATTGTTTTCTCAAGATTCACCAAAAAAAAACCCCCAAAAACAAAAAAGAACTTCTGTCTTTCCCAGATACTTGACAACATGCTGGACGGATGGTAGAAGCCCAGCAGACCATATGTGTTGATGGACGGACTGAAAATTACCTGGGCACACTTCATTTTTGGAGTCTTCTCAGTACAGACTGAACGACTTGTTGCTTTGTTGCTCCAAGGTTGCCCTGAGCAGCCAGCCTACAGGGTTCTCCATGTGCAGCTTGGTAGGAAATAACGTTCTTCAGCAGCCTTGATGCAACTGGCAGGGTAATGGCCATAGACTCCCTTTGTTAACAGGAGGCAGGGGTATTAGCTGTACTGTTTCTGGATGTTGGCAGAAATGTGGTCCTGCCCTGTGGTCCTTCAGAGCAAAACTTGAGGTTGAATCTCTTTTGTTGGGGTAGATAAGGCAGTGTATTGAGCTGCATGGAAAACAGACAGGAGGACTCTGACAGATGGGGAAAGGGTCACGCCCACAGCAGGGGGTCAGCCTAGAAGTGGGTACTATAGCAACCCACTGAGAATTACCCTATGGATTAAAGGATGGTTGGATTCACTGGGTCTTCCCCCGCTGAGTCTTTGTCAGCCAACAGACAAGAGGCTGGTTTGCAGCTGTGTGATTTGACAGTTTGGTTGGGTTCAGACAGCTCTGTGCTGTGGAGATGACATTACCCCTGAGTCTCACTGCATGTATGTATGTAAACCAGTGACACACCAAGGAGAAACGCGATGGGAGCCACCCACTCTACATGCAGTCAACAAGCAGTGAATTTCTGTGTGTGTGCGTGTGTGCCTGTGTGTGTGTATAGAATTTAAAAACAATTAAAAAAACTGACTAAAATTCAGTTTGCTTTTTATTATTTTCATGCTCCAACAGTTCCAAACAATGTACAGTGATAAAATACTCCTCCCTCCTAGAAGCAGACTTCTCCCACGCCCCCTCCTCCCACCCTTGGTATAACACTGGGATAAACAAGCACCAGGTGGGACGATTATAAATCAGCAAGAGAGTAAACAGAAAGCAAATGACTCCTGAGATAAGATAACAAAATTATCCCCAAAACTCTGCTTTGTGAAGTTTACAGAAGGTTGATCTGTATGCTATGGGCCTTTCTCTTGTTTTGCTTTGTGTTTTGGTGTCCTATTGCTGCTTTTAAACCACCCCCACCCCCAACATTTAGTGCCTGAAAACAACAATCATTTATCTGCTCACAATTCTGCAGTTTTGGCGGGGCTCAGTGAGGATGGCTCATCTCTGTTCCATGTGGTGTCTGCTGGGCTTGAACCTTCCTGGAGGGCTTTTTCACTCACAAGCCTGGTACCTCAGCTGAGACAGGCTGAACATCTAGGGGCTAGTCAGGCATCTCTCTCTTTCCACGTGGTCCCTCCACATAGCTTGGACTTCCTCACAACATGGTGGGCTCTTCTTATGTGGTGGCTGGCTTTCCCCAGACTGCAAAGCAGAAGCTTTCAGGCTTGCTTAATGTCTGGTCTTGGGAGACCTCAAACATTATTTCTGCCACATTCTATAGGTCAAAGCAGTTACAGGGCCAGCCCAGATTCAACGGGAAGAAAAAAATAGACTTCACTTCATGATGGTGATATTGTTGTGACCATCTTTGGAATCATCTACCTCACATTGTTTTCTCTGTCATAACAAGGCATTGTATGCTTTCACATTGTCTTTAATGGTGATAAATTTTATCAAGTTGGAAAAAGGTAGGTCTCAATGTGACCTCTTAAAAATTAGATCCTTAAAATTATCATCATGCCTGGGTTCTGAATGGGAAGATGGTCTCTTCACGAATTGCTAAGAAGAAACAAGAGACTATGGGGCTCCTAATGTAGCAGTGACATTTGAGAGAAAATACTAGGATTAGCCAAAACCTAAAATCCAAGTTAAACGTTTGGTCTACTTTCTGAGAAAAAGTCAAATGGCCCCCGAATTTTGGTTATTACTTCTGGGTATCAGACAATCCCCCGCACTTTGATTTACACCCTTTAAAACCAGTATTGTTGGAAGCAGACTGACCACAGACTACTTGTGAGGGCCAGAATGTGAGAGTCAGATACTTTCAGATACTTAATGTATGATAAACCTGTTGAGGGTCGCTATAAATTTCACCCTAGGTTAGAGAACCGCATCTCAGTCCAAACAAGATCAATCTAAGAGTGGAGACACATCAAAATGACTCCCTTGCCTTTGCCAGACAGTGAATCCATCTATACGGGTACAGAGCTTTGGTTTGGAAAGTATTTTCAAGCCCACTGTCTTACTTTCCTCTCACTATAAATAACCCGGTGAGCAGGTAGGCAGTCGTGTGAATGCCCACAGTTTGTACTGCGTAAACAGCAGAATAGAGGTCATGGGCTCCCTAGGTCACAGGAGAGCCTGGATGCAGCCACGCTCCTAACTCTTCTTCCTCCAGGATGCTCCTCGTCTTCCATAGCAAAGGGCCTCCAGGCTCCTGACGTCTCTGCCTTCAGGTCTGGTCTGATGGCCTCTTCTGCCTCGCCGGCCTCTGGGTTGAATCCTGAGCTTGCAGGCGAGTTCAGTCAGCTCCCAGTGTCAGTTACCACAGCGAGGTGGGGCCTGGCTCCTGGTCTTAAAAAGGAGGTTGGGTGGGCGGCATCCCTGTATCTGGAGCCCAGACTTTCTCTCCTAAGAAGACCAAGAAGTTAAGTGGGCCTGCGTCACAGTCTTTGGCCTCCATCACCCTCCTCAATGCCCTTAATTTTCCTCTCAGAGCAGAAAACACTTTGTGTCCCTCTACGCCCCAAACGCTCGGCCCCTCACTTGGCCAAAGGGACAGCTGGGGCCGGGGCTCTTCCTCTCCCCTTCCAGTTCCAGTTCGTCCTCACACTCCAGTGGGTTCCCATTTTTGTTCGCCCCCAGCCCCTCCTCTCCTCTCTCCCAGGCGCCCCAGTACCAGCTCCCACCCCCACCCCCTCTACTCCCGCTTCCGCTCGCCCCTCTTCTATCCCCTCGGCGCCCGGGCTTTGTTGCCCGGGCTTGTTTCTAACTCGAGAGCGTCGCCCGGCTCGGCGCCAGGTCACGTGCGTTAGTGACAACCTCTAGCAGGGCGGCCCCGGGGCCCCCGCGCCGCCGATTGGTGGGCCGGGCCTGGCGCGGCCCCGGGGCGGGGCGGGGCGGGGCGGGGCGGGGCTGCCCGGCGGGCGGGCCCGACGGGCGGGCGCAGCGGCCGATCAGCTGTTCCGAAGCTGCACAACAACAAAAGGAACGAGACGGGCCGGCGGCGGCCAGTGGCGCGGCCACAGGAGGGCTGGACCGGCCCCGCGCCCCGAGCCCCGCGCCCGCCGTCCGGGAGCCGCAGCTACCTCAGCCGCCCCGCGCCGCCAGCGCACCGGTTCCCGCCAAGCCGGGCACCCGCTGCCTTCGCCGCCCGTCCGGCTGCTGGTCGGGCCCACGTAAGTGCGGGCGGGGCCGGCGTCCAGGGCCGCTCGCGCCCGGCCGCCCCGCGGCGTTGCCCGACCCGCGCGCCCTGCCCTCGGGTCGGCCCGCGAGCCGCGGTCGGTGCGCTCCCTGCCTCCGCTGCCTCCGCTGCCTCCGCTCGCCACTGCGGGCCGGCCGTCCACCCGCTCGGCAGACCCTCGTTGGTCCCGGGGTGAGGGCGGAGGCGGCGCCCGGACACGGGCCGGCCAAGCCCTGGCGAGGGGCGGCGGTTGGGTGTTCGGTTTCTGCCTCCTCCCCAGAGTGTGGCCTGTTTTCTTGGCCGCGGCGGGACCTCCTCCTCTCTCTCCTCCTCCTCACTCCCCTCCACTCCTCCTCCTGCCCTCCGCCGTTGGACTGCAGCTGCCCGCTGAGGACTCGGCGTCGGAGCCCCCGGCTCCGGAGGAGCGAGCGCGGCCGCCGCCCCGGGACGCATCCCCCCCAGGCCCGCGGCGCCGCCGTTGCTCCTCCCGCAGCCCTCCCAGCGCAGGGTCGCGCTCGGCAGCGCAGCGGCTCAGTTACCCGGCGACCGGCGCCCGCCGAGTGTCCGCCTGTCCCTTGCATGTTCCTTGACCCTGCTCGATCTTCCACATCACTGTTTGAGGTTGCACGTGTGGAAAGAGCAGTTTCCCTGCCCATCAGAATTAAAACCCTCATCGTTTTGATCACTCGCGCTGATTGGGTGCTTCTCATGTGCCATATACTATGTGAGGACTTTACATGCGTTATCTCAAATTGATTCCCACAGTAACCCTCTGAAGTAGGCTGTATTACGCATAGGAAACCTGAGGGCCCAGAGAGATTGAGTAACTTACTCAAGACTACACAGACAGTTAAAGGGAATTGGTTTTTCTCTTTAAAAAGTTACAGATGAATTTTACTTAGGGATTCCTTGTTTTTATTGTATTTCCTAATTACACCTGCTCATTATCTTCTATGTTAATTCCAGTTAGAGTAGATTTAGGAAGAGCTCCCCTCCCCCCTTCCATCATTCGGAAAAGAACCTTTTCTGAATACAAAGTAGTTTTGGGAAAGGGGAGTGGAAAGCGACCCATGGGATCATTGAACAGAGGTAATAATGAGGTGCCCCAAGATCTTGAAATCACTTGCTTGGTAATTGAAATATATATTTCATTGCAGATGTGAAAAGCATTAGGAAGCTTTTGCTTTTAAGTCACAGCCACTGTAATCCTGAATTGGCAGCATAATTTTCAAAGGCTCCTGCCTGGAACCAGGACCTTACTAATTTCTATGACTAAGGTCTCGTTTGTTTTTCCATCCTGTCTTTTGTTCTTTTTTGTGAATGCTCCATCGCTTGCTCATAGCTCTCTTGGGAATGGTCCCACTTTCAAAATTTAAGGTTAACAGGCTGTGAATTACCACTTACTGCTGTCTTTGTCCGCTGTCATTCAGCCTTCAGAGCCAACCTGGTGGATCCTGGGGAGAATAACCCCCTTGTAGCCAGTTGAATAGGCTAGGTAGAGTGGAACAAGCAAAGACAACTTTCTTCGCTTGGTTTTAATGCAGTTTAAAATTTATTTAGAATCACTCGAATCAGAATGTTTATTTTTCTAAACTAGTGAGAGAACGATCATTTTGAGGCTGCTTTTTGATGACGGTGTGTTAATTTAGCCATTTGATATTTCAAAACTGTCAAGAAGCCACAAGTGTACACATAGTTAGAAGTTAAATCATCAGAGTATTTTTTGTTGTTTTTTTTTAATTTAAAATGTTTTGGAGCCGCCTACTGGCAGCCAAAAGCAACGGAAAAGTGCTGTTCTCTGAAGTTCGTAGAGCCAGAGTTGAGGCTGGAAGGAGCCTGAGAGATCCTGTGCTGGGGTGGGGTGGGGGTGGGGGGGCAGGGGGGAGCAAGGCCCTTGGGACCAGACACACACTCTAACGCTGGCCCTAGCGCTGACCAGCTCTGTCGCTTTTGAGCAAGTTACTTAATTTCTGAGCCTCAGTTTCCTTATTAGTCAAATGGGACAAATAAGTACCTCAAGTCTGTCACATATAAGCATTCAGTAAATTGTAGCTCTAATTTTTTTTTTTTTTTTTTTTTTTCCGTATGCGGACCTCTCACTGCTGTGGCCGCTCCCGTTGTGGAGCACAGGCTCCGGACGCACAGGCCCAGTGGCCATGGCCCACGGGCCCAGCTGCTCCGCGGCACGCGGGACCCTCCCGGACCGGGGCACGAACCCCCGTCCCCCGCATCGGCAGGCGGACTCCCAACCACTGCGCCACCAGGGAAGCCCTCTAATTATTATATAAACATTTTGTCGATAAAGACACTCAGACCCAAGGATGCTAAGTGACTTGCTCACAGTCATACAACTGGTTTGAAGTGAACTTGTGGTTAATACTTACTAGGTGCCTGCTGTATGCCTGCTTTTAAGTGATACACACTTAATCCTCACAATGGCACTACCCTGAGAAAACTGAGGCACCGAGAAGTTACTATATATCCTGAGTACACACAGGTTCCGGGGAGCTGAGTCAAGATTCCAAACAAAGCAGGCCAGCTCCAGAGCCATGCGGCCCCTAGGTTGGTTGCTTGTCTCAAAAATGAGAAAATAAATCGCACGAACAAGCTCTTCCAGACTAGTAACTCCTTTTCTGAGTTCTCAAACTAGAATCCTGTACCCCATAAGTATTAAACTCAGCCATCTTTCTCTGCCCACAGAACATTTCTACTCATGAAATATGAAAACATTGAAGATAAAAAAAAAAGAAAACATTGATGATAAAATGTTAGGTAATAAAGCGGGATACAAAATTGTGCGTGCATTAGCCTACAATTGTGATAAAAAGAAACTGTGTAGAAGAAAATGTACAATATGTTGACAATGATTGCAACAAAGCATGGAATAATAACTAGTTTCCTTATTTACTTTCCAAACTTTCTAAATGTGGTTTGGTTCATTTTATAATGAAAAAGACATTTTTTAAAAGGGAGGGAATGGAGGTATTTTGAGCCAAGCAGAAGAGGGACAAAGCTGCCTTCTTGAAATGCTGGGGACCAGACACTGTCTCTTTTCTCCACTGGGGTGAGACTGCCAGGCTTGCAGGTACCCCAGAGAACAGCAGCGCCACCTAACCTAGCCTTCATTCCTCTACCTGTTTCCTAAATTGCAGAGCTGTATTTGTAAATTTGTCCTCTTAGGACACTTGCTTTCTCTGGAATTTTTCACTTTAGTTTTATCATTGTCCTAGAGTTGTGAATACGAAAAAGTCAGTGGTATGTGGTGAGGAGTGAAGTCTGAAGTTCTGCTGTGCCTTTCAGCTCCACATAGAACCAGCCCCATGGAGAGCCTCCATTCCTGGGTGGGAGCCAAGGTCAAGAGTAGCAGTGCCTCGGTAGGGACAGTCTCTGGGTCATTGAGAGGACAGGCCATCAAGACATTAGAAAGATTTTTCTAAAACAGTATTGTCCAATAAAAATATATATGCATGTTTAAATTTTTAAGTAGCCACATTAAAAAGGGGCAAAGAAATAGGTGAAATTAATTTAATTTATATATTTTATTTAACCTAATATATCCCAAATTAAATAAGATTAAAAATTTAGTTTCTCAGTCACACTAGTCACATTTTAAATGTTCATTCACCTAATATCCCTGGCAGCCACCTTACTGAACAATTTTAGTGTATTGGGGTCTCTCCAACAGCTCCTGGTGCTTTGTGACTGCTATAGAAAGCAGAGCCAAAGGAACTTTGCAAAGTTAGACCAACCTCACTTCAGGAAACCGAAAGAAGATTGACTTGTGCCGTCCCATGGAAAGCTCCTCCAGAGACCCCTTTCCTGTGGCAGAGCTGCATGTGTTCCAGGCAAAACCTGGCTTCCATGTTATGGTTTTGGAGCTGCAGCCAGAGGGTGCAGTTTGCAGTTGGGAACTTGCAGCTGCCCAACCATAGTGGCCCCAGCATGTTTTCTGCCTTGTAGCTGCCACTTAAGTGGCCTGGGCCCCAGTGACTTACCTCATGCGGCATCACATTTGGGGGAGAAGGGCTCACTCAAGACGAGCAAGGTTTTCCTGTGGGGTGCTCCCTCCCCACCCAGCAGCTCTCACTGGGGCAGGGGCTGAGTCCAGCCCTGTACTCTGGAGAATTGGCATTCTCCCAACCGGGTCAGCAGACACAGAATTGTAGTTGGGGCCGATACATGCCTCCATAATTTAAGAGAAATGGGGAAAAGATTTTGAAAATATCTTTTTTCCCTCCTAGCATATATGCTCAAAACCTTTATTTACATATCAGCTCATCAGCTCATCGGCTGTTTACCCATGGGATAGATCATCTTTTGGGATATGTCAGGCCAATTACACAGCCCGCTTTTCTTCTAAATTCTCTTACATGGAACAGAAATCTGACTTTGTGTTCTCGTACTAGAGCTCCAGACTCCTGGCCATGTTGCTTCCCAGAAGGGTTTCAGGAAGACTGGTTATGCAAGTGATGCTTCCTGTTTACCCGCTTTTCATAATGGATGGCTGAGGATGACAGATTGTGGCCACAGAATATCCCAGTGCCGTCTGTGCGCACAGCTGTAGTACTGCACACGGGCAGTAGCCTGCAGTGTGCCCGTAAAGAACAACCAGGAGCCTCACCAGCTGCAGAGCCGAACTACATTTACAGCTAAACATGACTGTCTTGAAAGTGAAATGTCAAGAGTCTGAAGTTAGGGATTCAAGACTGACACTCCCTGGATGTGCTCACCCACTCTTATGGTTCCTGTCATCCCCTCTGTGTTGATAACTCTCAAATCTGTGCCCCCAGCAGACACCACGCTCTTGGACTGCAGAGTCCTGTACTCAGCTGCCTTCCAGACATCCCCGGTGTGGGATTTGCAGATTTCCACAATTCCATGTGTCCAGAGTGCACAGCCTGTACCTCTGCAGTGTTCCTCTTCCACTGAACTATCCCACCATCCCCCCAGTTGGTCAGGCCAAAAACCTGGGGCATCCTTGACCTTTCCCTCCCCTTCACTTCTGGCTTACAAGGTCCTGCAGGATCTGGTCCCCGCTTAGCCCCCGAGCCCGCTCTCAGGACCGTCCACCTGGATCTTGAGCCACACCGAAGGCGCCACATTCTCACTTATCTGCACATTTTCACAGTGTTCTTTCTCCTCCTTCCTCCGTTCTTGAGCTTCTCAGCCATTCACGATTGAAGTCATTGATTTCAGGTGTCCTTGCCTGACCTCTGCCTGTGTGGATTTGAGGAGCACTGGTACTTCTCCTCAAGTGGCACTCATCACGCTGGGTTGTTGCACTTGCCGTGGGAGGGCCTTGTCTACTGCTGCCTCCGCTGTACTGAGCGCTCGGCCTGACCCGTAATAGGTGCTCAGCAAATATTTGTGACTAATAGTTGACATTGACTGAGAATCTTGTACCAAGTGCCTTGCTAAGTAGGTTGCCTGCACTATCTCATTTGACAAGAGTAGGATCTGGGAGACTGTGTAGGAGTGGTGATTGGCAAAGTCTGGAGAGACACCAGTTGGCTTCAACCAGGGTGAGAGTGGTGGAGAGAAGTAGGTGGATTCGAGCCAAGTGTGCAGCTAGAGGCAACAGGACTTGCTGGGAGTTTGGATGAGGGGTGGAGCGCGGGGGTAAGGATCAAAGGGAGTCGAGGGTAAGGGCTAGGCTTTTGGCCTGAATAACTGCTGGATGCTGCTGCCTCTCCTTCCTGAGTAGGGGGTGAAGGGCAAGTGTGCCTGAGTATGTTTGTAGGGGAAAATTAAAAGATCTCTTTGCTATTTTGGGGGTTTGATACGCCCATCGGGTAGGCAGGCAGAAATGGATATATAAATCTGGAACTCTGGAAGAAGATCAGATGAGGCTGGAGCTCCTCATTTAGAACTCACGGGAACTCCATGAGGTAGAACCACTGCCTCCTGAAATATTGACTTCCTTACTCTTAGGGCATAAACCACAGAGCCAGCATTTGAACCCAGGCACAGTGGTCGTTTCCGGTTCTAGTTGCTGTTCACCTGAGTTTTCTACAGTTTGACTTTCTCCATGCCAGCTGCAGGAATTGTTTTGAAGGTCAAAGTACTTACAGATTTTAAATGTAATTAGGTGTGCTTAACGATCATATGCAAAAACAGAGCGGAGAAAGGGTGCCAGGGAAAGGTGAGGGCCTGGCGTGATAGTGGTCACTCACTGGTCTCTACTGCGGGCTTCATTTGGCAGCTTCTGGCCAGTTGACCATGAACACCCAGTCTTTGCTCTACTTACAGAAAAGTAGTATTTCAGTTGACACACGTTGTTCAAATTTATCCCTTATTATGAAAGCACAGGTGTGAAAAAGAACCAACCCCTTCTTTTGCACATTTTGAGATATTTACAGGTTGTGTTTGAGTACTCGATTCATAATGTTTGTAAAAAAGAGATATTGCACATCTTGTGTTTGAAAGAAGGGAAGAGCCATAGCTGTAGGCTAAGGCATGTGCTTTTTTCTAAGGGTGGGGATATGTGTGTGTATTTTAAAACCACATACACGTATTACATAAACGTGCTGATTTGAAATAACCTTCTTTTTCTCTTTTATTTTAGGGATAATGACTCTTCTTGCTTCTCACCTAAGTTGAATAAGCAACTTGTGCACTTTAATCCCCCGTCAGTGCCATCAGGCTGACAGAAGACAGGTTTTTGAAATCTCAGCTATAAAGACATCCAGCCAACGTCTCAGTCTTGCCTTAACAATGTTTCAGAGACTGAATAAAATGTTTGTGGGTGAAGTCAATACTTCTTCCAACCAAGAACCAGAATTTAGTGAGAAAGAAGATGATGAATGGATTCTTGTTGACTTCATAGGTAAGGGTGTTCTTAGCCGTTAATCATCACAGCAAAAGTGGAAACTCTTGCATCTAGTTTTTGCATAAGTAAACCAGTAACTCTGAAGGTTTTTAAGCCTTAAAAGTAAATAAACAAGAATTTGTCTGAACAATTTGCAGGAAGCATTCTGTGCCGGATGATCAGTCAGGGAAATTGTTTGATGTCAGACTTTGCAGTTTTGCAGCTCTTACACCCCGATCAAATCAGAGGCACTTTAATAGAGAATCCTCATACTAGACAAGCAGTAACCCATTTGGCGCATTATGTGTTTCCTCAGCAGAAGAGAAACAGCCTTAAAAACTGTTCCTGCAAAACCAACATAATCCATCCCTACAGTGATACACACCCCCCAACACACACACACACACACACACGCACGCACACACATACTAGGTGCTGAGAAATTATAATCATTGTGAGTGAATATGAATGGTTTTGTTTCTGACCTAAGTAAAGGGAGGAATGTGAGCATCAGCTAACAGCATCATCTCTTCTTTTTCTGTGCTCTGATGTGATATCAATGTGATACTCCTATCCCGTGGGACTTCAACGACGTGTGTGGACTACGATCTAGACACTTGCACTGGTTTCTCAGCAGCAGAAGACGAGGAAGAAGAAGACATCAGTGAAGAGTCACCTACCGAGCACCCTTCAGTCTTTTCCTGTTTACCCGCGTCTCTCGAGTGCTTAACTGATACAAGTGATTCCTGCTTCCTCCAGTTTGAGTCCTGTCCGATGGAGGAGAGCTGGTTTATCACCCCTCCCCCGTGTTTTACTGCAGGTGGATTAACCACTATCAAGGTGGAAACCAGTCCTATGGAAAACCTTCTCATCGAACACCCCAGCATGTCTGTCTATGCTGTGCATAACCCCTGCCCCAGCCTCAGTGAGGCCCACTGTGGGACTGAGGAATTTCATAACCCAAGCAGTCCCAGGTACGTTGCTCTCTCCACAGACAGTCTGTTTAGTATGCATTTTATTTATTTCTACTACAGTTCAAAGCTGAGTTTTTAGAAGATGCAAAGCAATCTTACAGAGATTCATGAAAGTCTATGCCTAGTGCACAAGGCAGTTGATGGTATGAAAAAACTTATTCCTTTTAGATTTTCAAAAAAGTGAGTTATAGCATGGCCCCAGTCACGTAATGGAGAGCTGTGTCATTTATAAAATCATGCTACTGAATGGGAGGAAAAGACTGGCCTTTCTGCTCAGTATCTTAGAATATAACGCTGGCACTTTATAGACTGGATTATTTGGGGCATCAAAGCCGACAAGAATAGTATATCTTAAAATAAATCTCTTATGATCTTCCAAGTAGTCCTAACTAGGTCACGTCAAATGGCGCTGAACCTTAAAACCTGAGGAATCTCAAGCATGAAGTAAAACGGCAGATTTACCAGAACATTTTGCTCGGAGGGTTGTTATCTGCCTTATGGAGGAAAGATTTCATACCCAAACCATGTTTTGCTGTTACACGGGTGTCCCAAGTGCTCTGAAAGGCTCTGTTCGAATGGCAGATAGGTTGAGGGCCTGGAAAGGTTCAGGGAGGGTGCCTGGTCAGTGATGTATTCCAAAACAAACTCACAGTCTGTGGCCTTCATTCAGAGACTATACTCAAGATCGCTCCCACCCACTAAAATAAAACCCATGGCCACGTTAATTAGCTCAAAGTCCAGCTAGTCCGTGATGCATGTTAGTGGAAGGTTTCCTATGGTAATAAAGTATTTGCAGGATGCTGGTACTGACTTAGTTCCCTTAGTACCTGTCAAGGGAACAGGTGAATTGTGGTTCGTGCTGTCATCCAAAAGGCCTCTTTTGGGATTGTCCAGCCTCCAACTCTACTAACTAGACCACTGTATATATCTTCTATTTCCTGTTTGCCAAATATAAACAAAAGCCCAGGCAGCTCCTTAATTTGTTAACTTTACCGGAGTTTGCTGCACTCTCAAGTCTCAATATTGTAGATGATCTTGAATGAGGATAAACATACACTTGTACCAAATTGAAAAACAATTTGCTTATATCGTTAACCCAGGCTTTATACTGGGTAAGATCTTTGATGGGAAATGTTACTTTAACTGGCACTGTATTCCACACTATAAATTTATCAAGAGGTTAATGTTTCAGGCATTCCAACAAAAGTTTAAAATATAATTTTTTGGAAGTGGTATTGATTTAATTGCTTTACAGTTGATGCAAATTAATTTCTTCAGTTCTTAGAAATTTTTTCCACCCTGATTTTGATCTCATCTTTGAGGAATTCCACTTGAGAATTTACCGTGATTAATAGCCCCTTTAAATTAGTAACATTTGTATATTTACGTTTCAGTATTTTGTTTTAATTGTGTGTGTATACATATATGTATTCAGCAGCTTTGTGGACAACTTATTATAGAAGCAGTACATAGGCACTACAGAAAATTAGAAAATGCAAAAAAATTTTAAATGACGTTCTCACTACCAAGAGATGAATACTGTTAAGACTCTAGGTCATATCCTTCCAGATTGTTTTTTCTGAATGTGCCCATGCACAGGTACATACACCATTTTAACCTAAGTGGCATCAAGCTGTATGTACTATTTTATAATCTGCTTCCTTAGGCAATGATCTCTACCTTTTTTTCCAGTAAAATTTTACTCCGTCAACTACACAGACCATTCTCAGATTTGCCCGCTAGAGTCCAGAATATTTCATCTAGTTTGTCCAAACCAGCATCCAGTTCAGGACCTTGCACTGCATCTGGTTATGTGTTTGCAGTTTTGATGCAGTGAGAATGTTCATTTTTTTATATCTTGTTTGTTACTGTATCTTGTTATATGTTTTGATATAATGTTGATATAACACATAGGGTAGTTAAACATAAAGGATCAAATGAACACAATTTTATATGAATTCTTTTTTTTTTTCAAAGTGTAAAGGGTTTTTTTTTATTATGTGTAACACAGACAAAGTTATTTAAGTCAATAAATTTTTAAGGAATTCCACACGTTCTGATTCTTTCCACTGCCAATCACCTTAGTTCCTCCAAACTCATAAATCTTCAAGATAAAATAGCCCTTTCAAAAAGAAGTTATCATATGAGTCAGCCCACAGTTCTTTTAGTTAGGCTTCTTTGATCTCCAATGAAATATGGACACACTTCAAAATTCCCCACCTGTAATCTTTGGGATCCAATTTCCTCAAGTGATTTACTTTAGGACCATGTTTAGGGTCAGGAGATGGAGCTGCCTGGTTCTGAATGTGACATCCTAGAAAAATAGTATTAGTTACTACTGAAGACTGTCAAACTGAACAGTATGAGGAACTATAGGAATACTGTATCAGTAGAAATACCAGGTCTAACATGCACAAAGCCAAGAAAACCAACGATGCCAAATACTGAATTTATATGAATTCTTTTTGAACATAAGAAAGTACTGCAAATTATTATAGTTTTATAATAATTAAAATTTTTTTAACATCTTTATATTTGGATTTGAAATTCTTATAAGAAAGGCCCACTAAATCAAGATAGAGATAAGATGTCACCAAAATTAGGAGGATGGCTCTGTGGTAAATATTTGTATTTTCTGAGCAAGAAATAAATCATATATCTTTCAAAAGTTAGATTGTTTCCATCCTGTCTATCCTTGAAGAGATTACCATAAAGCACATAAAAGTAAGGTGCTTCATAATTAAAGATGGGCTTCAGAGTATGTACTTCATTGCATTTTAGCCTTTATAAATATTGTTTGTGAAGGTTTATGTGCTATCATAATCTTGAATTAAGTAATACATGTGCCTTTAATGACCCATAGTAAACCAGTTATAATAAAGAAAAGTTGACCACATACTAATAGTAAAATTAAATAGCATTTTAAACCTTACTAGTGATTTAATAGTTCACCATTTAACATTTGTAGGGCCAGGAAAAGCTGCTTATAAGACTCACTGACACAGAGTAAGTATATTCCCTTTGAGACTGTGTGATATGTGTATCAGTCTGAGCAGGGAGGCGAAGGACTCGAGGCACCCACCTTTTAGAAACCACTGTCTTTATTTTCACTGCTCTCTATTAGTTTCTTAATGTGACCTGCTTTAATTCTACCATTTAATAAAAACAATATATTAAAAGATCATTGTGTTTTCCTCTAGTGGTTATAGGCAGAATATATAACTGCCTTTCCTGTGTAAAATAACCCTTAAAAATCTTGAAGTTCTTCATTATGTGTAAATATAGTTTAGATCTATTGATTAGCTTTTAATATAGAAAAATATAATAATTATGTGGTTTGTAGCCATATTTTAAGATTGTGTTCTCCCTAAGGGTTTTTATAACATTGCTATGCAAATGCCATTACAAAATGTGCCCAGTTGTGATATAAATTTAAAACTTAGAATTGTTTTCTGTAATAAGCAGGTAGCTTCTTACTGAGAATTTTAAATGAGTAGAATTTCCTTATGCATGTTTCTAGTAAATACAGATTTAAAGCTTGTTACCTAGAACATTTTACTTATAGACAGAAAACATCTGTGAAGGTGCTATTGGCGCAGTGCATCAGTATCAACCCTGCCTCATAACCATGGTCTTTGGAATGTGACCTATGTTGGAATATTGGTTGAGTCAGTTAGTAATTGTGACCTTAACGTCTCTGAGCCTGAGTTTTTTGATCAGTAAAATCTGGGAGTTAATACAGTTTCCTTTTAAGGTTGTAGTGAGAATTAAAACACATGTTAGTTCCCCTCCTAGGAAGCTTATATAAATGTGTTTGTGTATAACTGAAATTCACTCAAAGCGTAAAGCATTTTTTAAAAAATACAGCCCACTTAATTAACCACCTGTGGGTTCTATGGCGTATTTCGATTGAAAGTTGGCTTCTCCTTTCTACCATTATCAGTCAGTGTGGTCACTGACTGATATAAGCTTGTCTGTCAGCCATGAGACACTAAGCTCTCATTCAACCGTAAACAAATTAGTGTCACAAATTGAGTTGCCAGGTAGCTTTTGCAGTCTCATTAATAACATACTCTGTTGCTTAATACATCCCCATTTTTTTCTGTTTCAGAGTGGAAGCTCAGAATGAAATGGGGCAGCACATTCATTGCTATGTTGCAGCTCTCGCTGCTCATACAGCTTTTCTGGAGCAACCCAAGAGCTTTCGCCCTTCCCAGTGGATAAAAGAACACAGTGAAAGACAGTCTCTGAACAGAAATAGCCTTCGTCGCCAAAATCTTACCAGGGATTGCCACTCTCGGCAAATCAAGCACAATGGCTGGGCTGTCCATCAGCCCTGCCCACGTCAGTACAATTACTAAGAATTTCAAGTGTGTTTGGTTGCTTTCTCTTGGCTTGTGCATATGTGTGTGCATGTGTGTGTATGGACGATGAATATGCTGTCTCTTTACAGACAACTGATGACCAATCACACAGTGTTATCGGTATGTTTAGACACTATCTTGAAGACCAGATTTACATGCTGTGTATCACGTAATGCCTTGCTCTTAACATTTACTTTTTTGTAAATCTTTTCAGAATATTTTTGGAAACATATCAATACAGTTACAGTGTTTAGTGTTTGGGAATGTCTTTAAATCTATTACGGTGTACACAAGTTAGCAATTTAAAGAGATTTCTTCCCAAGTACGAGAATAGGCACCTTTCAATTTCATTTTATTTGGTATTAATCAATCTTTTGAGTAAGCAGAAATTTATTCTCAGGGTCAGCCGTACACTTTATTGACCAGTACTTGATAATCTTTTCTGTATATAGCGAATACATTTTTACACACTAACACGAGCATTAACAAGTGATGTGGTTGCCGCAGATACAATGGAATTATGGCTGAACTTTCTTTTGGAAGAAAACTTGATATATTTCCGTGTGTATGGGTTTTTTATTTCCCAGATTAGCCATACAGTTCATTTTGGAATTCAGGTACATTAAGTGTTAGCGAACAGTACATTCAGTGATTCCGATGTGACTGTGTGACATGGTACAGACATTACAGGCATCGTGGGACAACAGCACTCGTCTCACATGCAGAGGGATTAAATTAGACCTGTGAAATTATATTTGAAAAAATGTGTGTCCATAACTAACCCATTGGTCTACTGTTTAAGTTGTTTGGATTCTTTCCTGCCAGCTCTGGCTACTCGCCACCTCACATCAGCTGTAAATTCAGAAGTACTTGTCCTAGCACTTGAGTGACTTCCTATTTATATGTGCCCAAGGGAAGAGAGAGGCTTTATATTTCTGATGCAGTGATAGATCCTCTGCCACGGAGACTGTCCTGCCGAGTGGCAAGCAAGGGTGAAGGGGATCCCTGGTGACATCTCTTCATAGCATCTAAATGAAGGGTGACAGGTTGGCTTCCTTGAGTTTTCATATTTTTGTTTTAACTCGGGCTTCGGGCAAAATCTTTAACCACTTTGGCCTCTGTTTCCTCCACCAGTGGGGGAGCAGTGGTACGTTCCGCCCTCACAGTTGTTGGGAGGACTGTTGGGAGGACTGTATACTGACTTGAAGTGGGACTGCCGAGAACTGATCCTTGCGTGAAATTCCAGGGGCCTCTCTGCCGAGACTGGTGATGGGGGTGGGGCTGCGGCAACTCCTCTGCCACAGCTGCTCCTCAGAGGCGATGCTAATGAAGCCGGGGCGGGGCTTCTTTCACACAGAGGCCAGTTCACTCAGCGCAGAGGAAAT
This sequence comes from Lagenorhynchus albirostris, assembly GCF_949774975.1. Lineage (NCBI taxonomy): Eukaryota > Metazoa > Chordata > Mammalia > Artiodactyla > Delphinidae > Lagenorhynchus > Lagenorhynchus albirostris. Next base: position 41,127,040 of record NC_083111.1, on the reverse strand, counting down.
CGATTTCCTTACCTCTAGCCACTCACTTTTATTTTTTAGCAGCTGTAATGGGTTTCGCTGAGCCATCTGCACTCTTCACCAGCTCCCTCTGAAATTAAGTTCAACGTATTTACAATCCAAAGCACATTCTACATAGAGCAGTACAATCACCTTCATAATCAAATAGCTTATTTTTCCATCTCCTCTGCAACCCTAATTAAATAAGTACACCGCTATACAGTGTTGTCAAGGGCAAAAGCAGCATATAGTTATATGAAGTATTAGTATATTCTTCAGTAACCCTGTAGCAGTTGGATGCAGGGAACCATGGGAGATTTTTTTTGAGCGAAGAGCTGTGCTCTTTTCTGACTAGACTGGGGTATGTGGAGTCGGGAGAGGTTCAAATAGCTTAGTTAGATGGTGGTGGTAGGTTGTTCGTCCACTGGCTGTGCTGAAGGGCCAGGAATGTCTCTTTAGAACAAGAGTCTAGATCCCCCTTCCCTCCTTAGTCCCCTTCCATTTCAGCTACCCCTTTATTTATTTGTTTTCTAATAAGAGGCCAAGTCTGTAAACTTTTGTCAAACTGAGCTAGAAGTTATTTTGTTACTACTTGTGTTTACCAGAGTTGGGAGATAAGGTAGAGTTTTCATGGAGGTGTGTATGTTTTCTACCGTGACTGTTAAAGGGCCGTATGTTGCTAACTTGAGCATAGATGTAAGCCTCTAAATACATGGGGGTCTCTTTTTTCATATATTAAATGCAAGTTGTTAGTACCTCACGAGTTAAAGAAGTTCAGCCATGAGAATTTGTTTGGCAGCATGAACAGATTTGTATATAAAACTGCAATAGTCTTTTTTTTACTATTATTTTTTCAGATTTCCTAATACCTTAAATACATTTACATCTCTATCAGTTACTGACTTTTTGTTTGCCTTATTTGGGCCAAATTTTTTTATGCTTTGTACCTGGAAAACAAATGATTTCAGTCTTTGCGATGTTTTTTCAGTGTAAGGGTTACCACACACCATCCGTGATATCATACTGTCGTTTCTGTATCAGTATCTAAGGTTTCTGTCTAAAATTGGCACATGTAAGCATTAAAGAAAGTGGTTATATAATGCAGTTGAAGTTCTTGGTCATTAGATGTTTGTTAGGGATCTACTATGTGCGAGACATTAAGACCAATAATAACAGAGAGTGATGTTGACTGTTTTCTTTGAAACATGGCTGAAATGCAGCTTATTATAAGTTTATTATTTTTGCTATTGTAAATATTAGTGGTTTACAATGTGCTTTAGTGCATATTCCTTAAACATTTAAGCAGTGAGAAATAAGACCCCTTTGAATTTAGTGCTCTGTTTCTAAACTGATAATATAGAATGTTACTTGGAAAAAGTCTGGAATATGTGGTGCACACAGCAGTGTTTCATGAACGAGTTTCTTAGTTTTTATAATGCACCATGTTTCTCAAAGTTTGTGTTTTTTGTTAATAAAACATTTTATAATGTATATCCTATGCTTATTACTTTTCCTTCTTCACTTAGTTTGATTACGTACTGCACCGTAAGTTGAAGATTAACCACCCGTTATTTATCTTCTGTGGCAATTTATAATATATGTTTGGGTGGGTGGGGAATTTTTGGCAGAAGGTGCAAAGTGATTGGATTTTTTACTTACTGTTCCAGGGAGCTTTTTTAACATTCATTTCCTGTGCATGTTTTCAGTTCCCATGCAAACTGCTCCTGTTTACATACCTTCCATGTTGTATCAGTACTTTGATTCTAGTGAGATGACAGTTTACTTAAAACTTGAGAGGGCCATTCAGCATTGCCTAATGTTTTTACTTCTCAGATCTGTGTAGTACACTGGTTTGTAATCTCTATGTCTTCCTTGAATCTGGGTGTCTTTGCTATTTCTCTTCCTCCTCAAGGAAATATATTGTCTTATATACTCTTTAAGAAAAGAGAGCAAAGAAGCGTATCTTTCTTATTCTCATTTTCTTTGAGTTGGAAACAAACAAACAAAAAAATTGAAGGACTCCAACTAGAAGATAGACATTTAAATTTAAATAGCTTAGTGGAGAAAGTTTAAGAGTTTCCAAGTATTAGTTTTTGTTTTTAGAATCAGTTAAGAGACTGCTCCTTGTACTGGAGATACTAGCATATGTTTGTAATGTTACCTTAAAATTATCTTTTTATTTTATAAGTCCCATACATACTGGTTAAATTCTTTAAAAAGTTGGGCTACTATCATGGATACGTTCACTGCCATCGGCCCTGTTGATTATTATAAATGGCATCCTTATCTACTTAATGCTTAAAGTTTTATATAAAATGCTTTATTTAGAAAACATATTGTGGTGTCAGCCTTGCCATGTACCAATTTCACTTGAAATGTGACACCAATTAGTGGTTTGGGGTGGAGAAAGAGGTCCTGGAAAGCATACAGATAAGGATATCTTTTCCTATTTGCAACAGTATCCTTTATGTGGGAGGAGAAGTTACTATTCCAAGGAAGGCAGCTTAAGTGGATATTCTTTTGTGTGTCACTGAGAATTTTCCTTAAAACATTGTTTTAAATTGTATCATTGTTAAATGCCCAATTTTGCTCAGTATTTGCCTGAAGTTTTAGTATTTGTTTTCTAGGAGGGCTTCTAAAAACCAAACCAGTACTTGGGGAGGTTGGATATGTGTGTTTCCAGGCTTGCTGTGTATGAGTGGTTTTGCTTGCTTTTTGGTTGTGTTTTCCTCCAGAGGTGTGGAACCTTAATCAGTAATTGTGTGTGTGTGTGTTTTTAAGTGGCTTTGGTTTTTTGTTTTTGATTGTTTGTTTTTTTCTCAAGTAAAATTGTGAACACATTTGCTTTTCAAGGGCAGGGCATCAGTTCTAGAGACTGAAGAGTATTTGTAGGTTGTACTATGTGCCTTCTTGATGTGTTTCTGGACACACTTTTTTTTCGACAACTTGAAAACTCAAAAGGGACATTTGATTAGGTTATATACTGTACATCAATCTATGCACAAATGGCAGCTTGTTTTCTTGAGCCACTGTCTAAATATCTTTTTTCTGTTTTTATAGAAGGTTTTTATACTGATTAGTTCATAGATTGTCAGTTTTCTACACAGACTAAACAATACAGCACTTTGCCAAAAATAAGTGTAGCATTGCTTAAACATTGTGTATTAACACCAGTTCTTTGTAATTGGGTTCAGTGGTGTATTTTGCACTACCTGGAGTTATGGATTTTAATCTGTCAGTAAATAAAATGTGCTTTAACTTCACATTTGTCAGATTCTCTTATTTTTGTCTTTATGGTCATTAGTCTTAAAACTACATACAACTTACTTAAACTACTTGCTTTTTAGTTTTACTTGTCCAAAAGATATATTTAATATGCACTTTAAATACTTTTTTTAAACTAATTTTTATTGGAGTATATTTGATTTACAATGTTGTGTTAGTTCCTGCTGTACAGCACTTAAAATATTTTTTTAACTTGCATAAATTAGCATATTAACATTTTTCATCTAAAATGAATAATCATTTACGTGAACATGAATTTGAGGATGACCCGCAGCCAGAACCTTTTCCCTCCAGCCAATCTGTATTAAAAAACAAATATAGAGGGGCTTCCCTGGTGGCGCAGTGGTTGAGAGTCTGCCTGCCGGTGCAGGGGACACGGGTTCGTGCCCCGGTCCGGGAAGATCCCATGTGCTGCGGAGCGGCTGGGCCCGTGAGCCATGGCCGCTGAGCCTGCGTGTCCGGAGCCTGTGCTCCGCAACGGGAGAGGCCGCAGCAGTGAGAGGCCCGCGTACCGCAAAAAAAAAAAAAAAAAAAAAAATATATATATATATATAGAATTTAATACACTGGTTCTTAGCCTTTTTAAAGCAAGCTTGGTGAATTCTTAATAGCTCCTCTCTCCTCTTCCAGATAAACGCAGACACAATCTTACATAAACATTTCAGGACAATATGGACATCCCTGAGGTCCACTGATACCCCCTATTGTGGCACTGTAGTGTTTTTTGGTTTTTTTGTTTGTTTGATTGTTTTTGCCACACCACTTGGCTTGTGGGATCTTAGTTCCTCGACTAGGGATTGAGCCTGGGCCGGGACAGTGAAAGCGCCGAGTCCTAACCACTGGACAGCCAGGGAATTCCTGTGGCACTGTAGTTTAAATAGGCCAGTAAACATTCAGAATACTTGAATAGGAAGCACAAAGAATAACTCCTATATTAATGGATCCTTGGGAAGATAAGCATTCTAGAACTATAGCTTATTATTTCAAGACATTTTTATCATCTCTTGAGACTCTCAGCTGAGATGAAAAGATTGGGGGCAGGGGTGAAGAAGAGGGGTCACTCCAAAGATGAAAATAAGGTCATGAAAGTTGTCTTGGGAAGGAGCAGCTTGAAATGAAAGAGCCTAACCTGGAGTGTCAGGTGAATGGTTGTTGCTGAGAAGAGTGTTTAAAAAGGTCCACTTACAAGGTGGCTGGAATGTCAGAGGAATCTATTAGCAGCTCCATCACATCTCAAGGGCAATAACTGCGTGGAATCTAACGTAGATGAGTCAGAAGCAACGGTGGCTTGTGGGGGATGGGTATGTCGGGGTTTCACAGTTTGACCTCTGGCCTAAGATTATCTGCTCCTTTGTTTGAATCTGTACTGACCAGAAGAATATTCACTGTCTGTACAATGTAAAATATTAGGAACCACCAAATGTTTACACACAGGAGAATAGTTGAAAATACTGTGGTTCATTGCACAATGGAGGTCAATGCACATCAATTAAAAAAAAAAAAAAAAGAACAAGATCTGTGAACTGATTTGGAGTGATTTCTGAGGCTCTGAAGTGTAAAAAAGCAAAGTGCAAATGAGTATCTAGAGTAAGATACCCTCCATGCAAGAAAGAAGAGGTAAGAAAACACGCATGTATCTGCTCATTTGTACAAAACATAGGAAGAATAAACCAGAAATGAAATCTTCAGAGGGCAGGTAAAACAGGTTCATGGGGGTGAGGAAGGAGGAATACTTGAGTATCACTTTTGTATAGCTTTGGCTTTTAGAACCATAGTAATGCTTCCAACACCTCCCAAAATAAAAAATGAAAATCAACCAGGGTGTGTGTGGGTGAAGGAGGAACCCCAAATAGGAACCAATTACAACTGGACCTATTACAAATGATAACATAACCACACTAAAGGGAACTGGGACGAAAAGAATTAAGTAACTGGAAATTAGTATTTTGACTGGGTACCATAAGGCTAAGATGAACTGTGCACAAATAATCTAGTAGTAATCTGTTGCTCACAGAGGTATGAGTTAATAATTCTGTCATTTTGTATAATGTCATTGTGTATATTAGGACTGAACACACCCCATGAGGCAGACACACCCTAAAGTGACCCCTAGTGAGTCACAGCTTCTGTAATGCCTTTTCCTTCAGTGAAGGCTGAACCAGTGCAGTGGTTGCTTCTAACCAGTAGAATATGGCAAAGGTGAAGGGACTTTGCAGATGTAATTACAGTCCCTAATCAGCTGATTTGAAGATGAAAATAGTCTCCTGGATGGGACTGACCAATCAGGCAAGCCCTTTGAAAGAGAGTCTAGAGGTCATGGACTTGAAGCTCTCTTTCCATTGCTGGGTTTGAAAAAGCAAGCTGCTAGGAATTCTATAGCCACAAAGAAATGAATCTGCCAGCAACCCAGGGGAGCATGGAGACAGATCCCTCCTCAGTCAAGCCTCCAGACGAGAAGGCAGCAGAGAACCTAGTACGCTGTGCCAGACTTCTGACCTACAGAAACTGAAATAATAAGCGGATGTTGTTCTTAGCCACTAACTTTGTGGTAACTTATTATGAAGCACAGAAAATGCATTAAACTGTTGGAGAAAGAAGTTACAACTAAGGAAATGGGGACGACTAGAATGGGCTTTAATGGTGTTAGAATGGAATGGAAGGTGTCAGGGTGAACTGATTTTTCATAGATGTACAGATAAATATAGAAATAAACACAGATGTGTATGTGTGCTCATGTACACACACACACACACACACGCACACACAAACACTTCCTTGAGAGGGCCCCTGAGAGTAGCTATGATAACACCTAGCACCCAGAACTTGGTTCCTATACTCTTTCTCCAATAAGAGAAATCAGAGCTCCTTGAAGAAGTGATTCATTCCAGGGCTGCACAAGGAATATTAAAGATGATCTTGGGGAGCCAGAAAATAAATCCTTGTAAAAGGATGAGGGTATGTAAAGAAGAATGGAGGAGCCAACTGAGGCAGCTCCTAATGGTGAAAAGCTGGAACAATTTGAACAAAAATGTTTTAATATTTAATTATTACTCATAGAATGAAATAAGTATCCATGACTCTATATTGATAAAAATAAATGGGGGAGAAGAGTGAGCTCTTCTATATGGAAGAATTCCAGTTCACAAACAGAGTAAGCAAAATACAAAATCATCTTTAGGCAAACACCGCAGTAATAACTGTCACAGGCAAATTACTGTGGGCAGAGATTTGAAGATTTGAAATGTGGCATCATAGTCTCAAAGTATCTCCCCCATTATATTTATCAATCATTGTACAAAGGTAAAAATAGTAACTCAATAGTGGAGATACCCAGTAGACAACACTTAGCCAAGTGATCAAGGTTAACATCACCAGTAATAGGACATATTAACATCAGGTACCCCCTTAATGTGATACACTGAGAAGGACACATCACTTCCATGGCAGTCTTGTCAAAAAGACCTAATCCTGATCCATGAGAAAACATCAGACAAACCCAAACTGAGAGACATTCTACAAAACACCTGACCAGTACTCATCTCAAGTGTCAAGGACATGAAAAATAAGGAAAGAATGAGGAACTGTCACAGATTGTCAGAGGATTAAGTAGACCCAACAACTAAATGCAATGTGGGGTCCTGGAATAGAAAAAGGACATTAAGTGAAATTCAAATAAAGTTGTAATCTTATTTAATACGATATTAGCATTTATGTCCTGATCATGATCATTGTACTGTGATTATATGTTTTTAACATTACGGGAAGCTAGATGAAGCGTATTATTTTTGCAGCTTTTCTGTAAGTCTGAAATTACTTCAAAATAAGAAATGCTCCAATGAGTGAAGAGAAAAGCCACAAAGTGGGAGAAGATTTTCAGAACACATAATCAACAAACAAATACATAAAGAAATCTGACAAAACAGTAAAAAACAAAAAAGTTCAAAAATGTAATAGAAGACTTCCCTGGTGGTCCAGTGGGTAAGGCTCCACGCTCCCAATGCAGGGGGCCCGTGTTCGATCCCTGGTGGGGGAACTAGATCCTGCATGCCGCAACTAAGAGCCCGCATGCCGCAGCAAAGATCCCGCGTGCTGCAACTAAGACCCGGAGCAGCCTAAATAAATAAAAGTAATTTCTTCTCGGAGTGTACTAGGTATAAAACTTAGTTTAAAACAATGTAATAGAAAAATGGTTAAAAGCCTTGAACAGGCACTTCAAAACAGAGGAAACTCAAATGGCCAACTAATATTTGAAAAGATGCTAATTAATTATGATGGGAATGCAAACTAAAAGCATAATGAAATACCATTATATATTCATTTGATTGGCAAAAATTCAACACTGACAATACCAAGTGTAGATGGTCTACTGTTGATATGCATACCCTGTGTCCTGGCAATTCCATTCCAGGTGTAGACCATACAGCAATGTGTGCTTCTGTGCATCAGGACTCATGTACCAGAACTTTCATTTCGGCATTTTTTTTTCCAACAGCCAGAAGCTTGAAACAACCCAAATGTCCACCAGTGGTGGACTGGATAAACTGTGGTGCACTCGTGCAATAGACTACTATATACTATATATATAAAAAACAGTGAAAGCAAACAACCTGTAGCCGTACACATCAGTATGGATGATTCTTAAAATGTGTGAAGAAGAAAATCACAGAAGAATGTCTGCAGTATGATTTCAACAATATAAAATACAAGAGTTAGGCTGAGCTAACAACACATCATTTGGGAGAGCATTCACAGCTGCACAGATATGAAGAGCAAGTGAATGATTACTACCCATATTAGGATGGTGGGAGTCACTTGGGAGGTGTGTGTCACTTGGGAGACCTTATTAAGAATGCAGATTCTGATCCAGTAGGTCTAGGGTGAGGCCAGACATTCTGCATTTCTAACAAGCTCACCTTAGAGAAGTTTGTAAAGCTGAAAAATGGATTAGTAGTTAAAGAGCTGACCAGGCTTTGTCTATGATAAACGAAGCCTCTAAAGTAACAGCGACAGAGTCTCAAGTGGTGGCTTCCCTGGACAGCTTTTTTCTCAACCAGCCTCCCAGGACCCACCCTGTCACTATTACCTCTGAAACCATGGGAGGCCCCGGCCAAGGTTCCCTGCTTCAAACCAAGCCTGGGCCGCAGGAGAGAGGAAGAGCACCCGGCTTTGTCTCCCTGATGAGCCCAGACTGTGTCAGTGGCACTGCCCAGGAAGGGAGTCAAACTGGTTAGTACATTGCACTTAGAAGTTCCTGAGTTTTACAAGTAGGCAGTAGTTTTTCTGGGGAAAAAAAAAATTACAAATATCTATCCAGAAATCCAGAGCAAGTTAGAAAGTCTTGGAACTAAGGAACAGCTTACAGTTGTTCCTTAGTTGATCAGCAAAAACAGTTTTGCTGATCCAAAAATATGTTGCATTTGGCAACACGGGCTGGAGGATGAATTTGCAGCCCCAGAGTTCTGCAGAAGTACCTGAGGGACTATTAGCATAACAAAACTTCCGTTAATACTCTTGCTCTTAAAAAGCAAACCTGACGAGACTTCCCTGGTGGCGCAGTGGTTAAGAATCCACCTGCCAGTGCAGGGGACACAGGTTTGAGCCCTGGTCTGGGAAGATCCCACATGCCGCGGAGCAACTAAGCCTGTGCGCCACAACTACTGAGCCTGCGCTGTAGAGCCCGTGAGCCACAACTACTAAGCCTGCGCCTAGAGCCCCTGCTCCACAACAAAGAGAAGCTTCAGCAAGGAGAAGCCACCGCAATGAGGAGTCCGCACACTGCAACGAAGAGTAGACCCCGCTCTCTGCAACTAGAGAAAGCCTGCGCACAGCAACAGAGACCCAACACAGCCCCCCAAAAATAAAATAAAATAAATAAATAAAATAAAATAAAAAGCAAACATGGAGAAATTGCCATATTTTATATTCTTAAAGCAATGTGAATAAACTTAAGAATGCTTCCTTGTATATCCTGTCATAAAATTGGATTGGTAAAACATTAATGCATGAGGCCATAACATTTAGGGGAGGACTTGACAAAGTGAGATGACATTAGTTTTAGGTTCCAACTAAAATTTTTGCCCCCCCCCTTTTTTTAATAGACTCTGTATACTTATTGACATCTTCTAAAATCTCTGTAGTGTTGTAGTTTTACAACCAGTTTTGGGGGGTGCCATTGCCATACATTTATTGGTAATTCAAATACCCGGTTATTACATAAAAATAACCCATTTCAGACCCAAAGTTTTACTGTCAATTTTGGCAGAACTTACTTTCACTTCTATCTTCCAATTGTTATATTGGGAGGAAATATCCTAGTCATACACTGGGAAACGTGGGTTCTGGTTGTATCGCACAGCAACACCTGTGTTGTAGTTGAAATTCCAGTAAGTATGTGAAACTACCACAAGGATGTAAGGCTAATTTGAAGATGTTAGTAAGTGCCTCCGTAGCTGTCACATGAGGATCCTTGGGAACAGGTAGAAACCAGAGGACTGCGATCCTTAGGTTACTGTAGTTTTTTGTTTTTTAAAAAAAATTTTTTTGTCTGCGCTTCACATCTCACAGGATCTTAGTTCCCCAACCAGGGATGAACCCATGCCCCCTGCAGTGGAAGCACAGAGTCCTAACGACTGGACCACCAGGGAAGTCCTGATTGTAGTATTTTTATTATAAGAACTTGTACACTGATACCACCCTTTTCAGTGGTTTGTCTTCTGTCTTTTGTGGCTGTTTGTTTTGTTTTGTTTTGAATAAGTAAAGTAAGCTAAAATTGGGCCTACTCTGTAGTAATTCCTTTACATGTAAATACTAAATACACTTAAGTGGCTGATAGGATGACAATGACGGCTGGGATGTAAAAGGAACCGGGCCATTGATGAGGTGTTAAAGGCAGAGCACTGGTCTTTCCCCCTCAGATGGATGGACCAGTGGACAGTGGCTCTATTAAGGAAGTTTCTTGCTGTTGCGTGGTACTGAACCCACAGGACAAGGATCTGGCTGGTCTCTGCATTACTTGCTGTGTTGATTCAGTGTTGAACCGCTATTGAGAAACAACAGAGGGAAAAGTATTGCATCAGGCTCTAAGAACTTGCACAAGGCTTTATTTCTTCTCTTTTCTACGCCATCTTGCTACTTCCCCAGCTACTCAATGACCTTCAAACTCACCACACGTTCGTGTCTCACTCCCTAAGTTGTATACACCATTTCTGCTTATGTGCCACTGGCTAAAATTCAGTCAGTGGCCTCTCCTAGCTGCAAGGGAGAATAGGAAGTTTAGCCTTTCCTTCAGCCAAATAAGATCTACTACTGATGAAGAGGGAGGGCACAGATATCAGGGTGGGGGATGTCTAGAAATCTCTCCCACTCATCCACTAAAGTCCACTCATTCTACAAAGTCGAGGATAGGCAACACTTAGCTCTGTTAGGTCTTCCTATTTCTTCCCTAACCTCCCGAGGCAGACTCCTAGTCACTCATTCCTCTGAAGTCCCACTTCTACTTGTGCTTGCTTTTTCACCTTGAGTACAAGATCTGTGAAACTTCCCAGCGCTCATTCTAAATTGTAAGTCCTGAGCCATGGAAACCTACGGCTCAGCTTCACATGGGGGGCTCCATGTTACTCACTTTGTACTTCTAAGAACTGTACGTTTACTTTTGTGTGCAGAACCTGGGACATATGTGGCAGTTAGCAGCCTGAGACCCTTGGACTTCGAAACTATGCTGTTTTCAACATATATTTAAACTACAATATATATTAAGCTAATAAATTTTACGCATAGCCTGAATTATTATACAAGTCAAAATATTTGTTGTTTCTATAAATGACATTTCAGTTTGGTTAAGCTGGTTATCCATACTGATCAGAACCTGTGTTTGGCAGTTGTATATATAGAGCTCCAAGGCTAATGGGGTCTCTGGTTAAAAACAAAAAAACTGGGAGTCAGGGCTTCCCTGGTGGCGCAGTGGTTGGGAGTCCGCCTGCCGATGCAGGGGACATGGGTTCGTGCCCCGGTCCGGGAAGATCCCACATGCCACGGAGCGGCTGGGCCCGTGAGCCATGGCCGCTGAGCCTGCGCGCCCGGAGCCTGTGCTCCGCAACGGGAGAGGCCACAACAGTGAGAGGCCCGCGTACCGCAAAAAAAAAAAAACTGGGAGTCACTGTCCTAGGTGCTCAGGAAACATTTTTTAATGAATGTATGAGGAAACTGTTATTTCTTTCACTACATAAAAAAATTTCGTCCAAAAACTTAGGCCCGTATTCCTTATTGGCAATTCTGAAGTCTGAAAGCTCTTAAAACCAAAAGTTGTTCCATAAGTTTGGCACAAAACTTATTTTGCAGCAAAACCTGGCTTGAACTGACCTAAGACTCAGTTGTGTCATAACATTCCTCCCAAAATACCTGCTGAGCGCTGGTGTTTTGTTGCTTTTTTTTTGTTCTTTGTAACCATGAAAACGTCAAACAGTCAAAGATACCCCTGTTGTAACAGTGAGAAGATAAACAGAAGAAAAGAAGCGTCTCTCATTAACAACAGCACAGACAGTGAAGTTATTACAGAAGCTTGATCCTGGTGTCTGTGAGGCATTTTACTGAAGATTATGGAGTAGAATAATTGTTAAATATGACTTAAAGAAACAGAAGTTGTTTAAGGTATATAGTGCTAATTAACAAAAATTAATAAAAACAAGAAAATGCTGCATAGGACAAAAATGTAAGATCTTGACCATGTTTTGGTTGAGTGGATTCCACAAAAGGGAACATATATCTAGACTATAGCTAGACTGTGCCATGAAGAAAAGAACCTGAAGGTATGTGTGAACATTTATTAGAATTGGCTACAGATATTAAAGAAGCATCATTGTGTAAAATAATCTGAAAATCAAGTGGAACAAGCTTCTAATGATCAGAAAACATCAGAAAATTATGTGGGTAAATTTGATAAAATCATACCTGGTAAAAACCTTATTCTTGAGCAAACTGAGAATGCTGATGAAACAGCTCTTTCCTGGAGATACATTCCTGGAAAGACATCAACAACTCTGAAGAGGGAGATCCACAGGTCTTGGGTGTGCCACAGCTGCTGCCCACGCTAGACAAAACTGGCAGTGACTGGAAAGAGCAGCCTCCAAGATGTCCAAAAGGTGTACATGCCTTACCTGGGCTGCACTATGCAACCAAAACATAGGTAGCCAGAGAAATACAGTAAGTACCCTACATGTGAACCTTCAAGTTTCGAACTTTCAAACCACGTTGTTAGTTCATGTGTCTGGCGTACATTGTCACGTGTGTGCATCCTCTACCTGTGGCTGTGCTTTTGTGTACTTTACTGTACAGTACTGTATAGAATACAGTAGTACAGTATCTATATTTCAAGCCCCGGATGTCCGGAAGCAAGTGTAAAAGCAGTGGTGATGTAGCTGGTACAGCTAAGAAGCGCCAAGTGATAACAATGGAAGCAAGAGTGAAAATAACTGAGAGAGTGGAGCGAGGCGAAAAGATGGTAGACATCGCTTGTTCTTATAACATGAATTGTTCAACCATCGGCACGATTCGAAAGAACACAGACAAGATCATGGAACCTGTGAAGTCTGCTGTGCCGATGATGTCAACAATAATATCGAAGCATGGAAAAGTGATGGAGGAGATGGAGAAACTTCTCGGTGTGGATACAGGATCAGCATCCGTGGTCGAGTCCCGCTTACCTTAATGCTGATTCAAGAGAAAGCTAAAAGCCTTTATGAAGACTTGAAGAAGAAACACAGTGAAGAATCAAAGGGCGCATCTTTTAATGCCAACCATGGCTAGTTTCACCTGTTCAAGGCTACAGCCAAACTTCACAATGTAAAAGTAAGTGGTGAGGCAGTAAGTGCAGATACGGTAGCTGCCCGGGAGTCTCCTGCAACACTTCTAGAAATTCTTGATGAAGGCATGTATTTACCCAAGCAGGTTTTTAATGTGGATGAGACAGGACTGTACTGGAAGAGGATGCCAGACCGAAGTTACATCAGGAAGGAGAAAATGTTGATGTCAGGGTATAACTCAGCAAAGGATAGGCTAACTCTGTTGTTTGGTGGCAATGCTTCTGGCAATATGAAGCTGAAGCCTCTCTTAGTTTATCATTCAGAGAACCCAAGAGCCCTAAAAGACATAGCCAAGGGCTCGCTTCCTGTTGTGTGGAAGAGTAACCCCAAAGCCTGGGTTACACAGGCCATTTTCCAGGACTGGTTTTTCCACCACTTTATCCCGGAGGTAGAGGAATATTGCTTGAAGAAGGACATCCTATTCAAATTCTTTTGCTGCTCGACAATGCTCTGGGCCACCCCCCATTCATGGATGACTTTCATCCCAATGTCAAAGTACTGCATCTACCACCGAATACTACGTCGCTCATCCAACCTATGGACCAAGGAGTTATAGAGGCTTTCAAGAAATATGATTCACATCACACTTTTCATCAGGCAGTAAAGGCAAGTGATGAATCAGGAACAACCTTGTGACAATTTTGGAAGGACTATAACATCTACAAGGCCATAAAAAACATTGACTTTGCTTGGCGTGAGTTTACAGCAGTCACCATGAATGAGGTTTGGAAGAAACTTTGCCTGCAGTTTGTTCACGATTTTTGTAGATTTGAGAAGGTGGATGAGGAGTCCAAAGAGGTCTTCAGCAACTGAGTGACCCTCAGCGAGAAGCTGGAACTAGATCAGCAAGAGGACAACTTCACTGAACGCCCTGCTGTGCAAGACGAGGAGCTTACTAATGAAGACCTGATGCAATTGGAGGCCCAGAGAAAGGATGAAGAGACAAGAGGAGAAGTAACTAAAGAACCAAAGAGATTCACAGCACAGGAAATGGCAAGGGGATTTTCCTTGAGGAGGTACTGTTAGTTTCTGAGGCACAGGACCCAAACGTAGAATGGTACACAAAGGTTGCAGCAGCCATTCAGTATGTAATCCAGTGCTACTGGGTCATTTGTGACGAGAAAAAAAGAGCTACCACCCAGACATCACTGTATCGTTTTTTGAAAAGGGTAGGTAGAATTGAATCCAGCAAGGAACCAGAACCTGTGCCATAATGTCAGGTGTGAGTGACATTGCAGCTTGCCCTCCGTCTCCTATTGCTGAGGAGCTCTACCATCTCCCACCTCCTCTCCCTCCTCCAGTCAGTAACTCTTCTTGCCTGTTCATTTGATGCCAGCCCCTGTATACCAGCTGTTGTACTGTACTACTGTACTTTTCAAGGTACCATACTGTAAGATTAAAAATGTTTCATTTTTTCCGTTTTTTACGTATTATTTGTGTGAAAAATATTATAAAACTATTACAGTACAGTACTATATAGCCAACTGTGTTAGTTGGGTACCTAGGCTAACTTTGCTGGACTTACAAATTGGACTTACGAATGGTGCTCTCTGAACGGAGACTTCGTAAGTAGGGGACTTACTGTACTGTGACGGGTCAAGAAGGATTTTACCATGGCAGTGGGCGTTCACTGCAGGCAGCCTGCTCAGGGAGGACTGTGAGGTTTTACTCTTCCTAAAGAAGTGCTCCACATGCCTACCCTGAACCTCCTGTGATGCCAATGTGAAATTTTACCCTCCGGGAAGAACAAGTAAAATCACTTAAGAAATAAGACAAAAATTGCCCTAGGTGCTTGCTTGCAGCAGTTAACGGGGGCCTCAGCATCAAAGACTTCCTGGAAAAGTTCAGTCCTCAGGATGCCATTAATACAGGTGCTAAGGCTTGGAATTACGGTGATAAATCAATATTAAAAGTGCTTGTCATTGATATGATACATAACCACACACTAATCATGAGAAAAATCAGACAAACTCAAATCGAGTGACATTTTACAAAATACCTGACCAGCACACCACAACAGTTCCAAGGTTATAAAAAGGAGTGACTGAGAAACTGCCACAGACTCAAGGAGACCAAGGAGACATGATGATTAAATGCAACGGGGTAACCTGGATTGGATCCTAGAACAGAAAAAAGGTCATTAATGGGAAAACTGGTGAAATCTGATAAAGTGTGGGCATTAAGGAATAGTATGATACCATTGTTAATTTCTTAGTTTTGGCAAATGTGCCATGGTTACTTAACATTAGGGGAAGATGGGTGCAGAGTATATGGGAACTCTGTAGTATCTTTGCAACTTTTCTGAAAATCTAAGATTATTTCAAAATTAAAAGTCTGTGCTTGGACTTTGGTTTACAGTAGTGTTTGAAGCTAAATCCACAGATGAATACTTTGAAGGATTTCCTATCACTAAGGAGAAGACCACCTTTTGCTAAAAGTTTATCAGCTAAAAGTATAAATTAAGTTGACATCAATGAAACATTCCACATTGACAATGATGCTTCCATTATACATGTCTTGAGTGGGGAAATTGCTGAAGTGTTTTTTTTTTTTTTAAGATTTTGTGTGGATGTATTTTTTTTTCTTGTGGTAAAATACACATCATAAAATTTCCCATCTTAACCATTTTTAAGTGTACAGTTCAGTGGTATTAAAATACAGTCACATTGTTGTACAACCATTGCCATCATCCATCCCCAAAACTCTTTTCATCCTGTGAAACTTAAACTCTTTTCCTTATATAAACAACTCCCCAGCCTGCCCCCGCCTCAGCCCCTGGCAACCACGATCGCAATTTCTGTCTTTATGATTTGGGCTATTCTAAGTACCTCAAATAAGTGGAATCATATAGTATTTGTCTTTTTTGTGACTGGCTTATTTCACTTAGCATAGTGTCCTCAAGGTTCACCCATCCTGTAGCATATTGAAGAATTTCCTTTTTTTTAAGGCTGTATATACTACATTTTGCTTATCCATTCATCAGTGACGGACACTTGAGTTGCTTCCATGTTTTAGCTAATGTGAATAGTGCTGCCATGAAAATGGATGTGCAAATTTCCCTTCGAGACCCAGTTTTAAATTCTTTTGAGTACTTAGCCAGTAGTGGAATTACTGAATTATCTAGTAATTCTATTTTTAACTTTTTGAGGAACTGCCACGTTCTTTTCCACAATGACTGTATCATTTTACATTCCCACCAACAGTGCACAAGTCTTCCAGTTTCTCTACATCCTTTCCAACACTTGATGTTTGGGCTTTTTTTTTTTTTAATCAATTTTATACACATCAGTGTATACATGTCAATCCCCATCGCCCAATTCATCACACTACCACCACCACCACCACCGCCGCTTTCCCCCCTTGGTGTCCATACGTTTGTTCTCTACATCTGTGTCTCAATTTCTGCCCTGCAAACCGGTTCATCTGTACCATTTTTCTAGGTTCCACATATATGCGTTAATATTCAATAGTTGTTTTTCTCTTTCTGACTTACTTCACTCTGTACGACAGTCTCTAGATCCATCCACATCTCAACAAATGACCCAATTTCGTTCCTTTTTATGGCTGAGTAATATTGCATTGTATATATGTACCACATCTTCTTTGTCCATTCGTCTGACGATGGGCATTTAGGTTGCTTCCATGACCTGGCTATTATAAACAGTGCTGCAATGAACATTGGGGTGCATGTGTCTTTTTGAATTATGGTTTTCTCTGGGTATATGCCCAGTAGTGGGATTGCTGGACCATATGGTAATTCTATTTTTAGTTCTCTAAGGAAGCTCCATACTGTCCTCCATATTGGCTGCATCAATTTACACTCCCACCAACAGTGCAAGAGGGTTCCCTTTTCTCCACACCCTCTCCAGCATTTGTTGTTTGTAGATTTTCTGATGATGCCCATTCTAACTGGTGTGAGGTGATACCTTATTGTAGTTTTGATTTGCATCTCTCTAATAATTAGTGATGTTCAGCAGCTTTTCATGTGCTTCTTGGCCATCTGTATGTCCTCTTTGGAGAAATGTCTATTTAGGTCTTCTGCCCATTTTTGGATTGGGTTGTTTGTTTTTTTAATATTGAGCTGCATGAGCTGTTTATAAATTTTGGAGATTAATCCTTTGTCCATTGATTCGTTTGTAAATATTTTCTCCCATTCTGAGGGCTGTCTTTTCATCTTGTTTATGGTTTCCTTTGCTGTGCAAAAGCTTTGAAGTTTCATTAGGTCTCATTTGCTTATTTTTCCTTTTATTTCCATTGCTCTAGGAGGTGAATCAAAAAAGATCTTGCTGAGATTTATGTCAAAGAGTGTTCTTCCTATGTTTTCCTCTAAGAGTTTTATAGTGTCCAGTCTTACATTTATGTCTCTAATCCATTTTAAGTTTATTTTTGTGTATGGTGTTAGGGAGCATTCTAATTTCGTTCTTTTACATGTAGCTGTCCAGTTTTCCCAGCACCACTTATTGAAGAGACCATCTTTTCTCCATTGTATATCCTTGAATCCTTTGTCATAGATTAGTTGACAATAGGTGTGTGGGTTTATCTATGGGCTTTCTATCTTGTTCCATTGACCTATGTTTCTGTTTTTGTGCCAGTAGTATATTGTCTTGATTACTGTAGCTTTGTAGTATAGTCTGAAGTCAGGGAGTCTGATTCCTCCAGCTCCGTTTTTTTCCCTCAAGACTGCTTTGGCTATTCGGGGTCTTTTGTGTCTCCATACAAATTTTAAGATTTTTTGTTCTAGTTCTGTAAAAAATGCCATTGGTAATTTGATAGGGATTGCACTGAATCTGTAGATTGCTTTGGGTAGTACAGTCATTTTCACAATATTGATTCTTCCAATCCAAGAACATGGTATATCTCTCCATCTGTTGGTATCATCTTTAATTTCTTTCATCAGTGTCTTACCGTTTTCTGCATACAGGTCTTTTGTCTCCCTAGGTAGGTTTATTCCTAGGTATTTTACTCTTTTTGTTGCAATGGTAAATGGGAGTGTTTCCTTAATTTCTCTTTCAGATTTTTCATCATTAGTGTGTAGGAATGCAAGAGATTTCTGTGCATTAATTTTGTAACCTGCAACTTTAGCAAATTCATTGATTAGCTCTAGTAGTTTTCTGGTGGCATCTTTAGGATTCTCTATGTATAGTGTCATGTCATCTGCAAACAGTGACAGTTTTACTTCTTCTTTTCCAGTTTGTATTCCTTTTATTTCTTTTTCTTCTCTGATTGCCGTGGCTAGGACTTGCAAAACTATGTTGAATAATAGTGGTGAGAGTGAGCAACCTTGTCTTGTTCCTGATCTTAGAGGAAATGCTTTCAATTTTTCACCATTGAGAATGATGTTTGCTGTGGGTTTGTCATATATGGCCTTTATTATGTTGAGGTAGGTTCCCTCTATGCCCACTTTCTGGAGAGTTTTTATCATAAATCGGTGTTGAATTTTGTCAAAAGCTTTTTCTGCATCTATTGAGAGGATCATATGGTTTTTATTCTTCAATTTGTTAATATGGTGTATCACATTGATTGATTTGCGTATATTGAAGAATCCTTGCATCCCTGGGATAAATCCCACTTGATCGTGGTGTATGATTCTTTTAATGTGTTGTTGGATTCTGTTTGCTAGTATTTTGTTGAGGATTTTTGCATCTATATTCATCAGTAATAGTGTTCTGTAATTTTCTTTTTTTGTAGTATCTTTGTCTGGTTTTGGTATCAGGGTGATGGTTGCCTCATAGAATGAGTCTGGGAGTGTTCCTTCCTCTGCAATATTTTGGAGTTTGAGAAGGATAGGTGTTAGCTCTTCTCTAAATGTTTGATAGAATTCACCTGTGAAGCCATCTGGTCCTGGACTTTTGTTTGTTGGAAGATTTTTAATCACAGTCTCAATTTCAGTGCTTGTGACTGGTCTGTTTATATTTTCTATTTCTTCCTGGTTCAGTCTCGGAAGGTTATACCTTTCTAAGAATTTGTCCATTTCTTCCAGGTTGTCCATTTTATTGGCATACAGCTGCTTGTAGTAGTCTCTTAGGATGCTTTGTATTTCTGCAGTGTCTGCTGTAACTTCTCCTTTTTCATTTCTAATTTTATTGATTTGAGTCCTCTCCCTCTTTTTCTTGATGAGTCTGGCTAATGGTTTATCAATTTTATTTACCTTCTCAAAGAATCAGCTTTTAGTTTTATTGATCTTTGCTATTGTTTTCTTTATTTCTATTTCATTTATTTCTGCTCTGATCTTTATGATTTCTTTCCTTCTGCTAACCTTGGGTTTTGTTTGTTCTTCTTTCTCTAGGTCCTTTAGGTGTAAGGTTAGATTGTTTATTTGAGATTTTTCTTGTTTCTTGACGTAGGCTTGTATAGCTATAAACTTCCCTCTTAGAACTGCTTTTGCTGCATCCCATAGGTTTTTTATTGTCACGTTTTCATTGTCATTTGTCTCTAGATATTTTTTAATTTCCTCTTTGATTTCTTCACCAATCTCTTGGTTATTTAGTAATGTATTGTTTAGCCTCCATGTGTTTGTGTTTACGTTTTCTTCCCCTGTTATCCATTTCTAATCTCACAGTGTTGTGGTCAGAAAAGATGCCTGATATGATTTCAATTTTCTTAAATTTACTGAGGCTTGATTTGTGACCCAAGATGTGATCTATCCTGGAGAATGTTCCATGCGCACTTGAGAAGAAAGTGTAATCTGCTGTTTTTGGATGGAATGTCCTGTAAATATCAATTAAATCTATCTGGTCTGTTGTGTCATTTAAAGCTTCTGTTTCCTTATTTATTTTCATTTTGTATGATCTGTCCATTGGTGTAAGTGAGGTGTTAAAGTCCCCCACTATTATTGTGTTACTGTCGATTTCCTGTTTTAAAGCTATTAGCAGTTGCCTTATGTATTGAGGTGTTCCTATGTTGGGTGCATATATATTTACAGTTGTTATATCTTCTTCTTGGATTGATCCCTTGATCATTATGTAGTGTCCTTCCTTGTCTCTTGTAACATTCTTTAATTTAAAGTCTATGCTTTCTGATATGAGTATTGCTACTCCAGCTTTTTGATTTCCATTTGCATGGAATATGTTTTTCCATCCCCTCACTTTCAGTCTGTATGTGCCCCTAGGTCTGAAGTGGGTCTCTTGTAGACAGCATATAGATGGGTCTTGTTTTTGTATCCATTCAGCAAGCCTGTGTCTTTTGGTTGGAGCATTTAATCCATTCATGTTTAAGGTAATTATCAATACGTATGTTCCTATGACCATTTTCTTAATTGTTTTGGGTTTGTCTTTGTAGGTCCTTTTCTTCTCTTGTGTTTCCCACTTAGAGAAGTTCCTTTAGCATTTGTTGTAAAGCTGGTTTGGTGGTGCTGAATTCTCTTAGCTTTTGCTTGTCTGCAAAGCTTTTGATTTCTCCATCGAATCTGAATAAGACCCTTGCTGGGTAGAGTAATCTTGGTTGTAGATTCTTCCCTTTCATCACTTCAAGTATATCATGCCACTCCCTTCTGGCTTGTAGAGTTTCTACTGAGAAATCAGCTGTTAAACTTATGGGAGTTCCCTTGTATGTTATCTGTCATTTTTCCCTTGCTGCTTTCAATAATTTTTCTTTGTCTTTAATTTTTGCCAGTTTGATTACTATGTGTCTCGGCGTGTTTCTCCTTGGGTTTATCCTGTATGGGACTCTCTGCACTTCCTGGACTTGTGTGGCTATTTCCTTTCCCATGTTAGGGAAGTGTTCGATTATAATCTCTTCAAATATTTTCTCTGGTCCTTCCTCTCTCTCTTCTCCTTCTGGGACCCCTATAATGTGAATGTTGTTGTGTTTAATGTTGTCCCAGAGGTCTCTTAGGCTGTCTTCATTTCTTTTCATTCTTTTTTCTTTATTCTGTTCTGCAGCAGTGAATTACACCATTCTGTCTTCCAGGTCACTTATCTGTTCTTCTGCCTCAGTTATTCTGCTATTGATTCATTCTAGTGTAGTTTTCATTTCAGTTATTGTATTGTTCATCTCTGTTTGTTCTTTAATTCTTCTAAGTCTTTGTTAAACATTTCTTGCATCTTCTCGATCTTTGCTTCCATTCTTTTTCCGAGGTCCTGGATCATCTTCACTATCATTATTCTGAATTCTTTTTCTGGAAGGTTGCCTATCTCCACTTCATCTAGTTGTTTTTCTGGGGTTTCATCTTGCTCCTTCATCTGGTACATAGCCCTCTGCCTTTTCATCTTGTCTATCGTTCTGTGCATGTCGTTGTTTGGGGGTTTTTTGATAGTAGTTATCCTAATGGGTGTGTGAAATGGTTTTAAATATAGTTAATCATGAGGATAACAGTGATGATGGAGACGCATTTGTAAACACAGGTGGTAAAAAAAAGTCCCTACGTGAGATGGTGAAAATGTGTGATCAGTCAGTGGCTAGCTTTGAACCATGAACATTTATCAATGAACATGAGCTTATGGTGGTTTTCATAATTTAAGAGGGACTGCTTAAATGGAAACCTAAATTAATGAAGCACTTGACCTGGGAAAAAGTGCTTAAAATGGTCCTTAGGGGCTGCCCTGGTGGCGCAGTGGTTGAGAGTCCACCTGCCGATGCAGGGGACACGGGTTCGTGCCCTGGTCCGGGAAGATCCCACGTGCCGCATAGTGGCTAGGCCTGTGAGCCATGGCCGCTGAGCCTGTGCATCCAGAGCCTGTGCTCCACAATGGGAGAGGCCACAACAGTGAGAAGCCCGCGTACCGCAAAAAAAAAAAAAAAAAAAAATGGCCCTTAGTCCTGCTCCTGCAATCAGAGGTGCCACTCCAGCTGCTGCTGGTGACAGGCACTGAGGTTCCTCTAAGATGCTCAAGCAACCAGAGGAGATGGATGTTCATGGTTTGTGTATGCACCAGCACATTTAGCTGAAATCGAACCTGCATACATTTAAAGATTTATAAAATGTTTTCTTAGAAATAAGGTTACTAGAGTATTTATATTCTATATTTATCCCACTATTTCATTTAGTGGTTTGTTATTTAAATAAACTATACACTATTTGTCCTAATAAATATTTCACTACAGAAATATTAATATGTTTGACTATCATGTGCTGCCTCAGATCCTGTTAGGGCTACTACATTACATTACATACTACTTCTCAAGAAATCTGAAAAATTCTGAATTCCAAAACTCACCAGGCCCCA
Organism: Lagenorhynchus albirostris; assembly: GCF_949774975.1. Lineage (NCBI taxonomy): Eukaryota > Metazoa > Chordata > Mammalia > Artiodactyla > Delphinidae > Lagenorhynchus > Lagenorhynchus albirostris. Next base: position 41,104,737 of record NC_083111.1, on the reverse strand, counting down.
GGGATTCTGGATTATAGATTGTGGACCTTCTTTTAGTCAAAAAGCAAATAACGCACTTGTGAGACATCATTCCACTGTTCCAGTTTAAAATCCTTTTTGAACAATTTCTAACATCTGCCACACTTGGCTGTCCAGATTTCTAACTATAGGCATCTACTCTATCTTTCCCTCATAGGATAAAGACCTCTGTTATATTCTGGCACTAATACAAAAACAAAACTTACTTTTTACACAATGAAACTGAAAAGTTTAATCATCTTTGGTGGTAATACTTCTAGACTGTATCATACTCTAATTAGGGGCCTTTATAAGATTATATGAAGCATGAATTAATTTCTCCCTAATAATCCAGCATCATCATTATGAAGATCAGTTATTAATTGTGAAAACAGGGCCTGGCCCCAGACCATCTGGCTTCCTGAGTACTGGTGTTTGCATTTTAGTCTTCCATGCACCCACGGGCTCAGACCCTCCTGGCTGCTCTCTGGGTAACTGCCATAGCATCATCACTGGAAAAGCTTGTTTGGGTTACCTAAAATAAGAATAAATGATCCAGCAGGAGCTTGAACTTCAGACATCTGTTTTGGCTATTCAGAGGCCCTCTTCCCTCCTCCCTACTTTGCAGCTGGATTACTAATAACTGAGGTACCATGTAAATAACGCTGGAGGGCCAAGGCACCATTGTACATTATTCTTCGTCTCTATAAGGATTAAGGGGGCAAATAGAGTCACTAAATCACCCCTTTGGTAGGCCAATGCCACACTTTGCACATCAGGATAACACACACTGGTAGCACAGCGAACACGTTTTGCATGTGTTTTAATATTCTACTCCAAATTGCCTGTGTAGAGGGGAAAAGAAACTAACATTTATAGATGGATTACAGTGTGCTACATGCTTTGTATACTTTACTTCCTTTAATCAAACACAGTGATAGAGATATTATTCCCCTTTTACAGATGAGGACTGAGGTTAAGTACTTTACCAAACCTCTCACAACTATTAAGTGACAGAAAATAGATTATAACCCATCTATGTCTCAAACCCTCCAAATTTTTTCACTTTATTAAAATTTTTTTTAATTTTAAAAATTTTTTTAAATTTGCAAATTTTTTCACTTTATTTAAAAAAAATCACAAAATCAATGCATGCTCGTTATAACAAGACAATCAACACAGATATGCTGATGTCTGTTTCCCAAACCTAATTCTACCCTCGAGGCATACATTTTATTAGCTGTGACCAGGGATCAAACCTGGGCCTCCACAGTGAAAGTGCTGAATCCCTAACCATTAGGCCACTAGGGAACTCCCCGACTCACTATTTTTTTTTTTTTTTTTTTGTGGTACGCTGGCCTCTCACTGCTGTGGCCTCTCCCGTTGCGGAGCACAGGCCCCGGACGCACAGGCTCAGCGGCCATGGCTCACGGGCCCAGCCGCTCCGCGGTACGTGGGATCTTCCCGGACCGGGACACGAACCCGTATCCCCTGCATCGGCAGGCGGACTCTCAACCACTGCGCCACCAGGGAAGCCCCCGACTCACTATTTTTTGACTTTACTATAGTTCAAAAGTGACACGCAGTCAGTGAAACTGTACTCGAATTTTGAATGTTGATCTCTTCCCAGGTTAGCAATATGTGGTCTGATACTCTCGAGATGCTGGGCAGTGGCAGCAAACCGCAGCTGCCAGTCAGCCACACCATCACAAGGGGAAACAGCCAATATTCTGACAACCATTCTGTACCCTGACAACTATTCTGATGCTCACTTTCAATAAAGTATTCAATAAATGACATGAGATATTCAACATTTTATTATAAAATAGGCTTTGTGTTCAAAGATTTTGCCCAACTCTAGGCTAATAGAGTGTTCCGAGCACGTTTAAGGTAGGCAAGGCTAAGCTATGAAGTTCGGAAGGTTAGGTGTATTAAATGCATTTTCAACTTACAATGGGTTTATTGGGATGTAACCCCATCATAAGTCCAGGAAGATCTGTAATCACGTATACACACATATGAAGATTTTCTTGCTTTTTCTAAAAGTAAGGTAATTCCATGAATGTTACTCTGTGACTTTATGACTATATGATATACTCTGTATTACAGATAAACCATAATTTATACAACATTTCCTGACAGAAATTCAAGGGGTTTTTAGGTTTTTGCAATTACAAACAGAGCTTTAATAAACTTTCTTGAACATATAACCTTACAAACTGGAACCTTGACTTCCACAGGCTAAATGAACAAAAATGACAGTACTGAATGTAATCTCTGTATTTTTTAATAGATAGCTGGCCTCATTCCCAAAAGGTACAGCAATTCATATTTACAGCAGCAACATACGAGCGCTCATTTTCTCACCCTCTTGCCAGCACAAAATATCAATCTCTCTACTTTTTGCCTATTTGATAGTCGAAAGGGTATTTCATTGCATTTCCTTGATTACTGGTAAAATTTAGATTTGTGCTCTTCTGTTGTCAGATTTGACTCATAAAAAAAAGTGTGACGTGCAAAGCCAAACAATGGAATCTATCTTCTCTAAGCCCTGGTAGTTATTCTTACAAGACAGGGGCAAGATTCTGTTGGATTCTGTGCAAAGTACACCCTCAGTTAGCCAGCAGGGTCTACACCCAGGGCATCATAGAAAGAAAGGAAAACAAAACTGGACTCTGAGGTGTAGACAGTTCAGAAACAATAAATAAATGAAGAGGTCAGTGGCATTATTTTTTATTAACTTTCAAACTTGGAAACCTTTATCAAAACCAGGTCTTACAGGGGAGGGAGTAGGGAACCTTGAAGACTGGATGGCTCTTTTACAACCCTCGCCCCTCACCTGCTAGGTAAATAAGAAAGAGGAAAAAGAAATGACCAAAAGGGGGAGAGAGAAGAACCCTGTTTCCTTCAGCGAGGGCCAGGCTCCTGTCAGAAAGGGCCGGGTGCCCGGGGCCTCTGATGCAGGAAAGCAGAGGGGAGCTTGGTCTCCCACAAGCTCAGTCCACAATCTCCAACTGAGAGTGAGATCTGAGGACAAGCCAGAAGCAGTCAGTGGAAGAGCCAGCTTCGGTGTAATGACTTCTCAAACCGGAGGTGTGCCTTTAGACACGTCATAGAAATTCTCCAAACCTTCTTTTCCTATTTTGAAAAATGAGAGAGGGGTTTGGAACTTGTGATGTGTAAGGCCACTTCCACCTCTAAGATTCTGTAATTCCAATGATACAATGTTGACAGTGTTCTAATAATTCCACCTCATCTTCAATTGGTATCCATGAAAAAGTTGAAAGATCATACAATTTGGAGTCAAGTCTAGGGTTCAAGTCCCAATCTGCCAACTATGTAACATTAGACAAGCCCTGTAATTCCTCTGAGCCTTTTTCCTCATCTATAAAACTGACAAAATAAATCTCATAGGGTTGTGGTAAGATTCAAGTGAGGGGATATTTGTGAGGGTACTTATAAACTGTAGAGGTTAGAACAAACATAGCAGAACATTCTTACTAAGTCTGATCCCCTTCTGCACTACCCAGACAGGGGTCCGTCCATACGGCGTTGTTCTGGATTCCCATTGTAACTTAAAGGGAAACTTTCACAATGTCCGGAGCCCTTGACTTCCTGCAAATGAAGGAGGAGGATGTACTCAAATTTCTTGCAGCAGGAACCCAGTTAGGTGGCACCAACCTAGACTTCCAAATGGAACAGTACATCCGCGTCTACAACATAAATCTGAAGAGAACCTGCGAGAAGCTTCTGCTGGCAGCTTGTGCCATTGTTGCCATTGAAAACCCAGCAGATGTCAGTGTCGTATCCTCTAGAAATACTGGCCAGCGAGTTGTGCTGAAGTTTGCTGCTGTCACTGGAGCCCCTCCTATTGCTGGCTGCTTCTCTCCTGGAATCTTCACTAACCAGATCCAGGAAGCCTTCCGGGAGCCAAGACTTCCAGTGGTTACTGATCCCAGGGCTGACCACTAGCCTCTCACAGAGGCCTCTTACGCTCACCTGCCTACCATTGCTCTGTGTAACACAGACTCTCGTCTGTGTTATGTGGACACTGCCATCCCATGCAACAACAAGGGAACTCACTCGGGGGGTCTGATGTAGTGGATGCTCGTCCGGGAAGTTCTGTGCATGCGTGGCACCATCTCCCGCGAACACCCATGGGAGGTCACACCTGATCTCTGCTTCTACAGAGATCCTGAAGAGATTGAAAAGGAAGAGCAGGCGGCAGCTGAGAAGGCTGTGACCATGGAGGAATTTCAGGGTGAATGGACCGCTCCAGCTCCTGAGTTCACTGCCCCTCAGCCTGAGGTGGTGGACTGGTCTGAAGGTGTGCAGGTGCCCTCTGTGCCTGTTCAGCAGTTCCCCACTGAAGACTGGTCAGTAGCTCCCACCGCTCAGGCCACTGAATGGGTAGGAACAACCACTGAGTGGTCTTAAGCTGTTCTTCCGCAAACTCGTAAAATGGAAGTAGGTTGACGGAAAATAAACAGTTTCCAAAAAAAACCCCCAAAAAGTCAGTTTCCAAAAAAAAAACCCCAAAAGTCTGAGCCAATCATTTCCATTTTTTAGCTCAATTTAAAATTCACTAATCAAATACTTAAATCATTCATTCCATAAGTACTGACAGAATGTCCCCTGTTTTAGGCACTAGAGATACTTTAGTGAATAAGACACTGGAGGTCATTGATATCATGGAACTTGAAGATGTTCTTTTAACATCTGCATCAGAAAAGGAAATCTGGACATATAAATAGTTTAGCAAGATACATAAAAGGTAAACAAGCTGTGTCCGGTATTGTAGAGATATGAATTCAACAAATATGTATGGAGCTCTTACTATGGTCCCAGACATAAGGACTAGGCACTGTTCTAGGTGTTGGGAGACTCAGCATTGAACAAGACAGACCAAGTCCCTGGCCTTTTGGAGCTTACATTCCACCAGAAGAACTGAATCAATCAGACTGTCACTAATTATATATGGAAGACACAGCCAAAAACAAGTATGAGGCCGATGTGAGAGGTACGAACATAGTTCTGGAGCCAGAGCTTCAGGCTTCTTGTCCTAGCCACACTCAGTTTCCCCTTATCGAAACGGAAGGCACAATAAACTCTAACTTGCCCTCCTCATGCCTCATTTCTCCTTCCAACTATTCACCTTGGACAAGTTAACAGCCTTTACCAAGTAATGAGACGTTTGGGCGTAGAAAATAACCACGACTATTTTTCAGCTGTGCTCAGTTGTTATGGCTTAATTAGGTTTTCAAACAGCATTCATGCACTCTGCAAATGTGTGATTCAGCTCGATCCTTTCCAGGTTCCTTTGAACCTACCCGTGACTCACTTAACGTAAGGACTCCCACAGCCAATAACAGACTACCAGTTTCCATTTAACCTCTAAAGTGTTGACCATTGTGCTGTATATTCAGCTGTATATTCAACAACTGTGGATTCTTTTATATGAGGCACTGTACTAGGTCCTTGCTTCTGGCATTTACAATCATATTTGAAAACTTACGTTAGTTATAAGTCATTTGCATTTCTCTTTTAAGACAGTATGAGTAGATGCCATTTGATTAAATGAGATATAGGAGCTCCCACGAGGGAGACATCACTTCTGACTCAAGCAACTAGGGACGAGGAGGTTGCAGCTCTGATGAGAGCCTGCTTTATCCTGGACATTTTATGTAGATTCTTCAACTTGATGTGGAATGCTTCACAAAGAACTTGGAATCTAAGACCTTGAGTGATGGGAAGAATTAGGAAAGGCAGAAATGAAGTTTCAACTGAATACTAAATGACGGCCCAGTGCTGGCCAGGCACAATGCAAGGTACCAGGAACCCAATGGTGAACAGTGTGGACCTTGTGGTAAAGGGCTTTCAGTGGGGGATACAAACAAATAAACAGGCAACTACAATCACTATATGGTGTGATGTGTGTTACACTAGGTAAAAACACCAAGCTGATGGGAGAACACAGTAAGGTGTATTTGTTAGGAGTCTTTCAGTTGCACTTAATCTAAACTGTGATCGACTGGCTTATGTCACCAGGAACCTCATGGTGGATCCAGGACTTAAACAAGGAAACTCTCTCTCTCTCTCTCTCTGTATCACCATATCCTTTAATTTTGCAGATGGTGTGTTCTTCCAGATGAATATTCTTTGACACAGTGACACCAGAGGCAAGAGGCAGGCTTCCCAGCTAGCTTTAGTGGAAGGAAGTCAGGGAGGGACTCTGGCCCTACTTGGACCATTCAGCTTTCCCTGAAACTGTTGCCCAGGGAAGGGGCACCATGATTAATAAGCTGGGTTTATGCATCTAACCCTGTTGATGGGTGGTAGAGAAAGGGAGAAATACATGCTGGGTCACCAAAAACAATGGCTACCATAAAGAAGCCCCTGAAGGGAACACTGCAATTGTGGAAAACAGCTAGAACACAGAGGAAGGAACGTGCATGGTGAGTTCCTGGGATGGTGGGAGATTAGTCTGGCTGGAGCCGTGGTCACACCTAAGAGCAGGGAGAAAAACCAAGGTCAGCCTGTGGAAGGCTTCGAATGCCTGGCTAAGGACTCTAGGTCAGCCTGATGGATACGTGGTGACAGCTTTGTTCAGAATCTTTCCAATTTTCCTGAAAATCACTCAGAGCAATGAGAACAAAGGTATGAAACGCCTACATGCTTACATCTTCAGTAAAACAAGGAAGTGAGAAATTTCACAAACTTCATAGGGTGTGTAGCATCACCCTCCCTCCCCGAAGCAGCACAGGAAACCATACGTGCGGTTTAGCAGGTGCCTCAGGGAAGACCAGAAATGGCACAAGAGTCCAGAGGGTGGAGGTACAGCGATTCTCAGCAAAAATTCAACTCAGGAGAGTGCTCAGTCTGGGTGGGAATAGATGTGAGCAGGATTAAGAAGGAAGAGGGCAGGAATACTGGGAGAGGAAGGAATTAATCCGTAAGTGCCTGGAGGACCCACGGGTGCAGCTTAGGAAAAAGAGGAGAGCAGGCTGGCAGGAAGGGGCAGAATGCCTGGAAACCAGTGGCTGGGGGAGCAACCAGGGGAGCTCCAGACTAGTTGTAGGAGCTCAGCTGAGCCAGGTTAGAATCCTAAACTGAGAGGAGGTCCCGTTACAGGTAGGTGCTATAAAGTAAAGTACACACCCCCATACCGACAGAAGGAAGCCTTGAGCTGAGAAATGAGGAAAGCTCCCTTGTTCCTATCATGGGATTCTCTTGCCAATAGTTGTTTTAGAAAAATCCAACTCATTCCAAAATGATAAAAACTTATAACTCGGGCTTCCCTGGTGGCGCAGTGGTCGAGAGTCTGCCTGACGATGGAGGGGACACGGGTTCGTGCCCCGGTCCGGGAAGATCCCACATGCCGCGAAGCGGCTGGGCCCGTGAGCCAAGCCCGCTGAGCCTGCGCGTCCGCAGCCTGTGCTCCGCAATGGGAGAGGCCACAACAGCGAGAGGCCCGCGTACAGCAAAAACAAAAACAAAAACAAAAACAAAAACAAAAACAAAAACTTATAACTCAACATCCAATCAAAGGTATTGTAAGAAAAACATCCATACAAATGTACCGTCAGAAGAAAATCTGAAAAGGGGTAACAAAACCTCCCTGCAGACTAAGAAAACTCATCAGAGAAATGTGGCCATAAAGCAGAAGAAAATTTTAACCCAACATCCTATTATGAATTTCGAAAATGTAACGAGGCAGTGGCAGCTATGCAGGGAGCTAACAAAGCAGAAATAACTCAAGGAAGGGACAGTCAGGTCAAGGAACGGAAGGTGACAGACAAGAAGAGGACAGGGAACAGAAATGGGTAGATTGACTAAATAAGGGTAAGAAAAATAAATACAAAACATTTCAGATACAAAAACCAAATTACAAGAAACACAAGAGAGAGGAGACACCACTCTAAGGGACACCATGGAAGATAAAAAGAATAGAAATAAAAGTGAAGAAGAAAAAATGGGAATGAATAAAAGTCATTAGAGAGGGAGTGATAGGGAAGACAGGCAAAGGAAATAACACAAATGTAAAGTCAGAGCTCCTGAAGAAAAAACCCCAAAACAATGGAACAGAACAGATATTTTAAAATAAACTCAATTTTAAGTAGGGTTTGGAACTGGGATTGGAGGGAGAGCTAGGTCCAGGTCACAGACCTAAATTTAGGAGCGAGGTGGGGAAGGCAGGTCTGGAAGTCATGTGCAAGGCTGCGGTAACCGGGAGCAGGTCAGGGTGCTGTCTGCCTGGCCGTCCTACCTGGGGTCTCTCGGGAGCTTCCCCTGAACCGTGGCAGCCGCGTGAGTGAGACAGAGTGGGAGTGAGCAGCTCTGCTCCCACAACCGGGCTCAGCCCAGTCTCCACCACCTGCAGAAGCAGAGGGCAGGGGCAGCACCTTAGATAAGGTGAACCAAAAACTACAGAGATTAATATAAGGAACATGTATCTAGCACCCAACTTTACAAAATCTTAACCTTTTACCATATTTCCTTCAGATGTTGTTTGTTTTTTTTTGCTTCAGATGTTTTTAAGGAAATACAACTTGACAGATATAGTTGAAGCCAATCATGAACCCCTCTGATCCCATTCATCTCTCCAACCCCCACCTGAGATACCACTATCCTGAAATTGATTATTTTTGCAAAGCTTGCTTTTATGCTTACTGCATAAGTATCCATAACTATATATAATATTTCTTTCACAAGCTTTCAAATTTTATATAAAGGTATCATACTGAATGTTTTGATCTAAAATAAGCCCCCCCAAAAAATTATGTTTTTGAAATTTATCCATGTTGATACATGTAGCTCTACTTGATTTTAACCATAGCACAGCATTCCATAATACGAATACACCACAATGTATTTATGCATTCTTTTGTTGATGGGCCTTTGGAAAAGGTCTGACAGTTATCTTATAAAACTAAAGCATATACCTACCCTAATGACCCAGCAATTCCTCTCTTAGGTATTAACCAAAAGAAATGAATATTCTTGTCCACAAAAAAGAAAGAAGCCAGACACAAAAGAGTGTATATGTGAGATTCCATTTATCCATATATATTTATATATATGTATATTTATAAATATTCCCTAGTACAGAACTAGTAAAACCAATCTATGGTGGAAAAAATCAGAATAGTGGCTGCCTCTAGGAAGATGGAAATGGGAATTAACAGGGAAAGGAAACTTTCTGGAAGTGACAGTAATGTTCTATAATTTGTCAGGAGTTTGGGTTACACAAGTATATCTGTTAAGAATGTATACTTAGTGAGAGGGAGGGAGACGCAAGAGGGAAGAGATATGGGAACATATGTATACATATAACTGATTCATTTTGTTGTAAAGCAGAAACTAACACACCATTGTAAAGCAATTATACTCCAATAAAGATGTTAAAAAAAAAGAATGTATACTTAATATTTGTACTTTTCATTGAAATTTTACCTCAAAGGAAAAAAAAACTAAACAAATACTGAACAATAGAGAAAAGACAGTCTCTTCAATAAATGGTGCTGGGAAAACTGAACAGCCACATGTAAAAGAATGAAATTAGAACATTTTCTCACACTGTATACAAAAATAAACTCAAAATGGACTAAAGACCTAAATGTAAGACCTGAAACCGTAAAACTCCTAGAACAGAACATAGGCAGAACACTCTTTAACAATAAACTGCAGCATTTTTTTTTTGACCTCTCTCTTAAGGCAAAAAAAAAAAAGCAAAAATATACAAAAGAGACCTAATTAAGCTTAAAAGCTTTTGCACAGCAAAGGAAACCATCAACAAAATGAAAAGACAACCTACTGAATGGGAGAAAATATTTGCAAATGATGTGACCGATAAGCAGTTAATATCCAAAATATATAAATAGCTCTTGCAACTCAATATCAAAAAAAAAATTTTAAAAATGGGCAGAAGACTGAAAAGACACTTTTCCAAAGAAGATAGGCAGATGGCCAACAGGCACATGAAAAGATGTTCAACATCGCTAATCATCAGAGAAATGCAAATCAAAATCACAATGAGATATCAACTCACACCTGTCAGAATAGCTGTCATCAAAAAGTCTACAAATAACAAATGTTGGTGAGGATGTGGAGAAAAGGGAACCCTCCTACACTGTTGGTGGGAATGTAAACTGGTGCAGCCACTATGGAAAACAGCGTGGAGTTTCCTTAAAAAACTGAAAATAGAACTACCATATGATCTGGCAATTCCACTGCTGGGTACATACCCAAAGAAAAAGAAAACACTAATTCAAAAAGGTACATGCAACCCAACGTTCATAGCAGCGTTATTTACAATAGCCAAGATATGGAAGCAACCTAAGTGCCCATCAACAGATGAATGGATGAAGAAGATGTGTATATATATATATACACAATGGAATACTACTCAGCCATAAAAATGAATGAAGTTGTGCCATTTGCAACAATGTGGATAGACCTAGAGAGTATTATGCTTAGTGAAATAAGTCAGAGAAAGACAAATACTGTATTTTATCATTTATATGTGGAATCTAAAAAATAAAACAATGAATATAACAAGATAGAAATGGACTCACAGATACAGAGAACAAATGAGTAGTTACCTGTGGGGAGAGGGAAGAGGAGAGGAAACTACTATGTATGAAATAAATAAATACAGGGATATATTTTACAGTACAGGGAATATAACCAAGACTTTATAATAACTTTAAATAAGCTATACAGATATTGAATCACTATGTTGTATACCTGAAACTAATATTAGAAATCAACTCTACTTCAATTAAAAAAAAACAAAACAAATATTGAAGTCTGTTAATGGGTAAGTGTATTGATAACCCCAACTTTTTTTTTTTTTGGAAATGCATCAAAAAATAAAATGGAATGATGGCTAGAAGAGGGATGGATAGATGGAGAGATCAAGCATAGCAAAATGTTGATGAAATTCAGGTAGTGAGTATATGGGTGCCCATGATAAAACCCTTTCAATTTTGCTGAACATTTAAAATTTTTATAATAAAAATTTCCCCCTACATTTTTACATTTAACTTGTCAAAAACCAACTCTTGACTTCATCCTGCCCTAAAGCCACTTTTCCCTTCATGTTCCCCGTTCCAATAAGTGACAAACGTTCATCTAGGTGCTCACCTTTGGGTTGTCTCCATCCCACACATCTAATCTATCACTACATCCTTTCAGCTCTACCTTCAACATATGTCCTGAATGCAACCCTGCAACCACGCCCTGTTCCAAGCTACCACAGTCTTCCACCTGGACCGACTGGTCTACTAAGTGGTCTCCGTGCTTCTACCATCCCCGTTAGAATTTATTCTCCGTACAGCAGTCACGCTGATCATTTTAAAACGCTTTCTCCTGCTACCTCTTCTCCCACTCTGTCCCTTGCACACTCCATTCCAGCCATCCTGACCTCCTTGTTGTCCATTAACTATGCCAAGCTTCCCCTGCTTGGAATGTTCTTCCTCCGCATCCGCACGGCTTGTTTTCTCACTGCACAGCCTCTCTGCTCAGCTGTCACACCAGAGAGGTCCCTGAACATCTATCTAATATAGTACTCCGCATCACTTCCCTTACGCTGCCTGTATTTTTCCTCTGAGTTCTTATTACTATCTGACATGTTTGTTTTCTATGCCCCGCCCCCCCATACTAGAATTAAGCTCCGAAGGGACAGGAATTTTTGTTTACCTTATTACATATTATGTCCTAGTGTTTGCTGAATTAATGAATGCACCAGGTAAAATAGCACCTCCTCTTCGAGTCCATCCCATATCCCTCCCTACCCCCTACAGCTTAAGTAGTCCCCTCTCTCCTGTTAGAATATTTTACCTTTTCCATAGTGCTCATTGATAGTTATTTGTTACACATCTGTTCTCCGTCCCCCACACCAACAGAATGTAAGCTCTTGTGGACTGTCCACGCCCTGCAGTTAACGACAACAGCGCCTGGCCCAGAGCAGGCCGAGCCAACCAGCGCCCCCCCTGCCTGTTTCAACCTCCACCCGGAGCTTCTGGATTTCCAACGCTGCCGTTTATCCCTGTTCTTTCTTCGCACGGTGGCCTGCCATGAACCCTGTGGGGGGGGCTGGACCAATCGTCTTTAGGGTGCCCTCTAGCTCTCACACCCTACGATGCCTTCCTTCTCAAGGGCCTCCCTCTGAGATGGCGGTCAAGGGCAGCTGCCGCAGAGCCAGCGCTCTCGGCCTAGTCTCCGTGGTGCTTCTGCAGCCTCCGAGGCCGGGAACAGTTCCGCCTCTAGAGGGCAGAGCTCAGCCGCGGCCCTGCTGGCCCGCCAAGGTGCCAACTGCAAAGCTCTTTCAAGGGAGCGGTTACTGGAGTCTAGTTAGGAGGGCCGCCCCCAGCGAGCACACCTCTACTGCCCCCGCCACTCATCCCACAAAGGGCGCTGTGGTCAGCCAGGCCCCAGGCCCGGCGTGCGGGCCCAGCGACGGAGGCGGCCCCCGCCCCCAGGAGCTCCCAGCAGCCTGGGAAGGGCAGTGGTGGCGGCAAGAACGAGAGGAGCGCGTTGGAAAGGGTGTAGAGAAGAGCCCTCCCTCGTGCAGGGCAGGACAGCTTCTACAGAAGGCATATTTGCGTATTAACAGATACCTGGGAGGTAGCTAGGGAAGACAGTGGAGGTGGGGAGGAGAGGTACAGGGGCAAAGGCCAGAAGTGAGAAGGCAGGGATGTGCAGAACAGCACCCAGGTGGACTTCCCGGGTTCGAGAGGCTCTGGGTGTCAAGTTAGGGTCTTTGGCCTTTAACCCAAAGTGATCCACAACAGGCCGGTGGCTGCGTGGGCAGATCTGTGCTTTAGAAAGAGAGCTTGGGAGATACACTGTAAGGCAGAACTGAAGGGGCAACACACGTCAGGAAAACCAGTTAGGAGATTACTGCACTAGTGGAGAGAACGGAGTCCTGAACTAAGGCAGAGGAAAAAAAGAGAATTTGGGAATGATGTGATGGTAACTGGGGGCAGCACAGCGAGGGGGGGGTGGGGGGCTGGAGCCAGACTCTACTATGGGACTCGGGCAAATTACGTTTGTGCCTTGGCTTCCTCATCTGTAGAGTGGGAGTGACAGTAACAGTACCTGGCTCACAGTGGTGGAGGATTACAGGAGTCAGTACAATGTAAAAGCTCAGAGTAGAGCTTCACAGCATCTTACTCAGGAAGTGCTAACTGCAGTTACGGAGCTCAGAAAAAAGAAGAAAGGAATGCCCAAGATGATTCCCAGCACTCTGGTTTGGAAACTAGGTCTGCAGTTCTCAAAGTGTGTTCCATGGATGTCTGGGGGTCTCAAAGACCCTTTCAGGGGGATCAAAAGGTCACAACTATTTTCACAATAAAATTAAGACATTTGTGTTTTTCACTGTGTTAATGTTTGCTCTGATGACGAAAGTGCAATGGTATTTAAAACTGTTGGTGCCCTAGCACAGATCAAGGCAGCGGCACCAAACTACACTGGGAGTCATTGTACCACCACTTGCCATGTAAATCATGAAGCCAGTTTACTGAAGAATGTCCTTGATGAGGCAATAAAAGGAACAGTCTGATGGGCAATCCAGTATTAAAATTTGGAAGGATTTTTCTCCTATAGCTGTGTTTTGGCTAATAGGGATAATAAGCAAGTCTAATCAAATGGGGGGGAAAGTTTTATTCCTCTCTTATTACGTGAGAAATGCTGATTATCATTTAGCCACGTTCATTTTTAACTTCAAATCAGCCCTATAACAACAAACAGGTATTACCCTGACCAAAGGTAGAACAACTTGAGCAACAAGATGAAGATATAAATAAATCATTGAATGACTTAATAAACGGGGGAGAAGAGACAAATCTCACACACAGAAGAATTCCAAATAAATTATGTAGATGTTTCACCCTAAAGGAGGGGGAGCATAACATTCCACTCATTAGGAGTGGGCTGCACACAGTGACTTCCTTCCAAAGAGTAGGTATAGTATGGAAAGGGTAGGGGATGGGGGGCAACTTTACAATGGAGAAACCTGACAAACACTACCAGGTGATCAAGGTCAACGTCAGCAGCCATAAACCATGATGATCGCATGGACTTTTGATATGATGTGATGCAAATGACACTTTACCTCTGTGATCTTCTTCCTCCAAACCCATAACCATCTAACCATGAGAAATACTTCGGATAAATTCCCCTAGAAAGGTATCCTACAAAATATTAATATTTGACCAGTACTCCTCAAAACCGTCAATATCATCAAAAACAAGGAGAGTCTGAGTGAGAAACTGTCACAGCCAAGAGGAACCTTAAGGAGACATGACTTCTAAATGTGGTATTGTATCCTGCCGCAGTAAAAAGACATTAGGGTAACACTAAGGAAATCTGAATGATATATGGACTTTAATAATTATTATTAGCTTTGCATTATAATAATAATATAATGCATCGACATTGGTTCATATGGTAACAAATGCACCCCACTGTCAATAATGGGGGAACTGTGCTCTGTTCTACCTGCTCAATTTTTCTGTAAACCTAAAACTTTTCTAAAAAACAGTTTATTAATTTAAAAAATCCTAACATTAATTGGGAATAATTTTCATCCATCACTCTAACCTTACAGAATTAAAGTTCTATAATGGGATATCCTATCCATAATTCAATTCAGTATTTACCAAGGTCCTATTATGTATGCATGCCTCTGAACTGGTGGGTACTGGCTATAAAAAAAAAATGAACAAAACAAGGTCCAAGGCCTAGTTGGAGATAAAACACATTTTATTTGGTAATTATTGTCCTGGGAGGTGAGCATGACTGAAAAGCACAGAGAAAGAGGTCTGGGAAGGCTTCACAGAGAAGGTATGGCACAGAAAAGGTGCAGAGACAAGAAATAACTGGGCTGGGCCTGATTTATTTTTTAAAAATCTGTCCTTCTAAGAATCTTTTTTTTTTTCTTTTTCCTGAAAATGAGAGCACTGTAGAGGCCAATACTTTATTTACCACGGTGTTTTAACTTTGCATCTTCAATGGAGAAAGTATACTTTAGAAAATGCCAAAGTTTCTAAAATTATTACAAGTATAAAGGGATTTCAAAGTAAGTGAATTTTAAAACTGGGATGAGTAGAAGAAGAGGGAGCTAAAAATGAACATATACAAATATGAAACAAAGACAACATATTGAAAGATGATACCTAAAATAGGTACCCAGAAGGACAACTACAAGAACAAAACTCTGGGAAACAGCAATTTCATAATTCAGCTTCCTGTTTTATTCAGGATCCTTAAAACTACTTCTTAATCTCTATGGGTATAAATTAATAAGGGGGGTGGATAAGAGAGTGAAGATAGCACTTGGCATCTGCTCTATGACAGGTACACATGCAAGAGAGGGTCTCTATACACACTATAAAATTTAATCTTTGAAACAACCTTTGAAACGAGTGTCTTATCTTTTCTAGAGGAAACGCATGCTCTGAGGGATCCAATAACTTACAGCCAGAGCAAGATGGGAAGTTCCCTCCATCTGAAAGGTAAGCACATGTTCTTTTTAGTCCCAGTTGACCAGTGACCAGGTACCTGTAATACGGCAGAATTCACTCTGTCCGTTTCCACACAAAGCAGTCTTAGAATTGTTTTTAATTTCTCCTTTACTAGGATTGCACCCTGTTCATTTCATAGTCAATGGCATTCTCCAAAGAACACTTCTAATCACGGTGTCTCAGTTACAAGTAATCTACTAGTCGGCCCAGTGATGGGCATCAACACTGTAAGCTTGGTTTTCGGTTTGACTACCAAATTCATTCATGGAGGCCACCAGTTTTGCTTATGTTCAGGTCACCCGCGCTTGCTGGAAAGCCTCCCATTTCTTATTATCACGGTGTTAGCTCTCTAAGTTTTACACCGGAACAGCACGGCGTTTTGAGGTGACTACAAAAAAGAGCCAATTCACCCCTCCGAGAAAGCCGTCAAAGCATCATAAATAGTATGACGTTTCTTGGGACTGACAAGATTCTGGGTCTTTTCTGATTCCATGTCACCTTGAGCAAGACTCTTATTTCCTCATGCGCAAATTTGGGAGAAAATTACTTTGCCGGTGCCTCGAGACTGTGGAGGGAAAATCTTGAAAGAGGACTTTGCCCAAAGAGCACTCGTTATTTCTAGGCTCTGAGCCCCGCACGGGCGGCGCGACACAAAAGCGCAGGGCGGGGACCCCGGGACGGTCCCCCCGCCGCCTCCTGGTGCATCTCGGGAAGGGCTCCCGCCTGGGCCGCAACGCCAGGTCGGCGCAGGCGGCCCGGTTTCCCCGGCCTCTCCCAGCGGCTCACTCGAGTCAGGGCAGAGAGACAAACACGGCCTGCCCGCTTCCGGCCCGAGCTGCCGCGGGTTCAAGGAAGCCTTCGCAAGGCTCCTCCGCCCCGGGGGTCTTTGTTCCCGCCGACGTCCCCCAGCCCCACTGCTCCCGCCGCAAACCCAGTTTGCGGAGTATCAACAGCATGGAGATGTCCAACCTTGGTGCGCACTGGAGCGGGGCGTTAGTAAAGACAGCGAGGGAACCCAAATTTTGGATACGGGGGAAGAGGAGGGAAACGCGTCGGACCGCCTCCTCCCATTACAGCTCGGAGGCGGTCGGCTCCCTCCCGCGCTGACGGCTCGCGCGGGCTCTGCAGGGCGCGCTGGCGGCGGCGGCGGCGGCGGGGCGGGATCCGAGCCTGCACGTGGTGGGACCGTTCTCTCCGCCCGGCGTGACCTCCGGAGAGCCACTGTTCTCTGGCGGAAGGGGCAGTGCCACCCTCGGCCCCGCTCCGGAGAGGTGTTTACCCTTGGGGGCCCCAGAATTGGAGGTTGAGAGGAGAGGGGGAGCGCGCGGCTTGGCGCGAGCGTTTCCTACGCTGGAACTGCTGAGTGGGAAGCCGCCAGGCAGTGGCAGGGCGGCGGGGTGCGGATGACCCACCCACGGGGAGGGTAACCGGCTCGGCGGAGAAGAGAGCGGGAAAACAGGGTTGATACGTACCTCGGTCGGCGGGATGGAGCAAAGTACACGACAGGCATCCCTGAGCATGGCTGCCCTGGGGTGCCACAGCCGGCTGCCGGTGGTCCCAGGGGACTAGGTGGCGCGCGGGAACACACGTGGCCAGCCGCGCGCTCGGCTGTGTTTACGTTCTGCAGCAGCTCCACGTTGTGCTGCAGTCCTCGCCTCCCATTGGCCAGCTCGCCAGCCAACGCTGCGCTCCTCCCGCAGGGGCGGTGGTCCCCGAGTCTCTTCAGAAAACCCGGGTTCTTGGAGGCCTAGGCGGGACAGCCAGGGTGCGCCAAGGCATGGCCACTTCCTAGCCACGCTATGCTCGCCCGAGCCGCCTCCACCTGGTCGTACGCCGGGGCCGGGCCGCGGCCTGACACCCCCGGCGTCCGAGAGTTGAAAGAGGGAGGGGACAGAAACGTACTGGCGGGAGATGAAGCCGAGCGGCGGGGAGCCGGGCTGCGGAGGAGGAGCCTCTGAGAGACTCCCTCCCGCCGCACAGGCAGGTGAAGTTCAGGTGACCGCGGACCGAGGGCTTAGGCGAGCCGGCTGTGCGGCCCCTCGAGGTGGGCGGATGCGGACTCACGGCAGGGCGCGCCGCGCGGGCCTGCGGACTGGCGCGCGGGGGAGGGGAGCGCACTGTCCGGAGGTGTCAGTCTGAGGCGCATGCGTGCGGGGCGGGCCTGGCCCGGCCTATATATTGGGTTGGCGCCGGCGCCAGCTGAGAGCCGAGCGGTAGCGGGTCTGGCGGTGAGGAGGTGCTTGGGCGTAGGGCGGGATGCGGGAGGAGAGAAAGCCCACCCCCCCCTCAGGGCCGATCCGTCCCGCGGGCGGGAGCCTAGGGGAGGAAAAGTGGGAGGGCTGAGAACTAGGCATCTGGGGGCGATGGGTCCCCGCGATCCGTCCCTGTCAGGACCCTTGGCAGGGGGCCTGGGAGGCGGCGGTGGATGGAGGGCTGCCCCTAAGTGGGAGGCCACGGAAAAGCCCCTCATTCTAGGGGCTTCTCTCTGCCATCCCCATTTGGGGAGCTATCCCGCAGGAGAGAGGATGGGGGTCTGGGTCTCCTTCACGGGGAGGAAAGTTCCCCCACAAGACCAGTTTTCCCCTTTATTAATTGAACTCCCTTTCCATCACTCCCATCCCCCATCTGTAGTCGGGGTCCCGGTGCCCCTCCAAGCGATGGGCAGGGTCCGGTGGGGCTGGGAAGGAGGGAAAGCAGACTGAAGGACGTGACACAAGTTCCCTCCGCCCCCTGCTTCCCCGCCACCGCCGCTCTCCAAATTGGCGCGGAACCGGCTTCTCCACAGTGTTTCGCCTCCACAACCCCCTCTCCCCGCGGCTCGGGCAGGATGGGAGGGGGTAAGTAGGGGCGCTGTCCGAGCCCCACTCGGGCTGTCCGGGGGAGAGACTGCAGGACGCAGAAGAGACCCATCTGCCTCCCTGCGCTTTCCGGGCGCTGAGGGTGGTTTGCAAATTTCTGAAGACGCTCTCATCCGGGCTGTTCATTTCGTTGAGGAAATGCAGGCATGTGTCCAAAAGCATGAGTCCGAAATCATGCACTAATATACTGCATAAGTCATCGTGGTAAGACGGCTCAGGTCATCTCCTGAGGGACTTAGTTATAACCTCTGAATGGCACTTGGAGAGTATGGATGACAATGTATTTGACTCTGGTTTTTCCTCTCGCCTCCAGAGGTTTCATACACCTGAAAGAAGAGAATGTCAAGACGCAGGTAACGTTATTTGTCTTGGAAATATGTTTCAGAGTTGGCTGCTGCCTTTGAAATGCGTCACTTACTAATTAAACTTCCTTTTTAAAAACTCTATAGTAGCCGTTTACAAGCTAAACAGC
This sequence comes from Lagenorhynchus albirostris, assembly GCF_949774975.1. Classification (NCBI taxonomy): domain Eukaryota; kingdom Metazoa; phylum Chordata; class Mammalia; order Artiodactyla; family Delphinidae; genus Lagenorhynchus; species Lagenorhynchus albirostris. The sequence continues at coordinate 41,085,883 of NC_083111.1, read as the reverse complement.
AGCCCCAGCCCAGTCAGACGGATTCCCCACAAGAAACCCAGATAATTCAGGCCAAGAAGAGAAAAACGGCCCAGGTGAGTTAAGGGGGGGAAGAGAGAGAGGAGAAAGAGAAAATTCCTTGCAGGGACTTTAGTTTAACAATGGCCTTTTCTATTTTCCAGGATGTCAAAAAAAGAAAAGAGGAGGTCATCAAGAAACATCAGTATGAGATTAGGGTAATGCAGAACTGGGCTAGGTTTGGGGGAAACAAATGTAGGACAAAAAAGAATAGAATTGTGTTATTGCTTTGTGATAGGAAGGTTCCTCTGACACTTTTAATGCCCCTCGAGGTCAGCAGGAAGGCGCTTGTCTTTGGGTGGTTTTTATGTTCCTGAATCCTACTACAGCTACAGAGTAAGCCTTGACGCAGCTGGTTCCTCTTTGTAAATCCCTCCCTCTAGGAGCTGCCTGGTGCACCAGGGCCCGCCTAATCTGTCCAATGGACTGCTCTTTGTTCCCTCTCTGACTATAGTGGAGAGTCCTGATGGTTGCTCCTAGGGCATAAATAGGATGTGAGGTCACTGACAGACTTGCACCCAGCCCTTTGCCACCTATTCTTCCTATGTGTTGTACAGAAGACACTTTGGAAACAGTGGTTCTCTTTGAAACCAGCATTGACTGGCGAAAGTGTCCTTTAAGTATTTAAGTAATTGTTTCCACTTTTAAGGTCTTGTCTTCCTGTATTTGAAAGTAGTGGAAAAGGCCTTAACGAGTGTGGGGCGGGGGTAGCTGTCTATAAAACAAGGTGCCCTGGCCACTATTGCTAAATACAGGGGAAAATTTTATAATCTTGAAAGCGATTAATATTTGACTACACACGTGTTTTGTTGTTTCTCCTCTCCCTCAGTACCTAACGTCTTGTATTTCCAGAATTGTATTTTGTATAAAACATCCTACCTGTTACTCTTTATGAAGATTGAAATGAGCTATATGGTTTATTTATAAAATATGTATGTCAGCTTAGTCAGCAATGTTAGCTAATGACGGTGTTTGGGGAAAAGTGTAGACTGTTTAGAAGTATTAGCTTTCATTTATAAAAGATCCAAGACAAAAGCTGGTTTGTCTATTTCACAAAGATATTCTTTTTATTTTTTTTAAATGACAGAATTGTTGGCCACCTGTATTATCTGGGGGGATCAGTCCTTGCATTATCATTGAAACACCCCACAAAGAAATAGGAACAAGCGACTTCTCCAGATTTACAAATTACAGATTTAAAAATCTTTTCATTAATCCTTCACCTTTGCCTGATTTAAGGTAAGAAAAATTTCAGTAATTTAATGTCAAAGATTAAAATTTACTGATGTAATATATGGTGCTATTTTGAGGTATTTTTTGCTTTATTAGAAAAACTGTTTTTTTTACTAGTCTTTAAGCATATATTATTTTATCTGACAGTAATGCTATTTGCAAATGACATGGGTATTTAAAACATTGATTCTATAACATTATTTTCACTTGCTTGCTGAAGACTGTAAGCCTTATCAGAAGAACTCAATCACCTTATTTATTTATTATTTATTTATTTATTTATTTTTGGCTGCGTTGGGTCTTCATTGCTGCGCGCGGGCTTTCTCTAGTTGCGGTGAGCGGGGGCTACTCTTCATTGCTGTGCACGGGCTTCTCATTGTGGTGGCTTCTCTTTGTTGCGGAGTATGGGCTCTAGGGCACACAGGCTCAGTAGTTGTGGCTCACGGGCTCTAGAGTGCAGGCTCAGTAATTGTGGCGCAGAGGCTTAGTTGCTCCACAGCATGTGGGATCTTCCCGGACCAGGGATCGAACCCGTGTCCCCTGCATTGGCAGGTGGATTCTTAACCACTGTGCCACCAGGGAAACCCTGAATCACATTTTTAATGGAGTTTAAATAATTTATCTAAATTGTTAACATGGAAGTATTTTAACATGTACAGCATTTTCATTTGATAGATCAGCTATTTTTCTTTCTTACCAAGCCTACTTACTAAGGTCTATACTTTTTCTAGTTAATGAATGACTAAGAGGTACAACTTATATAAAATGTGTAGTGTAATAATTTATATTTGGCTTTAATAAGCAAATTAATGGACTCATACATTTAAACTCACCAGTCTTCCTCTTCTCCATACTGTCCCACCTTAACCCCACTGTAATGTAGTGATGATCTATTTGGAGGTGATTGAGACTGTCTCTGCTGGGATCATGTGCTTTAAATATTTACTTTTTTAGTGTTGCTCTTGAGAAAACATCGTTATCTTAAACAGGTGCCTTTGTAAATTATAAATAGATGGGGACTAGAAAGCACTCTTGAAATCTGTCAGTTTAGATTCTCATAGTCCAAGTTCTTGCTGTATAATTTCATGCTCAAGAAATGGTTTCTAAAAGTAGCAATTTTTCCTGATTTACTTTAAGAGGTTGTCCTTTCAAATTCTAATTCAAAGTTGGATTTCAGTGTTTGAAAGTTGAGTCTACTCTATGTGAAACAGGTAGCTTGTATATTATGTAGGTCACACAATTATTTTGCCCCTTTCCATAGCTGGGGATGTTCACAGGATGTTTGGCTAAACATGTTAAAAAAAGAGACCAGATATGTTCATGACAAACATTTTGAAGTTCTGCATTCTGAATTGGAACCACAGATGAGGTCAATACTTCTCGACTGGCTTTTAGAGGTACGTTCCAACAATACAAATTTCCTTTTTTGTCTGTATGATGGAAAAACATTTAGACATAAATATGCTTTCCATGTGCCTTCATGGTGTATTACCTATTGCCAGGAGCCATTCTGGGGGGCTACTCACTGTAGTTGAGGATACCAAAATGGAAAATGACTGCTTGGTAAGAGTAAAATCATGAGGACACAGCCACTAGGTCCCATACAACCCAAACCCAATTCAGAAATTGTGGTATCTGAGTATCGCTGTGTACTAGGCACTGGGCCTGGTGCCAAGGATACTCAAGATGAACAGAATTTGACAAGGTTTTGAATTTTGCTATGCAATGTAAAGAACCAGGACTAGGCTTCAGGACCCTCAGAAGTCCTTTTCTTCATCACCAAAATGAAATTATGATTTGGAATCCTAATTTCTATATCCTAAATGATAAGGAGGCTTTGAATATCCAGTAGCCCTAAGCCCTCGAGGCTCCACGTAGCTTGCTTTTGTTATCCCTCTATTCCTTTCAGAAATGAGCTGTACCATTAATCTAAAGGAATAATAGTGATCCAGAAGTCCCTAAATGCCTGTGCCCTAAATATCTGTGCCCTCTCTTATTTAGGCCCATTCCCTTTCTCTGGATAATAATTCTGAAAGAATCTCTAAAATTATTGAAATGATTATTTATATTGATAACAAACTAATTTTACCCCAACCCCTGGATATTTGCTCTGTAGTTTCCCTGTCTTTAATATAGACAGAGACAATGAACTCCAAGGGGGAACTACCACAGGCTTTTTGGTGGAGAAACACACGGCAGAATAGATCTCAGAAGCTATCAGAAAAGTTCGTTAAGACTGCAAACTGTTGTCCTTTTGAGTCAGGTCATCTTATTCCTTATTCTGACTAGAAGGGAAGATTATGTTTCAATCGTGTGTACAAGAATGTAGTTGGATTTTGACTTTTCTGAATATCTAATGATCATAGATGCAACTTAAGCACAATTATGTTGATGTTATTTTATTTTGCCTTTTTATGTTACATTGATTTTTATTCAGTGGTTGTCTATCAAATTTATCCCTATTTTCCCTTAAATATATGATTATATATACAAAACCAAATATAATAAATTAAATCCAGCAGAGCATTAAACTCTACTTTGTCTTAGTATTTCTTTCAACCTAGGAATGCAAAAATGGTCCAACATTTGAAAATCTATTAATAGTTTAAGGGAGAAAAATCATAAGGTTATATATCATAGATGTAAAAGATATTCTTTGAAATTCAGTATACATTCCTGATTTTTTAATATGCAATAAACTAGGGATAGATTTCCTTAACACATTAAGTGTTTATTAGAAACTCACGTATGTCTGTCCCTCTGTTTCCTCCCTACTTCATGAAGTTATTTTGAGAATTAAAAGCTTTCCCTATATTAAGTGTGGAAATGACAGATACTACTTATTATTAATAACAATAGTGAAACATTAGGGGAATCCCATTATAGTCAGAAACAAGGAATAAGATAAAAATTTTGTCAATCACCATTGTTATTCATTCAGTTTTCTTCTATAATTCTTAAATGATGTAAGAACATTGAAAGGAACAGAGTTGTCATTTTGTAGTTAAATGTATATCTAGAATGATGAAGAGAATCAGTTGGAACTATTAGAGTATAAACTAAGCATAAAAACTTACCCATTTGGCATCAATAAAAATTAGATGACATATATACACTATTGACACTATGAATAAAATAGATAACTAATGAGAACCTACTGTATAGCCAAGGGAACTCTACTCAGTGCTCTGTGGTGACCTAAATGGGAAGAAAATCCAAAAAAGAGGGGATATATGTATACGTAAAGCTGATTCACTTTGCTGTACAGTAGAAACTAACACAACATTGTAAAGCAACTATACTCCAATAAAAATTAATTTAAAAAACATTAGAAGCTTCATAGGAAAAAAGTACTCAGCCATAGTCAGCAAGTGTAAATGTATCTGGGAATAAACACAGTAAGTCTATGTGAAAAAAACCTATAAAACTAAGAGGACTGTAATAGGTTTATTCTATTAGCACATGTTAATTTTTCCCCCATTTTAGCTTTGGTATCCTAAAAAGCAAGTTGGACTTCAGAAAGTGTTCTGAAATCTGGTATGCTAAGAGGTAACTTTCTAATTTGGAGAAATTAATGGAATAATATTTAAATGGATTCTTCTCTAGGTGTGTGAAGTATACACACTTCATAGGGAAACATTTTATCTTGCGCAAGACTTTTTTGATAGATTTATGTTGACACAAAAGGATATAAATAAAAATATGCTTCAACTCATTGGAATTACCTCACTATTCATTGCTTCCAAACTTGAGGTAAGTTCTCAAAGTTTATCCATGGATATATTTACCGCAAACTTTTTTTGTCTTAACCAATGCATTAATCCCAGAGAATACTATGTACCACTTTTGATATGTTAATCCTTAGGAAAGATGAGTGAGTTTTTTCCAATACATTTTCTGAACACTATGATTTGGGTGGAAGGATAATTATCATGGTTCCCTTCAAAGTATCTGAGCCTATTATAAGTCCCTGGTTTGATTCTAGAACTAGTATCTAGGTAAAATGTTCCATGGCTAACTGTGCCAAACAAAATGACCAACGCTGTCTCTCTATACCTAGTTATAGCACTTGGATTCAATAAAATGGTCTCTGAAACCTAATTAACCAATCAAATGCAATAAATGCTATGTTAGGTTAGAATAATGGTCTATATCCAGCCTAGTATTTTTATATCTGATGATGGTGCTAGGATAGAAGGAAACACCTTTCCTGCCTGAGATTTTCCTTCACACGATCTCAATCTACTTTTCTTAAATTCAACACATAAGGATATCGTTAGTACCTTTATCTGAAATTTTTGAAGCCTGTATTGTTTTGAGGGTAGAAGAGGGACTGTGAATCATGCATTAATTTCCTTAAGTGTATTTTTCTCCTCTTCCACATTTTTCTTTTGAGCCTTAAGGGCTATCCCCAAATTCTGCCAAATTTGACGAATAAGTTTGTATTCAGTATATCCTTACCTGAAATCACATGGTGTGTTTCAGATACCTTTCTAGACTGAAATCTTGATCTTTAGCCTGTTCTCATCTGTGGCAACATTTCTTCTACTCCTCTGGTCATTCTAGTTGTTATTCTCTGAACTGTTAAGACAGACCTGTCATCAACGAAACTGCACAAATTATTGTTTGAATAACCATACTTTTGTACTAGGATAAAGTTAATGTTTTCAATTTCTAGACCTTATTTGTTGAGTATCTTGTTTTAGTCTGATATACTAGGCAATCCTAAAACAAGTTTGGCTTTTCGTTTTAACCAGTCACTGAAATGACTGGTTAAAATAGTCTAATTGTTTATTAACTAAGATTCAAAATCAGTTCTATAAAAATGTTTCAATCAATATAGTTGGCTAATTTAGATACCCAGGTATGAAAAATATCTTTAAAGGTAAGGTTGCTTTGGCTATCGTAGAATTATTTTATTAAGATTTATAATCATTTTGTCCTTTAAAAATGAAGCCTAGATTGGTCTGTATATAATTCTTTTGTTTTAATCTCACTCTCAACTGTGCTTGATACTAATTAAATCTATTTTAAAGGAAATCTACGCTCCTAAGCTGCAAGAGTTTGCTTATGTCACTGATGGTGCTTGCAGTGAAGAGGATATCTTAAGGATGGAACTTATTATATTAAAGGTAATAATATATCTTTATTATTTCTAGTTGCAATTTAATAACTGTAATTTACTAAACTCAAAGACTACAATGTTAAGTAGTCAAAACTGAGATTTTAGTATTAGGAACCAGTTCTAAGATGGGAGGGGAATTTGCTTAACCTGTAAACTCTATTTTTCTGTATCTTTCAGTTCTCCTATATTGAGAATATTATTTCTTAATTTAAAAGTGTTTAACAACACTTTAGAAACTTATACATAGTTAGCATATCATGTGTATATAAATGAATTCCAACAGTGATTCTCAAATCTTAGTTCTGATTTTCCACTTCTTCCAGCAGGTGGAGAATGAGAATTATTTCACTGCCTTTTTTCTTTTCTATATGCATGGGAAAGGCTTTTAATAGAAGGGTAGAGGAAAGAAGCATTAAGATGTTTAATTGGAATTATACTCCAATAAAGATGTTAAAAAACAAACAAAAAAAGAAAGTAAAGAGCTAGTTGAAAAAAAAAAAAGATGTTTAATTGGGCCTTGAATTAGAGATTAAAGGGTGAATGTTAGCTACTAGAAAGTATGTTATGAAATTTGAGCATCCTGGTTTTATAAATAGGACACAAGAAAACACAATCAATATGACTTTCATTTACAAGATTATCTATAAACTATATACATTATAATATAAATTTGTTATGTTTATAAACATTCAGATTGATAGCTCTGTAAGAATGGGATCTTGTTGGCATGCTGATATTGTTCTTTTTAAAAGAAATTTTTTTATTGAAATATACTTGATTTTCAATGTTGTGTTAGTTTTAGGTGTACAGCAAAGTGATTCAGTTTTATATATATATATTTTTTCAGATTCTTTTCCATTATAGGGTATTATAAGACATTGAATATAGTTCTAATATGTTCTAGTAACAAAGTTATCCAGATTCAGACGTGAAGTATAGTATAAGGAAGATATATAATGGGAAGATGGAATCCTCTGGGTGGTCCTATAGGCGTTAAGACTCTGTTCTCTCCTAATTATTTTTGACTTCTTATAAATGGTAAAGTCCCAGGGCTTCATGGAGAGAATCATAAATTAGGATTTGTCTTTTTTTTAGCTTTTACATGTTGAACAGAAGCCATTATAGATCACATAAAGAAAAAGTGTAGAATCAGTTCTTCGGAGATCTGAATGGAATTAGCTGTGGAGTTATTGAATGAAATTAAAAGGGCAGTTTCAATAAAGAATACGTTTGGAAGATGAGGGGCTGCAAGAAATGAGAAAAGTAGGAATGAAAAATAGGTCCAAGGAACTTTGTCAATAAAGATAACTAGAGAATAATAAAGGGGTCTGTATCAATAATAGACTAAAACACAAGCAGCTTTAGATTGTGAGGTATCTATAAGTAGTTATGAAAATAGGAAGAAATATGCCCAAAGCAAAAAGTTTCTTAAATGACTATTTAAGGAAGTACCTATATAATGTGGTATATATACCTACATTTATTAACAGGCATTTTAATTTCATTAACAGGCTTTAAAATGGGAACTTTGTCCTGTAACAGTCATCTCCTGGCTAAATCTCTTCCTCCAAGTTGATGCTCTTAAAGATGCTCCTAAAGTTCTTCTACCTCAGTATTCTCAGGAAAAGTTCATTCAGATAGCTCAGGTATTGATATTTTTATTGAATATTTGCTAATGTTTTTAATTACAGGTTTTGTTTAGGGTATTTATAGTGCTAAATAGGCTACACAACAAAATGACAGCATACTGAATTAAATTCATTCCTTAACTGACTAGAACAAAACTTCTGATGCATAAAATTCTGTCCCCAATATTTACATTGCTTACTGAAAATTCTAGAAAACAAAGTTTTAAAACTTGCATTTAAATATATTTTGAGCACTTTTTACTCTTCAGGAGTATGAGGTAGAGAGTTAAATACCTCTTTTTTTTTTTTTTTTTTTTTTTTGCGGTACGCGGGCCTCTCACTGCTGTGGCCTCTCCCGTTGCGGAGCACAGGCTCCGGATGCGCAGGCTCAGCGGCCATGGCTCACGGGCCCAGCCGCTCCGCAGCACGTGGGATCTTCCCGGACCAGGGCACAAACCCGCGTCCCCTGCATCGGCAGGCGGACTCTCAACCACTGCGCCACCAGGGAAGCCCTAAATACCTCTTTTTGATGTAACATGGGGAAAGGTATTTTTCAGCCAGTTGTTTTAGGTTTTATAATAGTATGAAATTATTCTGTAAAATTATCTTACACTCATATTTGAATACACAGGGAACCTATTTTATGTGTTAAAATTAAAATCACCTTAGTTATTATTTAAAACTTTAAGTTTAAATTAAACTTTCCTAGGCCAGTGTATAACAAATATTCTAAGAAAGTAATTACAGGAGGAGGGTACCATTCTTTCCTGCCTGCTTCTCATAAGTAGGATCTTAAGGCTGCTGTACCTGCCATATATAAGTGAAGAACACCCAGATTCTTATTCTGTGTAGGATGTGAAAATCTTACACATGGAATTGAAGAAACTGTGGTACTCTGGGTGGGTTTAAGTAACCTACGTTGAAATTCAACTTGTGTTTTAGTAAACTCATTATGAACACTAAAACTGGAGAACCAGTAAATATATTAGAATTGGTTCATTTTGTAGAACTTTCTAATGAAGTCATATTAATTTTTTCCCTCAGATTTCCTAGCATCCCAGATTATCCTAGGCAGCTAAACGCTTTTGATAGGGCAAACCTTTGATAAGCTGATAAACAGTGTGGAAAGCTTCTAGAGGTATATACTAGTAATAATTCATTTCCAACTCGTCTACTCCTGTTTCTGTCTTCTGGACCCATGGGGACAAAAATAAGTTTTATTTCACTGGACAGGTATCACCTCAGGCCTCTGAAATCTAACCTTTTTACATAATTTCACTGATCGTTGTTCAGATCCCTTATTGCCTGGATTGTACTACCTCTCAACTCATCTGTTTAGAAACATGTTCCCTTCTTGTGTTTCTGCTTCACCACAGTCTAAGGGATTGTTCTTAAAATGTAATTTCCCTGATTTAAAATCTTCTAGTAACTTCAATAATCAGTCAGAACTTTAAAGTTCTGACTTCTTAAAGACCCTTTATGATCTAACCTAGGCCATGCCTCTCCAGCAACCCCCTTTTTTTAAAATAATGAAGGAAAGATATTCCTTATGTCATATTTTTTACCTTATGTGTTCTGACTTGAGTGCCAAAGAAAAGTAATTCTTTCTCATTTATCTTTGTAAATTCTGTTTCCTATATCTAGAACACTCTCTACCTCCCAGTCTTCCTGGCTACCTTGTATTTTAAGACTCATTTAAGCAGAAGTCTTCCCTGTCTTCCCCACTCTGGATCAGGTGCGCTTCCTAATAGTACACATCATGCTATATCGTAACAATCCTTTACTTGTTTATTAACAAGATTGAACTTCCTGCAGGGTGGCAGCTTATTTCTCTTTGGATCCCTGTAGTTTTAGCAATTCTTGGCATATGGTCCACATCATAAGCAATCTAAAATGTTAGCTGACTGATGTTTAGTAGTGACATGTAGTACTCATCCTTCTCCTAAATTCTTATACTTTTTCCTCTGTTAGCTTTTAGATCTGTGTATTCTTGCCATCGATTCATTAGAGTTCCAGTACAGAATACTCGCTGCTGCTGCCTTGTGCCATTTTACCTCTCGTGAAGTGGTTAAGAAAGCCTCAGGTAAGACAGTATATTTTGTTCTCTTCTTACCCATTCACAAATTTTAAAGGGACTATTTTGAACTTAGCATCCTGCTAAACAAGAATTTAAAATTTTAATGGAAAAAAGCAGTTTAGTGATTATCTTCCCTTCTATTAGAAGTACTTTCTAATCCTCAATATAGATCCACAAACAAAAAATAAGGTCAAATGGAACTTAAATCCAGTTGAAGTTAGTCAATATAATTACAGCTCCGCATTAAAGAGTTCTTTGGGTTTTGACAATTTCAATTTCCTATGTAGCAGGTACTGGCTAAGAAGCTCTAAGTCTTTTTCTCCCTCAAAATAGTCACATTATAAACATATTTGAGAGTGATAGTGTGTTTTGACTTGCTAAACTTGTTTTATTTTAATTTTTTTAAAGTATAGTTGATTTACAACGTTGTGCCAATCTCTGCTGTGCAGCAAAGTGACTCAGTTATACATATAGAGACAAGCTTTTTTTATATTCTTTTCCATTATGGTTTATCACAGGATATTGAATATAGTTCTCTGTGCTATACAGTAGGACCTTGTTTATCCATCCTATATACAGTAGTTTACAGCGCTAATCCCACATAAACTCGTTGATTTTGGTTTATATTATGTGCTTGTTTTGGTTTCCTTTTTTACATGAATTTTAAATTAACTATCTTTAAATTTTGAAGCACAAGCAAATAAGTAGGCATATGTTTCTGATGTAACCTTCACATTTTTCTAACTTTTCTTTATCTAGGTTTGGAATGGGACAACATTTCTGAATGTGTAGACTGGATGGTGCCTTTTGTCAGCATAGTAAAAAGTACTAGCCCAGTGAAGCTGAAGGTTTTTAAGAAGATTTCTATGGAAGACAGACACAATATACAGACACATACAAATTATCTGGCTATGCTGGTATGTTTCTTTCTTGTAGTTTTTTGGTCTTACTATTTGGTAAGTCACTGAAACTGATAGTAAGGATACTACGGAGTAATATTTCAAGCAGTTATATAAGATGGTAAGGGACAGAAAGTTCCAATGGGCACACTGATTTCAAAATGTAGAAAAGGTGGGCTTCCCTGGTGGTGCAGTGGTTGGGAGTCCACCTGCCGATGCAGGGGACACGGGTTCGTGCCCCGGTCCGCGGAGCCGCTGAGCCTGCAGGTCCGGAGCCTGTGCTCCGCAACGGTAGAGGCCACAACAGTGAGAGGCCCACATACCACAAAAAAAAAAAAAAAAGTAGAAAAGCTAATAAAATAACTTTGAAGTCAAAGCAAGATTTATGAAGTGTCTCAAGATTAATGCCAATAGTCCAGGTAAGAGTTTTTAAAAATACAAGTTGCAGGCAGTTGAACCTCTAAAATATGACTAATCACAGTTGCAAACACATAAAGAGAGGATTATATTAGGTCTACGTAGTCTCAAATTAGTACACAGAAGTCTTGTTTGACTTTGTTTTACCATATCAATGCTTTATCTTAGCTGTTAATCTCTGCATGATTTCTTCACATGTACAGGATGAAGTAAATTATATAAACACCTTCAGAAAGGGGGGACAGTTGTCACCAGTTTGCAATGGAGGCATTATGACACCACCGAAGAGCACTGAAAAACCACCAGGAAAACACTAAAGTTAACTGAGCAAACAAGTTGGAAGTGATGAAGTGCTGCGTAGCATTTCATAGAACTTAACTACTTAAGTCTTACAGGAAAATAGTGCTGTGGCTGTCCTGGCTGATTCAGAAGTTTCACTGGCATTCTCTGATTTAAAAAACCACTTAAAATTGGCACTAAGGAGGAAATTTAATTCCTATATTCGCTGTTTAAAGAAACAGCAGGACTTGTTTACAAAGATGACTTCATTCCCAACACTGACTGGATAGAAGCCAGCCATGATTCATGACAAGAATTTCTTTGATACGGTGTTACTATGTTTATCTTGATAAACTAGGAATTTCATCATTGGAGTTTTTGACTAGATAAGTGCTACCTTACAGGGTACATTAAGTGATACAGTACTTTGAATCTAGTTTTTAGATTCTCAAAATTTATAAACTCTTAACTAGTGCAATTTGGTTCTTGAAAATAAATTTTAAACTTGTTTACAAAGGTTTAGTTTTGTAATAAGGTGACTAATTTATCTATAGCTGCTGTAGCAAGCTATTATAAAACTTGAATTTTTAAAAATGGTGAACTTTAATCTGTTTGACTATGTTTATTTGCCTTGCCATAACATTTTTAACCAGTAAATCTTAGATGAACATGGTGTTTAAACTGTGCTCTAAACAGTGGGAATGCCAAAGAAATTATAAACAAGATAAATGCTGTGGCTCCTACGTGGGGCTTTGACGTATAAGTTGCTTTATAATAACTTTTTCGTACATCACAATTTGGGCGAAAAACTTAAGTACCCTTTCAAACTATTTATATGAGAAAGTCACTTTATTACTCTAAAAAAAAAATCTTTAGGGTTATCTCAATTTAGTGTGACTAAGGCTTTATTTATGTTTGCAAAACTGCTAAGGTCCTTTTTAAATTCCTACATTATGAGTTAAGGACAGTGTCAAAGTGATAAAGCTTAACACTTGACCTAAACTTGTATTTTCTTAAGGCAGAAAAGCAGTAAATGTATACGACTCCTAGAAATCTATTTATTTAAAAAAAAAAAACAAAACCTTGACATAAGAACTTGCTGTATATAGCTACTTCTACATAAATATTTTAGTTTTTTAAAAATGAAATTTCAGCCTCAAAAGTGGATTTGATTAGAAAAGTTATACTAGATTACTAGTTTATTCTATTACTGGACATGTGAATCTCTTCTTCCTTTGAAGAAATTATAAATTTAAGCTATTGTTATGGTGTGAAGTCTTCTGTAGAGTTTTTGTTTTTAAACTAATATGTTTCAGTATTTTGTCTGAAAAGAAAACGCCACTAAATATGTAAATATGTATTATATAAACTTAATCTTTTAATACTGTTTATTTTTAGCCCATTGTTTAAAAAATAAAAGTTAAAAAATTTTAACTAACTGCTTAAAAGTAAAGTTTTGCCATTGCTTGAAGAAACTTTTTTTTCCTTCTCTGCGCTGCCAGCTGTAACACTTCTTCTGGGTTGCTCGCGTTCAATTCTGTCTGGCCGATGGCTTTGATCTTCCAAAACAGAAAAGTGATGTTATCAGAGGTCTGGTCAAAAACAAAGTTTTGCTAGTATACAAAATATAAAACTACCTACTTGCTAACAATGATAAACTGAACCTCTAATTGTAGATGCTAAGAGGTGTAGAAGAAATTAACAAAGACTGACTGGAGCCACTCAAGGAAAAGATCAATTACTGAACCATAGTTTGTGGAATTATCTTCAGTAACATCAAGTAAATTCATGTAAATTTATTTGACTAAAAATACCAGTAAAGGGACTTCCCTGGTGGTCCAGTGGCTAAGACTCCATGCTCCCAGTGCAGGGGGCCTGGGTTCGATTCCCTGGTCAGGGAACTAGATCCCACATGCTGCACCTAAGACCTGGTGCAGCCAGATAAATAAATAAAGTATCTTAAAAAAAACAGTAAATAAACTCTACATGTAATCTGACACATTTTTACAATTAAGGCTCCTACAAAATAACCTGAAATATCAAAATTCATGTTTCAGGGCTTCACTTTTTTAATACATAAAATATATCTAGTTTGCTCAGCACTATAATATATAGTGACCCTTCTCTTTCATGATTAGAAATACTTGAGCCTGATAAAAATCCATAATAGTATTCTGCCATGGAGTGTTTTGTGAGAGCATGTTTTAGGACCTTAAAATTACCTTTTGTTTAAAGAAGTTCCTATATATATATATATATATATATATTTTAAACAACAAAAACTATTCTGATAGGTAGCTTGAAGGGAGCTAAGACCATCCAGAAATGATCATCAGTTAGGTTAGTGGGTAGGAGGAATTGCGGATGATGCCATTTCCACATGAAAGAATACATGTGGAAAAACCTAGTAGTGGGGTATAACTAAAGAGTTACTTCAGACAAAGTATCCTGAAGACGACTGGCTATAAAAGTTCAAAGTATAAGACAGAAATTGAAATAGGAGCCAGATATTTGAGAGAAATAACACATCCTAGGTGGGTAGTGGTCAAAACCATGAGGGGATGAGGTTACCTAGGGAGAATGTAGGGCTATCAGAAAATACCCAAGGACTAACTTCTTGGGAAAACCAAGTTTAAGAGGTAGACAAGTTTAAAGGGTAGACAGAGGGAAATACCCACAAAGAAGAAAAGGCAGAAGAGTCAGGGAGAAGAAATGAGTAAAAATGCCGGGGAAGCCAAAGGAATAAAGAATTTCAAGAAGGAAGGAGTGTAAACAACAGGATAAAGACTGAAAAGTATTCACTGGCTTCGGCATTTGGTGACCCTTGAGAACAGTTAGAGTGGGGACGGCAGAAGTCAAATTGTATTGGACCAAAGAGCTTTAAAAAACTAGGCAGAGGGCTTCCCTGGTGGTGCAGTGGTTGAGAGTCTGCCTGCCGATGGAGGGGACGCGGGTTCGTGCCCCGGTCTGGGAAGATCCCACATGCCGCGGAGCGGCTGGGCCCGTGATCCATGGCCGCTGAGCCTGCGCGTCCAGAGCCTGTGCTCCGCAACGGGAGAGGCCACAACAGTGAGAGGCCCGCGTACTGCAAAAAAAAAAAAAACTCGGCAGAGAAGGGGTGAGAGAGAGGTGGAGTACAGTCAAGAGAAGTTTCTATTAAAGATGAAATAGTTTATAGGTATGGGAGTGGTTGACAATATAGGAGAGGAGATAACTAACTGAAAGGGACAATCACTGAAAGGATAGAATCAAAAGCATAAAAACTTGTCTTCATCAAGGAGTAGCATAGCTTTTACTGACTAAAAGCGTGGACTTAACAATGAATACAGTTGTCAATTATTTTGAAGGTGGAAAGCAGGGACCTGAAACAGGAATGTGAAGCTGGCACTCAAGGGGCCACAACTCCCAAGACTATAACTTTCACAAGGACGGAGGCTGATCAGTCTTTTTTTCTGGTCTACTCCAAACAGACAAGGAAGTTACTGAAAATGGAAAAGGGAGAGAGGACAGGGGCTTAATAGGGTGAAAGTCTAAAATATTCCCTAAAAAAGAATGCAGACCACTGACCACTGGCAGGTAAACAAAAGAAATGAGCGGCCAGCTAAGGTTGGAGGCCATGGTTTGGTAGTGGCACAAGTTTATACAGTTGTAGGATTTTTTCCAACAGAACTCAGTGGCTCAGGGGGAAAAAAAGCATAAATTTTTGAACTGATTCAGGGCTGGGACTTTTCCAGATGAAGCAAAAGACAAAAAAGCAAAGATGCTGAAAATATTAATCAGAGTAGTCCCGACAGTCAACCATAGATAGAAGGGGTTCCCAAATCTGGTTTATAATCAGAACTACCTGGGAAAACTTAAAAATTGGATCCCAGGGTCTCATCTCAGATCAAATGAATCAGTATCTCTGAGAGTACACAGGCCAGTATTTGCTGTACTCAAGGTCAGTAGGGAAGGAACAGAAGTTGGAAAAGGGCTGACAGACTGGGGAAAACTTGGTCATGAACTTGAACATCTCACTGATGATGAGGAACATGGGAGCCCGGAAGTAAGAAAGGGATAGATTACTGGCACAGAGATCTTATGTAGAGCAATTCTGACAAAAAGGCCTGGCCATAGGTGGCTGATGAAGAGTAAAGGTGATAATGGAACCTGGAGTGCCAGGGGTGTTGGATAAGTTGATCACATGTCTTTTGATGCATGCACAGGAACATCCAGGTAGTTGTTTAGATGAGCTAGTAAGGAGGTAGGTGTAAGCTTCCAAGGAGAAAAGGCTTAAAAAATGATACAAGTAGAGATAGTCTAGAAATGCCATCAGGGAACTGGGAAATTTTCAGCATTGCCTTCCAGCCCTGGATAAGTTGGAAATGGGAGAATGAGGAGTCTCCAAGTAAGTGGAACTGGCACCATATTCTTTTTCCTCTTTTTTTTTGAAAGATGCTGCTGTTATTCTGTTTCCTCTAAATAATGGCCATACAATTTAGTCCAAGTACAAAGCTTTAAAGGACACTTAATAAACGGCATATACTTTTATTAATGAGTGAAAGAGCAAAGAGAAAACATATGGGTAATAGTGACACAGCAAATGTTAGGCTTGTAAAAATGACCATGAATTTGTAATGTTTTGGTTTATAAGTCAAATTTAAATAAATAATTCATCCATCAAGTAACTACTGAGCATCTATTATTTGCCAGGCACCATTCTAGGTATCAACTGTGACAAAACCAATTCCTACCTCATGGGGAAACAGCCAATAAATAAGTAAATATACAGTATGTCAGTTGTAGATAAGTGCTATGGAGAAAAGTTTTAAAAGGGAAATGAGAATAAGAGTATTGGAGGGAAAGGGGGAGAGACATTGCTATTTTATAAGATGGTCAGGAAAGGACAATTACTTCTTAAGAAGGTGACATTTGAGAAGAGACCTGAGGGAAGTTAAAAGAATGTTCCTGAAAGAGAAAATTTCACAGGCCATTCGGTAGTGAATGTTCTTGGCATGTTCAAAGAACAGTAGGGGTACTGGTGTAGAAGAAGTTGCAAGGGAGAGTCGAATGAATAGCTAGAAGTCAAGTCACATGCGGCCTTGCAGGCCACTGTAAGGATTTTGATGCTGTATGAGACAGGAAATAGTTTAGTATTAGGGAAATTAAGCACATCATTGAAGAATCAAGGCATAAAATAACTTACCGCAATTTGTCTTTTATCTGTTTCTCCTCTTTTGTGATGAAGATCTAAATGAATCAGTTAAGAATAATAAAATTGATACTATTAAATATCACGATATTCTCAACTGTTGTTTTTTATTTAGAAAATACAAAATATTAAATACTTCTTTAATTTACAGAAATGAATTGTTCTAACATCACACACATATGTTGATGAAGGATACAAGTCAAGTATTCCAAAATGGTAACATCCCATATGTAGTCATAGTAGGAGTCCATAGCATCATGACTGAAAAACAGAACTCAGTTACTTCCTCTTTCTTAAGCAGAAAAATTTCAGCTTCATTTTATTTCAAAAACCATTCATACCTGTTTTGTTCCTGCAGTGATTTAAAGGCTGTTTTGTAGTCAATCTCTCTGAGGAACTGACATAAAATTGCCACCTACATAAAAAAAGAATTGAAAATGGTTTCATGTAACTAGTATCAACAATGACTACTGGTTTTGGAGGGGTAATTTTTAATGATTTTCATGTCAAGAGTATATTACTTAATTTAAGAGGCCTCGCAGATCAGGCTGAGTGGATCAGCTGATATGTATGGAATCCATCCACTTTTAATTGTAAAAAACCCTTACACTAGGCTTCCCTGGTGGCACAGTGGTTGAGAGTCCGCCTGCCGATACAGGGGACACGGGTTCGTGCCCCGGTCTGGGAAGATCCCACATGCCATGGAGTGGCTGGGCCCGTGAGCCATGGCCGCTGAGCCTGTGCGTCCAGAGCCTGTGCTCCGCAACGGGAGAGGCCACAGCAGGGAGAGGCCCACGTACCGCAAAAAAAAACCCTTACACAAGTGTCTGTCTGCCCAATATTTTCTTCCCCTGTGACCTAAATCATAAATTTTTAGAGCTTTATCTGAATGAGAAGCTGGCAAAAAGCCAGTTTAGAAAACTGAAGGGAATGGAAAACTGCCAAACAAAAGTGTCAAACATTCAAGGACATATAGAACATCCAATTAAACCTTTCACAGCTGGCAAGTACAGAAGCTCATTTTGGGAAAATGTAGGCCAGTCTGCTTAACATTGAAAACAGATCCATTTCAGTCATGTATGTAGGTCATAATGCTGATCTCTTTTTTAAATATTTAAAGATTTTTAAATTGATTATTATTCACATATCATAATGTAAACCCTTTCAGAGTAAAAAATTCAGTGGTTTTTAGAATATTCAGAAAATTGTACAATCATCACCGCTTTTAAGTCTAAAACATTTCATTACCTGCCTCCCGCAAGAAAACAAAAAGCTCCATACCCATTAGTAGTCAGTCTCTATTCCTCCCCTAGCTCTCTACCCCACAGTCTCTGGCAACCACTGATCTACATTCTGACTCTATAGATTTCCCTATTCTGGACATTCCAAATGAATGAAATCATACAATACAAAGCCTTTTGTATCTGGCTTTTTTTTACTCAACATAAAACTTCCAGGATTCGTCCCTGTTGTAGCATGTATCAGTACTTCACTCCTTTTTATGGCTGACTAATATTCCACTGTGTGTGTATATATACACACACACACACACACACACACACACACACATATATACACACAACACACACACACACCAAATCTCGTTTATCTGTTCATCAGCTGATGAACACTTGGGTTGTTTCCACTTTTTGGCTATTATGAATAATGCTGCTATAAACATTTCACATACAAATTCTTCTGTGGACATACGTTTTCAGTTTTCTTGGTTATATACCCAGGAGTGAAACTGCTGGGTCATACGGTAGGTAACTCAATGTTTAACTTCTTGAGCAAGCACCAAATTGTTTTCCAAAGAGGTTGCCCCATTTCATATTCCTACCAGCAATATATGAGTGTTCTAATTTCTCCACATCTTCACCAATACTTTTTACTATCTTTCAGTTACAGCCTCCTTGTGAGTGTGAAGTGACATCTCATTGTGGTGCTTACATTTCCCTAATGATTAATGTACATATCTACTTTTAAATATAAGAAAACATACTTGAGAATGCTTTTTCCATTTATAAGGTTCAAAGACCAATGCCTTCTAACTCATACTTTCATTTTAGTTAAAATTCTGTAAACTATTTTTAAAAAATTTAAAGAACATGCAAATTCTTAAATACCATAAATTTAAGCAATTATGATACGGAAAATAAAAGCTACTTCCCAGTCCAATGCCTTATATTTATCATAAACTCTAATATTCATGGAAACAGACCAGCATCATAATATAAACTAACCTGTGTGTGGCAATTCAGCAAAGAACAGCACTTTATCATTCGTTTTATTACCTACAAAAACAAAATTCTGGTTATTTTCAAAAACTAGTTAATGTCAATTGTAACAAATGTACCACTCTGATGTGGGATGTCAATCATGAGGTAGGTTGTACATGTATGGGGACAGGAGGTACATGAAAACTCTGTATTTTTCACTCAATTTTGCTATGAATCTAAAACTGCTCCAAAAAATAGAACTTTTAAGTTAAAAAAATCTAGTTACTAAAAAATTTTAAATCTTATTTCAAAGCCATTATTGTAAATATTAAAAAATGCCATTTATTAAATTATGATATTGGTGGCCTAAACCAGAGGAAAGGGTAATGCATATTGAGAGAAAATTAACAAAATTTGAGATTTAGGAGGCAGAATCAATATGCCTTGAAGGCTGAATGGATGTTGGTGGGAGGGTTAGTAAAGAAAAGAGGATGAGAGGATTTATGCTTGGTCAACTCAAAGGGCTAAACAAAGCTGACTGCTATTTCGGTGGGGTCTTCTGTTTTTGTTTTTGTTTTGGTGTGGGAAGGTCATCAGGAGGAGAGACTGGTAGAGTAAGACGCTGAATCAGGGAACTTCCCTGGTGGTCCAGTGGGTAAGACTCTGCGCTCCCAATGCAGGGGGCCCGGGTTTGATCCCTGGTCAGGGAACTAGATCCCACACACATGCTGCCAACTAAGAAGGAGTTCGCATGCCGCAACCAAGAGCCGGAGCAGCCAAAATAAATAAATAAATACTAAAAAAAAAAAAAAAAAAAAAAAAAGTGCTGAATCAGTTTTGGACAGGTTGAGTTTCAGGTGTTTTTGGGAAATCAAAGCAGCAATAGCTGTGGGCACTGGAAATATGGAGAGCAATCTGGTCTAGAGCAATCAATTTGGGAGTTACCACCATATACATGGAAATGAATAAGCTCATGCAAAAAGAGGCCCAGGAAGAACATTTAAAGCCAGACAAGAAGCAAGCAAGCCCGCAAAAACAACCTACCTGGTCTGTATAAACATCTGGGGGCACAGCCTTATTAAAGAAATCAGAACACACCGCTCCTGCCTGGAGGTAATAGTGAAGAGCTGCCGAATACTGATTTGTTGCTTGAAGTAGAAAAGAGAGATAAAGAATTACCTGCCATTAAGTACACAGCTGGAAAAATAGGGCCTCTTTTGTGAAGAGTCAGGTATTATTACTTCATGTTTGACAAAAGCAGATTCAAACCACAGACCTAGGGATAACACTTAGCCAGGCCAACCATGAGAAAAACTGGCTTTATTTTTTCAACCACTTTAAAGTAGTTGTATAATAGAGTCTTTCCTTCTCAAACTGATTAGCCAAATATTCAGCTCAGATTCCTTGTCAAACGTACTGGTACAGAATCTAGTATTTGGAGGTACAGCCAGTATTTTGTAGTGACTATCAATGGAATATAACCTTTAAAAATTGTGAACCACTATGTTGTAAACCTGTAACTTATGTAATACTGCACATCAACTATACTTCAATTTAAAAAATGAAAAAAATAAAAATGATTTAAGGCTGCTTGCAATAAGTCACTTAAAAAAAAAAAGCTGGGTGGCAGACACAGGAGATACATGGGGATTCATTATACTATTCTCTCTACTCTTACATTTTGAACTTTCTCTTTAAAAAAATCAACTCCTAAAAAAGTGACCCAGAAATGACACCAGTCAGAACTGTAATTTGATCTGTATAGTAATAGAAATATTAGAAATTCCCTATCAAGTTGGAAAATCTATCACATACACCGGGGGGAAAAATTAGGAATCTATTTTCAAGAACACAAATAATTATCAAGAGTGCCTGGACATATTTTAGAACATTTAAAGAGCAATTTTGTAAACTAAACTTTAACCTCTTTCCTTAAGAATGTTTTACCAACTTTTTAGATGACCGTTTACTATTAAAAAAAAAACAACACAGAGAAAAAGCAGTCAACATAAAACTAAAAACATCTGAATCAAAGGCTCAGAAAAATGCATACATGTAACAATAATAGTTACTTTCAATTTCATCTAGGAAGAAGAGTTAGAGAATGTCAAAAACAAGACTTAAGTTTAATAAAGTATTGTAATAACAAGTGTAATATATTTATTTTCACTTCTAAAACTGCTACGAAAACAAAACACAAAGCAACCATACATCTCACTTACCAAAATAAATGTCTGCCTGAATAATTAACCAGGAATGGTTGTTTGGGTTTATACTGAGGGAATACCGAACTAGCTCTTTCACTGTGATAGCCACGGCTTCAAAGTCCACGGACTGGAGGCTATATGAAAGACAATAAACATAATCTCTATTTTAAGAGTCAACTTCAAATTCCATACACACATTTATTAAAAACAAAAAGGCTTCGTCAAAATTTAGGTGATCATAAATACAATGCTAAGTATTACTAGGAGTAAATATTTTAAAACTACCAAAACAACTAAATCTGAGGAAGTGTGATCAGCTAACTTTTTATAAGGGGCTGAAGACAATCTGATTTTTGTTTCCTTTATTTTCCCAAAATGCCAAAGAAGGCCACTCTAAAAAGTATCTTTAAATATTCGACAATATAGAGCACAAAAAAGGTCATAGGATAAAACCCTGTCTCCACCTTTTATGCACAATTTACAGGCAACAAAATTACAAAGAGACAGACTCATAAAATTTTTCCAAATGATTTTTAAGTTCTGTTATCTAGAGGAAGCTACAGAAAACAAGGGCTCAAACACTAACAATACTGCTACATGGCCTTAAATTCACCTTGTGGCTTCTTGTAAGGGTTAACTAACTCCTCTGGATTAGATGTTTCACCGGGTTGGGGCGAGCCATGGCAAGGGTATCACTGCAGCTCATTTGCAAGCAATGAAGAATCCAAAAAAGAGTACGGAAGGGGGCCAGCTGCTCTGAGCCTAGTTCAGCCTGGAAGTCCTGAGATGCAGAATTAGGAGGTGGAACTGTGAGGATAAAGCCAAGCAAACGCCCAAGAAACACGCTGACAGCCCCTACAGCGAGACCCAGCGGGGGAGAACAAGCTTCGGCTTCAGAAACACACCGAGGTTCAAGTCCTGGCGCTATCATCTAACAAGGTTGGACAAAGTACTCCTGTTGCCCTGAGGGGTCAGATTTTACCATAACTCACCACTGTTCCCAGTACAGTGGGAAAGTATTGTGGTGCCATTAGTAAATACCCAACTGTTGATTTACAACTAATTTATTTACAATTATTTAAATGAGTTACACTGGTTTATGTTTCCTAGAAATTATAAAATGTTAAGTCTAAGAATTCTATCTACATAACAAACAATCAATTTTAAAATAGTAACACTTAATCCATGCCATCCTCACACTATTCTTGGAGTCAATAAAGACTCCTCTGCTCAAGAGAAATATCTTTTCTGGTCAAACATTTAGTCACATTTTATTTTCTCTGGGTTAATTTACATTAAAGTAATTTTATCATGAAAACAATAGTTAAGCCTACTACGTGGCAGCCCTTATTCTAAACACCTAGCTTAGAAAGTTTATTATTTAATCCTCATAAGGTAGGTACTATTCTCATACCCGTTTTACAGATGAGGAAAATGGCACAGAAAGCAACTAACCCAAGGTCATATACCTGAGAAGTGGAGAGGCTGGGACTCAGTCTCTCTGAGTCTGGCTCAGAACCTCTATAATAAACCATTCTTTTGCCCCATTTATAAACACACACTGAAAAAAATCAATCATTAGTTTACAGTCTAAACTTAGGCCAAAGAAGTAACACCAAAGAGGTATTACAACCATCAATTAAAAAGGCAAAATGACCTCTACCTGATTCTTGGACTGCTATCTGATATACCAAATTTTATGTAAAAATCTGCAGTTATTTGCTTCAGGAAGCATAGTGCTTCTGTGGGAACTAAAGCTCATAAGCGGAGGGAAGGGTCACTCACCCACTTTAGACTCTCCGAATCCCTGTCAGAGACAGAACGGCTTCCAATCTCTAAGACTGAGACGGAAGCAAATTGCTCTCATTCTACTGCCTGCTTACCTACCTACTACAATCTTTTCTTCTTCAAAAATGCCACTAAAAGCAATAAAATAAGGTCTAGACCTGCCCTTCAGGCACAAAGAAGATGGCTGGCGGGGAAGGGAGAAAAGGAAAAGTAACTTTTGTGAGGAAACAAATGGACTCTCCTGAATGAGAAGTTGCTACGTGTGGGAAGAGAAAAATATAAATGGTTTCTTCTTCCAGAAAAGGAACCTTTTCTTCTTCCCCCCCACCAAATTCCCCCATCCTCTTACTGTGATTCTCAGGTGATGAAAGTTAAGAGAGAAGATTTCTTAAATTACTTAAAGAACTTCTTAAGGCAACTAAAAAGGGTTGGGAACCTCCGACAATCACTGTTAGAAAAACCTGATAGAAAGTCATTCTTTAATTAGCCTCAATTTTCTAATTCTACCACTGACAAGGAATCAGGACTACTGAGAGGCTGTCTAGGTTCTACTTAAGGCTACTATACCTTAGCTCTTAACTTAGTTATGCCTTATCCATAATTTTTAGGAAGATTATTACTGTTAATAGAGAAACATGAAGTTGGCTATAGAGTCCTAACAAATTGCAGCCTTTTGATCAAATTATTCAAGGTTATCTATATCAGTCAGGATGGTTTCTAAATATATAAAACAGTTTAATAAAATGTAAGCTGTAATACTTCTTACTTGGGGATGGAGGACGGCCAGATAGAAATGTGTTCAGCTGTAATATCATTCACAATGTCCTCCTTATTTAAAAAAAAAAAAAAAAGCATGATTTAAAAGGAAATTTCTTCCAAAGATTTTTTAGATGAAATTATAAAATACTTACCCGAACATTGTGAAGTTTCACAAAGAGTGATAAAATAATAGTCAAAACCAACGGTTCCTATGAGAAAGAAAACACAGAATCCTTAAATATTATATATATTTTAGTATCTCTCCCATCAACTTCAAGGATACCAAGTATTTTCCTTCAAAAGATTCTTACGGGTTTGAAAATTACCACCTGCTTTAGTTTACAGCACACTAAAGATCAACTTTATTTTTAATCTCATGAAAGAAATGACAACACACAATTTACACAGAAATGACCAAATTTAGGTGTCTGTCCTCACGTCTTTTGAAATTGAGTAAACAGACCTCTTTCCAACTAGTACTTCCAGCTACCTCTAGAAAAAATTGACTTTTTATTCCTTAAAATAATAAAGGATGGAATTTAAAGAGTGGAATCTATGTCCAATAAATAAATATGACGTTAATCCTATCAAGAAAAATTAAAGTTAGGCTTCACCTATCCAGCCCTATTATGAAGAATTCTTTACAGTTTAAAAAACACCTGTTCTATTCACTAAAACATGGTAAGGTAAATGCAAAACAAACTTCTCCATTCAGACTATCCCATCCTCAAAAAAATGATCACTGAAGCTAAAAAGCACATTAACAGATTACTTAAATAATCAGCATTTAAACACTCAATATTTTTTGTCATATTCTACAGGAATCAGCAATAGTAGTTAGATCAATTTTTATAAAGCTTACCCGTAATTTTTTGATAAAAGAAAGCAGTTCACTCCTACAAAAAACACAAATTGTGTATATGCATTTAATATTAGAAATTAAAAATAAAAACAAGAAAGTAAATTATACGTGAAGGTTTATTCCTAACTTTCCAGTCCTGCATGTATAAAAGAGTATAATATTCTACTGTTGTACTAACCTAATAAAATGTCTTTCCTGCTTTAATCACATGTGACATCTTCAGTACCATCCAACCAAAACTGTTGACTTTGAACTCAGGTTTGATTATATTAAATGATTAATAAGTAGTCTCTTAAAGTAACATATAAGCAAGGTATTTCCTAAGGTGGCCATATCAGACAAGTCCACTGGAGATCAGCACCACAGAATTCTTACATTGCCCATCTTTATGATACACAAGGATAATGGTAGGTGTTCTTACAACAGTACAAATAGTATAAATAAATAAAAAAACAAACTGATAGAACATACCGATACATTATACCTAACGTAGACTCCCTCTGCTTTATTAAACTAATTCTGCCATCATTTCCTCGTTTGTGTTGACTGGACACACTACAGATCTGAACAACAACTTCCCAAAGGTCTTTAGCAGTCCGCCTACTTTCTTTAGGGCCTGGAAGTTCTTTGCATGTAGCTGCTAAAAGCTGTCCAAGCTATAACATGAAAAACAGACAGAAAATACACAAAAGATAATCTGTAATGTCATACATGCTATTTCTATTATTGAGGAACATTTGAAGAAAGATAAATAACTGCCCACACATACGAAGCACAGGTATCTTATGCTGTGCCTTCTATCCAACCGCTGAAGAACTGAGAGCTCACTGTCTACCGACAGATCTGAATCCGATCTGGGAAGGGAATCCTCTGGTCCCATCACATTATAAACCTCCTTGTTTCTAAACAATTATAGTCTAATGAGAAGAAAATGAGACAATGCAAAGA
Organism: Lagenorhynchus albirostris; assembly: GCF_949774975.1. Classification (NCBI taxonomy): domain Eukaryota; kingdom Metazoa; phylum Chordata; class Mammalia; order Artiodactyla; family Delphinidae; genus Lagenorhynchus; species Lagenorhynchus albirostris. Next base: position 41,060,194 of record NC_083111.1, on the reverse strand, counting down.
GGTATGTGATCTATTCAGTGGGAAAAAACAAAACTGCTAAATACACATAGTATGATCCCACCTTAAAAAAAAAAAAAGCCCAAAATGGAACATATACACTACAATGTTAACTGTAAAAGCCCGGAGATGAGACTAAAATAGGGGTTAAATTTCACTCACACACACAATTTTTTTTTAATTTTAATGGAAAAAATGAGGAAAAAATATGGACATTGAAGTTGGCAGAATAAAGGAACAAGATCTAGAGCAACTTTTCTCTAAGAAAAATGATAGCAACTGGGGATGGACCTACTGCTGATGTGAGGAGGTAGAATTAGGAAGGACAGATTACTGAAAGGGACTGATCTGAATAAAGGCAGCCTTCAGGACCAAAGGTGTAGGAAGGACCCAGAAATAAAGAATGCAAGGGCTGAAAGCAAAAGGCACAGAAATGACAGGCCCAAAATGTAGAGAAAGAAATAGGTTTATGTGCCGAATCCAGTACGTCTTTCCCTCTATAATTTAAGCAAGAGAGAGCCCCTCTATCCTTTGTTTTTAGTAATTCTTATACATCATTTCTCTTTAGAGGGTAAAGTAGCCAAGGATAATTCACGTTCATCAGGAATCCCCAGTTCCCTGATTGGACCTAGAAAAGGTTCATAATGGGGTCCCACTGCTTAAAGAAAGAGGCAGGATTATGACAAAGGTGAAAATAGTGCTTTCCCCCCAAATTTCAAACACAGAAAAGTTGAAAGTACAGTTCAATAAATACCTGAACACTTGACTTAATTTACAAGAATTCTGGTGCTTCCTAAAGCTAGTGAAAATGGTGTTAAAAACCCTAGCTATGCTATGTGAATGGAAATCAAGGGTCCCTGATCCAGGAGAACATTTCATCCTGCGTGCCTACTGCACGTACTCTTCTCTAACAACTAGGATCACAATATACACAAGGTATTTACTGCAGTTCTCAATTTCATTTTCTGTTGTCAGAGATCACATGCTTGGCTGAAGGTTACTATATTAAGCAAGTAAATTCACTTAAAAGTAAGAATTTTCAGAGGTATTAGGCCCCAAGTCAATTGAATTCCACAAACATTCTTGAGCATCTCCTATGTGCTGGGTATCAGGCAAAGCACTGAAAATATGAAAATTAACTGTCCTCAAGAAGCTCACTGTTTTACAGGGAAGACAGGTGAACAAACAATTTACTATACAGTATAAGTGCAACAAAAGAAATATGTCCACAGTACAAGAGTACAGAAGTAACAAGAACAGCAAGTTTGCAAGGAAAAGAATTATGGAAAGCTTCAAAGAAACTACACAAAGCGGCAAAAGTGGGAAGAGCATCTCGGCCAAACGAACACACAGAAGTGCAGAAGTGCGGAAGCCTGAGAAAGCACTGTGTGTACAAGGGCCATGAGCACGCTGGCACCACAGACAGAGCTGGCATGACAGCGAGGGAGAAGGAGAAGCTCCCACACCTTAAAAGGCCTTGCAGGCCACGGCAAAAGCCATGGTCTTTGTCTTATACCATCATGACTGTTAGCGCCAACCTCTCCTCCTCCCACTAGCTAGTCTCTTATAATCCAAGCGCCCATAAATGCTATACATTTTCCAGTATACTACACTACCTCCCATACTGATCCAAGGGAGAGGCTGGACTGTTTTTCTTATTTCTAAAGGTCATATTTAGTCACATGCGTAAGACTTTTCCCTTTCCTTTTTCCATTCCTAAGAGAATGGAAAATAAAATTGATTAAAAATCACTTAAGGGCTTCCCTGGTGGCGCAGTGGTTAAGAGTCCGCCTGCCAATGCAGGGGACACAGGTTCGTGCCCCGGTCCGGGAAGATCCCACATGCCGCGGAGCGGCTGCGCCCGTGAGCCATGGCCGCTGAGCCTGCGCGTCCGGAGCCTGTGCTCCACAACGGGAGAGGCCACAACAGTGAGAGGCCCGCATATCACAGAAAAAAAAAAAAAAAAAAAATCACTTAATATTTCATTACCCAGGGATAATGACTATTAATATCCTTCCAGACTCTTCCTTATGCATCTGTATATATATTCCACATCAAATTCAAAGTTTGAAAGCTGCTCTAAATTGTCTAATTTTTAATACCTGATCCCTTACTCTAGACTTCTTAATCTGATTACTTTCTCCTCTACGTTAACAAGGGAACAAGGGGCCAACTAGGGAAGGAGACACACAAAACCCTAATCCAGATGAGACGATGAGATGCCTCAGTGGTCCTTGCAGCAAGGTCACCTCATACCCTTCCTCCTCTGTGGCCAGATCAAGGGGAAGTGCAGGAAGCAGTGAGCTAACCTAGCCCAAGGTTAGGCAACCTACAACACAATACCCCGTGCCCTTCCACACTGCAGGCCCTCAAACATGCGGCCAGCCTTCCTGGTGCACACAGCTCCACAGAATTCACAGCTAAGAGAAGCAAAGAGAAAAGCCACTGCACTGTCACAATACTAAGCAACAAGCTACCGTTCTAAGTGGAAATGATAATCTTGAAACAAAACGGTCGTCTCATCTGAGAGTTTACTAAAGACAGGAGACTGCTGGGCATAATCAGACAAATACCCTAGATATTAGGAACTCCTATCTCAGAAAGTTCACTAAAAAAACAGATACAATCCAATGTCTGAAATTCCAAAGAGAAGGATGACTTAAGTATGACAATAAATTTTTATGAACGACCATAAAGAAAACAAAAAGGAGGAAAAAACAGAAGAAATCAGTAAGTCTTCAAAGGGTTGAAGTGAAATGAGCTCAGTTTTTTAAAGGCCATACATGAAATAAGGAGGTAGAAACAAATAGGCAAAGGCAAACGTAAAAACTGGTTCAGTGTTGCAAGGTTTCCAGATAACCATCCATTTAAGGGGCTGTGTACTGAAGATGAGATGACGGCAGGTAAGAACAAAAGGTAACACAAGCATTAAGAAAAGAGTAAGGAAATCTGAAGGACCAAACATAGATTAAAAAAGTGGTAAATCATGAAATGTTTTGTTTTTTTTTTAACTACAAGACCAGAAAGGGAGAAAAGTTCACTGCTTATTCAGGGTAAACGTAATATTAACACATGAAAGAAAGAATCTTAGGGAAGACCTCCTGTCTCTCTTTATTTTTGATGTTTTCTCCACCCAGAAGCATTTCCAGTCGTGCAAGGTAGGTGTAATTAAGAAAGGAGAATAAACAAACAACATACCATCAATTCACTGAATGAACAGTTTCATATGGAAATAATCACTAATAACAAACATGTACCCTAATAAGAATCAGGTATCAACTTAGAGAGTTTAATAGGCTTTGAAGAAGGGTAAGGTGCTCAAATGGAAAATGGGTGCAGCTCATCCCTAGCGCCCCCCCCAGTTCAACCCAGCTAGACCCGGGTATTCCAGAGCTGAACCCGGGGTTTGACTATATCAATCAAAGCAAGAAAAGCTGACTAACTTCTCACTACTTTAGGATTATACCAAAATGTTGTCTATTAACGAAATAATTTTTGCTTGCATTCTCGTAACTATAGGGTAGAAGAAAAAAAATATTAGAGAGGGCAAACTCAAGTGCCTGAATTATCAAAAACTATACTTTTACCTACAAACCAACAAGCATTTGTCCAAACTTAGACTGAATCTTAGAAACTGGACAAGCTCCCTAAGTAGTACAGATCTAAAGAAACTGGTCCAATAATCCCACCCTAATAATCCTTTTATTTAGATAAACATGAATTACCTTTACATATGGATTACTCTGAAGCAGAAATGCAGGAACTTGCAGGGTAAGGTATTCATTTTCCCTCCAGTTTAACATAAAAGCAACACACTCCTCGGCAATAACTTGACGAAGAGGAATATCTAAAAAGCAAAGAAGAAAGTAGTTGGAGTTACCATCATAACATTAAAAGAACAAAGCATGGGACTTCCCTGGCAGTCCAGTGGTTATGATGCTGTGCTATCACTGCAGAGGGTGCAGGTTTGATCCCTGGTAAGGGAACTGAGACCCTGCAAGCCGTGCAGCGCGGTGTGGCAATCAATCAATCAATCAATAACAAAGCAAATAGTTGCTCAGATTCCAGCTGAACAAATTAAAAACAAGTTACAGATGAAAAAATAGAAAAACACTAATATTTTATACTTTTCTCTATAAAGTTAAAGGTTTCCCAATAATAGGTTGCCACAGTCCCCACTATTAATCAACAAAATTCTCTACTAAGAACACCTTAAGATGCCTAATACTCTACTGTGGAAGTCTAGGAGTTGGTACCCAGCCTCTACAAATTTATAATTTAAATGAGCAGAGAGGGACTTCCCTGGTGGTCCAGTTGTTAAGAATCCGCCTTCCAATGCAAGGGACGCAGGTTCGATCCCTGGTCAGGGAACTAAGGTCGCACATGCCATGGGGGCAACTAAGCCCACATGCCGCAACTACTACTGAGCACGCAGGCCACAACTAGAGAGCCCGCATGCTGCAACTACAGTGCCCACGAGCTCTGGAGCTCACACGCCACAACTAGAGAGAAGCCTATGGGCTACAACTAAGACCCGACGCAGCCAAAAATAAATAAATAAACAAGCAGAGAAGAACCACACAAACAAAACAAATATATAATGGTATGGTATAAACTTCTAGCTATTTAGAGCACAGAAATAGGTAAACCATGTTTAAAGCTGTAATAAATCCATGTTAATATGTTTTTCATTTTTTAAATAATTTTTCCTGATTAAAACATGATAAATATTCCTAAGAGACAAATCATTCACTCATTCAAAAAATACGTACTATACCTGTAACAATTTTAAATAAAAAGATATGAGGGAAAAAAATCACTCAGAATTGTTTGACCATTATTTCCTTTGAAATAAATAATTATTAAATATACCTTAATATTAAATACATTGCGAATTTTTGTAGCTCAAAGTATATAATACTCAGGTTTTAATGTACTTCAAGAAAGAAGAAAAGAAACCCAATGAATACTAAATAACAATGTTAAAACTTAAAATGGGGAGAGCTATTAAACTTCTTGAGTACCTATATTTTTCAGTCATTCTAAAAAGTCTTTGCCTGTGGCTGTTTATATCTCACTTTATCCCAAAAAGCGACTGGAGACGACAAAAAAGAGGCACAGGAACACACCAAAATTAAGTAAAAATACATTATTTGCATCATCTTCTTAAAGAAGGAGTGAAGATAGAAGTAAATTTAATATCCCAGTGTACAACATGTCACTGTGCACTGTGCACCATACACTTTGCCAAAGGAAGGCCAGACGGCATTTGGCTCCAGGGCGTCCTTTATTCACTGGGCATCTCTCATTAGTGAGTCCACAATGGTTCTTAAAGAAGAATCAGCATCTAGAGAGTGGGGTTCAAACGTTTTCTTTCTTGTTCTTCCTAAGAGTACATCCTTTCCTTCTCATTTCAAACACTGCTTATAACACAAACTATGGGACAAATAGATGAACATTCAGTAAGTTAGGGGAGAGAAGGAAGAATGGAGGGAGGGAGGGAGGGAGGAAAAAGTGAACTTCAAACTACTCAAATGCCAAAAAGGTAGTACAAAGAGACTATAATTACTTGAAGGCATTTCAAAGAGTAAAAGCACAGGCTTAAGTTGGCCTGATGAGTTCAAAACACAGTTCCGTCTCTTACTTCATGACTTCGGCCAAATTCTTTAAACTTAGTTTCTTGATTTACAAAATGGGGATAATTAAATAAGAAGCTACTTCATGAAGCTGCTGCGAGGACTAAATCAGTTATGCACCTAAGCTCTGAGAAGAATGCCTGACATGTAGTTAGCACTCAATAAATGTTAGGGTTTTTTAAATTCTTTTTGCTTTTCATTTTAGAGAACCAATCTTCAACCTTTAAAAAGAAAACACTCTGGGGAATTCCCTGGCAGTCCAATGGTTAGGACTCTGTGCTTTTGCTGCCGAGGGCCTGGGTTCAATCCCTGGTAGGGGAACTAAGATCCCACAAGCCGCGCAGCATGGCCCGAAAAGAAAAAGGAAAAAAAAAGAGCTTTAGAAAACACTCTGTTGACAGTTAGTATATATTAATTAGATCAATTTTTATTGTGATACTGAAGGGCAATGATGCATTAAAACTCAAAGCTATTCTATCTATAGAGTGCTAAAAAGTTGTAATTTTTTCAAGAAATCACAATGTTATAACAATTAAATTAATTCAAAAGACCTCAGAGGGCCAGCAGCCATTTGTTTGGGCACATTATTAGGACCTTGCTTTATACTTCAATTTTACTATTTATAGTATTAAATGTGTACAGTATGATTGAAATGCTCTAAATATTATTAAATCATGTAAAAGTAAGAAACTGCTTTAACTAAGCAAGATTATATGTAACAGATAATTCTTATGATAAAAAAACTTCTTATGATAAGCTTCTTTTCATAATAAGATCTTTACATTTAGAACTGGACAGTCAAAATCTGTTCCTAAAGTGACCACAGTGACTTCCTGACCCACAGGCAATCATGCTGAGGGCTGTCTATGGCAGCTATGAGGAAATAAACCTTCAACATGCAGCTTCAAAGATATTTTGAATCTTTTAACATAATATCTTAAAATTGCAATATGGTTTTTGTAGTGTGTTGAATGCTGTCCCCTTAAAATTCATGTACACCTGAAACCTCAGAAGGTGATCTTACTTGGAAACAGGGTCTTTGCAGATGTGGTTAGTTAAAATGAGGTCATACTGAATTAGGGTAGACCCTAAATCCAATGACTGGTGCCCTTACAAGAGGAGAAGACATGGACACATGGACACACACACACACACACACACACACACACACACACACACACACAGAAGGCCACATGAAACAGGTAAAGACTGGAGTGATGCAGCTGCAAGCCCAGGAACACCAAAGGCTGCTGGGAGCCACCAGAGGCTAGGGAGAAGCAAGGAAGGATCCTTCTCTAGAGCCTTCAAAGGGAGTGCAGGCCTGCAGACCCCTTGATTTCAGACATCTCATCTCCAAAACCATGAAAAAATTAATTTCTGCAGCAATAAAGACCCAAAGCAGCCAAAAATAAATAAATAAATTTTAAATAAACAAATAAATTTCTGTTACTTATTTATGGCAATCCTAGGAAATTAATAATTTCCTACATTTTCCCCAATGTTTTCAAGTGAACTCCACATCTGAATTGTTTTAAAAGACAAATAATTTTTTCATAGATGGTAAAAAGTGCAGTAAATATTCTTTTAGAATATTCCCCACAGTTACTTGAGTACTAAATTTCTGAAATTTGGCTTTGTGAAAAAGTCTTACCAGGAAGCCTCATTTCTAGATATCCTCGCACCCTACTAATAAGATCAGAAGGCGGTCTCTCTCCAGATTGCCCTGTTCCAGCTTCATGTGTATGAATATCCAAAAGCAGCATCTCATTCAGCATGACCTGACGAAGTTTTGGTGAGAATTCTGTCACCAACTCCAAACAAGCAGCAAATAGCTGTTTAGCATGGGTAAAGTCCTATAGAAAGAAACAGCAGAATAGCCTGGATCACCTTTCCTCTGGAGTCAAAAAATACGTCTTTAAAAGTACAGAACAAAGAGAAGAATTAATTTAAATGGTTAACACAGGTTATCTTGGGGAGTGAGGCTAGACTATCATCTTTTTATCATCTCTGCATTGTTGATTTATTCCAATAATTACTTAATTCTTTTGTAAATATTTTTTTTTTTGGCTGCACCACACGGCATGCAGGATCTTAGTTCCTCAACCAGGGATTGAACCCGTGCCCCCTGCAGTGGAAGCTCAGAGTCCTGACCACTGAACCGCCAGGGAATTACCTGTAATTTTTAAAAAACATCCAATAAACAATCAATATAATATACATGCTATATTACTAAACAAGTTTTACATAAATTATAAAATAACAAAACTAGGGGACTTCCTTGGCAATCCAGGGGTTAAGACCCCACGCTTCCACTGCAGGGGGCACAGATTCAATCCCTGGTCTGGGAACTAAGATCCTACATGCCACACAGCGTGGCCAAAAAATAAATAAATAAAATAACAAAACTAAAGTTTTATATAAATATTACATACATATATCATACAGGTATAAAATTCCATGATTAAACACCCTTCTCCCCCTAAGATAGTCAGAATTAGACCTTACCCCCTTCAACAAGGTTCCACATTCTAAAATTTTGCACACAACCCTATTAGCCTATATAACTGACTAATAAATAAATCAAATCAGCTATGATCCAAGCCCTTTCCTACACATCTCTTTCTAATTTTTCCAAAGAGTAGCCTTCGCTTACTCTCTCCACATGATTCTTTCACTCGTACAATGTGGCTTCTATCCCCCATATCATGAAAAAGAAATAGCTCTTACTAAACAAAGATCTTCTAATGGCACAATCTACTCAATACCTTTCAGTTACCTTACTGCACTTAGGGGCTGCAACCCAGTGCTGTCCATTCCCTTTTCTTGACAACCTCTATCCCCTTAGCTATTATGACCCCACAAGTCTGGTCTTCATACCAGACTCTTTCTCACGCCACTCTTTTTGGACCTGTGCTGGATACCCTAGGTTCTGAATATTCTCCCAGGGTGATCTTTGATGATTCCCAAATCTGTATTTCCATCCCAGACTACTTCACAAATAGATCCTTATGTAAAATCTACAAAAGTAATTTTAAGGATTTTTGTTTTTGTTTTCTTTAGCTTGGAATACAATCTTTACTAACTGAACCCTAAATACAAAAGAACTATTCATGCTCTCTAATTTTTTAAAAGACATAGAGTAGTAGCCATATGTCCAAGACCCTTTTCGTATAGCTATGAGAGTAAAAGGAAAAAGAATAAACCAAAATGCCTTTTCAAATATCCTCCTAGGCCTACAACTATGATTTTAAGATCAGGAAAACACAACTGATTCTGATTCCTGGCTTCACGCTAAATTTACAAAGCATATTCTTAACCAGACGTCAATGTATGCTTTTACTCACCTTAACAGTACTGCAGTGTAAACCTTTGGCCATTAGAATGTAAACCAAATCTCTTGTTAAATTGTCTTTGATTCCCAGGATAACACCACTATAGACAGAAGGTATTTCCCACTAGAAGAAATAAAAATCCACAAATACACACACATGAAGCCAAATCTAGATAAGAATCTTTCAGTAACAGTCAACCCCATTTAAAAATCATTCAAAAGTCATTTTTGAAAGAGAAAGGAAAATGACAGCTGTACTGAAATGCTAATCAAAATGAACATAATCACTATAATGAGCTAGTAATAAATAATTAAATGGATTGGAACTTTCTGAAGGATAGACTATAGAAATAAAGAAGGAAAAAAAAATTCTAGGAGTTTAATACGTATTAACTCATATGATCCTCCCAACAGTATTACGTAGGTACTATTATCTCCATTTCACAGATGGGAAAACAGAGACACACAGAAGTCAAATAACTTGCCGAAGACTATACAGCTAGTTAAGTAGAGAGCTGGCATTCAAACGCAGGCAGTTAGTACCAGAACTCCCGCTCTTAACTATTATGCTATATACTTCCTCTCTATATAAATGAACACAAATAACAATGTCAATGCTAAGAAGCCCAACTAAGGTTCAGACCAATTTTTCATTTCACTGCACTTTTACGTTCAAACCCCACAAAATATACAGCAATTTCTTGCTTCTTTTTATTACATATTCAGCAGAGGAGGAGTATGCAGTTAAATTAGAAGCACTACCACAGTACTTTAATTTCTCCTGTATCTGTGGACTGCTTCCCTTGTATTTCAAGCTACATTCAACTGAAATGTTTAAAAAGCTATTTTCATTTGCACTTTCCACACGGGAAAACTTAAATAGACAACTTCAGAAACATTAGCTTGGCATTTTAAAAAGAATATCTAAAGCCAAAAATGTTCTAAAAGAAGTTTTAATGAAGTGGTTCTAAACTGTAGGCTTTAGACTTCAAGAAGATAGGAAAAAACTAAACCAAAAATACTCTGTAAGCACACAGCAAGTATTAGCTCCAGACTGCATAAATATTATACCTTACACACATATTAACAGCTATACTGAAAATGCATGTAGGTGTTATGACAACAAATGAAATATAAACTCATTTTTTGTTGTTACTGATTTAATAGTGTCGATTTAATAACCTTTTTTGGATATTTCAAATTTTCTCTGTCAATGGATGTTCAAAGTGCAATTACTCTCATGTGCAGGTACTTCACATTGTTGATGAATTGTTGACAAATAAAGGGGGTTCTTATTCCCAAAAAGGTCAGGGAACAGCTCTTCTATGAAATTACATCAGAAAACAAGGGTAATTTTCTTATCTGTTCTTTTTTTTTTTCCTGGCTGCATTGGGTCTTCTTGCTGCACGCAGGCTTTCTCTAGTTGTGGTGAGCGAGGGCTACTCTTCGTTGCGGTTTGTGGGCTTCTCATTGTGGTGGTTTCTCTTGTTGCAGAGCACGGGCTCTAGGCACGCAGGCTTCAGTAGTTGTGGCACGCAGGCTCAGTAGTTGTAGCTTGCGGGCTCTAGAGCACAGGCTCAGTAGTTGTGGCGCACGGGCTTAGCTGCTCTGTGGCATGTGGGATCTTCCTGGACCAGGGATCAAACCCATGTCCCCTGAATTGGCGGGTGGATTCTTAACCACTGCACCACCAGGGAAGTCCCTTCTTATCTGCGCTTAGGAGAGGGTCTTCTTACCTTATTAGACACGGTCCAGAATTGGCGCTCTGAAGTCATACCATGTAATTCAATTAAAATCTGTCGAATCCTCCAGGGATCTACTGACAATATCAGCTGATGCTCCAACTGGCCAATGTTGACACTTGCTGAGGCTAAGAAAGGAAGGAGAGGTTTCCATTTAAATAATGATTTGATTCAAAGGTATACATAATCCTATAAATATGAGAATGGTAATTTACTGAGAGAAATTGTGCATGTTTATAAGTATTATAAGTTAAAAGCATCTCTCATCTTGAAAACTTATTTATTCAACTTAATGCAAATTATGTTTTAACTTCACTCTCATATAGAAAGCCTAACACAATTTTTATTACGTCTTCATTTAATAAATGAATGCATTTAACAAAGATAATGAAAATAAAAACATAAAAATCAGTAGCTGGTACATGGAAAGAATTATGTGGGATATATGGAAAAATTTAACTTATATAGACAGTCTCCTACTTTGGAACATACTGTGTTATTTAAAAGCACATATAAAATGTTTTGAGCAATAAACATAAAGAATGTGTTTTCTGAAGGGGAGAATGAGGAGGTGGAGGCACTGCCTTCCCCAGAAAACCAAGAATTGATCATTAAAATCCCTCACTACAACTCGGCTTTCAGATATAGTCTTCAATAATGCATTTCCAGCATTTTATCTGTGTTAATATTATTCTTTCCCTTTACACCTGCACTGTTAACGCAGTTTAAATCTAATGAGGGTCAAAGCAGCTAAAAGTTCGTTCAGCCAGCTGAATTCTGTCTCCCCTATATTAAGTGTTGAAGCTTGTATTTCTTATTAATGAGCAGCACTATATTTTCTAATTATATTTATAAAATAAGAGAAAAAAATGGAAGAAAATCATCAAATAAATAAGGCAAAAATGGCAATGGTGCCAAAGCTGAATGTTTAGCTAGAAGACAGTATCACGATGATATACAGGCTGAAACGCATGCAAGCCTGTACCTTTTATCGTTCTCAACCGCTCCCCTCCCCTCCTGTTTTTTACCTTCAAGAACACAGCAGCAGAGTTACGTGGGTCTACTCCCACAGCTAAAATCTTTTATGTATCTAGGCCTATATCTCCGTGAATCAGAGACTCAGCAGAGTCCCAAGACTTAACTGCTTAGACAGAAATATGACTACAAAAGACAGGTAAATGTCTATTAATTACCAGCATTCGTGTAATCTGAAACAAATTAAGAGGATATCCTAAATATACTGAGGGGCAGAATGTGCCAACATTTTAGCTAGCAGAGCTAACCTGGGATATCATAAAATGAAGTTACTGGTTTAATGCACAGATTTACTCTAGGGGATCTCTTCCTCATCTGATCAACCAGTAGCTTTCGTTCTTCATCTTTCAACAATGTAATGAAAAGCTCATGTGAAGAAATCATGAAAACATACTGCAGGTCTTCCAACCCCAGACACACATTCCTAGATCAGTAAGAAATATTATAAAACAAAAAAGTGTATAATTTTAGTTTGGGGAAAACAATCATATTAACCAATTTTTATTAATAAACTGTTTAAAAAACCACCATTCAATAACTGCACAACAATCATTTGAAACAGCTTTTAAAATTTCTTTTTGGTCCTTATTTAAAGTTTGTGATTTCAATGCTACAATATACAAAAGGAGTAACTGACAGAATCCTAAGTTTTATGTGGTTACACGAATCCAAACCATAACTGTTCTGACAAAATACCAATTATTGCCTGGTTATAAGATAGGCAGGGCAAATCCAAAACGATAAGGAATAAAAGATATTTTTCTCACAGGAATAAGTTCAAAATTAAGAAAAAGAAAAGAAAGGCACTTACTTTAGAAAAGCAGCCATGTTTCCTTTCAAAGAATCTGAAGCTTTTTCTAAATTTATTGATCTTGAACATACCTAGGAATTTGAGTAATTTTTATTTGAATATGGGTACTTTAAAATAATTATACTACAGTCTGAAAAGTTTAGATTTAAAAACAACTGAATTTTCCTTTCAAACATTATCAGTCAGAGATCTGGTTAAGAAATTTAAGAGATGAGACAAAAGAATATGCAGTAAAGAATAATCTATATAGCATACGAAGAAGTCCTGCCGAAATTTACAAAGTACGTTGCCAAATTAAATGGAGTGATAACTTTAAGAATCAGTAGTTCCTGTCAGAAAAGTGAGAAAACGGTCATCTTAGATAGTTGAAAAGAATGATCGATAATAGTTAAAGTATACAGAACCAATGGTTAAGAAGATAACCAAGGTTTAAAAACTAAACAATGAAAATAAAGAGTAACAGAAACCAAGTATGAAAATATTAGTTATCTAAAAATAATATCCTTATAATATTATTCTGAGTTTATTAGGTTTCCTCCCCACATATTATTTACAAGAAGTCAAAAAGAATATATTAGTGTAAAAGCTCCCTAACCTTAAGAAATTGTCAAATATTCTCTAATATGTTGACACAAAAATTAAATTATATAATGTTTATAGCAGCATTATTCGTAAGAGCTAAAAAGTGTGAACAACCCTAAAGCCCATCACCTGATGAATGAACACTCAAAACAGACACTGAAGAGCATATCCAGTCAATGGGATACTATTCAGCTATAAAAAACAATTAAGTACTGATACACACTCCAACATGGATCAGATTGTTCAGGTTTTCAACATTAAGTGAAAGAAGTCAGTTATTTATATGACATGTCCAGAACAGGCAAATCTACAGAGACAAAAACTAGATTAATAGTTGCCTAGGGTTGAAGAGATTGAGGGAAAATGGGAAATGACTGCTAATAGATAAGAAGTTTTGTTGCAGATGGGCAGAGAGGAATGAAATGTTGTCAAGCTGGCTGAGGTGATGGCTGCACAACTCCATGAACATACTAAAAACCACTGAACTGTACATTTTAAATGGGTGAATTGTATGGTGTGCAAATTACATCCCAATGAAGCTATTCAAAGAAAAAAAAGAATAATAGTATTTTTAATTACCATGCTCAGAAACAGTATCTTGAAAGTACTTTGCTCAGATGAACAGGTTACGCTATCAGTGTATAACACATCTGAGCATCTTGGAGTATGTACGATATATTTACATTCTAATAATTTTGCCCCACTGTATGCATAAATTAAGTTTGCTACCATATGTAAGATCTTATGATAAATAATATTTTAGTGTACTTTCATGAGACTGTTTATTCAAATATAGAGACGCATTGTATATGTGTCATCATGTGTTTGGGAATATGTGGTAACTCCTGATAAGCAACGTAACAAAGATGTTATGTGAATTCACCTCAACTTTTTAAAACTGAAAAATATGAAATAGGTGACATCTCTACAGATGCTATAAACACTGAAAAGATAACTAAAAACATTAATATTAATCAACTTAAAAATTTAGATAAAGTGGACAAATTCTTAGAAAAGAACTTCTCAAAACTAATCAAGAAAAAAGAACAGCAGATGAAATCACTGAAATTGAATCAATGCCAAAGATCTTCCCCCCAAAAAAATCTCCAGGCCCAAATACATCATTGGTAAATTTTACCAAACACTGAAAAAAAGCAATGAGTCCATTTTCTTTTCCAGGCAAAAAGAAATGATCCACACCTCAATTTATTTATGAGGCACACATGACCTCAGTAACAAAATCAAAGACAGGACAAGAAAGAAAAAAAACTGATGCATCAATCTCACACACGAATGTAAAAAAATCTTAAAGTATTAGTAAGCCAAATCCAGCAATATATATTAAAAACAATCATAACATGACCTAAAACTAATACAATGTTCCATGTCAATTATATCTCAGTTTAAAAAAAAGATCACAACCTAGTTGGGTTTATCCAGACAAGGTACTTCAACACTTAAAAATTAATATACTTCACTACATTAACCAATTAGAAGAGAAAAATTACGTGCTTATCATAATAGACATAGAAAAAGCATTTAATAAAATCTAAAAATAATTCATGATTTTTTTAAAATAAGAGCCTTCAGTGAATTAAGGATAAACAGAAACTTCCTTAATCAGATACGGAGTAACGATAAGAAAAACCTATAATAAACATCATTCTAAACGGTAAAAGAGTACAAGCTTTTGAGACTAAGAATGAGACCAGGAAGCCCATCAGAGCCCTTTCTACCAAACATTGTACTGGAGATCATTGTCAGCACAGTAAGAACAAGTACACAGAAATAAAAATGAAAAGGCTAGAAAATGAAGAAAACAAAATGCATTATTTACAGATAAAGACTATTTAGAAAAACAAATGAACCTACAGATAAACAGAATTTTTAAGAGTTTAGCAAAGTAGCTGGAAACAAAATCATATACAGAGTTCAACTATACCTCTATACCAATGCATAAACTATTTTCAAGTTCATAAAAAAATAAAATAAAAAGACTTCTATGGAAAAATTATAAAGCTTTAAAGGGCATTAAAGAACGTCTAAATAAATCAAAACCTATACCAGTTCACAGATTAGAACACTCAATATTGTAAAGATACTAATTTTTCACAAATTGACTTTTAAAGGTAACGTAGTTCCAAACAAAAATCCAACAGGCTTATTTGAGAAACTTGACAATGAGTCAACTGTCTACAAGAAAACGCAAAAAGACAAGCATAACCAGCACAACTTTGAAAAACAAGGTATGTACTTCAGATGATATCAAGACAGGGATACTGATGTATGGGTAAACAAACAGAAAAGTGGTACAGAACACAGCCCAGAGACAGGCCCACACACGTATGGATACTTGGCATTCAAGAGAGGTAGCACTGGAGATTGGCAGAAAAAAGATGGAACTTACAATAAATGGTACTGGAACAAGTGAGGAAAAAAATGACATCAGACCCCCTACTTCATGTTAATACACAAAAATCAATCATAGGTGGATTAAAGACCTAAATGTGAAAAGAAGGCTAAGCTCTAGAGCTTTTAGAAGGTAAAATATAGGACAATTTTCACGACTAAAGGATATGAAAAGCTTTCTTGAACAAGACACAGAAATCCACTAATCTTTTCCTTTATGGAAAAGATTGATAAATTTTATTATATTAAAATTAAGAACTTTTAAAATAATAAAAAGTTAAAAGAGAAGTGAAACGCAGAAAAGATACCTGCAGTATTTAAAACTAGTAAAGGACAGAATATATAAAAAATTCCTGCAAAAGAAAAAAAAAAAGACAATTCAACAGAAAAATGAGGCATACCACTTGGAATGGGTACCTCAAAAGACAAAATCTAGGGCTTCCCTGGTGGCGCAGTGGTTGAGAGTCCGCCTGCTGATGCAGGGGACACGGGTTCGTGCCCCAGTCCGGGAAGATCCTACATGCCACAGAGCGGCTGGGCCCGTGAGCCATGGCCACTGAGCCTGGATGTCCGGAGCCTGTGCTCCGCAACGGGAGAGGCCACAACAGTGAGAGGCCCGCGTACCGCAAAAAAAAAAAAAAAAAAAAAAAAAGACAAAATCTATATGTGCAAAAAATAAATGAAAAGCTGCTAAATTCCTCAGTAATAAAGGAAATGGATGTTAAAACCTCAATGAGATACCATTATACCATGAACCTGGCAGGAAATCTGACAATACCAAGTGCTGACAAAGATCCTGACCAACAAGAACCCTCATGCATGCTAGTGGCAAAAACACTTGGAAATTATATAGTAATATTGCAGATAAACCTTCTCCAGGAATGTAACAGATAATCGTATGTGGGTGCACCAGGATATGTATACAGTATTTTCCAAGAAGCACAATAGCCACAAATTGTAAATAACACAAATGTCCATCATCTTAAGAATAAATAAATTGTGACATGGTCATATAATGTTGTAACACCTTACAGCAATGGAAAAAAAAAAACTGTACTTGCATACAACTTGAAAAAACATCTCAAGTATGTTCACTGAGAGACAAAGAATTTATTTTGTATGATTTCATTTATGTAAAGTTCGAAACAGGCAAATTAAAGAATATTCTTTAAGGGTACATACAAAGGTGATACAACTGTAATGAAAAGCAAGGAAATGATTATCACAAAACACAGGACAGTGGTTTCCTCAAGGAGAGGCAGAGAGGGTTTGGTAAGGAGCATAAGAAGGACTTCTAAAGCATTGGCAGTGTTGTATGTTTAGAACTAAAAGGTACTAATTGTACTCTATGTACTCCTCTCAAGGTTTATTACATTAAGACTATTAAAGAAAGAGAAAGATCCAGTAGAAACACAGATTCTGGAGCTCACATGAGAGGCAAGAAGTATGATCCAAGGGTTTTTAGTGAGCAGGTGATTGAGGTTTTGGATGAGAATAAAAAGTGATATGAGAAGTTGAGTGAGCCAAGGACAAAACTTTTGTAAATAAAAACATTAAAGGGAGAGCAAAAGAGAAGTCAATGGAGGACTATGGAAAACCCAGTGATGGAGAACAGGGTTGGAGACCGTGGTCTATCAGTAGAGACAACTATCAGCCAGAGAGGCAAGTCAGACAAAGACAGAAAAGAGGGCACTGGCTTTGGTAGCTAAGAGATCATTGGTAAACTTAAAGCAAAATTATAAATCAAAAGGGGAAAAAACGTCTTACCTCAAGAAGAAAGTCTATTTTCTCTTTATTAGGTCTAAGAAATAGCTGGTTAAATTGAACACCAATCGCTCTACCTTCCAATATATCACGGACTGTGTTACAGGCACAGACTTTAAAACAGATTTCATCTAGAGCTTCATTTCTGTAGAATACAAAAGAAGATACACTAATTTTTTTTTAATAAAAAGGAATATATTGCAAAACTAAAATCACAAGAATAAGCCATTTACTCTTGAGAGGTAAGATCTTATGATATTCCGGCACGTTAGTAAATACCTAAGTCATGGGAAGGTCTTGAATTTGTAAAGGGACAATTTAGCTATAAAGATTAGGTAACAGAATCAAATTCTGCTATGCAAATTTTTTTCCCCAAGCACTTTTAAAATGGATCAGATGAACATTAAAGTGGCTCCTCTGGCCATGTTAACTTCCCATATACTAAAAAAAAGTGAAAGTATTGTGTCAGACATACAGGTAGTTTGGAGGGATGTTTTTGGTAAATCTGAAATGCACTTACCCTTTTATTCAAAAATCAAAAAGTAATTCACTTCCTTACCCCTGTTGAGCTTTCTGAAAGAGCTCTCTTAGGACTGACTGCCGGAACTGCACAGGTAAACTGAAGGTTAAATTGTCTTCAGCGAAAATCTTTGTTACCTCCTAGAACACAGACACAAAATTGCATCCATTTCAAAAATCATGAAAGAATCTTTCCAAAAAAAAATTTTTTTAATAAAATTTTAAAAGTCTTTCTATAATAGAAATTACACAGTGAAGAAAATCATTAAAACATCTTGCTAGGAAAAAAAAAATCTTGCTAGGAAAATCTTCTCTTTCTAAAATTTTAAAATTACGTTACAAATAGCACCCCCATCACCCTTTTTCAAAATTGAAGATCAAAAGTGAGAGGTGAGAGAAGAATCAATGAATAAGAAGTAATTCAGTTATGTTATTAGAGAGAAAGTTTTTAAATTCTTCTCATCCACTTTAAATATGGGTTCAGGGACTTCCCTGGTGGTCCAGCGGTTAAGACTTTGGGCTTCCACTGCAGGGGGACTAAAATCCCACAGGCCGCGCAGTGCAGCCGAAAAAAAAGGGGAGGGGTTCATACAACAAACTTTTTAAAACACTAAAATAATTAATTAAAAATAATTCATCTAAATATAACATGTTAAGAAACTATTCTAATCAATTTAAATGGTTTAAAATATATTATTTAGTGAATTACAGAAACACCCACATTATTAGAGTCTTTTTCTGTTCTTTATCAACTCTTTATCTCGATAGTGTGGGGATTTCTTGAAACAGCTAAAGCTACTCAGCTCTACCACAAAAGCACTGACAAAAATGGCTTCAAAACTATAAAGCAACCACTGTTTCATAGCAAAACACAGGCTACACAGGGGAAAGTAAGCCACTTCCTAAATGTGAGAAGACATATTTGTTACAACTGTTCAATAACTACTTCATCAGCACAAAACAAAAATATATAGTTAATACAAACAGAATCTTATTCCAAAAAAAACACAAAAAGGTAAACATGATTTCTAAGATACTCCTGCATACATAACTGAAGTGATAAATTTCAGAGGTGCAACAAAATTGCTCTTTCCCCTTTCCTAGCTACCCATTACACTACTTTCTGAGTGACACATTTTGGCACTTTGTTGTATTCACGGTAATATGTGCCTATTTATGACTAATATTTCCAAGGTCTTCTTTGCACAGGTCTTACCATTCCAGGGACCGTTTTAAAGATTCTATATCTTATAATTGATCCCCACCCTCCATAAGCCTGTACTAGGAATACGTAACTGAAAGATCTCTAGTGTTTAATAACTTCATCTGTATCTGAAATCTATCTTCAATAAAGTTTAATTTTCTTCCCTAGGGCAAAGCAGAATTTGCAAAAAAGAGGCCAGAGGGAGGGAGAGGAAGTACGTATCCCCTCTCTTTTATTTTCTCTGAAAAAAAATAAACTCTAGTTGAGAAGACTGAACTAAAAACCTAGGCTAAAAGTCCGTTTGGAGACACAAAACTGAAGGTATGCTATAGCTTTGTCATTTCATAATTTCTGTTTTGAATTAAATAACATGAAGGCACTGTTCACTTCCTAGAATGAAGGCTTTCCAAAAAAGATTTTAAAAGTACAAATTCTAATTCCCAGTGATTTTCATTACAAAACTAAAGATATATACACAGAGGGTGCAATAAAAATCTCAACAGACTAATTTAAGCCCTTTTCATGATTAAAACTGAGATGATGACCAGACTCCCTGGCAAAATGGGCTATGTAATACACTACCCAAACCTACCAAAACCACTCTGTTCACTTTCTCCTTCAGTCTTAATGTTTGCAGTGGCTAATAAGGCAGGGTTACAAGGCCATACTTTCAGATCAGACACAAGACTTTAGGCTCCATAAAACTAAAAGTTCTCTACCTGTAATTTTAAAAGTTCTACCTACATAGTTTCTTACAGAATGCACTTAAAATGGGCAAATTCTATACCTTCAAGAAAGGAGAATATCAATGAGTCAACATCTGTCCAGTGCTTTGCCTTAGAGTTTATAAACTATAACTTCTCATTTGATTCTCATAAGAAGCTTAATTATTAAAACTATTTTATAGGCCAATCTGACAGTCTGGCTTGCCCTAAACGGCACAACTGTAAATGGTGTGTCAGGATATGAACTCAGCTGTCTGGATTCCAGTGCTTTTCAATTACACTATTGTATCCCATCACACATCTTACCTGATAGTTGCCAGATCTCAAACAAATATGGACTTGACTATATGGAGTCAATTGCTGAGATGCACTATCAGAAGAAGGTACAAGAACACCACACGCTTGACAATAGCCAGCTAACCGCTTCTCATCTATGGTACAATGAAGAGATAATGAACCTATCTGTAAAGTAAGAGGTATATATCATTATTCATCAGTGTAATAGAAACAATAGTCTAGCACCCATTTAGTACATTTTAACAGTACCAGAAAATGCTAATGGAAAATTCAGGGCTGGAGGAACCATAAAAAATTAAAAGGTTTAGAGCAGGGGTCAGCAAAATATTGCTCACAGGCCAAATCCAGCCCATGGCTTGTTTTTATAGATTTCTTGACCTAAGAACAATTCTTAGGGTTGTAAAGGGGCGGGGGGGGGGGGAACCATAACAACAAATTAGACTATACCACAGAAACTGTATATGGCCCACAAAGCCTAAAATATCTATAATTTAGCCCTTTACAAAAAAGTTTGCTGACTCCTGGTTTAGAGTTTTCAGGCCAACATAAAGGTAGACATTATTATTACTCTATTTAAGTATGAAAATTAAGATACTAACAGAGAGTGAACACTGTTAAAAACGAGCTTAAAATATTTTAAAATACATATACTTGCAGAGATTTAAAGGGGGCAGCAAAGAAAACTCAATCTTCACTCAAGTGGAATAAACAGAAATGCTTCCACCAAAACAGAAAAAAATTTTTAAAAGACACACTTTTTTAAAAAATTAAAGTTTTAAACTACTATACCTGAAATGCCATAAAATTAGAAATCTGATGAGTGCCCCAGGTAAAGTAAAATGGGGATTCCCAATAAAGTAAATCTCTAGTACATTTAATCAATGTCTCTGGTGAAGAAAGGAAAGATTGAAGTGGCAATTTTTCTGGGCACCAGGCATACAAAAACCTAGTTTAAAATTTAGTTTTCTGAATCACAAAAAGAAAAATGCAAACAACAAACACATGAATATGTTTACCCTACTAGGAACCAAGGAAATGCAAATTTTTAAAAGATATTCTAGATCACATCAAATTAGCAGTTTAAAAAAATTCACTGCTGATTGGAGTGCCTTCAGAGAAATGTACCTAGCAAGCAATTTGGCTTTACATATTACATCCTTTAAAAAAATAATGACCATTGACATGGTAATTTTACTTGCAGGAATTTAACTTGAAAGTATCTAAAGTCCAAACAAAAATTTATGCTTGGAGATATAAATTTTGCAACTTTATAATAAATAAAAACAGTAAACAATCCAAATGCCCAAACATTAGGAAAATGAAATCACAGCACAACTATATAACAGAATACATTTAAAATATCTATTCAAATATTTAAGCAAGATACAAAATAGTATATTACAGCATGAGCTTAACTGTATAAAAACATAAAGAATAAAAACTGGAAAAAAATAAGCTAAAACCACAAAAGGGGTATTACAGATTTTTTTTGATGTTTTCACTACTTTTTTGAACTACCAAATTTACAACAATGAACACTTACTGGGTTTTTTTATCATCAGAAAAATTCAAGCCAAAAAACATATAGATGTTTTAAAGGACTGAAAATCATATGCCTGTTATGACTGTATTTACCTCTGCAATTAGTTCTTTGGTTCTAAAAAATTTTTCTCTGGCATTTTCATAGACAGCTGGATTTGTAGAGCCTTGCTGGAAGTATGCTGCACCCAAATCATAACACACCTAAAATGGTAATGAATACCAATTTGCTCAGTAATTTTTCATGAACTTAAGAGCTGACAAAACTCAAAGGCAAAACACAGGTACACATACAGCAAAAAAGAAAAAACCATTTCAATGAGCAGTGAAACAATCAATGTTCTTAGTCACGAGCAGTTCTTAGTCACGAGCAACAGAAGTCAACTCTGACTGAATTAAGCAGAAAACAGATTTCCCCTCAGGATGTCAGGTGGCCTACAGAGTTATTGGGAAAGCCAAAGAATCAGGCTTGGAAAACAAACAGGGGAAGGGAAGCAAGCAGCCAGAACAAGAGCCAAAACTGATGCAGTGAAACACCACTGCAGCCACCTCAACACTAGACTCCACAGATCATGTCACCTGCAGCCACCAGCACTAGACACTGAGAGCAGCAGCTCCACTTCTGCCAGGGCTGCCCCTGGAAACTAGATTCTACTGTCACTGTTGCTCTTGGCCCACCATCACAACGGATTATCTACCCTCTCCACTTCACTGACTTACTAGCTAGCTCCTAATTCAGTCTAAACTAAATGTATTTGTCTGTCACACCTATGTGACACACTTGCCCTGGAGCAGGATAAGGGCTAGAGAACGCTAGTGTCTGGAGTTTTCAGTTTTATTATAGGAAACAGGCTCTGCCTCCCATCAAGTCTCAGAAGCTACGGGGTTCTTCTAACATAGAATAGGGGGACAGCCACCGGGGTGTCTCTCCAAAAGGGACAGAAGGGGCAAATGTCTACTATCACAGAACTGGCCAGAATAAAATATTGAGAAGTTTGAATTAATGACTATAAAACGATAGTGCATTTCCAGTTGTATTTTTCTAATAAAACTTGTATATTTTTCCAAGAACGTTCATAAATTGATACCTAGATTTACTGAATGCAGAACTCAAAGACTGAGTTCAACTTGGCCATTTTATGAACAAGAACACTAAGGCCCAAAAAGTAACATCTCTGCTAAAGAGCATATAACCAAACACTGGCAGAGCCCAGACTTGAAGCCAGATATCTAGGTTCCTAATACTCTATCTCAAATTCACTCTACACAAGGCTGACTGATCTGTCTTCTCAATATGACTTTCTTAAAAAGCCTTCAAATTATTCCCCCAGGTAAGAGAAAGTTCAAACCCCAAGGCCTGATCTTCACGGGCCTCAGAATCTGGAATAATTTCTCTCTCCAAACCTCTCTATTCTCCTCTGTTTCAATCACACCAGTTTTCTCAATTCCCCATTCACATCAGATCTACAAATGAACTTCATTCCACACCCCGTATTTCCATTTACACCAAACCAACCTTAGCCAACAGATACTCATTCCCCCTCTGAACTCCTAAACTGTAATAGTCTCTGGTATTCATGACTGATCTACTCTTTACTGATATGCATTACAGATACTATTCTGCCCTGTTCAACAAATCCAGATTAATTCTTCTCAGCCTCTAGAATACTGCTTTGCACTATTTAATCCACATTTAACGTTGGGCTGATTTTCATTCTAGAGCGCTTCCTTCCATCTAGGGTAAAAGAGTGCTAAAGCAATTTTTAAAAATAGTATGTGTGTGTATACATAATAGAGAAAGATTTAAACACACATAAACACACATACATATGCATACATATTATAGTTACATATAATTTCCCTTTCCAGGCAGAGTACAAGATACCAAAAAGATACTTTCAAGTATAATTATACTGACTAGCCATTGAAACGAGTTTAAATTCTACACTTAAGATGTGGTCAATAGATGAAAACAAAACAAAAAAAAACAAATCTGCTAATGAAGCTGCCCTGAAGGACAGCAATACTTATGGTTTAACTAAGGAAAAACTGAAGATTTTTCTTTTGAGTCAGGTAAATTTTAGTAACGTAAAGACTGCAAATGCACTTTAAACATTAACATGCCAGGAAATGAGTATTAGTACTAATTTGCTATTCAAAAAAACAGAAATTATGGCTCAGCTATATAATTAAAAGAATATTTGATAGGGTTTACCTAGCACATTTATGTAAGAGTTCTGTTTTTTCAGGTCATATCATCCACTACATTGTGAAAATCAGACATGTTACCAAGACTTTTAAACAGACTCAGTGAGTATAAGATATGACAGTACCAGAAACCTCCTCCATGGAAGTTTAATTGACCATTTAAAGTGGTTGGCAACTGACAATGCCTCTTGACTCCTCCTCCTACTGTACAAGACTCCATCTTAACAAGTCTTGAAAAGGGATTATTTTCACCTCCAGAACCAGCTAATCTGAAAAGGTACCTCCCAAACCCTTTAAAGTCAGAGCTATTTCTGCCATTTCAGGATTGGGAAATAGTGATTAAAGAAGTCATGCCAACTCACACAATGAACAATAAAATGTAAAAAGAACACAGAATGTAAAAGGCTAGTGGCCCTCTCTAGGCAATCATCAAATATTTTAAAATTTTTATTATACTCAAGATTATGTGCTGGAAAGTGAGAAAGAGGCAAATATATTAAAAAAAAGAGACCTCAAAGAGTTTACAATCCAGCAGGGAAAAAGAAGACATCAATACAAAAAATATCTAACAACAAACAACAACTGAAAGCAACAAAGGAACTACAGCACAGAGTTACAGAAAGCAGGCAACCTTAAGATCTTTGAAAAACTAGGTGTTTCTCTAGTAGCCCACATTTTTCAAAGTCTAGTACAATACTAGTTTTGTTTTGTTTTTTTGGTATGATTAGATTTCTAATAATATGAATGAACTGTAAATTAGTTACATACTCATGCATTGTCAGTCTCCTAAATACAACTGGGAAACCAGTTGAGAGACAAAAGATCAAATGAAATTTTCCTTGCATTTCTTTTAGAAAAATTTCAAGTGAGGTCTTATAAAATTCACAAATTAAATGCAATGCAAAGTCTTAATAGCATCTGAAGTCAAAATCAAAGGGACAAGGGCAGAAATAAATTCTAATTAAAAATAAGATTTTCCAAAAATTTGCCATGCATTGATTAAATACTGAAATAAATACCTGGCACTGCATCTCCTCGGTTTTGATTTTCAATCCAACAGTGGAACTCTCAGTCTCTCCATTTACCACGCCTGGCTCCATGGCCAATAAATCTAGCGTTCTCATCGTGTGGACATAAAGATCCTTGTTTAATTTAAGGGCTGCCTCTAGTACCAAGATAGAATCAGAAGCTTGTTCTTTTAGCTACAAAAGTTCAATAAACAAATTATTAAAATACAAAAATGGCAGCACTGGACTATATTAACCAAAAAATATTTACAGGATACTTAGTAGCTTAGTGTATTAATCTATTTTAAAAATGTTTCTAACATAGCAGGAGTGCAATTATATTTGTTAAAATTACCTTAAAAAAAAAAAAGAGGGACTTCCCTGGTGGTCCAGTGGCTAAGACTCCACGCTCCCAGTGCAGGGGGCCTGGGTTCGATCCCTGGTCAGGGAACTACATCCCACATGCCGCAACTAAGAGTTTGCAGGCTGCAACTAAAGATCCTGCATGCCACAACTAAAAGATCCTGCACACAGGGGCCATCCCTGGTGGCGCAGTGGTTAGAATCCGCCTGCCAATGCAGGGGACACGGGTTTGAGCCCTGGTCCAGGAAGATCCCACATGCCGCAGAGCAACTAAGCCCATGCGCCACAACTACTGAGCCTGCACCCTAGAGCCCATGAGCCACCACTACTGAAGCCCGTGCGCCTAGAGCCCGTGCTCTGCAACAAAGAGAAGCCACCACAATAAGAAGCCCGCACACCACAATGAAGAGAAGCCGCTGCTCACTGCAACTAGAGAAAGCCCGGGCACAGCAACAAAGACCCAGCACAGCCAAAATTAATTAATTTTTTTTTAATGTACTATTTAGAATATTACCAAACTATGTTCTAACAAGTAAAAATGTAAATGCCACTGCAACCACACCTTGCCAACTCTTATATCCCTAAGATTAGAAGAAGCACCTACACATGCTCTAAATATGTCCCAGAAAGGTTAGAGTATAACTGATGCCAATACTCACCACTTTCAAAATATTTTCTGTTAGCTCTTTCTCCTGTTGCATCTGATTCATACTAAAAGAGAAATGATTGAAGAGTATCAAACATTACCTGAAAGACTGAAAATTCAAAACTTAAATTCTTGAAAGTGAGGTTGAATTTAAATAAAAATGTTTTTAATGCTACTTCTTTTCATGCTTAAAAAACAAACAAAAACTCAATGCTGATGCTCCTTTACCATTATTTCCTCACTTGCTTTGTATTAAAAAAAAACCTCTCAATTTTTTTTTTTTTTTTACTTCTTCATTTATTCATTTCCTCAGTTTTTTGGTGTTTAAAAAGCAACAAAAGATAAGCATCTGCATGGTTATACAGACATGCAAACAAACAAAAATATAACACAAATGCTAAGCATCAAAACATTACCCAGAAAATGATTTTCTAATAATGATATATATATACTTTAATTTATTTTTATTTTTGGCTGCACTGGGTCTTCGTTGCTGCATGTGGGCTTTTCATTGCAGTGGCTTCTCTTGTTGCGGAGCACAGGCTTCTAGGCCCACGGACTTCACTAGTTGTGGCTTGCAGGCTCTAGAGTGCAGCCTCAGTAGTTGCTCAGGCTCAGGCTCAGTAGTGGCGCATGGGTTTAGCTGCTCCACGAGATGTGGGATCTTCCTGGACCAGAGCTCAAACCCATGTCCCCAGCACTGGCAGGCAGATTCTTAACCACTGCGCCACCAGGGTCCCTCTACTCATGATATTTTTAGATGACATTTGTAGGTAGCATTACAAAATAATGTTGCCTGGAAATAATGATTTCTTCCATTTATTCATTTACTTATCAGATATTTCTTAGGCATTTAAACTGTGCTAGGGAGACAGGGGAAAGATGGCAGAGGAGTAAGACCCAGAGATCACCTTCCTCCCCACAGATACACCAGAAATACATCTACACGTGGAACAACTCCTACAGAACACCTACTGAACGCTGGCAGAAGACCTCAGACCTCCCAAAAGGCAAGAAACTCCCCACACACCTGGGTAGGGCAAAAGAAAAAAGGAAAAACAGAGACAAAAGAATAGGGATGGGACCTGCACCAGTGGGAGGGAGCTGTGAAGGAGGAAAGGTTTCCACACACTAGGAAGCCCCTTCGCGGGCGGAGACTGCAGGTGGCGGAGGGGTGAAGCTTCGGAGCAGCGGAGGAGAGCGCAGCCACAGGGGTGCGGAGGGCAAAGCAGAGAGATTCCCGCACAGAGGATCGGTGCCGACCAACACTCACCAGGCCGAGAGGCTTGTCTGCTCACCCGCCGGGGCGGGCGGGGACTGGGAGCTGAGGATGGGGCTTCGGTCGGAGCGCAAGGAGAGGACTGGGGTTGGCGGCGTGAACACAGCCTGAAGGGGGTTAGTGCACCACAGCTAGCCGGGAGGGAGTCGGGGGAAAAGTCTGGACCTGCCGAAGAGGCAAGAGACTTTTTCTTCCCTTTTTGTTTCCTGGTGCACGAGGAGAGGGGATTAAGAGCACTGCTTTAAGGAACTCCAGAGACGGGCGCAATCCGCGGCTAACAGCGCGGACCCCAGAGACGGGCACGAGACGATAAGGTTGCTGCTGCCGCCACCAAGAAGCCCGTGTGCGAGCACAGGTCACTATCCACACCCTGCTTCCGGGGAGCCTGTGCAGCCCGCCACTGCCAGGTTCCCGGGATCCAGGGACAACTTCCCTGGGAGAACACGGCACGCCTCAGGCTGGTGCAACGTCCCGCCGGCCTCTGCCACCGCAGGCTCACCCCGCATCCGCACCCCTCCCTCCCCCCAGCCCGAGTGAGCCAGAGCCCCCGAGTCAGCGGCTCCTTTAACCCCGTCCTGTCTGAGCGAAGAACAGATGCCCTCCGGTGACCTACACGCAGAGGTGGGGCCAAATCCAAAGCTGAGCCCCGGGACCTGTGTGAACAAAGAAGAGAAAGGGATATCTCTCCCAGCAGACTCAGAAGCAGTGGATTAAAGCTCCACAATCAACTTGATGTACCCTGCATCTGTGGAATACATGAATAGACAACAAATCATCCCAAATTGAGGAGGTGGACTTCGAGAGCAAGATTTATGATTTTTTCCCGTTTTCCTCTTTTTGTGTGTATGTGTATGCTTCTGTGTGAGATTTTGTCTGTATAGCTTTGCTTTCACCATTTGTCCTAGGGTTCTATCCGTCCTTTTTGTTTTTTATTTTAATTTTTTTCTTAATAATTATTTTTTATTTTAATTATTTTATCTTACTTCATTTTATCTTATTTTATTCTCTTTCTTTCTTTCTTCCTTTCTACTTTTTCTCCCTTTTATTCTGAGCCATGTGGATGAAAGGCTCTTGGTGCTGCAGCCAGGAGTCAGTGCTGTGCCTCTGAGGTGGGAGAGCCAACTTCAGGACACTGGTCCACAAGAGACCTCCCAGCTCCACGTAATATCAAACAGCGAAAATCTCCCAGAGATCTCCATCTCAACACCAGAACCCAGCTTAACTCAAAAACCAGCAAGCTACAGTGCTGGACACCCTATGCCAAACAATTAGCAAAACAGGAACACAACCCCACCCATTAACAGAGAGGCTGCCTAAAATCATAAGAACTCCACAGACACCCCAAAACACACCACCAGAAAGACAAGATCCAGCCTCATCCACCAGAACACAGGCACTAGTCCCCTCCACCACGAAGCCTACACAACCCACTGAACCAACCTTAGCCACTGGGGAGAGACACCAAAAACAACAGGAACTACGAACCTGCAGCCTGCAAAAAGGAGACCCCAAACACAGTAAGATAAGCAAAATGAGAAGACAGAAAAACACACAGCAGATGAAGGAGCAAGATAAAAACCCACCAGACCTAAAAAATGAAGAGGAAATACGCAGTCTACCTAAAAAAGAATTCAGAATAATGACAGTAAAGATGATCCAAAATCTTGGAAATAGAGAAAATGCAAGAAACATTTAACAAGGACCTAGAAGAACTAAAGATGAAACAAGCAACGATGAACAACACAATAAATGAAATTAAAAATACTCTAGATGGGATCAATAGCAGAATAACTGAGGCAGAAGAACGGATAAGTGACCTGGAAGTAAAATAGTGGAAATAACTACTGCAGAGCAGAATAAAGAAAAAAGAATGAAAAGAGTGGAGGACGGTCTCAGAGACCTCTGGGACAACATTAAACGCACCAACATTCGAATTATAGGGGTTCCAGAAGAAGAGAAAAAGAAAAGGACTGAGAAAATATTTGAAGAGGTTATAGTTGAAAATTTCCCTAATATGGGAAAGGAAATAGTTAATCAAGTCCAGGAAGAACAGAGAGTCCCATACAGGATAAATCCAAGGAGAAACACGCCAAGACACATATTAATCAAACTGTCAAAAATTAAATACAAAGAAAACATATTAAAAGCAGCAAGGGAAACAGAACAAATAACACACAAGGGAATCCCCATAAGGTTAACAGCTGATCCTTCAGCAGAAACTCTGCAAGTCAGGAGGGACTGGCAGGACACATTTAAAGTGATGAAGGAGAAAAGCCTACAACCAAGATTACTCTACCCAGCAAGGATCTCATTCAGATTTGATGGAAAAATTAAAACCTTTACAGACAAGCAAAAGCTGAGAGAGTTCAGCACCACCAAACCAGCTTTACAACAAATGCTAAAGGAACTTCTCTAGGCAAGAAACACAAGAGAAGGAAAAGACCTACAATAACAAACACAAAACAATTAAGAAAATGGGAATAGGAACATACATATCGATAATTACCTTAAATGTAAATGGATTAAATGCTCCCACCAAAAGACACAGACTGGCTGAATGGATACAAAAACAAGACCCATATATATGCTGTCTACAAGAGACCCACTTCAGACCTAGAGACACATACAGACCGAAAGTAAGGCGATGGAAAAAGATATTCCATGCAAATGGAAACCAAAAGAAAGCTGGAGTAGAAATTCTCATATCAGACAAAACAGACTTTAAAATAAAGATTGTTAGAAAAGACAAAGAGGGACACTACATAATGATCAAGGGATCGATCCAAGAAGAAGATATAACAATTGTAAATATTTATGCACCCAACATAGGAGCACCTCAATACATAAGGCAAATACTAACAGTCATAAAAGGGGAAATCGACAGTAACACATTCATCGTAGGGGACTTTAACACCCCACGTTCACCAATGGACAGAAAATGAAAATAAATAAGGAAACACAAGCTTTAAATGATACATTAAACAAGATGGACTTAATTTATATAGGACATTCCATCCAAAAACAACAGAATACACATTTTCCTCAAGTGCTCATGGAACATTCTCCAGGATAGATCATATCTTGGGTCACAAAGCAAGCCTTGGTAAATTTAAGAAAATTGAAATTGTATCAAGTATCTTTTCCGACCACAACGCTATGAGACTACATATCAGTTACAGGAAAAGATCTGTAAAAATTATAAACATGTGGAGGCTAAACAATACACTATTCAATAACGAAGTGATCACTGAAGAAATCAAAGAGGAAATCAAAAAATACCTAGAAACAAATGACAATGGAGACACAACGACCCAAAACCTATGGGATGCAGCAAAAGCAGTTCTAAGAGGGAAGTTTATAGCAATACAATCCCACCTTAAGAAACAGGAAACATCTCGAATAAACAACCTAACCTTGCACCTAAAGCAATTAGAGAAAGAAGAACAAAAAAAACCCAAAGTTAGCAGAAGGAAAGAAATCATAAAAATCAGATCAGAAATAACTGAAAAAGAAATGAAGGAAATGACAGCAAAGATCAATAAAACTAAAAGCTGGTTCTTTGAGAAGATAAACAAAATTGATAAACCATTAGCCAGACTCATCAAGAAAAAAAGGGAGAAGACTCAAATCAATAGAATTAGAAATGAAAAAGGAGAAGTAACAACTGACACTGCAGAAATACAAAAGATCATGAGAGATTACTACAAGCAACTCTATACCAATAAAATGGACAACCTGGAAGAAATGGACAAATTCTTAGAAATGCACAACCTGCCAAGACTGAATCAGGAAGAAATAGAACATATGAACAGACCAATCACAAGCACTGAAATTGAAACTGTGATTAAAAATCTTCCAACAAACAAAAGCCCAGGACCAGATGGCTTCACAGGCAAATTCTATCAAACATTTAGAGAAGAGCTAACACCTATCCTTCTCAAACTCTTCGAGAACATAACAGAGGGAGGAACACTCCCAAACTCATTCTACGAGGCCACCATCACCCTGATACCAAAACCAGACAAGGATGCCACAAAGAAAGAAAATTACAAGCCAATATCACTGATGAACATAGATGCAAAAATCCTCAACAAAATACTAGCAAACAGAATCCAACAGCACATTAAAAGGATCATACACCATGATCAAGTGGGGTTTATTCCGGGAATGCAAGGATTCTTCAATATACGCCAATCAATCAACGTGATACACCATATTAACAAATTGAAAGAGAAAAACCATATGATCATCTCAATAGATGCAGAGAAAGCTTTCAACAGAATTCAACACCCATTTATGATAAAAACCCTTTAGAAAGTAGGCATAGAGGGAACTTTCCTCAACATAATAAAGGCCATATATGACAAACCCACAGCCAACATTGTCCTCAATGGTGAAAAACTGAAAGCTTTTCCACTAAGATCAGTAACAAGACAAGGTTGCCCACTCTCACCACTCTTATTCAACAGTTTTGGAAGATTTAGCCACAGCAATCAGAGAAGAAAAGGAAATAAAAGGAATCCAAATTGGAAAGGAAGAAGTAAAGCTGTCACTGTTTGCAGATGACATGATACTATACACAGAGAATCCTAAAGATGCTACCAGAAAACTACTAGAGCTAATCAATGAATTGGTAAAGTAGCAGGATACAAAATTAATGCACACAAATCTCTGGCATTCCTATACACTAATGATGAAAAATCTGAAAGTGAAATCAAGAAAACATTCCCATTTACCACTGCAACAAAAAGAATAAAATATCTAGGAATAAACCTACCTAAGGAGACAAAAGACCTGTATGCAGAAAATTATAATACACTGACGAAAGAAAGTAAAGATAATACAAATAGATGGAGAGATATACCATGTTCTTGGATTGGAAGAATCAACATTGTGAAAATGACTATACTACCCAAAGCAATCTACAGATTCAATGCAATCCCTATGAAACTACCACTGGCATTTTTCACAGAACTAGAACAAAAAATTTCAGTTTGTATGGAAACACAAAAGACTCCGAATAGCCAACGCAATCCTGAGAACGAAACACGGAGCTGGAGGAATCAGGTTCCCTGACTTCAGACTATACTACAAAGCTACAGTAATCAAGACAGTATGGTACTGGCACAAAAGCAGAAGACAGACCAATGGAACAGGATAGAAAGCCCAGAGATAAACCCACGTACATATGGTCACCTTATCTTTGATAAAGGAGGCAGGAATGTACAGTGGAGAAAGGACAGCCTCTTCAATAAGTGGTGCTGGGAAAACTGGACAGCTACATGTAAAAGAATGAGATTAGAACACTCCCTAACACCATACACAAAAATAAGCTCAAAATGGATTAAAGACCTAAACGGTAAGGCCAGAAACTATCAAACTCTTAGAGGAAAACATAGGCAGAACACTCTATGACATAAATCACAGCAAGATCCTTTTTGACCCACCTCCTAGAGAAATGGAAATAAAAACAAAAATAAACAAATGGGACCTAATGAAAATTCAAAGCTTTTGCACAAAAAAGGAAACCATAAACAAGACAAAAAGACAACCCTCAGAATGAGAGAAAATATTTGCAAATGAAGCAACTGACAAAGGATTAATCTCCAAAATTTATAAGCAGCTCATGCAGCTCAATAACAAAAAAACAAACAACCCAATCCAAACATGGGCAGAAGACCCTAATAGACATTTCTCCAAAGAAGATATACAGATTGCCAACAAACACATGAAAGAATGCTCAACATCATTAATCATTAGAGAAATCAAAACTACAATGAGATATCTCACACTGGTCAGAATGGCCATCATCAAAAAATCTAGAAACAATAAATGCTGGAGAGGGTGTGGAGAAAAGGGAACACTCTTGCACTGCTGGTGGGAATGTGAATTGGTACAGCCACTATGGAGAACAGTATGGAGGTTCCTTAAAAAACTACAAATAGAACTACCAAATGACCCAGCAATCCCACTACTGGGCATATATCCTGAAAAAACCATAATTCAAAGAGTCATGTACCAAAATGTTCATTGCAGCTCTATTTACAATAGCCAGGAGATGGAAACAACTTAAGTGTCCATCATCAGATGAAGGGATAAAGAAGATGTGGCACATATATACAATGGAATATTACTCAGCCATAAAAAGAAACGAAATAGAGTTATTTGTAGTGAGGTGGATGGACCTAGAGTCTGTCATACAGAGTGAAGTAAGTCAGAAAGAGAAAGACAAATACCGTATGCTAACACATATATATGGAATTTAAGAAAAAAAAAAATTGGCCAACTTACACACTTAACTGAGGAGGTCCAGGTTTTGGTTGTTTGACAGGAAAACTACTTTGAACAATTGTCCTAATTGCCCTGTAAAAAAGACCAAAAAAACAAAATTTAACACACTGTAAATATCACTTCAAGTATTTTTTCAAGTGCTCCTTAGAAAACTTAAAAACTCCCTGAAATTCTAATTGATATATAATAAAAACTTTGTAAGTCATCCATATCTTTATCAGAATTCTTTTCAACTATGCAGTCATAAATTTTCTCCACCAACAGATTCACTGTTCCCAAGATCCTCTGAGAGATCCCTAGAGTAGGAGTAACTTAAAAGCATATCCCTGGAAGTCAGAGTGCAATTAAAGAGAGGCTGCCCAACACATTTCAGGTTTATGAAAACATTTACCATCTATTGTAGAGAAGTATAGCCATGGCAGTGGTTGGAGGTAAAGTGGCCAGATCCATGTCTACGTGCTTTGTTCCGGGAGGAACTTTACTGATGCACAGCAGTTCATTTAGTAACATATTCAATACTGGAACAGACAAACTTAAAAAGGAAGAATCAAAAGATATATAAGCTGTGTAACCACAAAATACACAATTCAGTATTTTCACTCAAAGTAATTATACTGTTAAAGGATTAAATCTACAGACCATTTTATTAACCTGTTTCAACAACTTATATGAAAATATACCTATCAAATTCAAAAAGATTTTTTAAGCTTTCATTATGAAAACAATTTAAACATATACAAAAGTAGACAGAATAATATAATATAGCCCAATGTGCCCATCATCCAGCTTCAACAATTATCAACTGATGGCCAATCTTGTTTTATCTCCACTCCACCCACTTCCCTCCTTCCCATATTATTGTGAAGCAAATTCCCAATATTAAATCATTTTTTCCACAGTATTTCAGAATATATCTCCAAAAAATTACCTCCTAACATAATGACAGTATAAATTTCACATCTAAAAAAATTTTAATTGCTTACCATCAAATAGCCAATCAATATCAATGCTCAATTTTCCAAGTGTAACACATACATCATACTTTTTGTACACATTGCTACCTGTTGATATGCCTCAAATCTATTAATGGATTAGTTTCCCCTTAGATTAAAGAATAAAACTTTTTTTTTAATTCTAATTTTAACGCTATAGAAGATATGGTGAAAAAACAATGTTTAAATACTACTAGTGTGAGTATAAACTAATACAGCTCTCTTGGAATGCAATCTGGTAACATGCATAATGTGCTTTAAAAATGTTTATACCACTTGACCAAGCAATTTAACAATCTATACTAAGGCTGTAACTCGAAATTCAGATAAAGTTTACGGACATAGACATTTAACGCTCTGTCATTTATAAAAGTGAAAAACTAGGGCTTCCCTAGTGGCACAGTGGTTGAGAGTTCGCCTGCCGATGCAGGGGACACAGGTTCGTGCCCCAGTCCGGGAAGATCCCACATGCCGCGGAGCGGCTGGGCCCACGAGCCATGGCTGCTGAGCCTGTGCTCCGCAACGGGAGAGGCCACAACAGTGAGAGGCCCGTGTACCGGGGGAAAAAAAAAAAAAGTGAAAAACTAGAGAAAACTGTCAATGGAGGAACAGTTAATAAATTATCTATACAATGGAATAAACTCCAAAAAACAAAATGGGAAAATGTTCATGATATCCTGCTATATGAAATAAAACAAATCAAAACAGTATATAAGATATGTTCACAACTTTGTTTAAAAATAAATCACACAAAAATGTTAAAAATACTTCTCTCCCCTCCTCTATTATTTCCTATTTTCTGAATTTTCCCAAATGTTCTATAAGGTATTTCTTTTTCAATTGTGAGAAGGGAATGAAAACAAATCATTTTATAACTACGCCTTTGAAATTATTTATTTGTAAACAAATAACCACTGATTCTAATAAGACAGCTTAATAGTTTGGGAGACAGTGATTGATTTATGCCCAGTAAAATAAACTGAATTATTCAATAAGGAATCATCCATACATTATGTACCATGCATCATTAATTTTTATTCATTTTCTTCAGATATGTAAAAGAAAACTGAACATTTAAAACTGTTTAGGCGTGGACTTTCCTACTTAGCACATCAAAAAAAAGAACAATAATAAAATGGCTCATTATTGATAACACCAAGTTTATACTTTAAAAGGTTATTTAAATTCATCTAATAGTCGAATATTTTCTTACACCTTTTGAAAACTACTTGCATATTTTACCAAGAATGCAGAGAAAAATAATTTTCATTTTAAGGGCCAATATTATCAAAACACATATTGAAATAAACCAAGATATCTAACAGTACTAAAAATAAATTCATTTAAATCTTGTATACCTTTTCTCTAATATGTCTAAGTCCCACTTCAAATGTGCAGCAACTTTAAGAGCAAGAAGCTTTAAAATACGATTTCTCTTGTTATCAGGTGGAGGTTGAACTTGGTTCTGTTCATTAACTGAAGGTTTAGAAGCCTGTTCCAAAAACTGGACTATAAGTTGAACTGGTGCAGGATCTAGGATTTAAAAGAAAATAATTCTTGAACTTAAGTTCTAATTATGAAGATCCAAAGGATTCACTGTATTAGTTTTTGACCACAAAGGAATCCAAACAGGCCAACAGGCATGTGAAAAGATGCTCCATATCGCCATTAGAGAAATGCAAATCAAAACTACAATGAGGTATCACCGCACACCAGTCAGAATGGCCATCACCAAGATGTCTACAAATAATAAATGCTGGAGAGGGTGTGGAAAGAAGGGAACCCTCCTACATGATTGACGGGAATGTAAACTGGTGCAGCCGCTATGGAAAACAGTATGGAGGTTCCTTAAAAAATTAAAAATAAAGTTACTATATGATCCAGCAATCCCACTCCTGGGCATATATCTGGAAAAGATGAAAACTCTAATTTGAAAAGATTCATGCACCCATAAGTTCACAGCAGCACTATTCACAATAGCCAAGACATGGAAACAACCCAAGTGTCCGCTGACAGATGAATGGATAAAGATGTGGTACATATATACATTGGAATATTACTCAGCCATAAAAAAGAATGAAATTATGCCACTGCAGCAACATGGATGGACCTAGAGATTATCATACTAAGAAAAGTACGTCAGACAGAGAAAGACAAATGTCGTATGACATCATTTTCTGTGAAATCTAAAAGTGATACAAATGAACCTATTTACAAAACAGAAATAGACTCACAAAGAAAACAAATTTATGGTTACCAAATGGGAAAGGGGGGAGGGATAAATTAGGAATTTGGGATTGACAGATACATATAAAATAAACAAGGACCTACCGTATAGCACAGGGAACTACATTCAATATCTTATAATAACCTATAATGGAAAAGTATCTGAAAAGGAATATATATATATATACATATATATATATATATCGTAATCACTTTGCTGTACACCTGAAACATTGTACATCAACTATACTTCAATTAAAAAGAAAGTTAAAAAAAAATCCAAACAGTTGTGTAGGTAGAATAACTAAGGATTATGATTTATAAGAAGTGTGCCTGGGGATTAAAAGGAAAGATCAGGAAGGGTGTAAAGAAGAAAGGATAACAGATTCCTGCAGAAGAAAGCACTTTACAGGGAAGAACATAATGGTTATAGATTTCCAGTTCAGCAAACAACGAATGTCAATTAGAGGAAAGAGATGTCATCTTTAGAATCACTGTTTTAACGCTTAATTAGTGGGGCCTGCATAAAGTTACCTCTGCACCTGTTTGTCATGCAAAATAGAGGATAATGCCACCTACCTCACAGGATTACTATGAAGACTGATTAAATGAGATAACAGATATGAAGCATTAAGCACAGTGACTGGCACGCAGAAAGACTCAAC
Organism: Lagenorhynchus albirostris; assembly: GCF_949774975.1. Lineage (NCBI taxonomy): Eukaryota > Metazoa > Chordata > Mammalia > Artiodactyla > Delphinidae > Lagenorhynchus > Lagenorhynchus albirostris. The sequence goes on along the minus strand of NC_083111.1, from coordinate 41,022,926 downwards.
AAACGTTAGTCAAAATCAATTAATTAAGAGAACATAATATAATATAGGTGGTAAAACTGCCCAAGTTAAGTACACTAACTTCTCGCACAGCAGTCTCCATCAGGAGACTAAAGCCAGTCTATTAGACTGAACAAGCCACAACTGGATTCGAACTTTATCAGCAAAATATCATCCAAGGAACTTACTTTTTCATGCCACTACCTCTTTCCAGAAATGCCTGGGGTTTTCCACCTTCCCTGAGAGCACTCATTAACTGGGATATTAATCATGATCATCATTATACAAGAACCATCTTGCAACTGTAGTTTTTTTCTGCTTTCAAAGATTTCATTTTGATTTACAGCTTAACTTCGAAATATATAATTAAGAGTCGGTAAAGTCTCCTCGTTGAGGAATAAAACAGTTAAATAGGAACCTAAGATAGTTAACTAATTAGTGTCAGGATCAGCCCCCGAATCGTTGATTTCTCCCCATCTCCCCAAACTGTGCGGGGTTCTGTCAAGAGGAGGGTTCGAGCCAGCCTCCCCAACCCAAATACTCTCACAAGGCCATCTCGCAGGTGTTAAAATCCCGAACAGTAAAAGGGGGTGGATGCGGAAGCTCCTTTGTTTTGCGCCTTTCTTTGGCCTCCCACAGCAGTGCCCCCGCACTGGTGTATTTAATACTTAGCCGGGGGCCTAGCCAGAGCTCGGCTCCGGTCCCCGCCTCCCGAGCCGCAGGTTCGTGGCCGAGAAGGCGCGGGATGGTGAGAGACGGGAGGGCAGCGCCGGTGACCGGGTCCCGTTCCGCTCGAGCTGCAGGCGCCGCGCTTACCCGGGCAGGGCTTGCGCAGATGTTTCTCCAACAGCGACTCCTCCAGCAGGAACTCGAACCAGCAGGTCTGCGGCGGGGTGCAGGGCCGGCTGGAGGTGGCCGCCTCCCGGTCCGCCGCCTCCGCGCTCATCCTGCCCCCGCCGCCGCTACCCCCTGGGACGTTTCCCGGCTCCAACCTGACACTCGGACGCGGGCCCTGGGCCTGTGATCTGCGAAACCCCCGAGACCTAGGACGCACTCGGAGCGTCCCGGAAACCGACACAGTCCAAAATGGCTGCGCGGCCCAGCCAGAGCTGGGGATCCTGGATCCGCCTCCCGGCGCCACCGCCGCGCCTCCAAGCCAATCGTTATTTGAGTTGGAGAAAGAGGGCGGGACCTATCCTCAGACCACGCCTCCTCCCAGTTGCCTTGGGAGACGGCTTGCGGGTAAGATGGGTCGCAGGTTGGTTTCCCCGGTTCCCTGGGAGTTTCTCAGCGAGCAAATGAAATAGCCTCATCAATAGGCCTCATTGTCTTCGTAAAAGGCAGTGAACGCTACAGGTTCAAACTGTGATCTAGGCAAAGTTTGGTTTCGGTGCTTTAAATTTTCCCACTTCATTTCTGAGATTTCCTACTACCTAGGTCCTCTCGGCTGATGTGCCCTCGTGTCTTGGGCGCCAGCGTCCCCGCCCCCTTTCCGAGACAGCTGACGGCCCACGTGAGACTAGCTTTTCTGCTGCTTCTCAGGACTAGCTCTCAGTGTTTAGCGCCTAATTAACTCTCTTGATATCCCGGCTAGCGTTATTAAGCCCATTTTACATTTACCTTCATTCTGTAATGTTCTGGTGGTTTTTTTTTAACGAAGTTGAAAAAAGTGTATTCATAGATGGTGCACACGATCTATACTGAGTGCAAACTAACCTCTCTGAACCTTAGTTTTCATATTTGTAAATCAGGAATTATAATAGTGCCTAATCTTAGGGTTGATAAGAGAATTAAAGGCAGAACTTGATAATACAGGTAAGCTTTTTAAACAAGGCCTGACATCTAGAAACATGGGCAAATGTTAGCAAATATCATATAGTGCTTTCTTCATATACATGATTCTAGTTTTCTCCTATAAACGACCCTGTTACACATGTTTTAACCAATGAAAACACTGAAGTTTCAGAGTTATCATTTGTCCAAGGTTTCCCAACAATCGAGGGGTGGGGCCAGAGCTTTAGTGAGCTTTCCACTGTACTCAGGCTGCTTCCAACATTCGATAGAGAGGATAAGACTGATGGCTTATGGTCTTTTCCAGAATGAAATGGTAGAGCTTTGAAAAGTTTTAGGAAAAATAAATGGAAGTAGCTCCTCCATACGTGAAAGTAAATCAGTGCTTCAGTGGCAACCATTGCCTTGTTGTCTTCCGGTGCAATCCTCTTTCTGGATTCTGCCATGCCTCTCTCCTGCTCTTTCATTCTGGTCCTTCCTGGGGTCCTGGCCTTAGTCCTCTTCTCACTGTAAAAACCATCCCTGCATCACTCCCCCCACTCCTGAAACTCTATCCTAGGCTCTAAAGAACACAGGTTGGAAATCATGTATTAGAGTAATAAAATCATGCGGACCTAAATTAATAAAATTTAGGTCCTCATAATTTGTGGCTATTGATAGTATTTGTGGCTAATGATAAATTTTGAGTTTTCAAGTAAAAATTAGAATTCTGGACTATAAACTTGACAGTTTTCCAATGCTTACAGACTTTTCTAATGAAATAGGTGGTGATATAATTAGGGTTTTTTTTGATATTAGAATAAAATGTGTCAAATTTTGGGTGGTCATATAATTCAGAAAACCAATATTTTTGTAATGGGTACAAGATCCATTCTTATTACAAGACAGAGCAATGGATTTTAATAGAACAGATTTCGAAAAGTCAACTGATACAATTGCAGATTCCAAATTGCAACTAACCTTTAAAAAACCACCACTGGGCTTCCCTGATGGCGCAGTGGTTAAGAATCCACCTGCCAGTGCAGGGGACACGGGTTCGAGCCCTGGTCCGGGAAGATCCCACGTACCGTGGAACAACTAAGCCCGTGCACCACAACAACTGAGCCTGCACTCTAGAGCCTGCGAGCCACAACTACTGAGCCCGCGTGCTGCAACTACTGAAGCCCACATGCCTAGAGCCCATGCTCCACAACAAGAGAACCACTGCAATGAGAAGCCCGCGCACCACAACGAAAAGTAATCCCCACTCACCACAACTAAAGAAAACCTGCGTGCAGCAACAAAGACCCAACACAGCCAACAAATAAATAAATTCATATATATATATATATATATATATATATTTAAAAAAACACCACTTTCTCGAGTTTTGGTATAGTATCAAAGAAGAAAATCCACAATTATCTGAAAAGGCTCATAAAATTCTCCTTTTTCAACTACATAGCTATATGATCATCTCAATAGATGCACAAAAAGCTTTTGACAAAATTCAACACCCATTTATGATAAAAACTCTCCAGAAAGTGGGCATAGAGGGAAGCTTCCTCAACATAATAAAGGCCATGTATGACAAATCCACAGCAAACATCATTCTTAATGGTGAAAAACTGAAAGCATTTCCTCAAGATCAGGAATAAGACAAGGATGTCCACTCTCACCACTCTTACTCAACATAGTATTGGAAGTCCTAGCCATGGCAATCAGAGAAGAAAAAGAAATAAAAGAAACACAAATTGGAAAAGAAGAAGTAAAACTGTCACTGTTTGCAGATGACATGATGCTATACACAGAAAATCCTAAAGATGCCACCAGAAAACTACTAGAACTAATCAATGAATTTGGTAAGTTTGCAGGATACGAAATTAATGCACAGAAATCTCTTGAATTCCTATACACTAACAATGAAATATCAGGAAGAGAAATTAAGGAAACAGTCCCATTTACCATCACAAAAAAAAGAATAAAATACCTAGGAATAAACCTACCTAAGGAGACAAAAGACCTGTACTCAGAAAACTATAATACACTGATGAAAGAAATCAAAGATGACATAAACAGATGGAAAGATATACCATGCTCCTGGATTGGAAGAATCAATATTGTGAAAATGACTATACTACCCAAAGCAGTCTACAGGTTCAATGCAACCCCTATCAAATTACCAGTGGCATTTTTCACATAATTAGAACAAAAAATTATACAATTTGTATGGAAACACAAAAGACCCTGAAAAGCCAAAGCAATCTTGAGAAAGAAAAACTGAGCTGGAGGAACCAGGCTTCCTGACTCCAGACTATACTACAAAGCTACAGTAATCCAGACACTATGGTACTGGCACAAAAACAGAAATATAGATCAATGGAACAGGATAGAAAGCCCAGAGATAAACCCACGCACATATGGACACCTAATCTATGACAAAGGAGGCAAGAATACAGTGTAGACAAGACAGCCTCTTCAATAAATGGTGCTGGGGAAACTGGACAGCTACATGTAAAAGAATGAAAGTAGAACACTACCTAACACCATACACAAAAATAAACTCAAAATGGATTAAAGACCTAAATGTAAGACTGGACACTATAAAACTCTTAGAGGAAAACATAGGAAAAACACTCTGACATAAATCAAAGCAAGATCTTTTATGACTCACCTCCTAGAATAATGAAAATAAAACCAAAAATAAGTGAATGGAGCCTAATTAAACTTAAAAGCGTTTGCACAGCAAAGGAAACCATAAAAAAAATGAAAAGACAACCCTCAGAATGGGACAAAATATTTGAAAATGAAGAAACAAACAAACGATTAATCTCCAAAATATACAAGCAGCTCATGCAGCTCAATATCAAAATAACAAACAACCCAATCCAAAAATGGGCAGAAGACCTAAATAGACATTTCTCCGAAGAAGATATACAGATTGCCAACAAACACATGACAGGATGCTCAACATCGTTAATCATTAGAGAAATGCAAATCAAAACTACAATGAGGTATTACCTCACACCAGTTACAATGGGCAGCATCAGAAAATCTACAAATAAATGCTGGAGAGAGTGCAGAGAAAAGAGAACTCTCTTGCACTGTTGGTGGGAATGTAAATTAATACAGCCACTATGGAGAACAGTACGGAGGTTCCTTAAAAAACTAAAAATAGAACTACTATATGACCCAGCAATCCAACTACTGGGCATATACCCTACGAAAACCATAATTCAAAAAGACACATGTACCACAATGTTCATTGCAGCACTATTTACAATAGCCAGGACATGGAAACAACCTAAATGTCCATTGACAGATGAAGGGATAAAGATATGGTACATATATATAATGGAATATTATTCAGCCATAAAAAGAAATGAAATTGGGTCATTTGTAGAGATGTGGCTGGACCTAGAGTCTGTCATACAGAGTGAAGTTAAGTCAGAAAGAGAAAAACAAATATCGTATATTAACGCATATATGTGGAATCTAGAAAAATGGTACAGATGAACCTATTTGCAGGGCAGGAATAGAAAGGCAGACGTAGAGAATGGACATTTGGACATGGGGGGAAAGGGGAGGGTGGGATGAACGGGGGGATTAGGTTCAACATAAATATACTGCCATGTGTAAAATAGATAGCTAGTGGGAACCTGCTATATAGCACAGGGTGCTCAGCTTGGTGCTCTGTGATGGCCTAGTTGGGTGGCATGGGGGGAGGGAGGTCCAAGAGGGAGGGGATATATGTATTCATATGGCTGATTCACTTCACTGTGCAGCAGAAACTAACACAACATTGTAAAGCATTTATACTCCAATAAAACAAAACAAAACAAACCAAAAAACCCACCACTTTCTCGAGTTTTGGTATAGTATCAAAGAAGAGAATCTACAACTATCTGAAAATGCTCATAACATTCTCCTTTTTCAACTACATAGCTATATAAGGCTGGTTTTTCATTGAAGATGAAAAGAAATTTTGATATTTCTACCAAAAGAACATATTGTAACAGTTTGAATGCTGAAGCAGATATGAGAATCCATTGTCTTCTATTAGTCATACATGAAAGAGATTTGGAAAAATATAAAACAATGCTGTTCTTCTCACTACATTTTTTAATGAAAATAAAGGGTTTTTGCATAAAAATTATATGTTAACACATAATAGGCCTGTTATTTTTCAATGAATTACATATTTAAGTTTTTCTCAGTTTTAATTTTTAATATGGTAAATATCAATAGCTATAACTTACATAAACAAAGGCTCTTAGGAGTGTTTAATAATTTTTAAGAGTGTAATGGGGTCCTGAGACTAAAAAGTTTGAAAAACTACTTTACTGAGTAAAGTAGTTTTCTCATTCAATCCTTACAACATCCTACAAGGTAGGTATTATGACCCCATCTTACAGCTGAAGAAAGTGAGGATCAGAGAAGTTAAATAACTTTCCCAAAGTCTCCCAGCAAACAATCCTGGTGAAACCAGAATTTGAGCCCTTATTTGGGCTTCAGTATAATGGACCGCCTTCTACCTGATAACTCTGAATGATAATTAGGCCGTATGCTGTATTTAAATTGATTTAAATGTTCCAACTGAAACTTTTCTTGGAAATACTTCACCATGTTAAAAAACAGAAAGAGAAGCAATGTTCTGCAAGTACCAAAAAATGACAGTCTTTCTGTCATGGCTCACTGCCTGATGACATTTTCAGTATCTATATGTGCTGTGTTTTTTGTTTCTAAAGATGAGCTGTTTTACATTAGAATCTTATTCCTCACAAATAAAATTACATGCCAGAGGAATTATACTTAAGCATAAATTCCTTCACTGCAATTCATAAGCACTAATGATAATTTTTAAAAGTGGGCTAAGTCATTGTTCTAGGTTTCTGAAATCATAGTTCATCTTCATGGGCTATTTCTATTTTCTTTCTTAACATCTGTTTAACTAACCTACTCCTTTAAACTTTGACAATTCTACCCATGTAGAATCATTTGCTGCTCCTAAATGTGGCAGAAGGAAATATAACCCATTTCTGCATTAAAAATAATAGTTCATATACACTTGTACACTGGTGGTGAGACTGAAAATTGGGTTTTCCACAGTGGTGGAAAACAGTATGGAGATTTCTCAAAAAATTAAGAATAGAACTACCAAGGACTTCCCTGGTGGTCCAGTGGTTAAGCCTCTGAGCTCCCAATGCAGGGGGCATGGGTTCGATCCCTGGTTGAGGAACTAAGATCCTGCATGTCACACAGCGTGGACCAAAAAAAAAAAAGAGAGTAGAACTACTATATGATCCAGCTACTCTACTTCTGGGTATTTATCCAAAGAACATGAAAATACTAACTCAAAAAGATATATGCACCCTTATGTTCATTGCAGCATTATTTACAATAGCCAAGACATGGAAACAACCTGCAAGTATCCATTGATAAATGAATGGATGAATAAGATTATATATATAATGGAATACTACTCATCCATAAAAAAGAATGAAATCCTACCATTTGCAACAACATGAATGGACTTGCAGGATATTATGCTAAATGAAATAAGTCAGAGATAGACAAATGCCATACACTCAAATGTGAAATCTAAGACAAAATGAACAAACAAAATTAAACAAAAACATAAGTACTGAGAACAGATTAGTGGTTACCAAAGGGGAAGGTGGTTGAGAGGTGGGCAAAATGGGTGAAGGGGGGGAATTCCCTGCTGGCGCAGTGGTTAAGAATCCACCTGCCAATGCAGGGGACACTGGTTCGATCCCTGGTCGGGGAAGATCCCACATGCCGTGAAGCAACCAAGCCCATGCGCCACAACTACTAAGCCTGCGTTGTAGAGCCCACAAGCCACAACTGCTGAGCCTGCGTGCCACAACTACTGAAGCCCGTGAGCTCTAGGGCCTGCATGCTGCAACTACTGAGCCCACACGCTGCAACTACGGAAGCCTGAGCGCCTAAAGCCCGTGCTCCGCAACAAGAGAAGCCACCGCAATGAGAAGCCGCGCACCGCAATGAAGAGTAGCCCACACTCGCAGCAACTAGAGAAAGCCCGCATGCAGCAACGAAGACCCAACGCAGCCCCCCCCCAAAAAAAAGGGTGAAGGGGGTCAACTGTATGGTGATGGATGGTAGCTAGACTTGTGGTGGTGGTCACTCTGTAGTATATACAAATGATGAATAATAATTCTGTACACCTGAAATATATAATAAAAAATAATAGCTAATATAGTATTTATCATTTATGAACAAGGCACTGTGCCAAGTATTTTACATATACCATCTCATTTAAGCCTCATTACAGTCCTACAATAGGTAGGTACTATTAATTGTGCCCATTTTATAGATGAGGAAATTGAGAATCAAAGGAATTAAGTGATTACCCAGTATCACACACCTAGTTAGTAGTAAAATAGGGATTTGAGTCTCCATTTTATTGAATACCAGAAGCCAAACTCACCATTCTACTTCATCAGGAAGATGCCTTGCGGCACTTCCCTGGCAGTCCAGTGGTTAAGGCTCAGCGCTTTCACTGCTGGGGGCTCAGTGTTCAATCCCTGGTCAGGGAACTAAGATCCCACAGCCACACAGCGTGCCCAAAAAGAAGATACTTTGCTGTTTGTTTATTTGTTTGTTTTTTAAATAGTTGTAAACCTGCAGAAAAGTTGCAAGAACTCTCACAACCCTTTCGCCCATATGTCTCAGTTGTTAATATTTTACTACACTTCCTCCATCATCTCTCCACAACATCTTCTCAGACCACCCTGCTTCCTTAGACACCAGTAGGGTGACCAGCTCATCCTGGTTTGGCCAGGACTGTCCCAGCTTTAAAAGTGAAAGTCCTACAACCCAATGACCCTGGCTGCCTTCAGGACAAGCCCTAACGCTAGGCAAGTCGCCGTGCAACAACAACTCCTCACTTTGCCCCAACTGCTTGGATGTTGGGTGCTGACATCTCGCCTTGGAGGAGGAATACAGGAAGGAAAAGGAAGACGGGAAGGGAAGCTTGTAGTAATTATTAATGGCCTGAAGGCTGACACAGGACCTGAAAGGCAATGGAGTGTGTAACTTTAGGTCAAGGAAAACTTCACAAAAGAGATGGTACCAGATTTAGTAATATCATAAGAATAAGTGGAATTCTAGCAAACACTTTTACAATGTTGGTTATGTGTCACGGAGTATCTTGCAAGGTCCATATTCTGTATATGCTCAACAATTATTCAAGTAGGAGTTTCTGTTTTATGCTCATAATAAACAGCAGTAGCTGGTCATAGTCCCCTCATGACGCCTTCATGTTATAAGAAGACTTCATGAGAGTTTAAAATATTTTCTCTTATATCCTCTCAGCATTCTTGTTCTTCCAGTAAGTCATAAATTCTTGCCTTCTGAAATCTGGCCTCCCCCACTGACTACTATAGGAAAATAGTTATAATGAAAAAAAAAATGAATAGAGATATTATTACTATTGTGTACCCTAAAGATTCTTTTCATAAAGGGCCTCTGAGAATCACATAAATATAAATAAATTTAAATGCAGTTCATTTATTTGAATTTTTTTTAAAAAGCCAATGGAATACAATTCAATTATGAATGTGTAAACTATTCAAGTATTTTGCTAATAGTTACACTGCCATCTTGTGGCCTTTTGGGAGTGGTATTCTTACCTAGCTCACCTCTGATACTTTGCAGTGTGGAAGAAGGAATATAACATGAGGCTGGTGATTGGAGGTAATCTAGTCTTTTTTTTTTTAATAAATTTATTTATTTTTGGCTGCATTGGGTCTTCGTTGCCGCATGCAGGCTTTCTCTAGTTGTGGAGAGCGGAGACTACTCTTCGTTGCAGCGCACGGGCTTCTCATTGCGGTGGCTTCTCTTGTCGCGGAGCACGGGCTCTAGGTGCGCGGGCTTCAGTAGTTGTGGCGCGCAGGCTCAATAGTTGTGGCTCACTGGCTCTAGAGCGCAGGCTCAGTAGTTGTGGTGCACGGGCTTAGTTGCTCTGCGGCATGTGGGATCTTCCTGGACCAGGGCTCGAACCCGTGCCCCCTGCATTGGCAGGCGGATTCTTAACCACTGCGCCAGCAGGGAAGTCTCGGAGGTAATCTAGCTTTCCTGCTGCACCTAACTGAATCACATCTTCATAGAGACTTCCAAAAATAGATCTTTGGAGAGATATAATAAGTGAGTCCTATAGCTATCAAACATAAATTCCTTACTCTTACTTTAACTTTCTCTGCAGCCTTCTCTGAGTCCTGTTCCGTGCTGCCACAGCACTGCACATCCACATCCTGGCATTCATCTCACCTCCTTGCAATTGCTTAACAGTCCAATGTCCCTGCTAGACTCTAAGCTCTCAAGGGTAGAGTGGGAAGGAGCAGGTTAGCGGTTGCATTGTTTACCTAGTACAGTTCCTGGTACATAACAGGCACCCAATAGATATTTGCCAACTAAATAAGACATGTTATTGAACATGTAGCACCTACATTTCACATACAGGCAAATGCGTCCCTATAAACCAGAGCTGCGAACCTTTATCTCCTCTCTCTGACCTATAGCATTACTAAACTGCTCCTAAAACTTGTGATTCACTGCTATGTTCTAGGCTTTACAACCAAGCAACGTATTTAAAGCTCTTACAAGGCAGCATTCACATTGCAAACATCTGTCTTTGTATTACCCATAAATAATTCCCAGCTGAATGGGTAACTGAACGTAGATCTTCTTTACCTAATACAAGGAACAGGCACATGCTGATCGCCACGATGGAGTCAAAGCTGCGTCCTCGGGCTTCCCTGGTGGCGCGGTGGTTGGGAGTCCGCCTGCCGATGCAGGGGGCACGGGTTCGTGTCCCGGTCTGGGAAGATCCCACATGCCGCGGAGTGGCTGGGCCCGTGAGCCATGGCCGCTGGGCCTGCGCGTGCGGAGCCTGTGCTCTGCAGCGGGGGAGGCCACAACAGTGAGAGGCCCGCGCACTGCAAAAAAAAAAAAAAAAAAAGCTGCGTCCTCGAGATCTTTCTGCTCCGACCTGGCAGCCTCACCCCACCTTCCTGTATAACCCTGTCTACAGTGTTAGACAACCTTAGTCAGGGTCTGGGCCAGACAGATGCCTCCACTTCTGCATTTCCAGGTTTCACAGGAAAAGGCACAGCCCCCCTGACTAGCTGCTAGTCTGTCACATCCGGTCTATCAGCAGGGCATCTGGAGACAAGAAGTCATGGGAACTTTCATTTTAATCTCCCTTTCTGTTTTTTTTTTTTTTTTTTTTGCGGTACGCGGGCCTCTCACTGTTGTGGCCTCTCCCGTTGCGGAGCACAGGCTCCGGACACGCAGGCTCAGCAGCCATGGGTCACGGGCCTAGCTGCTCTGCGGCATGCGGGATCCTCCCAGACCGGGGCACGAACCCACGTCCCCTGCATCGACAGGCAGACTCTCAACCACTGCGCCACCAGGGAAGCCCTCCCTTTCTGTTTTACTTCCAAGTACTATATACCTCTACACTAAAGGCTTGAAAACATAAACATTTCTCTGCATACAGATAGACAGGACAAAAATTCAAGGTGTGCTTTCAGAATTGGACCCCAGAACTTTACTGACATTCTCAGTAGCTAGAAGAATCTTGTTACATTAACATATCACCCTGGGTACCACAGGCCATATTTACTCTCAATTTCCTCATGCTGTGGAAGAATCATAAGTGACCAAGGCAGATACTCAGCTCTTAGCAAGCTCTTGACTTCATTCAATCTCATGGCATAAGCTAAATTTCCAAAGTGTTATCCAGACAAGCTCAGAATTAGCACAGATGAGAATATGGTGGCCAACGATGTGACTGCTTCAGATCACCTGATTTCAGAACCCATACACACAAAGTCAGAGAACAGCGATGTTGAAAGCGTGGTCCACAGACTGGTGTCAGCCCGCAAACTGCTGGTTACTGGTCCGCGTCGAGCTAAGTACTGGGATTGAAAGTATGAGTTTGGAAATGTTCACAGTAAGTGGACATCATCCTGGCCTTCGAGCACATTCAGCAGAGTTTGGAGGCTGGGGACCTGCATGGCAGCTCAACATGCAGTGTGAACTGGAAAACCACACGTCAGTCCGTAACAGATTGAAACTAAAACACAAAACAAAACTCGTTCTTCACCACGGGTGGTTCGAGAAGCACTGTTCTAGAACATACATGAAAGGAATTCTCAGCCACGTTTCATAAGCCTGAAGTTCACTGTACACAACAAACAACAGAACCCTGGAAGGACCTTTATGAACGAAAAGTAATTCAGTTTGTCATTTAAGCCAAATGAAAACTGACCCCATTCCTTCACGTATTTCTCTGGGAGCCGCACCCCCTTGGTCTGGAGGCAAGGTCAGCAGCGAGACAGGAAAGGAGGATGCTCTGCACACGTGCACTCACGCTTTCCCCACAGGTCCACGCAGCAAGCAGGACTGCCAGGGCTTGGTGTGACAGCCTATGGAGAGGCACCCGGCACAATGCCTGATCCGCCCATGGCCACCGCACACCCCACACTTGTACTGTCCAGAGGTAAAGGTCTTCCGTTCAGCTGCCTGTCACGTATCCAAACTACATTGTGAGAGAACAACACAGGACTTGAGATGAAGAGCCATGACACTGTCACGGGCAACGAGAAACCTAGATGCTGGAATGACTCTGACCCAGCAGCACTGACTGTCACCAAGAGCCACATGCCTTTTGCAAACGTGTGGGGAACTCAGCTCTCGGCTCTAACTAGCTGCAAAGCACTTGCGCTTTTGGTGACCTCAGCTGTGCTGATAATAGAAGCAGGTCATTTCTGATACCCTGCCCTGCTCTACTCTGACAGTTCAGGTGGTGCTGCCTCCCATGAGCTCCTGGGAGAGCCAGGGACAGTCACTTACCCAAAGGCAGGCAGCCCCCTGGCTGGTCAGCAGTCTGTGACCTCTGCCACATGCCTTCGACGGATGAACTAAGGGGCCCAGAGACTAACGCTGCCTGTGGCAGGCTCTGGACCTGGACAATCACGAGGCCTAGGAGCTGGAAGCAGTCGTTCGTAAGCAGAGCAGGCGGGTCTACAAAGGGATGAGAATGGAGCAGACATACAAGGAGAAGCAGAGATGCGAAACCAGGTTTAGCTCCAAGGAGAGAGGGAGTAACTAAACGCCTAAAGATTTTTTTAGTATCCATTTCAGGCCAGTTGCTGCAGATAGAATTAAAGAGACTTTAAGCAGTATTGCGTGTTCCCTGAGTTTCCTGTCCTCAGATTCCTTGAGATTTGTTTCTTTCCATGACCATGATGGTGTCTGTTCTTTGTAATCCCTAAAATCTCAGTATACCTCGTCGTTGCCAGTTCCCAGTTTGGGACACTGCATCACGTGAATGATTTGTCCCTGCGATATCTTAATGATCCATTGTCACGAGGCAACCGTTGTACGATGCTGCATTTCACAGCGCACCCCTGGACAAGGTGTCTCGACCAATAGAATGGCGTTGCCTCTAAGCACTCGCTCTTAAGAAGAGTCTGCTTTCTTACTGAAGGTAAGACTCATTGCCACAACATGATTTCAGCTTCTAAATGCTGATACAATGAACGCAGCGAGCTGGTGTTAGCAACTCCAACGATGAAATTCCCATAGAAATGTCCTAGAACAAAGAATTAGAGTGCTTAACTTTGGACCAAGAAAAATTCACAGTAGAATTTGTAATTCTACCATAGATAGAGAAAGATGTCTTTCCTTGTTGGTCCGTGAAGGTGTCCATGGCCAAGGCTGATGTGTGTCTCATAATCTGTCTCTCAAAAGAAATTACGGGATTTTAAAGTGTGTTACCTAGGGTGTGCAGTATGATCCAGTGGGATTGCCCAGTGGGTGCTTGAGTGTCACCAATATACCAGCAGTGATCACCTTCTCCCCCAAATCCACAAGGCGAAAAAGACTGGCTCTCTAGACCATGCCTTCTCTAAGGGAGCGATATTAGGCCCAAAGAGGAGAAAACTCGTTCTTGGAGGAGTGAAAAATTCTCTTTTTATGGATAAAGCACAACATACATTCAGGTACATAAACAGATATATACAGTATGTCTGTGGCATTAAATTTTCATGGGGGAAACCATTGCAAAAAGAATACCTGAAAAGGCTCCCTGGGAGGCCATAAGAAAAAAGAAGAAATTGAGAAACATTTGTCTAGACTCACGCTAAATCCTGCGATTTCCACATGGAATGGTATAGAGTAGAGAACATCAGACAGAAGCCAGAAATTCAATTCTGGATTCAGTTCTGGTACAGCTGTGGGAACTTGGGGAAATCAATCCCTCTGAACCCGTTTTGTCTCTTCTAAAATGAGGATAACAATGACCCTTATAGCGTTGTCATCAGGCTCAAATAAAATGATGGATATGACTGTGTCCTGCCCTCATTCTTAAGCCCTTATCTCTACTTTTCTGACTCTTCAGGTCAAGTCCCCCTTTTTGTTTCCTGCTGCAATTTTATGTAACATGTCGCTGCTGTCAAGACCCATAGCATGGACAGTAGCTACTAAGGTATTAGGACCAGCACCTTCTGAGAGAAATATTTTAAACCAAAGTACAGAAAAATGTTCGAATACCATCATGAGTTTTGTTACGAGGACAGGAATCATTCAATCTTAACCATGAAACAAGCTAACTTACTATTTGTTAAGGGTAGATTCCTTGGGGCCTTTGTGATTTTTGGAAAAATTATTCTGGCTGGAATTTTACAATTTTATAAAAACGTAATCATCTTGTTTGATTACAGATGCATACAGTTTCCAATGTCCATTCATTCTTTCCTCCACTTTGTTCTTAAAAGGATTTCAGGTGGCCTTATTCTCCAATGTATATCACATAAGGGCTGCTCATTAAGTATCCTCTCGTTCATGGGTTACTCAGAGTACTAATCCTTTCCACGTATTTGTGGATAAGATTCTATACCACCCAAGGATTTCTTGGGCTTGGAGAGGGGCATTCACTACTATTTGGACTTCGTTTATTGCTCACATAGTTAAATCCAATAAACACATTTTTGAGAACCAATGTTTCTTAAATATTTAAATATTAATTAAAATTTAATCTCTCAAACAATGGAACTACAATGAACAAATTTAGCCTGGCTGATTCTGATTCAAATACTTTAAAAAGCAGTCAAAACCTAAAACAGTTACAAAATGTATTACTCTTTATACCTAAATCTATTCTAAAGTATTAACACTGTTGGTCTAATTAAATTATGGTGAATCCAATAATTACTGCTGCTGCTGTTAGAACACTTTAGGTAGTAACTAAACTGCATAATCAGTTCTCATTGATTTTCCAATTAAAATATTAGGTTGCTGATTCTACTTTTCTTAGAGAATGAGATTTAATCAATCATGAAATGTTTTCATTATTACTGATAATATTTAACCACAAGAGATCTGTGTTAGTTCCTCAGAGCTTCCCCCAACCCCCGCCAAAAAAAGACATAATGGACACTTTCAAATAGTTATATCTGCACAAAACTGTGTCGTTTTTATTCTTCTAAAATTTTTATAATTTTTTGCCACTTTTTAAATTACAAGATCAATACATGTTTATGGAATTAGAACTAGAAAATACAGATAAGCAAAAGGAAGAAATTAAAAATTGCCAATAATCCTATCACCATACCATTATCAACATTTTGATATATAGGCAGTCCTTGCTTTGCACAGTAGGGCTGAACCATAAAAATGACCATGCAAGCTGAAATGATGCAAAAATGATTTCAATAATCAATGGAAAACATTGCTATTGTTTCATAACCTTTAAAAAGTTTTGTCAGAACATTAAAAGCTCTCTGATGGTTATAAATGAACAGGGAATTGAAAAAATAGAAAAACTAATGTTTATGTAGTACAATGTAATTTAAACATTAGAATATTAGAAATTAAAATATTTTATTGCCTCATAAAAAATTTATTAGAAGTAGTGTCAACAGAGCTTGCCTTCTTCTCATAATATAACTCATGAGCTGGAGTGAGCATCTTTTCCACACCTTGGCAAATTCCCATACTTTTTTCTAAATTTGGATCAGCTTCCAAAATTTTATCTTTTGTGCTTTCAATGTCACGAAATATCTCTGAGAGGTCCTTTAATGTTAAGTTTTTTTTGCTGACGTGACTTCCTCTGGGACATCTTCGTCTTTCTTCATTTATAGCAATACATTCACGAAATTCCTCTGGCCGCATATCTAGTCTCTGAACAGTGACAACACTGATATACCCATGGTCAGGTATTTATTCCACAACTCCACTTACATTTGGTTCCAGTTTCATTCAAACATTATCACTTGTTCTTTCTTTCTTCCCTGTAGTTTTATTTTGGTTGGTCAACTCCCTCTTTCAATGATCCATTTCTGTAAAATGTCACTTGGGGTTCTCTCTGGGAGTCAAGGAATCAACAAGCTTTGCTGTCTGTGTGTGAACTGACTAAGAGATGTGCAGTTACCAATCACAGACTTTGAAAGAAGTGACCTAATGGGTCATCGATCATGACTCATCATGTATCTGTTATTTCCATAGTGACTCAGACTGAAGGCCTGGCAGCGAAGTTTATACTTCATTTGATTCCTTACAGTTAATAGACCATGGTAACTGAAATTTGAACTGTATTGTTGAGGGACTGGTGTTTTTTAACTAAACCAAGGAAAATGACATCAGTGTATACTGGAACCATGCAAAGCAAGGAAAGCCCATATACCCTTCCCAGTCCTTTTCCTACTCATCTGTATGCACAATTCTTTTTAAAAATTGCATCATCCTTGTGGCATATATGATAAACTGGCTCAGCATCACTCATCCCAATGACCCTCTAGTGGCTTCTTTTCTGTAAGGAAAGCTAAAAATCAACATTTCCCAGAATCCCATCCAGAGCTCTGCATGTGACCTAAGGTCCAAGCAGAGGCGGTAGGGATTGTTCTAGAGCAGTTCCATGGTGTGGTTGTTGTTTCTTCTGCCTATCAGTCTTCCTGAAAATTCCTTAAGGCTATAAAGCTACAGTAATCAAGACGGTTTGGTGCTGATGAAATAATAGACAAATAGATCAATGGGACAGAATAGAGACCTACATAAATAGAGTCAACTGGTCTTCTACAAAGGAGCAAATACAGTTCAGTGGAACAAAGACAGTCTCTTCAACAAATGATGCTGGAACAATTGGACATCCATATGCAAAAAAAAAAAAAAAAAAGAATCTAGACACAAGCTTTACATTCTTCACAAAAATTAGCCCAAAATGGATCATAGGCCTAAAATGAAAAATTATAAAATGTCTAGAAGATAACACAAAGAATCTCTACATGACTTTGGGTATGGTGATGACTTTTTAGATAAAATACCAAAGGGCATAATCCATGAAAGAAATAGTTGATAAGCTAGACTACTAAAATTAAAAACTTCAGCTCTGTGTAAGGCAATGTCAAGAGAATGAGAAGACAAGCCACAAACTGGGAGGAAATATTTGCAAAAGATATATCTGATAAAGGACTGTTATCCAGAATTGTACAAAGAACTTTGCCCTCAGGAAAAACTATTTAACCACAGCTTAACAGCTGGGGCTTTATCAGAGCCTACGTGTCCTGGGAGAAGGGAAATACCCAACCCCAGACCACTCTAGCCATCCTTTCCCACCTAAGTGGGGGAAAGTGAGAAGCACTTGTGAAGTTCACATTCCAGAGGCACAGACTCACTAAAAGACCAAGACCTAATCATAGGACTAGAGACTGCTTCCCCTTCCTCTGCGCCTTCCCCCACATATGCTAAAGGCATAAGTACTGCACTTCCTTTTACCCAGTAGATTATGCCTACTTATCAAGAAAAAATTACAAGAGACACTAAAAGGCAAGCAGCATAGTTTGAAGAGACATAGCAGGCATCGGAACCAGACATAGCAGGGATGTTGGAATTATCTGACCAGGAATTTAAAAAAACTGTGATGAATATGCTAAGGGCTCTAATGAATAAAGTAGACAGCAAGCAACAACAGATGGAAAATGTAAGCTGAGTGGTGAAAATCCTACGAAAGAACCAAAAAGAATGCTAGAGATCAAAAGCGCTGTAATAGAAATGAAGGGTGACTTTGAGTGCTTATTAGTGGACTGGATGTGGCTAAGGAAGGAATCTCTGAGCTTGAGAATATATTAATAGAAAACCCCAAAATATACAAAGAACTCTTAAAACTCAGCAGTAAGAAAACAACCTCGTTGTTCTTACAAAATGGGCCAAAGACCTTAACAGATACTTCACCAAGAAGATATACAGGTGGCAAATATATGCTCCATATCACATGTCATCGGGGAAATGCAAATGAAAACAGTGACATACCACTACATACCTATCAGAAAGGCCAAAATCTGAAACACAGACAACACCAGATTTTGGGAGGATGTGGAGCAATAAGAACTCTCATTCATCGCTGGTGGGAATGCAAAATAGGACGGCCACTTTGGAGGACAGCTTGGTAGTTTCTTACAAAACAAAATCTACTTTTACCAGGCAATCCAGCAGTTGTGCTCCTTGGCATTTACCCAAGGAGCTGAAAACTTACAAAAACCTGCACATGGATGTTTACAGCAGCTTGATTCATAACTGTCAAAACTTGGAAGCAACCAAGCTGTCCTTCAGTAAGTGAGTGGATGGAATATTATTCAGTGTTATAAAGAAATGAGCTGTCAAGCCATGAAAAGACATGGAGGAACCTTAAGTGCATATTACTAAGTGCAACAAGCCCATCTGAAAAAGCTACATACTGAATGATTCCAACTATATGACATCCTGGAAAAGGCAAAATTATGGAGACAGTAAAAAAATCAGTGGTTGCCATGTCTTTGGGGTAAGGAAGGGAGGTGGATGAATACGCAGAGCACAGAGGATTTTTAGGGCAGTGAAACTACTCTGTATGATACTATAATGATGGATACATGTCATTATACAATTGTCCAAACACACAGAACGTTGATTTCTTCTCCAAAATCCTCAATCCACTTAAATTTTTGCACCTTTTCTTCATGGGTATCTCAATTTTCCTAATTTTTTTTACACTGAACATGGATTGCTTTCAGTCTATACTATCTAATTACAGAGAGAACTAGAAGACAGAGGCAGCTCCGCCATTAGGTGATGTAGGTAATCAACCAGGGCCTCCCAAAGGCCAGTGCGTTGCTAAGCCACAGACTTCAGACTTCAACCAGGGCATTCTAGCCTAACAAGAAAATGTGAAATAATCTACCTGTTCTTGCTTCTCATCAATATTTTCCTGCTTCTCCCATAAAGTGAACCTTGTATAAAGCATACAATATAAAAGTCTCCTAATTTTCAACTATTTACGAAGGAGAGACATAGAATCTTGGAGCAGTTCATTGGCACAATTTGTTGAACTACACACTGTCAAGTATTCCCTAGAATAAATAAAACTATCATTTAAATATATATAGAAGATAAAAGATTACATTACACTTCGTTGCAAGTGCAATTATTCCAACAGTATTCTCGGTGACCTGGGTTAGGATTAAGGGAACGTCAAGTCATTCAACCCACCAAACTCAACAATAACCATCGCGAGCTGGTCAGGGAATCATTTACAACAGCTGTCAGGGCTCTCCTGGTAACACATGGCAGAAGTGGATTAGCATTTCATTCGCAGCAAAAAAACAAAACCAAAACTGAAAAATAAAATCACCAGTGCTCAGTGGCTACAGGACATTAAATAAATATTAGATAATAGAATTATGCACAAGGCAAACATGTCTAAAAATGGGACAGAGAACATGACAAGGGCAGAAAATTTGAATCGGGTTGCAGAAAAAAGACTGAAATGGGGCACCATAGATAAACACAACTTACCTGCCTCTCGTTGACTCTGCCCAACCCCTCGGTGACTCCAGAGGTGCCTGTGCTCACAGGAATCCCCCATCCCATGACCACCACCACGATACCACCTTGAGGACCCCTTGTGTTCAACGGGCACTGACAACCAGGGTCTGAGAGATAATCAACAATACTGAGCTCATTGATGGCATTTCCCAGGCCAACATCCCTTTCCAAAGGGGTGCTGTAAATTTCATTGACTCCTCATAGGAACCGAGTGGATTTTCTTAGGGAAGTTAGCAGGTTGCCTAGCAACAGCACACTGTCGGGAACTCACACTGCCTGAGAAAATGTGGCACTTCGTCATCCACCCTGGCCTCACAGAACTGGGTGGAGGTGGTACCCATCTGTGCGGGGTGCCCCTTGTCCATCGCTAAGACAACAAACTAAGTGCAAAGGGGCTGATCTCTGTGGCCTATAGGCCTGGGTCCCCTTGTCTTTGGCTTCCAGTTGGATTCACCCAATGGGAGGCACTGGCAGGAGAGGAGAGAAGGAGCGGGGGAGAGGTCAGGTATGCACTTCCGGCCCACCCCCACTGCCCTCCCTCGCTGTGGTACCTCACTTTGGGCAATGGCTCCTATCCGGTGGCCCCTCTTCAAGGCTACAGTTCTCCCCTGATTCTAATAACACCCCTGCCTCCTTTGCCTCTTCAGGGCTGACAGTGGCAGCCCTGGGTAATTTTCCATCCTTTGTGGGCCCCTTATGGCCGCCCATACCTCTCTTCAATTAACTGTTTGAGTGTGCTGCTCATCTGTTTCCTGCTGGGATCTTGACTGCTACACTTACGACTCCTTTGCTGGTGTATTTTCTGGAATAAGAACACTGTGAATCACATTCATAAACTGGGGAGGCCTGGAACCCACCAAGATGCAGATGGATGCAATTAGGCCTCTGCAGCCATTCTTGTCAGTGGCCTGGACGCCGACCACACAATCCAGGTTCCAGGAAAGCAGCAGCCGGAGAGTTATGACAACGGCCCTTGAGGAGCCAGTCACCTTAAATCATACTTTCCCCCTCAAGAGGAAGTCAGATCCCGGGTTAAACTACCTCCACAGACTTAACAAGGATGAGTTTAGTTGTGGAATCATAGCTGTTAATTTTAACTTTCCTATTCTTCAGCAGTTTTCACAGAGTTTTTTTAAAGACAAAAACATTTAATTAATATTTAGAGACAGTGCAATAGAAGAGTCTCAGGAATGCAAAATACATATATGTTTATTTTCTGTGGGCTCTTCTCAGTTACATCATGCTGATTTTTTTCCTCCAGCTTTGAGATATAATTGACAAATAAAATTGTATAAATTTAAAGTGTATATGATGATTTGATACACATATTTGTGAAATGATTACCACAGTAAAGTTAGTTAACACATCCATTAACTCACATAGTTACCTTTTCTGTGTGTGGGGTTTTAAGACTTCCTCTCTTCGCAAATTTCAGGGACGTATATAATTCAGCATTGTTAGCTACAGTCACCATGCTGTACATTAGATCCTCAGAACTCATTCATCTTCTGACTGAAAGTTTGTAACCTTTGACCAATGGTTCCTCATTTCTTTCACCCCCTACCCCTGGCAACCACAATTCTACTGTTTCTATGAGTGACTTTTTTAGATTCCACATATAAGTGAGATCATGCAGTATTTGTCTTTCTCTGCCTGTCTTATTTCATTCAGCCTCATGCCCTCAAGGTTGATCCATGTTGTCAAAAATGGCAGGATTTCCTTCTTTTTATGGTTGAATAGTATTCTATTGTATATATATATGTACTACATGATGGACACTTAGGTGGTTTACATGTCTTGGCTTTTGTGAATAAGGCTGCAATGAATGTAGGGGTGCAGATATCTCTTCCAGATAGTGATTTCTTTCACATTAGCTATACTGACCATGTGCTGGGCACTATATTAAGCATTTTACATCAAACACTTGTTAAAAATCAACAATGAAAAGCAAAAGAGGTTTCATAAGAAAACCCTCTCAAATATTTTAAAACAGCAAGTTTGTCTCTATTTAGAATGGTTTGAAGTTTTGTCTAAAGACAGGAAGTCAGAATGGATAAATGACATGAGTCCTTCCCAAGTTTATTCATTAGGAGTAAGTTCAGCTGTGAGTGACAGAAAATCCAAAACAACAAGAATCAATGAAGACAGAAGTTCAGGGAATTCCCTGGTGGTCTAGTGGTTAGGGCTCAGCACTTTCACTCCTGGTGCCCTGGTTCAATCTCTGGTTGGGGAACTAGGATCCCACAAGCCACGAGGCATGGCCAAAAATTAAAAATAAAAATAAGAGGTTTTTAAAAAAATAAAAAGACAAAGTTCATTTAGCTCTTGTAGGAAAGAGACCCAGAGGTAATATGTCAGAAGCCCAGGCTCCTTTTGTCTTTGTAGCTCTGCTGTCCTCAAAGTGAGGTATTCACCTCATGGTGAGGGATGGCTGCTCCACCTCCAACCATCCTGTTCACATTCTAGCTGGCAGAAAGGGGTGGGGGATTGGACATAGCAGAGGACACTCCACTTCATTTAAGGACACACTAAGAAGTTGCACACACCACTTCTGCTCACATCCCATTGGCCAGCACTTAGTCACATGGCTGCTGTGCCTAGCTGCAAGGGAGGCTGGGAAATGTAGTCATGGTTCTGGGTAACCATGTGCCCAGCGAAAGTACTTGGAGGTGTAGTACTATCCTACTCTAAAGGAAGAAGGGGAGAATGGGTGTTGGGAGACAATTAGCAGTATCTGCCACATCAAACTGGAAAGAGTTTCTTCTCTACTCTTCCTCTACTCTCGTCCCTTGTCTCCATCCTCTTTGCTGCTATCTCTGCCTCAGTTAAAGCCCTTATCATATGTGACCTAATTGCTCCAGTGACCAGCTCACTGGTCCCCCTGTCTTCATCTACACACATCCCCTGCTCTCCTTAAATCCAGCCAGCATTCTGCTGCCATCGGATCTTTCTCTGACATTAATCAGATCGTTTTGAATCTCCCTAAGGATAAAACCCAAAGTCCCCAGCAGGGCATGCAAGGCCTGCCAGACCTCGTCCATCTCTTTGATCTCTGGTCTTGCCATGGTCTCAACTCCTTACACCTTGATTCAGTCACACAGACTGATCTACAGCTTCCCAACGGTGCCACATACTCTCCTCTTCGCAGTCTCTCTGCTGGAGCTCATGTAGCCTAATGCAAGGCTGACTTAGAGACTCTGCTCAGACATGGCCTCTTCTGGTCCTCTCCCACCACTGGCCTGTCTGTGCCCCATCCTGTGCTTCCATGGCCCCCATCAGAACATTTACCACACTGCACTTAAAATGTATGTTTACTTGTCATCGCCAAATTTTGTCTCCCTAAAAGCAGGACTTATATTTAGTTCAAGAAAGTTTTCCTGGATGTCTACTACATGTTATCTGCTATGCTAAATAAGCAGCCTGCCGCACAAAGAGAAAGACTGGCATAAGCATTTGCTGTTTTTCATGTCCAGAATACACTGAACTTTCTTACACCATTGCACCCAACTCTCCTCTGGAGAACCAGGGACTCAGACTTCACCCCCAGATTCAGAGCTGGGCATGTACTAGTGGAGGACACTCAAGAAGTCTTTGGAAAAGTCTCACATGGTGAGGAACTGAGGCCTCCTGCCAATAGCCATGTGTGTGAGCCATTTAGGAAGAAGATTCTCCAGCCCAATCATGCCTTAGATGACTATAGTCCCTGCCAACATCCTGATCGAAACTTCATGAGACACCCTGAGCCAGAAACACCCAGCCAAGCCACTATCAAATTCCCAATCTAGGGCTTCCCTGGTGGCGCAGTGGTTGAGAGTCCACCTGCCGATGCAGGGGACATGGGTTCATGCCCCGGTCCGGGAAGATCCCACATGCCACAGAGCGGCTGGGCCCGTGGGCCATGGCTGCTGGGCCTGCGCGTCTGGAGCCTGTGCTCCGCAACGGGAGAGGCCACAACAGTGAGAGGCCCGCGTACCGCAAAAAAAAACAGTCAATGATTTTGAAGCGCTTCAGGTAAAAGTCCTGGCCAGTCTCTTCTGCTCTTCATTACCTCCTCTCTGAGGCCGGCCTTCACCCTCAGAAAGGAGTCCATTCTTTGATGCAGGTTATAGGTTGAGTTATTTTCCAGACTTTATTTACCAGACTTTGAACATCCTTGGAGAATACAAGCACACCTTCTTTTACTGAGCTTCACTTCACGGTGCTTCACACATAATGCTTTCTTTATACAAATTAGTTTGAGGCAACCGTGCATTGAGCAAGTCTATTGGCACCATTTTCCACAGCATTTGCTCACTTCGTGTCTCTCACATTTTGGTAATTCTCACAACATTTCAAACTTTTCCATTATTATATTTGTTATTGAGGATCAGTTACCTTTGGTGTTACTACTGTTGTTGTTTTGGGGTACCACAAAGCGTGGCCATAATCAGACAGTGAACTGAATTAAAAAAAAAAAAAAAAAAAAAAAAAACTAGGCTTCTTGCACCAAACAGTTAGCCAGCTTGTGAATGTAAAGGAAAAGTTCTTGAAGGAAATTAAAAGTGATGCTTCAGTGAACACTCGAATGATAAGAAAGTAAACAGCCTTATTGCTGACACGGAGAAAGTTTTACTGGTGTGAATAAAAGATCAAACCAGCCACAACATTTCCTTAAGCCAAAACCTAATTCAGAGCAAGGCCCTAGCTCTCTTCAATTCTATGAAGGCCGAGAGACGTGAAGAAGCTGCAGAACAAAAGTCTGAAGCTGGTTGGTTCACGAGGTTCAAGGAAAGATGCCAGCTCCAAAACATAAAAGTACAAGGTGAAGCGGCAAGTGCTGGTGTAGAAGCTGCAGCAAGTTACCCAGAAGATCTAACCGAGATAATTCATGAAGGTGGCTACACTAAACAACAGATTTTCAATGCAGATGAAAGAGCCGTCTATTGGAAGAAGATGCCATCTAGGACTCGCATAGCTCGACAGGAGAAGTCAATGCCTCGCTTAAAACTTCAAACGGCAGGCTGACTCTCTTATTAGGGGCAAAAACAGCTGGTGGCCTGAAGTTCAAGCCAATGCTCACTTACCACTGAGAAGTCCTGGGGCCCTTAATAATTATGCTAAATCTATTCTGCCTGTGCTCTATAAATGGAATAACAAAGCCTGGATGACAGCACATCTGTTTACAACAAGATTTACTGAATATTTTAAGCCCACTGTTGAGAATTACAGCTTAGGAAAAAAGATTCTCTTCCAAATATTACTGCTCATTAATGCACCTGGTCACCCAAGAGGTCTGATGGAGATGTACGGTGAGATTCAAGTTGTTTTCATGCCTGCAAACACAACATCCATTCTGTAGCCCATCAAGGATCATCTGATCAAGGAGTCATTTTTAATTTCCAGTCTTACTATTTAAGAAACACATTTTGTAAGGCTACAGCTGCCATAGACTGTGATTCCTCTGATTGATATGGGAAAAGTAAATTGAAAATCTTTTGGAAAGGATTCACCATTCTAGATGTCATTAAGAACATTCATTCATGGGAAGAGGTCAAAATATCAACATTAACAGGAGTTTGGAAGAAGTTGATTCCAACCCTCATGGATGACTTTGAGGGGTTGAAGACCTAACTGCAGATGTGGTGGAAACAGCAGCAGAACTAGTATTAGAAGTGGAGTCTGGGGGGGGACTTCCCTGGTGGTCCAGTGGTTAAGAATCCGTCTTGCAATGCAGGGGACACCGGTTCCATCCCTGGTCAGGGAACTAAGATCCCACATGACTCGGGGCAACTAAGCCTGCGTGCCATAACTACTGAGCACATGAGCCATAACTACTGAGCACATGAGCCACAACTAGAAATACCTCATGCCACAACTACAGAGCCCACACGCTCTAGAGCCCACACACCACAACGAGAGAGAAGCCCGCACACCGCTACGAAGAGCCCGCGTGCCGCAGCTAAGACCTGACACAGCCAAGAAATAAAATAAATAAATAAAATAAATATTTTTTAAAAGAAGAAGTGGAGTCTGAAGATGCAACTGAATTGCTGCAATCTCATGATAAAACTTTCACGGATGAGGAGTTGTTTCTTATGGATGAGCAAAGAAAGTGGTTTCTTGAGATGGAATCTACTCTTGGTGAAGACGGTATGAAGATAGCTGAAATAACAAAGGATTCAGGATATTACATAAACTTAGTCGATAAAGCAGCACCAGGGTTTGAAAGGACTGACTCCAATTTTGAAAGCAGTTCTGCCGTTGGTAAAATAGTATCAAACAGCATCGCACGTTACAGAGAAATCATTCGTGAAAGGAACAGTCAATCAATGCAGCACACTTCATTACTGTCTTATTTTAAGAAATCGCCACAGCCAACCCAGCCTTCAGCAACCACCATCCTGACCAGTCAGCTGCCGTCAACATCCAGGCAAGAGCCGCCACCTGCAGAAAGATTACAACCCTCTGAAGGCTCAGATGATGGTTAACATTTTTTACCATTAAAGTTTTTTTTTTGTTTGTTTTTGTTTTTTGCGGTACGCGGGCCTCTCACTGTTGTGGCCTCTCCCGTTGCAGAGCACAGGCTCCAGACGCGCAGGCTCAGCAGCCATGGCTCACGGGCCCAGCCGCTCTGTGGCATGTGGGATCTTCCCGGACCGGGGCACGAACCTGTGTCCCCTGCATCGGCAGGCGGACTCTCAACCACTGCGCCACCAGGAAAGCCCAGCATTAAAGTATTTTTAAATTAAGGTATGTATATTGATTTTTTTAAGACATGCTATTGCATATGAACTTAATAGACTACAGTACCACATAAACATAATTTTATTTGCACTAGGAAACCAAAAAACTCATGTGACACTTTACTGTGGTGGTCTGGAACTGAATACCTTCGAGGTATGCCTGTAATCTAATGAATTGAACCCAACCTTCCTTTCAAGAACAAACACCTCTCCTTTTGCTTCAGGCTGGATGGTTCAGCTTTGGCTATTTCACAGAGAGTAGAGTAGGACTTCTAAAAGGAGTTTGATATCATCCACATATTATACAAAAGTCTACCCACATAACTGGTATGAATCTCATTCAGTGTTACAGCTGACTCCAGACTCCAACCCGCCGGGCTGGCAGAAAATGTAACGCAGGTCATTCCTGGGGCTCTCACTCACCTTCCTCTCACTCACCTTCCTAGGGGAGTATCAAGCTTTGGGTCTTAACACGATGCCAAAGTTTCTCTCATTCCAGCCCACATGAGCTCTTGGATCTGTGGCTTCCATGCCAAGCATGGTGTCCCCACCAGTATTCCACTCAGCCAGGCCCTGAGGGGCTCTGCCCTCCTCCACACCTGGCACAAGCAGGGGTCTCCCCGACTGGAAGAATCTGCCAGTGCCCTTCCTACCCGACCAAAGAATGCATCCCGCATCCCACCACGTGCTTGAATGGGAGACTATAAAGGGGAAAATAAGGGGTGAAAAGCAAATTTCCCAAGAATCAGTCTTTCCCCCACAAAGTTTTTCCTAAAACTTACCCAAATAGAAGCATGAGAATACCAGGAAGTGAGAACCTCTAATTGCACACTTAAACAACCACCTTTAATATTCTAATAAAAATATTGGTTGTCGCTCCCTTCAAAAAAGGTTTTTTTTTTCTTTCTTTCTTTTATTAATCAAGGTTTGACAAGTTAAACTCCTTGGAAACCATTTTATTACAAGAGAAGCTAAAGAGAAAGAGAAAACGTCGAAATAAAAGTGTTTGCGCTGGAGAGGAAGGCGTTTGTGCGCCTGGGAAACCATTTCCCCTCTCCTAAAACCATCCGCCTCATAGGACTGTTGCGAGGGTTCAAGGAGAGTAAGACCATAAAACAGACAGTTCAGGCTGCACAGAACTTGATAAATCTCGTGTATGTTAATGTTGTTGTTATTACTGCATGTGGCTGGCAACTAGAAACCATCGACACCTAACACAATTTTCCTTTCACTGTAAATGCACGCAGATTTAGAAGCAGCCTGACCATTTTGGCCAAAATTTTAAAAAGCCCTTTCCTGAGATTTTTAAAGGAACACCTAAACCCACAATCTGACCCCAAAGGCCAGAGCGAAGGGCACATCATTTGACTTCCTCCCTTCAACACAGTGGATAATCCAGGTTGTGACCTCAAATTCGGGGGCTGACAGCACTGGACGCAGAGCTCCCTAAACCACAAAACCATTTCTTCTGGCCACAGTCCATGTGGAGAGGTAGGGCCGTGCATTAAGGTTAGACGTGCAGCTATAAATCTCATGCATATTCAGCATTTGGAAACTAAAAATCTGAAAAAGAACAAACAGTGAAAGTCAGACTAGGGGCGGTCCAGTGGTTAGGACTCCGCGCTTTCACTGCCGAGGGCCCGCATTCAATCCCTGGTGGGGAACTAAGATCCCACAAGCCACGGGGCACGGCCAAAAAAAAAAAAAAAGGCAGACTAGCATGTCCCCTCCCCAGAAAGAAACACAACCCTACCCTGTGCCTTCCCCAAATGGGCAACTGAGAAATTAAGCTTTCTTTTTTTTTTGCCACAATACTTATATTTTATTCTCTCTTCTTCCTAATCGTGTGACTCCCCCCAAATATGCTGAGTTACATCCCCTATCCACCTCCTTATCTTATCAGTAGGAAAAAGATCTGATATGAAAGCGTTGAAATTAAGCTTCCTAAAGAACCAAACTATCAAGAAAGCTACACTTGAAAACTGATACTTGGCTCACGGTGTCACACTATGCCACGATACCTCTCAAGTACAGCCAAAACGACAAGCTGAGTGTAATTCTGTTAAAGTCAGGCAAGTTTAGAAAGTTTAAAATAACAGTTGAAATAGCAACAGCTATACAAACAAGTACAACTGCTTCAATGAAACGCGACTTGCTGATCTCTTCACTTTTTGGTTTACACCAACTGGCAGCTTACTAACTGTATGCCTGGGGGGTAAAGTAATAGCTGTAGGCACGATTCTCTTCACACACCCAGACAGGGGCTCAGGGCACATCTTGAATAACGGTCTCAGGTCCAAAGGGCATTAGTCAATAGGCACCATGTGAGTTCTCAAAAGAGTTTATGGAAAAACAGAAGCTGAGAAAACAGAAGCAGGGGGGTGCAGTAAGAGCAGAGGGGGTAGGGAAAAGAGGAGTTCTGAAAAAAGCCATCTTTGAATGGCATACACGATAACTGAACAGTGCATATTATACTTAAGCTAACAGTACCAACTGGTAGAGCTGGAGGCAAGTAAAATTATACCAATTTTTATTTCAAGGTAGTCATATTTATTGTAGTAATTATAAATTTTGCAATCACTTAACATGTGTAAAGCTGTGTTACTGGTTTTATCTCTTTCTTTAAAGAAGTGTCACTGATGAAGTTTTTGAGGATAGTGCCAACCCTACTTATTCCATAAGCCCTATAGTTTTTCTAAATAAAACTTTTTATGTTGAAATAACTTACAGAAAGTTGCAAAAATAACATAAAGATTCCCCTATATCCTTCACCCAGCTTCTCCCAATGGTGACATCTCATATAGCTGTAGTACAATATCAAAACAGGAAATGGACCTTAGTAGGTTATTGTTAACTATAGGCCTTCTATACATTTTCAGCATTAAAAAAAAACTGCATTCATTCGTGTGTGTGTGTGTTAAGTGACCCCTTTTGGTGTCATACACACTCTCTCACCTCTCCTCACTACTCCTCCCTTTTCCATTCTACAAGCCAAACTAACCACTTACCTAACCTAACTTGTCCTTATTTCCCTATTCTGAACTCCTCCCCCAGTTATTTTCAATTTATCTTGTGCTACTGTATTGATGTAAACTATTTTAAAACCTTTTGGAATAAGCAGGGGAAATTATATATATATATATATACATATATATATATATATATATACACACACATATATTAAAGCCCTTTATCTGGTTTATGCCTCAACACCTTTACAAAGAAGTCATTCCTTCTTGAGAGCTTCAAGGCTGGTGACCAAGTGGAGATTCAGGGAGAGCTGCGAGCTCAGAGAGGACACGGAAGCTCTGCACTGTTTCATTGCGCCTTGACCTGTGCATCTCTTCCATCTGGCTGTTCCTCAGTTATATCCTTTCATAATAAACTGATCATCTCAAGGAGTATTGGGGCTCAGGGCAGGCTGCCGCCAAATATGCCTAAGTGGCATATTAATTATTTTGCATTAAAGTTACTTAAGAAATAGCTGATACAAGAGGGACACTGACCCTCCTCCCTGTCCTCCTGAGGGCAGGAACTGAGTCTCCCATGTGAAAGGTTTCCTCCCTGCCTCTGGAGGTAAAAGGACACCCTTATCACCAGAGACACCCACTGCCTGGGCCGCAGGGAGAGCGCGGCCCAGGCTGAGGCCCCAGACCTTCCTGGAGCAGGGGCGCCCTCCATCCACACTCGACTGCTGCACTTTGCTTTGACTAGGTTTGCTCCTTCTTCCCATCAAGGTGCCTTGAACTCTTCACCAGGTCATTCCCAGCTCCCAAGTAGGCGCCAAATCTTTCCCATGACCACACTTCGAAAACTTCAGAACAATAAGGGAATCAAAGCCTCACCACTTCCCGACCACCCCGCCCCCAACCTGCAGTTCTAAGTAGCTGTAGTGGAATTAGTCTCAGAGAAGGTCAACTCTACCAGTAGCGTCCGGGAGAGGGTAGCAGTAAGTGAGCGCACCCAAGAGCCAGAGTCCCCACCGCTCCGGCGGCGCTTCACTCCATTTGTGTTTGCAGCTGCGCCCCAAACTGCTGGCTACTTGCATCCGCCCCATAAAATCAAAACCAACGCTTGCGAACATTAGTGCCTCTGGGAGGACCCAAGAAAGGGCGCGAGCATCACCCACAGGACTCCAGAACTCTCGGGCCCCCGACTGGCCGCGGACCCCGATGTCCCAGGCTCTCCCTTTCCGCTTCCCCGGTGTCCCGACGTCGCGCGGCAATCGGCCACCTCCATTCCCCCGGCGGCGGCGATGCAGGCGCAGCCTGGGGAATGGACCCGGGGGCCGCGGAGCTGGGACGGCGCCTCGCCGCCCGGCGCCCGCCGGTATCCACGCGGGGAGCGGCGCACCCGCTGCTCCGCCCGCCGGCGGGATTACAGTGTCTACTGGGCAGCTGCACCTCGACGCGCACCTGGGCACGCCCCCGCCGAGGCCCGCGCGAGTCGCAGCCGGGCAGCCGCTGGCCGCCTCCGAGCAGTTCAAACCGGCCGCGCCCCGGACAAGCGCGGACCTGGGTCGCTAGGCTGTGCTCCCGAGGCCACCGGCACGAGGTGTGACGCCCTCCGGGGGTCCCGCGGAGGCGACAAGGAGGGGCGGGGCCCGCGACCCTGTGAAGCCGTCTGGGGGAGCGCGGGGCTCTCTGAAGCCCAGCAGGAAAGGAAGAAGCAACGGCAGACGCGGAAACCTGAGACCCAGACGCTCCGGGATGCAGGCAGGAAAGCTGCGGTCTGCGACGGGGATGCCGGAGCTCCCAGACACTAGGACGTGACTCCGCTCCCCGATCCTCAGCAACCAATCCGCTCCCCTCGATTGGCGGCGGGCCCCGCCCCCTGTCCATTCGCTTCCTGGGCAATTGGCCACCGAGCCTTTGCAGTTGTTTGCTGCGGGAGGGTTAGGCTTCCCTTCACTTTGTCAACTCGGTTTCCATTAATTAGTGCCAAGCAGTATTCTCTAAATACTCGTCGATTTCAGGATGCCTCGCAGCGTTAACCAACCCGAGACTTGGTCTCAACACAGACCACCCACCAGGGGCGCTTCCCGGGGTGCCCATCCTTGCTGCAGTTGCCTAGATTCCAGGCAGAGGGCCCTTTGTGCACTGTGCAGCTGCACTCAGACGGCTCTAGCTAGAACTGCTACACTGAGATCTCACGTTAGCCTCTATCACATGGTCTCTTGGCTTCTGTTTCCTTGAATAAAGCTTACGCACCTGAGAATAATCTGGGACTGATATTGAACAGGGCTCTTGGCCTTCCCCAGTCAATAGAAATTGATCAGAGGCCAGTCAAGAAATTCAGACAACGCTTTATTGGGGACCCTGCTGCACCAAGGAGAAGCAATAACAAGTAAGGTTCTCTTGCTCACTCCCTGATGGCGGCGAGCTGCTTCCTTATATGGGGTGATGGTAGGGGTGTGTGCAGGGGTCGGGCCAGAGCGATGACTTAAGTGTTTTGCCCACCCCTTTGGTGGTGGTGTGTGCAGGGGGCATGTGCAGTAGTACCCTGCTTTTGCTCCGGGTCTTCATAAGTGGCAGTTAGTTTGGGTTTTTTTTTTTTGTCTTTTTGTATTTTTTGCTCATAATTCGTCCCAACTGTGCATGCACATAGTTATTTTTAGTCCCTTATAGTTTCTTTGTATCAATATTTTGTAGCTGGAGGAGACGTTTGTCCAGGTACAGGCACTGTAGCAGTGCAGCAAAGGGTCCCAGGTCCCAGCCTGTGTCAACCTCTTCGGCAGAGGTTGCTGCTCAGTTCTTTCTGCCAAAGAGGTCCCCATCTCCTAGATCTCCTATTCCCGTAAATCTGAGATAAATGCCAGAAGCCAGCCAAGAGAGCAAATCTAGCTTTAAATCCCAGTTACAACATTTACTTGCTGTATGAACATTATCTATAAAATGGACATAATAATACTAATTATTCTATAGAGTTGTTAAAGAATTAAATGAAAGAATTATGTCAAAGCATATAGTATAGTGACTAGTACAAAGTAAATGCTCAATAAGTGTTCATTGTTACTAAATATGGCCAGTGGCCTAGTCCAAAAATTCAAGCTATGCCAGATTCCCTCTCTCAGAAACTTGAAATGAATCTAATAGATCAATGCAATTAAAAAATTGGAGTTGAAGCTGAAATGATGCCATGACCCAGATTTAGGAACGGGCCAAGCCAAAGGAATAAAAAAGCAGGAAATGAGTAAGCATAGGTAACTAACTGTTAAGAGAACAGAGGAGATGCAGTGAGATGCAGATGTCTGGTGAGGGACCATGCAGCAAATGAGAGACACTGGTTAACTAACTGTTAAGAGAACAGAGGAGAGGCAGTGAGATGCAGATGTCTGGTGAGGAACCATGCAGCAAATGAGAGACACTGGTTAACTAACTGTTAAGAGAACAGAGGAGAGGCAGTGAGATGCAGATGTCTGGTGAGGGACCATGCAGCAAATGAGAGACACTGGTTAACTAACTGTTAAGAGAACAGAGGAGAGGCAGTGAGATGCAGATGTCTGGTGAGGGACCATGCAGCAAATGAGAGACACTGGTTCACTAACTGTTAAGAGAACAGAGGAGATGCAGTGAGATGCAGATGTCTGGTGAGGGACCATGCAGCAAATGAGAGACACTGGTTAACTAACTGTTAAGAGAACAGAGGAGATGCAGTGAGATGCAGATGTCTGGTGAGGGACCATGCAGCAAATGAGAGACACTGGTTAACTAACTGTTAAGAGAACAGAGGAGAGGCAGTGAGATGCAGATGTCTGGTGAGGGACCATGCAGCAAATGAGAGACACTGGTTACTTAAGAGGTCTTGGCTCCTGATATTTATTTCCACAATGAAACTCCTCCCTCCTTAACATTTTTTTTTTTTTTCCGGTACCCGGGCCTCTCACTGTTGTGGCCTCTCCCGTTGCGGAGCACAGGCTCCAGAAGCGCAGGCTCAGCTGCCATGGCTCACGGGCCTAGCCGCTCCATGGCATGTGAGATCTTCCCGGACCGGGGCACGAACCCGTGTCCCCTGCATCGGCAGGCGGACTCTCAACCACTGCACCACCAGGGAAGACCCCTCCTTAACTTTTAAGGTACGTTAACTTCTGCTCTTTGCAAGTGGAAGCGTTTAACTAGAGGATTCCCCAGTTGTGATTGGAACAAAATGACATGACATCACTGTTTCTCTGCTTCCATCTGTATTAAGTTAGCAACTGTAAAACAGGAGTTTCCAGCTGGTTCTCTGCTCCAGGGAAGCAGGTAGTGATGAAAAGAAACCAGACCCTAACTCTGGTCATATATACATGTTTCATGTGACTAAAGCAGGATTAATTTCAGAGCTCGTCCTATAAATAAAGTATGACCATGAAAATTCTTTGCATTTCACCATTAAAGATGACTCAAAATTCAAATCCAATCATATAAGGTAATAATAGAATGGCTGAGATTTGTTTATATTAATGCTCACTGAGTAGGGGTAAAAAAGGATCTCAAATTTTTAAAATATTATATATATCACTTTTTTTGCTTATAAAAATTATAAGTCCTTAGAATCATGTAAATATATATTGCTAGTTACTTGGTCCAATATACTTATATTTTATTTAATAAGCTCATCCTGAGGGCTGTTTTTTTCTCCCCCTTAGGGCTAACTCTTGAAGAATTAATTTCTAATGCAACACTTAATGCTTTTTAAAAGACAATACTGTATAGGAGCTGTGAAAGTGCTTACATTGCTATGTATTAGGAACTGGACAAAAACTTAATGTGAGAAAATAATAGTAAATAATAATAAATTACATTTACAAAACACTAGCTATGTAGCAAGAACTTAAAATGCTTTACTTAAAATCTGATTTTTATTTCTCACCACTTACCCTACAGGGTAAACATTATCCTCATTTCATTGTACTTTGTCACTGTGGTTATGAAATCCACTAAATAGTATTATAACTGAATATTTGCATCAATTACTTGAGCCTATTTTTTCATTTATATAGGACATTTATCAGACTGAAAAATAGCCATTCCCGCATTCAATAGCTCTAGCCCCAAGTTCTCAGCTAAGCAATAGTTCTATTAATTCTATTTCTTTAACAATGATACTATCAAGAGAGAAAGTTGATTAGTAGCTACTGTAAATGACCTGCTACATTTTTCTCCAGTCCTTAATAGCCTTAAAGTTTACATATACACTCCCACAGTTGGAATGGCAGCGTGAGGAGCCCCCATGAAAAAACCTAACTGGTGACAATGATTTTTTAAAAAAACAACCACTTAAAAATCTCTGGAGGGCTTTCCCTGATGGCGCAGTGGTTGAGAGTCCGCCTGCCGATGCAGGGAACACGGATTCGTGCCCCGGTCCGGGAAGATCCCACATGCCGCGGAGCGGCTAGGCCCATGAGCCATGGCCGCTGAGCCTGCGCGTCCGGAGCCTGTGCTCCGCAACGGGAGAGGCCACAACAGTGAGAGGCCCGCATACCGCAAAAAAAAAAAAAAAAAAAAAAAAAAAAAATATATATATATATATATATATATATACACACACACATTGCTGTAGATGTGATTCAAACGTCAACATACATAAAATCAGTTGTATTCATCTTTGTTAAACAGCTGTACAAAGCTATTAATTTAAAATATGAAAGGGTTGTTTATGAGATATCTCACACTATAAGTATGGAATGCATATTTCTTTTTGATGCTATTATTCCACTAAATACAGTGGTCAGGTGCTCAGTGTATCTCTTATAAAACTGCACATAAGGGGCTTCCCTGGTGGCGCAGTGGTTAAGAGTTTGCCTGCTAAAGCAGGGGACACGGGTTTGATCCCTGGTCCAGGAAGATCCCACATGCCACAGAGCAACTAAGCCTGTGCACCACAACTACTGAGCCTGCGCTCTAGAGCCCGTGAGTCACAACTACTGAGCCCGCGTGCCACTACTGAAGCCCACGCACCTAGAGCCTGTGCTCTGCAGCAGGAGAAGCCACTTCAATGAGAAGCCCGCGCACCGCAACAAAGAGTAGCCCCCGCTCGCCGCAACTAGAGAAAAGCCCGCGCACAGCCACAAAGACCCAGTGCAGCCAAAAAAAAACCCAAAAAACTGCACATAAGATTATACATACCAAAATTAGAATGTTGCAAATTCTAAGAGACTTCTAAATAGAAATGATTCAGAGATGCTTTTATGTTAAATTCAGCAAATATGGTTCTAAAATGCTCCCCCTTTTTTTTATTACGGAAAACAAATATAATGCTTAGAAACCTTAATGGATGGAAAATGGCTGAATCAAATACATTCCTTTGCAATTTTCACAACTAACTTTATTTAAAGTATTAATTTTACACATTCCAAAACTAATGAGCTATTATTTCAATAAGAAATTGTTCAATTTTACTTGCAACTTTTCAGAGGTGTAATTTTAATACATATTGGGATCTAAAACTATTAGCAAATAGCAACAATAGAGAATGTATATTTTAAAAACTGGACAAATGAGATAATATATTGAGATGTAAATCAGGAAGTAGTTATTTGCTTTACAATAGGTTCATGAATACACAGAATAGTTCATAATATATGCCCTTTAAATATTCATGCATTTAAAATAAATTTACCAAGAAATTGATTTACATACAACTTTTAGAAACCCCAACAATTTTATAAAGAGAGACACTACTTTTACCCACAAAAGACAACAAAATGTTTTAACAGTTCAAAAATAGAAAGGGCCAAAAACCAATTGATTTCCCCAAAACAACAAAGTTTAATAAGATGGCTATTCACTGTTCCTTTCAAGAAATTAACAGCCTATTTTTTTAAAGCATATTTTTCAGCCCCAACTTGTAACCCACTTTGACCTCCATTTCTACTTTTCCTTGAATCAATCTAGACTGTACGGAAGTGTCATAACATTAGGCTTTTAGCAATTTGGGTTATTGAAAAAACATGCTGTGTATATACTCAGAAAGTAATGAAGAAAAAAATTTAGAAGTGCAATGCATACTCCATAGGCTGTAAAACCCTACCAGTCTAACAAAAAGCACCGAGACACAGATGCCAAAGTTAGAGAAAATGTAAACCAGCAGAGTCAATATCATACACCTTATCGAGTTTTACTTATTCTATTGTTTGGCATTTGAGAAGATAAATAAATTAATTTAGCAGGCTAGAAATCCCATCACTACCCTTAACAAAGATTTGCTTACCAATGAATTAAAGTTAATAGTGAAAACAGCATAGTGAGGATTCTTTCTCTGTGCTTAATGATGAGGAAAAAGTTACCAAACTTTTCTTATGAAAAAGTAAGAAATGGATAATTTTTTTTTGAAAATAAAAAGTAAACTTTTATTTACTTTTAACCTTCTTATTTTAACCTCCTTATTAAGGCACTTATTTCAATAGTTTTGCAACATCAAGGGCAAAGTATTTATGTTTTGTATTTCTTTGAGAAATTCCTTCTACCCCAAACCCATAAACTTTGCCCCTTTCACAGTAGATCTTTATTGTCATACCTAACAACGGTAAGTTACCCAAATGGAATTACTTGCAGAATTCTTAATCATTTGTTACTCTACAAATAAGGAAATTAATTAAATGCTCCTGAAAGTTTTCTAGCACTATTGTTTTAACTACAGCTAAAATAGAAGCAAATAAGCTTATCTTTCATACCCAGTATTATTATTTCTATAATAAAGTTCACATTTTTCTTTTCAACTGATGCTGAGTGAAAACTTCATTATTTAAAAAATTCAATTAAAAACGGATCCAAATCTATTTAAGAAATAAGTTGACAGAAGCAAAAGCAACTTACTAATACGTCAAAAACAAAAAACATACAACAATCAAAACTAATTCAGCATATGTGATCATAAAGTAAATCAATAAAAATTCAATTAAATATCTCATGCTACATAGAAAGTAGGTTGTTCTATTTCCCTTTCAAAATATGCGAGCTGGGCTTCCCTGGTGGCGCAGTGGTTGAGAGTCCGCCTGCCGATGCAGGGGACACGGGTTCGTGCCCCGGTCCGGGAAGATCCCACATGCCGCAGAGCGGCTGGGCCCGTGAGCCATGGCCGCTGAGCCTGCGCATCTGGAGCCTGTGCTCCGCAACGGGAGAGACCACAACAGTGAGAGGCCCGCGTACCGCAAAAAAAAAAAAATATGCAAGCTGACTTTTAAATTACATTGTTTTACATGCTCCCTCTAATTGTAAGTACTACCATGTGACTATTCACTGTGTACTTAGGTAACTATGGTAATATTTTCGTAAGGCTTGAAGCTAAATACTAGTGACTCACTATTAAGATGTACAGAGAACCTGAAATAACCTGCCTGTAGCTATCTTAATATAATTGTTAAAAGTTATATAAAAACGTGAAATGAGAACCAATAAAACTAACGCACCAGACATATGACACTGCCATCAAACAATTCTTAAGCTCCAAAAGAACAAAACACCTTAGAGCTAATCTAAGAATGCATGTGCTTTTGTACTTTTAAAATATATATTACAGAAAATAAAGAAAATGGAAAGATGTTCCTTTCTAACGTAGTAATTCAGAGTAATGAAATTGCAATTTTTACAGCACTCTAACAAGTGAAAAAATTTTAAATCTGTTCACTTAACAGGTGTATAAGGTAAAACTGAATATGTATCCCATCTTATTAAAATGATACATCCATCCTGAATCTCTTTATAAGGCCAAATTAATCATTTAGAATTTCTTTTAATTAATAATTAAAAATATGAAAACATTTAACTTAAAGGAACATAACAGATTGTGGAACTGTGCTCTGAATTTTATTATAATTGTCATTTTGTTTTTAATGTTTAAGATTGTATCATCATTTCATAAATAATAGCACTTGTGTTTTATCATAAATACACCTCTATGCAGAGGTATGTTAAACAGCATCTGCACATATCTCCAGAAATTGTTGCTCACTTTAGTTGCTCATATTCTCATTCTGATAAAGATTTAATTTTTTACTTAATACTTCAATAGAAAACATGTGAATAGATTATATACTC
This sequence comes from Lagenorhynchus albirostris, assembly GCF_949774975.1. Taxonomy (NCBI): domain Eukaryota; kingdom Metazoa; phylum Chordata; class Mammalia; order Artiodactyla; family Delphinidae; genus Lagenorhynchus; species Lagenorhynchus albirostris. The sequence continues at coordinate 40,984,519 of NC_083111.1, read as the reverse complement.
CATATCCATATTTTTTAAAAACCTAAACAACATGCTTTTATTTTTTTCTTATTTTTAAATTTTGAACAATCTTTTAAATGTCTGTTTTAAAAAATACATAGGTGGGCTTCCCTGGTGGCGCAGTGGTTGAGAGTCCGCCTGCCGATGCAGGGGACACGGGTTCATGCCCCAGTCCAGGAAGATCCCACACGCTGCAGAGTGGCTGGGCCCGTGAGCCATGGCCGCTGAGCCTGCACGTCCGGAGCCTGTGCTCCACAACGGGAGAGGCCACAACAGTGAGAGGCCCGCGTACCGCAAAAAAAACCAACCAACCAACCAAAAAAAAAAACCATAGGTAACAAGAGTTACTGTTTTATCATGATTAAATTGGTATCAAATTTATGGGCATAAGTGAAAAAACTAACCACTTAATAGTCATAAAGTGATGAAATGCAATATCATACACTGTATATTACTAAGAAAGTGCTCATTTACATAAGCAGCAGATGAGGAGAGCAGTATCATGGAAAATCTGGATATATCTTTATGTATATCCTTAAAAATCACTTTCCTTTATATAATTTCCGTCTTAATTTAAATGCCACAAATTTTCAGTGAACATTTAAATTAGTTTTTTATTGTAATATTTCAGTTCTATTATACACCATGAAATACCTTCAGAAACTTCCTTGAGGGAAAGAATAATTCTTTCCTTCTATAATTATATCACATTAATTATTTATTAAATGTTATATTTGAGATATATACTCTGACCTTGAAAATATTCAAATTCAAGACTAATGTTATGATGGAATGAAGATTTATGAGGAAAATTTTACAATAGTTTAGAAGGTAAAATCTTTAAAGACCATGTAGCAGTGAGGAAGACACCTGGCTGGAATGATGCAGAGTGGCAGATTTGACATTTTACCAAAGGACAGTAATGTTTGATCTTCTTTCCCCCACAGAATTCTAGATCCAGTTAACAGCAGGAGGGGAAAAGCAGCAGCAACATTTCAAATGTCCATACTCTGATTTCCAAAAGACACCACGTAGGTAGAAGAAAATTGCATTTTACTTCAGGTGGTATAAGTCTTTGAAATGAAGGCTCTGCTGTTTTTCAAGACTGAAAGGATATCACAGTGTTGATTTTATACACAAAGTAGGATCTGTTCCAGTATACTCTAGTGAAATAATTCACATAAGGAGAATAGTTAATTTTGACCTCATGACAAAATCTTCCATGTTTTGAGTAGGTTATCTTGTCACCTTCTTCACAAACCACCTATCAAACGATATGAAACAAAATATTAAAAAGCTTATTAAGCTTACAGGAGAAATGCAATCAACGTACAAGTGATGATATTTATATGAAGAAATATATTATTGCTAAACATGGACTATCTCACATTGGTTAGCAAACATCTCATATTGTTCAGCAAATAAAAGCCTCTTCATAAGAGTTACCATGTCCACTAAATTCTTGAGCTTCCCATTGAGATTGAGAAATCAGTATAAAGTGTTTTCCAACTTTTAAAAGATTTAATCCTAAAATTTAGAAGGCTATGTCTCCATAGTCTACTATCATTCCTCTGAAGAACCTTATCATGGAGCCTGCCAAGGCTGAGAAATGGACATATACTCTAATGTATATTCATACTCTTCTCCTTGTGCAGGACTGACTCACATTAGTAAGCAAGTTTCTGTGACTTATCCAGTACAATCCTTTACATTTTCACCTTAATGAGGTTCACTAAGAGAGCTTAACTAGCTTGAAGAGTTTTCTATAATAAAATACTAAATATTATTCTAATGCCTAGGAAAGATGTCAGAGAGTCAACTTTAAGAATAAAAGGATGGATTCACTTTAAGTCCATGCCTGGCATTACACGAAAGAAGAAGTAACCTGATCTTCAAAATGGAGCAAGAGGGTAGCCAAGAGCAGAGGATAAGGCTCTAGACAGCAGATAGCAATACAGTAGAAATTACTGAATACCTGATGTTTAATAAAATTCCATTTTGTCACCAATTAAGCCAAAGACCACAGATATCAAGTGCCAACAGAGAAAATTCAAAATACATACAGCAGAAAACAGAATAAGTTTATATTATAAGATTAAGGGGTCATGAAGAGAGGGAAAGGTGGAAATCATAAAAACTAATTTCTCGGGACTTCCCTGGAGGTCCAGTGGTTAAGACTCTGTGCTTCCACTGCAGGGGGCGTGGGTTCAATCCCTAGTTGGGGAACTAAGATCCCACATGCTGCAGAGCGTGGCCCCCCCAAAAATACCCAACAAACTAATTTCTCACCTCCAAACTGGTCTGGGATGATTACGACAAAGAGCTAATTAATTAGGAAGGGACAGAAAAGGTCTTGGCTGCAACCTGAATAGAATATGCACTCCAAACAAGAATGACCTACTGGACTATGCCTAAGACCCTTCACCCCCAACTTTCCCAGGAGTCAAGGCACCCTTTCCAGTGCCTAATTATCAGATACACAAACACTAATTACCAGATATGCAAACTCCCCTGTCAGTCTTAGTTGCCAGGTATACAGTATACACTGTAGGCTGAGAAGTAAGAAAGCTTGGTAAAATAGCTAAAATCAATGAAAACTTAAGATACAGTTAAATCCTAACAACTAAAGTAGCTCTGAATACACTAATTTTTGTGGATAATAGGGACCCAATATATAGGACTGTGTCAATTTAGTAAGCAATTTTTCTAGATATGTATCAAATTACAAGAAATTTCTCAACATAAGAATATAACAAAACAAACGGCTACTCTTTATAATATGTTAAAATAAAATCATCATTCAAAACAAACTATCTTTTGTTTATAAATGTTGAACATGCACAAGTACAGGCAACAAATAAGGAATCGAGATATTGGTAAACTTTTTTTTGCAAAATTGCCCAACTTTTCTTTTGTACATTGAAAAAATAATTCAAACTACTTTTAATAAGCTCCCCCCCACTGTTATATAACTTTTAATTATATTCTTAGTTAAGTTCCAAAAATAAAGTTTGAAGATACTTTTATAAGTTTAAATAAAGTCATTTTTCTCAAAAAAATTTAATTTTCCAAATGGTTACTTACGTGGCCATTTGCAATGTCTAATAAATCTTTAACCCTACAGCCTCTCACGGTTCCCACCTCATTGCAGATAGCATCTTCTACAATTAGGTAATTAGCCTTGTAGGATGTCAGTATTTTATAAATATCCTCAGCAGATCGCTTTGAATAGATTTGATAGATCTGAAAGAATATAATTAAAACAACAACTTTAAACGACATTTAAAACTTCTGTTTATCAAAATTATACATTAAGCCTCTACTACGTTCTTAGTACTATCTGTGGAAAATAAAGATATTTACTAAGACTTGATTCCTTCCCTCAGGATGCTTATATTCATCTGCTATTGGCCACTTGTGTATCTTCTTTTGAGAAATGTCCATTCAAGTCCTTTGCCCATTTTTCCCCAGTTTTACTGAGATATAATCGACATATAACATTGTGTAAGTTTAAGGTGTACAACATGTTTATTTGATATGCTCATATGTTGCAAAATGATTAGCACCATAGCTTTAGCTAACACCTGCATCATGTTACATAATCGCCATTTCTTTTTTGGGGGAAAACATCTAAGATCTACTCTCAGCAACTTTCGAATGTACAATACGGTGTTATTAACTATAATCATCATGCTGTACATTAGATCCCTAGAGTTTATTCATCTTATAACTAGAAGTTTGTACTCTTTGACCAACATCTCATTTCTCCAACCCTCCCAACCCCTGGCAACCACAACTCTTCTGTTTCTATGAGTTCAGCCTTTTTAGATTCCATATATAAGGGATATCACAGAATATTTGTCTTTTTCTATCTGACTTACTTCACTTAGCGTAATGCCCTCAACATTCATCCATGTTGTTGCAAATGGCCTTTGTCCATTTTTTAAATTGGGTTGTCTTTTTATTATTGAGTTGTAATCGTTCCATTACTTTTTTTTATTACCATGTATCATAGTATTTTATACTCATTTTATATATGAGATAAAGTCAGTGAAGTTAAAATAATTTGACCCTTGTCACAAATACTGAAAGAACAGGGATGCATGCTTAAAACTCATGTCTTGATTACGTGGTGTTTTTCATTACAATTTTGCTGACCTTATTAGATAATAAGCTTTGGATCTTCTAATACGTTTTTCAGGTTTTCTGAAATGTTAACCTTGGATAACCACAAAAGTTAGGCCAAAAGTATCATATACTGTTTGTTGTGGAAATACTGAGATTTGCAACCTAGATTGGACAAGATTCCAGTCTATCTGCAGAATACTCAGCAGCTGCTTACTACATGTTATGGCTGCTGTCTATCTAGCAACTTTAGGTCCAATGTCCATTGAGATGCTAGAGATACTCATTCTGTGGAACACAGAATGTTAATAAATCAAGAGGAAGTTTCTCACTCATTTCACTTTGTTAAATAAGTTCATGTGAATGGTTCTATTTTATCCAGATTATACTTATTTATAGTTTTTTATATATTTTTTTACTTATTTTTAAGTTTGGGGAAACTGTAACATACTACTGGGGCCTATAAAAAACACCTCTATGCAATGGCAATAACATTACTGTTAGACTAGAGTGAGGTTTCTCAACCTCAACGCTATTGACATTTTGGGCCAGATAATTCTTTGTCAGGGGAGAATGGAGGCTGCTCTGTACATTGGAGGATGTTTAAGAGTATCCCTGGTCTCTACCCACTAGGTGTCTGTAGAACCCCTCCCCTAGCTGTGACAACCAAAACTGTCTCCAGACATTGCTAAATGTCCCCTGGGAGCACCATCTTCCCAGGTTTGAAAATCACTGGCCTATAATCACAGATTATAAAGATCAGTCCCATGTTATGAATTATAGACAGTGTCTAATTCAAATGGTATGGTCTCACTTATGGAGTTCAATTTGAATTTTATTTTAACAACAAATTTATTCAGTACTTGCTATGTACTAGACACCATATAGAAAGACCAAGATTTGAAAAAAAAAATGGTTCCTATTCTCACAGCCAAGTCACATAAAACTAAAAACTCTAAAATGTTTAAATTTAATTAGAACCTAATTAGAACTCTGACCTAATTATAAGTGATTCTGAAATTCTATATTAGAACAAAGACCAATCAAAAGACAACAAAGAAAACAAAGCCATGTCAGAGTCTGTTGGTTTAAATCCACAAAAAGTAAAGTTTAGGAATATGCAGTAGTATATCTTCTAAGCAACACTACCTTTTCAACTGCAGCAAATACTAATCAGAGGCAGCTGTTGTCTCTCAGGTAAATCACTTCAAGGTAGATCTCCCCCGTCTCTGACCTCTCCCCTGCTTCAACTGTTCCCTGACCTCAATTAACTCTAAAACAGATCTAAGGTTCCACTCCTGGGCTTATGAAAGGTCTCTGATGACTCCCAAATGCCTCTAGGGTAAGTCTAAATTCTTAAGCATGACCTTCCAGGTCCTCCAGAATTTGGCCTTATTTATTTTCCAGTTTCATGGCCAAACAAATTTCAAGGCTCATGTGACTTTTTTAACCTGGAATCACTGTATTCTTTTTCCAAACAAGCTTCTAGTCATCCTTCAAAGCCCAGATCAAGAAAATGCCCTTTATGAAGACTTGGATTTTTGTAGGCAGAACTGACTGCTCCTGCTTTTGAACTCCTCTCTACTTTCTGTGGTTATATGTGAATGTGTGTGCGCACATACAATTATAACTTAATAGTACATATTAATACTAGCTAACACTTAAATTTTACTGTTTCAGGCATAGTGCATTATCTTATTTAATTCTCACAACTAGGAGGTAAGAATTATTATTACTTCCAGATTCAGAAACTTGCTCAAGGTCACAAAGCTTAGAGTCTAACCTTTGTATTAGAGTCTAACTTCTATATTGCTATACTTCCTCCTTAGCTTAGAGTATACTTAAAAACTATATGAAATTCTCTCCAACTGAAAAACAGAATATTTAGAACTCAGGTTCAGTTGGTCATTACCTTCAGATATGAAGTTACTATTTAAATCCATACCAAACATGCAAAATAATATATTCTCTGAAGAAGAAGCAATTAGATACCATACTAATATTATACTAAGTTATTAATAATAGCCCATAATGAAAAATCAATCAGTGTTTTATAAGCAATAATAGAATTTTGGCTTGGAAATACAAAGTGTATAAAGACATTAACTGAAAGCCTTCCTTCAATAATTTCATTGAGAACAATGATATTCTCAAAAGAATGCTTCCTTTTATAAAATATTACACATCAGTCCCTTGAAACCTTATGGGAAATGAAATGTTTCTCCTAGAAATATATCCATACTTTCCATAAAACAAAGAACTTCATATTCTAATGTTGGCCTCTCCTGATTAAATGTATTATACAGCTTTTTTTTAAAACTAAAGCTAATTAACTCTTCTAAAATTGTCTGGATTTTCCTAGCTAACCAGGAACATATGCATCGTTACAGAACTATACTAAGGAGTCAAATAAAAATGATCCAAATGTAGACTCTAAAATGCCTTACATTTTCATTTCTCTTGAGAAGATCATCATCATTGTAAAGAGGCAAGCTTGTCACCATCCATCCAGTGCATAATTTAATCACACCCATTAACTGTGGACTTCCTGCAAAAACAGCTGCGACTGGAGCTTGCCTTCTGCAAAGAACCATAAAGATTCACACACTGAAAAGGTAAGTATACTATTTAGATCACTGATTTATATCAATTCTGAAATACCAAGCAACTTAAAATGTATTGCACACTTAAGTTTCAGTGTCAGTTTTCATTTCATTTTTGGATTTATTAAAAAAAAACTGAGCACCTATTATGTGCCAGAAACTGTTCAGACTGCTAAAGATAAATAAATATTTTAAAAAGAGAGGCGGGAGGACAAGGTCCCTGCTTTCAAGAGGGAGCAGGGGGAGAGGATAAGCATACAGGTCAGGTGGTAATAATGCTATTAAAAAATAATGCAGGGTAATGGGAGTGACAATTCAATGCTGATACTGTGAATTCTCAAATTCGTCTTTGGCAAATATTAACCACCAGAACCCAACTCCTTCCAGATCCATCTATCCTCCTGCTCCTTCCCTACCTTTACCCATATGTCTATCTCCAGATAACACATGAAGGACTTCTCTACTCTAAATCATAATCCAAAGTCCCAGACAGATGCCACTCACAAGACAGGTCCCAAAGGGCTGCTCTTATGTCCTGACCTATTTATTACCTCCCTGTATTCAACATTCAGCATCTACCTACTATGTGCTAGTGATATTGTCAAGCTCTGAAAATAGAGAGACAGCACACAGCCACTGTCCTCAAGGAGCCCTCAGTAATGGGGAAACAAAAATGAAACAGAAAAATCACAACACAGTGACATAAATGTCCAATCATTTGATGTAAAAGGTCAAATGTTCAGGCCTTTGCTGTTTTTTAAAATATTGAGGTAAATCACACACATAGATGTGACTTTCTCTTTTGTTAATGACAACACAAGGCTATATAGTCAGTGTTCCACAAAGGTAAATACAATTCACAAAAAAGTATTAATAGGCAGTAGTTAAGGATGATCTAAAAAAATAATAATTTTTATACATACAAGAGGTGTCATTATAATAATGAGACGTTATAATAAGACCTATTATTCTCATTTCTATATACCTATTCTATAAACCTATTCCTCATTTCTAGAAACATTTTTTGCCTTTTTTCCCCTATTATCCTGGCCTTTTCTGAGAGTGTTTCATTCCTTTTTCAAGTTTTAGTTTCTTCTTCTATGTGTTTAAAAATTTTCATACTATTTCATAGTCTCTATCCATAGGGTAGACTGTTTGGAAAAACGGTTACAATGATTCTTTTCTATAGGTATGCTCTTGGAGGAAATGCTGGTCTTCGTCATGTGACTTGTTTTGGCCAACAGGACAACAGCAAACATAATTTGAGCAGACACTTAAAACACGCTTGACCTTGCGACTTGTCCTCTCTTGCTGCTCTTGGGAACTCTACAACCACCACCTTATGAATGAGCCCAGTCTCACCTGGGCTGGATAATGAGAAGCATGTGGCTAAGTCAACTCCATGACCTCAGTGACACCTACCCAGTCTAGACATGTGAGAAAGGCCATGCCAGACTATCCAGTCCCAGATGAGCTGGCCCAGACCAGAAGAATCCTACCAATTGCTTCTACTCAGCTGACCACTGAAATGGTGAAAAATAACAAATGTTTATTGTTTGTATGCCACTAAGTTTTGTGGTAGTCCACTGTGCAGCAAAAACTGACACAAGCAAATTTTATTACCAGAAATTGCTAGAAGTCTACTTCTATTGCTTATCACAACCAACAACTGATTGTTGCTGTGTTGAACTGTTTCTTCATGTGTTTTGTAACTTTAGAGTTTATCTTCATGAAGCTTTATTTGTGAAATCCTGGGTAGCCTGGGTTGAGGATTATATCAGGCACTCCAGACCATCCCAGAACCACTTTTTATGCTAATCTCTTGATATAGGGTTTCCTGGATTAGACAAGTATAATTTCAAACTACAAACATGTGAATTCAGATGCATTGCTACAAATTCAGAGGAGACATTTTATTTCTGACCAAGAGCTGAAACCGAGGAAGATGTGCTTTCTTATCTTTCTCTACCACTTGATGGCTATTTTGTGATAGTCCATCCTTTCACTGATGGTGTAGCCCTTTGAGGGTCCCTTAGTTATACATGTATGTTAGGGGAGGGAACGAGGTGTTTCAATTAAAATTCCCAGCTTCTATAGGCCCAAGAGCACATCTCCTGTCGTATTAAAATCTGCATGAGTGTTAAAATTTAAAATCTTGTTAACCTTGGTGATCAAGACTAGAAATCCACCGCTCATTCACCTCCAACTCCGGTTAAAAGAAGCATCTCTTGACTATCTAAATAAAAGAACATTGGGTCCTTTTTATTCCACATTTCTAGATGTTTAACAGCTAGAGTTTCATATCTAAAACTTATCAATACTATATTTTGTTGGAAATGAGTTCAATTAGAAAATTAGAATTATATGTCTAAATGAAAACTAAATATCCCTAAAAATACAGGGTAAAATCCCTGAGATATATGAGAAGAACTTGGAAAAGGATTAATTTATTATTTCCCCTGAATCCATTAAATAGCATTCAATGATTAATTAATAGCTTAACAACAGTCTTGGGCAGTTCAGTTCTTACTTTATCCAGGTCATAAGTTCCACCGTATCTGGGTCATAAAATTCTTGTAGTTCCATTAATTCTGTCATTAATCTTGGAAAAAACTAAAATACAAAACAAAATCCCCAAAACCTGTGTGTAAGTAATTGGAAAGTTTAAAACTGTTTCAGAGTACTTCCAAAGACTAAGAGGCCAACTTATGACAAACAATATTACAACACTGTTCTCACAGAAAAAATGGCATGAATTGCTTTACTCTCCTTCAGTTTCTTGCTAGTTCTTCTCAGCCCAAATAATCTACTGTATGGTTAATTCACTGCCTACGCTCAATACATAATTTTATCAACCAAACAATTAATCATCAGTTGTATCTTTCATGCACATGCACACTGAATAAATAAGTAAGCAAACAAATAAATTTCAGATCAAGTCAAATAATTCACAGGTTTACTGGCAATTAATTTCATGTTACATTATGATAAGCCAAAGAGTTTACATTATTTTATAAATATTTAAATTTGGGATTGCCAAAATACTTTTTACTATTTACTAATAAATACCATTTATTCAGCCATTTCCTTTGTCAATTATAAACTGAATTAATACCAGTATTAGACTACAGAAAATTGCATCAGAGTAAAAATGTCTTACCTCTTCTATCATGCTCCTATTGGTAGAAAATTACGTATTATTAAGTATATCACGCTTTATTTTGTTAGAATACTGTTCCAATATAAGTATCCTACATACATATATAAATTTATCACTACCTTATAGATAACATATATTTTCATCTTATGAAAAATCTAATTTTCTTACCTCTTTCCATAAGCTGAGACCTATTATGGTAGGGACAGCCATGCTCAGAATGAGAGCCTAAAATGTTAAAGCAAAAAGCGTTATGGATAAATATATTTCAGAATGTACTAGAGAGGTACTAGACACTGACTCTATGACCAATCAAATATTCTTACAGTTATAACAATTTCAGTCCGAGAAACTGGAGTCAGCATGGAACCTAGTTCACAGAGTGAGATGGGTGAAGAATAATAAATTTTATATCAAGCTGGAGACAAAGTGAGAAATACATATTTGCAATATAAATTTAAGGCAGAACATAAAAAGGGTAATGCACATCGCAATATTTCAAATAGTAAGTCAATATTTGACAATTTTTCCAGGAATTTAACTTAAGAAGCGCTTACAAAAAACATTGAACTGCTATGAAGACAGCTAACAACAACAAAAAGACAATGAATTAACACAGAAAAAATAGCCAATATACATCAATATACTACTATGCTACGATAAGAATGCATAAATTCCTCTGGAAAAAGACTGGCAAAATACAACATGACTATTATTAGAGATAATTTATCATCTTCCTACCAAAACCTGTTCTCTTCCTATTGTCCCATGTCTGTTGGTGACCCCACAATCCAGTCACACAAACCCAAAACCTAAGAAACATCTATGATTTCTCCCTATTCTTCCTTCTCCCATACTTACTGAGGCACCAAATCTTATTACTCTTCTAACTATTTTTTCCACTTCAGTGTAGTACAGTATTAATTAAATGGGCTTTGGAGCTAGAAGAACCCGGGAGTGAATCACGGTTCTTACACTTACAAGTTATGTGATCTTGGGTGAGTTATTTAACCACTTTATGCCTTAGTTTCTTTGCCTATAAAATACAGATAATAAAACTTAACTAACAAGATCTTTGTAAGCTTTGAATAGCATGTGAAATGCTTCAAACAGTACCTGACACATAGTGAGCTCTCAAAACAATTGAAGTTTTTATCGTTTCCATTCTCCATGGCCTGTACCTGGGTGACAGCCTCCTTCCTGATTCCAGTCTCTCACCCTTAAGCCCATCCTTCACAGAACTATAAGGGTGAGCTGAGAGAAAATGTAAGGCTGACTCTCTTCTGCCCTTGCATAAACATGTCAATGTCTTCCTACTGCCTGTGGGATAGCACCAAGCATGACAGGACACTCAAAGACCTCGATGACCTTACCCTCCTAGACTTCTCCAGTCTCACTTCTTGACCACTATTACCTCACATTTTATGTGCCAACAAAACTAAATATATCGTACTTTTTCTTTACCTCTGTTTTTATTCCCTTTGAATACATCAAAGGGAATCCCTAAAAAAACTGAATTACTTAGCCCTTCTCTGTTCCAACAGCACCCTATCAATGCTTCTTATCTGTTTTTATGACTGGGAGACTATAATCCTGCAGTGGAAGTGTGGAGTCCCAACCACTGGGCTGCCAAGGAATTCCCCTAATTATGTTTTATTTATCTTTTTACTGCAAGCACATTACACATAGCAGGCACAGTGTAAATGTTGCATTCTCACTGAAAACATTCCATAGTTCTAAATCAAACTGAGAAAAATATTATCAAAATTAATTTTTGAAAGCCTCTCACATTGATTCACTTATATTTTTACCTTCTATTTTTAAGTAGTCTGCATTGAAAACACCCTACTTTTATAATCAGAAATTATTAAAAAATGTTTGCCATAATCTTTTTCTTTTTTTCTACCTATAAATCATAATGCGATTTACTCATGCTATTATTTTTTATAAATTTATTTATTTTATTTATTTATTTTTGGCTGTGTTGGGTCTTCATTGGTGCACGCGGGCTTTCTCTTTCTCTCATGTGGGCGAGTGGGGGCTACTCTTCGTTGCGGTGTGCGAGCTTCTCATTGCAGTGGCTTCTCCAGTTGCGGAGCATGGGCTCTAGGCGCGCAGGCTTCAGTAGTTGCAGCAGGCAGGCTCAGTAGTTGTGGCTTGTGTGCTTCAGTAGTTGTGGCATGCGGGCTCAGTAGTTGTGGCTCATGGGCTCTAGAGTACAGGCTCAACAGTTGTGATGCACGGGCTTAGTTGCTCCACAGCACATGGGATCTTCTTGGACCAGGGCTCGAACCCATGTCCCCTGCATTGGCAGGAGAATTCTTAACCACTGCACCACCAGGGAAGCCATACTCATGCTATTTTAATTGTATTCATGTGGTTCCCATTTATATAACTGAAAGAGAAACAAGAACTTAACACAAAATAACAATGACTCACCAACAATACTGGGTGTACAGTTCGTAATCGAAGCCACTTGAAAAGTGTCATCCAAAGTTCAGGAGAACATACACCAAATGCTGCTAACATGCACACATAAGGAGTCCAGAGGTATTTCAAGCTGGAAAAGACAAACAGAGTCATACATGAGCTAGCCTATAAACATCATTATTATGTGATTTCTCTTTTCTGAGTTCTTTCCTAATACTCATAAAAATACCACAATGTTGAAGGACAATGAAAAAGCTTAGCCTCTAATTTTCAGCAACATATTGTTACTCACTTCTTAAATAATCAAGAGACATGTGGGTTACTAAAATGAGGATGAAATAAGACATTAATATAGATGAGGTATAGTAAAATTGTACTCTTGGAGAGAACATAAACTGTTATACTTTTTCAGAAGGCAATTTGGCAGAACCTGTAAAAATTCTAAATACAAGACAATCCCATTTCTAGTAAACTAGCCTACAGATATATTAGCATAAATGTATAAAGATATACATGTGGGGTTTTAACTGCAGTATGTTGTTTTAATTGCAAAAAAAAAAAAAGAAACCTAACTATCCTTCAACAGGTACTGATTAAATAATAAATCCTTATGAAAAACAAAAAAGCAAACTGCAAAATTTTATGTATACTGTTACCCTAGTTTTTTGGTGATTTTTTTTCTAATGTACAAATATACAGTATAGCCAAAAAAAAAAACATCTGAAAAGATATTGCTGACAGTTGTGACCTCTGAGGACTGGGATGGAAGGATTTTCATTTTTCACTTCATACATATCTATATTATTTGGGTTTGTTAAACAATCTGCATTATTACTTTTGAGATTAATTTTTTAAAAACAGGATTGAAAAATTAGGGCCCTTAACTTAAAAAGATTAAAAATCCAGGTGTACAGAAAAATGAACTTGTGCAAATAAAAGGCAGTACCTTACTTTAAGTTGTAACTTGTACAGGAAACAAAAGAAACCCATCACCCTAGGTGATGTTAAAGCTGAAGACAGAAGAGGAAGAGTTCAGAAAACTCTGTGGATGTCATTGCTTCACACAGATTATCAAGGAAAAATAACATCTCAGAAGATAACTTTTGTAGCTAAGACTAAGGAAACAATAAGATCCTTCTAAGATATATTCTTTGATGACAAACTCAAAAGAGACTAGAAGAATATGAGGCCAAAGTATAAATGTGAACTATTTTGGTTTTATAAAACAGCAAAGCTATGAAATGGGGAAAACAAAGTAACATTCATCTAATAAAAATTTATTGATCATACACTTCAGGGTGACCAAAGTACTAGAGAGAAAAAAAGAAAAACAAGACATGGCTACAGCCCTCAAGGAGGGCTTTATTAAGATGGAATAAAACTGAACACATGGGAAACAATTAGAAAATAAGTATAAAAAATTTATATAAGGTCTAGGGTGATATGAAAGCAAAAGGACCAATTTGAGAATGTACTTAAGGTTTAAAACAATGAATACTGAATCAGGCTTTGAGAGAAGTAGCTGGATGTATATAGAATACATGTTGCTAAGACAGAGGAATTGCATTCGTTTCCTCTGGTTAACCAGTAACTCCTCCAACCAATAACTTCCCCATTTCAGAAAATACCAAACCTATTTTTCCAGTCAGCCAGAATCAATACTAGAGTCTGGTTTATAACTCCAGGAGAGACTACTCACATTGAATTACATGTATATGACATTCCTTGGAACACAAACTCTCTGCTCTAGACACTGGACCATTGTGCCAATCCACTGATTTCTTGGTATACAACCTCTCCTTACCATTTTATGTCAGTAGCCAGCTAATTAACATCTCAACTTTTAAATTCTCTTCCAATTCAACCAAATGCCAGATGAATCCTCTTCAAACATAACTATGAGAAGACATGTTCTGTTCAAAAATCTTTAGTTTCCCAATACCTACAGAAATAAATGAAAACTCACCCAAATGGTTTTCAGGGCCCTCTAAAATATGGTCCCGACATACCTTTTCGGTTTTTTCCACTACTTCCCTAAATGATTAGAGTTCCAGCCAGAGTTTGCAGAACAATCTCAGTGTTTCCATCCCATAATGCACACAAGTTTCTCCCTCCTGGTAAAACTGCACCCCTCTCTAGTTGCTGCCTTAGCCTCTGATTCCCTTTATAGCCAGACTTCTTGAAGTCTACACTCATCTCTCTTTCCTCACCTTCTTTTCTCTCTGATCATATCCTTTAAAAACTCTTCTTTTGGCTTCTGAATTGCAACTCTTCCTAGGATCCCTCCACCACAGTCCCTGTAACTCCTTATTTAGTTTCCAATTCCCAAATATCTTAGTTTTGGCCCCTTTACTCCATCTCCATTGCTACTCACTTCTAGATTCTACTATGATACCTTCTTAACTGGTTTATCTTCCTCTAATCTTGTTTTCCTCAAATCTTTCTCAATCATTGCTGCCCGAGAGATTTTCCATAAAAGAGTAAAGTTGATCATATCAAACTTCTGCTTAAAACATTTGATCTGTTCCCTGCTTATTTTTCCGGACATATCTCGCTATTTCCCTCACATTCGTCCCATAGTATTGGTTCCCAAAGAATACTTCTTTTTCCCAGATTATTATACACACACGCACGCGCGCGCGCGCGCGCACACACACACACACACACACACACACACACACACACACGAGAAAACTGACAGCCTGGCCAATCTCTATCTCTCAAGACTGTGGCCCTGTTTAGAAAATCTCCCTTAAGCTGATTTCCCCTACCTACCTTCCACAAGTGAGTTAGTACCTCTCCTCTGGATGCCCAGAGCACCCTCTGTATACCTTTCTCATAGTATTTTACTTTGTTCTAGCTCTTGGTTTACTTATCTAGAATAGGAACTCTGAAAAGATTCAAAAAGACTAGATTTCATCTCTCTCTAATCCCTACTGCCTACCTGGTGGAGTGCCTGGCACCTCCTAGGGGACCATGCAAGTTATCTGCATGAATAGATGATCGTGTCTTAGAGGTCTAGTGAGTAAATTAGAGAATCAAGGACCAATGATAGAATAATGCAGATTACATGTTCAAAAAAGGGATCTTGAACTTAAAATGACAGATCCAACAAGGAAGAATGGTGGGAATAACAAAAAGTTCTTTTTCAGAGAGAAATAAAACTGAGGAAGGAGGGGAAGGAGGGGAAAAAGGTAAACCATGCTCCAAATTCTAGTACTACTAGGCAACAAGATGAGAATCAAACCCTGAATCACTTAAAATATTCATGGATTAATACACTTCTTCATCCTGTTTAGGTACTATGGATTGCTAATTATTAGAGTGAAACTTATTCTCACTTCAAGTTTCCATAGAGATACCCCCTTGTCATGGGTTTGGCAGTCTGATAAAGTCTGTGGACCCCTTATAAGAAAACATTTCTAAATGCATAAAATACATAGGCTTACAAAGGAAACCAATTATACTGAAATACTGATATTAAATAATAAAATTTGTATTTGTAATACAGCAATATTTGTACTTGTTTATTAATACATTAAATGCAGGTCTAATAGTTACTATAATTTTGAAGTAGTGATGTATATAAACAATATTCAAGATACCTGTAAAAAACCAGTACAATGAGAAAATAACTATGCTTTCTGTTGGTGAAAGCACCACGGGTACTGCTAAAATGACTGTGATTCTGTATCTGTATTCATAATTAAAGGAAACTTAAATCTTATACTGTATCAATATTCTTCACCTCTCCCTGCTTTTATTCCCCTCCCTATACTTCAGAACCCTAACTGTTCCTCCTTGTGGCAGCAATTTATCTGATTTGTGAGTGTGAGGTGACAATACTCAACAAACACTTATAGGCTTTTACATTTTGGATCTTCCTTTTGCAGCATGGGTGTATATAGGTGCAGCAGGCTTACCAAGGCTCTGGCCATTCAAGAGGGAAGGCCTGAAATTTAAGGACTAAACTCAGTTTGGGGTGGAAGATATTCAAAGGCCTTTTGGTCACACATGAAAAAGAGTTCTCCAATGCAACTTTTATCAGAATCAGAATCATTCAGATGACCAAAATATATTCCTTATATTTGGTTTTTGACCACGGGTTTCTGGCTCACAACTCCCCAAACCCTTGGAATTTCCTAAGCGCTGAGAGCTTAAATGTATCTTTTATTATGTTAATGAGGCGACTTTTGGAAAGCAGCTAAGGATGGGGACTGGTTGCCAGTGGAGCCAACCAGGTGATGAGAGCGTTGGAAGTTTCAGTCCTACCCCCAGACCTCTGGGGAGGGGAGAGGCTGGAGGCTGAGTTCAATCACCAATGGCCAATGATTTAATCAATCGTGCCTATGTAATAAAGCCTCCATAAAAAACCAAAAGTACAGGGTTCAGGAGCTTCCCGGTTGGTGAACATGTAGGGATTTCTCTCTCCTGGAGAGAGCATGGGAGCTCCAGCCCTTTCCCCATACCTTGCCCTATGAACCTCTTCCATGTGGCTGTTCCTGATTTATATCCTTTGATAATAAACCAGTAAGTAAAATGTTTCTCTGAGTTCTGTGAGCTGCTCTACCAAATTAATCAAACCTGAGGAGGGGGTCTTGGGAACCTCTGATCTATAGCCAGTTCACCAGAAACACAGGTGACAACCTGGACTTGTAACTGGTGTCTGAAGAGGTAGCAGAGGAGTCTTGTTGGACTGAACCCAAGCCTGTAGATTCTGATGGTACTTCTGGCAGATAGTCAAAATTGAGTTGAATTGTAGGATACCCAGCTGGTGTCCAGAGAATTGTTTGTTGGTATGAAGAAACCTCCTCCCCACTTTGAAATTGGGTGCTCGGAACCATTTCATACTCCTATGTCTTATTTCTCATCTGAGTCAAACTTCAAAGAAAAGGGTATATTGAACCCTCACCCTCACCCTCATAACACCATTTACCTCTCCTTCGCTTATCAAAGTTATAATTTTATTTTTGTGTGGTTAGCATCTGTCACCTTCAATAGACCGTGAGTCACATAAGGTTAGAGAATCTTGTCCACCACTGTACCCCCAGCACCTAGCACAATGCCTGGCCCTTGGAAAACATTCAATAGTTTTTGAACAAATAAATTACTAAGTAAATATCGGTTCACTGTACTATAAACACCTCTCTAAACTCCAGTTAGATTAAGGTTTTTTTGAGTTTTTATAGTGTTTTTATAAATGTGTTCTTCAAAGTATCCATTAACTACCATTAGAAAGGACAATTCTTTGTAAAAACAAATGGCTCAAATATACACTTACCCTTCTATAATCATTGCAAGAGAGCCCAATAAAATAGTGTGAATCACGTGATAAATTATTTCTGGCCTTTCTCCAATTTGTCCATCTTCAAGCGTAATAGTTTCTTTCAGGGACTTACCACTACTGAAAGAAATGTTTTTTTACTACTTTGAAAATATTTATTTGAAAAATCAAAGATCTTTAATATCTTCATTAAAAAAATATAGGTAGTTCTTAAAATTTGAAAGTATATTCTGCTGGTCAAATACCTAACTTAGGTATCTCCAAGTCTTTGAAAATGGCTATTGAAGCTTGAAGACAACTGCCTCAATAAAGACTAAACATGAAAGTTCAGGAAATATAATAAAAAAGATACATAGGTTCCTTTTCCAAGATGAATTATCACTAAACTAATGATTGTTAAATCAATACAGTTAAATAATAATTTGAATTACTAAGTTCTCAAAATTAAGTTACTACACACAGCCTCCTTTCAAGTTTGATAAAAATATTTTTAAATAGTCAAACTTTATAATTTGAAATCACTTATACTACTAGTTTCAAGTAATTAGAAAAAATTATGCTTACAGTAAATAAAAAATCTGAGTAAATTAGTCTGTAAAAGTTTAACTGATTATTTAAATATTATTCCTGTATTAAAAATGGACATTACAGGGACTTCCCTGGTGGTCCAGTGGGTAAGACTCCACACTCCCAATGCTGGAGGGCTGGGTTCGATCCCTGCTCGGGGAACTAGATCCCGCATGCATGCTGCAACTAAAGATTCCATGTGCCGCAACTAAAACCCGGCACTGCCTAAATAAATAAATATGAATCTTACATATTTAGATGTATAAGCTTAAATTTGAATTTCATCTACTTAACTTATAATGATATTTTATACACTGATAAAGAGAATTCAATTAGAAACTCTAAAACACACAAATATTGGAAGGATATTAAAAATAAGTTTTCTATATTTCCATAATTTATTAGTTAGTAATATGATTGGTTCTCCTAGGTACTTACTTAATTCTCCTAAAAATAACTTGAATCATAGAAAGAAAACAAGTAATTAACACTAAAATATAGAAAGGTAATAAAGAAGACTGTGTCAATCGCAAAAAAAATTCTTGAGATGGTGCTTGAAGGGATTCTTGACATAGGAGCCAATTCATTGTAAAATTCCTACAGAAAACAAAAGCATGATATTAAAATCACAGATGTTTTAAAGTACTGAACTTAAAATTATTTTTTCCATCTCAGTAAAAAGTAAAAACTTCCTAAATCCGTTAACTTACAACAGAAAGGTCATACCCTTTATAAATGAAAATAATAGCATTAGTAACCCTCCTCAACAAACTGCCCTAATAAATTTAAAACTACATTTTTATGATCCAGCAATGTGACCATCTCTAGAACCCAATACAGTTTTAGGGGAGTTTTACTTTCTATTTTTACCTGGAAGATAACAAAAAAATTCAACTGTCTAACCTCTAACAGCACTGTCCAGTATGATAGCCACTAGCTATACGTAGCTAATAGCACATGAAATGTGGCCAGTGCAAATGGAGATAGTCTTTAAGCACAAAATACACCCTGGACTTCAAAGATAAAAAAATCAAGAAGAAAGGAATTTAAAAAATACAAAATATATCTCAATAATTTTATATTGTTTACACATTAAAATAACATTTTTAATATATTGGATTAAATAAAGTACGTTATTGAAATTAAATTCACTTGTTTCTTTTTACTTTTTTTTAATGCAACTACTAGAAAATTATGTATGCAACTAATGTCATATTGTTATTGGACAGCCCTGTTTTATATTGATAAATGTAACTTGACTAGGACCCATTTTAAAAAGAGGTATCTAATTATTAAGACAGAAATCATAAAATGTGAAATGTAAGTTTTTTGAGCTATAACAGTCAGGATAAACTTTTTTCTTTTTAACCCACACTAAATATAATCAACAAGCCTCCTAGTTATACGTAGATTTATCTGCATTCTCACTCCCAATCCATCTTCAACCTCCATTTAATTCTCAAATTCCTAGCCCTGGGGGAAGAGGTGAGCGATGGAATGATGTTCAGGAGTGGTCACGGATGGATTGAGAATGCTTCACAAATCACTGGGTTTAAACTAAAAGGTTAAAGTTTCACAATGTGGCAAACAGCTATTCAACTGTATCAAAGAGGCTGCCATCAAAATATTTTGTACCTAGGACGAAAGCACGTCTTAAAAATCTGCCTACTAAAGTAACTGATTCTATAAGGTCTAATTCAAATTCCAATTTAATGATATTCTTTCCATAACCCCCGTCTCAATCCTTCCTTCCCCATATTCCCATGGCACTTTAATTATCCCTTTATTATAGTGCTTAATGCAATCTGCTATGCGTTAGATCGTAGTCATTTTTGTATCCCCCAGAGTACCTGGCCCAGTATCTTGCACATTAAATAAATATTTATTAACACTTCTTTACTGATTCTTTTCTTTTCTTTTCTTTATTTATTTATGGCTGCGTTGGGTCTTCGTTGCTGTGCGCAGGTTCTCATTGCGGTGGCTTCTGTTGTTGCGGAGCGGGGGCTCTAGGCGCGCGGGCTTCAGTAGCTGCAGCTCGCAGGCTCTAGGGCACAGGCTCAGTAGTTGTGGCGCACGGGCTTAGCTGCTCTGCGGCATGTGGGGTCTTCCCGGGCCAGGGCTCGAACCAGTGTCTCCTGCATTGGCAGGCGGATTCTTAACCACTGCGCCACCAGGGAAGCCCCTTTTTTAACATCTTTTTATTTTATTTATTTTTTTTGTGTGTGTGGTACGCGGGCCTCTCACTGTTGTGGGCTCTCCCGTTGCGGAGTACAGGCTCCAGACGCGCAGGCCCAGCGGCCATGGCTCACGGGCCTAGCCGCTCTGCGGCATGTGGGATCTTCCCGGACTGGGGCACGAACCCGTGTCCCCTGCATCAGGAGGTGGACTCTCAACCACTGCGCCACCAGGGAAGCCCTCTTTACTGATTCTTAAAATTCCGTCTCAACAGAAATGTCTCCTGAAATTCTGGTGAATTACAAATCCTGATATCCAATTGGCACATTTGCACACAAGGCACTTATTATTTACACCACCCATGCCATTAATTGTATAAAAACTATCTAATGAGCCAGCAATATTCTTAAGGACAAGATTAATAAGTCTTAATCTTAAAATACCCAGTATATTACCTTGTGAAGCCTAGTACCTGACATGAGGAACAAAGGCGCACTATAGAACATCAACTAAGAAACACTGGACAAAAGCAGAGCTTAATGCTAGGCTCATTCTAGAGTCTTCCAAGGTTAAAGAGAAAATCAGTGAAAAGGCCAGTCAATTATGGAGGTCTGCAACCAACTTTTACTAGCTGCCTGCTGAGTGTCAGGCCTACAAATACACCTGAAAAAGACATGGTCCCTACCTTTATGAAGCACATGGCCTCTTAAAGGATCCTTTTATCTTACTAGATAGCCATATACGATTTACACTTCAGAAGGTTTCTCCAGTGTCTAAGCAATGTCAAACACTTGGTTAACTGATATATCACAACATAAAATTTCATTCACAGTATCTAAAATCCCATGTAATCCCAGCAAACGATTATAAGATTCTACGGTCTACTATATGAACTTGAGATATGTATAGGTAAATATATATTTTCTGTTATGCAAATGGACTCTATCAGTACATAAAATCATTTATTTTATTTTAGATTTAAAAAATGCATTTAAACAACAAAAGGTACAACACTATTTTTGAATTTAAAAAGTCAGCTTCTGGTCCAATCCACTATTATGACCAAAGATAAGATTCTTTGCTATGAAATAAATATCTTACTGACCACCCCATTTTTAATGCCTATGCCCTTTTTTTTTTTAAAGTATAGATTTGGAGTATATCATGAACTTTTTTTTTTTTAATTGAACTATAGTTGATCTACACCCATACTCTTTGTAATATAACATTTTGCAGTTAGTGGTTAAAATTTCCTTGGTTCTTTATTCATTTTAAATCTTTAATTTATTCTGACCTTAGATTGTATCATCACTCCTCATCAAGGAAAGTAGCCTCAACATACTGTGATGCTATTGAGGTTTAAGTATATCTAATTTTAAAAGACCTAAATGAGATTTTTTTTTAAATGAGAAAAGTATTGATGTCTTATTTCTTCTAGATATTGTAATATCCCAAATTATTTTCTAAGTGGTATGTAATTAGGTGTGTACTCCCTCCTTTGATTATTTTTGCTCTTTATCTTCTAAGTGCTATAGAGTTAGGTAAACTTACATAATCTAAAACTTACTTAGTCATATTTAGTCCAAATTTTACTTCAAGGAATTTCAGCATATGTCCATTTTCTTTGTGGGGGACAAACATCTGAAGGAGAAAAACACTAGTTACAACAAAGAACTATTAGCTAAGTTTATAGCAATATGCTTTAGTCCAATACTAGAACTAGAAAATACAGCAAGACCACAAAACAAAAAATATGAATTAAAAATACATGATCTAACTATGAAGCAAGGAGATTTATTGGCATAGTCAATCACATTGCCTTATAGTTAAGCATAAAACTATAATGGGGTAGTAAGAAGATTTTAACCTTATCCCACCTGGCTTAAATAACTTACCCACTCTTTTGAATGTCTTTGACTCATCTGAATTTATTCCATATATTACTTAGTGTTAATTGGGTAATGATGACATTTTAAATTAAATGAAAAATAAAGTGTAATTTTTAAAAAGTATTTCTATAGGAAAGACTCAGAATCCTATTTTCGCACCTAATATACTAGGTATGATTATTGTTCAACTAAACATGTTACTGTACAAACTCTTACTTTGCTATCCCATTATTCTCGTTAAAATTTAGCCCAGTATATTTCATTATTCAATTTGCTCTACCACATGAATCTCAAACACAGAGTTACTTACTTTCATTATAATATTCAATGTCACTGTCAGAGTACACACCAAGTAAAAATTAATCACTTTCATTATTTTAGCCACGAAAGTTCCTTTCTTCACATTCAGCTATGCAGGGAGGAAAATTATATGAACAAAGAAGTGAGGTTTAAAAAAATTAACAATTTAAAAATTCCCCCCAAGAATGATAAAAAGGCAATTCTAATTACCTGAAGGCACTTAGCAAGCATTAAGGCTATTACAAAACTTAATAAAGGAGATACCAATAAAGCCGAATTCTCAAACTGCAGTAAATATCCCAGAAAGAGAGAAAATATATAGATTTTATAAACTTCATGAACCTGTTGGGACAAAAATAAAATGAATGAGAATTAAATGAATTTTATTGTACATATTTTCATTACGTAAGATTTGACTACAATTATAAAGTAAATGCTCTACTATAATTTTGGACAGTATTATATTTACAACCATTCAATTCGTAGTTTTAATGCCATGGGATGTAACTAATTTATCACTTCCTTTTTAGAAAGAACTCTCCGCAAAGTAAAAAGCTTTGAAACCATGGATGTCTAAATCAGACTGGAAGAACCTTCTTTAATCCCAGGCTCTGACTTAATTTCACTTGGTTTGTCTTGTCCATCTATGCAACATCAAGCTGCATAAATCAAAAATCATAACCATTAGCAGCAGTTCCCAAAACCTATCCGGTGAAAATATACTCCCATGAAATGTAGCACCAGAGAAAAGGATTTCGCACTTGGTCCATTTAACAGTGACAATAAGAAAGTTAAATTCAATTTCCTAATAGAAGATCTCCCAGGAAAGTTATGTCTTACTATATTTCTTTTCTAAAATTCTATAGTATAATAATTTAATCTGCCGTAAAATAAATTCCTTTTAGAAAGGGGAGAACTAAGACAAAATATAGACACTAGTTGGGGGGAGGGGGAGGAATCAAAAGGCAGAGTGTTAAAAGTTAAAAAAAGAAAAAAAAACCAAAAGAAAAAAAATCCCAAAAAGGCCAGAGCCATTTTTTAAAAAGATACCTCACTGTCGGGAGGCTGAAGCAATGACAAGAGAGGGCATTATGGGATCTTCTGGGTGCTGGTAATGTTCTATTTTTTCATCTTGGCTGCTGGTTCTCTTAGCTCCAAACCTATCCCTCTATCCCGGCCTCATAATGCTGGGGCCGGCTTCTTCAGTCTACATTTCTGCTTTTTCATTTGGCTCCCTATTAATCTCTGCCAATCCATGTTAGCGAGAGATAATAAGAGTTGGAGGAGAGAGCAGGGGCGTGTTCCTTACTGCAGCCTGCAGCTCCTGGGAGGATCACCTCAGCAATGCTTCTTCACTCCAACAGAGTTAATTCCTTCCTGTTAAGGCAGCTGGATGCAGCTGCAGTTTCTCTAACACTTGAAGAACGAGCTGTATCACATCTTCTTACCCCAGAGATGGCAGAATCAGCTGGCCAGAGTACCATTCTCAGAAGTCTGGGTCCCATTTCCACAGAGCCCTTCTCCCCAGTTCAGAGATACCAGCAAAGCTGAGCAGTGGCCCTTCCTCAGAAGTCTGTTTCAGCTCCACGGGGTTCCCTCCTCTAAGCTTCTACGTTTTAATAATTCCAAATTCTTCCTTTCAGCCCTCAGCTCTAGGGGAGGTAGCTGCTTCCTGAAGTTGCTACCTCTATAATACTTTCAGGTACTTATTACCTTTTCATTTAACAAGTTAACAACTTTATACTTGGTTAATGATTGTTTATATTAAATTCTCTCTATTGAAATAACCTAAATGTTGGTACTCATCAGAATTCTGGACCATCTGAAGAAAAGGAAGAGAAGAGCGAGAAGATTCCCAAATTTCTGGCTTAGACAACATATTAAATACTTAATACATGTTTATAAATAAAAAAAAAAGATGAGAGGGCAAAAGAGAAAAAGATAAAGGAACAAAATGTTTATGGGAACCTTTACTGCTGACAAGTATAAATTGATATAACCATTCTGGGGAAAGGCTTGGTATCTTTAGTTAGATTGAATATGTACACATCCTTTGACTTGTAATTCCACTATGAATTTGACTTGTAATTCCACTATATATTCTAGAAAAATCTTGCACTTCTGTGCCAGGTGACATGTATAAAAATGTTACAGCAGCATTGGTCATATGAACAATAAACTGGAAAAAACCTGAAATGTTCATCAGCAATAGAATACATCAGTAAATAAAAATGAATGAAATATAGCTCTGTACATCACCAGGGATGAATCTCAGAAGCAAATCAGGCAAAAGTAAACAATACATTATTTGACAACATAGTTTTAGGAATACACAGATAGGTGGTAAAAAAACATAAAGAAAAAGAAGGAAAGGATTAACAAAATTCAGGACAGTTAGCCTCTGATGGGGAGGGAGCAGGATGTGACTAAGAAAAAGGGGCTTCTAGTGTTCATATGCTCCATATCTTGGCCTGGGTGTTCAAATACTCATATTTTTTCTATACATTGTATATACAGCATGCATATACTCTTTTGTACATTCCTATATTTCACCTTTTTCTTTTTTTAAAGAAACAGAAAGGGAAGATGGAGAAGTAGCTAGAAATAGAGAGGAAGCACAGGGGTGACTCTGGTTAAGCAGACCATGTTTAAGGGAATTTCAAAGTGCTTCTAAAAGGACTAGGGGAGAATAAGTTTAGCAACCTTTTGAGTAGAAGTATAAATCAGAGCCTATTAAAACATTTCAAATTAAGCTTAAAAGCTAAGTGGTTTTATACAATCCTATAAAGACATTTATTCTCTAGATTTAAAATCATAATTTTGAAATGCCATAATACCTTTTCACTTTGCTCCAGTGAAAAACTATCTAGCAAGAAGAGAGATATTGCTTGAAGAAACAAGAGGTAGTGGCTGTACTCCCACATCATCATAAATGTGTAAGTTGAAGCACTCATCAACAAGTAGCAAAACCTCTAGGGAAAACAAAGAAAGAAACTAAATATCAACAGCTTCATTACTATAAAAATCTATGAGGTTGTTACCTCAAATATTGCAGCTCTGTTACTGCTTCCACTTTAAGGCTACACAATTTTTGAAATTTTGTTTTTAAATCACATAATTATTAAATCCTTACATAAACAATAAGATCTTAAATCAAGCACTCTAAAGAGAAATCAACCACTTGCCCTTCAATGTTCAACATTATACTGAGAACTTCAGGAAGACAAAGAAAAAAAGAAAATTTAGTACAATTTTCTTTCACCCCAAAAGAGATAAAGGAATAAAAAATATTTTTAAATGGTGGCTTTTACTAGACTTGACTGCTCGGCTTTAGTTACAGTGGAAGTAACTCCTTTCACTCTATAATATTTTCACTTCCCTGGTGCTTCATATTTTCCTAAGAGCTTCCATGTGATTAGTCTATTTATGTCTCAGCCCATTCCACACCCCATGGAAAAAAGTCCATTTCTTTTTTCATTTCCATTCAGCACAGTGTGGCCTTACCTTTTCCCAAAGTTTATACTGTCAACCATATAAAACTCTCAGCTGTTTTCATCTGCTAAAGTACTAAACACAAGGATTTCACTGCCCTTGCCTGAAATATGCCTGGCTAAAGTCTATTCTGTCCCTCCAAATGTCATCTCCCAAGTGATCCCTTAGTGAGAAACCAAGTCTTAGCATATTTCTAGCAACAGTCTCAACTTCTTCTAGGGACCTACCTTTTTATTCCTAATTCCTCCATCAGCCATAGTGTCAAAACAATTGGTTCTGATAAGAACAATGAAAGGACAATAAGAGTCAAGTCAAGAAACCTAAGATAAGAACTGTGTTCTCTAAAACTAAATCTTTCAGACTCAGCTGACTATACTCAATGATAAATTCCAGAGTCAGAGATACCTCAGACCATCAGCAGATGTAAGAATTTTTCAGCATCCTGAATAAGATTAAGACCAGATAACAAAATGAAAGAGATGGAAAAATTCCACCAGTTGATCACATATCAAGGGCAAGGCCCAGAAGGGCTCAGCACTAATAGAATAACATAAGCTTCTGCTCTATCTATCACCAGAGCTGTAAGAGAAAGTGTTCTGGAAATCTTCTCATGTGGAACAACAGAACTGTAATAACCAGGCCTAAAACCATTATCCTCAGAAAAACCAGCTCCAGAAATCAATGAAGGGTCAGATCTAGATTCAGCTTAAGTAACCTACTGGCCACTTAGAGATTACTTTGGGGATGCTAGCGAAAAGCTACAGTATAATGAAACAAATTGCCAATTCCAAAGGTTTATTCTCAAACTACTCTAAGAACATGCGGTGAAAATATGATAGAGGGAATTCCCTGGTGGTCCAGTGGTTAGGACTCGGCGCTTTCACTGGCAGGGCCCAGGCTGGACCCCTGGTCAGGGAACTAAGATCCCGCATGCCGTGCGGTGCCGCCAAATTAAAAATAATAATAGTAATAGGAACACATGTCAAACACAATCTGGAGAATGACCTAAGTTTCTCCTTTCTCTGGACATTTTCAAAATTCTATGCACTCTTGTCTACCCCTTACCTTTCTCACTTCATTTTCAACTATGCCTTTATTGTCAGCTTTTTTATATATATTACTTAAGTAACAGTAAATGGGTTTCAGTAATCAACCACAGATATCTCTGGATGGCTCCAGGTAACTGCACAAAAGATCTGAGCTTGGATATCCTGATGCAACTGGGACCATGAGATCTAGTCTGAAGAGTGGAAAGCAAAGTACAAAATATATGATTAAAATATCCATGTTCCTATACTACTACTCAGTAACAAAAAGGAGCAAATTACTGGTACATGCAACATCACTTGGATAGGTGTTTATGGCATTAGGCTTTATGAAAAAAGTCAATCTTGAAGGATAACATACTACAGAATTCCATTTACATAACCCTTCAAAGTGATAAAATTACAGTGACAGAGAACAAATCTATGGTTGCCAGAGGTTAGGGCTGAGGGAAAGATATGACTATTAAGGGGTAACATAAGTGACGTATAGTGTGTGTGTATATATACATACACATCTTGATTATGGTAATGATTACTTGAAACTACACATGATAAAAATTCATACAATTATACACCCTTCCCCCCAGAAAAGGAATGCATGTAAAAAAGTTATAATAAAAAATACATATATATATTTAGTTTTAATTAGTTCACATGAAGTTACAAAAACAGTACAAAGAATTCCCATGGGACTTCCCTGGTGGTGTGGTAGTTAAGAATCCACCTGCCAATGCAGGAGACACAAATTCAATCCCTGGTCTGGGAAGATCCCACATGCCACGGAGCAACTAAGCCCATGTGCCACAACTACTGAGCCTGAGCTCTAGAGCCTGCGAGCCACAACTACTGAGCCAGCGTGCCACAACTACTGAAGCCCGCACGCCTTGAGCCCGTGCTCCATAACAAGAGAAGCCACCGCAATGAGAAGCCGGCACACCGCAATCAAGAGTAGCCCCCTCTCGCCTCAACTAGAGAAAGCCTGTGCACAGCAACAAAGACCCAACACAGCCATAAAAGAAAAAGAATTCCCATGGACTGCCTCACCCAGCTTCCCTCAATGACAATATCTTACACGACCATTATACACTGTCAAAACCAGGAAATTGGGCTTCCCTGGTGGCGCAGTGGTTGAGAGTCCGCCTGCCGATGCAGGGGACACGGGTTCGGCCCCGGTCTGGGAAGATCCCATATGCCGCGGAGCGGCTGGGCCCGTGAGCCATGGCCGCTAAGCCTGCGTGTCCGGAGCCTGTGCCCCGCAACAGGAGAGGTCACAACAGTGAGAGGCCCGAGTACCGCAAAAAAAAAAAAAAAAAAAAACCAGTAAATTGTCACTGATACAATACTATTAACTCAGGTACAAACCTTCTTTAGATTTCAACACACACACACACACACACACACAAAGGCATGTGTGTATAGGGTAAGTTCAAGGGGAAGCAAACATAATTGAAGGATTGGACAGTTTTGCTTTTTATATAGATATATTTTTTGGTTCCTAAGTTTTATTCAAGAACTCATACAAAATATACCAGATAACTGAGTTTTATTCCTCGTCTTCCTCCTCTTCTTCATCTTGATTAATCTGGAAGTAACGCAATTCATAACTTTCTTTGTTGTTAGCAACTACGCATAACCAGTCACAGATTATTCTTCTTCAAATATTTTTTGGTGAGATATTTCGAATACCTTTTGGAAAAAGGCACCTCAGAAGTTACAGTAATCTTGCTTTTGCTTCTTTCAATTGTTACACCTCCACCAAGATTCCTAGCTTTTCCATTCACTTTCTCCCCTGAAGAAACTGCTCAAAGTTGGCAGCATCCGTGACTTCATCTTCTACAGAATGGGTATAGTCAAGAGTAAACTTTAGGACCTACTTCTTTTCTTTGCCCACCCTGTGCCATGAGATTTTTAACGGGCACCATCATAGGCAGAAAGAGCAGTTTTGCTTTTTAAAAAATTGAGTTTTAAGCTGAAGGGTTAAGAATACAGTAAACTTGCTTTTTTTTACTACCATGTTTTTATAGAATCCTTAATATTGTTACTCCTTTAATATTTTCATAGATATTTTGCTCTTGCTGTGTACTCTTGAATACCAGATGAGTGGTTAGTTATAAATAATCAAATAACTGTTAAGGACAATTTTCCTCCTTTACCTTAATATGAAGAGAGGAAAAAAGAGAAAGAGGAAGGGGAGGGAAGAAGGGAGAATATTATGGAATACTTTCAAAACAGAGAAAAATAATTGTGGTTAAATAAAAAAGGAGAAACGAAATGTAAACTGAAATAGGAGTATAAGCTATTCTTGGATCCCTTCAAAAAGCACCAAGTCCTTGGTAAACAACAGTAAACTGAATGGAAATATACTTTTCACTGTATATCTATCCATTTGCAATGACTGAATTTTTTTTTTTACCATCTGTACAATGTAGATGTATTACTTTAAAAAAAATTTATTTATTTTTATATATATTTTTTGGCTACATTGGGTCTTCGTTGTTGCACACAGGCTTTTTCTCTAGTTGCAGCGAGTGGGGGCTACTCTTTGTTGTGTTGCACAGGCTTCTCATTGTGGATGCTTCTCTTGTTGCGGAGCACGGGCTCTAGGTGTGCAGGCTCCAGTAGTTGCGGTGTGTGGGCTCAGTAGTTGTGGTGCATGGGCTTAGTTGCTCCACGGCATGTGGGATCTTCCCAGACCAGGGATCAAACCCGTGTCTCCTGCATTGGCAGGCGGATTCTTAACCACTGCACCACCAGGGAATCCCCTGTATTACTTTTTTAATTTAAAAAAGTTAGAATTTAAAAAAATACTAGAAAGAATACATAACATGGCAATAAAAATAAGTTATTCAGAAAAATATAAAATATAGTATAGAAGGGAAAAAATAAGTTTACATTTCATTCTACCTTTTCCAAACTCAAAATAAATAAGAATAATAGTTTTATTAAAAAGATATTTAAAAAAAAGAAAAAAAAGATATTTGAAAGAGAATTCCCTGGCGGTCCAGTGGTTAGAACTCCATGCTTCCACTGCAGGGGGCACGGGTTCAATCCCTGGTCGGGGAACTGAGATCCCACGTGCTGGGCGGTATGGCCAAAAGTAAAATAAAATAAAAGAGCCTGTGCTCCGCAACGGGAGAGGCTGCTACGGGAGAGGCCACAACAGTGAGAGGTCCGCGAACCACAAAAAAACAAAACAAAACAAAACAAAAAACTTGAAGAACTATTCTTTCCTAAGAGACAGCTACACAATCTAACAGGAAAACACTCAAATACTCCCTATTATAGAAAATATTCTTTCTCAGAAAGCTGTTTATACAAAACCAACAAAAGGAAAATTACAAATCTGAAATGTGTTCTTATTATTTTAGATAAGAAAGGAAATACTAGTGTTATAAAAAATGAAATAAAGTTTGCTATGCTCAGGACATCTGACATCACTGAAAGGAGGAAAGAACATTTTTCAGAGATTTCAAAAAGGAACCATAAGTAAATACAATTTCCTGGCCAACCAGGTCCCTACAGTCCCTTTTTCTAGCCAGGAATTCTTAACCTAAGACAGGCAGACAGACTGTCAAAGGATTGCTACATTTAAGTCAATTTCAGTGTAATTGGTTGCCTTTTATAATCACATTTATTTTATTTTATGCATTTAAAATCGTTATTCTGATAGAGTCTCTAAGCTTCACTTGACTGCTGAAAGGGCTTATGGCAACAACAACAAGAGCACAACACTAAGAATCTAAACTATCCAGGATAGTCTCCTGAAGCTCACTAGCTTACCTACACCTCAGTCACAGAAAACATACGGGCAAACAAAATATGCAGTGCTACATTGTTGTCCCTTGTAGTCACTCTTTATATCTTCATTAATATTCTTCAACTTGTGATGATTAAAGGCCATCAATGTTCCAGAAGTGAGAGAAATGGTAAAATAACGAGACAGATTAATTTTCAAAATAAGATATTCTTCATATATTTGTCAAGTAACTGCACTAAAACAATATAACATCTCCTTTCTCATAAATATAATTTACTGTCAATCAGATTACAGAATAACAGTTATAACAAGACTACCTAACTATATCCTTTATGGTGTAGTTCAGGTTTCACTGAGTATAATTTAACTCTTAATATGAATAGCTTTAAAATAATGTACCACATTTGCAATACATCAGAATTGTGACAAATAAATTTGTATCTTACCTCTCCATAAGAATTTAAGTTGCTTTTTAAATAGCCTGTAAGTGCAGCGACTTGGCATGCAAAATATGGTAGTGCCCAGTTTTCTCTTAAAGGAATGGAGTATTCAATTCTTGTCGTATCTACCCTAAAATAAACCACAGATGAACAGCAAAATAGCAAGATATTATATTTGTGTTAACACTATACTTTTCAAGGCACTTTCACACACTGTTGTTCTCCATATCCTGTGAGGTAGGTATGGACAAAGCCACCATTACCTATACAGCATCTTTGAACAAATTAATAGTGTTTCACCCTTACCTTACCTCCCACCCAGGAAGACTTAGTGCTGCTGTGTCTGCTTGATGAATAGATGGGCCTCTGTGAGAAGTTGAAAAAGGCATCCCTGCTCTGGGCAGATACAGCCTCATGCTACAACACACAGCTTGCTGCAGAGTACACTGGAGTTCAGCCCCCCACCCTCCCTTCCCTTAACAAGATGGCTATCCCTCTCTAGAGCACAATGTGCACTACATAACTAGCAGGCCTGGCAGATCCACAGTTCTTATACTAATCCTTATATAACAGGAATATGAAGTTCAGGGAGGTGATGACGTAATGAAGTCATATAGCTAGTAGGTGACACAACTAGGATTACAATGCATATCTTCTGATATCTAGTTTAATACTTTTTTCAATCAGCAGGTTACCCAGAATTAACATTACAGTAGTCCTTTATGTGACAGATCCAGAGAGCTTTGAAAATCTCCAGAATCAAACACAATGTCTTTGCAGGCTCCTCCTAAGTTTCTCCTCTATCAGTTTTCATTGAGAGCCTGTTGTCTCCCATGCATATCCTCACACCACAATGGACTCCCTTCCCAACAATAATTAAATCTGGATCTCATAAACCCAATGGCTATTTCCCACACAAAAAACAAAGGTGCTATTGCTTAAAAAACTTCATGAAAATTGCTGCATAATTCTCCTAATGGAGACAAAATTCTTGTGTGTAATTTAGTTCAGTCAAATTGTGGTACAGGGAATTCCCTGGTGGTCCCGTGGTTTGGGACTCCATGCTTTCATTGCCAAGGGTGCGGGTTCAATCCCTGGCTGGGGAACTAGAGTCCCACAAGCCACGCGGCATGGCCAAAAAAATTAATTAAATAAATTAAAAAAATTTTTTTTGAATGTGGTATAGCCATACAATAGGATACTACTCAGCAATAAAAAGAAATGAACTATTGATACACCCAACATATATGAATCTCAAAATAATTATGCTGAGTGGAGGAAAAAAATAACCGAAAAAGTATATGCTATATGACTCCATTTATATAAAATTCTAGAAAATGAAAACTAATTTATAGTGACAGAAAGCAGATCACTGGTTTCCTGATCTTTCCTGATTTTCTACAGCAGTAGAGGTGGGGTAAGAAGAGGAAAAAGGGAGAGGTTACCAAGGAGCACAATGAAACTTTTGGATATGATACTGTGTATTATACTGATTTTGTTGATGGTTTCACAAGTGTGTCTAAATGTCTAAAATTATCAACTTCTACATTTTAAATATGTACAAGTTTATTCTATGCCAATTACATCTCAATAAAACTTCTAAAACGTATTAGAAAATAACCTGTGTTCTATGAATGTATATGTAATTGAATATATATACATAAATTAAAAACATGAAGATAAAATGAAATAAAAGCTGGAAAAAACTTAGTACAGTGTCCAGAACCTAGTAAACAGTATTCGATCTTATCTCTTTTGCAACTCTGTAATGAACTAGTTTTACTTAACAATATATTATGAGCATCTTTCCATAGTATATATGTCAATATACTTCAAGAATATTGAATGGTCATGGCACATAACTGTACAGGTTTATCATAATCTAACCAGTTCCTATTGTTATACACTTACATTGTTTCTGGCTTTATCTATTAAAAACGTTTTTTAAAAACAGGAACCAGGGCTTCCCTGGTGGCGCAGTGGTTGAGAGTCCACCTGCCGATGCAGGGGACACGGGTTTGTGCCCCGGTCCGGGAAGATCCCACATGCCGCGGAGGGGCTAGGCCCGTGAGCCATGGCCGCTGAGCCTGCGCCTCTGGAGCCTGTGCTCCGCAATGGGAGAGGCCACAACAGTGAGAGGCCCGGGTACCGCAAAAACAACAACAACAACAACAAAAACCCAGGAACCAATGTTTTTTGTATAGTGATCATTGGTTTCACTGTTAACTTTTAATTCTTTAATTCAACTGGAATTTATTTTACTGTGTGCAATAAGTATTTCTTTTCCAGATTTGATTGCTGCAATACCATTTAGTGAACATCATGTATTCTAAAGGCCACCTACTTTCATGCAATATTATTTATGAAAAATTGTTGTGAAAGTTAGCTTTCTAAAAGACAAAACAAGATATTCACATAAGTCAGGAAGTACGAAGGAGAAGATGTCTATTCTCAAGTCAGGACTCTGCCAACCACTCTATCAGCCTAGAATTGGGAAGGTGAACCTGGCAATCCTCATTCCAAAGACTCACTCACTACCCCTACCCAACACACAGCTTAGTGCAGTGAAACCTATAAAACTCTGCACCAGAAGCACTGTCTGGAGAAGGGATGAAGGAAACCTCTAGTCATTGCAGCAAAAACTGAGTAGGGTCTCTGCCAGTTATTCTCTACACGTGAACAAGCATCCTCACGGCCACAGTCCTGAACACTTGTGCTACTCTTGCTCTTCCCCACACCATCCATGCCTGGTGGTAGTGAGAACCTGAAGGCTACTAGTGGGATGTGACAAAATCCAATGAGACTCACTTTTTCCTCCCCCGCAGCAGAGTCTAGCAGACAGCAGCACAAACCAGCAATTCAAATAACAACTACTTTTACCAATTTCATCTATGGATGCATTCCCAGAGATCAGCTAACTCTGAGTTTTTGTGTTTTCATTTTAAACACATCATAGTATAAACATAACCTGAATCACTTGGATGACCACTTTGTAACTCACTACTGCCAAAAAGATTTCAGGACTCACTTCCATGTTTGTGTTAACAATCCAGTTGGTAACACAGTATTACTTCAATTAGCTTGGGCTAATCAGAAAAAAAATACTAAATGATGTATTGCTAAGTAAAAACAGAATGATGTACTGATCACTGTGCTAAAAGAAAAAAAAAGAGATTTCATAATGGACTGAACAGAGCAACATGATGAGAAATGAGTCATCTCACGGTACCTAACTGTGTAGGTTTGTCATACACAGAGAGTAAAAATTTGGTGTTAGCAAAATGTAATTTTTCACATTAAAGTTTTTAGTTAATATTTTACTGGTTTGTTACTTCATTAGTAAATTGGTTTCAATACATAAGGAGCTTAAAAACATAGTTTAATGCTTTATATTTAAGTAGCATTATCATTCAAATTATTTAAATCAACACAGAATCCATGATTATTAAGTTTTAAATATATATAACTGAAGTTTGAGAAACATTGATTTAGATTAGATGTGAAAAACAGCTTGGCATGTCAATCCAATGTATAATGTGTGAAAGTTGAAAAACACCTATGCAATATCAGTATAACTTCTAATGGCTATATGTTCCCTTGCATTGACATATTACAATTTACCTAACCATTCCCTTAAATTTAGGTTGTTTTCTAATTTTTCATATTATTACAAATAATACTATAATAAATAAATTGAAGCAGTGAACTCTTTCCTTCTTTTTTGAATTACTTCCTTGGAATACAATGAAATTCCTGGGAAAAACTGGCATCTAAAATTGAAAAACTTTATACTTCCACAAGCATCCAGAGTATACCAATATCATTATTACAGACCCAGCACCATGTGTTACCATTATTTTTTGTTAACTCTGGGACATGTGCATTCCTTGCATCTTACCCTTTTATGAATCACCGATGTGCAGTTACCCTTTTTAGGCCAAAGATTAAACTTAGTATAGACTTTTAATCAGATATATTTTCTTTGCTCTTCAAATATAAACATGTGTCCACTGAAAGTGATTCTCAAGGATATATTTGTAGATGAGAAGATCAGTGGGGACCAAGAGCAATTTCTATATTGTTTATACATGAAGATTGGACTCAGGTTAGCCCATTTTGGTGATAGTCTGATCAAAGGGAGTCATCTGCCTCTGATTTCCCCCCACTACTATATGCACAGTGCTATTTCCTGAAATTTTCTTGAATTTTCTAATATACCTACATCCTTTAGTTTGAACAAACAGGAGCTATTTTATAATCCTGCTTTCTACTTCTAATATTAAGGAACGAGTATCACAAAACGTCATTAAGAACACAACTAATAATCATAATATAATGGAATGACTAATATCTTTTTGCACTTTTCTAGGCAATCATATATAAACCAAAGCTGATAAATAAAAAAGACAGCATACTCTTTCATGGCATTCAAATATATTTTGCAGTATAAAATATATACCAATATGGGACTTCCTTAAGGTCCAGTGGTTAAGACTCAGTGCTTCCACTGCAGGGGGCACGGGTTCAATCCCTGGTGGGCAACTAAGATCCCACATGCCGCACACACACGGCCAAAAAAAAAAAAAAAAAAGGAAAATATATACCAATAAACAATGCAAAACAAACACATAAAGAAAAAGCTACTTGCTTAGATGTTTCAATTGTTAAAAGATACACTTTAACAGAATATATCAGATTAATATTTCTACCTAACTCCTGCTCCAGCTACCCAGGATATATTGTAGCATTAAACAAGGCAAGTTAATAAGGCAACTGAATTATAATTAAATAAGGCAATTTCCTTACAATTCTCACTAAGATTTTTAAAATAATTTATTTGACAGGGAGTCTTATTATTCTTTAATTGCTGTTATTTTTACATGATAAAGTTGCCTAGTCTTTCTCTTTGAACTTCTGATGGAGAAAGATCAAGGGATTAAATGAAATGAATATTAAAGTTCATTGTAGGTGACAGCCAGCCTCCAAGATGGTTCATAACGGTCTCTGCCTCCTGGTATTAACACCCTGTGTAGCCACTTCCCATGTTGTGCCACGATTAGTCTGCATGACCAACAGAATATGGCAGAGTGATGTCCTATATCATTTCAGATATTAGGTTATTAAAAGATAGCTGGCTTCCACTATGACACATTCACTCCAGTCTCTCTTGGATCATTCACTCTAAAGGAAGCCAGCAACCAAGCTGTGAGCAGCCCTCTGCAGAAGTCCATGTGATGAGAAACTAAGGCCTTCTAGGCCAACAGCCAGCAAGGAACTGAGGCTTCTTGCAAAAGCCACATGAAGTGAACTAAGTAAAAATGATCCAGGCCAGTCAAGCCTTCAGATGACTGCAGCCCCAACCAACTACTGACTCAACCTCACAAGAAACCCTTAGCTAGAAGCACACAGATAAGCCACTCTGGATTCCTGACCCTCAGAAATTGTGAGAGATAATGTTTGTTGTTTTAAGCTATTAAGTTTTGGGTTGATCTGTTATACAGCAATGACTAATGCATCACATAGTCAAGAAAGCAATCCTTTTAGAAGGTCTCTATTTTAAATAATGCTGTATACGAAACACACTTTCACTCTAGAAAGCAAGAAATTTCTAGACCTAGTCTATTAGCACTGAAATAAATTCTGTGAGTGTGCTATTAAATTTCTAACAATGAATCCTAATGAAATTTTAGAAGAGTACATGGCAACTTAAAATATTCTCTAACGGGCACTTCCTGACTTAACAAGAAGTCATCTATACCCCTGGCATCCACACCAGATTCTCTAATACTATTTTATACTAAAGGGAATCAAAGCTCCAGAGAGAAAAGGCTAATTGCAAATCTTTCATTGGAATATACAAGGTGAGCCTGCTCTTCCTGTTGAGCCAGAAAACAAAACACTTTCAAAGATTAATGAAGATGTGTCAAAAGAACTCGGGAGCCAGTCTGAAAGCACTATCGACCAATGCTGTAAAAATTTAAGCAAGAAAAAGAATAATGATGGTAATGTATTTTAGCCCTATTGAATCAATGAAAATCTCGAAGTACAGAAAGATGCTTAAAAAGGAGAACACCAGAAAATGCTTTTTATCACTGTGTGAGACAGCTATTAAAACAATCTCTTAAAAGAAATTGGTAATTAAAGTGAAATTAAGCATTTGTCCTAACTTTCTAATAGTAACTGAATTTAAAGGTAACCAAAGAACCTGGTTAATAAAGAAAGATTTTACTTTTGAAGAATGAAGCTAATGAAAATAGAAAACCCTAATTTTATAAACCCTAAATTAGGCAAAGGCTGTCAACTAGAGTTATAACCCTTGGGTATATTGTTAATGGTGAAAAGGACGTTCATTTGATGCCCCAGAACACCGCACAGATCGTTTTATAGTCATAAGAGGCAAACATAATTATTCAGTGGAGAGATCAGACTGTCATCCTTCAAACCAGCAATTTCAGCTTCACTAGGGTTAGGCCAACTAAATACCCTGTAACTTGTAAAGTCACAGAACATGAAAACTACATCATCAACAATATATTCTAACCAAAATTGTTTATCTTGAATCCATCAAGCCTTTAGAGGTATCTTCCAGATTACATAAACACAGAAGACAGAGAGAAAAGTTAAATAACACCACAGGGGAGCAACAGGAGAAATCCAGACGTTGGGACATTCTGTAGGACGACTGACTTGGTCCCTTCAACAAGCCAACTGTCATTAAAAAAAAGGGACTGGGCTTCCCTGGTGGCGCAGTGGTTGAGAGTCTGCCTGCCGATGCAGGGGACATGGGTTCGTGCCCCGGTCCGGGAAGATCCCACATGCCACGGAGTAGCTAGGCACGTGAGCCATGGCCGCTGAGCCTGCGCGTCCGGAGCCTGTGCTCCGCAATGGGAGAGGCCGCAACAGTGAGAGGACCACTTACCGCAAAAAAAAAAAAAAAAAAAAAAGGGACTATGTTAGATTTAAAGAGAGTTAAGGAATGTAACAACCAGATGCAATATGTAGTCCTGGATTAAATACTGGTTTGGATAAACCAGTTATAGAGGGTATTTTGGGGTCAACACAGGAAATTCTAATATGGGCTGGGTATTAGAAAAGATAAAAAAGTTACTGAAATAGAAAGGCAGAGGCTTCTAAATAAGGAAAGCAGCATATAAAACAGTATGTGCAATATATCTCATCTTGCTTAAAAAATATATACATATATATACATACATATACCACAAATACATACATGTATACACACACATATTCACAACAGAAAAAGGTCCAAAAGAATATGCACCAAGATATAAACAATGCTGAGTGATTTCCAGGTGGTGGGAATGTGAACTTATTATTTTATTTTTGCTGGTTTCAAGTTTTTTATGATGTACATATGTTGCTTTTATAATAATAAAGTTTGGTTCATCCCTGTACTCCCTTTATGAGTCAAGAAGAAATATACTGATAACTCATAAAGCTGGACAGCCATACTTTAAAACTTCTAAGGAAGATTTTTAAAATCGT
Source organism: Lagenorhynchus albirostris (assembly GCF_949774975.1). Lineage (NCBI taxonomy): Eukaryota > Metazoa > Chordata > Mammalia > Artiodactyla > Delphinidae > Lagenorhynchus > Lagenorhynchus albirostris. The sequence continues at coordinate 40,945,748 of NC_083111.1, read as the reverse complement.
TTACTTCAAACTGGTGCCAGCATGTGACCCTAAACAAAGCCCAGTAAGAGATATAGCCCTAAATCTGAAACTCAGTGTCTTTGAAGTACCATATTTTTCATTTGGCAGTTGCAAAAGAAAATGTATAACAGAAGAAAGGTCTCATTTTCTAAAATTTAATCACGTTAAGTGTTATGAGGGGAAAGTGCTATGGAGAGGAAGCACTTTCAAAAGCCAAAAAAGGATCATTCAAAAAATAAATTTTTGACACTGACCAATGCCAAGAAAATTTTAGCTCTCCATTTCAAAGAAGTCCCATCCCCTACTCTTTTTGTACTCACTATTAAAGAACTGAGGCTCCTTTAATCACCAAAAGGAATGGATTTATTATTCAAAGCACACTGTCATAGATTAATATAGTGGTTAACTTAAAACTGATATATCTGATGCCTCTTCCTTCTTTTCATGAAGCTATGTCATCAATTTTAAATAAATGAGGAAAGACATGTATGCCAATGTTGCTATGGTTGAAAATAGAGAGATAGAGGTGGGTGTATTATTTTTCAACTGTTGCATGACAAATGACCACAAATGTAGTGGCTTAAAATAACACAGATTCATTGGCTCACAAACCCAGCACAGTATGGCTGGATTCTCTGTTCAGGGTCTCCTTAAGCTAAAATCAAAGCATCAACTGGGGCTGTAGTTCTTATACAGGGCTTGTAGAGTTTTTACAAGCTCACTGGTTGTTGGCAGAATTCATTTCCTCCTAACTTCAATCCAGCAACAAGGCACCAAAGCCTTCTCATGCTTCAAATATCTCTGACTTCCCTTCTGTACCAGCTGCAGAAAGCTGCTCACTTTTAGGGGCTCATGCGATTAGATCAGGCCCACCAGCTAACCTTCCTACCTTAAGGTCAACTATGCCGTATAACCGGGGTCCCCGACCCCCGGGCCACGGACCAGTACTGGTCCACGGCCTGTTAGGAACTGGGCTGCACAGCAAGAGTTGAGCGGCGGGCGAGCGAGCGATGCTTCATCTGCCCCTCGCATTACTGCCTGACCCATCCACCCCACTTCCGTGGAAAAACTGTCTTCAAGGAAACCTGTCCCTGGTGTCAAAAAGGTTGGGGACTGCTGCCGTACAACACAACATAATCACAGGGATGAAATCTCATCATATTCACAGGCAGGAATCAGGGCATGGAAGGTTTGGAGGGGGGAGCCATTTTTAGAACTCTACCACAGTCACAAAAAATTGTAAAACTTAATTAAAAACACCTTTCTTACCTGTTAATAATGAACCACGCAACAGTTAGCATTCCTGCTAGCCAAGTTCCACTCATAAGCCAACTTGTAACAAATAAAGCAGTGACATATATTCCTTGCAATCCAAAAACAATGCCAATATAGAAATATACTGGCTCAATAATCTCCTAATTGGGAAAAAAAAGAGAGAAGGAGATAATAGGATGACAATATATAATTTTGAGAATTCATAAATATGTGAGAAAATAAATATTAAAGTCAAAAGAAACACATACATTGCTACCAGTTGCTTGATATAAAACGCTGGCAATAAGTTCTGGATATAGAGACATTTGCTGCACTGCATTTATAGTCTTCAGAGATACAGTTTTGTTATTGTGTGTCAGTTCGTATACACCTAAAGCCAGAAAAATTTTTCTCCAGATTATTTATTCTGCTTTTACAAGAATTGAACATGTTATTCAGAGGTCATTAAATACTTTATTACCAAGAAGGATCTCAAAATATAATACTCTGTGCCTCATTTTTCCAATTTTTAAATTAACTACAAGAAAGATCAATACCTATATTCTGAGACAAATCTCCACATTCAAGTGCTCCCACATATAAGAACAATGTTTTATTTTAGGAAAATATTGTTACTAAATATACAAATGTAGTTATCATACCTCTTTCAAATGAAGGTGCCTTTAACATATCCTTATAATAAGAATAATAAATGGCACTATCACCCTGAAATGTAATTTCCCGTTCAAGCTCCTAAAAGAAAATGAAATGATTATTTAAATACCAGTGTCTTAAATTTCAACTGCAATCTTTTTCTCTCCTCATATTCCAAATTAATGCTATTTATTTATCCTTTTATTCAAAGACATGTTTGAATTTTCCTTTAAGCACTAGTGGCCACATTAATAAGATTAAACTTTTCAATAATCTGACAATCACTTTAATGCAATACTTAAGGTTTAAACTAAATGGTAACTCGTAAGTTATTTGCCTATTATATATAAGAAAAATCTGGGAGGAAAACCCAAAATAGTACCATAAGGAGAACAAGAACAGTATAGCAGGAAGTAAAAAATGATGGTTGAGGTGTCAGAAGTCCATAATAAAAATGTAAGTTTGAAAAGAAAGTATTATTTTTCTATTGCTATTCCACTTCCCTAGGTATCCAGAACAGCAAGCCCTTAATTAGGGCTTTCCAAGAGCAGCAGATAACTAACCAGTGCTTTTCAAATGAACTCCCAGAAATTAAGTAAATCTTAAAATTCCTAAAATTAGGCTGTACAGAACCAAGAATATAGGTAGTCAAAAACACTGAAACCTGTGCTTTTTATACTGAATCAAACTTTCATAAATCTATAATCTTTTAAAATGAAACATGTTTATTTTCATGCATAATTTTATCAATTAATACAAAAGATATCAGAGCAGTTTCCCCAAAGTTTGATCAACAGAACTTCCTAAGGTATTAATGGGTGTTACCTAAAAAGAGTTAAATAAGCTATGTAAAGGCTGGATTCGAGAAAATTAAATGAGTTTTTTCATTGCAACTTTTCAGTTTCACTATTCATTATGCACTGAGAATCTCTATGAAGTCTTTCCTAGATTTATTTGACCAGTGAACCCTTTTTTTCTTCTCATCTAGAGCTTATTAGTCTAAATAAATTTCTTCAAAATTATTTTTTATGAATGGGTACTGATTTTTCTTTCTAAAATTTCAAAGACGTGAACTCTTAATCAGTGCTTCTCAAAGTTAATGTTCATATAAAACTTCTAGAGATCTTATTCAAACATAGGTTCTGATTCTAAAGTGTGGCCTGAGAATCTGCAATTCTGAACAAGCTCCCAGATGATGCCAATGCTCCTGGCTCATCACAATGCTCTTCATGAATGTCTTCTAGATTTTTAAACCTTATTGTTCTCAATTCTGCCTACATAACAGAATCACATGGAAAGATTTTGTGCAATATTGACCCCAGACACTCGCCCCACCCCACCTAAGAATCTGTGAGGGAAGTTATTTTTTAAATCATCCCAGATTTTTCTATTGTACATCCAGTGTTGAGAACAACTAATACTTAATCTTCATAACATTTTCAAGGAAATAGGCTATACAAAATCCTTGGTCAAATCAATACAGGTGAGTAATTATTCAGTTAAATATTTTGGTGGTGTTAGATAAATCAATGGCTTAAAAACATTTAGTCAGCTTGACTACTCGCTCAAAACTAAGAACAACAACAAAAAAGAGTTTGGGCTAAAACAAAAATAAAAAAACTTTAGAGTCAAGTGGTAACACCACGAACTTTGCCAATGTATATTACAGGTATACCTGATTGCGAAGGTAAGTCTGAAAACAAACTTATTCAAAGGCCAAACGAATTATGTATATAACTATAGTGAGTAGAGTCTGTGACTAACACATGATTTAAAACCAAACATTAAACATACTAATGTAAGGCAACATTTTAATAAATACTGTTATGTCTGCTAATCATTTTCAGCACTTCAAAACATTCTAATCTAAAAATTAAAATATTTTGATGCTGAAACTGCCAGACTGTTTCTTAAATGTAAGCTACCAAAACTACGAAAAAGCTGACTAAACTTCATAACATTTCACTGTCATCAAAAGTCCTGATAAATCAATTGCATGAAGGAAAGCCCCCTCATAATTTCTGTTCTACCACCTTGAAATACAAGCTATTAAATTTTTCAAGGTTGATACTGTGACTCAAGACAGCTTCTATACCATTTTGTTCCTACTGGCTTACAGCATAACATTAAGCACTTCCCGGGCTTCCCTGGTGGCACAGTGGTTGAGAGACCGCCTGCCGATGCAGGGGACACGGGTTCATGCCCCGGTCCGGAAGGATCCCACATGCCGCGCAGCGGCTGGGCCCGTGAACCATGGCTGCTGAGCCTGAGCCTGTGCGTCCGGAGCCTGTGCTCCAAAACGAGAGAGGCCACGGCAATGAGAGGCCTGCGCACCAACCAAAAAAAAAAAAAAAAAAAAAAAGCACGTGTCATACTTATCATGCATGTTTTGGCTCCCTGGAAAACACATTATTTAAATTAACATTAAATATTAAAACAAACGTTCATAATGCTCAAAATTCTTTCTTCTTACCTGCCTGTTGGAAAACCAGAATTTCCGTTCATGGTACGCTGATAAATAGAGAGCATACATCATACCACTAGTAACTGCTGCAAGACAGCCAATGAATATCTTTGCAAAGCGCTGAAATAATATATCTGAAAAAACATATTAAAAGTAATCAGTTGTGGATGATATTTATATTTATGGACTTCTATTAAAAAGAAAAAAGTAATCAAAGGTTGTATGTATCCTTGATATGATGTGACAAAAATGGCATTCTAACTGTGGTCTTCCTCCCCAAAACCCATAATCCCAGTCTAATCATTAGAAAAACAGCAGACAAATTCCAAGGGAGGGGCATCCTACAATATATCTGACCAGTACTCCTCAAAACTGTCAAGGTCATCAAAAACAAGGAAAGTCTGAGAAACTGTCACAGCCAACAGAAGTCTAAGGAGACATGATAACTCTATGTAATGTGGTATCCTGGATGTGATCCTGGAACAGAAAAGGACATTAGATAAACACTAAGGAAATATGAATAAAGTATGGACTTTAGTTAAAAATAATGTATCAATATTAGTTCATTAATTGTAACAAATGTACCATACTAATATAAAATGTCAATAATAGAGAAAATTCTGTGGGGGGGGCATGTAAAATGGGAACTCTGTACTATACTGTCTGCTCAATTCTTCTATAAATTTAAAAGTAACGTCTATTAATTTAAAAAAGGAATAAAAGGAACAAACTACCGAATATCTAGAGAAAAAAAAACAGGTTCATTCAGAATTACTATTGTTATTTTTTTCCTTATCAAGAAATGTTTTTATTGAGGAATAATTTACATACTATAAATTACATACAGCTCTTTAAATTGTACAATTCAATGACTTTTCACGATTATGTATTTAAAACATCATATACAACATCATATACAAAGTATTCACATTATATATATGTAAATAATTTTTTTTAATTATTTATTTATTTTTTGGTTGTGTTGGGTCTTCGTTGCAGCATGCAGGCTTTCTCTAATTGCGGCGAGCAGGGGCTACTCTTTGTTGCAGTGTGCGGGCTTCTCACTGCGGTGGCTTCTCTTGTTGTGGAGCATGGGCTCTAGGCGCGTGGGCTTCAGTAGTTGTGGCACACGGGCTCTAGAGTGCAGGGTCAGTAGTTGTGGCGCACAGGCTTAGTTGCTCCGCAGCATGTGGGATCTTCCCAGACCAGGACTTGAACCCGTGTCCCCTGCATTGGCGGGCGGATTCTTAACCACTGCGCCCCCAGGGAAGCCCCTATGTAAATACTTTTTGATGAAAACATAAAACACATTTGAATTTTGAACACACAGGATGGTTTAGTCCTGTTATAGCTATTTACTATAATTCAGTATAATAATAACAAATACTATATGATTTCACTTATATGTGGAATCTAAAAAACAAAACAAATGAACAAACATAACAAAACAGAAACAGTGTCATAGATACAGAGAACAAACAGGTGGTTGCCAAAGAGCAGAGAGGTGGGGGGAGGAGAGAAATAGGTGAGGGAGATTAAGAGGTACAAACTTCCAGTTGCAAAATAAATGAATCACAGGTATGAAATGTACAGTGTGAGGAATATAGTCAATAATTATAGTGACAGATGACAACCTGACTTACGGTGGTGATCATTTTGAAATCTACAGAAATAGCAAATCACTATGTTGTGTAACAGGAACTAACATAGTATTGTAGCTCAATTATACCTCAAAATCAAACAAACTCATAGAGAAAAAGATCAGACTTGTGGTTACCAGAGGTGAGAGGTGGGGGAGAGGGAACTGAATGAAGGCAGTCAAAATGTACAAACTTCCAGCTGTAAGATAAATAAGTACTAAGGATATAATATACAACATGATAAATATAATTAACACTGCTATATGTTACCTATGAAAATTGTTAAGAAAGTAAAATCTTAAGAGTTCTCATCACAAGGAAAAAAATGTTTTTCTATTTCTTTAATTTTGCATCTATACAAGGTGTTCACTAAACTTTTGTGATAATCATTTCATGATGTATGCAAGTCAAATCATTATGCTTATACAGTACTGTATGTCAATTATATCTCAATAAAACTATAGGGGAAAAAAAAGATTCAGTAAATTAAGCCCAGGCTTAAAGGCCCAAAGCCCAGTGTTACGTTATTAAATGACTGAGAGGTTTATAAAAACAAACTGGTTGACTTATTAACTTAGCTATTTTCAAAACATTATTCAATAAATATTAATTTGTATAGTATACTAGAGACATTAAATAGAATAACTAGCTAGATATCACTAAATTAATAAGAATTATATTCAAAGTGCTTGAAAGACACTACCCAATAAATCAAACATTAGAATCAGGGAATTCCCTGGAAGTCCAGTGGTTAGGACGCTGCGCTTTCACTGCCAAGGGTGCGGATTCAATCCCTGGTCAGGGAACTAAGATCCCACAAGCCTTCGGTGCAGCCAAAATATAAAAATAAATAAATAAACAAAATAAAAATTTAAAAAAATAATCAGCATGACACAACTGCTTTAAAATTACTGCTTTCCAACTGAAAAAGGATTAATCTCCAAAATATACAAGCAGCTCATGCAGCTCAATATCAAAAAAACAAACAACCCAATCCAAAAATGGGCAGAAGACCTAAATAGACATTTCTCCAAAGAAAATATACAGATTGCCAACAAACACATTAAAGGATGCTCAACATCACCAATCATTAGAGAAATGAAAATCAAAACTACAATGAGGTATCACCTCACATGGGTCACAATGGCCATCATCAAAAAAAATCTACAAACAGTAAATGCTGGAGAGGGTGTGGAGAAAAGGGAACCCTCCTGCACTGCTGGTGGGAATGTAAATTGATACAATCACTATGGAAAACAGTTGGAGGTTCCTTAAAAAACTAAAAATAGAACTACCATATGACCCAGCAATCCCACTACTGGGCATATACCCTGAGAAAACCATAATTCAAAAGAGACATGTACCACAATGTTCATTGCAGCTCCATTTACAATAGCCAAGACATGGGAGCAACCTAAGTGTCCACTGACAGATGAATGGATAAAGAAGATGTGGCACATATATACAGTGGAATATTACTCAGCCATAAAAAAAATGAAATTGAGTTATTTGTAGTGAGGTGGATGGACCTAGAAACTCTCATACAGAGTGAAGTAAGTCACAAAGAGTAAATCAAATACCGTATGCTAACACATATATATGGAATCTAAAAAAAAAAAAATGGTTCTGAAGAACCCAGGGGCAGGACAGGAATAAAGATGCAGATGTAGAGAATGGACTTGAGGACATGGGGAGGGGGAAAGGTAAGCTAGGATGCAGTGAGAGAGTGGCATGGACATATATACACTACCAAGTGTAAAATAGATAACTAGTGGGAAGCAGCCGCATAGCACAGGGAGATCAGCTCAGTGCTTTGTGACCACCTAGAGGGGTGGGATAGGGCGAGTGGGAGGGAGACGCAAGAGAGAGGGGATATGGGGATATATGTGTACATATAACTGATTCACTTTGTTATACAGCGGAAACTAACACAACATTGTAAAGCAATTATACTCCAATAAAGATGTTAAATAAATACATAAATAAAATAAAATCACTGCTTCCAATAGTACGTGTAAAGCATTTGGCCTGGCACATAGTAAGAGATCAGTAAATACTATCAATAGGTATTATTATTGGGCTACAGAAGCATACTTGCAAAAATATATGACAGATGGACTTCCCTGGTGGCGCAGTGGTTGAGAGTCCGCCTGCCGATGTAGGGGACACGGGTTCGTGCCCCGGTGCAGGAAGATCCCACATGCGGCGGAGCGGCTGGGCCCGTGAGCCATGGCCGCTGAGCCTGCGCGTCCGGAGCCTGTGCTCCGCAACAGAAGAGGCCACAACAGTGAGAGGCCCGCGTACCGCAAAAAAAAAAAAAAAAAAAAAAAAAAAAAAAAGACAGTTAATTAAAGCAATGTTGACACAATGTAAACTATAAACAGACTAATAAAAAAACTTACCTACCATGGCAATTTGGTAAAAGTGCTACAAAGTTTCTAAATATGTTTCTTTTTCTGTTTTTTTTAAAATTAAGTCTTCGACAATGACAAATTAATCCTAATTATCAAGGGCTATTACAAAAAATATATTCAACCAAATCTTATATATAAATGCCTTACCTTAGTGCTATTTTGTTTATGAAAGATTCTGTAAAGAGTCAAAGCTGGAATCAAGCTATCAGTGTTTGGTATAAGTGTATATATTTTAGAGAAAATAAAGAGCTCTGGGCCCTGGAAATTATTTATTAAAACATTATCACGGGGGCTTCCCTGGTGGCGCAGTGGTTGAGAGTCCGCCTGCCGATGCAGGGGACACGGGTTCGTGCCCCGGTCCGGGAAGATCCCACATGCCGCGAAGCGGCTGAGCCTGCGTGTCCGGAGCCTGTGCTCCGTAACGCGAGAGGCCACAGCAGTGAGAGGCCCACATACCGCAAAAAAAAAAAAATTATCATGGGGGACTTCCCTGGTGGCACAGTGGTTAAGAACCCGTCTGCCAATGCAGGGGACATGGGTTCGATCCCTGGTCTGGGAAGATCCCACACGCCGCGGAGCAACTAAGCCTGCATGCCACGACTACTGAGCCCGCGAACCGCAACTACTAAAGCCCGCGCACCTAGAGCCCATGCTCCTCAACAAGAGAAGCCACCACAATGAGAGGCTCATGCACCACAACGAAGTATAGCCCCCATTCGCCGCAACTAGAGAAAGCCCGCGTGTAGCAACGAAGATCCAATGCAGCCAAAAATAAATAAATAAATAATAAGTAAATTTATATAAAAAAATTATCATGGGCCTGGTGGCCTAGTGGTTAGGATCCCAGGCTTTCACTGCCGTGGCTCAACCAGCATTCAATCCCCGGTCGGGGAACTGAGATCCGGCAAGCCACACGGCCAAAAGAAAAAAAAAATTGTAGGATTCAATTTCACAAAAAGTAAAAACAAGAAAGGAAAAAGTATAAATACATTGAAAAAAATATAAGCAGTACTTGCCAAAATTTTAAGAATAGTTATTATCTACTGGAATTATGCATATATTTTTATTATACTTATCTCTATTTTCACATTTTCTACCCTAAAAATACATTTTTGTAATCAGGGGAAAATACTATTTTATAGGAGCTATCTCTAAATTGTTTAAATACCTTCCTTATACTGTATTTTCCAAAACGTTTTAAATGATCACTCTTATTAGTCAGCTTTGCTGTAGTAAAAAAGTGACCCCCAGTGGCTTACAGAACATATATTTAATTCTCATTCATGTTACTGTGGTTTTGGGGTCAGCAGTCACTCTCCACTCAATTCCAGACTTCAGATTAGCTGTGGTTCTTCTTGTATCTTCAGAATTCCAGAATGGAATCAGTCCCTATTTGGGACATGCTGTTCTCATTACAAAGGAAAAGAGCAGCAGAACAGACAAAAACATACAATGCCTCTTATAATTTCTGGTCAGAACTAGTACACTGCTACTTCCACTCACATTCCATTGGCCCAGAAAAGTCACATGGATAAACCTGACAACGGGGTAGGGAAGTATACTCCACTTCAGAGAGGCAATCCAAATCACATGGTAATGAGAAGGAATGTATAATCCACTTTCAGGGCAGGGAGAAAACATTTGGGAACAATAGAAGGATCCACCAGGATTTGCCCCATTAGTCACAAATGTCTACTTCCCTCCCAAAGGCAAAACACACTCACTCCTTCTCAAGAAAGATACCCTTAGAGCAGCTTACTCAGCCTGCTTTCTGCATGTAGAAAGTTAGGGACTCATACATCATTTTAAGACATGAATAGTTGTGTCCTTAATCTAGGCTGGCAGTTCTTTTGACAGTATGTCTCTCTCAAAGCTTAGCCAGCAATTCTCCTAGGTTTTTACCTAAGAGAAATAAAAATAGGTGTCCACAAAAAGATTCGTCCAAGTATTCACAGCAGCCTTATTCATAATAGCAGAATACTGGAAATTACTCAAATGTCCAATAGGAAAAGCAAGAACACTTACAGCAAGAAGAATGAATCTCAAAATGATTATATTTTTAAAGGATAACATATTGAGCTAAATGAAAGAATCCAGGCACAAGGACATATATGTTGTATGACTCCATTTATATGAAATTCTAGAACATGCAAAGTTAATCAATATTGAAAAATATCAGAAGAGTGGTTGTTTTGGGGGGTACAGGGAAAATCTCCTGGAAAGGGACACTAAAGAACTTTCTGGGATAAGGGAATGTTATGTATCTTAGTTGTAGTCAAGTACCCAAACTCATTTAATTAAATACAGATGATTCTGTGCATTTTTTTTTAAGCAGGGCTTTCTTTTCTATTTATTTATTTATGGCTGCGTTGGGTCTTCATTGCTGCACACAAGCTTTCTCTAGTGGTGGCAAGCAGGGGCTACTCTTTGTTGTGGTGCACGGGCTTCTCATTGCGGTGGCTTCTCTTGTTGTGAAGCACAGGCTCTAGGCGTGCAGGGTTCAGTAGTTGTGGCACACGGGCTCAGTAGTTGTGACTCATGGGCTCTAGAGCACAGGCTCAGTAGCTGTGGCGCATGGGCTTGGCTGCTCCGCAGCATGTGGTATCTTCCCGGACCAGGGCTTGAACCCGTGTCCCCGTGTTGGCAGGCTGATTCTTAACCACTGCGCCACCAGGGAAGCCCTGATTCTGTGCATTTTATGATATGTTAGTTATACCTTAATTTTTAAAAATTAAATCATTCATTTTTGCAAAGAAAAGACAATTTTGTTGGCTTTTTACCTACTTGATTCCAGTCAACTCCATACTCCAATAACTATACCCACAATTCTTCTAGATCAGCCTCTCTCAAAGATTTAACTACAAGTATTTTGAGCTTATGAAGCTTTGTTTATTTGTCACATAAAGCCACACCCTTTGTTCTTTTTCCCTGAGTGCTTTATTCAACTGAAAGGAGTTAGTAGGAGCTACTTTAATCCATTCATACATTTTAACAAACTATGTGACAGTCATGCCCTTGATTTGGGCGTTGCCCTAAGGATTCATCTTAATCAGCCTTTGTTACTTGAAGTATTTCTCAATTTTATTGAATATTTTTTCCTAGTTAAAAAGACAAACAATACTAATTTCAACACTACAAGCCCCAGAAATTTTGGATTCCTATTTTCCTCTTCTTTCCTGACTGCAAATGGGCCAATTCTGTTCTCATGTGTCTCTTTCCTGTAATCAAAAGTAGCTGATAGCTTCTGCTCCTCCCACCGCCGCCCTGAGTCATTGCCTGCACACCTCTGGCCGCCTGGCTCCCCCTGCTAGCTACTGATATTTGGCATTCATACAACATGGCAGACATCGACAACTTGTCTAGGGTAGTTAAAAGATGTGTGAATGCTCTCAAAAACCTTCAAGTTAAATGTGCACAGACAGAAGCCAAGTTCTATGAGGAAGTTCATGATCTTGAAAGAAGGTATGCTGTTCCCTATCAGCCTCTATTTGATAAGTGATTTGAGATCATTATGCCATTTATGAACCTATAGAAGAAGAATGTGAATGGAAACCAGATGAGGAAGATAAAATTTCGGAGGAGTTAAAATAAAAGGCCAAGATTGTAGATGAGAAAAAGGATGAAGAAAAAGAAGACCCCAAGGGAATTCCTGAATTTTGGCTGACCATGTTTAAGAATGTTGGTCAGTGATATGGTTCAGGAACGGGATGAACCTATTCTGAAGCACTTGAAAGATATTGAAGTGAAGTTCTCAGATGCTGGTCAGCCTATGAGTTTTGTCTTAGAATTTCACTTTGAACCCAATGAATATTTGACAAATGAAGGGCTGACAAAGACATATAGGATGAGGTCAGAACCAGATGATTCTGATCCTTTTTCTTTTGATGGACTAGAAATTATGGGTTGTACAGTGTGCCAGATAGATTGGAAAAAAGGGAAGAATGTCACTTTGAAAACCATTACGAAGAAACAGAAACACAAGGGATGTGGGACAATTCATACTGTGACCAAAAAAGTTTCTAATGACTCTTTCTTTAATGTTTTTGCCCCTCCTGAAGTTCCTGAGAGTGGAGATCTGGATGATGGCTGAAGCTATCCTTGCTGTGGACTTTGAAATTGGTCACTTTTTACGTGAGCATATAATCCCAAGATCAGTGTTATGCTTTACTGGAGAAGCTATTGAAGATGATGATGATTATGATGAAGAGGGTGAAGAAGCAGATGAGGAAGGGGAAGAGGAAGGAGATGAGGAAAATAATCCAGACTATGACCCAAAGAAGGATCAAAACCCAGCAGAGTGCAAGCAGCAGTGAAGCAGGATATATGTGGCCTTGAGGATAACCTGCACTGGTCTATCTTCTGCTTCCCTGGAAAGGATGAATTTACATCATTTGACAAGCCTATTTCAAGTTTTTTGTTGTCTGTTTGTTTGCTCGTTTTTGTTTTTTGCAGTCTAAAATTAAAATGTCAAAAAAAAAAAGCTGCTGATAATCAAGGTACTCTAGTAATATTCTGTTTGTGATCTTGTTACCTAAAATAATTTAAAAATTAGTATTAAAATTGCAACTATTCACAGGAAACAGTTTTATAAAATGTTTTGTCACGCAGATGGATTATTATTTTCCAGCTCCCAAAAAGTTTTCTTGCTGCTAACCTTTGAACTAGATCTGTAGGTGACTCACTGCCTTTATTTTATGTGAGCAAATTTATACAAATGGCCCCTGAACTCCCTATGGGAAAGAATCTATTTACGAAAGCTGTTCAGCTCCTAAGGATGGCATATTCTCCAAAGCCACTTTCAGATATGGTTCAGAAGGATAACAGAAACGGAAGGACCTCCAGAGGATGAAGCCAAGGATGACAAAGAACAATGAACTGGGAAACTACTTCCAAGGAAAACAACTAGGGCCTAATCAAGAAACATTCCCCAGAGGAGGAAGACCTCATATTTACCTAGTAGGATTTCAAAATTGCTATGGACCAGTGGTTAATGGGTCTCTCACTCTTCCTCTTTCTGAATGGAAGCATTTATTTTGATATCATATCCTCATCCAAAAGTGTATAATGGGAGAGGGGGCATGTGCTTTGCTAAGAAAAGCCTGCTTACAAGGCAGGCTCTTGGCAGGCATCTGGGAACCTGGATTTCAAAAGGGTTCCCACCATTTTCTAATGAGTGGTTTACTGTGCCTAACTTATTTGTGCAAACAGTGTGGTTCATACCTACTGCTTTCCTTCTGGGAATCTAGAATTTTCCTATGCATTAAGCAGAGGCTACATGACCAGCCACCAGTAAAAACCCTGAGCAGAGTTGCTAATAAGCTTCCCAGATAGACAAACCTACAAATGTCACAATTTGATGCTGAAGGAATTATGTATGTCCTATGTGACTTGGAAGCTTCTGCCTAGTTTCTTGCAGTCTTTAGCCCATAGGTCCTTTCTCTTTGCTGATTTTCTTTTGTATTGTTCACTGTAATAAATTACAGCTGTGAATATGCATAAATTCTGAGACCTGTGACTCCTCCTAATCTCTGAACATGGTGGTGTTCTTGGGGACCCCTGACACAGAGCAGATAACTTGTCTTCTTAATTCATAGGTCTCTGGATTGAATGAGTCATAGCTGACCCTGATGAAGATAACAAGACCTTGGGCTTCAAGACTGATGCCCTGACTGGATAACACTGGGTGTCTTCCTTGGGGTCGGGGAGGTACCAAGTATATTTTGTCTGAGGGAGACAAGTAAATATTTATGACCAAAAGGCCAGAATGTGGTAGACTTATTCTTATTCCCAACTATTTTGTCCTTTCCTATAAAAAGATTTTTCATCCCTGCCTATTACCATGTGACTTGCCATGCTTCCCTGCAGTCAACTAAACTTCTCCATCCCACTGTCTAGATTGATTATATGACTTGGTTGGGCCAACAGAATGTGAGTACAAGTGACAGTGTGCCAGTTCGGCAGAAATTTTAAGAGGTACTGCATGACTCTGCCTGTTCTCCTGCTCTTTTTCTCTGCCACAAGAAAAACATATCCCAAATAGGGATTATGCCTTCATGACATGAAGCTACATCAGCCAACCTACAGCCACAACATGTAATGTTGATCAGAAATAAATGTTTTTTGTAAGCCAGTGAGACTTAGGAATTGTTCTACAGCAAAACCTAATGCAAGTTGACCAATATCACCACATACTTAAGATAAAATATGTTTATACTTTGAAATATTAATGTAAAATATATTACCTAACGTAACTATTTTTGTAATAGCATAAAAACTCCAAATCTCTCTAACTTACGTTTTGGAACTCTTTCAGGAATTGCGGTATTGTTGATTTTCTCTTCTTTGGCAGATTCTTTATTTTCTGAAGACTTTGGCTTTTTTCTTTGGCGCAGTTCTATAGTTGGTCCTTAAAATATTTGAAAAGTTATTGCAATGTATGTATCAAATTATTCTGTCTATATCTCAAACTGATTTACTTTTATTATACTTAGGTAAAAGTCCCATGAAGAACTATTTGTACCAAAGATAACTTTCTTCATAAGTATTTTAGCACTTCCCGCAAAACTTTCCTTTCCTACATACAAAAAGACAGTATAAGTTCTGCCTCCAACTCGTGCTTTCATAGTCCTACTGATAAACTGAGCTCTTCTCCTGAGATGATGCTATTTTCAAAATATCCCAAAATAAGTAAACTCTTTTCCAGAATGACTGGAGAACAAAGTGTTATTTAATAAATTAGCTTATTATTCTAGTTACCTGAGAGTATAACATGCATCACTCATGAGTTAACAATTTTTTTAAATAAAAATAAAATACATTGATCATAAAACTATACTTCATTTTTTTAAAATAAATTTTATTTACTTATTTATTTTTGTCTGCATTGGGTCTGCATTGCTGCACGTGGGTTTTCTCTAGTTGCGGTGAGCAGGGGCTACTCTCATTGCGATGGCTTCTTTTGTTGCAGAGCACAGGCTCTAGGTACGAGGGCTTCAGTAGTTGTAGCACACGGGCTCAGTAGTTGTGGCTCATGGGCTCTAGAGCGCAGCCTCAGCAGTTGTGGCTCACAGGCTTACTGCTCCGCAGCATGTGGGATCTTCCCGGACCAGGGCTCGAACCCATGTCCCCTGTATTGGCAGGCGGATTCTTAACAACTGCACCACCAGGGAAGTCCTATACTTCATTTTTTTTAAATAATCCTGAAGGTTCTGGAGAATTTCACAGTATCATTCAACAGTCTTAGAGATTTAGGTATTGGAAAACAGGCTGAACCTATAAAAATCCCTATATTTGGGAAACTCTCAGAAATTTTCCCAAAATTAGAGTATCTACTCTTTCTATACCCAATTAAAAAAATGTAATGCAGAAAGTACCTTGAAATCAGTAAACTAAATTCTAAATTAAACAGGAATTTACGATATTCAACTTAACTACTTTTCCTCCCTAGAGTTAATTATGAGGTAGACTATGTCATGTAGATATAGGATACTATGATGGGCTGTCAAGGTTTCAGGTGGTACAAGAACTTATCTCCTTCTAATAGAAGCAGAGAAGAGTTTTTTCTTTTTTCTTAGTAATGGCTTAAGGCTAGGAAAAATGAGCCTAAAAAGAGGAGTTAAAAAAGGAGAAATGAATCAGCTACTGTTGCTGATGATCAGATGGCTGATTCTCTAACTTTACTGTGGAAAATGAGTAAAATGGATTTTAAAGTAGCTTCAAAGCAAATTCACGTTTGCTAAAATATCTTTAAACACTGACACACTGAGGGAAAAACTACTGTATATTTAGTGGATTCTGTCTGACTAGTTAATTTTTAACCATTTCTATACTATTTATCATTTATTTTATAATCATGTTAAGTAGTAAAGTCAGTGAATACATTACAAAATGACATTATTAGAAAAGCCATACCATGGATATTGAGTATTTTTGCATACAAATCTGGGACAACTAATAAATATTATTATATTCCTTCTTCATGATTTCCGTTTAATTTTCCCCCGCTATGGGTTAAAGCAAAAGTTAGAAGCATTCAACAAGAATGAAAATTTATGTAAAGCCAAATGAAGTCTTCAAATGCAAGTTATTATTTTAAATTTTATTAAAAAAGAATACATGGAAAAAATATAACCACAGGACATATACTTAGTAGATACACGTGCATGATTAAACACATTAACAGTACTGGATTAAAAAATTTTAATTGGGTAATTTCAGAAATCAAGTTAACAAATCTACTGAGGAAGTTAACAAATTATGTGACCAATGGGTTAGATAGGGCTTTTTTTATTACAGTCTAAAAGCACACATTTAAGATAAAGATAATTTGGGAAGGAAGGGGATATTCACATAAAGTGTTCTTTACAAAAAGCTATTATTTTTCTTTTTAAAAAAATTCTCTATAAAATCAATCACTTTACAAGGATTTTAATAAAGTGTTCTCTGTGCACATAAATGGTTTTTTCGTTTGGTTTGGTTTTTGGTTTTGGCCGCACTGCACAGCATGCAGGATCTTAGTCCCCTGACCAGGCATGGAACCTGTGCCCCCTGCAGTGGAAGCACAGAGTCTTAACCATTGGACCACCACGGAATTTAACAAAAATTTTGCACAGAACCCCATTATTTATGAAGTATATAAATCTTAATCAGTCATCTCTCAGGAATCTATATTAGCAATGTTTGTCATACAAATAAATAATCTGTAAAGGATCTATAATACTGTATTTTCTTTATTATTTTTTTGGCCGTGCTGCACAGCTTGTGGGATCTTAGTTCCCTGACCAGGGACTGAACCCGCAGAGTGAAAGCGTAGAGTCCTAACCACTGGACTGCCAGGGAATTCCAATACTATATTTTCTTGATTCTAAGAAGCCTGTATTTTAAGATATTATTTGATGTTTTTCAAGGGGAAAATTGGCACTACCATGTTAAATATGTGCATTGGTTTTAAGACATGGCTATTTCAGTGGCATTAACCTGTGGGAGCAAAAAGTACTACTTGGGAAATACAGTAAACTTTTTAACCAATCTCTTCAATCTTGTCCCTAAATGTTTTGCCTGTGACCATAAATCAAAACTGACTGGATGCAAACTTTACCTCATTTCCTTTATATTGATCTTTTAACTTCATAATAGATAAACAAAGCCCAGAATCTTTAGGTGGGTAAGTAACAAAGGCCAAAGCTGTGGACAAACTAGATTATTAATCCTAATAGGAAAGCTCTGGGATAGAATTCAGGTTTCCTTTTCACTATCTTATACTTTTAGCATTGTAAAGAAAAAGTCAAAGTAGTAAATCAACTATATTTCAATTAAAAAAAAAAAAAAGAGTGACTTCCCTGGTGGTACAGTGGTAAAGAATCCACCTTCCAACGCAGGGGAAGCAGGTTCCATCCCTGATCGGGAAACTAGGATCCCACATGCCATGGGCAACTAAACCTGTGCGCCACAACTACTGAGCCCACGCACCCTGGAGCCTGTGCGACAACTAGAGAGAAAACCCACACGCCACAACTAGATAGAAGCCCGCACACTACAAAGATCCCACATGCCTCAACGAAGACCCCACGTGCCGCAATTAAGACCCAACAGCCAAAATAAAGGAAGAAAAAACAAAAGAATCTAACCATATCAAAAATAAAGAATAAAAGAAAAAGTCAAATAAATAAAAATGATAACATAGCCACAAAAATAACCTGCTATTTCAGTCTCTGGCTCAGTGATCTTCACATAAGATAGTTAACAGGGCTACAAATAGGCTTGCAAATGTCCATCTAGACTATACATAGCAACTTCCAAGTGAATTATGAACATTACTCTGCTCAAGGCTATCACTTCTTTCTTTGCTCTAACATATCTTCCAGGAAACATAAATATAAATACCATGACCCTCTACAGCATCAAGAGAAGATGAGATTTCCCAAAGAGTATTTACTTAGAGAAAAGTGGGACAATGAAGAGGATCCAAGTGAATGTGAATGATAAGCAAAAAGCGATATAGAGAACATCTGGATACAAGTAAAATAGACTATTTAGTCTAATTTTAACACAGTGAATACAAATAACATGCATTTTATTTATTTATTTATTTATTTATTTATTTATTGCGGTACGCAGGCCTCTCACTGTTGTGGCCTCTCCCATTGCGGAGCACAGGCTCCGGACGCGCAGGCTCAGCGGCCATGGCTCACGGGACCAGCCGCTCCGCGGCATGTGGGATCTTCCCGGACCGAGGCACGAACCCGTGTCCTCTGCATCGGCAGGCGGACTCTCAACCACTGCGCCACCAGGGAAGCCCAATAACATGCATTTTGAAAAACAGTATAGAGTGCCTAATAAATGAAAAGTAATCAGAAAAATGCGTAGGACATAGACATGTTTACTATAAATATCATTACTAGATTACAATAAATGAGAATTACTCACTCATTGTTGACTATTATATCCCAGTACCTAACACATTAGACAGTCAAATATTTATGGAATTAAAAACTCTGTTGAATAAACTTTAACAAAACTGCAAGCCATTAATTGTTCCAAGATGTATTTCATTGCTTTGGATTATCTGTAATTCTACAAACAAAAATCATTTTTCATTTTATATCACAGAATTAAATTTCACAAACGTGTATAGTTTGTGAAACCACAACTGGTTCTACATCATACCTACTTGGTTAGGTGTAACTATAACCTCTTAAAACAATTTCTCATTTGCATGATATATAATATTAAAGACTTTTAGTACTGCAGTATTAATTTTTTTATGCTTTAACTTAAGTGCTCATGGAAACATATAAGCTAGCTCATCAACCTACCCCTAGAGATTTGCAGTTAATCAGAAAAGGAAAAAATATCAAAAAATGTATTACATATACTGCAACCAAAGATAAAACCAAGGCAACAAACAGAATTACCTTCTTCCTTACCAACTACAAAGAGTTTTGGTTTTGAAGCTGTTTTTAGGTAGAGTGTCTTAAATTTAGATCAGTTTTAACACAGAAAACTTAAGGAAGATGAGGCAAATATGAAGCAAGAGGGAGCACAGGGACAGAACAGCAAGACACAGAACAGCAAACAATTCTTACAATTAATTTTTTTAAATTGCTTTCCACTGAATTCTTGAAACTCCCTTCTTCCACTCTTGGTTCAGTAAGGCTTCAATCTAAACAGATCACATTCACAACTCCCCTCAATAAGGTAAAAAGTCATGTTTTCCAAAAGGATGAAAAATCTAACTGCTCAGTCAAGAGACACCATTATACCTATGCCTGAAAGTAGCATGCCTATCATGAAGATATCATGACACGAATGTTTCCTATAACATCTCTCACTAGCTAAGTTCCTCCCAACTCCGCATTTTTATCTCATACCTATCGATTTCTATGAATAATTTTCTTGGCATTGGCCCTGAAGGGGCATGAAAAGCTTTCTCCAGCCCACCCACTTTCACCCAGAAGTACTCCTGGCTTCCAGATGCCCCCAAAACCACTTACATCCCTTCTCCCTTTGCCATCTCGCCCTAACCTGTAACTGAACTTGACCTTCTTCAGTTTCTGCTTGCTCATCCCCTCCCAATCCACCTTACCACGTCTACCCCAAACCCTTGCCTCTGTTTGTCCCCTTGGCCTGCGGCTCCTCTCACGGGTGATGACTTTGTATTTGTCAGAATCCACAAACCTCTAAAAAGCGCACTCACACTGAGGGGCATTTGGTTAAACAACTATCCCTCTCGAAAATGCATTCAGTACCTAAACCTACATCTTCTAAACCAAAGTATGTCCCCCACCCCCATCAGTCATCTGCTCACAGCCCTCCCTCTCCATCACTCCCCACACAGGTTTCTCTCTTCCTACACGATTCCCAACTTCAAGCTCCACTTTCGCTTCCCACTAGAGCCGACACAACTTCGGGCTATTTACTCCGCTCCTTCTGAATTTCTCCACACACCTCCCCCCGCCGCCCCGCTCTTTCCCGCCGGACCGCCGCGGCCGCCCGCAGCCCCGGCCTCCGGGGCCCTCGAGCCCCCGCCCCCTTTCCCGAGACCTCGGGCGACAGTAGGCGCGCTGGACCCCAGGGAGGTCACCTTCTTCCTCCGCCATCGTCCCCGCGGAGGCCGGGGCACCCCTCCGGCTCCCGCGCGGCTCAGAGTCTCCCGCCCTCCGTCTTGCGGAACCCCTCGGCCTCCCCAGGCCCGCTCCCGGCCGCCGCGCCCCCACTTCCTGACCCGCCCCCCTCCGGTGTCGCGGCCAACCGCGTCCCCCCGGGCGGCCCTGGAACCAGAGTGCCGGGAGCGGAGGGCGGCCGGAGCGTTTGGCGGGCGCGCGTGGTCCTGCGCAGGCCGGAAGGCGGCTCTACGCGAAGTGGCACCGCCCACTGCTGGTGCTCCGGGACCGCTCCCCCGGCTCCCCGCCCCGCACGGGAGGTGAGTGCGGGCGTCCAGCTGCCTCCCCTTTCCTCGCCCGTCCTCACAGTAAAGGTGGGCGCCCGAGCGGGCTTTCTGGGGCCTTTGTGGGTGGACTCAGGTAGTCAAGAGAATATCCAGATCCAGCCCGCATACCCGCCCCATTTTACAGAGAGGAAACTGAGGTGCAGCGAGTGTAAGTCACAAAACTAGTCGAAGCCAGAACTGGAACCCAGGGCTCCTGCGTCCTCCTGGTGCTTTCAGAGCGAGGCAAAACCCTCTGGGTTGACGCGTTGGTTTAGTAAGCCGCTAGACATCTACAGGAAAGAAGCTTGTACTTGGAACTTAGTGTTTTTAACCACCCAAACTGGTTAAACAAATGTATTTGCATGATATTATTTTGAAAACAGTAATACTTATGGTCAGTGCGGGGGAGAGGTGCGTTTAGATATTCCACAACAATGGAACATAGTTTTAACTTGTTATACTGTTTGTCTTCACTTTTATTATATCTGGCATTCTCCAAATATACCAGGATCTATCTCCCTCAACAGTACTAAGAAGTAATTTAGGAACTGACAAAATGCCCATTATAGAACGAGAGGAAAAAGGCGTTCTTAGCAGGCAGCAAGAGTCTCCTTCCTTTATCAAGTTAGGATATTTGGGGAGAAGCTATCAGTTTTCAGTGCTGTGCAAAAACAGTTCCAGGAACTCTTTTTATGCCTTTGGTTGCATGTAAATATGTCTTGCCTGTCAAACAGCACTGGACCAGGAGTTAGAAACATGGATGGAAGATACCAGTTGCCCAGAAAAGGCCTGGGTCAAAGCAGAGAGAACAAAACTGTTGGTCTTTGAAAACCACAAGAGCCCACGTACACAGCAGCAGATTTCAGCGTCCAGCTTATCAGATGATAAGCAGGCAGAGCTCCACCTCATGCGAGAACAATACAGTGGCCACTGAGGGCCACTGTTTTCCAAGTCTAGGGTCTTGAGGTGATGACCATTCCTCCCATAGTTCCTTCATGATCACCTCAAGGACTTAATTGTAAATTTAAGTATAATTTAAATTATACTGCATGCTCTATACAGTAGTGGAGACAGAGAAAAAAATAGCTTCTCAAAATCAAATGGAAACATGAAAGAAGAGAGATAAATATTCAGTCTTTAGATACTAATCAGTGGAATCGTGATTGTGTTCCCTAGTAGAAACATTCTTCCCTTGAACCCTAAACTTCCACATAAGAATAATGAGAATGGGTCATTTTATCCCTGAACCAGTGTAATTTTGCTATGAGAAAAATAAGACATTTTTTGTTCAAAATATCAACTCATCCAAAAAGATGTACCCCTAACTGCTCAAGATGTTGCCTTGCAGCTGGCCGTATAGCTGAGCGTTCAGTAAGTCATTCCATAAGTCGATAAGACCAGCTGCTTCCAGATAATAATGCACATAGCTAGTGGACACATGGTCCTAAGATAACTTCCGATTCGAATTTGATTGACCATTTTACGACTGCAAACCATGGGCTGCTAGTTTCCCATCCAGAATTTGAAGGGTCATTTCATTATCCTTTGCCTCATCTTGACCAATCCTAAACACCTCAAATTTTCTCAAATGGTCTTTTATTTACAGTCCACTCTCAAAGAACAATATGATTTTCGGCCTCCTCTCTAGAAGTTTGAGGACCCCTTTAGTATGCAGTAGATATTTTTAGGGATTGATGTGAAATGCTTTGTTGTAAGTCTTTTAAGAAAATGTAGATTAGGAAGCTATTGTAGTAAACTGGGTTAAAAAAGTAAAGTCTTGAAATAAGGCAATGGAAATAAAAATGTTCAAAGAGAAGGGATTCAAAAGATGCTGGAGGTAAATTTACAGGGCCTAGTGACAAATTGGATGTGATAAATGATGAGTTGAAATGATTCCTAAGGTTTCTATCTTAAAATTAAATATGTGCCTTCTGTGTGCCAAGTAGTTTGTTACCAGGATATGAGACAAATATAAAACAAAAGCCCCTGAAGAATTACCTACTTGAAACCAAAAAAGTACAGGCGAAGTCTATTTCAAAAACATTCTTCTATCCAATGCGTCACCTTATTACTAGTAACAGAATAATTAGTGTGAAATCTTTGCATTAGTTCAGCTCTTCTTCTGTTAAAGATATGGAACTCTGATTCATCTTTATTATGTCATAAATTTGTAATTATCCATTGATGAACATATTTAAATTATTTTCAAACACCATCTCCTTTGTGAAGTCTGAACCAAATATGATCAATTCATCTTTGAAAACACATAACACTCTTACCACTATTATATCCTGGCTTGTATTTTGGTCATGTTTTATACCGTTGTTTCAACTCTTTGAAACACATTGTAGACAAGTATTTTGGTAATTGACTTAAAAGTTGTTGACAATAGTATCAGCTGTGGGTGTCTTAGAAGACCAACGTGATAAGCTGTATATTTTGCACTATCAACGAGAACTATGATTTGAAGCCGTTTTGTCTTAGCTTGTCACTAGTTCTACTTGTGACTGTGGATTAATTTTTTTTTTTTTTTTTGCTGTACGCGGGCCTCTCACTGTTGTGGCCTCTCCCGTTGCGGAGCAGAGGCTCCGGACGCGCAGGCTCAGCGGCCATGGCTCACGGGCCCAGCCACTCCACAGCATGTGGGATCTTCCCGGACCGGGGCACGAACCCGTGTCCCCTGCATCGGCAGGCGGACTCCCAACCACTGCGCCACCAGGGAAGCCCGGATTAATTTTTTTCTCTGCCTTTTCTGTAAAAAGGGGGATAAGGGGCTGCACTTACCAGTTGCTCCTGCAGTTATTTCTCAAGCAGGCCTCACTTCTTCCTCATTGTTTGAAGCTATGCGTCAGTGCCTCCTGAGTATATTTGCTCTATTATCACTCCTAAGGATCTGCTGTCTTCCTTTTCCACTGACTGGGAGAACTACAATCATACAAACCAACAGAGTCAAACTGGGAACCATATAATCCTCCCTAGTGGGACACATTGAACAATGTGTGTTCTATTTAGATATTTTTGAATTAACATATTAAGCATCTTAGGACATTTTCTAAAGTAGGTTTTTTTCCTACAGTTAAAACTCCTCCAGGAAGAGACTTTTTTTTTTTTACCAAATTGATCATATGAAATAATATTCATAAATAAAGAAAAACATTGTTGGTACTAAGCGGCCTATTATCAAGATTTTCCCAGGCAAAGCTATTTTAGTAGACAAAGGTTGCTGACTTTGGACCAAGTTTCCATTCTCTCTTCTTTCAGATAAGTAAGCCCTCCAAATATTTTTGGGAAATTTAGTTGAATTGACTATTAGAATTGCCAGGTAATATAGGACACTTTAGTACATGTTCCATGCAATATTTGGGCCAGACTTAAGCTAAAAATTATTTGTTATGTATTTGAAATTTCCATTTAATTGAGTATCCTGCTTTTGGTTTGATTTTTTGTTCCTCTGTTGACCCTATTTATGGATTGAGACTGCCCCCTCAGTGCTAGGAGCTCCCTAGCATTGACTACTCTTAGGCCTTCTGGGCACATGTAAATAACAGATTGAATTCTTTCGCACGATAGAGGAAAGGTAGTTAGATAGCAGATGGATTCTGAGTACCTCAATTATTAATTCAGGAAAGAATCTGCCATTCCTAATGCCCTGATACATGAAATTGCTTCTGCTGTCTTCCCACCCTACAAAGGGCTCCAGCTAGAACTGGATGGGTCTAGTGCAGTCCTGGAGCTGCCATTGAACCACTTCTTAGTCAACCAGCCAGTGCAGATGATTGACTGGGCATATCTAGACCTGCTGTTTGGAGGACTAATCACACTTCCAAAGTAAAGGTATCTTAAAACCAAAAGCATACAGTGATTGTGGGGGGGGAAATATTTCCCACCAATTATGACTTATCACCATAACAATTTGTGTGTAACAGAGTAATGGCCATGATATTTTTTTAATACAGTAAAAAAACAAAAACCTGTTCATCGATTATGACATGATTTAAATATAGATATATTTTTTAAATCTTGTTGGAATCCTAGATAGGCACTCTGGTTGAGAATTGGAGATGGCAGAAGCAGCTGAAATCATGTTTAGGTAAATTTCACACCAAACTCTCTCTTTGGATGTGTATATCAATGTGAAAGGCAACTCTCTGAATTTGTACCTCAGTGTAAAAAGCATACTGTTAATAACTAGATTAATACTAACATTTTAAACATTTTTAAACGGTGCTAAAGAAAAACAATTTTTGATTTTTAACATTTAAATTTGTAAACAACTCTAAAAGAAAACTGTACAAAGCACATTAGTTTTCACCAGCAGGAATGAACATACATTAATTCATTCAATAGATATTTATTGTATATATCCCAAGGGCTGGCTAGTCACTAAGGATACAGGGGGAAAGAAGACACATTTTACCTTGATGGAAGTTACAACATGGGGAGCAGATTATAGGGAGATCTTACAGAGTCTAGTGAGTCAGGAAAGGCCTTCCTCAGAAAAGTAAGATTTCTGCATAGCAGTCAGTGAAGAGAGGAATAACAGGAAAAAAATGTGTTTCAGGCAGAGGAAACAAAAAGTGCATCAGTCCTGCGAAGAACTGGAAAAGGTACAACAAAGTGTAGAGCGTGAGAGGAAGAATGCCTTGAAAAAAGCTCAAGAGGTAGGCAAGAGTCAGCTCATGCAATAGCATGCGGTCATACATTTGGGTATTTTTTCCTACAGCAAATGGAAACCTTTAATAAAAAGATTTTAAGGGCACATAATCACTTTGTTGTCTTCTTATCACACACGCACACAAAAAATAAAGAGGGTGGGAGGAAACTTTTGGAGGTAATAGATATTGGTGGCATTGATTGTGGTGATGGTTTCACTAGTATAGCCTTATCTCCAAGGACTCACCAAGTTGTGTATGCTAAATAAGTACAGCTTTTTATATCTCAATAATACCTCAGTAAAGTGGTTTAAAAAACATGTAATCAGATCTGTGTTTTTAATTTAAAAGATTGTTCTTTTAAAAAAACATACTGGCAAGAGAGGAAAGCAGAATTTGATATAAAGAATCCAATACTGAGGCAAAGAACCGGTGAGAGTTACTGATGACTAGGATGGTGAGGGAAGGAAGTTAAGAATGGCTTTCTTGGGCTTCCCTGGTGGCGCAGTGGTTGAGAGTCCGCCTGCCGATGCAGGGGACATGGGTTCGTGCCCCGGTCCGGGAGGATCCCACATGCCGCGGAGCGGCTGGGCCCGTGAGCCATGGCCGCTGAGCCTGCGCGTCCGGAGCCTCTGCTCCGCAACGGGAGAGGCCATAACAGTGAGAGACCCGCGTACCGCAAAAAAAAAAAAAAAAAAAAAAAAATGGCTTTCTTACCTTTAATACCTGGTGGTATGCAGTGCTGGTTCCTGAAGTAAAGAGAACACAAGGACCAGCAGGTTTTTGGACACAGAAAGATATGTTCTTTTTTAACATGTTGAAATTGAAACGCCCAGGGAGACTTCCAAATGGAAATATCTATTGCATTGTTGGGTTTAGAAGCCGGTAGCTCCAAAGAAGCGTGTGGAAGTAAATTAGTGAGTTTGCCCAGGGAATAGATAGAGAAAGTGGCTCAGGAAGAAATCATGAGAAACACCATCAGGTAAGGAAGGATGAATCCCCCCCCCCCCTCTCTCTCTCTCTCTCTCTCTCTCTCTCTCTCCCTCTCTCTCTCTCTCTCTCTCTCTCTCTCTCTCCCTCTTTCTCTCTCTCTCTCTCTCTCTCTCTCTCACACACACACACACACACACACACACACACAGGCTGAGAACCGTCCAGAACCAGCTGAGAATTCCACATTGGTTTTTTTAAAAAAAATGTTTCTGGTGTTTACTATCATATTGGTTTTATATGCATTATAAAACACTGGCTCAAATTCGAGTCTGTAATAAGCAGCTTTGTTACCCATTTATCAACATTCACTTTTAGTACAGCAACAATACATAGCTGTTGAATAATTCAGCAGCTGAATTAATGGCATACTGGCAATAAAGTAAAAAGGCAGACCAAAGGAACACTATGAAGCACTACTCTGTGACTCTGTAACGATGGACTGTATTTGTGCAATGCTAGGAAAAGAGGAGCAGCTAAGCAATTAGGAGAGCATTAATCGCCTCAACCTGTCTCCAGATCTTTATATTCTAGATCCTTTCCTGTACTTTCTGTGCAACCATGATATGTTTTACTTAACCTACCCTTCATTTCCTGGTCTATAAAAATAATAATAGTGGTACCTACTGTAATAGGTTGTTGTGAAGATTCATTTAACCAATACAGTGCTTTTTATTGTTGATCACACATATTCTCAGTGGTTTTTTTGGTTGTAGCTCATAGTATACTCTGCCAAGGTAATGATTACCAGCTTGGGTTTTGGCCCCAAATATCCCTCCACCTTCCACATAAAGGAATTGAGGGGAAGTACATTGAAATAAGGACATTTGCCCTTTAACTTAGGTCTAAGCTAGGGGCAAGTCAAGCTGTTTGTTTCTGAACCTTTTATCCCTCCGGCCACCCTTTGGGATCTTGGCCTTCAAGATCTCACATAACACAAAGGAGGCAGCAAAAACGTAGAAAAACAATTTCTCCCTGTGGCACCCACTCAGTGCTCTCTTACTCCTGAATTTCATCCTGGTGGCCTTCCAGTCCTCAAAGTTTACATCACCTCCTGTCTAGTCTGTGTCTCTTATTAGCACATGGGCTAGGGAATGGAGTACTGAGCACAACTGTAGAGATTCAACCTTAAACAGAAGACATCTGGAAACTGAATTACTTCCATCAGTTCAGTCCTATTTATCCTTTTCCTCTTCTCAATAAGAGCACTTCCTACCGTGGCCCAGTTTTAAACCTGGAACTCCATTTTACTCATGACCCAAAGAATTTGCTTCAAAATAATACAGCAGTGGGGAAAGTGGAAAGGAATATGGATAATCTATATAATTACATATAATCCTATATGTAATAGATTAGACAATTGATTACATAATCTATAGGAATGATTGGCTTTGAGTTCATAATTGTTGAAGCTGGAAAGACACATGGTGGTCATTATTCTATTTTTGTATATGTTAAAAACTTTTTCCCCAAAGAGCTAGGGGAAGCAGAGAGGAAGAGAAGTTGTGAAATCAACTATAAACCTACAAGGTGGACCTTTAAGGTTTTTTAATATACTCAAGTCCTCTCTATTCTCAGTCTCTTCCTTCCCCACCAGCTTTACTCGATTCCATACCCTCCTGACTGCCCGTGTTCCTTTTCTGCCATGAGGAGGGCAGCTACATGAGGTGCTATTTCAAGGAGGTAAATAGGAAATTCCCTTAGCCCACGCAACCTGTTTTTCTTGAAGGCAAGGAATAGCCTGGACAATGTTAAATGCCTGCCAGAGACATCAAAGCGCAAAGGAACGTGCAGAACGTCAGCTTGCCTAGAGAGCTCTGTTGCCTCCTCGCAGATAACAGAGACCCAAAGCTGAAGCACAAAATTGAAAGAAATTGCTTCATTTTTATAAATGACATTGGCAAGGACTGAGACTGAAAAACTGTCTAGGTGAACTAAACTTCATTTGGTGAATGCTTAACAAGAACATGTATGTAGAAATGTACTAGACATTGAGGGGAAATACAGGTACTTCCTGCCCTTGAGGTTATAACCTAAATCTGGAATTGAACTCTATAAAATAGAGTATATACATCAAATAAGTGATACTGACAATATATGTAACTCTAAAGTGGTGTAAGTTACACAAGACTTAACCAGGGTCCTAAATAAATTTGGCTTAGAGAGAATATTGGAGAACTCAGCTTTAGCAAAGAGTGATTGGAATAAAGGAGGGGCATGTGGAATTCAGAAACACTAAAGTTCTAGCTCTTATTATATGGCTTTTAAGAAATGGCTTGGACTTCCCTGGTGGCGCAGACGTTAAGAATCCACCTGTCAATGCAGGGGACACGAGTTTGAGCCCTGGTCCGAGAAGATTCCACATGCCACGGAGCAACTAACTCCGTACGCCACAACTACGGAGCCCGCGTGCTACAACTACTGAAGCCCGGGCGACTAGAGCCCGTGCTCCGCAACGAGAAGACACTGCAATAAGCCTGCACACCGCAACGAAGAGCAGCCCCGGCTCGCTGCAACTAGAGAAAGCCCGGGCACAGCAACGAAGACTCAATGCAGCCAAAAATTAATTTTTTTTAAAAATCCTTAAAAAAGAAAAAGGCTTATGTGGCTTGAATAGGTTTTCAAATTGTCAAGCAAATAGAGCCCTAGTAATAAGATGCAAGGGCCACATATTAGTATCTATCACTACCATAACTTAAGAATTTCAAAATCAAAGTCTCAGTGATTTATGTTCTAAGGATAGTTGTTTGATCTGTATCTGAAGTGCATTAATCATTGATAGCTTTTACAAATACTTATAGTAACTTAGGTAAATATCCTACCACCTCAGGAAAAAAAGGCTTTACCCACCACACCCTTCCACCATTACCCTTAACTCTTCTAATAACAAAACAGAATGCAAACATTGAGATTAAACAGGCAAGTTTTATTATCAAATGTAACAATTCTACAAAAACTCAGTAGTATTGTAGTATTACTGCCTATCTTAAAGTCTTTCAGAGCTTTGGGCAGACAGCATCTTAAGGTAGCCAAGTATAAAGAACTATTTTTCTGATCTTAAGTGCCAGTTATCACCAATTTTCACACAAAATGGTTTTTCTTTTTTCTTTTTACTTCTCCTACTGCAGTTAAAGGGCCATTGCTGGTCAGTGAAGAGGGAATGTTTGGCTCTCCATTCAAGGTGTTAAAGTAATGCAAAGTAAATAAAAATAGCAGCCACATAAATCTGCATGGCATTGCATCCAAGCTAAGGACAATATGAGTAAATTAAAGAAATGTGCACTCAATTAATCAAATCCTGTTTCCTCTTTGGAGTTACACGAGGCAGCAGTACTATCTAGCTAGTGTCTAATATTGCACTTTTGGAGCATAAACACAGCTAAACACATAGTGCTAAACACTGACAGCATCAGTACCTGTTCTCACCACATCAGTGTTTACCTCTCAGTCTAGCATGCTGACTATAACCCTATGCTTTTAAAAGTTTTAATTATTTGACAGTTAAGGCATTAGAGAAAAAGTTTTAAGGCTATCTTAATATATACAAGCATTCACTTTAGTTAGTATATTGCTTTCTAGAATACACTGTTCAAATATCTCATTTTTGTGATATTAAAAACTATGGAATTCCTTATTAAAGTCCAAACCATCAATAATGAGAATAGTACAATATAAAATAATACATACGAAGCCATAATATTCAATTACAATTCAAACTAGAAATTACTAACTACACGTAGCTGCTTCATTTTTGGTTTTACATTTTGGCCCCTAGTTCATTCTTATTTACAATTGATACCTACTGAGAAAAAATCCAACTTTTGAACTATGTATGTTTTGTGGTGGGTGTACCATTTCATCTCACTTCTTCCAAGGTGTTTTAAAAATAGTTTCGGTGGCTTTTAACTGTAAGACACTGTGATGGCCAAGAGACTGGGAAAATATTAGTTTTATTTCTTTTTTGTAAGTTTGTGACTTTATTCCAGGACCTTATTCTTGAGTTACTTAGGAAGAGCACGTGATTGTGCAGAACATGGGGAGAAAAGAGTGGGAACACACAAAAATGAAGCTTTCATAACAGAGTTCCTGATGGAGATAGTAGACACTAGTGGAGTATTTTTTTCCCCCAAGACTTAAAACTTAGGAAACACCTATGATGCCACGTTAGCTGGTAGTAATGGAGACACCCGATTTCAAATTCGCATTTTAAATGCCTATTTGCAATCAGCAAGGAGCCAAGCATGCTGCTTGCAATAAGAATTTGGCTTCACTGGCTCAAATTTTTCACTCCATCAAAAGATAGGGCACAGGCCCACTGTCCAATCATGTTTGCTGAAAATACTGCAGCCTGAGTGTAGACAAACTTCTCCTGAAGTTGCTAGAAGTTGTCCTATGTCTGAAGGATTCAGGATCACCATACATCTTTCAAACACTGAAAAAAATGAACAAAGGAAAAATTATAGTCTCTAAATTTTACAATTCTTAGTAGCCATAAAAAAAGAGATTCTGAATTCTAAACGGTCTGAAAAAGCCTTTAGGTAGTCCAAATTTTTATTTTACACAGACAGAATTGGGATTTACCCAGCAAATTCTCAGGGAATACAGTGCTGACAAGTGAAATTTATGTGATAATTGGCATTTCCACAATACCCTACCCTTTGTATTACCATGCATGGGATGACGTGTGTGTTTTCACCTCCCCACTTAATTCTTCTGTGAAGAGACTATTCTCCTCATTCCTTATTCTGGGTTCCCAAGTTATCAGAACATTTTACTGATACTAGAGGTTTAATACCATTTTAAAAATAAATTAAACCATTAAGACAAAAATTTTAAATTAAATTCTAGTATAAGAAATTTTTAAAAATTTCAAGAATATTTGTATCAGTAAGAAGCACTGAAAGGGGACTTCCCTGGCGGTCCAGTCAATAGGATTCCTCACTTCCAATGCAGGGGGTGCAAGTCCGATCCCTGGTCTGAGCACTAAGTTCCCACATGCCGTGTGGGGCGGCCAAAAAAAAAAAAAAAGCAGCACTGAGGAATGACACTGACACTGTAGCAAACATGAGCTCTACATGTCAGTGACTAATCGATTAAAGCCACCTTTATTGTGGATTATTTCATCCTTACAACAACCACCTTATTATATTACCATGTTATCCCCACTTTACAGATGGGGAAACTGAGGCACAGAGCAATTAAGCCAATAATTGGAAGATCTAGAATTTGAATGTAAATTAGTTCCACTGTGCTATTTTTCTTATACACCACACAAAATCTTTAAAATGAAAACTGTAACTAGGCATGTGTATACTCTGACATGTAAATGAGAAACAGAAATGAAGATAGAAATAAAGATAGCTGTTCAGAGTTCAGCCTTATTCATATGGCCAGTTTGTAACTGTGGTTAAGACTAGATTTGCTTTTAGAACAGATTCCAAAATTGGTAGAGATTTAGATCCAGGTACTTTAAGAACAGAGAAACATTTATTTGTTAGAACTCGCTTTTAAAATGTGGTTTACAAAGTGACCATAGTTAACATTTAGCTTTAAACATTATGCATTGAAACCTCCTCCTTCGTACAGACAAGAAAATCTCTATCAATGACCCAACAACATTATTGTCCAATAACTATTTTGTCCTTCTTTTGGCAATAGCAACAGATTTTCCTTAAATGACTGCCCCTCACCCAATCTCAAGGCCATAAAGAGGCAACTTTACTGCTGAGCCCAACACGTGACTCAGATATAGCCAATAAGAGCCCTGCATATCCTTGGCCACAGTGGTTTCAGAGATGGACTTAAAGTGGGGCCAGTGACACTGAATTCCTGGCTTCCTCTGGACTTGCAATGGAAGGGTGGGAAGGCAAGAGTTGCTGGGGGTACGTCATGGAGAGAGTTTGGTTGAGAGTGAGCCCTTGGATCCAGCCAAGTCAGTCAACTCTGGACCTGTCTGTTATCGAGTCAATGAATTCTACCTTCCTCATTCTCAGCCCATACTATTAGTATTCTAGTAGGAAACCATTGTAGATGCTGAAAATTATACCTTCATATTTTGTCAAAATGTGGAAGAGTTCAGAAGAAATTAAAAGTTTAACCTTCTCAGACCTGCCTTTTAATCCCAGTGGTATCCAATGGAATTTTAGCATTTAGCAAAGAGCACATTCCTAGCTGCCAGCAAAAAATAGAAGATCTCAGACAAATAAGGAGAAAATGTTTCCTATTCCCCTTTAGCTGCAGGAAAGCAAACGCTATTATGCAAAGACAATTTTGAAGCTACAACTGCAAGTATCCACAAATCAGTCTTTCCTTTCTAGTAAGGTCTGTGTTAAAACATACAATGTTGTATTTTGCATTAAACTGTCATTAAAAGTACTATGTACCAAGAATTCTTTTAAGATATCTGGATTTCACCAACTGGTGTTATGCCCTATGGAATGAACCTAAACCCCTTAAAAAAAAAGCTTGCAATTCTGATTAGTTGTAATATTTTATTTCCTCCCAGTAATTCTGACATCTCTTTTCTGAAAGTATAATTCATAGGTGAGATTTTTTTGTTAGGACAGAAGAACAGCTTCTTCTTCCTTATATTAAAGATAAAATAAAACCCATAACTCAGATTCTTTAATCAAAGAAAGCCTGTTTGTCATTTAAATCAATAGAATCAGCATTTATCTGTTATTCTTGCCCATTTTTATAATACTAGTTGGAGGAGGAAGACAGAAGTTTTGTCTAATTTTGAAAGCTACATTTTTTATCCAAAAGATACCTTGAGGGACTTCCCTGGTGGTCCAGGGGCTAAGACTCCATGCTCCCAATGCAGGGAGACCAGGTTCAATCCCTGATTAGGGAACTAGATCCCACATGCCGCAACTAAGAGTTTGCATGTCGCAACTAAAGATCCCACATGCTGCAACGAAGACCCTGGGTGCCCAAGACCCGGGTGCAGCTAGCTAGCTAGCTAGCTAAATAAATAAATAATTTAAAAACAAAACAAAACTGAAATCTCTAAAATCAAGCAAACAAAAACAAACAAAAGATACCTTGAATTTTTGGGCCAAAAACTAAAATATTGATCCAAAAAAAAGAAACAAAAAATGATTTTTCAATCCACAAAGTAATCTAAACTATACACTTAAGAGACCAAGTATAAAAAACACTCTTCAAATGAGTTACATGGAGATGTTTTGTTTTGTTTTTTTGCATAAAATTTAGCTGTTGTGAGAATACCAGGCTTAATATATTGCAAGAATCTCCAAAAATAACTAGTATACAGACAAAAGTTTTCACAAAAAAGCAAAGAAAACTATAAGCACTTTGTCTTGACTTCCCAGCTTTCAGAACTATGAGAAAGTAAATATTTGTTGTTTATAAGCCACCCAAGTCCATCGAATTGCGTTAGGACAGCCTGAATGGATGAAGCCATTTACCAAATGATCAAATTGATACCACCAGGGAGGTCATGTGGGTATAGTACAACAGATATTACGTATCATGAGATCTCATGAGAGGGGCTCTTCACCTCTATGTATTCTTTCCTAACACCCATTACCCCAGCCTAATCACAAGAAAAACATTAAACAAATTCAAACTAAAGGACAGCCCATAAGACTTCAAAAGCAGCATAACTCAGAATTGTCAAGGTCTAGAAAATAAGCAAAGACTGAGAAACTAACACAGGCCAGAGGACACTAAGGAGACAGGCCAACTAAATGTGAAATCCTAGACTGGATCCTGGAATAGAAAAAGGACATTAATGGAAATACTGGTGAAATCTGAAAAATGTCTGAAATGTAGATAGTAGTCAAAAACATTGCCCGTGTAATGATTATTGTGATCATAGCAACAAAATAGTTATTTGTATACATAAAGAACTTTAGTTTGTATAACTTTATACTTATTAATCCACCTAATTCTCACCCCCCAAAAATGTTACATATGTAGAAGAGATTTTTTCCCAATTTTTACAGAGAAGGGAAATGTCACCTCTAAAGAATTATCGTCTCCATATGTATGCAAAATATAGTTGTAAATATAGTTAAGAAGCACTTGTTGACAGATTTAAATTTATGAGCTGACCCTGCCCCTTTGAAATCCTAGGAGTATGAGACTTGGAACTCACAGTGAAAGTGGGGGGTACCAGAACCCTGGCCATCTGAGAAGGCATTCTTTCCAGCCCGCCATCACAATCTCCTTCTCTGGAGGGAAACTTGGGCATCTTTAATAGACTGTGAGCTGTCCTTGGGGGTCTTTTATGACCAAAAAAAAGAGGCATATCTACAGTACTTCTTGGGGCAGTCAACAAATATTGGCTGGTTTGAGAGGACTAGGCTACATGAGAAGACAGACAGTGTGACTTTTTTCTTTTATTGATTGACTGATTGATTGATTGACTGATGGCTGTGTTGGGTCTTCTAGATTTAGTTTAAAAGAGAAGAAAGACATGCAACAAAAGCCTCACAGTCATTTTGGAATGGAGCATATTCAAAAGTATACCCAGATGAAGCTTAAAACCATTATGCTAAGTGAAATAAGCCAGTTATGAAAGGACAAATATTGTGTTATACCATTTATAAGGTACCTAGAATAGTCAAATGCATAGAAACAGAAAAGAGAATAATGGTTCCCAAGGTGCTGGGGAAAGAGGGAAAGGAGATTGTTTAATGTACTTAGAGTTTCAGTATGAGAAGGTGAAAAAGTTGATGGTGGTAATGTTTGCATAACAATGTGAATGTACTTAATGCCACTGAACTATACACTTAAAAATGATTAAAATGGTATTATATTATGTATTACTTTACCACAACATTAAAAAAAATGAAACTAGGAAAAAAAAGTGTAACCAACTCGATAGAATTATCATATGACTCAGTGATTCTACTCCTAGATATATACCCAAAATAATTTAAAATACTCAAATATTTGTACATAATTGTCAATATCAGCACTATTTACAATATCCAGAAGGTAGAAATAGCCCACATGCCCATCAACAGATAAATGAAAGAAACAAAATGTGGTATAGCTATACAATGGAATATTATTCAGTCACAAAAAGGAGTGAAGTACTGATACACACTACAACGTGGATAAACCTCAAAAACGTGAAATGAAGCAGATTGGTTGCCTGGGTCTATGGGGAGGGGAAATTGGGAGCTACTGCTTAATGGGTATAGGATTTTCTTTCAGAGTTGATAAAAATCACTTAATTGTATACTTTAAAATGATTTGTTTTATGTTATGCGATTCTTACCTCAATTAAAAAGAAAAACAAAAGAAAGAAAGCATACCCAACCTGTATTCCACATGATATGAATAAATTTCCAAATGGAAAAGTCTTTCCATATATGTTGCTTAGATACTATCTACTTAGATGACAACCTTAATTCCAGTCTCCATTCCTTCTAAGATTTCTGACATTCTTACATCACATGAAGGGAAGATGGCAACTGCCACCTGACTTCTAAAAAACACTTTGAGATTCTTGACCTCTATTTGTTTGGCCCTTTATAATTTAACTTTCACATCATAGAGCCTTACCTTCTTTTCTGAGGATGGTCTAACTGCTGGGGCCCTTAAATACAAACCCATTCTTTGGATAGAGTCCTGGCCTGGTCATTTGTGTGTACAAGTCCATCCTCGGTTGCATACTAAAATGCAAGTTAAAACAAACAGGATCAAAAGATGGACAAATTGTCACTATGGATGGTTAGTATTTCAACTGAATAGATCTACCAACTGAATTATAGGACATTTAGACCATAGGAAACAAGTTAACACTGATACAAGCCATATATGTAACTGCTAATCCCAAGTCGTCATTTCTTACTTAACTCGTCTAAATACCATAAAAATCCCTACTAGGAGGGAAGTTAGATTGAACACGTGGATAGAAAAAGAACATCGTACTGCAACGCCACCAAACACTTCAGATCTTGATAATAGTACAGTTTCCATCACACCACAAGTGTGACTAGATATCAAATATTTGAGCACCAACTATTTTCAAGGTATTCTACAATAAGCCCAATATCTCTATATAACTTGGTGAACTTTAAATAGCAGTAGATATATTTGTAATAGCAAACTAATTCTCTCAGCAGTGCAGCAAGTAAAAAGCAGTGAGAGGCCCAAGGAGATAATGAATAAAGTCAGTACTTCGAGGAAAAACAAAAACTAGCACTACTGAAAACGCAAAGCCATTGACGGTAGAGGTTAATGCAAAGAGCAAGTGAAAAAGTTAAAGGACTTATATAAGGATACCTAACAGCCCATTTCAGAATAAGAGGCCCATCAACTAAAATACAGACACAGATTTATTTCCATGACCAGAATGACATCCTCATCACCAAATATTTTTACAGTTGTCTTTTTGCCTTCGTAAATTCAATCCTCATTCTATTAATCTCATTTATCAAAATGGGCCTAACTCGGGTACTTTTACAAGAATGCAGATTTGATAGCAGAACCCATGTCCTGCATCTTGCTTTAGCATCAGAATTCTTCCCTTTTTGTAAATCCTTGCCCTCTCCAACTTTACAGCCTCCTCGACCCCAAATGAAGTATGGAAAAATTAAGTTGGAGTAGTTTTATAGAAAGAATTTGCTGAAGATAGAGGAAACATACATCCAAAAATTAAAAATAACATTTATAAAGATGACATATGCCATTTTATATATAATATATATATTTTATATATAATAACATATGCCATTTTATATATTATATATATATATTTTTAAAAGACAGAAACAGAAACCATTAAGAGATTTCATTCATTCAACCAATTATTACCAAGGATTTGCTTAATTACATAAGTAAATTATATAATTATGTAGGATGAATCATAAATAACCAACAATCAAATGAAAACTTCCCATGAAATCAGCAATAAATGCACCATAGGTAAAGACAGACACAGATTACACTTGAGAACAATTTTTTTTAAAAGCCATCCATTGATTTTTGTCTTGTGACAAAGCCATATCTGAAAGAATCTAGACTCTCATGGTTAGCGGCTATTACTAAAATAACTGAGAACAGGCAAAAATAAATAAGAAGGCAAGAAAGGACTCTTAAACGCAGTAGAAAATATCAGCTTTTATGTAAGCGTGATATGAAATCAGGTTATACACAAAAGATTTTGAAAGTATGCATTGTGACTACCTTAAAGCTCAAACTACTGAAGAATAATATGATATACTGAATTAGATAATTCAGGTTCCTATGTAATCCTACTTTATTGATCCAGTTCATAAATTCCAAGCACTTCAGAAATGAAGGCAAATGCCTTGAGACAAAATAATTTCACAGAATCTTTGTGCTTCTGATTATACTAGGTCTGCTCCAACCTTCAATGATTCCTTAGAAGCTACTAGGAGATAAAATAACTTCAGGGACTTCCCTGGCCATCTGGTGGTTAAGACTTCCAATGCAGGGTGTACGGGTTCGATCCCTGGTCGGGGAGCTAAGTTCCCACATGGCTCGCAGACGAAAAAGCGAAACATAAAACAGAAGCAATATTGTAACAAATTCAATAAAGACTTTAAAAATGGTCCACATCAAAAAAATCTTTTAAAGAAGTAAATAAAATTTTTAAATAAAATAACTTCAGTCTGTAGCAGTTTATCTTAATTTTGAAGCATGTCAACCTTTTAGCCATAAATCTAGACATAGCTGCTATTACGTGTTTGTGGTATAATAAACACTCACAAAAGCCAGCCATGGCACTCTTCATAGTAAGAGCAATTTTGCTTACTCTCATAATCAATATATGTGTACGACCACTTAATTCTATTCAGTGTGAATGTAATAAAAGTTAATTAGTCAAAACAAAAGAAATTAATTCAACTGACTACTAAAACCTGAAACTTTGCTTATACTTTCTAGAACTGGAAAACCATGGGAGAAAATACAAAACTCAAATGTATTCCCCATGAGATTAAATAATCTTTTCAATAGCCCTCAGTAAAATTCTCTACTCTTTTCATAATCTAGTGAATCAGATACGAAGTTCGGAAAGTAACATTTTTATTCCTGCAAGGGTTTCCAACAGGCAGCGTCATTGTTTAGGGAAGAAGTAAAGTATCTACTGATCTCTGAAAAATAGCTCACTTCTGGAAAGAATGTGCTAGGCCAAGCAGTAACAAAAGATAACTTTTGTCCACCTTCATTCAGTCTTCACTATCAGACACAGCTTTTTTCTCCATTTGTCAAAAAATATTCCATCATGGTAACTTGGTAGGTTCGGGGCATCCCCACTGACATCATTTTAGCTGAGCTCCACAATCCTCCATGATTCATGGATACCAAGAGCTTGTAAACCTGTTCTAAGAGTGAAATGGCACCTACAGGCACAGCCCTTATCATGCTGTACTGTAAATGCTCAAGGGCTATTTTAGGATTTGATGATTAGGCCTACAAGTGCTTCTCAATTCTGAAGACTCAAGCACAACTCAGCTCCAGGAGGAAAGACCATTTTTGCTTTTAGTGCAATTAAAAGGCTGCAAGATACTGATTTTCAGAGGTTGCAGGAAAGGAAGGAGTTCGGGTTCTAACCATGTGATTTAAGGAAGGAAAGGTGTCCGCTCAGGTGAGATGACAATGAGAAGATTTTGCTTGCTGTTAAGGAGCTCTTACCAAGCTGTTCTTAAGTCAAAGAACAGCTGATGGACACAGACAGTCGTAGAAAAACTGACGAGAGTAAATATCAGTTTCACAAGAATTAATAGATCATAAAAGACTCACTGAATATCTTATAGCTCATTTTAAGGAGTTACCATCTAAAGATTCACTGAGTCACCCTTATTTTTCCAGATTAGGCAGAGAGGCCTCGGACTACTTTTTAAATACTCCAATTCCACGTCTGAGGAAAACTCCTTCTTAGCCAATCTTACTATAGATGGAAACACCCACATCACTGTGTGCCCTAAAGAGCTTTCTCAAAGCAGCCCAACTGGGAAAAAAAAAAGCATCAATAGATTAAGCTGAAGTAATTAAAACAGCATGGAAAAGCCCCAATCCTATTAAAGGGATGAGTTTGAAGTTAGCACTCAGACAACTAGTCCCCCTGACTTTGACTCTGGTTCTTCATAAAGAAAATCTATTTATTAACACGTACACACGAGGTTCAGAGAATTTGCTTCTTTCCTGGCTGCATTCTTTAGGCACATCAACTTAAGTAATAAGGGCACTGAGTATTTTTCTTCTTCAAGGTACTGACCTGGTAACCTTGGAAGAAGTTAAGAATTTCCTTAACTCCAGTATTGTAGGCCAGGCCCTGCATTCTGACCACCGTGCCAGGCTGTGGAGGGACACCGCTAAGATTAGCAGCTGTAGGGAAGTAGCCAAGACTATTGGGCGAACCTGGGGGGCTAAAGGGAGAGAAAGCACAGTGAACCAATAGAAATAGACAATGTCTAATATTTACTCTAAAAACATTAGTTACTTCAGGAAACAGACTTTCTCAAGGTGATCTTTCTTAGAATTCTGAGAGTTATCTCTCCCAAGACAAGTGCACCATAGCTATTCTGTCCCACAGCTCCACAAAAGCCGAAAGTTGAAAGACAGAAGGGTTAATGCAGAGTTAAATACAGGGTTTCCCCAAAGATCCAGTTCTGTCTGAGAGTCCTAAATGAAGGAAGGAGAGGAGGAGACTTCTGCAGCCACTCAACCACAAAGCACCGCTTCCAAAGCCGAGCTCATTGATGATTAGCTGGCTAGTTATCAGGAATACTAAGGCATGAAAAGGCATGAACGCAAAGGAATAATAGAAACCATAGCCACAGAGACCAAAAAGTATACAAAAGGATTGCTCCAAAGAACAGACTGTTTTACTCCTATACACAAATGTACAACACAGTAAGTAGAGCATAATACGACCGCAGAGTACTATAGCACCCATGAGTTATTGTTTCCAACCTGACTGAAAAAAAAACGTGTGGGGGGTGGAAAGGAACAAGTAAATTGGAAGGGATGCATAACAAACTACATCAACCACCATTAACACGAGGGGAAATTGATGATGGGTCCTCTTTGTGTATCTGGGGCAATTACCTCCAAGGAACAAAAGCCACATGAATACCTAATCATTCTTCTTCTTTTTTTAAAAAATGTTTATTTATTTATTTGGCCACACCGGGTCTTAGTTGTGGCACTCAGGA
This sequence comes from Lagenorhynchus albirostris, assembly GCF_949774975.1. NCBI lineage: Eukaryota > Metazoa > Chordata > Mammalia > Artiodactyla > Delphinidae > Lagenorhynchus > Lagenorhynchus albirostris. Next base: position 40,905,091 of record NC_083111.1, on the reverse strand, counting down.
TCTTCGTTGCCACGTGCAGGATCTTTAGTTGTGGTAGGCGGGACCTAGTTCCCTGACCAGGGATCGAACCCGGGCCCCCTGCATTGGGAGCACAGACTCTTGCGGGCCTCTCACTATTGTGGTCTCTCCCGTTGCGGAGCACAGGCTCCGGACGCACAGGCTCATAGGCCATGGCTCACGGGCCCAGCTGCTCCGCGGCACGTGGGATCTTCCCGGACCGGGACACGAACACGTGTCCCCTGCATCGGCAGGCGGACTCAACCACTGCGCCACCGGGGAAGCCCGGGAGCACAGAGTCTTAACCACTGGACCACTAGGGAAATCCCCCTAAGCATTCTTTATGTGGTAACTCAACTAATTACTGTATTATGAAATTAGTTTCACCCTGTCCCTTACCCAATCTGTTTGCCACCACAGTTAGTTGCTAGATACCCATATTTAAAAATATGGGCTTCCCTGGTGGCGCAGTGGTTGAGAGTCTGCCTGCCGATGCAGGGGGACACAGGTTCGTGCCCCTGTCCGGGAAGATCCCACGTGCTGCGGAGCAGCTGGGCCCGTGAGCCATGGCCGGTGAGCCTGTGCTCCACAACAGGAGAGGCCACAACAGTGAGAGACCCGCATACCGCAAAAAAAAAAAAAAAAAAAAAAAAAAATATATATATACACACACACACACACACACACACACAGGGAAAAAAATTTTTTTAAGTAGTCATTAGCTTAAAGAGCAATAAAGACCCACAGCTTTAGATTATTAACTCTTATAAATCATTCTAAGTAAGTAATTATCCCATTTCAAAGACAAGTAAACACATAATGGAAGGGACTAAAAATCTTTGAGATTATCTATCCTACATAATCCTAACTGATGGGTTAATAGGAATGATACCAGATGGTGAATCCAGTCCCAGACTCCATTTTACGCAAATTTTTTTTTTTTTTTTTTTTTGCGGTACGCGGGCCTCTGTTGTGGCCTCTCCCGTTGCGGAGCACAGGCTTCAGACGCGCAGGCCCAGCGACCATGGCTCACGGGCCCAGCCGCTCCACAGCACGTGGGATCTTCCCGGACCGGGGCACGAACACGTGTCCCCTGCATCGGCAGGCGGACTCTCAACCACTGCGCCACCAGGGAGGCCCCTCAGACTCCATTTTAGTAGCACAGTAACCTTGAGCAAGTCACTTAATGTCTCTGAATTCCAATTTTATCATTTGTTAAATGGGGATTACACTTCCTAGTTTCACATAATTGTTCTTCAGCTTCAATGATTTAACATATCAAATTACTCCACAAACCATAAAATACAGTAATTTCTTGTTCTATTATTATTCTCACTCTTGCTATTTCCATAATCATTCTTCCATTTCATTTCTAAAATATGGGAGCCTGAAAAAATATTACTTGACATCAAGCTGCCCATAACTTAAGTCTCTAAAACAGTGATTCTCAACTTGTCTGCATATTAGAGTCACTTAGCGAGATTTTTACAACTCTCCGAGGAGAGTCTCTTTAGAGATCAAGAGTCAATCTGTGTGTAACTGTCAGAGCAAAGAGAGGGAATGCTGAACTTTAGGCCTGAGAAGGACTTTAGCCATCATTTAGCCACACCTCCTCATTTTTACAGAGATGGAAATGGAAACTAAGAGTTAAATAATTTCCCAAAGGTCACACAACCAGTTAGCTCTTCACAAAACTGAAGAACTACCCAGATTTCTCAACTTCTAGTTCAGTATCTCCCTATACAAGCACCATTCATTCAAAGACCATATTTGCTTATGTCAAATGCCTGATAGATACTAACACTAATACTCAAAGACTATCAAGACTTCTGTGTATTTTGCTGAGTTACTCAGACTTTCCACACTGGATATGAAAATCAGATCATTTCCATAGTATACAACTTACTTCTATGACTCTGACCTGGCATATTCTATGCCTCTGGTTAAAGATCTCTTATAAATTAAATCTATGTATCTCGTATTGGGTTGGCCAAAGAGTTCACTTGGTTTTTTCCGTAAGATGGCCCTAGTAGCACTTAGTTGTCTTAACTTCATTTGAAACAATTTTGTTAGATTGCATTGTGACAGCTGTCATATCAGCGTGCATAAAAAAAAAAACTTATCAGAATTGGTGATTTTTGTGTAGCTATTTTAATATTGAAGATGGGAGAAAAAAAGCAACATTTCCGGCATATTATGCTTTCTCATTTCAAGAAAGGTAAAACGCAACTGAAATGCAAAAAACCATTTGTGCAGTGTACGGAGAAGGTGCTGTGACTGATCAAACGTGTCAAAAGTGGTTTGTGAAGTTTCGTGCTGGAGATTTCGAGCTGGGTGATGCTCCAAGGTCGGGTAAGACCAGTTGAAGTTGATAGTGATCAAATCGAGACATTAATGGAGAAAAATCAATGTTACACCACGCAGGAGACAGCCGACATACTCAAAATATCCAAATCAACTGCTGAAAATCATTTGCACCAGCTTGGTTATGTTAATTGCTTTAATGTTTGGGTTCCACATTAAGTTAAGCGATAAAAACTTTCTTGACCATATTTGTGCATGCAATTCTCTACTGAAACGTTCCTTTTTTTTTTTTTTTTTTTTTGCGGTACGCAGGCCTCTCACTGCTCTGGCCCCTCCCGCCGCAGAGAACAGGCTCCGGACGCGCAGGCTCAGCGGCCATGGCTCACCGGCCCAGCCGCTCCGCAGCATGTGGGATCTTCCCGGACCGGGGCACGAACCCGTGTCCCCTGCATCGGCAGGCAGACTCTCAGCCACTGCGCCACCAGGGAAGCCCGAAAACGTTCCATTTTTAAAACAAATTTGTGACAGGTGATAAAAAGTGGATACTGTACAATAATGTGGAATGGAAGCAATCGTGGGGCAACCACACCAAAGGCCAGTCTTCAACCAAAGGTGGTGATGTGTGTATATGGTGGGATTGGAAGGGAGTCCTCTATTATGAGCTCCTTCTGGAAGACCAAATGATTAATTCCAATAAGTACTGCTCCCAATTAGACCAACTGAAAGCAGCACCCAACGAAAAGTGTCCGGAATTAGTCAACAGAAAATGCATAATTTTTCATCAGGATAACACAAGACCGCATGTTTCTTTGATGACCAGGCAAAAATTGTTACAGCTTGGCTGGAAGGCTCTGATTCATCTGCTGTATTCACCAGACATTGCACCTTCAGATTTCCATTTATTTCGGTCTTTACAAAACTCTCTTAATGGAAAGAATTTCAATTCCCTGGAAGACTGTAAAAGGCACCCGGAACAGTTCTTTGCTCAAAAAGATAAAAACTTTTGGGAAGATGGAATTATGAAGTTGCCTGAAAAATGGCAGAAGGTAGTGGAACAAAATGGTGAATACGTTGTTCAATAAAGGTCTTGGTGAAAATGAAAAATATGTCTTTTATTTTCACTTAAAAACCAAAGGAACTTTTTGGCCAACCCAATACCTTCAAAATACAACCAAGATAAAATAAAAGTTATCTAACTAGAAATTTAAGGCTATAAATGACAATTATGTTCAGCACCTGTAGGGTAGCACCTATTCCAATGAAGCCAAAACACAATACAATTGGGATTCACATCTTTATTCTTTGCACTAGCATTATCTGCTGTAGACAACATATCTTAAGAAAAATTAAATAATCTGTATCTACCTGACAGGGCATGAGAATAAGAATTTTCTTTCAACCTAAATTCCAGGTCTTTCAGATTATTGAAATAAAAAACAGCAAGAAATAAAGTAACTTATGGAGTAAAAATGGTAGTATAGAGAGAAGGCAAACTTATACGTAGAAAATCGAATACAGTTTGCTGAATTATTACTAGAATAAGCCAGTTTGGCAAGGTTAAAAGATATAAGATCAATGCATAAAATAAATTAACTACATTTTTATACACTACAATGAACAATCCAAAATGGAAATTAGGAAATCAATTCCATTCACAATAGCATCAAAAAGAACAAAATATTTAGGAAAAAAATTTGACAAAGGAAGAGCAAGACTTGTACACTAAAAACTATGAAACACTGTTAGAAAATAAAAGATCTAAATAAATGGAAAGACAGCCCATGTTCATAAACAGAAGATTTAATTTTGTTAGAATGGCAATACTATCTCTAAATTGTACAGATTTGATGCAATAGCTATCAAAATTCCAACTGGCTTTTTTGCAGAAAATGACAAACTGAAGCTAAAACATATATGGAAATACAAATGACCCAGAATAGCCAAACTTTCTTAAAAAAGAACGAAGTAGGAAGACTTACATTTCCTAAATGCAAAACTTACTCTAAAGCTACAGTAGTCAAGATGGTGTGGTACTCCCATAAGGGTAGGCAATGATCAATAGAATAGAATTTGAGAGGTGAGAAATAAACCCTTACATTTATGGTCAATTGATTTTTTTTTTTTTTGGCCACGCTGCACAGCCCATGTGATCCCAGTTCCCCGACCAGGGATCAAACTCAGGCCCGTGGCAGTGAAAACGTGGTGTCCCAATCACTGGACAGCCAGGGAATTCCCTGGTCAATTGATTTCTGATGAGGGTTCCAGGATAATTTGATGAGGAAAGAAGTCTTTTCAGTAAATGTTGCTGGAACAATGAAATATCCACATGCAAAAGGATGAATTTAGACCTCTACCTCACTCCATATAAAAAATTAATTCAAAATGATAATATACCTAAGTGTAAGAGCTAACACTACACAACTCTTAAAAGAATATGTAGTGGGCTTCCCTGGTGGCGCAGTGGTTGAGAGTCCACCTGCCGATGCGGGGGACACGGGTTCGTGCCCTGGTCTGGGAAAATCCCACGTGCCACGAAGCGGCTGGGCCCGTGAGCCATGGCCGCTGAGCCTGCGCTCCCCAACGGGAGAGGCCACAACAGTGAGAGGCCCGCGTACCGCAAAAAAAAAAAAAAAAAAAAAAAAGAATATGTAGTAATACATTTTCATGACCTTGCATTATATCTGACAACAAAAGTATAAGTGAGAAAAGAAGAAATAGATAAGCTGGACTGCATCAAAACTTAAAACTTTTGTGCTTTAAAGGACTCCAAGAAAATGAAAAGACAACCCACAGATGGGGAGAAAATATTTGTAAGTCATATAAGCTCTCCTACCTAGAATATATACAGAAATGTTACAACTAAAAAAGAGTAAGAAAAATAACTCAATTTAAAAATGTGCAGGGACTTCCCTGGTGGTCCAGTGGCTAAAACTCTGCTCTCCCAATGCAGGGGGTCCAGGTTCAATCCCTGGTCAGGAAACTAGATCCCACATGCTGCAACTAAGAGTTCACATGTCGGACTTCCCTGGTGGTGCCGTGGTTAAGGATCCGCCTGCCAATGCAGGGGACACGGGTTTGAGCGCTGGTCCGAGAAGATCCCACATGCCGCGGAGCAACTAAGCCCGTGCATCATAACTACTGAGCCTGCGCTCTAGAGCCCGCGAGCCACAACTACTGGGCCTGCGTGCCACAACTACTGAAGCCCGTGCACCTACAGCCTGTGCTCTGCAAAAAGAAAAAACACCGCAATGAGAAGCCTGCGCACCCCAACAAAGAGTGGCCCCCGCTCGCTACAACTAGAGAAAGCCCGCGTGTATCAATGAAGACCCAATGCCACCAAAAAAAAAAGCCAGTCACAGAAGACCACATATGGTATGATTCCATTTATATGAAATATCTGAACAAGCAAATCCATAGAAACAGAAAATAGATTGATAGTTATTTAGGGATGGGGGAGGGGCAAGTAAAGTGGGTAGAAAGGAAGTGAACGGGAGTTTCTACTAATGGACACCAGGTTTCCTTTGGGGGTAATGGGTTACTCTAAAATTAGATTGTTACATTATCTAAAAATTAGTTTACACAATTGTTCTAAAATTAGCCGTGCAATTCTGTAAATACACTAAAAACCACTGAATTGTATACTTAAAATAGGTTAATTTTATGATATGTAAACTACCTTAATAAAGCTGTTTTTAGGACTTCCCTGGTGGTGCAGTGGTTAGGAATCCTCCTGTCAATGCAGAGGACATGGGTTCGAGCCCTGGTCCAGGAAGAGCCCACATGCTGCGGAGCAACTAAGCCCATGCACCACAACTACTGAGCCTGTGCTCTAGAGCCCAGGAGCTACAGCTACTGAGCCCACACACCACAACTACTGAAGCCCACATGCCTAGAGCCCGTGCTCCACAACAAGAGAAGCCACCGCAATGAGAAGCTTGCACACAGCAACAAAGAGTAGCCCCTGCTCACCGCAACTAGAGAAAGCCCGTGTGCAGCAACGAAGACACAATGCAGCAAAAAATAAATAAATTTATTTATTTAAAAAAATAAGTAAATAAATTAACTTTTCAACCAATCCAATTCAGTTAAGTACAATTTACCGTCAATGTTTGAGATATTTAATGCTTTCCATGGAAAGTTACTCAGTTATCAGAAAGTCTTAGCCTTTTTCAAATCCCATGTAATTTAAGGAATGGTAGGGAGTGCTGTATGTTATAAGGGAAACATTAAACAAAAGAATAGCTTCAAAGTATAAAGTATAAATGGATTAGGCCATCACCACAGAATAAATGGATTATGCCATCGCCACAGAATAAGGATAACATAAAAATTATGTGCATTTGCTGGTGGTTTAGAGAAAGATAAGGAATTTTTTAACCACACCCTAAATAACGGCAAAAAGAGAGCTGTCCATCAAAACAAGACTATGCCAGTAGCTCATCCTAACATTCATTTTAAGTCATTGTTTTGGGTTTTTACCTCCATTTTATCTTTACTTAGGTTTCAGATTCTCAAGTGTCAGTATTTATCAGTCTCAGGTGTACATGGTAACAATAATGTAACTGCTACTCAAAAGCTACAGAGGATCAAAAATTGATAAAACTACAAAGGAACCCAACGGGTTAGGGGCCAAATGAGTGAGTCAATGTAACCCTGAACTCCGAGGTCCTACAGTGCATGGAGGGACTGTACCGCATCACATAAACTAACAAGGAGACTGCACTTGAGCTGGGTAAGAAACCCTGTTGGAGTTGCCTGAATGGGCAAAGAACTGGAGGGAGCTGAGAGGAAATGAAGGGAAAAAGTAAATAGCACAAGAGGGGTCTCCCCAAAGGTTTATATTCAGAAAACTGCTAGAGCATCACAGTTATGAAGACATTACTGCTGAGACTCATTCAGCAAGTCACACTGAGATTGCATTAAGAAATTACTGAGGACTTCCCTGGTGGCGCAGTGGTTAAGAATCCGCCTGCCATTGCAGGGGACACGGGTTTGATCCCTGGTTCGGGAAGATCCCACATGCTGCAGAGCAACTAAGCCCGTGCGCCACAACTACGGAGCCCACGCACCACAACTACTGAAGCCTGCACGCCTAGAGCCCGTGCTCTGCAACAAAGAGAAGCCACTGCAATGAGAAGCCCACGCACAGCAACGAAGAGTAGCCCCCCTCACCACGGCTAGATAAAGCCTGCGTGCAGCAACGAAGACCCAATGCAGCCAAAAATAAAAAAAATATTATAAAAAAAAAAGAAAAAGAAACTACTGAATGAACACACCAGTGACTACATTATAAAGGTGGTGAAGATTTCCTCCATGGCAGTACTCCATGTTCTCTCTATGTATTTGGGTAAAAACTTTCAAACCCAATGTAGAGAAAAACTATATTTCCCTGAGAATTAATGACTTTCTTTCCTTTGAAATTATGAGTTTTGTAATTCAAGTTTCCTCCTGCTCAGAGCCTATGATTGTTATGCCAATATTAATTTAATTGCCTAAGATTCTGTTGTCAGACTATCAAATATTTCTTCCTATCTTATATTTTTTCAAATCCTAATTTACATAATCTAATTTTATAATATTCTATGTATCCTAATAACTCATAGAAAATTCTTTGTAGAGCAGGGAAAGATATGAAAATACTGAAGGCCAGGGTGTCTAACAACACAATATATACTCTATCGGAAATAATTCTCATAATACCCTTTCATCTAATAATTACAAATTACTAAACATTGGTAACACTGATGTTATCAGGTAGCATTCCAAAATAGAAGTAGTCATAGCACGATAATATTCATATTTTGAGGACCTGCCATATTTCTCTAGAGGAGAGAGAATCAAAGCATTATCTGTCCTATTAGAAAAAGAGGTTAAGGGAAAAGAATAGAAGACTATATTCTCTCCTCTGGATGAGAGGACATTAACATAGAAAACTAAAACACATTAATTAAAAAACACATAAAAAACATAGAAAATTAAAACACATACAACACAGTTACATAGAAAACATGCTGAGAAGTCTTGCAAAAAGAAATCTGGTTTCTACTTCTTGCAAAATTACTGCACCGAGCCTTTGTATTAAGGTTATTAACACCCCTAGTGTTACAAAGACCATATATTTTTGGAAGGTGACTGGAGAAACAATGTTTTAATCCTAGCAAGTGCAAAAGATGGAGTCACTTTTCACGTAGGAAATTTCTGAACTAACTTGTTCATCTGAAATGAACAATCTCAAGAAGGATGACTTTTCAACATTCTTTTTGAGTTTAAAACTGAGGCAGAGGGACTGATGACCACATCCGGATTCTCAATGTCTGTTAGCTCTTCCTAAAGGCTGTACAAGCTGCTCTGTGCATGTGCATCTACCCCTTGGAGAAAGTTTAAGTAACCAACAAATATAAAAACACTTCGGAAGGAATAAAGAAATCTTCTAAGAATCTATTTCACTGAAATCGTAAGCAAATTTAGGTACTGTCAACATAGTTTGGTAACTAAACTTAACTTACCCTAATTATGTCAAAGATTACCAAAAACAAACAAAAAACCCCCCTACTACAGTTATCATAATATGCTCCAAATACATAGTAAAGTTACAGACTGCTTACTCAAAACAAGAATTGGCCTCACAAGTAGAAATTATTTTATAAGTAATCTTTTTGCTTGATTTAAAGTATAAAATGATAACAACTGATCTTCTTACACGCTTAGAAAACAGTGACATTTTTAAAAGTAATATCTTGATGAAAAATCTAGATGAAGAAGGAAGCAAAACACACTGTTAACCGTGGACATTTGTAACAGAAGTAACAGAAGACAACAATTTCCAGAGAGGCACATTTACAGAAGTTATTATTTTGTAAACTATTTTGGCGTTCTGTTTTTTAAATGAGCTTCTGTCTTGTTTTGGAAGAGGAATAGCATACAACATTGAAAGGTACAAATACAGAGCCAGCAGTATGACTCCATCACACCCCTCCCCCTCCAGATCAGACCCTCTCCAGAAGCAATCCCATTCTAGCTTCGTGGTTATTATGATTTGATTATTTTGAACTTAAATGGAAAATGTTTGCTAATAAAGCCATTTTGCTTTTGGTTTAAAAAAAGGCAGCTTAGGGACTTCCCTGGTGGCACAGTGGTTAAGAATCTGCCTGCCAATGCAGGGGACACGGCTTCCAGCCCTGGTCCGGGAAGATCCCACATGCCACGGAGCAACTAAGCCCATGCGCCACAACTAATGAGCCTGCGCTTTAGAGCCTGTGAGCCACAACTACTGAGCCCACGCTCTAGAGCCAGCAAGCCACAACTACTGAAGCCCGTGAGCCTAGAGCCCAAGCTCCACAAGAGAAAACACCGCAATGAGGAGCCCGCACACCACAACAAAGAGTAGCCCCTGTGCAGAAACAAAGACCCAAAGCAGCCGAAAGAAAAAGAAAAACAAGGTGGCTTAAAAGACCACATAACACACAGTGAAGAAAATCAAAAGTCATTACTCTATATTATTAGATAAAATTCATAGACAAATGTCAATTTTTCCTTTTAGCCTACTTCAAGGTAATGTCTTAAAGATATACCAAGGAAATGCTTAAATAGGGCAATGGAGGCAAAATAGGTTTATCAACATTGACATATGTGTTTTAGTTAAGTTCTGCTTTAACTAAAGTCATTAATGCTTAAGAATAAGGTGCTTAATTTAAAGATATATTGGGCACATAAATAGCAACAAGTGAAAGAAATGATCTCTAGGTTTTTGTGCTTTAAAATGTTCTGCGGGTAAGGGTATAGCAGGGTACGCATGGAAACAGATGATACAAGATTGGAAATATTGATATTGTTGAAATTGGGTAATAGATGTTCTCCCAAATTATGTTAGTTTGAAAATTTCTGTAATAGATTCTTCTAAAGTTATGCTTGAAAATAACATGTATAATACCATCCCCATTTTGTAAGAAAAAAAAATCCATAGGGAAAAAAAACCTTACACATTGAAATCAATCAAGTGTTTTGGGTAATGAAAATTTTTTTCCTTGAAATTCACTGCACTTGATAATTTTCTACAACGCTGAAAAGAATTTTAAGCATATTTTAAATTCCCTGAACTGCTCATCATATGAATAAGGTCTTTAGACTAACAAATGACTATTCCATGAAACTACACTGAATTCTCAGGGACTGATAGTATAGACTGAATTGCCCACAGCAGTTCCTGCTTACATCATTTAGCCATGTTATTCAAACTAAAAAAAAAAAGTTGTTCCCACCAACAAACATTATCTGGTGCTTCTCCGTTATAACAACATTGCCTGATATTGCATTAATATTGCATTGTTACAATGTTCTAGTATAATTTCACTGCATGCTGAGTTCCAGTTTGCATTTGTGGCACTAAATGTTTAAGTTATAAACAGAATTTTTTTAAAACAAGAACTTTTTCTTAGTCCTATCAGAAAGCTTTTGGGACTTCCCTGGTGGTCCAGTGGTAAAGAATCCGCCTTTCAATGCAGGGGATGCAAGTTTGATCCCTGGTCAGGGAACTAAGATCCCACATGCGGTGGGGCAGCTAAGCCCGCATGCCACAACTACTGGGCTCCCGCGCCTCAAAGAGAGAGCCTGCATGCCACAAACTACAGAGCCCATGTGCTCTGGAGCCTGTCCTGTAACGAAAGATCCCACATGCATCAAGGAAGACCCCGCGTTCTGCAACTAAGATCTGATGCAGCCAAAAATAAATAAATAAAATATATACTAAAAAAAAGAAAGCTTTCAATGAGTAAATTAGAAAGTAAATTTAACTTTACATTTGGTTGTCAAATGTTACCACTGTGAGAAACTAGTTAAAGTGTATATGGGATGCCTCTGTACTGTTTGTTACAACCTTGTGAACCTATACTTATCTCAATAACAAAAGGAAACTGGAATAAGAAAGCCAAGTGTTCAAAATAGGAAATGCATGCATCTCTCAGAGGCTTGGTATTCTTTTTGGCTCAGGTGCAAAGAATTTCAGAATAGAATACAAGAACACCACACAACAAACCAAGCATTGCAGAATGCCTCAATATTACTAAATATACGTATTCATTGCTTGGGTAGAAAGAATGATTTTACAAGTAATGGTTATCTGAAAAAATAAAAGTCCCCTCCCACACCTCCCAAACCTTTCTCATGGGTATGCAAATAAAGCATCACTCATTAAAAAGGTCAAACATCCCTTGCCCTCTCTTTTGGTTCAAGGTGATATGTTATTATTTATAACATATAAAAGACATTAACATAAATGTCTTTTGTATATCCATTGCCTCACCTACAAAAGGTGAGGCAACGGATATACAAAAGACATTTATGTTGATCCATCTTTCTTTAAATCACATGACATTTCTTTGAAGACTCAGCATGTTTCTTACGTGTGCTACAGCTTTGATGCAAAAGAGAATATTCTTTTCTAAGAAAAATGAGAGGTCAGAACAGAAAGTAGGACTTTATGTAATGGGAGAGACAAGGTGTGAAAACAGAGTTCTGAGTAATAAGCAAGGTGGGCATGAACAGATAGTCCCTTCTAATTCTTTTGTACCCTGGGCTAAGCTCTGGGATACTGGGTAACCGAAATCTTCTTCCAAGGGGTGAAAGGAAAAACCAATGTTCATAATCAGAAAATAGAACCACTTGCTTTAATTTCACTTGCTCTTCAAGATGCTGTTGTTACAGCCACACATTTAGACTGCTAAAAACTCATTTAACAATAAACAAAAAGAAAGCAATTCACTGGTTCACTGTTTTCTCCTTAAATGTTCCTCAAGTAACCCAAATCCTTATGATGAAATACCCATCATAGGTTCTATCTCCAAATATACCAAGTTAGAGGAAATAAAATAAGAACAAATGCCTGCTAGCTGAAGGAGCCCTTTGAAGTCACTGACTTTGCACAGGGATGAACTGTCAGCTACTCTACACCAGAAAGGGTCCATTATTTTATTAACCCTAATATTCCCAGTATGTCGCACACAGAGGTACTAAATTATAGTTTGCCCAGATAAATTCAAAGTTAAAAACAGTAAAACCAGTTACTTTTTTTGAGGGGCATACTTTTAAAAGTCTGCAAAATGTTAGCATATTGATGTTTTAAAGTAATGAACATGTTGCATAATCTGAAGTCAAACGGACATATTTCATTTAAAAAGTGGATAACACACTTTAAATCAACTATACTCCAATAAATTTTTTTTTTTTTTTGCGGTACTCTGGCCTCTCACTGCTGTGGCCTCTCCCGTTGCGGAGCACAGGCTCCGGACGCGCAGGCTCAGCGGCCATGGCTCACGGGCCCAGCCGTTCCGCGTCACGCGGGATCTTCCCGGACCGGGGCACGAACCCGTGTCCCCTGCATCAGCAGGCGGACTCTCAACCACTGCACCACCAGGGAAGCCCAATAAAAATTTTTTAAAAATTAAAAAAAAAAAGTGGAGGGACAATATTGTGTAATAAACCATAATGGAAAAGAATATATAACTGAATCACTTTGCTGTACAGCAGAAATTAACACAATACTGTAAATCAATATACTTCAATGAAATATAAAAAAAAATGGAGGGAATTTATTTTTTTTTTATTTAAAAAGAGACAAACTCCAGAGCTTCTGATTTAATATCTTGTTTTAGCCTAAGTATGCTATCTCACACTTTCCTACGTATCAGAGAATAGGCCAAAATATACTTAAACATTTACATCACAGAGCCTCAAATGCCTTACAGTCATGTGATGTTAGAAATTAATGGCTTTCTCCCAAAACTGTAAAATATTTTATCGTTTTTGGAATTTGCTTTTTAAATTATTACATATTTTAAGTATGGTTAACAGCACATCCCCATGTTTGAACACTTTGTGTCAGTAATTTCACTAGAATTAGGGAAATGTAAATTGAAAGTGAACCACACTAGGAGTTATTTGGAAATATTAATTTAAATATAACATACATGACTTTTGATTTAAAAATCCCACTCCTGTGAAACTGTTCTACAGAAATAGAAGTATGTAAAGATCAATACGAGTTTGTTTAACAGAAAAATAAAATTAAATGTCTATAAAAATAAAGGAATTGTTAAATTATGATATATTTTCATTCTTGGGATATCATATGGAAGTTACAAGAGTGAGGAAAATATACAGATATTCCTTAGGGAAGAAGTCAATGACATACTGGCAAGTTAAAACAAACAAACAGACAAAACAAAACAGTGGGCAGTATGTTAGTACGCCACATTATTTACAAGCACACAGATACGTGTATGTTATCAAACTGATAGCAGTGGTTACTTTTGGACTTGGTGTTGTGTAGAATGGGAGTCTACTTTTACTCACTACTTCTATCCTCCTAGACTTAATAATGAGGACATTACAAACTTTAAAACCACTAGTAGAAAAAAAAAAAAAAAACCACTAGTAGAAAAAAATTAACATATAAGCAGGGGCCCAAAATTACAGGAGCTATTAAGCCATAAATGTCAGTTCTGCTTGCCTTTGGGGCTTCAATTCAAGACTCAAGTTCCCATCTCACTATGATGGAAAACTCTTTCTAAGAGATTCCTTCTTTTAACAGTGTCCAGATAGCAAGGCAATGGTGGAATTGGATACTTTGCAAGTGTATTATAGGCACAAGAAATTGCACCAGGCATCCAGTGGCACAACGCATTCCACTCCTGACATTCGGATGGTGTCAGACAAGAAGACAGAGATCTTTCTTATAACCAGAGCCACTACCAGCAAGTGACTGTCACAGGGTCTAGAGAAGGTGACAGATTGGGATTGGGCTGGGTGTCTGACACAGTACTCAACCATGAACAATTAACAATTACTCATGCTTCTGAGACCTTTTTCAAGCTTTCAAAAGATGGCCAGCTGATGATTATCATGGCTTTCTCCCTATTCTTCTTCCCCAGGAGAATAAAGAACATTTTCAAAAAACAAAACAAAACAAACAAAAAGAATATTTTCAATAGCATTAATGAATGTTTTTAAAATTTCTAAAAAAATTAAACAAATTTAATTAATAGTGGCTACCAGCTTCACTGCTACCAAGATTCCAAAGTTCTTGCTCACTATTGGGAAACTGCAGATGGAGAGAGAATAAAATATACAGTGTGACAGGGAATCCCCTGGAGGTCTAGTGGTTAGGACCCCGCACCTCCACTGCAGGGAGCCTGGGTTCGATCCCTGGTCGGGGAAGTAAGATCCTGCAAGTCACGAAGCAAGGCCAAAAAAACAAATAAACAACAAAAAAAAAACACACACAGAGATCAGATAGGTAAGTTCCAGGCCACTTACCAAAAACCTCACATACACATTGGTGGATGTACTCAAAACATTTATTTTAAATAGCTTGAGAAGGAAAAAACAAGGCCTGGTATACTTTAAAAAGTTTTTGAGCAATATTGCTTGTGCCAAAGTAAAATTTTATTTTAATAAAGTGAACTGGTTAGTAGCTAAACAAAGACTTTTTTTTTGGCTTTGCAGCATGTGGGATCTTCCCCAACCAGGGATGGAACCTGGGCCCCCTCCAGTGGAGGTGCGGAGTCCTAATCAACGGACCGCCAGGGAAGTCCAAACAAAGACTTTAAAAAAAATTTTTTTTTTTTTGAGAAGAAAATTGAGAACGAGAGGTTATTATATATACAAGTTAGAATCACAGGCAATCAGACCTGGGAGGGACTCCAAAAGCATGGTTGATCTCATCATTTTGTAACAACCAGAAAGGTCAAGTGAATTGCCTCAGGTAGAAGAACAGATGAGACCAAAACTCGGGTCTCCCAATTTCCAGACTGACAAATTTCTCTCCATTATATCCTGTTGCCTCCAAGAAATTGAGGACAACTAAAAATAATCAGATTTAAAATATGTTAATTCTAATAAAGTACTGAATAATCTCATTCTGGACTTGTTAGTAAAGATTTAGAGAGGAAAGAATACAAGCCCTATAAAATTTAAAACAACAGTTTTTATTTATTTTGGGTTGACATGAATTCATGGTACTTAAAAATATAATTGTCATCATCATGGATTTTCCCGTTTTGTAATTCATTCACATGATACTGCCACCTTATTAGAATGATTACTGTGCTACCCCACTAACAACCCTAAAATAGAAGGAAAAATGGAAAGTTGTATACACACGTAACCTAAAATATCATGCTGTCAATAGATGGTTAAAAAATAAACATTTTGGTTTGTCTTGAAACAACCTTCTTGGTCAGAGATATGACCAGAAACCATTGCCGGTCATGCTAACCTTCAACGTGGCAGACAACATTCTTTTGTGAACTCAGGCAGCGGCTATTAAAGGAGTCCTTTGTTTCTGTCCCTCATTTCCACTTCCATCAGAGCCTTACCTGGGATAGTATGCTGTGTAGTTCATGAAGAGCTGGGTGCCTGCTGGGTAGTATGCTGTGGAGGGCTGCAGTGCTCGTGGATTCAAGAGCACAGAGGGCTGATAAATGGCAGCTTCAGGAGGAATAACTGCTGCAGGAGCTGGAAATGTGTAGGAGGGAGGAGACAGGCCTAAATAAGCAAAGAGAGAGACCTTGAGATATATGTGTAGTAGTTGACACACCTGCTAGCACTAAAGCTACAAGGTCACTGTTCCATATATACATTCGAACGAAAGAGACCAGTTCTGTATACTATCCCAAGCATCTTCCTTTTGGTTATATAGATAACACCTAGAAGCAATCTCAAATCTCACACACTCCGTCAACCTAAAGAACGGTTCTTATCCTGAAATTTGGAAAAACCAGTATCAAGTGGACTTTCAAGTCTTCACAACCATTTCATGACACATGATTTTTTTTCCCCCACTCCTAAGTGCCAGTTACCACAAAGTAACTCTTTGAGGAAAGAAACATGGGACAGACTGACATTTAGTGTAACTTCAGACCAAAAGCTGGGTGTTTTCCCCCTTTGAGCACTAGGCTGCTAGTTCATATTGTTATCTACTCTATAGGACAACATGAAGACAGTTATGACAAAACACTATTCACCAGGACCATGTATTATGCCAAAGCATAGACTGTGCTAGAGTAAACTGACCTAAAAGGAGTAGATTAACTCTGGATCATGTACACTTCAAGGCAACCCGGAAGATGGGTTTTTGACGCTAATCTACATCTTCAGACCAGTCTAAAAAATAAAAAAATCCAATCTGGGAGATAACCCTGAAGAAATATATGTGCAAGTCTTCCTGAGAGTCAGTTGATTCAGATTAAATAGAAAGTAGAAAGGATGGAATTCCTTTGTCTTCTGGTTGTGCAACATCTTCAAGGCCCAGTAACTCACTTAAGTCAGACCACTTGCTGGTCACTAGCTTTAATGTGTAGGATGAACACAACTCTCCAAGCCATCTGCACCCAACAGAAGAGATAACTGAGAGGTTGACTGAATTTGGAATTCCTGACTTAATTTTCAAACCTAGAACCACCTAATAGATGTTGCAAATAGCTGAAGCCCACTGGATAATTTTCACAGGAAAATCTCTACTGTCTTTTGCTCTTCTTACGAGCTTCTATATGTCTATGGAGATGAGTGAGTCAGCTGAATATGGGTACATAAACCCAAGACCTGGGAATTCCCTGGTGGCCTGGTGGTTAGGATTCCAGGGCTTTCACTGCTATGGCCCAGGTTCAACGCCTGTCAGGGAACTGAGGTCCTGAAAGCTGTGCGGCACGGCCAAAAAAACCCAAAAACAGACAAATAAACAAAAAAACCCAAGACCAACATATTGATTTCATATTCAATTTTTGGGTACCTCCTTCATACCCATCAAAAATTGCTACATGGTAGATACCTAATGTAGATAATTTTAAAATTATGATCCCTGGCCTAAAAGAGTCCACAAAAAGGACAAACAGAACAAACCGAGGCACCTAAGTCATAAAGAGATTGTCACCTAAAGCGAGTTGGCAGGAAAAAAAAAGTCCAGTAGAACAAGCATATTAGCATGTATAAATTAGAATTCTGATTTTTTTTTTTTTTTTTTTTTTTTGCGGTATGCGGGCCTCTCACTGTTGTGGCCTCTCCCGCCGCGGAGCACAGGCTCCGGACGCGTAGGCTCAGCGGCCATGGCTCACGGGCCCAGCCGCTCCGCGGCATGTGGGATCTTCCCAAACTGGGGCACGAACCCGCATCCCCTGCATTGGCAGGCGGACTCTCAACCACTGTGCCACCAGGGAAGCCCCAGAATTCTGATTTTTTAATGAGTGAACTCTTCCACTAAATTGACAAATGGCCAAATTTTAAATAAAATTTTTAGAAAGTATTAAAAGATATGGAAATATATTTTATGTAAAAATGCATTTAGATTAAAAAAAAATTTTTTTTTTTTTTGGCCACGCACTGTGCAGCATGCGGGATCTTACTTCCCCAAAGAGGGGCTGAAACCGTGCCCCCTGCAGTGGAAGTGCAGAGTCTTAACCACTGGACTGCCAGGGAAATTATTATTATTTTAGGGCTTGTGAGGGGGAAAAGGGAAGAAGTAAAAATCTTACGAAGTCTGTAATGACGACTTTTCCACCAGGAAGAGAGGAGTGAAAGGATATCACAGCAAAAGAATTTGGGTTATACATGATGGAGAAATTCCCTTATCTCATAATGCATGACAGATTATCAGTACAGGAAACTGTAAAAGTTACTGATATTATCAGTGGTTTATGGACAGGAAACCTACAACTAAGATTACATTAAGATATCCACTTAAGCCCAATCATGAATTTTTAAACCTTGATACTCATTAATGATCAACTCTTAGATATCCACCAATAGCAAGCAGCAGATAAATGGAACATTAACAGTTAGGCATTCCAAGGGAAATAAAGGATTAAGCCCTACTGAATGTCCTAGGAATACTACTTTATCAAATAGGTTTATTGGTGTAGATCCCTCTTTACTAGAAAGTGATGTCTTAACGCTCCCCACTTTATTGGAATCAAGCACATAATCCAGTTTACTTTCTCGGTTATCTCTGGACTGTATTCCAAGTGCTACTTTCTTTAAACATACCCAGCATGCTCCCTAACAAGGTATGTCTTACTCAAAAGTGAAAACTTGGTCAGAAAATTCAAGTTTTAAACATCAGATCCCCAAATGTTCCTTAGTCACAAACCAGAACTTGGTCTCCCGACTAAAGGGCTTATTCCTCTCAAACAGGATTCCAGATGGCGTGCACCCAGGTGCCAATGAGCAACAGCATGGCTTGATATTAAGCACTGATCCTGCGATCCAATGGTAACTTTGGCTAATTTATTTACGCATTTGTTTTTTTTTTTTTTTTTTTTACTAACTTGCTCATTCCAGATATCCTGGAGAGCAAGAGGGATGCTCTTCAGGTTATCCTTCCCCCAAAATACTTACTGCTCAAAAAAATTAAAAATGCAAAATGGGCATCAACTCGCCCTTCTTTAAAAAACACAAAACAAAAAAGCTTAATGTGTTGCAGGAAAAAAAAAAGGATCTGTCCATACTTATTTTACCTTTAAATGTTATGTATTTAATATGTAATATTTATTACGTATTAAAATATCTACATAGCCAGGTTGTCTCCCAGAGTCAGTGCTTATCTTGAGCACACTAAGCTTCAGAAATCAAGTGCTTATCACTGGAAAAGCAAGAATATAATTTGAAAGGAAGTATTTGTAGAATCTCTAATTATGGGTGTCCACAACCAAGGTCTTAAATGATTACCAGATACTACCGATTTCAGATGGGAAAGACTTATGTAACCACCTCACCTGCCTTAGAAAGAACCAGGGGCACAGAAAGTTATGAAAGCAGCTTAAGCACCTACCAGCATATAGCGTAGAATAGCGCCAAGACCCAAGAAAAACTTACATGGTAACTTACATGGCGGTGGGGATAAGCCATTTCGATTTAAAGTGCCCCCCATTAACACAAAGTTCATCTCCTCAGCTGAACACTGAAAGACTTCAACATATCTGTCCTTCATGGTTTTTTTATGACACTTCTGTGCAGCCATAAATGCTCTGTCCGCAGACTTCATCTGGATAAAGGCATCTCCTGATGGGCGTCCCTGAGCACGTGGGGGAAGAATAAAAACAAAAGGAGACTGTCTCCTTCAACAAGGAAGTGGTTGCTTACAAAACATGCACAGTGACAATCACCCATAGTACAGACATTTTAGCCATAACATCTGGGTGACAGTATGATCTACTGAAATCAGACTTATGTTTCATCACCTAATCAACAGAATTGCCCACAAAACCTTGAAGAAATAGTTTTGAGAGCTCATAGCTGAATGTGATCCTTTTTGATTTTTATCGATTAGAATTAGATTTATGGACTTTTGAAAACGTCTCCTTGTGACTGCAGTTTCAAAGTAGAGGCTTGTATACTGGGTTTTTCCTTTCTGAAAAGTCCGATTAAATCTTACTCAATTGAGAAAAGCTAGTAACAGAACCAGTATTAGAGCTTTATGCATGCTCCTACATGAAACTGAACAAACCACTGCTCTCTTTTGTCTTTCAAGTCTGTCTCTCACTGACCTGCAACATCCCTTCCCCTTCTCCCTGAAGCCTAGATTGGAATGTGGCTTGTGGATAGGGAAGGAGGAGAGGAATTGGGAGTTGCAAAGCACAGTGAAGGGTGGTGAGAGCTGTTATCATCAGCATTGCTTGGGAGCCCTTCTCTCACCTCTTCCCTTGCATCTCTGTTTTAAACCTTGGCCGACAGATGTTTATAGACATTTCCTCTGTTACTAATAGCTTGCTAAAAATCCTATTTAAAACAAAGCTGGTAGATGTCTGCTCCACAGAACCAGAATGCCTTAGTTTTCTTTAGCATAGACATTTTATGGGAGAGAAAAAAGGCACAACCAGCTTATAAGACTCCTTTTTTATTTTATGGATTTCTTTAAAGTCTCTAAGGGACTAGTTATTGCAAATTATTACCATGCAAGTTACCATAAGAGTTACCATACCAGGGAAGTTAAGGACACCAGGGAAACCCAGTCCAAGATGGAAAACTAACATCTTCGAGGCAGCTAAGAGCTTGTCCATCATCAAAGAAGCATTTCTCCCAAGTGTAGTCAAACAGGTCCCAGGGTCAATGAGAGGCAAATCTGTCTACTGTTGTTAATCATAGAGTAATAGTAGCCCCTAGGTTATTAGAAGTGGTGACTCAGAGAGAACCCAAACAATTCCCTGGTGATGCTGAACTGCGGGGAATTTTATCCAAAACGAATCCCATCAGTGAAGCATGCCGAGAGGACTCCTAGTCAGATAAAATGCTGCAAAGCTTCATATTGACGTGAGAGTTAGAATGAGCATGTGCTGGTGTGGAACACCAAACAGAGGCTCAGTGTTTTCTGATTCCTTGTACCCAGTGGCATGCACTTTCCAGTGAGACAGGATTATGGTTATGAATGCGACCAAATCATCACATGAAAAGAGAAAGTGCAGTTTAGAAAATATTGGTGTTTTTAATACAAACCTATATTCAGACTATGATGCACAGAAAACATCTTATTTTCAAAAATTGATACAACTTCGCTTTTAATAAAGAGTTCCAACATTTTAATTAGAACTACGTGCTTTATGGGTTTTTAAAGTTCTGTCCTGCTTATGATGGCACAAAATACTGGCAAACTGCCCAGCAACTGATATAATTAATTTTATTTAAAAAATGAGAAATACCAAGCCAGGAACTACTTTTAATATGCTTAGAATATATATTGCATACTATAAGAAGCTGATCAGATTTTGATAGAGGATTCTCAACAATTAATTCACTAACACATCTGAGCGCCTTTTAAGATCACATAGTGTTCTAGGTGGTAAAAATACAAGTTATTTTGGAGTTTGTACTCTACTGAATGTAATTTGGTATCTACTATATATATGTGAAATAAAATAAGTCATTTCTAAACAGTCTATGGATACAAAATACTTGGGAGCGCAGACATGCTCATTGGTTTATATATTGTCTATGATTGCTTTCACACTACAGCAGCAGAGCTGCAGACTTCAGTAACTGCAACAGTAAAATGTTGTATTAGACTGGTAATGTATTTGCCTCCTACCCGATGCTATTGATAATTCGATGGATATATGTGATGATGGAATCAGAGCTGAATTTGAATTACCATACCAATGATAGCATTCTTTCCGGAGTTCATCTTAAAGACCCCTTGCATTTATAGTTAAATCTTTCCTTTAAGACTTACTATACAACTGATGAACATTTGTTACCTTTTTATTGGAAGGGTGTATTTAATAAGAATAAGCAAATCAGTTTTCCAGTAAGTGACTTTCTTACCTGGTGATTCAATACCATGTGGACCCCATGAGTCCGAATATCGGTGGAAAATTCCCCCAGAAAGTCCAGGATATCCTCAATTGTGGCTGCATAGGGAAGACCTCGAAGGCGTATACAGTCTCTAATGTTTGTAGGGGGCACAAATTGCTGAGGTAGTACTGGAATAATGGGAGGGGTTGGAAGTGGAATGAGAGGGGCCGAGGAGAATCGATTCAGCACCTGTACTCAAAGCAAAATAGAAGTGGTTTAGAGCCCTGCTACTCCAATGTTGTCTGCAGACCAGTGCTGACATCCCTGGAGAACTGCTAGAAATGCATAATCTCAGCTCCACCCTGACCTAGTCTATATGAATCTGCAGTTTAACAAGATCCCCAGGTGATCCACAAGCATGTTAAAGTTTGAGAAGCACTCGTGGAGAAAGTAGTTCATGCTTTTCAGCTGGGAAAGCATGATACCAACTTTTGTGAGATGCCTGCTGAGGTATACACCACACACAACACAATGCACTTAGATTAAGGACTTATCCACCTGGACAAATGTCTCACTATCTGCCTTGAGACAATCTGTTGCTTTTATAAGAATCGGGACATACTGTTAAAATGTGGACTTATGTACAACCTATTAGATTTCATTTCACTAGGGTTTCTCTCAATATTGTCTTCACATTCCACCTCCAAACCCAAGAAATATACAGAAAATGACCCAGCAAAGTAACGACAGTCAAACAGTGACTGTATTATATTAAAATATGTCACATTTATAATGATGTATAAAGCAGAAGGCAGAATGGCTGGGTAATGTAAACCTGAAAAAAATCAATTAGTGAAAATAAAAATAATCATGTGAATTTGAGACAGTGGCAAAACAGCGGATCTTGAATATACATATATATATATTTTTAAATTTTTTGGCCACACTGCACAGCATGTGGGATCTTAATTCCCCAACCCGTGCCTCCCTGCACTGGAAGGCGGAGTCTTAACCACTGGACAGCCGGGGAAGTCCCTTTGACTACCTTTTAAATTCACGGAATCCTGCTATCTTGAGAATGGATGCCAGGTCAGGCACATTTTGGAGAAAGAACTGCTCCCAGGCAAAACTCATGTTACAAGGCTGTTGTCTACTTTTGTCTTAGTTTAGAATATGCCTACTAGTTGATAATACGAGGAGGTCCTTGTGCAAATGCCGTGTGTGGAATCCCCAGGATTTCTGAACCATTTACCACTGCAGCCTTTATCAGCTCATAACTAAAAATATAAGACAATCAATGAACTCCCCCCAAATTGCCCTAATTTCCTCACTCACAGCCTGTCCAGTTGCTATCTGAATAAGAGGTGACAACAATCAAAGCGTAAACACAACACAGCCAAAGAGAAAGCGAGACTTTAAGAAACTATGCGAACAATTCAGACACAGTACAAACATTAGGGGGGAGAACACGAATAGAAAATAAATGTTATAAACAAACTTGGGACAGGAAATGGTCTAGCACCTACAGTGCCTGCCAAATAGGAGATCAGTAAAATGTTATTGAATGAAGTGATTATTATTAATGAAAAGAAGACAGTGCAAAGTCTATGACTACTTCAACACTTATTAAATAAATTATTAGAGATGGGAGGCTGGAAAGCGAAAGTTCACCCACGCTCAAAACCACCTATGGCTGAGTCAAACAGAGAAAGCATACTCTACAACCAAACCAATTAAGGTACAGTAGCCAAGGCTCTGTATGATTCTAGGGCATGATTTCCATGAAACTGTTCTTCGAATTAAAGATCTAAAATAAAAATCTCATTTTTCCCCTTTAGTTTGGGGTGTTTGAAGTCTAAAGCATGCTCAGCATACTTTAGAGATTCAGAATTTATGATACTCATTTTCAACAAAGTACAGAATTGTTTAAACTACAAGAATGCTCATAGCTTAGGGTTCAAGAATACCAGTACAGGGACTTCCCTGGTGGTCCAGTGGTAAAGAATCCGCCTTCCAATGCAGGAGACATGGGTTCGATCCCTGGTCAGGGAACTAAGATCCCACATGCCGCAGGGCAACTAAGCTTGTGCGCCGCAACTACTGAGCCCGTGTGCCACAAAATACAGAGCCCACACACTCTGGAGCCTGCACGCCATAACTAGAGAGAGAAAACCTGCAAGCCACAACTACAGAGAAGCCTAAGCACTGCAACGAAGAACCGGCGAGCCACAACGAAGATCCCGCAAGCCGCAATGAAGGCCCGACGCAGCCAAAAAAAAAAGAAAAGAAAAAGAAATAAGAGTCAGTGTCTGAACTGCTTGCAAAAAAGACCAAAGGAATCATTGAAATGACTATGTTCTACCATGGAGCCAAGTACAATAAGTTGAAGAGCCATGTGAAACAGTCTATAGGATCTCAGGTGCAAAGGTAATACTAACTGACCCTTGAAGAGAAATGTTCAGCTGGTAAGTCAAGAAGAATAGCTGAAAGGCTTGAGACCCTACAGATGGTTTTATGCTTGGATCTTAGTGTGTTTTCAGGAGCTGACTGTCCCATCTGTGCCTCAAAAACAGCGCTGAATTCTGAAAGGTAGTAACAGGACAAAAGGACAATTTGCACTGTCACCAGCAATATGGAACTGATCAAGTCTTTTGGGAAATAAATTTGGCAAGACATTAAAGCCTTAAAAGCTCACACCCTAGATCCAGTTCTAAAGAAATCAATGAGAAATTGACAGATAGGGACTTCCCTGGTGGCATAGTGGTTAAGAATCCGCCTGCTAATGCAGGGGACACGGTTTGATCCCTGGTCTGGGAAGATCCCACATGCCGCGGAGCAACTAAGCCCGTGCACCACAACTACTGAGCCTGCTCTCTAGAGCCTGCGAGCCACAACTAATGAAGTCTGCGCACCTAGAGCCCGTGCTCCGCAATAAGAAAATCCACTCCAATGAGAGGCCCCGCGCACTGCAATGAAGAGTAGCCCCCACTCGCCGGAACTAGAGAAAGCCCGCGCACAGCAACGAAGACCAACACAGCCAAAAATAAAAATCAATTAATTAAAAAAAGAAGAAATTGACAGATAAGCATGTTTACCTAGAAATTTCTTCTGATAGAAAAAAACCCAACCCAAATGTACAATAGAATTAATAATTATATGCCCCTGTGAAACACAGTATTAACTTAAAGATTAAAATTTTCAGACATGAGTAAACTTTTGAAACCGAATACAAAAGTACATCTACAGCAATATTCCAGTTATATAAAAACACAGTATTTTTGTGTGTATATTAACATAACAGTGGCTATCATTTGGTTACAGAATAGATATTTTTCATGCATTTATACTTTCTGTAATTTCCAAGTTTTATTTTAACACAATGAATAATGTATTATTTTCAGAAATAAAGAATAGGAACTATATTCAATACCTTGTAATAACTTATAATGGAAAAGAATCTGAAAAAGAATATATATATGTGTGTATAACTGAATCATTGCTGTATACCTGAAACATTGTAAATCAACTATACTTCAATTAAAGAATAAATTAATTTTTAAAAAAAGAAAGAATAGAAATAACGCAAAGCCACCAACATGCTCTTAAAAACCAACCTGCTGAACTTCAGCTGCTGTGCTCCTGAAGAGTTCAATGTATCTTTTACCCAACAAGTCCTTATGCTTCCTCAATGCGTTCTGTGCATATTCCTCACAAGCAAAGAGGACAAAAGCGTCCCCTGTTGGCCTACCATCTGGGTACGTAACAAAGAGGATGCCTTCCTTCCCCCCAGTGATGGGGCAATGCTGTCCAAAGAAGGCCACCACTTCATCAGCTGTGGCCGTGAACGGGAGCCCCCGCATGCGGACAATGACTTGGTTTTCCTTGGAGAGAAACTGGGCGACCTCATTGGATGTACCTAGGGAACACAAATATCAGGAAGCACAGGGAGAAGTGGTTAAGACATCAACTTTACCAAATTTAAAAAAGTAAAATTTTTGGCAATGTCTTTAATTCATAAGTCCCACACTCCCATATGAATTAATAACATCCCAGGAATCAGAATCCTCTTCCCATAAATTTAAAACTTTCCCCCTACCATTTTCATAAAACACCCCTGTTCATATAGGAAGGTAGCCATACAGTTACATCATGGACCAACCACCACATTCTTCTCAAGGAGAGGCAACTAGTCATGGTGGTTAAGGGCACAGGCCCTGGAACTAGAAATGTCTGGGTGCAACTGTGGCTTTACCATTTACCAAGCTATGACCTCAGCCAAGTTTAACCTCTGTATCTCAGTTTCCTCATCTGTAAAATGGGAGTAAAATTACCTACCTCATAAATTATGAGAATAAGTTATTACATAGAAAGCTCTTTAGTGATTTTTGGTATTATTTTCCTGATTACTTTTTATGAAGAAAGGTCCAAACGTACTCAAGTAGAGAGAATAATGAATATACTTAGCAGCCAGTTTCAACATTTATCAACACTCTGCCAGACATAAAGCATTTTGTACAGTGCTGCAGCAAATACTCAAATATACATCCTTTACTAGTAACATTTTCCCTAAGCACAAATTCTTATCGTACTGCGCATATACCATGAAGTCCCAGGCACTGATGTGGACGTTAACTCTGCCATCTGCAATGTTATCTGCCATGGAACCGCAGGACCACAGCACCTCCAAATATACTTTATCCCCAACCAATATCAAACAATGGAAACACTATTAACCTTGAAGCTCTGAATTGGGAAGCCTTGGTTTATCTCAAGAAAAAAGTGCAAGAAATATACCAGCACATTGTATAAACAGCATATTGTTACTACAAGTTTTACAGTTGCAAAGATTTTTAACAGGACTATATAATGAAGGGATATAAATGTTCTCTGTATTTAAGTGAAAATCACCTTAGTATATTTCGGCAATAGGTGTCAAAAGCCCCTTAAAAGGTCCACCCACATTCTCTGAATTAGCTATCCTATTTTTAGAGATTTATCCTAATGAGCGGCACATACAGAGATACAAAAATATTCACTGCAACATAGAGTGAAATGGAGGTAAGCTCTAAATGCCCAATAGGATTGTTTTTTAAAAAAATTATGGGACATATAATACTGTACAGCATTTAACATTTAAGAAATTTGGGTAGCATAAGAAGATATTCATAATATACTAAAAGGAGAAAGGAAGTTAAAACAATATGAGCAGAAAAATAGGAACTTACAGAGTAGGTACACATATAGAAAAACATCTGTTGGACCAACCACAGTTAACATTTTTTATGCATCTGTTATTTTTAGGTTTTAAAGTTATGAATCACTCAAGAATTAGAAAATGACTTTATCTGTTCCCACTTCTTTCTGACCGTGTTACTACAAACACCATATATTCTAAAATACTAGAAGCCAGAATGCTACCATGTTCCCGGCCACTGATGAGTAAAGGAAGTTAAGAGAAAAACTAGAAGCAGATATGCAACAATTCCAGATATTCTGATATGGCCGTTTGAAAGTAGTTTTCAGACCATTTAATTTCTTTCATGAACTACTCTTTCCCTTTGTACATGACTTTATATGACCCTTTGACCTTTGTATAGCACTATTTTTAATGGCTATTTAACTACAGTTGGTTGATTCAAGCCTTAGGGCAAGCATTACACATTACACTGACACTACTGGATATTTCTTCCTCCTATTAAAAAAAAAGTCAACTTTTATGTTTCGTTGGGAATAAATGACCCTATTTATCTACCATTCATGACCCTATTTATCTACCTTTGCTATATAAGTAAAATTTTAGATTCTTCTTATTATAGCCACATTATATAAAAGGTACTCACCGCCAGCAATTTTAAGAAAATCTTCACCTGTTGCTTTGTAAACCTAAGAAAAGAAAGGGAAATTAAATACAGTTTCTGAGCCTTCTGATATGAACACTCATTCAAGATGCCAGGGTGGTCAGGGGGTCACATGTCAGGTTGTGAGCACATACCTCAATGTACCGGGTCCCCATGTGATGTTTGTGCCTCTGGAGTGCTAGGTCTCTGTGCTCCTCACTCACAAACCTAACCAGAGCTTCTCCGTTCCTTCGACCCTGGGCATTCAGACAAAGTGCTGCACCTCCCCTTTGAAATTAACAGAACAGAAAGCAATAGGAAAAAAAACAAACAGTGAGGAGAAAATGACAGAAAATCTATTATCCCTTTGGGATTGTTAAATAAAATAGAGATTAAGGAAAACCAACTTGGCAATATTGAGTCCTTTGAAGAATCTTGCAATATCTTGATCCGAAGACTGCCATGGCAAACCTCGTGCCCTGACTACTGTGTTGTCATCAATAAGTTCCATCTTGCTGCTGCGGATTCAAGCAAAACGTCAGGCTGCATGATTAATGCTAGGCAGTCTGACCTATGACCCCCAGAAGACAACTGGCCTATTGACACTTGAGGTATTATTTCTTTGGAGTTCAGACAGACTTGTAGTACTGCCCAACTTACTTCATAACCTCAAAAATTATCTGGGCACAGTTCAAAGTATTCTTTAGGTGGTTTACTATACAGAGGCAACTGCCCACGCCAGTTCAGCACAGCTTGCTCACCCAGCAAACCACCTATCAGCTGAGTTGCTACTTCCTTGTTCTCAAAAGAACGCAGCAACAATCCATAGGAAGTAAAGTTCTCCCAATACTCTCATGGCCGGTAAGTTCCTACAGCCGAGAAGGATGGGTTTAAATTCCTTCTCTGATCTGGCTAGTACACCAGTGGGGTTTAAATCCAGTTTGACAGCAAAACTTAAGATCCACCTAAAGCTGGTAATTAACCCACATGGGTCATGTGTGCACATGGTAAGAAGTCTGCCATTACACTATCTCCCCTATCAAACGGAGGCATCACAGAGAGCCTTTATGGAAATGCTTGGGAGTTCCCACACCTTAATGAGTCATTTGTAAATCATCTATTCTATATTTTGACACCTTCTGATGTTCTATTCCTCTCATATTTATATTTTCAGTACTCCTAGGACATTTCCTAATGAGTCACTTTCTCCACAACTAAATAGGCCTCAACATCTCTCTTATGGGCAAACATGTCAGAAGTTTCTGTTCACTTCAGGCACCAAGCAATCTCATGAAATTCACTGCAGTGATTTACAAACTTAAATAGGTCAACTTGTGATCACAGAGATACCACCATTTCATACTTCTCCCCAGTTATTTCCTTTGCTTTAAAGTAGGAGCTGATAGAACGTACTTAAAATTATCTCAGTAAAAACCTTGTGAACTCTTTTAAAGCCTATGATTTTTTCCTTTGGAAGTTTTCCAGTGAGGATGGACAGTTCAGAGAGGCTAAAATCAGAATCGCAGACACAAACAACACAAACTTATGATGGACCTAAAGTCATAGTGATTAGGATACAAATATTTCATTAAATGTTAATCCCAACATCCAAGCTTACTTTAAAATACAATCTTCTGTAACAAATGACCTGTTATTTAAAAATGGATACCCAAAAGGTTTAGTAAAGTTACTAAAATATAACAGGAGTTAAATATCACGATATGAATAAAAACACATTAAAAGGCTCAAATGGAATAGTATTCAAGTACTTACCAAGTGCCACTTTCAAATTTGTAATTTACTCTTTCTGGATCTGAAAACCTGTGATCTAGAATGAGAACATACAAGTCATCATTTTAGCTATCAGGGAGACAAAGCCGAGGGGGAGGGTGGTGGCGATTCAGAAGTGTAGGAGAGGGAAAGTAGATGGGATCAGATACTAGGCCCGCATTGTTACAACACCAATACTTACTATAAGGGTCTGAAATCATTGCTAAAATTATATTTCCCATATCTTCAACTTGACAGGCTCCATACCGGGAGGCTGAACTATTCTTCTCGAAATTTAAACCTGGGAGATTAAGTTAAGGCAACATTTTGGGGAGGTAAAATGAGGTTGCTTTTACCCAAAATTAAACTCTCATGGAGCCAAGAAGCCAAGTAAAACGCATCTTGATTGACAATTCTTTGAAATCTCAGAATAGCTGCTTCCCATCAGTCTGGACTTCACCCAGGCTTCCTGAAGTGTCCAATTGCCCTATTGGGCTAAGATGGCCAAATCAATCCTGTCCTGAGGATTACCAGGAATAATAATACCGGGAATAAAATGTTTATTGAGTGGTAGCAAATGCATGAATATTGAGCACTTTAGCGTCAAACCATGAAGCGTACAACAAAGTTAACAGAATTCCTACCCTGTCTTTACAACACACACAAGGCAATGACCATGCTGACTTAAAGATACAGTTACATCCTTCAAGACCACAAGGTATTAAATGACTTTTTTAAGCCCAATGTTCAAAACACTTCAGATTACTGAAAACATGTCTGACTCCATTTTTATCCAGAACTCCCTTCTAGAAGATTTCTGGAACCCCGTAACACACCCATCTTGGATGACAGCAAATGCTTGTCCTTTTAGAGTAGATGTGTAGAAACGGTTCAAGCACTCAGAGACAACAATGGCTAATGTAGCTTTTGATTAAGTGAGTACACTGTTTGGGTAAGCCAGGAAACATGGCTTTTAAAGAAATGCATGGCTCAAGTTGGGTTTGAGGGTGCAACCAGAAAAGATTTCCATCAAGTTCTGCCTAAGTTTTATAATGTAGTACAATGCACATAACAAATAATACTATGGAACTCTATCTTTTCTCGAGTTTAAAATGAAAACAGCCATCTGAGTGGTGGTTATTAAGACGTTTGCCTTATTTTATAAAAATGTTTCCTGACTGGTATTTTGTAAGAAGGGTAAAATGTGAAGACAAATATTAAGAAAAAGTCGGTAGGTACTATTTTACTGCAAACAAAAAGGATACAATGTAAAAACAACTCAGGGATTTCTCCCCACCAAGAATTATAGCCAGTCTTCTGAATGAGTAATATTCTATTCTCAATTCAAAATTCCTTTCTATTTCATCCCCACAGCTTCCTCTTGTCTTTCTCCAGTAAAGAGACATGCTAAGCAAATTCATTTGTGTGTCATCTCTCAACCGGTTACATTTCTCTGTCATTAAATATGCTGCATGTAGAAAGGCAGCCATATGTTTCTTGGCAAATTACTTAACCCCACTAAACTTCAGCTTACCTGTAAAGCCAAAGCTGTGATAATCTTTACCTCCCTGGGCTCTTGTGAAGATTAAATGAGATAAAACAAGCCCAGGACACAACGCATACGTGATGCTCTCCCTGCTCTTCCTAGAACCCTCAGGTGATCAACTTCCATAACTTATGATAATCACACTTTAAGAGGGTCACATTTATGACTAAAAAATCTGAACTCACCAGATGCCTATTTGTAGGCTCACAGGATAATCATCAAGCTAAAATGGTGGATGATTTCTGCATTTCCCCCTGCAGTCCCGCCCTTTACATCAATCATCTAGTGATAAAATAAATGTGCTCCCCACTGAGGGATCAGAAAATCAATCCCAAGAGATGTTCAAGCAACAGAGCAATGACCACTGACTGGGGTCATTAAAATGATTTTCCTTGGGAAGCTGTACTATGAAGTATTTATTAATTCAGCGCCATTTTCAAAGAACATAATGATAGGACAGAAAAACTGGAGCCAAAGGATGAAGATGCTTTAGGGAGACAACTGCCCTAAGTTTTCTGGGGAGATGGGAGGGACTTTATGGATCCTTACAGAACTAAGAAAGAAGAGCTGTGACTAGCTATAGTTTATCATGTAAACTCTGCCACCAAATGTCTGGAACCCTGCATTCTAATAACACTTTCAGCCTTATAAGGGCGTACAATGAAGTAAAGAGAAACATATCCAAGGAATGGAGACCAATGCCATTGTATAAGCCAGTGTTTCTCAACCTCAGCATTAGTGGCACATAGGGCAGATAATTTTTTGTTGGGGGGTGGGGCAGTGTCCTGTGTACTATAGGATTTTTAGTAGCATGTTGACCTCTACCTACCTCCAGTAATAACAATTAAAAATGTCTCCAGGGCTTCCCTAGTGGTGCAGTGGTTCAGAGTCCGCCTGCTGATGCAGGGGACACGGGTTCGTGCCCCGGTCCGGGAAGATCCCACATGCCGCGGAGTGGCTGGGCCCGTGAGCCATGGCCGCTGAGCCTGCGCGTCTGGAGCCTGTGCTCCGCAACAGGAGAGGCCACAACAGTGAGAGGCCCACATACAGCAAAAAACAAACAAAAACAAAACAAAACAAAAAATATGTCTCCAGACATTGTCAAATGTCCCCAGGTGGGTAAAACCCAGCCCAGGTTGAGAACCGCAGGTATAAGCCAACATCTCCCAAGAGTGGCAACTTAACCCCTTGCCATCTATTGATTCAGAGGCAACTTTTACATGTAGGAGACCATTACCAGATAGAAATTTTGAAGAAATCTGACCAAGGAAACACTGCATAAGGACCAACCTGATGCTGTGGCAAAACCCCTATCAGCAGAGACAAACACACACACACACACACACACACTCACGCAAGCACGCATACCCTACACCGTAAGGAACATGGATGAAAACACAGCAAGAGTCAACCCTTGATCCTCACCCTATTTTTGTGCAGCCCAGAGAAAAGTACGGCTTTTACATTTTTTAAAAGATTGTAAAGAAAGAATGAGCAGAGACTGTACGTGGCCTGCAAAAAAACTAAAACATTGACGCTTTAGCCCTTTACTGAAAAAGTTTGCTCACTTCTGACCTAGAGGAATGAAAATTGCCGAAAACAGAGAATGCAACAGGAACGTTTGCCACATCGTAACTTTCTATCCCAAAACAGAATCTTGGGGAAAAATTAAGCTTTGAAGGAACTGGAAACTATATTCAATTCAAACAAGTTTTTTCTCCTCTATCAATGACAAGAGACATAAACTTTCTCACCTTTGCTCAGGTAACTCCCCTATAAAATCCTCTTATCCTCTTAATCCCTTAACCAAATTAGACCATGGATCACTCCCACTCAGCACCAAAGTCTTCCCTAACTGCTCTAGGTCACAACCATCAAGTTAAGAGTTGATTAGATACTATTCCTATAAAATATTACTCTCTTCAACTGTATTATGCATTTCCTGAGCACAGGTCCGCTTTCCTCTGATCTCTTTCCATCTACCACAGCACCTATTACTTCTAAGACTCTACTGACGTAATGATGGCATTTACTACACACCATTTTGTGCTAAACACTGTCTATTTCCTCCTATTTTTACAGTAGCCCTGCCAGGTAGATAACAGTAAAACCAAACAGATGAAACTAGGATTGAGAGAAGTTCTGTAACTCATTCAAGTTTCCCAGCTCTGATTTGACAATGTGTCTGTAATTCCCTGCACCAAGATAAGAAGTTTTGCTTAATTTGTTTTGTTTTGAGCAATAGTTTGTGAGAAGCTTTCTAAATGTATGATATGAAAGCCAAGTGAAAAAGCAACAACGTAAAGTATCCT
The DNA here is from genome assembly GCF_949774975.1 of Lagenorhynchus albirostris. Lineage (NCBI taxonomy): Eukaryota > Metazoa > Chordata > Mammalia > Artiodactyla > Delphinidae > Lagenorhynchus > Lagenorhynchus albirostris. The sequence goes on along the minus strand of NC_083111.1, from coordinate 40,872,053 downwards.
GTCTCTGTAGAATAGATTTGTAGCTGAAGATTTTACTGGTCTACTTTTTAAATTAAGAATACGTTCTAGACATTGGGCTAACTTGGTCCCACGTAACACGTCCCAACATGTTTCCCTTCAAGTCATCACACACCAGGAAGATCAGCAGCTCTAAGCTCCCAGCAACTTTTAAAAGTCACCCAACCTCCTGCATGCCCAAACCACCCACCCACTCACACCACTGTCTTCAGAAGGTTCATTCAGTTTTTCATAATTCTTACCAGAATGTAGCATGAACAATAAATAAACGGGAGTGAGAAAAAACTTTTAGTACCAATTCTTTCTCCTATCAATTTATAATTATATATTGAATTACTTGCTGCACGTCTGATCTTGAGAGAAGGAAAGATGAGTCTGTGCCTCCTGATTTATGGTTGTCATGCAACTTAGTCATTCTGCCCTTGAGGCAGCCACAACAGCACCAACAGGCTTAGCCAGCTTTGCAATGAGAAACGCCATGAGGAAACGAGGAAGAGTAAAGCCAGATATGGTGGGAACAAAATGAGCATGTCAGGATACAACTGAGCAAATGGCTGCATTTACACAGAACTTAGACAAGTCCTGAGACTTCGCCTATAGTTGAACAGAAGGAACGTTTCCTCAGTGCCACAAAGTCCATCAATATTAACTTATCCATTCAAAAGAAGTTACCTTTTCTGACTGCGGAAAATGGACACATTTGGTTTCAGAACACTCAGTTTTCCCAGGTAAATAACCTCTCTTTAAAAGTAAGTTCTTAGTTTCTATCTAAAAGAAGCATACATAGGGGGCTTCCCTGGTGGTCCAGTGGTTAAGAATCCACCTTCCAGTGCAGAGGATGCAGGTTCAATCCCTCGTTGGGGGACTAAGATCCCACATAGGGCATCTGAGCCCACACGCCGCAGGGCAACAGGGCACAGGGCAACTGAGCCCACAAGCCACAGGGCAACTGAGCCCACACGCCGCAACGACTGAGCCCTCAAGCCACAACTAGGGAGCCCGTGTGCCACAACTACTGAGCCCGCACACTCTGGAGCCCACACACCATACCTAGAGAGAAGCCTGTACACCGCAACTAGAGAAGATCCCATGTGCCACAACTAAGACCCAACGCAGCCAAAATAAATAAAAATTTTAAAATAAATAGAAATAGGGCTTCCCTGGTGGCGCAGTGGTTGAGAGTCCGCCTGCCGATGCAGGGGACACGGGTTCGTGCCCCGGTCCGGGAAGATCCCACATGCCGCGGAACGGCTGGGCCCGTGAGGCATGGCGGCTGGGCCTGCGCGTCTAGAGCCTGTGCTCCGCAACGGGAGAGGCCACAACAGTGAGAGGCCCGCGTACAGCAAAAAAAAAAAAAAAAAAACAGGTTCTAGGGACTTTTGCAGCGGTCCAGTGGTTAGGACTCCATGCTTCCACTGCAGGGGGAAGGGTTTGACCCCTAGCAGGGGAACTAAGATCCGTCAAACCTGCCGCATGGCCAAATAAATTAATTAATTAATTAATTAAATAAAAAACAGGTTCTATAAATAACCTGCTATATTTTAAAATGAGCTTTGAAAGAAGCAAATCAAGAATGCCAGTGTAGGGACTTCCCCGGTGGTGCAGTGGTTGGGAGTCCGCCTGCCAATGCAGGGTACGCGGGTTCAATCCCTGGTGCGGGAGGAGCCCACATGCCGCGGAGCAACGAAGCCCGTGTGCCACAACTGCTGAGCCTGCGCTCTAAAGCCCATGAGCCACAACCACAGCTCCTGAAGCCCACATGCCTAGAGCCTGTGCTCTGCAACAAGAGAAGCCACGGCAATGAGAAGCCCACGCACAGCAACGAAGAGTAGACCCCGCTCGCCATGGCTAGAGAAAGCCTGCATGGAGCAACGAAGACCTAACGCAGCCAAAAATAAATAAATAAATAAATATTTTTTTTAAAAAAAGAAAAAAGAATGCCAGTGTAAAAGAATGCAACTAAGAGCCAAAGCAACAAAAACTTTCTTTATACCAGTAATAAATGCTGGGGAATCTAAAACCATAGTTTTAACTCTATTCCTCAGAAGCTTACTCTTTCCAACAGGGGGAAAAACAAACCAAAAAAGCGAGATCCATCCTACCAAATATTACTTCAGGAGGTATTATTGTTAACAAAGCGCAAAACTGACAAGTCAATTATACCTTCGAAGAAATAAGGTAGAAGTAGGAACTAATGCAAAAAAAAAAAGATAAAAATTTCTACTTTAGAAAAAGACATTTATATGGCATAAATAAATTAGGAAAGGGAGACTCCATGATAATGTCTTCCAAAGTCTTCTAAAACAAAAAAACTATCCTGAAATTCCGAAACTCACATTTTAAAAGTAAATTATTTTATAATCAAAATAAACCACACAAAATTAACATAACAACTCTGAGTGCTGGCCGAGAATATACAGTATTTCTAGTCACCTAACGTATTACAGACCACATACCAGAGTATTCGCCAGTTTGGCTCACATCATACCGATGTGGTGCCAAAGATCATTTCTTCCCCCCTCTAGCCAACAAGGTCAACTACTAACCCAACTTAACCATACACTTGGTGATACTTAAAATCCCTTTCATACGCAAAAAGGTGCCAAGGAGGATTCAGCATCTGCGTCCACTTTCTAAGAGCAATGAAGGTTTTGCGACTGCAAAGGCCCAGTTCAACTAGTCATAACAAATAAGCACATAAGTGCAGAATGAACCACACTCGCACACACTATTTTTACTTATGGAGAAGCTAAACCCTGAAGCTTACCTGTACTAACATGTAGCTGATGTTTTAAAAGATCTATAACCAGTCTCACGAAAGATTAGGAAAAAATTCTTTAGGCGTAAGATAGTTTAGATAAGGTCTTAAATTAATAAGGAAGTCCTTTCAGAGTCTTTGGCAGATGGCTTTCTTCTTTGGAGACATGCTACAACCCAGTCGACACTGGAGAGCACACAGTAGGGCAGGCAGTGGCTGAGTGGTTTCATGTACTAGCTCATTATTCCTTGCAGTAGTTATGCCCATTTTAAGATGGGAAAACTGGGGCTGAGAGGTACAGTAAATTCATCCCCAGTAAATCTGACTCCAGAGCTCGTGTTCTTAACCACTCTGCTAGTAAGGCTATTATCTCCATCTTTAATATATGGGAAAAACCTGCCCTCGTCACTGTGTCAGTAGCACGCCCACAGAAACACATATCGTATACCCCCAACAAGAAGTGGTGAAACACAAACACAGGGAAAGACACACACACCCCTACTAACACTTGGATGGGTAGACAAGAGTGGTTTAGTGATTTTTTTTTTGCCTTGTTAATGGAAAGCTGCACTAGTGAAACGGCATATGCTTATAATATCAAACAGCACATATGGATGCAATACCCTACAACTAGATTGAAATTTTACAAAATTAACTTCCCTTTTCTCCTGAATAGTTTAGTCTCAGGAAACATAGACTATAAATTTATAAGGGAGATAATCTATTTAAACAGCCAACCCCACCCTCAGATAATCTTTATAAATTCTAGAATATTATCCCCTAGTTAACAAGCAGACTGTTTGCAGTCAGACTCAGGTTCAAATGCTGACACTTCTAACTTAAGATAAAATCTCTAAGCCTCAGTTTCCCTAGCTATGAAAAGGGGACAATACCTCCTCCACTGGGCTCTTGGGAGGCTACTGATGGGATAAATAGTGAGCACCCAGTTGATAGACAGTTCTCTTCTTTCACCTGCTCTCTGGACAAGGCCATACTTCATTTAAAATGAGTTCTTAGTAAAGGCTTGGCAAAATGAAATAAACACAACGGCAGAGGTCTTGATCAAGGAGAATAAATCAGCTCATGAGTTACAAAGCTAACAAAAAATAGGTTAAGAAACCAGGAGGAAGTAATTCCATCCAATACCGTTGGGGGAAATAGGTTTGTTTTTTTTTAAAAAAACAGATAAGTCATTATACAAATAGCTTCATAATCAAAATGTACTTTCAGCAGGGGACAACTAGCATTAATTTCCCCAAGGGACCTATGATAAATTTCCTTTAAAAAAAAAAATCACATGGGCCCCAATTCCTATCATCACACCCTCACCACCTCACATGATTAAGTAAAAAGCTTACAAAATGCCACCCACATTTCACCTGCTAAATGAGGTCTTCTTTCCAGCTAGGACTGCATAACTCAAAGCAGGTAACAAAACTGCAGCTGGAATAACTCAGAGAGGATCAACTCTAACACCAGAAATGTTTTAGAACCAACACAAGGACAAAAGAGGAACATATGTGCTAAAATAAGAACGAAGACTGCATTCAAGAAATGCCTAAACCTTTTCTTTTATCAAAGTGGTCATACTACTTCATTTACATAGCACCCACGGTTCACAAAGCTTTCACTGGGGACTACCTGAGATGAAAGTGAGGCTTGGAGAAGGCCAGTAACTTTCCCAAGGAAGCAAAGCTGCAAATTCTTACTTGTTCCTTTCTGAGGGTTGGCAAGAGCCTCTCTCCCTCCCCCGCTGGTTACCTGGTGGAACAGGTAATCCCTCTGGAGCAAATGACTCTCCAGCTACTTGGCAAAACCATCAAGGATGCGTAATGAGTACCTTTATGTTTCCAAATCCAGTGCCATTTCCATATTAGAAAGGAAAATGTTTAGTGGTCTGAGAGAATTGGACAGCTCTTTAGTTCAGACGTTGTAGAAATCCTCTGCACAGTCAAATCTGGTATGATTGTCTTTGACCTGAGGAACTAGTTTGATGGCCAGGTCAGGGAAATAATGAATCCTCTGACTAAGAGTCATAAAGTAACTGATCACAGCAGCAACATAAAACTAAAACCACAGATAGAAAGGCTTAACAACATTTCTTACCTGTTAAATGGGAAAGAAGTATGCAAATAAAACACTAATAAAAACATTTAAGATTAAGATCCACTTTGGGGGGAATTCCCTGGCAGTCTAGTGGTTAGGACTCCACTCTTGCACTGCAGGGGCCATGGGATCCTTCCCTGGTCGGGGAACTAAGATCCCCACATTCCATGCGGTGCGGCCAAAAACAAAACAAAAAACAAAAATCCACTTTTTGATTGGCAATAAGACTAAAAAAGCTAAGACTTCCAATGTAAGTCCAAAGAAACTAGGCTAAAATTAGGCTGTTTTAAAATAAACAGAAAAATTCCCTAATTTTTCAATGAATGCATTACTTAATGGTCATGAGATCCTTCCTCAAATGTCAGGTGTTATATGGCTGAAATGAAGGCCAGCTTAGCTTTATTCACAATTCACCTGTTTACTGTAGTCAAATATTTCTGATTTTCCTCTCCATGGTACTTGAAAAATAAAACTGCCAACAAACAGTTACAGAGCTAAGATAAAAAGGAATGACAGAAAAAATAATCAGCATAGCTTACCCATTCACCTTAGGTCACCTTTAAGGGCAGACAATGCAAAAACTATATAAAAGTATATAGTACTTTTAAAAAGTACGTATACATTGTGCAGGTAAGACAGCATAGAGCAAGTAAAAAGCCCAGGTTACCATACTGAAGATGTTTACTAACAACCCCAAATCGTTTATACGTGAAGCTCTTAAGAAGAAACCAAGGAGAAAAAAAATAGGTAACCTTTTAACAAGCTCTCTGAACTGTGAACACATTGAGAAAAGCGAAATACCTAAATATAAGAACCTCTTATTTGTAGCTATGGAAATTTTTACTAATATCTGACCTACGATTACTAGGGAAAGATTTTCTTTGCTAAAAGAGAAAACAGAGCAGTCAGGGATAAACGGTTCTTAATATACTGTCTTTCCTACTCAAGTTGTCTTTTTCTAAATTAACTTATTACACTTTCCCTTCAATATCTACTAACACTTTGCCAGAATTTTTCATTCTCTATTTTGTACCAGCACATTAAATGGTTTCGCATTTGCTATAGATGGGATTGCGTCCCTCCCCAAAATTCATGTGTTTAAGCCCCAACCCCCAATGTGACTGTATCTGGGGATAGAGTATTTAGGAGGCAATTAAAGTTAAATGAGGCCATAAGGAAGGAGCCCTAATCTGTTAGGCCTGTGGCCTTATAAAGAGAGGAAAAGAAAGATACCTCTCCCAACACTCCTGGCCATGCCACTCCCCCTACCCGCCATGTGAGACACAGGGAAGAGGCAGCTATCTGAAAGCCAGAAAGAGCCCTCACCAGAAGTCAACCATGCTGCCACCCTGATCTTGGACTTCCCATACTCCAGAACTGTGAGAAAATAAATATCTGTTGCTAATAAACCACCCAGTCTATGGTATTTGTTATGGCAGCCTGAGCTAATTCATACAGCATTTAAACCAACAAAACACATAGCAAGTTTTTCTACTGTCCCAACCTTCTAATGAAACTTGTAAGAATTCACTCAAATGCGCTTATTCTACCCTTCTCCCGGCACTGCTGGGAGCTAAACCAGTAATTAACTAGTAGCTAAATCAGCTACACCAAAATTCTAGCTACCTACTTCCAAGAAGGCAAACAAAATGGGTTTGATCTGTTTACAAATGGTTAGGAAAAATATCCAAACAACCTTTTATAGCAAGAAATTTTGAAATAAAACAAAAATCAAGCTTTAGCACCTGAAAATGGATGAGAAATTTTTAGAATAAACATCTATACCCCCACGTTCATGAAAATAACTTGAATCTGACTTCATGATGATTCTCATAGTGGCTTTGGGCGAGTCCCCACACTTCTATTACTCAGTGTTACATCTGATATGTTAGCACATGACTCTTATTAGTTAGCACTTTAAAGACTTACTGGATGAAAGATGATGGGTCATTCATGACAAGATTTGTGATTATAAAATTCACTTTTACAATACATAATGCATCAGATATATTTTCTTGGTTATGAAAGAATTTGGGGTAAAATCTCAGCTTCATTTTATCATCTCAAAAGATGGCTTGTAATAATTACCACAATCTACATGTACTTGACAAATCCAGAGAAGGTTAAAAGGGGTGCCAATGAACAGCTGTTTGTCAAGAGTATACATCCAAACTTTAAAAAATTTTTATCCATTCAAAAGAAGATGAAATAAACCCTAAAACCAAGATAATCAAGAACAAGTGGCCTTAGAATTGGCAAAGAATGTGGTCTTCACCACATTCTTTTATCAATTTTATCATTTATCAATTCATCAACTGAAAAAACAAAACCACTCCCATAATCCAAAATTGAATTCTATTTTAGATGTGTTCACCTAACAAAAATCCATGTCTAAATCCATCTAAATCACTATTCAGATTCAGTAAATTATAACTACTTTGAAAGACGCCAGTAATTGCACCATTTTTCCTAGCACAGTAGACAAATTTTGGACAAGTCAATTTTCATACACTGTCAAAGTTAAAAATGTTTTAAAGTTTCTTGAATTGCCATTGTTTTCTGGAGCTGTCTTTTCAAATGATTCCTGGGTCATCACTTAAAGGATACACTCTGTCATTGCTGCAACATCCAGTTTATCAATATCAGGTGAACCAGGGCAACACTTCTTAAACTCTTTCCGAAGATCAAAAAAGGAATAGAAGCATTCAGGCAATAATACATTCTGAGGAGGGACAAGGTAGACACTGTTAACTAGATAAATTTAGTTCAGTGATTCCCTAATGATTGGGAACCTAAGAATTGAATGTAAGTATATTTTACCACCATTTAAAAAAATATTTTTAAGTTAAACATTAGAGTGTCTTCATTTTCTGTTACAGTATTACATCCTACATAAAAGTCTCATGGAAGAAAAATTCATCTTATTTTAAGGCAATAGATTATACGTTTGTGCTCCATGATGTATTCCATTCAAAACAGTTCTGAAGCTATAAAACATTTGGGCTATTATATTTTCTGTTTGATAACATTATATACTTTGTCTAGCCATAATTATTTTAGACCATCTGTATTTTCACCCTGTATTTAGCCCTCTCAGTTTTCATACAGATGCGTATGTTTACAATACATATCTAGACATAGGATTCTATGTGTTTTATCAAAATTTAGTTTTCTATTAAAACCTAGTAGTTTAAAATACTGGGTTCTAATAATACATATTCTGTGTATTAAAATTAGATTAAGACAGTAAATTCCTGATTACCTGAAGAGGATTATTTTTGTGCCAAATTATAGTCCCACATTAGTTTTCCTGACCATTATTATTTTGGCTAAACCTGAGAACTCAAAATACACTTAAAAAAATATATATATCACAAATCTCAACGGCAAAGAAGTTGCTACCAGTCATTCTTAGCTATTAGCATCACTCTTGTGGTAATTAAACAAAGCTCAACTGTCAGAGCAAATATTATACTATTGTGTCACTTTTTTTTCCTGAAAAAAAAAAATCCTCATTGAATAATTTTCAAAATTTAGTTTTGTTACACTGAATTTAGATTTTTTTTTTTAAATTTCAAGATAATTTGTATTCACTTATGGGGAATTTGTACATTATAAAGTCAAGGAAATAAATACTTTTTAATGTTTGTGACCCATAATATTTAAGTAATAATGTCTCTATATAACTTTCCTTTATTGGATTCTATTAGATGTGACCTGCTCACGCTATATTTGAAATAGGTATCACTACCTCATGGTGACATTTTCCAAAACAGTCACCAAAAGAACTGTGAATCTTCAAGATTACCTACAAGAATGCTTATGTAAAAGCTGTTTATAATGACAATAACTCAAATGTCCAACAATGTTTGGTTTCAATAGGTATATCCGTTTAAAATACTAAATATTTTATTTACTGCTTACGAAGGATACAAATGTTATATTAAATTTAAAGTAGGCTAAAATGTTTGTGTAGTATGAATGCTCCTTGTAAAAGTAAGGCTTTTCTACAACTCTGAAAGAATACATTCAACTATGTTCACATTCAAGAAACCACTTTAATGTTTTCTGACTGGAAGGATTATTTTCTTTTATGTTTTACCATTTCCTTATTTTTCTGTAATGAATAGAATTATTTTCATAATGATACTAAATTAATTGTTTTAGTTTTCTTTATCAAAATCCTAATAGAAGTGGCTCAGGAAAATGTCTCAATTTTTCTCTGGAGGTTTTCCCACATCCAAAGCAGTGTACCTAAAATAACAAAAACAGCTGTTTTCCTCCAGCCCAATAGGGAAGGATTAAGTTTTATCCCTTATATGAGTTTGAGGGGAAAAAAAATTCTCATATATATCTATTTCTGGATTAAGGGTATAGCAATTTATCTAGCATTTAATTAATAAAATATACTCCCCCCTTTTAATCAAATAATTACTAAGGTTAATGTAAAAAGGAGTGTTTTCTTCAAGCCTCCAGATAAAGGAACTTGAGTTTCTCCTTCAGACTTTTAAAATTGTCATTATACATTTAGTTCATGTCTTCCCTTTTCCCTATTGGAGTAAAAAGAAAGAAAATGTGCACTGACTACTCACTTATGACATCAAACGCCAGTTTAAACCTTTCTTTGCAAGTCTAACCTCACAAAGTTTCCTTAAAAATATTTTACTTCCATCTTTTCAAGTTCAGTATCTGCCTACCACAATAAAAAGTTACAGCTCTAATTAATTAAGTTGATAAGATCAACTATATTAGCAATGATTGATTACACTGGGTCTGCTGTCTGCGCTCACCATTTTTTCTCAGCCCCTCAGTATTCTTCCCAGAGAGAGAAATCACATCTACAGTAAGGTAGTATTTTTCTCGTTTCATACTCTTTTCCATACCAGAAAGATAAGTAAAGGTAAAAGATGGGGGTGACCCTATTGTTTTGATACAAAATTCAATCAGTTTTGAACATTTACTTTAAGTCACACAAAGTACAGCATGCTATAATTAACATCTCACTAGTTATATGGTGAAGTCAGAGTACAAAACTTTTTAATGAAATTATTAGAATTGCAATTTAAAAGTTTTAATTGGATTTTTCTTTGCTCTTTCCTTTCTAGGATAAGGCACACAGACGGGAATATTACAATGTATTAAAATGCAGTTCTACCTGCTTGTAGTTATTTTAAATGTCAAAAATTCAGCTAATATGCTTTGGAAAAGAGAGAATGTCAAGCATCTCAAAAACTTGACATAAACAAAAAGGAAACTTTTATTCAGTCACCAAAGGGTATCTATAAAATTACTGTAACCTCAAACATCTCTATGAAAGCGTTGTGACCTTTTTATTGTGGTAAAATATACATAACACAATATTTACCATTTTAACCATTTGTAAGTGTACAATTCAGTGGCATTAAGTACATCCACACTGTTGTGCAACAATCCCCACCATCCCTTTGTCATCTTCTCAAACTGAAATTCTGTACCCATAAAATACTAACTCCTCATATGCATATTTTTAAAATGGAGAAACTTGGATAAACCATTTTTTAAGCGTCCAGTCACCCGTAAGGTCCAATCGTTTTTTCGAGAAGCCAGCACTCTTACCTTCTTGGAAGCCTCAGGATGCAGGATTTGCCTGACATGAAGCTGCCCATCAGTACAGAGACAGAAGGAGGTTCCTACCCCAATATTCAGCTCATTGCTCACTGACTGGTTAAACTGAAAAGAACAAAACACACCCAGGGATGCAATGGATGCAGGATTTACAAACTCTGAAGAGTGGCCCCACTTGGTTATAACCTGAGAAAACCGCGCTAACTGCTGTGAAGAACACCGCTGCTGGGGGCAACATTAGAAAGACTCCGTTCCTACAAACTGTGTAGCTTCCTTTATATAGGTAGCTTTTCAGTCAATCCTCAGTTTACGTACAGGAGAATTTAGTAAATGCATTCTTCCTCCCGTTCAACACCCACCGCCTTCTATTCTTGTGATAAATCCATTCGAGACTTTTAAGTCAGAGGTCTCATTTCATCAGCAAGTTGCCTTCTGATTACGTCATTCTCTGGTGCTACTTTTTTTTATGTTAGGATGTTCTAGACTTAAGAAAGATGTCAGTTTCTGATTCGAATGTGGGTAATGTGTATATAGACCTCTGGAAAATCTAGTAATACGTTTCCTGTAACACACCACAGAAATGATCACTTTCCCCTATAATTCGCAACTCCTGTGCTAGGGCAGAAGCCGTGAGAGCTCCGGACACGCACCTGTGCACAGGTGTTTAGCGCCCCGCCCTATCCGCAATCCAGTACCCGTCGGCACCCTGGAGCAGCCGGTTTTTAGGTCACCTCAATCCCAGTCAGGGGATTCCACTACTTTCACGGTGACCCAAGGAGCAGCCTCACATGTCCGGGTCTGCAAACCCTCCCGGCGCTAGGACCAAGGCCACTAAAGAAGCGGAACCGGAACCGGGCCTTTGGGAGTTCAGGAGCCTAAACCCAAGCAGGCACCTTCAGGTTCCCACCCAGCTGGGGCCGCCTCCAGCACGCCACAGCTCGTCTACACCACAGCGCCCCCTGTCCCAGGGCTGAGCTGCAGACCCAAACCCGGCAGAGGGCTGGCGTGTCTGGGGTCTGGGGTCTGGGGTCTGGGGTCTGGAGCGCTAGGATTCAAACTCCGCTCATCACTCGACTGGTAAAACTCGGCAGATTCTCTGGCCCCAGGAATAATTCAGGAAGCAATTCGAAAGCTAGCAAGTTTTGGCCCAAAGACCCTGGGGGCTGGGAGGCGAAAAGGAGCAGCGACCTCCTCGCAGAAGGTCCACCAGGGGCTGCAAGCCCGGGTCTTGTCCCCTCGCTCCGGGGACACGCGTGGACCGCCCGGCGAGGGCGTGGGACCTGATAGAGTTGGGCTGGCTTGGAGGGACGCCCGGGTGGCTAAGATGGGGTGGGCGGCGCGGCCCAGGGCTGTCACCTGTCGGAGGGCTTGGTCCAGCTGCGGCGCCGAGGACAGGCTCTCGGCGTCGATCTTAGTTTCTTCTTTACAATCCTCCGTCAGCTCCAACTGATCCGGTCTAACTAGTACTTCGTGCAACTGTCCCACCTCCGGGGGAGAAAATTAGGGTTCAGTTTTCCCTTCCTCAGTTTGGGAACCTCTACCTTCGCTCTCCTTCCTTGCGCCCCTTCTGGGGCGGCCCACACCTCTCGACGGGTCTGGCCTCAGAATCAAAGCTCACTTGTCGCCAGCGGCTCCAGCGGCCAAGAGGTCGTCGCAGCCCAGCCCCCAGCCCCACCCCCACCCGGATCAGGTCCGAAAGGCCCTGGAAGTGAGCACTTGGGCCCCCAGGGATCCCACCCCGCCTTCCCGGGGCGTCCCCCGTCCGGTAGAGAGCATGGCTTGGCGGCCCCCGGCCTCCCCACCTGGGCCAGATTTTGGAGGACTGAAACGGTTCCAAGGCGGTTGGCCAAGAGGTTTGGTTTTATCCTGGATTCTCTAGGCCCCGGGTCCAGCCTCCCAAGTGGGCAAACAAGAGCACTTGTTTACCGACTCCCCAAACTTTTACAAGCTCTTGCCCCACTCCTATCATTTGGACAGAAACGTGGATAAATACCTTCTTGTTGGCCAGATCCACGACTTTCCACAACAGCAGGATCAGCTCCTTCTCATCCGAGCCCAGCTTGGCCCCGGTGGCCCCAGCAGTGATTCCAAAAAGCACCACCAAGTAATCCGGAGACGCCGTCATGACGATAGGTGGGGAGGGGGAGAAGGGGGGTCGGGAGGCGGTGAGGTGAGGTGGAAGTGAGAACGAGGAAACCTGTGCTAAAACCTCTTCTAAGAGAAAAAGAAAGAGCGACCACCCCCCCCTCCTCGCCGCCGCTGGTGCAAAAGGCGGTAACCAACCACCCAAGCCCACACCTGGCCCGAGCTCCACACCCAGGGCAGGAAGGGGGGTGAGAAGGAGGGCGGAGGAGGCCTGCCCTTTTTGTATTCAATTGCCCGTGCGTCTATGCAAAAAGCCTGGAGCAGGGCTGCACCCGCGGGAGGCGCGCGCAATGGCTGAAAGCTTTTCTGTTTTGGGATGTGGCTCTACCTGCCCGCCCCTTCCCCCTCCCCCACGTGGTGCAGGTAGGAGACACCTGGCGGCGCCTGCCCATTGGCTCCTTCAAACCACGACGTGGCAGCGGTGGGGGAGGAGGCCGCCCGGGGGAAAGGGGAGGAGGGGGCGGGAGACAATGGCTGGATGATTGGAGAGGGGAGGGCAAGAAGGGAGGAGGGGGAGACGCGAGGGGCGGGGAAGAGGCGGTTGCCACCCAGAGGGTAGCCGAGGCCGCACGGGAAAAGGGTGAGGGGTAAAGGGCGCGCAGGGACGGGTTACCCATTTGGAAGTAGCCGAACTGTGGGGGTCTTGGGGAAATGCCGGCTGTGGGGAGCGAAGCCGGAGGTCCTAAAGGGTCAAGAGAAAAGGCCTGGCGCGGAGAGGCGAAAGGAGGCCAGAGGTGTGGCTCGGGTGCGGAGCTACCCAGGGCGCGGCGCCCCGAGAGGGCGAACCACGGAGGGAGGGACCGGCCAACGGCAGCCGGGAGGTGGCGGGAGCATTTGCCAAGCACCGGAAAAGCCTCTCCCGAGCCCAACACACCTTGAAGTGCAAACAGCAGGCGAAACCCTTGGGGCCCTCCCCCTCTCCGGGCGCCCGCTTCTCCAAACCCCGAGGTACTGTCCACCTTGGGAAGTGAAAACCCCCGCGCGCGGCTGAGCGGAACTCGCGGGACTGGACGCCCAGCCACCAAGGGACGCCCAAGGACTCAGCTGCGGCGCGCAAAGCAGCAGGGGGTCGCCCGTGAGGAAGTTCAGGCACAATGGAACCCACGCCCTTTTCTCTCAACTACTCCCTTAATTGCTACTCCTTGTTTGGTCCTGGCTTCTAGCTCGAGACTGGAGCCTCCTCCGGGGCAGGGGCCCACTTCCTTTGATTTGCCCTGGGCCCTAAGTGAAATGTATCTACAGTACCTAATGTTTTCCTAAATCAGGCCAAAGCCAGATTTTTCCACAGGTCCCCGCTCTGATCTCCTGCCCTCTACCTCATACCTTCTTCTTTGTACTTCTGTGTCGATTTGGCCAAGTTCCCGAGCGGTCTCCCTACCTAGCGCAGTTAGATCTGCCCAGGGGCCTGAGCGCCCACCTCCGCCACCCACCCACCGCCCCCATCGCCTTGCCACCAAGTCGGACGGCAGTGTGGTGGGTCCTGTTGACATTTTCGAGAGAAAAGCGCTAGAGATGAAGTTTCTTCGGCGTTTATATTTGAAAGTGATCTCTTCTTGGGAACACAATTCCGTCTGAAGTATTACTAATTCGGCTCCAGGTGTCCAGCCCTTTATTCCTGAGGTGAAAACGGGCAACCAGACACCTATCACGCCAGTAACCCACTCCAGGTGCAAATCTGAGAACCTTTCAGGACGCATGTCAGGGGAAGCTGGAGATGCGGCTTTCCTGACGCGGAGGAAGCGCGGACTGCGTGGGGAGGTGGCGGAAGGGTTTTAGGAGTCTGAGGCCGACGGCGCCGCGCTTCCTGGCTGGAGAGGATGCTGGCGACGACGGTCGCGGCACAGGTAGCGCAGCTCGCGTCCCCAGAGAGCGGGAGAAGGCCGGGCTCTACCAGGGCCAGGAAGCTTTGCAAGGGCCCACGAGGGTGCTGGGTACCACCCTTCCTCGTCCGCAGCTGGAGTTCCAGCGTCGCGTGCTTTCGCCTCCTGGACTTCAGGGTGCGGGGGCCGGAAAGAGCCCCCCGCCGACCCTCAGCTAGCTCGCAGCTGCAGCCCCGCCTAGTCCTCGTGTCTCCCAGCCACCCTCCCGGGCCCGCAGGCGCCGCGGGGGCAGGGGCTGGGCGCGGAACGAGGCAGGGAGGGACCTGGAAAAACCACCCAGATTGCATTGCAGTGGGCGAGGCCGCCGGAGGAGCCGTTTCCCCAGAGCCATCTCCCCGCGGGGCTTTCTCGGTGCGCGACTGATTCCCAGGTGCTCGGCTCTGCCGGGCGCCGGAGGTACCGCCGCGCAGGGGCGCGAGACCAGGTGCGTGGTCCCCGCGGGGCGGTGAGGCCCCGCACCGGGCGGGAGACTGTTGCTGAAAAAGTGGTTAGAACAGCTCAGGAAGTCCTGCCCCGCCGGTCCTTTCAGGTCTTTGGTGTTCGGATTAATCATTTGAGTAGCGCGTCTGGATAAACTGAGAACTTGATTACCAGCCAGGGGTTCAGCGGCGTTACCCACGTTAGAATCGAACCGCAGGGCTGTCCCTTTTCTCAGAGACTTGTTTTCTTCCTCTTTAAGAAGTCGGATTCCTGGTGTGCGATTTTTTAAATTTAAATTTGTCCAACTAGATTACAAGGACAGGGGTTTTTGTTTTATTTTGTTCTCGAATGTATTCCGAGGGTTTGGAACAGAGCTTGACATACACCAGGTACTCAAATATTTGTTGAATGATTTTAATGAGTAACACCCACCCATTTTTGCAGCTCTTTGTCTCCTGAGCTAGGGCATAGTTCATCACTGCAACGGTGAGATTATGGAAATGGGAGTCTACAGGTAATTTAAGTCTCAAATGTTTTTTAAAAGAATAGGTGCTAATTATACAATTATTATTATTGTCTGTTTTGCTAACAGACGAAACTACTTCTGTTAAAGAAATTAAACTCTTGTAAAAGGCAGGGATGCTGAGAAAACTGTGTAATACAAAAAGGTCAGTTCCTAATACAAAGACGTTTTATTGTCCATCCCACCAGCTACAAACAGTTCTAATATAGCAGGAATAGTCTGTACGAGAGAGGAACCTCGCACCTCCTTTTACCGATGGTCGTCACTTAAGACCACACCTAAATCAGCTCGGTGCTTTGTGACCGCCTGGAGAGTTGGGATAGGGAGGGTGGGAGGGAGGGAGACGCAAGAGGGAAGAGATATGGGAACATATGTATATGTATAACTGATTCACTTTGTTATAAAGCAGAAACTAACATACCACTGTAAAGCAATTATACTCCAATAAAGATGTTAAAAAAAAAAAAAGGACCACACCTAAAACTCTCAGAACAGAAGCGAATCTTTGTTAAAAGCAGCAGAGACCCAAGTTGAAGGACAGGCAGCAAAATAACTGGCCTGTATTCTTAAAATTCTTAAAGTCATGAAAGACCTTGAAATTATTTTCTGAAGAACTATTCCAGATTAAAGGAATTTACCAGACATGAGAACTCAATGCAATACAGATCCTGGGCCAGAAACTTTTTATTTTTTCCTTTAAAAAACAAACTTTTTTTTTTCTTTAAAGGACATTATTGGGACAATAGGAAAAAATCGAATAAGGTCTGAACATTAAATAATAATATTGTATCACTGTTAATTTCCTAATTTTTGTAATATTACTGTAGTTCAGCAGAGAATGTCCTTTCCTTTAAGAAGTACCCAGTATTTAGTGATAACGGGAAATCATTGTCTACAACTTATTCTCAAACGATTCTGAAAAAATATATACATACATATATATATATACATACATGGAGAGAGAATGATACAGCAAATGTGTAAAATGTTAATGTAGAATCTGAGTGAAGGAATTCTTTATACTATTCTTTGCAGCTTAAAAAATAATTTTTTTAAAAGCATCAGAGGACTTTTTGCTGCCACTGTCATTTGGTGTTTAACAAGGGTCTGTCTCATGAGTTTCTAGGTTAACCTAATCATACTATAGAATGAACCCATTTTCTTTGTCTTTTCCTTAGTGAAAGAAGGAGAAAGAAAAGGTCACTATTTTCTGTATAAAAATCATTTCATATCCTTGAAGGTTTTCTTTTTTCTTTTTTTTTTTTCCTTGAAGGTTTTCTTAAATAACTAGACGAAATTACTGCAAGCTCTTTAAAGTTTTCATCATGAATCTTACTACCCTGCTCTTTAATTATCTTCATTACGCTCCTCGGACCCTTCTCCTCTTACCACTTTTAGAGAGCAGCCCTTGAACTAGACAGAAGACAAACGTGCCCACCGTGGCCTGACTATTGACAGAGTGGTACCTCGATATCATATTCTTACTACTTGCAATGCAGTTCCCTTTTAAAGACTACAGTAGCAGCACTGCATTTGCTGGCTCCAGTTTTGTTTTGAGGTCTCTAGATCTTTCTTGGAGTTCTCACTTGGCACGTACTCAGTTGTTCTCTCATACCTGTAAGAAAACAGCCTTCAAAAAGGAATCAATGTATGAAAACGTTCTCGAATTAGTTAGTGGTGGTGCTTGTACAAACGTGTGAATATACTAAAAACCACTGAATTGTACAGTTTAAAAAGTGAATATTATGGTATGTAAATTATATCTCAGTTTTTAAAAGAGGAAATCAAAGTAAAAGCTTCTATTCTGAGGCTACCACAAGCCATTGGTGTTTCCTAGTTATTTGTATTGGGTGAAGTTGTAAAACAGATCACATTTTATACTCCCTAGACTCATTCAATCTCTCTGAAGTGGAGAGGTAGGGGGAAATGATGGTCAGGGTAACTAAATACATTATATATAATTTTCTGTGAATTACTCAGTGCATTACACATTTAAGCAAATTACTGGTCTGAACCTTTATTATAGCAATTATTCTAGGTGATCTGTGTGGACAAAGTATGGGTTTAATAATCGGCCCTGCCACGTGCTACCTCGTGGCTGTGGGCATGTTCCCTAGCCTTACAAGGACTCAGTTTCTCACCTGTAAAAACGGGGATTATGATAATGTACACTTCATAGGTTTTCAGGGGAGAGGAAATGTATAAAGAAGTGTCTTCTTTAAGGAAAAAAACTTGAGAACCAGGAAGGTTACTACAAAATAGGAATCTCCCCATGGGGAGGGGTCTCTCCAGACAACAGCCACAAAGGCTCTGCCCTTAGATTGGACTAAAGACACCATCAAGTGAGGATGAAACATTAAATAAGATTTTACTGACTGTCGGTGGTAGGAAAATGCACAGAAAAACTACGCATAGGGAAATGTGCCATGAATCTGGGCAAGACATGTCTTCTCCTTGGGGACTACAGAGCTGATCCATTTAAACTGGGCATCCAGGGAGAAGATGCCACCTAAGGAATTCCTCCCTCCTCACTCCGGGCCTCAAGTCCTTTGCCCAGGAGTACAGTGAGACCTCCGTATCTGTGGTTATGCATCCACAGGCAGATTCAACCAACCGAGGACTGAAAATACTAGGGACAAAAAATTCCAAAAAGTGCAACTATTTACACAGCATTTACATGGTGTTAGGTATTATAAGTAGTCTAAAGGTGGTTTAAAATAAATGGGGGCTTTTCCTAGGTTATATACAAATACTATCGTCATTTTATGTAAGGTACTTGAGCATCTTCAGATTTTGGTATGTGGAGGGGCGGGGGTGGAACCAATTACCCGCAGATACCAAGGGATGACTGTACCTCCCTGCCTCTCTCAAAATCCAGTCAGAGAGCAGCAGCAGACCTTATATTTTAAGTCAAGGTGGGTTGACGGGAGTGTTTAAAGATTTTTAGGAAGGAAAGAAGTTCTGTTACTCTTATTTCCTAAGTTCCTCTGCTTCCCCTGTACTTTGCCTACTCATCCAACTATTTGACTGATAAAGGGCCAGTTTTGTTATTCTGGTAAAATGTAACCCAGAGACCAAGAAATCACTGTTGCCCTGCTGTGTGTCTGTTTGAAGTATTTAAAGTGCTGTTGAGATAGTTTACTTGGTGGACATCGCCGTTTGAAGACAATTAGGATCATTTTTATGAGAGGCCTATATCTCATTTCCATGTCAGTGCATTCTCACCTAGAGATTCCTAAATGACTATAAAAGCCTATACAAAGTGTCAGTCATGCACCTGATGCATACATTAAGTCATTTGTTTAACAGTTATGTACTGGCACCATACTATGCACGAGGCAAGAAAGGTATTAGGCACTGGAAACACAATAAATAGGGAATAAACACAAACAGGGTCCTTGCCCTTATTAAGTGGGGGCACAAATAATCACAAAAGCAAATGTATTACTGCAAACAGTGCTTAGTGTCCTTAAGGTACACAGTGCTCTGGGATTGCACAAGGGGACATAAACACTATCAGGGAGACCAGAAAGAGGCCAATGAGCAGCAGTATTTGAATTAAAATCCACAAGTAGTGAAATAAGCAGAGGTAGGAGCGGGTAAGGAAGAGGGAAAGCGCTGTCTCAGCAGCACAGCGTGCAGAGGCCTATGATGGGAGGCTGCTGGCTATGGAAATAAAGACTGAAGGTGCTTGAGGAGAAGGCAAGACCTTGGGCATCACCCTTGACTCCCCCTCATCCCTCCATCCCCCTGTCTATGTTTTCCCCAAGTCCCTTGGAGTCTCCCCACTCACTCCCGCTCCAGTCCTCATGTGACCTTTCTGGGCCAAAACTACAGAATCTTTCCAATGGATGCAACCGTCCACTGTGTGCTCTAACCTTTCCCACACATCCAGTGGTTTCTAGGAATACTGGATTTCACAGACCTTTAAAATTAAACCAAAAAGGAGGGAACAGTGACTGCCATAGAAAGAATTTCAATTTTTTAAAAAATTTATTTTATTTTATTTTTGGCTGCATTGGGTCTTCGTTGCCGCTGCATGCGGGCTTTCTCTAGTTGCAGCGAGCGAGGGCTGCTCTTTGTTGCAGTGCGCAGTCTTCTCATTGTGGTGGCTTCTCTTGTTGCGGAGCATGGGCTCTAGGTGCGTGGGCTTCAGTAGTTGTGGCAAGCAGGCTCAGTAGTTGCGGCTCACGGGCTCTAGAACGCAGGCTCAGTAGTTGTGGCGCACGGGCGTAGTTGCTCCGCAGCATGTGGGATCTTCCCAGACCAGGGCTCGAACCTGTGTCCCCTGCATTGGCAAGTGGATTCTTAACCTCTGCGCCACCAGGGAAGTCCCTCAATTTTTAATTTTGCTAAGAAGGATTTTTTTTTTTTTTTTTTAGCCGTGCTGTGCAGCTTGTGGGATCTTAGTTCCCCGATCAAATGCCAGCCCAAGGCAGTAAAAGCACCAAGTCTTAACCACTGGACCGCCAGAGAATTCCCAAGAAGGATATTTTAAAACAAAACAAAACCAATTACCATTTACTGTCCCCTTTATTTCATAAAAGAGAGGCTATTTTAACACCAAAAATAAAGACTCATCTCAGAAAAAAGGACAGTGTTTTTTTTTTTTCTTTTTTTTGCGGTACGTGGGCCTCTCACTGTTGTGGCCTCTCCCGTTGCGGAGCACAGGCTCCGGACGTGCAGGCTCAGCGGCCATGGCTCACGGGCCCAGCCGCTCCGCGGCACGTGGGATCCTTCTGAACCGGGGCACGAACCCGTGTCCCCTGCATCGGCAGGCGGACTCTCAACCACTGCACCACCAGGGAAGCCCCAGGACACTTTTTATATTAGTTATATGAATCAGCTTTATGAAAAGTTTGCCACATTGTCCTTTTTTGACTCATTCAGCCTCACATTGGGAAAATTATATGCCAGGGTTTCGGAGCCAGTGCCTTGATCCCTTCTGAAAATTATCAACAAATGGATTTTCCTAAAACTCACTTGTTTTAAAATTAATATATATTTATTTAAGTCAAAGTAATATAAATCATCGTTTTATAAATCTAGTACTTGCACATGGTTTATAATAAAGAACTGCATTCCCCCTGCACTCTGATTCCTGCTTCCCAGAGGCAGCTACTATCCCCATTAAGCTGGTTTTCTGTTTTGGTAGTTACCTCCTCGTTTGTAAATAACATGTACTTACTAATCCTAAACACCATTTTTTAAAGTCTAAAAGCCAGCTTCAGTCGTGTTGCTCCCCTTTTCAAACTGAACTGGAGCTATGGAATAAAATATATACTCTTTGTATATCTGTAAACTCTCAAATCCATCTATGATGCTTCCCAGATAGCGAAGCCCTTAGTGGTTACCACTATAGACTATATACTTAAAATACTGCCCTGTATTATCTATTTCACGTGGACAGTGACTTTCTTTTATTGAAATTCTAGACTCTCAATTATTGGTCACTGTCCTTATGGCTGGTTTCATTCCCATTGTTAATTTCTCTTTATATGCACTTTAACAACCAGCAGAACTTGCTCATGCTTAGAACTTGGGAAAGAAATTTGGTGAGGTTATCTATCAGTTTTGCTAAACTTAGACAGAAGAATAAACACTTCTGAAATAGAAGAACTGCTCCTTTCTTGTCCAAATCGGTATCCCTGCTTTAGCTAGTAGGGGAAATATCTGATTTAAATCGGAATTTATTTCTGCAAACAATATTTTGAATCACATCTTCATTCTGGAAGGCAACACAAAAAATCATTTGGGGACTTCCCTGGTGGCACAGTGGTTAAGAATCTGCCTGCTAATGCAGGGGACACGGGTTCGAGCCCTGGTCTGGGAAGATCCCACATGCCGCGGAGGAACTAAGCCCATGCGCCACAACTACTGAGCCTGTGCTCTAGAGCCCACGAGCCACAACTACTGAGCCCGAGTGCCACAACTACTGAAGCCCACATGCCTAGAGCCCGTGCTCCGCAGCAAAGAGAAGCCACTGCAATGAGAAGCCTGTGCACTGCAAGAAAGAGTAGCCCCCGCTCACTGCAACTAGAGAGAGCCTGTGTGCAGCAATGAAGACCCAATGCAGCCAAAAATTAATTAATTAATTAATTATTTTAAAAAAGAGGTAAGACATCTTAAAAAAAAAAAATCATTTGGACTTACTCCCTGGGAGGAAGTTGATGGGAGAGAGAAGAGAAAGGAGATCTTTCTCCTTACATATATAAATAACAACCATAAAATAGCTTTTATTTATTGAATCATCACTACATACCAAACGCCATTACAAGCATTATCTCATTTAATTCTCACAGGTAGTTAAAAGTACTGTGTTTTAACCCCCACTTTACAACTGAGGAAACCAGAGTTTAAGAATAACTTGGTGAGGGACTTCCTTGGTGGTCCAGTGGTAAAGAATCCACCTTATAATGCAGGGGACATGGGTTTGATCCCTGGTCAGGGAACTAAGATCCCACATGTGGCGGGACAGCTAAGCCCACGTGCCACAACTACTGAGCTCACGTGCAGCAAACTACAGAGCCCATGTGCCCTGGAGCCTGCACACCACAACTACAGAAGAGAAAACCTGCACGCCACAACAAAAGATCCCACATGCCTCAGCGAAGATCCCTCGTGCAGCAACTGAGACCCAACGCAGCCAAAAATAAATAAATAATAAATCTTAAAAAAAAGAAAATAATAATAAGTTGGTGAAAATGACAAGTGGCACTGACAGAGTTGGGACTTATACCTAGGGATTCTGACTCCAGAAACTGTGTTTAGCCACTATACTATACTCAACGTGAACCACTTTTATACTTTAGAAATCTTTTTTAAAAAATGGAATAGGCAAGCTGTCACAAAGTAAAATCTATCTCCTGATGAGAGTTGAGCTTCAACACATACACACGACCAATAATAAGCCACAAAAGCAAAGCTACAGTAAACTGACTTAACAGTTTAGTAATATCACACGTTAAATTTTATAAAGTAATCTGCATTTTATACTTCAGCTTGTTTACAAGATAATCGTGAATTATAAAGTATCCTTGAGACCCATTAGAAGAAGTAACATTCTAGAATAGTTATAAATAGCATGGTAGTTAAAATAAGTATCAAATGTGTCATCAAAGTTTACTGTTTTCATATTTGAAAGAGATTTTTGAAAATTTTATTCCTACATCCTTGTTTCACAAGAGGCCAAAGAAGTTAAGTGACTTGCCCAACCAAGGTGACACAGCTAATTAGCATCAGGACTGTACTTGGAGCACAGGTCTCCTGGCTCCCAACCCAATGCTCTTTCCCTGTTGTGTCCACGACTACCCAGATAGCATGGGTACACGCTGAGAATACAACAGGATTTCTAGATGGGACTCAGAGATGTCTGTGTAGCTGGTTTTGGTTACAATTATCTCTTTTGGTAGGGAAAAGACATTTTGGTTGAGCGCTCTTCATTGCAGCCTAGGGGATGGAAATAAGACTTGGGAGTCCACCTCTGATGCTGACACAGTTCTTACTCTCCTGGAGTCTGATTCTGGAGCTAGTGCCTGACACACTGAGAATTCAGAAGAGTTTTGGTGGTGGGGCAGGAGGTAGGAGGTGAACTTTAGATGAGCCATTCTCTTTTTTTAAAGTGTCCCAATTTTTTTTAATTTAATTTAATTTTTTTACTTATTTATTTTTGGCTGCGTTGGGTCTTCGTTGCTGCACACGGGCTTTCTCTAGTTGTGGTGAGTGGGGGCTACTCTCTGTTGCAGTGCACAGGCTTCTCATTGTAGTGGCTTCTCTTGTTGCCGAACACGGGCTCTAGGCACGCAGGCTTCAGTGGTTGTAGCACGCGGGCTCAGTAGTTGTGGCTCGCTGGCTCTAGAGCGCAGGTTCAGTAGTTGTGGCGCATGGGCTTAGTTGCCCCACGGCATGTGGGATCTTCCCGGACCAGGGCTCGAACCCATGTCCCCTGAGCTGGCAGACGGATTCTTAACCACTGCACCACCAGGGAAGCCCCAAAGAAATTTTAATGGATGCATTCTTTTGATTTTAGTAAATCTCTCTGTAGAAGATACAGACACACAGGACATGATCTCTGCTGTTAAGGAGACTGAAATCTGATAAAAACAGGCAAAGTTCAAAGAGCTTGGTGAGGTGTGGACCCCTTAAGAACATGGCCCTAGCCCAGAGAAAGCATAAGCATAAGGATGTTGCAGCAGATGATCTGCACAGGAATGCTTTTCTGAACCCCTAGGTCACCGGTGTGGCTAACCCATTTTCTATTCTCACTTCGTTACCTCCGCCAACTTGTACCTACTCTAGCAGCTCTCCATCTTCCTTATTGGACACTCAGGCTTCAACTACATTCTTCCACTTGAAGTGTGATCTTTACTGACTGATAGTTTGCTAGCTAAATTTCCACCATCCTTTGGTCAGTGGCTCTGTTCTTTAGTTAAAAAACCCTCAACTAACCTCCCTTACCTCCCCTGCTCTCAAAACAATGGCAGGAACAACCACATAGGAGAAGTAGCAGATTATCTCTGGTGAGGATCTGGATCACACATTCAGTGTCCTGCTTCATTGTCTCCAGCCTGTCTTTCCAGCCCCTTTCCTCTCATTCTCCTTACCCTGAACATATCAGCTATATAAATAAAACTCTTATTGTTTCCTCTTTTTCCAGTTTCCTTTCTTCTAGGCAGAGTTGGTCACTTGTTCATCCAACCTCCCACAACTGCTCAAACTTCCTATCACATAGTATTTAAAGAACCTATCCACCCAGATGGCTCACAGGTAGTTCTACCAAATATTTAAAGAAGTGACTAATCCTTCACAAACTCTCCCGAAAAATGGAAGAGGAGGGAACACTTGCCCAACTCATTCTGTGAAGCCAGTATTACCCTAATACCAAAACCAGATAAAGAGATCACAAGAAAACAAAACTACACACCAATATCTCTTATGAATATAGAAAATAAAGCAAATTGAATCCCAGCAACATATTAAACAGATTATACACCATGATCAAGTGGAATTTATCCCAGGAATGCAAGATTGGCTCAATATACAAAAAAATCAATGTAATACACCATACTCATAGAATAAAGGACAAGAATCACATGATCATCTCAGTTAACA
Organism: Lagenorhynchus albirostris; assembly: GCF_949774975.1. Classification (NCBI taxonomy): domain Eukaryota; kingdom Metazoa; phylum Chordata; class Mammalia; order Artiodactyla; family Delphinidae; genus Lagenorhynchus; species Lagenorhynchus albirostris. Next base: position 40,847,488 of record NC_083111.1, on the reverse strand, counting down.
CAGAAGAAGCATTTGAAAGAATCCAACACCCTTTTATGATAAAAACACTCAACAAACTAGGAATAGAAGAAAACTTCCTCAACCTGATAAAGAGCATCTATGAAAAAGCCACAGCTAACCTCATACTTAATGGTGAAAGACAGGATGCTTGCTCCCTAAGTTTAGGAAAAAAACTAGAATGTCTGCTCTTGCCATTTCTATTCAACAGTATACTGGAAAGTTCTAGCCCAAGAAATTAGGAAAGAAAATAAAAGGCATCCAGATAGGAAAAGGAGAAATAAAACTATTCACAGATGACATGATATTGTAATAGAAAATCCTAAGGAATCGACATAAAAATTGAACTAAAAAACTGTCAACAAGGACTCCCCTGGTGGTGCAGTGGTTAAGAATCTGCCTGCCAATTCAGGGGACACAGGTTCAAGCCCTGGCCGGGGAAAATCCCACATGCCGCGGAGCAACTAAGCCCATGCGCCACAACTACTGAGCCTGCGCTCTAGAGCCCGCGAGCCACAACTACTGAAGCCTGTGCCTAGACCCCGCAACAAGAGATGCCATCACAATGAAAAGCCTGAACACCAGAAAGACCCAATGCAGCCAAAAAAACAACAACCCCGCCCCACAACATTGTAAATCAACTATATTTCAATAAGTTATTTAAAAAAAAATTTAAAAACTGTCAACTAGGTTATAGCATATAAGATTAATATATAAAAATCAGTTGCATTTTTATAACAGTAGCCCTGAATGACCCAAAACTGAAATTAAAAACAATTCCGTTCACAATCTCATCACAAGGAATAAAATAATTAGAAATTAGTTTAGCAAAAGTGTAAGATGAGTACACTGAAGACTATAAAACATTGCTGAAAGAAATTAAAGAAGACCTAAATAAATGGAAAGACATCCCATGTTTATAGACTGGAAGTCTGAATGTTATTAAGATAGCAGTACTTTTCAAATTGATTTATGGATTCAATCCCTATCAAAACCCCAGTGGCCTTTTTTGCAGAAAATGACAGGCTGATCCTATCATTCATATGGAAGGCCAAGGAACCAGAATAGTTAAAACAATCTTGAAAAGGAAGAAAATAGTTTGAGTACTCTCACTTCCTAACTTCAAAACTTACTACAAAGCTATAGTAATTAAGACAATGTGGTATATGGATAGACATATAGATCAATAGAATAGAATTGAGAATCAAAAAAGAAACTCTTAGTTTCCATATGATCCTGTAATCCCACTCCTGGGCATACATCTGGAGAAAATGATAATTTGAAAAGATGCATGCACCCCTATGTTCATAGCAGCACTATTTACAATAGCCGAGACATGGAAACAACCTAAATGTCCGTCAACAGATGAATGGATAAAGAAGATGTGGTACATATATGTGATGGAACGCTACTCAGCCATTAAAAAGAATGATATAATGCCATTTGCAGCAACATGGATGGACCTAGAGCTTATCATACTAAGTGAAGTAGACCAGAGAAAGACAAATATCATGTGATATCGCTTATATATGGAATCTAAAATATGACACAGGGCTTCGCTGGTGGCACAGTGGTTAAGAATCCGCCTGCCAATGCAGGGGACACGAGTTCAAGCCCTGGTCTGGGAAGATCTCACATGCCACGGTGCAATGAAGCCCGTGCACCACAGCTACTGAGCCTGCACTCTAGAGCCTGCGAGCCACAACTTCGGAGCCCATGCGCCACAACTACTGAAGCCCACATGCCTAGAGCTCGTGCTCCACAACGAGAGAAGCCACTACAATAAGAAGCCCACGCACCGCAACAAAGAATAGCCCCCGCTCACCACAACTAGAGAAAGCCTGCGTGCAGCAACGAAGACCCAATGCAGCCAAAAATAAATAAATAAATAAAGATAAAATAAAATACGACACAAATGAACTTATCTACAAAACAGAAACAGACTCACAAACACAGAGAACAGACTTGTGGTTGCCAAGGTGGGGAGGTGGGGGAGGGATGGATTGGGAGTTTGGGATTAGCACATGCAACTCATATACAGAATGGGTGAACAACAAGGTCCTACTGTGTAGCACAGGGAACTATATTCAATATCCTGTGATAAACCATAATGGAAAATAATATGAAAAAGAATATACATATGTATAACTGAATCCTTTTGCTATACAGTAGAATTTAACGCAACATTGTAAACTATACTTCAATAAAATAAAAAAAAATTTTAAATTTATGGTCAGCTGATCTTCTACAAGGGTGTCAAGACCATTTAATAGGGAAAGAATAGTGTTTTTAAAAGTGGTTCTGAGACAGTGGGATAGCCATATGCAAAAGAATGAAGTTAGACCTCCTCCATTATACTGTACCCAAAACTAACTCAAAATGGATCATAGACCCCTAACTGTAAGAAATGTGGTATATTTATACCATGGAATATTATTCAGCTGTAAAAAGGAATGAAGTACTGATACTTGCTACAACCTGGGTGAAACTTGAAAACATTATGCTGAGTGAAAGAAGCCAGTCACAAAAGGCCATATATTGTATAATTCTATTTGCATGAAATGTCCAGGACAGGCAAATGCATAGAGACATAAAGTAGTTAGTGGTTGCCAGGGGCTGGGAGGGAGAGGAGAATGGGGAATTTCTGCTAATGAACCTGGAGTTTCTTTTGGGGGTGATGAAATGTTCTAAATTTAGATAGTGATGTTGGTTTCACAACTCTGTGATATACTGAAAACCACGGAACTGTACACTGTAAAAGGATGAATTTTATGGTGTGTGAATTATATGTCAATAAAGCTGGTGTATTAAAAAGTACCTGTCATATAGCATTAAAATTGTGTGTTCATATGTATTTCTTCCCCTACTAGAATTAGACTATGAACTTACTTCATCCTTACACATTGGAGGTACTCAATGAACACAATAAATACTTGTTGATCCAGTAATTAATTCTTTGAAATCTTTGAAAGAAGTTTAAGACTTTAGCAGGAAGTTGGAAGGAAAGATTATTGGTGGCAGAGCAGAGGCATAAAGAAGGAAAAGCACCGGCTTGGAGCAGCCAGCAATTCCCTAGGCTAGGAGACACAGGAGAGGAAGCAGTCTAGATACGGGTGGTAAGGGCGGTACTATCTGCTAAGTGTGTTCCTTTTTTTTTTTTCTTTTTTTTTGGGGGGTACGCGGGCCTCTTACTGTTGTGGCCTCTCCCGTTGCGGAGCACACGCTCCGGACGCGCAGGCTCAGCTCAGCGGCCGTGGCTCACAGGGCCAGCCGCTCTGCGGCACATGGGATCCTCCCGAACCGGGGCAAGAAACCGTGTCCCCTGCATCGGCAGGCGGACTCTCAACCACTGCGCCACCAGGGAAACCCGTATTCCATTTTTAATTATTGTTAAATATTGTTAACTGATGGTGTTTCACTAACTAAAAATATTTTCAGACAAAATGCTGATTCAAACCCTCTCCTAAAGCCTTTTCCTACCTCCTTAGATTAGACAAAGGTACAAAGGAATTTGCTTCAATTGGAAAAAAACAGAGAAGGAGAATAGTTTCATCTTTGTCTGCCACAACCAACTCTGTTCACTCTGGAAATCTTTCTTTCAAAGCCAAGGTGGGGGACTTCCCTGGTGGCGCAGTGGTTAAGAATCTGCCTGCCAATGCAGGGGACATGGGTTCGATCCCTGGTCAGGGAACTAGATCCCGCATGCATGCTACAATTAAGAGTCCGCATGCCGCAACTAAGGAGTTGGCCTGCTGCAACTAAGAGCCCGAGTGCCACAACTAAGACTCAGCGCAGCCAAAATAAATAGGAAAAAGACTTGTCTAAATTACAAAAAAAAAAAACAAGCCTAAGGTGGGAATTCCCTGGCGGTCCAGTGGTTAGGACTCCATGCTTTCACTGCTGAGGGCACGGGTTCCCAAAAGCAGCCAGGTGTGGCCAAAAAAAAAAAAAAAAAAGCCTCAGGTGATCAGCATGCTTCATTCACACAGTTTAAAGCCAGAAACCTACTAGTTGTACCTACTTGCCCAGCTTCATACTTCCCTTCTTTCATTCAACAAATATTTATCAAGCACTTTTTGCCATTGTGCCAGGCACTGGATATGGCAGTGAATAAGTAAATTGTGCTCTCAATATATGTCACTGCGTCCAATGTTGAGTTGAAGCATTTCCACTGGGCTATTAGTAGCAACATTTTAGAAAGAGCTTAAAAACCAGGCTCTAGTGAATTAGTGAGAATCCTGTTTTGCGTTTTTATGGAAGAGAACTATGCAGTATTTAAGGATTTCACATGCAACGTTCCATTTGTTACTCAAATCTATTAAAAAGGGTAGGTGAAGTATTATCTTCATTTTGCAGATGGGGCAAGTGAGATTTGGGTAGGTTAAATGATTCCTTCAATTCACACAGCTAGTATGCAGCAAAGTCGGCTTGGGAACCCCGCTGTTACCTCTAATTGGTTGCTTTTCCATTACCCCTTTCTGAGACAGGAAAGTCTGACTTCTTAGGGGGCAGCTGCCTCTGCCTATGTGTAAACAATAAGGCAACAGAGAACTGTTAGGTTTGCTCTTTTTTTTTTTTTAACAAATTTATTTTTCACTGTGTCGAGTCTTCATTGCTGCACACGGGCTTTCTCTAGTTTTGGCAAGCAGGGGCTACTCTTTGTTGTGGTGCACAGGCTTCTCATTGTGGTGGCTTCTCTTTTTGAGGAGCACGGGGTCTAGGCAGGTGGGCTTCAGTAGTTGTGGCACGCGGGCTCACTAGTTGTGGCTTACGGGCTCTAAATCACAGACTCAGTAGCTGTGGCACACGGCCTTAGTTGTTCCACGGCGTGTGGGATGTTCCCGGACCAGGGCTCGAACCAGTGTTCCCTGCATTGGCAGGCGGATTCTTAACCACTGTGACACCAGGGAAGTCCCTACGTTTGCTCTTTTTAAATTTTTAATAAATCACCACTGTGCTTATTATCAATTTTATAAACAGGTAGCAGTCATGAAGCCAAGTAATGAATGCAGCAGATGGCAACATTGTGAAAATATGTTTCTGCCAGACTTGTAAGTGCACAGTTAATGAGAACAGAAATCAAATCTGCAGACTGTTAGTCTCTAGCAAAGTGCACAGTTCCTGACCCAAAGTTCTCTTCTGGAGATCTTTCTCATTTACCTCAGCCATCAGCTTCTGTGCGAATGACTTCCAAAATCAATTCAACAAACGTTATGGGAGTGACAAAATGCCTGGTGCACTGAGAATATAAACAAGAATGAGGCCCATCCCAGCTTTCAGAGCCCCAGGTTTACATTAGGGAAGCAAATAATTAAAATACAACGTGAAGACATGCTATAATGGGCAAGTGATATAATGATATGGAAATTTCCTTAATAAACAAAATTAGGAAACAATTACTTATGAGAGGAAACAATTACTTATACTTAAGAATAATTCTGCATCTGAAATCTTAAACCTCAGACAACCTCCAAGCTTTCCAACTTCCTTAATGAAAATAACATTTTTATTGATCTGCTGTTATGTGCTGGACATTATGCTAGTTGCTTTACAGGTAGTGTATCTCATTTTATCTTCACAACCCTATGATTATTTTTCACTTTACAGAGGAATCTGAGGCTCAGAGAGGTTAGGTGACTTGTTCAAGTCCCCACAGCTGCTAAGTGAATAGAGTCAGTTTAGGCTCCCAAGTGCATCCTCTTAATCAAGGCCATATAGGGCCTCTTTTCCTCCTAAGGCAACTGTTCTTTGATCTTACTGAGGCCTTGGCCTCCTTTTTCTCCCCATTCTCCTGGCCATCACCCTTCCTTCCTTTACTCTCTATCCTCTAGGCCCGCCAAACCACACAGGTACCCCACCAGTGTATGGTCTGACACCTCCTTTGTACACATTGTTCCCACTGCCTGGATGAGCCAAAGCTACCAAACCCATTGGAAAGCTGGCAGAGTGAAAGATAAAAAGGAACCATAACAGTAGAGTATATGTGAAAAGTTAATATGTCACTCTCCTAATACTGAAAAATTTAAATTACAGAACTGGAAAATTCATGGTAGACTTTCATGTGAAAAGATCTTACTGGTAGAACATGGGGAACACACTCTCCGCAAGTGTAGTTGTGAGATTCACAGAATTTTATCCTGTATTATAGGACAAAGATACAGTTAATACCTCAAGATAATATTTCTATATAGGACATTCTTAGACAATGACAAAACAAAATTTAAATAGGGTTTTAGTGCAGTGTTTTTTCAAATCAATACATTCATACATGTATGTGTAATGTGTGTGTGCACATGTATATATACATATAGTCTCAAATAAAACCTAAGTAATAAAGCAAATCCAGATGAAAATATCAGTTTTCTTAAGAACAAAAATAAAAATATAAGGTATAATACATATCAGATATTGTTAAGTCAGTATTTAGAAGAAAATCTCTTTGCTCTTAAATAATTTTTAATAAATATTCATAAAAATGTTTTTAAGAAAGAAGCTAATGATGAATTATGTCTCTGCTAAAGATGATAAAGAGAAAGTATCTGTTTCATTTACAACCCAGTTCAGCCATGCCTTAACATTTTGCCATATTTCATATAAAATTAGGGATTTGAAAAATTAGTTTTGTTAATTTTTAAAAGAACTATATTGGTTTGCTTATCAGTTCCATTTTTTGCCTTTATGTAATTGATGACACACAGTATGGCTTGGAAATAAAATTTTGAAACCACTAGCTTAGTTAATAAAATAAAAGGAAAATTCAAATTAACAAAGTCACGGATGGAAAAAAGTGGTATAATTCAGACATAGGTTTTAATCACAGAAATGTTATTTTAAGCCACAAGCTTATAAAATGTGCTAAAGAAATAGAAGAGGATACTGCCTGTGATAGTGTAAGGTTAGCAAACTCAAGGTGGCCAAAGAGACTCCATGAAGATCTACACAGCAGAGAAAGCAGCAGGCGCTTACCAGATGATTAGTAGAACAACAACAGACAAGCCACCATTTCATGCACTGTTCCTGGGAGTGTAAGTAGTGGAACTTTTCTGGAGTAACATTTAGAAATATCAAGATTTTTTTCTGGGGGGGAAGCAAATATTTGAACCTGCAATTGTACTTTATTTACTAAATGTTTGAATATGAATGTTTCAAGGAGAGAAAGAGAAATTGTTCATCACAAACATTTTTTAATGATAATTCAAAGGATTTTTTTTTTTTCCGGTACGTGGGCCTCTCACTATTGTGGCCTCTGCCATTGTGGAGCACAGGCTCCGGATGCGCAGGCTCAGCGGCCATGGCTCACCGGCCCAGCCGCTCTGCGGCATGTGGAATCTTCCCGGACCGGGGCACGAACCCGTGTCCCCTGCATCGGCAGGCGGACTCTCAACCACTGCGCCACCAGGGAAGCCCTCAAAGCATTTTTTAAATTGAAGTATAGTTGATTTACTTATCATAGATTGCTTTTAAGAATAAAAATTTTGGAAATTTGATGTGGTATAAAAACAGCATAATTTTCTATGTATTGACATAAATGATGGGCAAAATCTATTGATAGAAGAAAAAAACACAGGTTACAAAGGTATATATATATAATCCAATTTAAAATTGTTCTAAAGACTGGGAGTATGAAGTGTATGAAACTGTAATAGTGTTTATCTGTAATGAATAAGATTTGAAGATTTCTCTTTTACTTAAAACATTTCTAATTGATTTTTTTACAGTGACTAAAATTGGTAAAATCAGTGAAGATATTTGGGTAAAAATGGTCACTTGTCTCAAAACACTCTGAGAAGACTTCTCCAAACTTTTAAAAACTGTACAAACCCCATATTACATTACATATGTTAAATTACATTACAGTTTTAAAAAAGATGGGGGCTGGGAGTTCCCTGGTTGCCTAGTGTTTAGACTTCTGTGAGTTCACTGCCATGGCCTGGGTTCAATTCCTGGTGGGGACATGAGATCCTGCAAGCGTGTTGGGCAGCCAAAAAAACAGATGGGGGCATGTTTTACAATTTTACTTATTTTATGAGATTAATATGTTATTTTTTATTAATGTATGATTGATAAATAAAAGTTGTATATATTTAAGCTGTACAACATGAAGTCTTGATATACATATATACCAGGCAGACCTTGGAGATCTTGTGGATTCAGTTCCAGATCACCACAATAAAGTGAATATCGCAATATTCGAGTAGACTTTTATTAGGGCAAACATTTCTATAACCCTAAATATCTCATTAAAACAAACAGATGACCAAGAATCTTTGTTAATCAGTGACCCAAAATGAAGTAAAAATTAGTAAAGTTAACTGTAAATGAAGATACTGCAGCATATAAACCAGTAAATCATCAATGTGTTTTTTTTTTTTTTTTTTTTGTGGTACGCGGGGCCTCTCACTGTTGTGGCCTCTCCCGTTGCGGAGCACAGGCTCCGGATGCGCAGGCTCAGCGGCCATGGCTCATGGGCCCAGCCGCTCCGCGGCATGTGGGATCCTCACGGACCGGGGCACGAACCTGTGACCCCGCATCGGCAGGCGGACTCTCAACCACTGTACCACCAGGGAAGCCCCATCAATGATTTTTTAATACCAGGACCTAATAACATTATTTTCCAAGTAAGTAATTTTTTTTTTTTTAAGTATGGTACCTCTTTTTTTTTTTTTAATTATTTCTTTATTTTTGTCTGCGTTGGGTCTTCGTTGCTACGCGTGGGCTATCTCTAGTTGCGGCGAGCGGGGGTACTCTTCGTTGCGGTGCCTTCTCTTGTTGCAGAGCACGGGCTCTAGGCATGTGGGCTCCAGAGCACAGGCTCAGTAGTTGTGGCGCACGAGCTTAGCTGCTCCGTGGCATGTGGGATTTTCCCGGACCAGGGATCGAACTCATGTCTCCCGCATTGGCAGGCGGACTCCCAACCACTGCACTACCAGGGAAATCCCCCAAGTAAGTAATTATTAATGTGAAAACCATAATTAATACAGACAACACAGATAAGAATATTTTTTGGCTTTCCAGTGCATGTAAAAGTTACGTTTGCACTCTCCTGTGGTCTATTATGTATGCAATAGCATTATGTCTAAAAAAACAATGTGCATACCTTAATTTAAAAAATACTTTATTGCAGTGGTTAGGACTCTGTGCTTTTACTGCCAAGGGCCTAGGGTTCAATCCCTGGTCAGGGAAATAAGATCCCGCAAGCCACCCGACCAAAAAAAAAAAAAACCTTTATTACTAAAAATGCTAGCCATCATCTGAGCCTTCAGCAAGTCATAGTAATAACATCAAAGATCACTGATCACAGATCACCATAACAAAAATAATAATAATGAAAAAGTTTGAAATATTGGGAGAATTACCAGAATGTGACACAGAGGCAAATATTGGGAGAATTACCAGAAGTGAGCAAATGCTGTTGGAAAAATAATGCAGATAGACCTGCTTGACGCAAGGTTTCCACAAACCTTCAATTTGTAAAATACACAATATCGTCCAGTTGCAATAGTTGAACAAGGTATGTCTGTACATTGTGAAATGATACCACAATCAAATTTTTTTTACTGGAGTATAATTGCTTTACAGTATTGTGTTAGTTTCTGCTGTACAGTGCAGTGAATCAGCTATATGTATACCTATATTTCCTCCCTCTGGGACCTCCCTCCCGCCCCCCATCCCACCCATCTAGGTCGTCACAGAGCACCGAGCTGAGCTTCCTGTGCTTTATAGCTTGTTCCCACTAGCTATCTATTTTACACATGACAGTGTATATATGTCCATCCTAATCTCCCTATTAGTCCCACCTTCCCCTTCCCATCCTGTGTCCACATGTCTGTTCTCTATGTCTAAGTCTCTATTCCTGCCCTGCAAATAGGTTCATCTGTCCATTTTTCTAGATTCCACATATATGTGTTAATATACGATATTTGTTTTTCTCTTTCTGGCTTACTTCATTCTGTATGACAGACTCTAGGTCCATCCACATTTCTACAAATGACCCAATTTTGTTCCTTTTTATGGCTGAGTAATATTCCATTGTATATATGTACCACATCTTCTTTATCCATTCATCTGTCATTGGACATTTATGTTATTTCCATGTCCTGGCTATTGTAAATAGTGCTGCAATGAACATTGGGGCACATGTGTCCTTTTGAATTATGGTTTTCTCAGGGTATATGCCCAGTAGTGGGATTGCTGGGTCATATGGTAGTTCTATTTTTAGTTTTTTAAGGAACCTCCATACTGTTCTCCATAGTGGCTGTATCAAGTTACATTCCCACCAACAGTGTAGAAGGGTTCCCTTTTCTCCACACCCTCTCCAGCATTTATTGTTTCTAGATTTTTTGATGATGGCCATTCTGAATGTTGTGAGGTGATAGATACCTCACTGTAGTTTTGATTTGCATTTCTCTACTGATTAGTGATGTTGAACATCCTTTCACATGTTTGTTGGCAATCTGTATACCTTCTTTGGAGAAATGTCTATTTAGGTCTTCTGCCTATTTTTGGATTGGGTTGTTTGTTTTTTTGATATTGAGCTGCATGAGTTGTTCGTATATTTTGAAGATTAATCCTTAGTCTGTTGCTTCATTTGCAAATATTTTCTCCCATTCTGAGGGTTGTCTTTTCGTCTTGTTTATGGTTTCCTTTGCTGTGCAAAAGCTTTGAAGTTTCATTAGGTCCCATTTGTTTATTTTTGTTTTTATTTTCATTACTCTAGGAGGTGGGTCAAAAGAAATCTTGCTGTGATTTATGTCAGAGTGTTTTTCCTGTGTTTTCCTCTAAGAGTTTTATGGTATCTGTCCTTACATTTACATCTTTAATCCATTTTGAATTTATTTTTGTGTATGTTGTTAGGGAGTGTTCTAATTCCATTCTTTTACATGTAGCTGTCCAGTTTTCCCGGCGTCACTTATTGAAGAGGCTGTCTTTTCTCCATTGTATGTGCTTGCCTCCTTTGTCATAAATTAGGTGAGCATATGTGCATGGGTTTGTCTCTGGGCTTTCTATCCTGTTCCATTGATTTATATTGCTGTTTTTGTGCCAGTACCATACTGTCTTGATTACTGTAGCTTTGTAGTATAGTTTTAAGTCAGGGGAGCCTGATTCCACCGGCTCCATTTTTCTTTCTCAAGATTGCTTTGGCTATTTGGGGTCTTTTGTGTTTCCATACAAATTGTGAAATTCTTTGTTCTAATTCTGTGAAAAATGCCATTGGTAATTTGATAGGGGTTGCACTGAAGCTGTAGATTGCTTTGGGTAGTATGGTCATTTTCACAATATTGATTCTTCCAATCCAGGAGCATGGTATATCTCTCCATCTGTTTATGTCATCTTTGATTTCTTTCATCAGTGTTTTATAGTTTTCAGACTACAGGTTTTGTGTCCTTAGGTAAGTTTATTACTAGGTATTCTTTTTGTTATGATGGTAAATGGGACTGTTTCCTTAATTTCGCTTTCTGATTTTTTATTGTTAGTGTATAGGAATGCAAGAGATTCTGTGCACTAATTTTGTATTCTGCAAACTTACCAAATTCAATGATTAGTTCTAGTAGTTTTCTGGTGGCATCTTTAGGTTTTTCTGTGTACAGTATCATGTCATCTGAAAACAGTGACAGTTTTACTTCTTCTCTGCCAATTTGGATTCCTTTTATTTCTTTTTCTTTTCTGATTGCCGTGGCTAGGACTTCCAATACTGTGTTGAATAAGAGTTGTGAGAGTAGTCACCCTTCTCTGTTCCTGATCTTAGAGGAAATGCTTTCAGTTTTTCAGCATTGAGAATGATGTTTGCTGTGGCCTTTATTATGTTGAGGTAGGTTCCCTCTGTGCACATTTTCTGGAGAGTTTTTATCATAAATGGGTGTTGAATTTTGTCAAAAGCTTTTTCTGCATCTATTGTGATGATCATATAGTTTTTATCCTTCAATTTGTTAATATGGTGTATCACATTGATTGATTTGCATATATTGAAGAATCCTTGCATTCCTGGGATAAATCCCACTTGATCATGGTGTATGATCCTTTTAATGTGTTGTTGGATTCTGTTTGCTAGTATTTTGTTGAGGATTTCTCTGTCTATGTTCATCAGTGATACTGGTCTGTAATTTTCTTTTTTTGTGATATCTTTGTTTGCTTTTGGTGTCAGGGTGATGGTGGCCTCCTAGAACGAATTTGGGAGCGTTCCTCCCTCTACAAGTTTTTGGAAGAGTTTGAGAAGGGTAGGTGTTAGCTTTTCTCTGAATGTTTGATAGAATTCACCTGTGAAGCCATCTGGTCCTGGACTTCTGTTTGTTGGAAGATTTTTAATTACAGTTTCAATTTAGTTACTTGTGATTGGTCTGTTTACATTTTTTCTGGTCTGTGTATATTTTCTAATTCTTCCTGATTCAGTCTTGGAAAATTGTACCTTTCCAAGAATTTTTCCATTTCTTCAAGGTTGTCCATTTTATTGGCATGTAATTGTTTGTCTCTTAAAATCCTTTGTATTTCTGTGGTGTCAGTTGTGATTTCTCCTTTTTCCTTCCTAATTTTATTGATTTGCCTCCTCTCCCTTTTTTGCTTGATGAGTCTGGCTAAAGGTTTTTCAATTTTGTTTATCTTCTCAAAGAACCAACTTTTAGTTTTATTGATCTTTGCTATTGTTTTCTTCGTTTCTATTTCATTTATTTCTGTTCTGATCTTTATGATTTCTTTCCTTCTACTGACTTTGGGTTTTCTTTGTTCTTCTTTCTCTAGTTGCTTTAGGTGTAAGGTTAGATTATTTTATGAGATTTTTCGTGTTTCTTGAGGTGAGATTGAATTGCTATAAACTTCCCTCTTGGAACTACTTTTGTTGTTTCCCATAGGTTTTGGGTGGTCATGTTTTTGTTGTCATTTGTTTCTATGTATTTTTTTATTTCCTCTTTGAGTTCTTCAGTGATCTCTTGGTTATTTGGCAGCGCACTGTTTAGCCTCCATGTATTAGTGTTTTCTATAGTTTTTTTCCCTGTAATTGATTTCTAATCTCATAGCGTTGTGGTCAGAAAAGATGCTTGATGTGATTTCAATTTTCTTAAATTTTCCGAGGCTTGATTTGTGACCCAGGATGTGATCTACCCCAGAGAATGTTCTATGTGCACTTGAGAAGAAATTGTATTTTGCCACTTTCAGGTGGAATGTCCTATAAATATCAATTAAATCTATCTGGTCTATTGTTTCATTTAAAGCTTGTGTTTCCTTATTTATTTTCTGTTTGGATGATCTGTTCATTGGTGTAAGTGGGGTGTTAAAGTCCCCTGCTATTATTGTGTTACTGTTGATTTTCCCTTTTATGGTTGTTAACATGTGCCTTATATATTGAGGTGTTCCTATGTTGGGTGCATAAACATTTATAATTGTTATATCTTCTTTTTGGATTGATCCCTTGATCATTATGTAGTGTCCTTCTTTTTTTTTTTTTTTTTGGTACGCGGGCCTCTCAATGTTGTGGCCTCTCCCGTTGCGGAGCACAGGCTCCGGACACGCAGGCTCAGCGGCCATGGCTCACGGGCCCAGCCGCTCCGCGGCATGTGGGGTCCTCCCAGACTGGGGCATGAACCCGTGTCCCCTGCACCGGCAGGCGGACTCTCAACCACTGCGCCTCCAGGGAAGTCCTAGTGTCCTTCTTTATCTCTTGTAACAGTCTTTGTTTTGTGTGTGTGTGTGTGTGTGTGTGTGTGTGTGTGTGTGTGTTTTGTGGTACACGGGCCTCTCACTGACGTGGCCTCTCCCGTTGCGGGGCACAGGCTCCACACACGCAAGCTCAGTGGCCATGGCTCATAGGCCTAGCCGCTCCACGGCATGTGGGATCTTCCCGGACTGGGGCACCAACCTGTGTCCCCTGCATCGGCAGGCGGACTCTCAACCACTGCACCACCAGGGAAGCCCAACAGTCTTTATTTTAAAGTCTATTTTATCTGATATGATTATTGCTACTCCAGCTTTCTTTTGATTTCCATTTGCATGGACTATCACTCTCCATCCCTTCACTCTCTGTCTGTATGTGTCCCTAGGTCTGAAGTGGGTCTCTTGTAGACAGCACATATATGGGTCTTGTTTTTGCATCCATTCACCCAGTCTGTGTCTTTTGGTTGGAGCATTTAATCCATTTACATTCAAGGTTATTATTGATATGTATGTCCCTATTACCATTTTCTTAATTGTTTTGGATTTATTTTTGTAGATCTTTTTCATGTCTTGTGTTTCCTGCCTAGAGAAGTTCCTTTAGCATTTGTTGTAAAGCTGGTTTGGTGGTGCTGAATTCTCTTAGCTTTTGCTTGTCTGTAAAGCTTTTGATTTCTCTGTCAAATCTGAATGAGATCCTTGCCAGGTAATCTCTGTTGTAGGTTTTTCTCTTTCATCGCTTTAGGTATATCCTGCCACTCCCTTCTGGCCTGCAGAGTTTTCCTGAAAAATCAGCTGATAACCTTATGGGGATCCCCTTGTATGTTATTTTTTGTTTTTCCCTTGCTGCTTTTAATATTTTTTCTTTGAATTTAATTTTTGTTAGTTTGATTAGTATGTGCCTTGGTGTGTTTCTCCAGGGTTTATCCTGTATGGGACTCTCTGTGCTTCCTGGACTCGGGTGGCTATTTCCTTTCCCATGTTAGGGAAGTTTTTGACTATAATCTCTTCGAATATTTTCTCAGACCCTTTCTTTTCCTCTTCTTCCTCTGGGACCCCTATAATTCGAATGTTGGTGCATTTAGTGTTGCCCCAGAGGTCTCTGAGATTGTCTTCAATTCTTTTCATTCTTTTTTCTTTATCCTGCTCCTTGGCAGTTATTTCCACCATTCTGTCTTCCCGCTCACTTATTCGTTCTTCTGCCTCAGTTATTCTGTTATTGATTCCTTCTCGTGTATTTTTCATTTCAGTTATTGTGTTGTTCATCTCTGTTTGTTTGTTCTTTAGTTCTTCTAGATCTTTGTTAAACATTTCTTGTATTTTCTCAATCCATGCCTCCATTCTATTTCTGGGATCCTGGATCATCTTTACTGTTATTACTGTGAATTCTTTTTCAGGTGGGTTGCCTACTTCCACTTCATTTATTTAGTCTTGTAGGTTTTTGCCTTGCTCCTTCGTCTGTGACATATTTTCTTGTTGTCTCATTGTTTTTTTTTTGATGGGTGGAACTGTGTTTCTGTCTTACTGATTGTTTGGCCTGAGGCTTCCAGCACCAGAGTTTTTAGGCTGTTGGATGGAGCTGGGTCTTGGTGCTGAGATGAGGACCTCCAGGAGACCTCACTCCAGTGAATGTTTCCTGGGGTCTGAGGTTTTGTGTTAGTCCAGTGGTTTGGACTCGGAGCTCCCACCACAGGAGCTCAGACCCAACCCCCGGCTCGTGAACCAAGATCCTGCAAGCCACTTGGGGTGGCAAAAAGAAAAAAAAAGAAGAAAAAAAGGAGCATAATAAAAATAAAAAATAAAATAAAATAAGAAAAAAATAATAAAAAGTAAAAAATAAAATAAGGTATGTTAGAAAAAATATAGATGAAACAACATCTGGAAGGTAAAACAGAACCACCACAGCAAGAAAAAAATTTAAAATAAAAAAGCTGGAAAAGGCCTTGGCTGTGGTGGGAGGGGCTTAGGCAGGGGCGAGGTTTAGCGGGGGTGGGGGGCTATCCTTACATCCACAGGGCCGGAAAAGGCCCTGGGGTGTTGGGGGCGGGGCTTAGGCTCAGTGTCACAGAGGGGCCCAGGATGCCTCCGGACCCAGAGGGCGGAGGACCAGGTCCAGGACCCCAGCAGGCTCCCTGGGCCTGAGTTGGCTGGGGAAGTGCTAGGCGCTTTGCCCCTGATCCTCCGATCCTGGAGGGTCCCTCTGCATTGGCCCCTCCTCTTCTTCCCCCCACTCCCTCCTACACCCCTAGGACCAACGCAGCTGGGGAGGGCCCTGGAAGGCGGAAGACCTGGCCGGGGACCCCAGCAGGCTCCTGGGGCCTGAGTGGGCAGGGGAAACTAGTTGCGTCTCCCCTGATCCTCCAATACCGGAGGGCCCCTCCCCATCCACCTCTCCTCTTCTTCCCCCCTCTTCCTCCCTCCTATGCCCCTAGGACCCACGAGGCAGGAGGGGGCCTCAGAGGGGGGAGGACCCCTCCCAGGAGCCCAGCAGGCTTCCCAGGGCCGACTGGGTGGGGGAAAGGCTAATTGCGCTCCCCCCAATCCACTGAGCCCTGGAGGGTCCCTCCAGGTGTGGGAACCCCTCCCCCTGTCGCAGCCACCCCTCACGGGCGCCAGTCCCGTCCAGCCTCCACTTCTCCTCCCCCCACTCCCCCCCATGTCCTACCCGGTCGCTCAGGGGTTTCACTTGTCTCCTTGTGCATCGAGGACCCCCACCAGCATCCTGTAGGTGCCCTAGTTGTGGGGAGACTCAAACACTGCGTCCTCCCGCTCCGCCATCCTGACACCACAATCAAATTAATATATCCATCACCTCACATGTTACCACCATGCTTGGTTATGCATGGGAGCAGGACTGGGGCTGGTAAGAACAATTTGAGATCTAGTCTCTTAGCAAATTTCAACTATAAATTATTAACTATAATCACCATGCTGTAAATTAGGTTTCAAGAACTTACATATCTTGTAAATGAAAGTTTGTACCCTTTGAGTAACAGGAGGTTAATGTGATTTTGATTTTAAAAGCTTGACAAGAATAATAACCAGAAAGAAAAACACTTACATGTTAATCCCGTTTTTAACGTGGGTACAACGCAACTCTGTTACACAGAGTCAAGTCTCCCCACCCTGTCTAAGCAGGCTTGTACCACAGGCATCACACAAGGCAAAGAGCCCTGGCGCTTAATGAGTGAAAATAAATCAGATCATCTCAACAGTCTCTCAGAAGACAGACCATAACAGTCACCATTTGAAAACTTAAGCATGATGTGGCTAATTTTTTAACATGAAATGTGTGTATGTATATAAAATGTGGCAAAACATTAAGATATGACAAATGTGGGTGAGGATATTCATTTTATAATATCATTAATTTTCCTGTACGCTTGAAATATTTCATAATACGAAAGTTTAGGGACTTCCCTCGTGGTCCAGTGCTTAGGACTCCGCGTGCCCAATGCAGGGGGCCTGGGTTCGATCCCTGGTGAGGGAACTAGATCCTGCATACTGCAACTAAGACCCAGCACAGCCAAATAAATAAATACTAAAAACAAAAACAAAAGCTTTCACCTACTTTAAAAAAAAAGTTTCGGTGATTATAAATACATACACATATTTTTAAACTGTATTTTCAAATCTTCCCTCTCATTAAGAAAACCTTTTCGTGGATGCTCCTCTAGATAAAGCCTTTATTCTTTCCTGCTCTTCAGCCACTGCCTCAGAAAACTTAGTATCTTTCTCCTCTTCCTTTTCTCTGTGCCTCTTTCAACCGAGCAATAATCTTCTGGCTTTAGGTCCCCTCAATTTGCTGAAACTTACTCTGGCAAAGGTCACCAATGGGAAGTTGCTAAGTCCCACAGCTGCTGCTCTGTCCTTTCCTATATGGCACTTTGTCCCTTCATTTGATGCATCGCTTCCTTTTGCTTGGCATTTTTTTTTTTAATTTATTTATTTTTGGCGGTGTTGGGTCTTCGTTGCTGCGTGCGGGTTTTGTCTAGTTGTGGCGAGCGGGGGCTACTCTTCGTTGCGGTGCGTGGGCTTCTCATCGTGGTGGCTTCTCTTTTTGCGGAGCACTGGCTCTAGGCATGAGGGTTTCAGTAGTTGCAGCACGCAGGCTCGGTAATTGTGGCTCGTGGGCTATAGAGCGCAGGCTCAGTAGTTGTGGCGCACGGACTTAGTTGCTCCGTGGCATGTGGGATGTTCCCAGACCAGGGCTCAAACTGTGTCCCCTGCATTGGCAGGCAGATTCTTAACCACTGCGCCACCAGGGAAGCCCTGCTTGGCTTTTAAGGGAACAGTCTATCCTGGTCTTCCTCCTACCTCTCCAGCAGGGCCTTCTCGGTGGCCTTTGCAGGTTTCTCATCCTCTGAACACCTGTTTCCCTCCACCTACTTTCTCTCCCTCATTGCCATGGCTCCAGCTCTACTCCCAAGTCTCAGGGCCTCAGGGAAAACATCTCTTCCCAGTTTAGGGACTGGGCTTCAACCCCAATTCTATTACCCATCTTAGACAATTTATTTAGCTTATTGATTAATTCTTTGTCTCATCTGAAAATGAAGTACCTCTCCAAAAGACTTGAGAAATAAGGTTTGTGAAGCCCTGATCACAGTATCTATTTTGATCAATAAATGTTAGCTACTTGATACCTCCACTCAGCTGTTCCAAACACATGAATACAATTGTATGTGTCCCCAGCTAAACTAAACCCACTTCTCTTTCTAAACTCTCTTCTGGGAGTTAGAATCCTGCATCATGCTAGACTCTTCTTCTTCCATGTCACCCCTCATACTCAGTGTATCACAAGGCCTACAGACTCTTGTTCCTTAAAACCTCATGTCCAGCACCTCCGCTCCCTGGCTGCCTCTTCTTGCCTTGTTCAGAACCTCTGGCTCCAGGGTTGCCCTCTTAAATCCATCCTCCACCCCCTCCAGTGACCTCACTAAAACTCTACTCAGACAAGGTCAGCCCGAGTCTAGACCCTACCGTGCTGTTGAGTTAACAAGGAAACTGAACAGAGAGAAGGACCCTGCCTGGTGGTAGTTCGATAGCTTCTAACTCAGCTATCTTTCTCCCCAACGAAAGGCATGTTTATTAGCTCTAGGTAGTTCCATCTAATAGTAATTCAATTTGTGATTAACTTCACACTCCCTATCAAAGTCTTTTAAATGGCAGGTATTCCAGGGAGGGATCATAGAGTAAACCCAGGATGCTTTGCTGTGCAGAGTTTGTGCCAGAAAGCCATTGTATGTGACTCCCTGAGTGGGGCCATTGAAGAACAGCTGTGCAGAGGGCAGGACGTTTTGTCTAGCAAGGTATAAAGGATTTGTGAGAACGTTTCCTTTCCTGATGGGACTACCTGTTGTAAATATATTAGGACTTAGGGCAAAGGTGCCCCTTCTGCCAATTACCAGGTTAGATGTTGGACGCCCACTCGATGCCACCCACAGATCCCAGGCACTTATAACCACGTCTCCCAACAACTCTGAACAACCTCATTCAACAGGTGAGGAAACGCAGGCTTAGAACCTTGTTCTGCTTCTGGAAGCAAATGGTTTGTGAATCTCTGGAGACCTAACCATGCTTCCTGGGTGTGGGATTTTAAAACAAGTGCTTTTCCACCTTTCAACGCCCTCCCCACTTCCTTTAGGCTAGCTGTTCTCCACGTGTGGTCCTCAGACCAGCAGCATCGCCATCACCTTGGGAATTTGTTAGAAATGCAAGTTCTCAGGCTCCACCCTTGGCGTGGCTGGAGGATAGAGAGGGAAGGAAGGATGATAGCTGAGAGACTGGGAGAAACAAGAAGCCAAGGCCTGCAGTTCTCAGTACGATCAAAGAGCAGTTTCATTAGAGGGAAAAGAGGGCCTACAGGGTCTTGATTAAGAGGATGCGCTTGGGAGTCCAAACTGGCTCTGTCCACTGAGCAGCCGTGGGGTCTTGAACAAGTCACCTAACCTCTCAGAGACGCAGGGACTCAGATTCCTCTTTTTCTTTTCTTTTTTTTTCTTTTTGGCCGCGCTGAGCAGCGGCGTGCAGGATCTTAGCTCCCCGCCCAAGGATTGAACCCACGCCGCCCCCAACAGTGGAAGCACGGAGTCTTACCCACTGGACCACTAGGGAAGTCCCTCAGATTCCTCATTTGTAAAATGAAAAATAATCATAGGGCTTTTGTAAGGATTAAATGAGATACACTACCTGTAAAGGAGTTGGTATGAAGTCCGCACAAGATAGCTAGTCAATACAACCTCACAAAATAGCTAGTCAATAAAAATGTTATTTTCATTAAAATAACATTAAAAATGTTATTTCCAGGAAGCTGGAAAGCTTGGAGGTTGTCTGAAAGATTTAAGATTTCAGATGTGGAACCTGGGGATGTGGCCCAGTAAATTGTGTTACAACACACCCTCCAGGTGGTCCTGAAGCATGTTCTGGAGTCTTGAGAACCACGGGAGAATCACCCGGAGAGCCTGTAAAACTCCCAAACCCAGACCGCGCCGCAGGCCTATTAAGCCAGAATCCCTGGGTGTGGAGTCAGCCCAGGCCTCGGTGTTTCCAGAGCCTCCCAGGTGATTCTGATGTGCAGCCACGCCTGAGAACCCCTGCTTAGGCTCGCGTTGATATAATTTAACAGCCATCAGTTATTAAGCACTGATAGTGTGCCAAGCACTGAGCTTCACATTACATTTATATACAATTCTCACGACAACTCTAGGACTTTAGTATTAGTATTCCCACTTTAAAGAAATGAATGATGAGGCTTAAGAAAGTTTTGCCTCTTGCCCACAGGCACCAAGTTAGCAGAGTCAGGATTCAAGTTCAGGATTTTCTGATTCAAAATCTGGGCCACAGCTCCCTGCCCACTGCCAGATCGTGTGGCACTCAGAGCTATCATTAGTGTATGAATAAGTATGGTCAGTGGCAAGGTGAGCAGTGACTTCAGAGTCGGTGGTGGCTCGGCAGCTGCTAAAAAGGACCTAAGAAGAAGTATCCAGCTCTCCCTAAGGAAGAGCTCAGGCTTAGGACTCAGACAAACCCAGTTTCAGGGCTGGCTCTGCCCAAGGTCCTACTTTGTGACTTGACCTCCCTGAGTGTCAGTTTCTTCTCCAATAAAAAATGGACATATTTTTATTTTGTAGAACTGCTGTGAAGAATAAATGAGGTAACACCCATGAAAGTGCCTGGCACAGACTAAGAGCACAATAAACGTTTGTGTATCCCGCCCCCAACGAGCAATTTCTCCTCCACTTTGCTCCTAACCTGTGAGGGCCTAGGGGTTGGGGTTTGCTGTTGCTATGGGAATCAGCCTGGGGAATAGCCATTTCTCTTTCTTCAGTGTTTTCCACTGGTTGACTCTATTTCTGTTTTCTATTCTTCACTCAGTCCCTAAGGAGAGCCAATTCTTCCTTCTCTCTGCCACTGTTTGAATCACCCCACCCAAACTTCTGCCTAGAGGCATGAAATGAATCACCTCCCTTTTCTAGTTCGACAGTCTTTCTGCACAGGTCAGATCCCTCCTCCTCTCCTGATGACCCACCCCCTTTCTGTGGTCCAAGGCCTACAGGTCTTGCTGGCCATTAAGGCCTAAGTGTAATGACAGCGTTTGCCTGCACAGCCCTGGGTTGATGGCACATGGTTTGATCATAACTTACTGGCCCTAGGAGCACCCAGCCTCCGGGAAAGGCTCCAAATGAAGTGACCTACTTTCACCTACATTTGCGAGCCTTTTTTCAGCATTTCACCACTCCTGGCCAGAAAGGCTTGTTTCTTGAGACTCAGACAAAACTTAAGAGACTTTGGAGAGGGAGTTCTGAGTGCATCCCTTTTGTCCTGTAGGTGAGGAAGCAAACTGCTGTAGGTCAGATGGCCAGTTAGTGGTGTGGGCCAGATGGTAACTCAGGTTTTCTTCCCCACAATGAAGCATACCTGTGTCAGGGAGCTGTTGCACAGTGGAGACCGCTCTGGACTGGAGCTGCAGTCCTGAGCTCACGGCAAGAACTGTACCAGCCTTCAGCCACTCTCTTGTGATTTTTTTTTGGTTAATATTTTAAAATTGTGTATTAATTAAAATGTGGTCTTAGTAGAAAAATGTAGCAAGGAAAAATCAAGAGAAAGAGACAGACAAGAACTTGCAGTGGGGAGAGGGGAGAGAAAAGCAACTACATTTATGTGACAAGAAGAGAAGAGAAATAAAAGGGCAAATAAAATCCAAGGCATGGAACAGGCGAGCATTCTGCTCCAGCCTGTTGGTCAGACCAACCCTCAGCTTCTGGTTCGGTCACACAAATAATTGCTTAGAAAGCAGCACCTTTCCCACCATCTACCCCGATTGCTGCACGCCACAGATCTAAGGCTGTATTACTATCCTCTCCTTTCTACCCTTACCGCTGTCCCCTATCCGTAGCTGAGCCCCCAAAGTCAGGGAAAACTCAGGGTGTATGTGTTGGAATAGCTAGCTCAGAAAAATTAGAATGTTGCAATGCTCGGTGTAAAATCTAACTTCTCCTGACTCCCGGGAATTCCCTGGCGGTCCAGTGGTTAGGACTCGGCGCTTTCACAGCTGTGGCCCAGGTTCAATCCCTGGTCAGGGAACTAAGATCCTGCGAGGTGGGGCCAAAACCATACTTTCAAAAAAAAAAAAAAAATCTAAGTTCTTCTGGATCTCAATGTAGGAAACACTCTGGGAGTTTATTTTTTTCTATTAAATTATTTTTTTAATTGAGGCATAGTTGATTTACAATTCTGTGTTTGTTTCAAGTGTACAGCAAAGCGATTCCATTATACATATGTATGTTTATATCTATATTCTTTTAAAAAATTCTTTTCCGTTATAGTTTATTACAAGATATTGAATATAGTTGCCTGCACTACACAGTAAATCCTTGTTGTTGAGTTTAATTATTTAGGGAAACTATTTCCTTGCCTGATTTAACAATACCTTCCATGGTCAAATTTGGATATACCCCATCTCTAACTCATTCACTCCAAAGGCATTGAGTCAAACTAGGGATTCCAAGAGCAAGGCCATATCTCATTTCGTTACACTTGGGGAAGGTAAATAATACACAGACAAGAGCCAGGAGCCAGGGACACACCCTGACTCATTTCTTTTTTTTAATTGAAGTTTTTATTGGGATAATTACAGATTCATATGCGGTTGTAAGAAATTAAAAAGAAATACAGTGTACCCGTCACCTAGTTTCCCCCCATGGTAATATTTTGCAAAACCAAAGTGCAATATCA
This sequence comes from Lagenorhynchus albirostris, assembly GCF_949774975.1. Lineage (NCBI taxonomy): Eukaryota > Metazoa > Chordata > Mammalia > Artiodactyla > Delphinidae > Lagenorhynchus > Lagenorhynchus albirostris. The sequence goes on along the minus strand of NC_083111.1, from coordinate 40,824,619 downwards.
TAACCAGGAGGTTGACATTGAAATAATCTATTATTCAGATTTCTGCAGTTTTACTCATACTCACGTGTGTGTGTGTGTATGTGTATTTAGATCTATGCACTTTTATCACATGTGCAGGTTCAGGTATCGACCATCTCAGTTTAGATACTGACCAGTTCCATCATCACAAAAATCCCTTGTGTTGCTTTATTTCAGCCACACCCACCCTCTCCTGCCCTACCTCCTTCCACCATACCTAACCCCTGGCAACCACTAGTGTGTTTCTAAATGTTCATCGTTTCAAACATTTTATATAAATGGAATCATAGAGTATGTAATCTTTGGGGTCTGGCTTTTTTCACTCAGCATAATTACCTGGAGAGTCATCCAAACTGTTGGATGTATCAATAGTTTGTTCCTTGTTCATTGCCGAGTTCATTCACTTTTTCACTCTGTGATTGTGAAAATGTCACTTAGAAGTTTATACTTTTCTACCTGAAGGCCCCCAGAAACTGTCTTGACCCTTCTAAGCCTCCATTTATTCACCTGATTTTTTTTTTAAATGCGTAGTTTAAGTTTAAATGCGTAGTTTAAGTTAAGAGCGTAGTTTCTCCCAGGATTGGTATGAAGTTCAGACGAAGTAATAGACATAGTGAGGCACTGAGAACGGTGAAGTGATGCACGTAGACATTATAAAGACCTCTTTGAGGGAAGCTCCTAGTTTGAATTTTGTTTTTACTGCTTCTTCCAGACATATCAAATTACTCCCGTTTTGGGATTTTCTTCCAGCCGGCTGAGCTCAAGGGGGACAGGAATTTAACTTTCAGGCCTTCCTCCCTTGAGGAAATTGCCTACTTGAGCAGAGAGAGCGAGAGAAAAGTGGTGATGGTTGGGGGGCGGTGGTGGACAATGGGGGAGGAGGGAGAGAGAGAGGGAGAGAGATTTAGAGAAGAAAAGGGAGAGAGAGAGCATGAATAGATTTCAGGGCTCTTTTTAACAATTCTCAAACCCGTTCTGTTGGCAATTTGCATAACACTGTCAAAACTGCTAAAACCAACGCCACTATTAAGTACAAAAAACAGTTTCAATGGCAGAAAAAAATTCTATTCTCTAATTCTATGTATGCAGTATAAAATCACAGTCGTGAGCAGACATACCCATGAAAGAGAGCAGGAGGCCTAAGCATGGTTACCTGTTTCTGAGTTTTTCTGTGAATATTCATTTTGTATTTGGCTAAAGTTCATCAAAAGAAAAGTGATAGCAAGCTGTAAAGGTAGAAGAAATATTTAGGGGAGATAAACAAAATTTGAAAGTTCTACCAAAATGTTTATAGGTTAATAAACCTTTTTTTTTTTCAAACCAGGAGAAAGTGTTTATCCTGTTTTGGTGGGAATATTCCTGCCTCGCTCACCTTCTACTCTTATCAGCTAAATCAGAATTACCCGAGGAGCTTTTAAAGCAATATAGGTTCAATTAGTAAAAACTAAGTTCAAAACTAACGATGATAAAAATAATAATTTACAAATATATTCCAATTCCCACTCCTACTAAGTCAGTAGATCTGGGAGGCGACCAGGAAACTTGTGAATATATTCTTAAGCTCCTCCGATGATTCTGACATTCAGCCAGGTTGGGAACCTCTTCTGTTTGGGATTTGCCTTCAGTGCCTCCAGGAAGCTCTGTCCTCAGAAAGTTTTCCTTTTATCACAACCTTGTTTCCAGTGGAGTTTCAACCTCCTCACTCCCTGGAACTACCCTCGCCAAGGGTAGTTTGCTTTCTCATCTTGCGCAACAGCTCGGCAGCGCTAGACACGGCGGCACACCCTTTGAGCTTGAAACACGTCCAACTCTTGATTTCCACATGTTGGGCTGTCCTACCTCTCAGATTCTTCCTTCTCAGCTCATTTGCTGTCCACCTCCCGGGCCTCACCCCTCCAGGTCCCATGCCTGGAGCTCTGGCTGGGCTCCCTTTTCTGCCCCATCTGCACTCTTTTGCTAGGTGATCCCATTTAAGCAGATGGCTTTAAATGCCATCCAAACGCTAGCACCTCTACTCTCCATATGCTAATGGCAGGTACAGTTCCACCCCAACCTTCCTCCAGAGCTGCCTACTTGACATCTCCATTGGGTATCTGTTAGGCACCTCAAACTCAACATGTCCAAAATAGAGCCCTGACCCCCGCAACCAACACAACCACTGACTGGTTCTGCAGCCTTCCTCCTTTCGTTTAACAGCACTGTCACCCATGCAGTTGCTCAAGCTAAACATCTAGCCATCATCTGTGCTTCTGCTGACCTCCCTCATTCACTTAGAAAATAGTCAATACCCCTCCACCCCTCTCCATCCCTCGGCTTCTCCTCTAGTTCAGCCGCCATCATCTCCCATTGAAACTATTGCACTTGGTCCCTAATTGGTCTCTCTGCTTCCATTCTGCCCTCCTTAGAGCTGATGAATCACTGAACACTATTAAAAATGTAAATGAGGCTAGACCACTCTTCTGTTTATGACTCTCCAATGACTTTTCATTGCAAATAGAATAAAATCCAACCCCTTATTTTGGAGCTTACAAAGTCTGAACCCTTGAACTGCTGTCCCCTCTGGCCTAGAAGCTTCTTCCCACAGATCTCTGCATTGTAGATTCCTTGGCACTCCTCAGACATCACCCTTGAGACTCTTCTGAGCATCTTAACTGAAGATTCTCCCAACCTGCCTAGTCTTTCTCTTTCTCAGTATCTGATTCATTTTCTTCTTTGCCATTTCATGGTGTGAAATTTTAATTTATGTATCTGTTTACTTGTTTATTGCTGGTACAGCCCCACTAGAATGCAAGCTCTAGCCCCACAAAGCAGATGCTCAATTAACATTTGTCTAATAAATCACTCATTTGTACAATAGTACAGACGACTGACAAATGCTCCAAGTATTCCATTTTTGGGGGGCATTGCATTTTACCTGGGATCGAAGCTTTAAGATCAAGAAGAAGCAAGCTAGGGACTTCCCTGAGGGGTGCAGTGGTTAAGAATATGCCTGCAAATGCAGGGGACATGGGTTTGAGCCCTGGTCCAGGAAGATCCCACATGCTTCAGAGCAACTAAGCCTGTGTACCACAACTACTGAGCCTGCTCTCTAGAGTCCACGAGCCACAACTACTGAGCCCGTGTGCCACAAGTACTGAAGCCCACGCGCCTAGAGCCCACACTCGGCGACAAGAGAAGCCACAGCAATGAGAAGCCCATGCACTGAAACAAAGAGTAGCCCCTGCTCTCTGCAGCAACAAAGAGAAAGCCCTCGCACAGCAACAAAGACCCAATGCAGCCAAAAATAAATAAATAAATTTATTAAAAAAAAAAAAAAGAAGGAAGCTAGTGAGATTTCAATCATCAATTTACCGACCGAGGAGAATTTCTTCACCACTGTCCTGAAAAATCCTACCTCGATTTTCACAGAGGCCACCCCCATTTTCTCTCTGTACTTGCTTCTGGGTTCCTTCTAACTTTCCTGAGAGGTTCCCTCTGAAAACTGTTCTTCTAGTTTCCCCCCACCCCCAATATATGTTTAAGTGTCCAGGCTTACGGATTCTTGCTTGCAGTAGCTACACCTTGGTACCCTTGTCAGAGGCAATGCCAGGTTCTGGAGGTTGGTTGGGCCCTTCTCACCCTGCCTCTCAGTAGTTTTCAGTAGCCTACTGCCACCTCAACATTATGCTCCTGGTCTGTACACACCCTCGTTCCAACCTACCAGCTCTGCTGAGCCTATGGTTCCTGTGCCTTTTCTGGCCTGTAACTTTTCTTGCTTTTTCACTGGCTAGGTGCCTAATTCGGCCTCCAGCCTCTCCATATCTGGAAACGTTCCACCATTACTGCTGCTGCAATTCTGCCCCCTAGCAGCTGAAACTGAAAACACTCCTTTCTGACGGCAGTGACAGCACTCCCTCTGTCTAAACTCCCTCCATCTTCAGCTTCCGTTCCCAGAAGGACCCAGGCAGTGGAGAATCTCTCAACTCGGGGTGGGGGGGGTGGGGGGAGCGGTTCAAGAGAACTGGCTTTCTCTGTGAGGTGGTGAAGGCCAAGGTATTTCTGTATTCAGTTACACTCTCCCCCTCAAAACCTCGATGGTATGTTTCCTTTTTTTCTCCATGTCCCTTATTCATGATACAGATGGCAGTCACTCCCAGGGCTGGAATGAGAATTGGGTATCCCTTCAAATAACAGATATTTTGCAAACGTTCAACATTTATTTAGTGAGGGTGGAGAGAAACTAGTTTTCTATTAATAAAAATGACTCGGACTAAAGGATTTATAACATGTACTCTTCCAAACTTCCTGGGAAGAATAGATTTTTGCCCTCCTGAGATAACTACTATTCTGACTTCTATTACCGTAGATTACATTTGCCTGTTGTTGCACTTCTTATAAATGGAATCAGACAATATGTGATTTTTTTTTTTTTTTTTTTGGTCTGGCTTCTTTCACTCGTCACATTTTTGAGATTTACCCATGCTGTTGCATGGAATAGTTCTTTTTATTGCTGAATGCTATTCCATTGTATGGATATAACAGATTTATTTATCCACTCCCCTAATTGTTTTTTTTTTTTTGCCGTGCCACGTGGCACGCGGGATCTTAGTTCCCCAACCAGGGATCAAACCCGTGCCCCCTGCAGTGGAAGCATGGAGTCCTAACCACTGGACCGCCAGGGAATTCCTCCATTCCCCTGCTGATAGACATTTAGACTGTTTCTAGATCTCTTCAGGCTGTTATGAATAAAGCTACTCTGAACATTTGTATACAACTCTTTTCATGGATGTAGGTTTTAATTTCTTTGGGGAAGTTACTAAGAAGCAGAATTGCTGGGTCATAGGGCATATATATAAGTTTATTAGAAACTGCCAGTTTTCCAAAGTAGATGTGTCATGTTACATTTTGGGAGATATATAAAACCACTTAATTTTTTATTTTTAAATGGCAGTGCCACAGTTTTTTTAAATAAATAATTAATTAATTTTTGGCTGCATTGGGTCTTCGTTGCTGCACGTGGGCTTTCTCTAGCTGCGGCAAGTGGGGTCTACCCTTGCGGTACACGGGCCTCTCACTGTTGTGGCCTCTCCCGCTGCGGAGCACAGGCTCCGGACGCGCAGGCTCAGCGGCCATGGCTCACGGGCCCAGCCGCTCCGTGGCATGTGGGATCTTCCCGGACCGGGGCACAAACCCGTGTCCCCTGCATCGGCAGGTGGACTCTCAACCACTGCACCACCAGGGAAGCCCTCAAGAAGCATTTTTAAGACCACATTTGAGTATTAGAGTTATTAATTGCCTTTGAGTTTGTCATTATTTCTTTTCTGTTTTTCCTTTATCTCTTCCTTTCTTCCTTTCATTCGTTTTGATAAAATACTTCATGAGTCATACGATATTTTCAATTCTAATTCAGGACTACGCGATTTTTATATAACCTTCTATATTACATCTGTGGCTTATTTTCTCCTCACCAAAAATCCTGGTTCTCAAGGACACTGGAGATAATAGAACTAGAATATCATTCTCTTGGCTTTATTTCTCTTCTTAATTAAAAAAAATTGAAGGATAATTGACATTTAGTAAAACTCACCCATTTTAGGTGTACAATTTGATGAGTTTGGACAGATGCATGTAGATGTGTAGCCATGACTACAACCAAGATATAGAACATTGACACCTCAGACTTGATGTAAGCAGGGACTATAAAAGGGCACAAATAGTGGGAGGTGTTGTTTCGCTGGGGCCATATTTGGAGACTTGCTACATATCAAGCTTCCATCTGGGGCCCTCTTCTTTCCTTCTTATTCTGCATACTCTCCCAAGTAGTTTTATCTACTTCCATGTCTTTAATTACTGGTCCATGATAACTCACATCCATGTATCATGAACTCTAGACCTGACATAGCCTCCTGAACGTGCCACATCATCTTTTCCTAAATCTGCTCCTCCCCTGCGTGCCTTATCTTGGTCGTTACCAATTACCCAGTGATTTATCCTTTATCTTAGACCATACTATTCTCCCTCAGCTCTCCTTCAATTCCCACAGCAAACAGGTTTCAAGTCTGTCAAATACCTTTTGAAATATCTCTAGACTCAGTCCTTCCCACTATAATTTTTAGACTTGAACCCTTGCCATCTCTCACCTAAATAACCTTTTTGTTTGTGGAAACTTTCTCCTTCCAGGCTAATACTTCCCTCCTCTCCATCCCACCCCTCCTACTCACACTTCACACTTCTTCCTTCTTCCCATCTCTTACCTTCTTTTAGTTTATTCTCAATACTCTGCAGAGTTATATTTCTAGATATAAATCCTGTCATATAATTCTACTGCCTACAATTTCTTGAATTACTTGTCACTGTTTATAGGATAAAATGCAAACATTTCTGCATCCTATACAAGGTCTTTTTCACATTCTAAAATATACTTGTAGTTTCCCCAAATAAGCCATGATTTTTCCTTCCTGCATAAAGTTCTCTTTTCTTGGCATGTCCTTCCACAATTCCCTATCCATAACTTTCTTCCTCTCCTTCAGGAGATAGAGTAAGAGCTTCCTTTTCTGTGTAGTCTGTCTTGATTTTCCCAGACAGACGTAGGGTTGCTCTCCTTATGTTCTCATTATATCTTTTACATAACTCAAGTATGTTTCTTTTTTTTTTTTTTCTGGCTGCATTGGGTCTTCGTTGCTGTGCACGGGCTTTCTCTAGTTGCGGCAAGTGGGGGCTACTCTTCGTCATGGTGCACGGGCTTCTCACTGCAGTGGCTTCTCTTTGCTGTGGAGCACAGGCTCTAGGTGCGTGGGCTTCAGTAGTTGCAGCACATGGCTCAGTAGTTGTGGCTCGCGGGCTCTAGAGCGCAGGCTCAGTACTTGTGGCACACGGGCTTAGTTGCTCCCCGGCATGTGGGATCTTCGCAGACCAGTGATTGAACCCGTGTCCCCTGCATTAGCAGGCGGATTCTTAACCACTGTGCCATCAGGGAAGTCCCAGTTATGTTTCTTTATATAATCCTCACCACGACCCCAACCCCATTCTGGAAAATATGCTTCTTCAGAATAAGAACCACCACTTTTTTAGTTGTACATTATCATTGCTAACATAGGGAATGGCTGTATCTGTTAAGAGTCTTCTGCTATTAACAATGGAAGCCCGACTCTAATTAACCTAAACCAAAGGGAATTTACAGGAGGGATATCAGCTCATAGAAGGGAAGGATGGAGAGCCAGATTTGGAAGTAGGAAGGGTCCTGGGCTGTTCTTAGGAAATAGAAAACAGAAGTGGACAGAACAGTCTTGTAGCTGGAGCAAACTGGATGAACTCCAACCATTTTCTGTCTGTTTGGCTGGGCAAATTTCAAGAAAGGAATATCCAATTGTCCTAGCTATGCCCATCCCTAGCCATGAAAGCAGGACCCCTGATGAAGTACCATATAACTGATGAACTGGGATGAGGCAATTTCTTAAAAGGAAATAAGATGATTTGGGGAAGAGAAAATGGATACCCGGTAGCTAAAAAGACAACAAACATTCATTATACTAGCACATAGTAAGCACTCAATAAATATTTTTATATGAATCAATGACTGAATGCTTGAAAATTTTATTTCCTGTCCTATTAAACAGTCATTCCCTGGATGCCTCAAGTAACCTCTCACTTCCCCTTCTCACATTTGCAGGAGCTGCCACCTCCATTGGGATGGTCCTTTCTCTTCTCTTCTGCCTGGAAATGTGTTTGTTCCTCCAAGATTCACCTTAAATGAAACAACCTCTTGGAAACTTTCCACATCCCTTCTCTATCCTTCTCTATCGTGTGCTCTTATAGTCTACTCTCTTCCTCTGTCATATGCTTCATTGATTATGATTCTGTACACGTCAAGCTCCTGTAGAGTTGATTCATGTTGCTTTGTAGCAAAAGTATTCTTACTGATACACCAAGACAGAAACATTTCCTGCTCTCCTACACCTTACATACTAGAATATAGTATCAAAATTCAACTTCCAGTGTTGTGGGTTTGGCCACTGAACTCCCATTTTTACCAGTTTGGTCATTAAACCACCAATTTAAAAATTTTCTATGGGAAATCTTGTGCTGAGCTCCTGAAACTTAACTAATAAACTATAGAAACATGATATTATAAATTGTGGCCCACCTGTTTATATTTTTCAATAAATATTTATTGGATTGTGATGGATCCGTGGAAGAATAAAGCCTGGTTCCTGGATAGTTTTTATCCCTATCTTCAAGAATTCACATGTATAGTCTATTGGGAGAGACAGATGTTTAAATAACTAATTATATCAGAAGGCAAAACGTACATTCACAAACAGGCCGCACAGCTCTTGTGAAATCTTAAAAAAACAGCGACTTCTTTTAAGGACCAAGAATTACCTTTTACCTCATTTCTGTCTCTCATGATGTCTGCTAGTGTGGTGTCCAAAAACGGGACTCAGTAAACAGTGTTTGATTGTTTCTCTGATATAGAGGAATTGAATGACAGTATAAAAAAGGAACCTCAGCAGAAATTAAGAAAAAGAAGAGAAGTTGTAAATAAATATGTTCTTGAAATGACATATAGTAAAATAGATGAGATAATGCCTACTTGGCACCTTAAAAGGTCAACCTGAGATTCCTGTTTATGCCTTATGTGTCATTTTATGTATAAACAATATTGTCCCACTGCTGACTCATGAGGAAATTTTGTTTTACTAAATGACCTATATTATGTCCCGAAGCACAGTAGGTTTTCCGTGAAGGTCTCCAAAGATGTCCAGTTAGTTGTGCCTAGAAATGAAGTTAGTTTGGGAGATCTCTTTTCAGATCACCAAGTTCCAGTGTGAAATGGAGGAAAAAAGGCATTAGGAATAGGAGTCAATTACTGCAATCAAAAATATTATATATACTTTAAAATGTTTTACTCACGGCTTTGAGATTAATCCTTTACAGTTGAAATGGAAGGCTTTTATTAAAACCTAACAGTTATAGAAAAAAATAGGAAATAAAAAGTTTAAAAACTCTTTTAAAATGTAAACTGTGTTGTCAGTCTTCAAAATGCTTTTGTGAGACAGGATGGTGTATGAGACATGCAAGTTTGGTAATTACTTGACTGCACACAACCAGACATCTATTTCTGAAAACTGGTGAAAGGAGTTTCATTGCAGATGCCCGAATAAGTTTGTGATTATGTAATGCCCAGGTTAATTTCAGAAATCACTTAATTTCTGAAATTAAGAAATTCAGTTGGGGTGGGGATTAAAGAAGGAACCCAAAAGGATCAAAATATAAAAGGGTCATGTCCAGATATGTTTCTTAACGCTCAAATCAGAAGCTTTGATTTTTACCCTTTTCTTTTTTCAACCTGCCAAACTGGCTTTTCTGGAGGCGGGCTTGATCCAGATGAGTGGCAGGTGGTAATATTTCTGTTAGGGTAAAATCTCCTTTGAATTTTTGATCTCTTACTCCTTCCCCTTAACTCTTTAATCTTTCTCCTTTCTTCTTCTTTTATCTCTTTGTTGTGTGCTTTTTTTTTTTAACATCTTTATTGGAGGATAATTGCTTTACAATGTTGTGTTAGTTTCTGCTTTATAACAAAGTGAATCAGCTATACATAAACATACATCCCAATATCTCCTCCCTCTTGAGTCTCCCTCCCACCCTTCCTATCCCACCCCGCTAGGTGGACACAAAGCACCAAGCTGACCTCCCTGTGCTGAGATGATCTCCCTGTGCTATGCGGCTGCTTCCCACTAGCTGCCTATTTTACATCTGGTAGTGTATATATGTCCATGCCACTCTCTCACTTCATCCCTGCTTACCCTTCCCCCTCCCTGTGTCCTCAAGTCCATTCTCTATGTCTGCATATTTATTCCTGTCCTGCCCCTAGGTTCTTCACAACCATTTTTTTTTTTTTTAGATTACATATATATGTGTTAGCATACAGTATTTGTTTTTCTCTTTCTGACTTACTTCACTCTGTATGACAGTCTCTAGGGCCATCCACCTCATTACAAATAACTCAATCTCGTTTCCTTTTATGGCTGAATAATATTCCATTGTATATATGTGCCACATTTTCTTTATCCATTCATCTGTCGATGGACACCTAGGATGCTTCCATGTCCTGGCTATTATAAATAGAGCTACAATGAACATTTTGGTACATGACTCTTTTTGAATTATGGTTTTCTCAGGGTATATGCCCAGTAGTGGGATTGCTGGGTCATATGGTAGTTCTATTTTTAGTTTTTTGAGGAACGTCCATACTGTTCTCCATAGTGGCTGTATCAATTTACATTCCCACAAACAGTCCAAGAGGGTTCCCTTTCCTCCACACCCTCTCCAGCATTTATTGTTTTTAGATTTTTTTGATGATGGCCATTCTGACTGCTGTGAGGTGATAGATACCTCACTGTAGTTTTGATTTACATTTCTCTACTGATTAGTGATGTTGAGCATCCTTTCACGTGTTGGTTGGCAATCTGTATATTTTCTTTGGAGAAATGTCAATTTAGGTCTTCTGCCCATTTTTAGATTGGGTTGTTTGTTTTTTTGATATTGAGCTGCATGAGCTGCTTGTATATTTTGGAGATTAATCCTTTGTCAGTTGCTTTGTTTGCAAATATTTTCACCCATTCTAAGCGTTGTCTTTTCATCTTGTTTATGGTTTCCTTTGCTGTGCAAAAGCTTTGAAGTTTCATTAGGTCCCATTTGTTTATTTTTGTTTTTATTTCCATTTCTCTAGGAGCTGGGTCAAAAAGGATCTTGCTGTGATTTATGTCATGGAGTGTTCTGCCTATGTTTTCCTCTAAGAGTTTTATAGTGTCTGGCCTTACATTTAGGTCTTTAATCCATTTTGAGTTTATTTTTGTGTATGGTGTTAGGGAGTGTTCTAATTTCATTCTTTTACATGTAACTGTCCAGTTTTCCTGGCACCACTTATTGAAGAGGCTGTCTTTTCTCCATTGTATATTCTTACCTCCTTTGTCAAAGATAAGGTGACGTATGTGCGTGGGTTTATCTCTGGGCTTTCTATCCTGTTCCGCTGATCTGTATTTCTGTTTTTGTGCCAGCACCATACTGTCTTGATTACTGTAGGTTTGTAGTATAGTCTAAGTCAGGGAGCCTGATTCCTCCAGCTCCGTTTTTCTTTCTCATGATTGCTTTGGCAATTTGGGGTCTTTTGTGTTTCCATACAACTGTGAAATTTTTTGTTCTAGTTCTGTGAAAAATGCCAGTGGTAGTTTGATAGGGATTTCATTGAATCTGTAGATTGCTTTGGGTAGCATAGTCATTTTCACAATATTGATTCTTCCAATCGAAGAACATGGTATATCTCTCCATCTGTTTGTATCATGTTTAATTTCTTTCATCATTATCTTACAGTTTTCTGCATACAGGTCTTTCATCTCCCTAGATAGGTTTATTCCTAGGTATTTTATTCTTTTTTGTTGCAATGGTAAATGGGAGTGTTTCCATAATTTCTCTTTCAGATTTTTCATCATTAGTGTATAGGAATGCCAGAGATTTCTGTGCGTTAATTTTGTATCCTGCTACTTTACCAAATTCATTGATTAGCTCTAGTAGTTTTCTGGTAGCATCTTTAGGATTCTCTACATATAGTATCATGTCATCTGCAAACAGTGACAGATTTACTTCTTCTTTTCTGATTTGGATTTCTTTTATTTCTTTTTCTTCTGTGACTGCTGTGGCTAAAACTTCCTAAACTATGTTGAATAATAGTGGTGAGAGTGGGCAACCTTGTCTTGTTCCTGATCTTAGTCGAAATGGTTTCAGTTTTTCACCATTGAGAACGATGTTGGCTGTGGGTTTGTCATATATGGCCTTTATTATGTTGAGGTAAGTTCCCTCTATGCCTACTTTCTGGAGAGTTTTTATCATAAATCGGTGTTGAATTTTGTCAAAAGCTTTTTCTGCATCTATTGAGATGATCATATGTTTTTTCTCCTTCAATTTGTAAATATGATGTATCACATTGATTGATTTGCATATATTGAAGAATCCTTGCATTCCTGGGATAAACCCCACTTGATCATAGTGTATGACCCTTTTAACGTGCTGTTGGATTCGGTATGCTAGTATTTTGTTGAGGATTTTTGCATCTATGTTCATCAGTGATATTGGCCTGTAGTTTTCTTTTTTTTCGTGGCATCTTTGTCTGCTTTCAGTATCAGGGTGATGGTGGCCTCGTAGAATGAGTTTGGGGGTGTTCCTCTCTCTGCTATATTTTGGAAGAGTTTGAGAAGGATAGGTGTTAGCTCTTCTCTCAATGTTTGATAGAATTCACCTGTGAAGCCATGTGGTCCTGGGATTTTTTTTTGTTGGAAGATTTTTAATCACGGTTTCAATTTCAGTGCTTGTGATTTGTCTGTTTATATTTTCTATTTCTTCTTGGTTCAGTCTCAGAAGGTTGTGCTTTTCTAAGAATTTGTCCATTTCTTCCAGGTTGTCCATTTTATTGGCATATAGTTGCTTGTAGTAATCTCTCATGATCCTTTATGTTTCTGCAGTGTCAGTTGTTACTTCTTTTTATTTTTAATTCTATTGATCTGAGTCTTCTCCCTTTTTTTCTTGATGAGTCTGGCTAATGGTTTATCAATTTTGTTTATCTTCTCAAAGAACCAGCTTTTAGTTTTATTGACCTTTGCTATTGTTTCCTTCATTTCTTTTTCACTTATTTCTGATTTGATCTTTATGATTTCTTTCCTTCTGCTAACTTTGGGGTTTTTTTGTTCTTCTTCCTCTAATTGCTTTAGGTGTAAGTTTAGGTTGTTTATTTGAGATGTTTCTTGTTTCTTGAGGTAGGATTGTACTGCTATAAACTCCCCTCTTAGAACTGCTTTTGCTGCATCCCATAGATTTTAGATTGTCATGTTTTCATTTTCATTTGTTTTTAGGTATTTTTTGATTTCCTCTTTGATTTCTCCAATGATCTCTTGGTTATTTAGTAGTGTATTGCTTAGCCTCCATGTGTTTGTATTTTTTACAGATTTTTTCCTGTAATTGATATCTGGTCTCATAGTGTTGTTGTCAGAAAAGACACTTGATATGATTTCAGTTTTCTTAATTTTACCAAGGCTTGATTTGTGACCCAAGATATGATCTATCCTGGAGAATGTTCCTTGAGGACTTGAGAAGAAAGTGTAATCTGCTGTTTTTGGATAGAATGTCTTATAAATATCAATGAAGTCCATCTTGTTTAATATATCATTTGAAGTTTGTGTTTCCTTATTTATTTTCATTTTGGATGATCTTTCCATTGGTGAAAGTGGGGTGTTGAAGTCCCCTACTAGGACTGTGTTACTGTCGATTTCCCCTTTTATGGCTGTTTGCATTTGCCTTATGTATTGAGGTGATCCTATGTTGGGTGTATAAATACTTAAAATTGCTATATCTTCTTCTTATATTGATCGCTTGATCATTATATAGTATCCTTCTTTGTCTCTTGTAATAGTCTTTATTTTAAAGTTTATTTTGTCTGATATGAGAATTGCTACTCCAGCTTTCTTTTGATTTCCATTTGCATGGAATATCTTTTTCCATGCCCTCACTTTCAGTCTGTATGTGTCCCTAGGTCTGAAGTGGGTCTCTTGTAGACAGCATATGTACAGGTCTTGTTTTTGTATCCATTCAGCCAGTCTATGTCTTTTGCTTGGAGCATTTAATCCATTTACATTTATGGTAGTTATCGATATGTATGTTCCTATTACCATTTTCTTAATTGTTTTGGGTTTGTTATTGTAGGTCTTTTCCTTCTCCTGTGTTTCCTGCCTAGAGAAGTTCCTTTAGCATTTGTCATAGAGCTGGTTTGGTGGTGCTGAATTCTCTTATCTTTTGCTTGTCTGTAAAGGTTTTAATTTCTCCATCGAATCTGAATGAGATCCTTGCTGGGTACAATAATCTTGGTTGTAGGTTTTTCCCTTTCATTACTTTAAATATGTCCTGCCACTCCCTTCCGTGTTGCAGAGTTTCTGCTGAAAGATCAGCTGTTAACCTTATGGGGATTCCCTGTATGTTAATTGTTGCTTTTCCCTTGCTGCTTTTAATATTTTTTCTTTGTATTTCATTTTTGATAGTTTGATTAATATGGGCCTTGGCATGTTTCTCCTTGGATTTATCCTGTATGGGACTCTCTATGCTTCCTGTACTTGACTGACTATTTCCTTACTCATATTAGGCAAGTTTTCAACTATAATCTCTTCAAATATTTTATCAGTCCCTTTTTTGTTTGTCTTCTTCTTCTGGGACCCCTATAATTCGAATGTTGGTGCATTTTATATTGTCCCAGATGCCTCTGAGATTGTCCTCAATTCTTTTCATTCTTTTTTCTTTATTCTGCTCTGCCATAGTTATTTCCAATATTTTGTCTTCCAGGTTACTTATCCGTTCTTCTGCCTGAGTTATTCTGCTATTGATTCCTTCTAGAGAATTTTAAATTTCATTTATTGTGTTGTTCATCATTGTTTGTTTGCTCTTTAGTTCTTCTAGGTCCTTTTTAAACGTTTCTTGTATTTTCTTATTCTATTTCCAAGATTTTGGATATCTTTACTATCATTACTCTGAATTCTTTTTCAGGTAGACTGCCTATTTCTCTTCATTTTTTTGGTCTGGTGGGTTTTTACTTTGCTCCTTCATCTGCTGTGTATTTCTCTGTCTTCTCATTTTGCTTAACTTACTGTGTTTGGCACCTCTGTTTAGTGGGTTGCATGTTCGTAGTTCCCGTTGTTTTTGGTGTCTGTTCCCAGTGGGTAAAGTTGGTTCAGTGGGTTGTGTAGGCTTCCTGGTGGAGGAGATTATTGCCTGTGTTCTGGTGGATGAGGCTGGATCTTGTCTTTCTGGTGGGCAGGTCTGCATCCAGTGATATGTTTTGGGGTGTCTGTGACCTTATTATGATTTTAGTCAGCTTCTCTGCTAATGGGTGGATTTGTGTTCCTGTCTTACTAGTTATTTGGCATACGGTGTCCAGCACTGTAGATTGCTGGTCGTTGAGTGGAGCTGGGTCTTAGCGTTGAGACGGAGATCTCTGGGAGAGCTTTTGCCATTTGGTATTACATGGGGCTGGGAGGTCTCTGGTGGACGAGTGGTCTGAACTTGGCTCTCCCACCTCAGAGGCTCAGGCCTGACACCTGGCCAGAGCACCAAGACCCTGTCATCCACATGACTCAGAAAAAAAGGGAGAAAAAGAAAGAAAGAAAAAATAAATAAAATAATTAAAGTAGAAAAAAATTATTTTAAAAAATTAATAAGTTAAAAAAAAAGAGAAAGAAGAGAACAAGCAAACCAAAAAACAAATCCACCAATGATAAAAGCACTAAAAATTATACTAACAAACAAACAAACAAAACCAAAATGGACAATCAGACCCCTAGGACAAATGGCAAAAGCAAAGCTATACAGACATAATCACACAAAGAAGCATACACATACACGCTCACAAAAAGAGAAAAAGGAAAAAATATATATATATGAAATTAAAAAAGAAAGAGAGCAACCAAATCGGTAAACAAATCTACCAATGATAATAAACTCTGAATAGTAAACTAAGATAAGCATAAAACCAGAAACAAATTAGATGTAGAAAGCAAATCCCAAGTCTACAGTTGCTCCCAAAGTCCACTGCCTCAATTTTGGGATGATTCATTGACTAATCAGGTATTCCTCAGATGCAGGGTACATCAAGTTGATTGTGGAGATTTAGTCTGCTGCTCCTGAGGCTTCTGGGAGAGATTTCCTTTTCTCTTCATTGTTTGCACAGCTCCTGGGGTTCAGCTTTGGATTTGGCCCTGCCTCTGCGTGTAGGTCGCCTGAGGGCATCTGTTCCCCACCCAGACAGGATGGGGTTAAAGGAGCGGCTGATTTGGGGGCTCTGGCTCACTCAGGCCAGGGGGAGGGAGGGGTATGGAATGCGGGATGAGCCTGTGGCGGCAGAGGCCGGTGTGACGTTGCACCAGCCTGAGGCATGCCATGTGTTCTCCTGGGGAAGTTGTCCCTGGATCCCGGGACCCTGGCAGTGGCGGGCTGCACAGGCTTCCGGGAGGGGAGGTGTGGATAGTGACCTGTGCTTGCACACAGGCTTCTTGGTGGCTGTAGCAACAGCCTTAGCGTTTCACGCCTGTCTCAGGGGTCCATGCTGATAGCTGCGGCTTGTGCCCATCTCTGGAGCTCGTTTAGGTGGTGTTCTGAATCCCCTCTCCTCACGCACCCCAAAGCAATGGTTTCTTGCCTCTTAGGCAGGTCGAGACTTTTTCCTGGACTCCATCCCGGCTAGCTGTGGCACACTAGCCCCCTTCAGGCTGTGCTCACGCAACCAACCCCAGTCCTCTCCCTGGGATCCGACCGAAGCCCGAGCCTCAGCTCCCAGCCCCGCCCACTCCGGCGGGTGAGCAGACAAGCCTCTCGGGCTGGTGAGTGCTGGTCGGCACCAATCCTCTGTGCGGGAATCTCTCCGCTTTGCCCTCTGCACCCCTGTTGCTGTGCTCTCCTCCGTGGCTCTGAAGCTTCCCCTCCATGCACCCCTCTGTCTCCAACAGTGAAGGGGCTTCCTAGTGTGTGGAAACCTTTCCTCCTTCACAGCTCCCTCCCACTGGCGCGTGTCCCGTCCCTATTCTTTTGTCTCTGTTTTTCCTTTTTTCTTTTGCCCTACCCAGGTACGTGTGGACTTTCTTGCCTTTTGGGAAGTCTGAGGTCTTCTGTCAGCGTTCAGTAGGTGTTCTGTAGGAGTTGTTCCACATGTAGATGTATTTGTGGGGAGGCAGGTGATCTCCACGTCTTACTTCTCTGCCATCTTGAAGGCGCCCCCTGTCGTGTGCTTTTGGCTTTGCTTGGTTTCCTCTGGGCTCTGATTGCCTCTCCAGTATTTCCCTCCGAAGCCCTCCTGCCCCCTCTAGTCCTGCTTTCCGGTGGCAATCTAGTCCCGTGCCTGTTTTCTGACACACTGTCCTGGAGATGGGACAGTAAACAGCAAACTTAGCTTTTCAACTGTCCTGGGTCAATTATTAATTATTGTGACAACTCTTTTTATTTTTTTATGGTGAAAAATCTTAACGAACAAGTATAATTGTTTGTTGGTAGTGTGCTTGCTAAGAATACACGTGACATATAAAATGTGGGTGGTTCTCACACTCAGTGCGATAACTATGATAAAACAAAACAAAACAAGGGGCTTCCCTGGTGGCGCAGTGGTTGAGAGTCCGCCTGCCGATGCAGGGGACACAGGTTCGTGCCCTGGTCCGGGAGGATCCCACATGCCGTGGAGCGGGTGGGCCCGTGAGCCGTGGCCGCTGGGCCTGCGCGTCCGGAGCCTGTGCTCTGCAACGGGAGGGGCCACAACGGTGAGAGGCCCGTGTAACGCAAAAAAAAAAAAATAAAACAAAACAAAACAAAAACAGAAAATAACAAGTGTTGACAAAGGTATAGAGAAATTGGAACCCTTCCTTGTGTACTGCTTGTGGGAATGTGAAATGGTGCAGCCTCTGAGGAAAACAGCTTAGCCGTTTTCCTGAAAAAGTTAAACACAGAATTACCTTATGACCCAGTAATTCTACTCCTAGAATTATTGTTATTGTATACTCCAAAGAATTAAAAGCAGGGACTTGAGCAGATACTTGTACACCAATGTTCATAGTAACATTATTCACAATGGCCAAAAGGTGGAAACAACTAAAATGTCCCTCGACTGATGAACAGATAAACAAAATGTGGTATATACATACAATGTAATATTATTCAGTCATAAAAAGGAATGAAATTCTGACACATGCTACAGCATAGATAAACCTTGAAAACATTTGCTAAAGTGAAACAAGCTAGACACAAAAGGACAAATATTGTATGATTCTACTTACTTGAGGTACCTAAAGTAGTTAAATTCATGGAGACAGAAAGTAAAAGAGAGGCTGCCAGGGGCTGGGGGTAAGGAGATATGAAGAGTTAGTGTTTAATGGGTAGAGAGTTTCAGTTTGGGATGATGAAAAGTTCTGGAAATGGATAGTGGTTTTGATTACACAACACTGCTAATGTACTTATCTGATGCCACTGAATTGTATACTTAAAAATGTTTACAATGGTAAATTTTATGTTATGTAAAAGACTAGTACTTTTTCCCAATGAGCCATCTTTGGGCTTTCTGACCCAGCTCTGGATCTGCTCTGACTTGAAGGACCGAGAGGAGATTGAATCTGTCTTCTCCAACCTCTGCCTGGAGTCAAATTACCATCATTAAGTGGAGTACTTCCTAGAAAGCACCAATTAATAAGAATCAGAACTTTGGAAAAAGCCCAGAGCTGTGTATGATAACTGGCCTTGATATGGGACCTCTCTAGAGTTATACTGGAGAACATTAAATTGAAAAAAAACCCAAAAACAAAACCTCTTTCATTACCAAAATAACACCTACTTATTATAGAAAATTTTAAAAATAATGGTAAGCAGGAAAAAAAAATCACCTATAATCCCATCTTCCAAAGAGAGATAACTGTAACATGGAGTATAATATATCTTTTCAATTACTTGTATTTCATCTATATTATACATATAAAACTGTTTTACAATCTCCTTTTTTTAAAAATTTGACAATTAAAAATATATTTTGATGGGAAACATTTAGATAAAATATTTAATGGTTATTTAACTAAATTGGTTCTATTAAGTTTTTTGTTTAACTTTAAAATAAACTTTTATTTTGGAATAATTTTAGATTTACAGAAAAGTTGCAAAGTACAGAGAGTTCCTGTATACCCTTCATCCAGCTTCCATCTTCCATAACCTTGACACATTTTTAAACATAAATTTATTTATTTATTTATTTTTGGCTGCGTTGGGTCTTCGTTACCATGTGCGGGCTTTCTCTAGTTGCGGTGAGCATGGACTACTCTTCCTTGCCACGTGAGGGCTTCTCATTGCGGTGTCTTCTCTTGTTGCAGAGCACGGGCTCTAGATGCATGGGCTTCAGTTGTCGTGGCACGCGGGCTCAGTAGTTGTGGCTGGAGGACTCTAGAGGGCAGGTTCAGTAGTTGCGGCGCACGGGCTTCGTTGCTCGGAAGCATGAGGGATCTTCCCAGATCAGGGCTCAAACATGTGTCCCCCGCATTGGCAGGCGGATTCTTAACCACTGCACCACGGGAGGTCCCGACACGTTTTAAGAAATATTTATTTACTTATTTATATATTTATTTGGCTGCGCCGGGTCTTAGTTGCTGCATGCAGCATCTTTGTTGCCGCGTGCGGGATCTTTAGTGGCAGCATGTGGGATCTTTTAGTTTCGGCATGCAGGATCTAGTTCCCAGACCAGGGACTGAACCCAGGGCCCCTGCACTGGGAGCATGGAGTCTTAATCCCTGGACCACCAGGGAAGTCCCACCTTGACATATTTGTCAGAAATAATGAATTCATCACCATTCATTCACATGGTGAATCCATGTCACCTTTTCTCAGGTCTGACCATGAATCAAACTCATCTCTACAACTTTTTAAAAATTTAGATATCTGAGCCCAATTGCCTCATCTATTGAACCTAAATTTAAGAAGGCAGTGCCAAACATTTTTTGTTTGTTTGAGTCCATGAGTGACTGGAGCGTTAGGAGAGAATCTAGAAGACATGGTTAAAATAATTCAATAATTCACTAAATTGAATTGACTCTATCAGTTTTTTGATAAATTTGAGCACAATCCTTTTAGTAAATTCATCAATAGAGATATAAATAGAGGCAATTTTTCATGAAATCTATTAGATGATCATTATAAAATGACCTGTCACATCTGCATCTCTACTTCTATCTGCTTGAATAAGTCCTGCTGCCTGTCAGTGATCAAATGACTGCAATATTGTCTAGAACTTCTTTACATGAAATTATCCTTCCAGTTCCTCTTCTGTGAAGTGGCAGGGAGCCCTCAGAATACATTGCACTTGTCATTTTATAGCTTAGTGTTGCTTTTAGCATGGCTAAAGCACTGTTACCCTTTCAGTATCCAGGGCCCCTCCCTTTTTTTTTCAGCCACTTTTGAGAGCTCAGTCTGAAGTGTAAAAGACGCTGTGTGAAAAGCTGAGTTCGCTTTGATTCTCTGCTACATGATCTACTGGGGCATGTCTGCACGCAGTAGTGGTCAGAATTTGTATCCTCATGACCTCACTTTTGCTTACAAAGCTCACTTTGTCACGTGGGCCACTTAACCATTTTGGTGGAGCAGTAAACAAATAGGAAAGGCTCCCAGGAATTATATTATATGAGGAAAACAGGACTGAGCCGCTTTATGCAAGTTACTTCCCTAATTTATGTACATGTTTGGGTTGGAACAAGTCAAAGGCAAAGATTACGGCTAAAGAAAAATACTGCAGAAGCTCTGGAGATAAAAGAGCTTCAAAGGTTTTTTCTCCCCCTGGTGGCCATATGGAGTCAGTACAGCAACTTGCAGAATTAAACTCTGCCTTCCCTCCCTGGCCTTTGTTAAAGTTCTTTAAAATAGACATTCCTACCAAAGAGTTCTTCATGACAAGAGACAATAGAGATTTTTAAAGCTTCTGTTTTTGAGTTCAAGAATTCTGTCCTAAAATGGGAATAATGTCAGCTACAAGGATATATTGTACAACACAGGGAATATAGCCAATATTTTATAATAACTATAAACAGAGTATAACTTTTTTTTTTTGTTTTTGCGGTACGCGGGCCTCTCACTGTTGTGGCCTCTCCCGTTGCGGAGCACAGGCTCCACACACGCAGGCTCAGCGGCCATGGCTCACGGGCCCAGCCGCTCCGCAGCATGTGGGATCTTCCCGGACCGGGGCACGAACCCGTGTCCCCTGCATCGGCAGGCGGACTCTCAACCACTGCACCACCAGGAAAGCCCTAGAGTATAACTTTTAAAAATTGTGAATCACTATATTGCACACCTGTAACTTATGTAATACTGTACATCAACTATACTTCAATTTAAAAAAGTTTAAAAAGTGGGAATAATATCAATACCTTAATTTGAAAACAGAAAGGACAATAATAAAAGACAAATTAAGGGTTCCAATGAATAAAACGTAGTTAACAGTAGGGGCATTTAGGAACAATGACAGTATTAATCAAACATGAAATATGAAGCAAGACGGAAACAGCAGTTCTGGAAGAAAAAAAGCTACTACGACATTTTCAAATATTCAACAGATAGGTAAAACTGTACCTTTTTTATTCAGTTAAAGGGTATCTGTTTAACAGCATCAATGTGTGTAACAGATTCGTGGGCAGAGAACATACTAGTTGCTCTTTTAAAATAAAAGCAATACCTACTTGTCTACAATGTTATATCCCTCTGAACTAATGCACAAGTCCAATTTCTCCCTCCTACACAGAAAAACAGACTGTTGAAAGACTCTGGCTAAACTCAAGTGCTGCAGCATGGCAATCTGAACAGGTGAAGAATGAGAGCAAAGGTTATTTTCTAACAGCTTTCTTTGCTAGATGGCTCTAGTCAAAGGGTGTGGCTTGGGCTGTGGCCAGGTGGGGACGGAAGTTGGCCATAGGTGAATACAGTCTCACCATGGTAAGTCCTCTATGGGGAAATAAGTCAGCTTTATTCAGAGAATCTGTACCTCAAGGAAGCAATCTGGGGCTGCCACAGCATTCTCTCTCAGCACTGTCAGTGTTGGTTCCATGAAAGCATTTAGTCCGGCCTCAGAGCTTTCCCACACAGAGGTCCCTCACTAGTAACACCTTTCTCCACTCTTCACAGCACTGGTTCCCAATCCTTCAAGCCTCAGCTTGTTACCCTCTTACACATGGCTTCCCTGACCATCACACCTGCTCTCTATCAGGACCCTGTGTTTTCCCTTGCTAGCACTCTTCTTACTTTTTTATTGTATTCCTTGGTTTGCTTACTTG
Source organism: Lagenorhynchus albirostris (assembly GCF_949774975.1). Taxonomy (NCBI): domain Eukaryota; kingdom Metazoa; phylum Chordata; class Mammalia; order Artiodactyla; family Delphinidae; genus Lagenorhynchus; species Lagenorhynchus albirostris. The sequence continues at coordinate 40,802,753 of NC_083111.1, read as the reverse complement.
CTTAGTGCCTCTCTTCCCCCATAGACTTTGACCTCCACTAGGGCAGGGTCTGCATCCATTTCCATCAACATTTGTCTAGCACAACACATAACTCATAGTAAAAACTTTATACATATATGTTGAATGATTGGACAAATTTAACATTGGCTAAAGATAGGAATATAGGTTTTTATCTCCTGTGCTGACTCAGACCTATTGCTATGAAGTGATTGTGTTAGGAATCTGAGACCAAGTCTGTACTCAGTAAGAATTGAAAGATTGATCATTAATGGCAGGCTGAATAATGGCTCCTCAAAAATGTCTACAGCTGAACCCCCAGAACCTGTGAATATGTTACCTGACATGGCAAAATGAGGTTTGCAGATGTGATTAAGTTAAGGATTCAGAGATGGAAAGATTATTCTGGATTATCTAGGTGGGCTCCATGTCATCACAGGGAGGAGAAAGAGATATGCCAATAGAAGCAGAGGTCAGAAAAAGAGAGAGTAGAAGATGCTATGCTGCTGGCTTTGAAGATGGATGGAGGTAATTCCTACAGCCAAGGAAAGGAACAGGCAATCAAACAGATTTTCCCTTAGAGTTTCCAGAAGGAATGCAGCCCTGATGACCAATGTCAGACTCGTTACTTCTGCAGCTATAAGGTAATAAATTTGTGATGCTTTAAAGCACTGAGTTTGTGGCAGTTTTTATACCAGATACAGGAAATTAATACACTCAGCATTGTCACAATATTTTCACAATATTCCTGAATAATTTACAATAAGCTTTCATGAGCAGGTACAAGCTGACTCCAACATACCACTGCAGCTAAGAATGACCAGTAACTTGGGACTTCCCTGGTGGTCCAGTGGTTAAGAATCCACCTGCCAATACAGGGGACAATGGCAGGGCCCCCTTTAGGTTTCCATATTGGGCAGTGCAGCCCTGCCTCTTGTTGGTCTTCAGATTGCTTCCAAATAGGAAGGATATTTAGAAACTGGACAACCAAAACAAACAAATGTCCACTACAGAATTTGTCCATTTCTCCTTTGATTTAGTGGTCATATTATATTTATTAAATATATTTGTATTTATTATATGTGTGTCTATTTCTCCACTAAACCATCAATTCCTTGTGGACAGTGACCTTATCTTTTCACCTCTATATTCATAGCTCCTAGCACATTGGTTGGCACTAGATCTATATAAAAGAATATTTATTCAATTTCATACCTGTGGAAAATGTCCATATTTTGTTCTTTGTATGTCCCTTATATTTTCCCTAGTTATTAGTTAAAATTAATTAAATAGTATCAGACCTAAACCTCTGCCATTTGCCCTTTAACATTTTGTAGGTGTCTATCCCTTGAATAAAACTTTAATATTACTAAAAAAAAAGAATATTTATTCAACAGATCACTTAATGGATATAAACTATACTCTTATTTGACAGTATGTTATATTACCTGCTCAGTGGAGTTTTAGATGTAGCTTTTCTTCTAAGCTAAAATATATTTATATATTTTAAATATGCATATACTTTCAGTTTTTAAATACTTTGACTCACAAGAAGTTGCAAAAACAGTACTACTGAGAGTTCCTAATGCATTCACCCAACTTCTCCCAATGATAATCAATGTAAGTTTTTACATCCGTGGTTGAATATTTCTTGACCCTGCTGTCTCTTTAGTCACTTCTCACGTTGCCAACTGACGTGAATGCAGGGAACTCACACTAGGAATCCGTGTTTCCTCCACCATTTATTCCCATCTTCTAATTTCCTCCTTTTTCTTTCTGTCTGCCTCTTTCTGTTTGCTTTCTACGGTTATTCTCTTTAATGCCTCCCCTTTCATTCTTCTTGTACTCACTTTAAACTATATTTAAAATGTCTTAATTCCAAAGATACTTGGAGGCATAATAAAATATGCATTGGTGTGCGTGCACGTGCACACACACACACACACACACACACATAAACTGGTTATAAATTGGGGGTGAAAGGAAAGTTGGCGCTCAAGCACAGGAGTTTGTCTCATGTGTCTCTCTTCTCCCTGGAGTCCATCTACCAAGTCCACAGCCATCTCTAGTCTGGGCACTCTAAGGCCCCAAAAGTTCTTCCTCTGCTTGCCATGGATTAAATATCCTCCTTGATTACAGCCACATCTTCGGCAACTCCTGTCAGAGCAAGGTGGAGTTCACTACATGGAGCAGTGTATCAGTCTGCTTGGGTGTCATAACAAAATACCATAGTTGAGGGGCTTCCCTGGTGGTGCAGTGGTTAAGAATCCGCCTGCCAATGCAGGGGACACGGGTTCGAGCCCTGGTCCGGGAAGATCCCACATGCTGTGGAGCAACTAAGCCCATGCGCCACAACTACCGAGTCTGCGCTCTAGAGCCCGCGAACCACAACTACTGAAGCCCGTGTGCCACAACTACTGAAGCCTGCGTGCCTAGAGCCTGTGCTCCACAACAAGAGAAGCCACCACAATGAGAAGCCTGCGCCCCACAACAAAGAGTAGCCCCCGGTCACTGCAAGTAGAGAAAGCCCGTGTGCAGCAGAGAAGACCCAATGCAGCCAAAAATTAAATAAATGAATAAATAAATAAATTTTAAAAATACCATAGTTGAGTGCCTTAAACAACAGAAATTCATTTCTCATAGAGAACTTACTCTTGAAATGAGTGCATATAGCTGATTCCATGTGTGACAGGAGACAACTATTTAACTGGAAATTCTCCCAATTCACTCCTGTCTGGGAAGCCCAAGATTAAGGTGCCCGCCAATTTGGTCTTGGTGAGACCTCTCTTCCTGGCTTGCAGATGGCTGTCTTGATATGTCCTCACATGGTCCTTCCTCGGTTTGTGCATGCAGAGGCGGGGGGTGGGGCAAGAGAGAGAGAGAGAGAGAATGTATCTTCCTCTTTTTTTTTCTTTTTTTTCTGGCCATGCCACATGGCTTGTGGGATCTCAGTTTCCCAACCTGGGATTCAACCCAGGCTCAGGCAGTGAAATCGCCAAGTCTTAACCACTGGACCGTCAGGGAATTCCCTGTGTCTTCCTCTTCTAATAAGGCCACCAATCCTATTAAATTAGGACACCCACCCTTATGACCTCATTTAATCTTAAGTGGCTCCTAAAAGCCCTAGCACCAAATACAATTACATTGGGAATTAGGGCTTCAACGTACAAATTTGTCAGAGGGACACATAATTCAGCCCATACCAGGCAGAGTATGAGCTGGATAGTTGTGTGCTGTGCACTCCAGAGATTTTGTAGATCACATTCTCTAGCTGTATTTACTCTTTATTTCCCAACTGTTGTTCTTAAATCTTTGGTAAAGACTTTGTAGTGAATAGCAAACAAGATAAGGATGTCCACTCTCACTGCTATTATTCAACATAGTTTTGGAACTCCTAGCCTCGGCAATCAGAGAAGAAAAAGAAGTAAAAGGAATACAAATTGGAAAAGAAGAAGTAAAATTGTCACTGTTTGTAGATGACATGATACTATACATAGAGAATCCTAAAGATGCCACCAGAAAACTAGTAGAGCTAATCAATGAACTTGGTAAAGTTGCAGGATACAAAATTAATGCACAGAAATCTCTTGCATTCCTATATACTAATGATGAAAAATCTGAAAGAGAAATTAAGGAAACACTCCCATTTACCATTGTGACAAAAAGAATAAAATACCTAGGGAGACAAAAGACCTGTATGCAGAAAACTATAAGACACTGATGAAAGAAATTAAAGTTGATACCAACAGATGGAGAGATATACCATGTTCTTGGATTGGAAGAATCAATACTGTGAAAATGACTATGCTACCCAAAGCAATCTACAGATTCAGTGCAATCCCTATCAAATTATCAATGGCATTCTTTACAGAACGAGAACAAAAAATCTTAAAATTTGTATGGAGACACAAAAGACCCCAAATAGCCAAAGCAGTTTTGAGGGAAGAAAACGCAGCTGCAATATAATTAACCATTAGAGAAATGCAAATCAAAACTACAGTGAGATAACATCTCACACCAGTCAGAATGGCCATCATCAAAAAATCTAGAAACAATAAATGCTGGAGAGGGTGTGGAGAAAAGGGAACACTCTTGCCCTGTTGGTGGGAATGTAAACTGATACAGCCACTATGGAGAACAGTATGGAGGTTCCTTAAAAAACTAAAAATAGAACTACCATATGACCCAGCAATCCCACTACTGGGCATATACCCTGAGAAAACCACAATTCAAAAAGACACATGCACCCCAGTGTTCACTGCAGCACTATTTACAATAGCCAGGTCATGGAAGCAACCTAAATGCCCATCGACAGATGAATGCATAAAGAAGATGTGGTACATATATACAGTGGAATATTACTCAGCCATAAAAAGGAACAAAATTGGGTCATTTGTAGAAATGTGGATGGACCTAGAGTCTGTCATACAGAATGAAGTAAGTCAGAAAGAGAAAGCTATGGCTAGCAGATAGGCAGCAGATAGGTTCAGAAGCTAAGGCCAATCCTGTTCCTAAGGGGGTTGGGGGAGGGGAGATGAAGCCTGATGAAATGGTTTCCCAGTCCCAAGGCAATGAAACATCTTCTCTCCTGCTCCACAGAGAAAGCAGCACAGAGAAAAACTTCATTTTTAAGAAATTTGAGGGCTTCCCTGGTGGCGCAGTGGTTAAGAATCTGCCTGCCAATGCAAGGGACACAGGTTTGAGCCCTGGTCTGGGAAGACCCCCACATGCCACGGACCAACTAAGCCCGTGCGCCACAACTACTGAGCCTGAGCTCTAGAGCCCGCAAGCCACAACTATTGAGCTCACGTGCCACAACTACTGAAGCCTGCGCGCCTAGAACCCGTGCTCCGCAACAAGAGAAGCCACGACAATGAGAAGCCCGCTCACTGCAACGAAGAGTAGCTCCCGCTCGCCGCAACTAGAGAAAGCCCGTGCACAGCAACGAAGACCCAACAGAGCCAAAAATAAATAAATAAATAAATTTATTAAAAAAAGAAAAAAGAAATTTGAGAGCTATCCTAATTCTTCCACTTGTAAGGATGCACTGTGGGTGCCAGGAAAGGAAGGGGGAAATGTATGCATGTTTCAGGGCCACGGGCACCAAGGCTGCCCCTGGAAAGGAAAGGAATTGAAGGCCTAAGTGGGGGAACCTAAGCTGGGTCCCTCAGAAGTTCAGTTTTATGGCTTTCTCAGCTGCTCTGGGACAGACGGCAGTTTGTAGGCCAAGAAAGCAGAAGAGTTCCATCCTAAGTCACTGTGGTCTCTCCTATCTACTTCCCACAATTTTCTCAAAACTCTGGGCTAGAACAAAAGGACTTCAGAGTTCTCTTTTGCCTTGATGGCTTCCCAAAGAGATCCTAAAATACCTGATGAGGGATGTGAAGAGAGGCTAGAGATTTAGAAAGTCCTCTGCTGCTGTGAGACAGCTGTGGGGGACCTTCAGTGCCAGTTGTTCCCTGTCCACAGGAACACGTGTTATGATATAAGGGGCCACAGGTAGGCTTCTGTGGTGCTACCCCCAGTGGTAGAGGGATTAAACCACTGGTTGCATGGTGGGTGGGTTTGGGCATAAGCCTGGAGGGACCAAACTAAAATTACTAACAAAGGAGAAAAGAAATAGGGCTCGTGGGAGGTGGGGGACAGAACAGACTGTACAGTGGAACTGAAGATCATACCTATTTAGAGGGAGGTAGAAAAAGCTTGGTAATCAGTGGATCAAACTGAATGTGAACCCTGGGAAAGGATGGAAAACCCCTCCCTCTTGCCTGACTCCTCCTCATTCCCCTACTGTGGCCTACACTATCCTGAGATCCTTCTCCAGTTTCTCAGTTAATTCCCCAGGAAAGGCAAACCTCTACCCAAGAGCTGGGTTGGCAAGAATATAGGTGAAGTAAGAATCAGAATTGGAGGAAGCTGACAGTGGAGACTGGGTTGGAGTAGCTGCCGCCCATACTGTTTTCTACAGCCCCTCCCCAAACCTCAAATACACCTTGGATTCCATTTAATTAAAAAGGTAAGAAGGCAGGTAAATCAATCAGAACCCTCATAAAACAATGATCACAACTGAACTACCATTAAAGAACAAAGTGCAGGGGGATTTAGTGGCTGGGGCTAAGGCCATCTGCAGGCCAGAGGGGGGAAAATGCTTATGTATAAATCAGAGCATGGGTATCAGAAACTTGTCCCTCCTCCAATTAGATCACAGCAGCACCCAAGATTCAGGCAACCAGTGAAGATTCTTTGGAGGACTCTGGGGTCCAGAGTCTCCCCCACTATGGGGGAAAAGCTATCTAGGGGGTTGGGTGAGGGGAAACTAGGTCTTGGAAGAGATCCAGAGGCACAGATGACACTGCATCTCCACCTCTTTGACCTCTGCCCAGTTACTAACAACATGGCTCCCACCTGGTGCCCAAGATTTTTCTTCCCATTCTCACCTCTACTTAGAAACACCCTCCACATGGCCAACTCATGAATACTGCAGTGTTTTCAAATATGAGAAACTCCAACCAAATAAAAACAAAAACTCCCTCTTGCTCTAAGCTTTACCTTCCCCCCAGGGCCTTTAATGTCATTGAACAGAAAACCTCTTTCCTCAGTTCCTGGGTTCACCACCTTCTCCATCCTGGGGAGGGGAGGAAAAGGGGATGCAGATTGACCGAAAGCAGAATGGAAAGGGGCAGGAGATGAAAAATATTTTCTGAAAACATGGGGAGGAGGAGGAAAGATAAGTAGGTCATTGTCTTGTACCTATAATGCAAAGTAAAGAAAGTTTGTTTTAGAAGGTGAGTCCTGGGGGATCTGACCCCTGACCCCCAAGCCCCAGGGTAGGGGCTGGAGGCCAGTGGCAACGGCTGCCTGGTGTTGGTTGCTAGAGTGGTAAAAAGTGCCATGATGGAACTGTTAAGAGGCAGCCCTTGGGAGCCAGGGCTTAGCGCGCTTCTACCGTAGGGGCTGTGTGCTGAGCGGTGGGGATGGAGGTTATTTCTTGGTTCTCATGCTAGCTCAACGCTTGTTTGCTGCTAGCCACCTGCTCCGTTGCTGCAACACTGGCTCTTATTCTGCTGGGACTGTTCTTGGAGATCCATACCCAGGCTTTGGCCCAAGGCACCCCCAGATTCTAGGGTTCATTCTGGCAGTTTCTTAGCTGTTGCCAGGAAGGAATAATTCATGTTCATAGCTGTCTTGGCTTAAGTCTCCATAAACAATAAGCTGTTTTCATCTTCATACACCTGAGCCTCTCCATATTCTACCCTGTGCTTGCTGCCTGGGTCAGCTTTGGTCCCTGACAGGGCAATAACCATGCTAGGACTGGCCTGTCACTGTAGTTCCTTTATTCATAGTCTAGTGAAATATAAAGACAAACGTATGGAGTGGCACTCAATAATTCAGGGACAAATTTGTCATTTGTGGGTTTTATATGCTGGTAAGATAAAAATTTCAGTCTTAGGGAATTCCCTGGCAGTACAGTGGTTAGGACACAAAACTTTCACTGCTGGGGCCTAGGTTCAATCCCTGGTTGGGGAATTAAGATCCTGCAAGCTGTGTGATGTGACCAAAAACAAAACAAAACAAATAAAATATATATATATATATATATATATATTTCAGTCTTAATAACCTTCTCAATTTTAAGACCATTTGTATAGAGATAAATATTCTGTGAAATTTTCTGGCCAAAATAGCCTGTTATCCTGGTGAAGACACAGCCATATCAGAAAAAAAAAAGTAATAATTTAATTTTTAAAAAGTCATGTTCTGGTTTTACTTGTAAATCAAAAAGAAAAAAGATTAGGACATGTTAATACATGTTTTGGAAGATATAGCTACTTTCATTCAGTTTGATAATTTGATCAGTCACTAAAAAATTCTTTAAAATTTGTAGTTTTAATCTTTCTTTGGATTTTCTGGGTTTTTTAAAAAAACAATTGGTGAATTTTTTAATTAATCAGAATTAATTATAATTATATAAATTTATGCTTATGACACAAATGATAGTGATTGAGATGTATGCTAAGAGATTGTGTGCTTAAAAAAAACTAAATGAATTAAATAATCAAAATTTTAGTATCACTAACTGATAAATAAGCCAGTGTTTTTCAAGCCTTTATATGTGTTCAAAATGTCAAATAGGTGGCAGGACTTTCCAAGCGTGTTAAACTTGTGATTGAAGTTGTAAAATATTGTTAAAGGTGTTTTGTTTACAGTTATAAAATGTTGCAGTTTGTTCACAGTTATAAAGTATAGAAGATTGGTTGTGTTTATAGTTGTAAAATGTTACATAAAGTTGTTTTGCTTACAGTTATAAAATGCTTTAGAATGTTGTTATGGTTATTAAGTGTAGAAGGTTGGTTGTGTGTACAGTTATAAAATGTTGTAGAAGGTTGTTTTGCTGACTATATCGTTATTAGAAACAGTCTACTTTAAAAATACTCTAGGTTAAAAAAAATACTCTAGGTTATTATATCAGACAAAACTCTTTTTGTTGCAAGTCATAGCAACTCAGTTTGATAGCCATTGACCTTCTTAGTTTCATGTGCTTACAGCTTCTCTGTATTACAGGAGTGGGTAGTCACGGGAAGGGCTGTGGCTCCCCCAGATTGAGTTGTGGACTCAGCTCTGAAACAGTCACTTTGCCATGTGGACAGGTTAATCCAAAGGTATCCTTTAGAGCCTGGGGTTCTATGATTACACTCCCATCTGGACCATAAGAAGTGAGGAATGGGTGGTTCCCAAAGGAATGCATATTGGGCAGATAAGTCACATTTGTCCACTCAAGTTTCCTTTCAAAATAATTGTTATCTGTGAACAGCCTTGTGGGGCCTAAGTTTGGATTGTCCTCATTTGGAAAATGACAATACTGCTGGATTTACTCATTATTTTTATGAAATCATAAAAAGAATAAAGTTGTAATTTGCATCATTATAGATCTCAGGGTTTGTGGTGAAACTGAAGAGACTTTCTTACAGGATAATATTTATGTTTGGTAGGAAAGGTACCTCCGAAATTAATTATGTTCATTATCTTATTATTTAGAAATAGCATATCTGACTTTTTATTTTTTATTTTATTTTTGGCTGTGTCAGTTCTTAGTTGCGGCATGCAGGATCTTCATTGCGGCACGTGGGATCTTTCGTTGTGGCACTCGGCTCAGTAGTTGTGGTGCATGGGCTCCAGAGCACGTGCACTCTGTAGTTGCAGCATGTGGGCTAAGTTGCCCCAAGGCATGTGGGATCTTAGTTGCCTGACAGGGATCAAACCTGCGTCCCCTGCACTGGAAGGCCATTGGACCACCAGGGAAGTCCCTTAACAGAAGAAAACCATAGTGAATTTATATAATGCGCCACTATTTAAAAATTCTTCTCTAGAGTTTGGTAGGTTGCGTTAGTTTCTATAAAAACTTACTTGCAAAATTTAATTTCATTTAGCAAATGTAAAATTTAAGATGATCAATTCAGTTCTATTTTATTCAATAAACAATAACTGAGGGTAAACTACAGGCCAGGGACTGTGCTGAAAGCTAGGAGTACAAAGATGAACCAGGGCACAGGGCAGAGCCAGGGCACAGTCTCTGCCATCAAGGAGCCAATTGTGAGAGGGAAGAAACATACACACAATTTTAATATAATATGCAGGATACCATGTTAGAAGATTGCCCAGACATAGGGGAGAACTTAGAGTACCCAGCACATTCAGGAAAGGCTTCATGGAGGAAATGAGTTGAACCTTGAAGAAAGAACAAAATTGAGCTGGAAGAAGACGCTGAGAAACGCAAGGCTGGCAGAGGCTCAGGCCTCAGAGGTGTAAATTAATATGGCACATGTGCGGAAAGCTCAAGGAGCTGGATACAGTTAGAACATAAATGTCAAGGTGAAGAGTGACAGGAGACAGAGAGAGGAGTGTCTTGACATTCTTGGCTATGATGCTAAAGAATTTGCCCTTAATGCAGGTTAGAGTTACATTTCAGATGGGCTGCTGTGCTGCAGTGTAGCCGATGGCTTAAAGAGGGGTAAGACGGGAGGGAGGGAGTCTAGTCACAACACTAATGCGACAGTCTGGTGAAAAGATGTTGAGGGATTGAACTGGGTGAGACAAAAAATATTTTTTATTCATCTTTGAATCTCTAGTGCCTGGTATAATTCCTGGTACATGGAAAGAACTCAAATAATATTTACAAATTTAGCTACATTTATTTTTTCTCTTCTGCATTCCAATGAAAGCTCCACCTTTTGGCTTTAGAACCACATTTCTAGTGACTATCATAATACAAACTGGAGTTCTAGAAGCTAACTCTACAAATACATCATGCAAGATACAGCAAGAATATATATGCGGCTGAAGAAAGTCTGCTTAACGTGACCATAATTCATTCCACAAACATCACACTTCCCTTTGCTTTTCCTGGACCACAGGGTTGTGGATAAGAATACAGATTTAGAAGGATTGTTTAAATGATCATTGCAATAAAAAAAACTAAAGCCAAATGGCCTATCAACTAAGCAATGATTTGTGCAGAAATAAGCAAATCTGCAGCTGTGTTGCCCATAAAAGACCATATACCTTGCTGGGCACTTGACTGATTTGTTGGAGTATGTTTTAAAAAGTCTCTGAAACCAGAGTTTAGTCTGAAATTGGGCATTTCATATAAATACATTACCGCAGACTGAGGTATCAAGATGAGGAGAACTAAACAAAGCTAGTGGGTGAGGGCAGGAAAGGAGTAAAGAATCATATGAGGCCCCAAGCAGGTTAGATTATTAACCACTGGGAATCTGACACCATTCAAGCCCTTCGCTGGATATCAAAGGGAGTTTCATCTGTGCCCACATTTCTTTTACTTTTTGATAAAGAATCACAGTTTTCACATTTCTTTTACATTACTCACTTTTGGAAGTTTTTTCTCCAATGCCCTCTAAATCCATGAGATATTTTGGGAGAAAATTTACTAATGGTGATGGCATATTTAGCACCTACCTTTTTTTTTTTTTATAAAGGGAACATTCTCACAAGATGTTTTACCAAGACATGTGTGAGATCTCTTCACTTTGTGAAATAGGGATGGGAGTGGAGCAAGGACAGTTTTTTTAACATCTTTGTGTATTAGTTTCTGCTTATAACAAAGTGAACCAGTTACACATATACATATGCTCCCATATCTCTTCCTTCTTGCGTCTCCCTCCCTCCCACCTTCCCTATCCCACCCCTCTAGGTAGTCACAAAGCACAGAGCTGATCTCCCTGTGCTATGCGGTTGCTTCCCACTAGCTATCTATTTTACGTTTGGTAGTGTATTTATGTCCATGCCACTCTCTCACTTTGTCACAGCTTACCATTCCCCCTTCCCGTATCCTCAAGTCCATTCTCTAGTAGGTCTGTGTCTTTATTCCCATCTTGCCCCTAGGTTCTTCATGACCATTAAGGGCAGTTTTTAACAGGGAACATTTTCTGGGAATATTGGAAAGTCTGGGTGTCATTTTCCTGTAAAGCTCTTGTGATTTTAGAGTCTACAATTTACCCTGTGAGTGTGTCCTTAACAGTTTGCCATTCCCAGAGATAACTATTTAATACTGTTTCATTTCTTTCTAACCGCGGTGTCACAAACGAGATAGAAAAGATTAAGCATGGCAACTATTGGCAGACAAAAGGCTCGTGAAATTGACACAATAATCTCATACTGCTAAAAAATTGTAAAACAGCATTAAATCTTCTGGTTGCAAAACCACTCCTGGTTCTGTAATTGTTTGTTTTTATAAATTTATTTATTTTTGGCTGCGTTGGGTCTTTGTTGCTGTGTGCAGGCTTTCTCTAGTTGTGGTGAGCAGGGGCTGTTCTTCATTGTCGTGCGTGGGCTTCGCATTGCAGTGCTTTGTTTCAGAGCACGGGCTCTAGGCGCACAGGCTTCAGTAGTTGTGGCACACGGGCTCAGTAGTTGTGGCTCGCAGGCTCTAGAGCACAGGCTCAGTAATTGTGGCGTGCAGGCTTAGTTGCTCCGCGGCCTGTGGGATCTTCCCGGACCAGGGCTCGAACCCATGTCCCCTGCATTGGCTGGAGGATTCTTAACCACTGTGCCACCAGGGAAGCCCTCTGTAATTGTTGAGTTGGTGACTAAGTAGAAAGAAGTTGCTGCCACCAAAGACAGAGCCGAGTCTGAAGACGTCAGACTTTTGCAATGACACAGTCTTTTTCAAGACATGTTCCATTGTTCCATGGCTGTTAATAGGTGTTGCTCAAAAAGAGGTTTCTTCAGTCAAAGAAGCTTGTGAAACAGTTGACTAAACAAAGTTCATCGGCCTCTCCGCCAAAGCATTCCTCAAAGCCTTCGCTAAACTAGTGAGCAAAGGGAACCTCTAAGAGGGGGTTACAGTATATATTATTTGCCAGCTTTCTTTGATCAGAGGACTTTTTCTTTGAGGAGCATCCCACTGGACTAATATTAAGTATAACTGAGTTTGGGCTTTAGACCATAAACGTGAGGTGGATTTTAAAATGTGGCTTTAAGATAGTTTATGTAGTGGACTTTTGTCAGTTGCCTTCCCAGCAATATTCTCCTTTCCTCCAATCCTCAGTTTCCTTTTTGGAATCCCAAGGTTCTGGGGAGACTGATTCTATCCTGAATCCAGGGATGAAACATATGACCTAAGCTAAGCCTGGGAGTGTTCCATCCAATAGGCTACAGTGCTTGGTTGGGGTAGGCAGTTGACAGAACCAGTCCAATCAGAATTTTTCCTGAAAATGCTGATGGGAGAACTGTGTTGGCTTCCTCCTGCTGGATGTGAGAAAGGAAGCTATCCCAGGAACTTTACAAAAAAGGCAGTGTACAAACGGCAAGAAACTGGTCCTCAGGGTTAGGCTTGGAGTTAGCCCTACCTTTGGGCATTTTGTATATAAATTCCCTTCACTGTTAAACCAATTGAGCTTGGTTTTCTATAATTTGTGACAAAATTCCTGCTTCCTGGTAGAGTTTGCTAACCATAGTAAGACATATACTATAAGGGGTTACCACCTCTTTTAAGAAACCAAATATTGATTTAACCATAAAAAAAATTTACTCCTTTGTCCCTCCAGTTGAATTTCAGTCTCACTTTCCTTTGTGATCTGTAATTGTTTACTGTTGCTATGACAAGGATGTTCCAAAAAAAGTGTATTGTTCCCATTTTTACACTCCTACACAAGTGTAATCAAAACCTCCTGCTCTAATTTCATCAAATCAGCGTTTCTAGAACCCACTATGTACCAGGCAAAAAGGGTTCAAAGATATGACAGTTCTTGACTTTCAAGAAACTCACAGCCTAAGAGAGTTTTCCAAACTTTACAAATAATTTTACTTGAAATTGTGGGAAATAAATACAGAAACTGGAAGCATTATAAACAGTCTGTTTTACAAAGAAGTTTCCACATTTAGCACAGCTAATCTCTTCCCATTCTGCTTGCCCTTTCGAGATGTTTTCAATCCAGCTCCAAAGAGTTGGCCCAAAGTAGACTGCCTGGGTCCCTCACCTCCTGGCTGCTCCCTTTTCTCTCCATGGAAGAAGCCATCTTCATTTAATACCCAGAAGTAGCTTCCTAGGCATCTTGGTTTTATTTATTTTATTACTTTATTTTTTGAGGTAAAATTCAAATAACATAAAATTAATCATTTTAAAGTGAACAATTCAGTGACTTTTAGTTCATTTACAATGTTGTACAACCACTACATTTTCATCACCCCAAAACATTTTCATCATCCCCTATCTAGTTCCAAAACATTTTCATCACACCTCAAAAAACTCTGTACCCGGGAATTCCCTCGTGGTCCAGTGGTTAGGACCCCTCTCTTCCACTGCAGGGGGCACAGGTTCGATCCCTGTTCGGGGAACTAAGATCCCACAAGCCACGAGGTGTGGCCAAAAAAAGCAAAAAATCCAGAAAACACTCTGTACCCATTAAGCGATCATTCCCCTTTCCCCCCTCCCCTCAGTCCTTGGCAACTACCAGTCTGCTTTCTAACTCAGTGGATTTACCTACTCTGCATAGTTAATATAAATGCAATCATGTGAGGTCTTTTTTATGTGGCTTCTTTCACTTAGCATAACGTTGTCAAGATTCATTCATGTTGTGGCATATAGTAGTATTTCATTCCTTTTTATGGCTGAGTCATATTCCCTTGTATATATATACCATAATTTTTTTTTTGGCCATGCTGTGCAGCTTGTGGGATCTCAGTTCCCTGACCAGGGATTGAACCCAGGCCATGGCAGTGAAAGCACTGAATCCTAACTACTAGACCACCAGGGAACTCCCCATAATTTGTTTATCAATACATCAATTGATAGATATTTGGATTGTTTCCACTTTTGAGCTATTGTAAACAGGGCTGCTATGATCATGTGTACACAAGTATTTGAGTCTCTGTTTTCATTTCTTTGGGTCTATACCTAGGAGTGGAATTTCTGGGTCATATGGTAATTCAGTGTTTAACTTTTTGAGGAATTGCCAAACTGTTTTCCACAGCAGATGCACCATTTTATATTCTTCCCAGCAAAATATAAAGGTTCTAATTTCTCCACATCCTCACTTCATCTTACACTTATTTTTGTTTTTTTGATTATAGACATATTATTGAGTACGAAGTGGTATTTCGTTGTCGTTTTATTTGCATTTCTTAAGAATCAGTGACGTTGAGTATGTTTTCATGTGCCTGTTGACCACTTGCAGATCTCCAAAGAAATGTCTTTGAAGTCTCACATTTTAATTGAACTGTTTTATTTGTTGTTGTTGAGCTTTAAAAGTTCTTTATATATTCTGGATAGTAGACCCATATCAGATATATTATTTGCAGATTACTTTCTCCCATTCTGTAGGCTGCCCTTCCACTTTCTTGATGGTGTCCTTTGGTTTCTAGGCATTTGACCCTTCATTCAGCAAAACCACATTAACTATTTATCTTGGACTGCCCTCTTTGCTTCAAGCTTCTGACTGAAAAACAGACTTCTTCCTTCAGTATCTGACATCAGAAATGACCTCACCCTTCCTGGGAGACCTGCAAGAATGTAGCTTCATCCCTACAGTGTAATACTATCTTAATATAAGAAAGCACAATGATCACAACATTCACATAACGGAACTGCACGTATATGGTAACAGAGAGGTACTTTTTTTTCTTGCAGACATCCTCAGGGAATAGCCATAGGGGGTTGCGGGAAACTATTGACCTGGAATTCTGTCACCTTAAAGCTAGAAATCTTGTAGTGGGTCATGAGGTGATATTGTAGTAATATAAGTTTTTAATACTTCATGAAGTTTTTAGATAAGGAAAGTTAGAGAAAAATTGGTCATTGTGGACCTAGCCCTGCCTGGGGAATATGGTGTGCTAACCGACTGACAACAATGTTATTACATGTTAAGATGTTTCAGTTTCAAATAAAAGAAAACCTAACTCAGAAGGACTTAAACAAAAAGGATACTGTAGTGTCTTGTAAAACAGGAAGTCTGGAAGAATAGCTGTACCAAGGATCATTAATTCAGGAACTTAATCCTATCATCAAGAGCCCAGTTTCTGTCTTTATGCTCTGCTTCCCTCGGAGTATTGTGTTGTCCCCTCATGGTTGCAAGATGGTTACTGAAACTCCAGCAGCTCCAGGCATCACTCCACATTAAAAACTGGAGTTAGGAAAGGAACTGTTTCATTCTTGAGTCTCTCTCTTTTTAAAAATTGTGGCAAAATATATATAACATAAAATTCACCATCTTAACCACTTTTCTGAAGTACACTCACATTTTGTGAAACCATCATTACCATTCATCTCCAGAACTTTTTCATCTTGCAAAACTGAAACTCTGTACCCATTAAACAGTAACTCCTTGCTCCCCACTCCCCCGAGTCCCTGGCAACCACCATTCTACTTTCTGTCTCTGTGAATTTTACTATTCTAGGTACCACATATAAGTGTAATCATACACTACTTGTACTTTTGTAATGGGCTTAGTATAATGTCCTCAAGATTCATCCACATTGTAGCATGTGTCAGAATTTCCTTCTCTTTTTAAGGCTGAATAATATTCTGCTGCATGGATATTTGTTTATCCAGTCATCTATCTGTTAACGAACATTTATGTTGCTTCTATGTTTTGGCTATTGTAATAATCCTGCTATGAACATGAGTGTATAAATTTATATTCGAGTCCCTGCTTTCAGTCTTTTTGGAAGTGGATTTGCTGGATCATATAGTAGTTCTATATTTAATGTTTTAAATTAAATAGGACCCACAATACTGTTTTCCATAGCCTCCACACCATTTTCATTCCTACAGTGTACAATGGTTCCAGTTTTTCTACATCCTTACCAACTCTGTTCTTTCTTCTTTTTTACACTATCCATCCTAATGAATGTGAGGTGATATCTCACTGTGATTTCAGTTTGCATTTCTGTGATGATTAGTGGTATTGAGCATCTTTTGCATGTGCTTATTGGCCATATTGTCTTCGGAGAAATGCCTAAATCCCTTTCCTCATTTTTTGTTTTGTTTTGTTTTATAAAAATATTTTTAAAATTGAGATATAGCTGCTGTACAACATTATATAAGTTTCAGGAGGCTTTCCTGGTGGTGCAGTGGTTAAGAACCCGCCTGCCAATGCAGGGGACACGGGTTCAAGCCCTGGTCCGGGAGGATCCCACATGTGGCGGAGCAACTAAACCTGTGCACCACAACTACAGAGCCTGTGCTCTAGAGCCCGTGAGCCACAACTACCAAAGCCCGTGCGCCTAGAACCCGTGCTCTGCAACAAGAGAAGCCACCGCAATAAGTCTGCACTCCGCAACAAAGAGTAGCCCCCTCTCACCACAACTAGAGAAAGTCCGCATGCAGCAACAAAGACCCAACACAGCATAAATAAATAAATAAATTTAACAAGAACAACAAAAACTTTCAGGTATACAACAGTTATAATTTTTACAGGCTATACTCCATTTAGTTATTATAAAATATTGGCTATATTCCCTGTACTGTACAATATATGCTTGTAGCTTATTTATTTTATACGTAGTAGTTTGGACTTCTTGATCCCCTACCCCTATATTGCCCTTCCCCTCTTCCCACTAGATTATTCTCCTATATGTGTGTCCTTTTGTTGTTGTTATACTCACTAGTTTGTTTTATCTTTATTTTTTTATATATAAATTTATTTATTTATTTGTTTGTTTATTTAATTTTGGCTGCGTTGGGTCTTTGTTGCTGCGCGCGGACTTTCTCTAGTTGTGGCGAGCAGGGGCTAGTCTTCATTAGGGTGCGCAGGCTTCTCATTGTCATGGCTTCTGTTGTTGCGGAGCACGGACTCTAGGTGCGCAGGCTTCAGTAGCTGTGGCATGTGGGCTCAGTAGCTGTGGCTTGCAGGCTCTAGAGCTCAGACTCAGCAGTTGTGGTGCACGGACTTAGTTGCTCCACGGCATGTGGGATCTTCCCAGACTAGGGCTCGAACCTGTGTCCCTTGCATTGGCAGGCAGATTCTTAATCACTGCGCCACCATGGAAGCCCTGTTTTATTTTTTAGATTCCACTTATAAGTGATATCATATCTCTATCTGACTTATTTCACTAAGAATAATACCCTTCAAGTCCATCCATGTTGTTGCAAATGGCAAAATTTCATTCTTTTTTATGGCTGAGTAGTAGTCCATTGTGTGTGTGTGTATATATATATATATATATATATATGTCACATTCTTCTTTATCCATTAATCTGTTGATGGACGCTTAAGTTGCTTCCACATCTTGGCTATTTTAGGTAATGCTGCTATGAACATTGGGGTGCACATATCTTTTTGAATTAGTGTTTTCATTTTCTTCAGAGGTATATCCAAGAGTGCAATTGCTGGATCATATGGTAGTTCTATTTTTAGTTTTTTGAGGCACCTCCAGGCTGTTTTCCACAGTGGCTGCACCAATTTACATTCCCACCAACAGTGTATGAGGGTTCCCTTTTCTCCACATCCCCACCAACATTTGTTACCTGTGGTCTTTTTTTTTCTAAGTTATTTTATTTTCAATTATTTTTTATTATGTAATTCTTTATTGGCCATGCCATGTGGCATGTGGGATCTTAGTTCCCTGACCAGGGATGGAACCCATGCCCCCTGCAATGGAAGCACAGAGTCTTAACCACTGGATCACCATTGTGGTCTTTTTGATGATAGCCATTCTGACAGGTATGAGGTGTTATCTCATTGTGGTTTTGATTTGTATTTCTCTGATAATTAACAATGTTGAGCATCTTTTTTTTAATTATTATTTATTGATTTATGGCTGTGTTGGGCCTTCGTTGCTGCGGGTGGGCTTTCTTTAGTTGCGGTGAGCGGGGGCTACTCTTCGTTGAGATGTGAGGCTTCTCATTGTTGTGGCTTCTCTTGTTGTGGAGCATGGGCTCCAGGTGCACGGGCTTCAGTAGTTGTGGCATGCGGGCTCAGTAGTTGTGGCTCATGGGCTCTAGAGCGCAGGCTCAGTAGCTGTGGCGCACGGGCTTGGTTGCTCCGCGGCACATGGGATCTTCCCGGACCAGGGCTTGAACCCGTGTACCCTGCATTTGCAGGCGGATTCTTAACCACTTTGCCACCACGGAAGCCCATGGTGAGCATCTTTTCATGTGCCTCTTGCCAATTCTTATTTTTTTTTAAATTTATTTATTTTAGTTATTTATTTTTCGCTGCATTGGGTCTTCGTTGCTGCTCGTGGGCTTTCTCTAGCTGAGGCGAGCGTGGGCTACTCTTTGTTGCAGTGCGCGGGCTTCTCATTGCGGTGGCTTCTCTTGTTGTGGAGCATGGGCTCTAGGCGTGAGGGCTTTAATAGTTGTGGCTCGCGGGCTCCAGAGCACAGACTCAGTAGTTGTGGTGCACGGGCTTAGTTGCTCCACAGCATGTGGGATCTTCCCAGACCAGGGCTCAAACATCTGTCCCCTGCATTGGCAGGCAGATTCTTAACTACTGTGCCACCAGGGAAGCCCTGCTTATTTTTAAATTGTGGTTTTGTTGTTGTTCTTGAATTATATGTAGTTCCTTGTATATTCTGGATATTAATTCCCTATCGGATATATTGATACACAGAAATTTTAATTAATTTATTTTATTTTATTTTATTTTTAAAATTTTGATAGTCCAATTTATCTGTTTTTTTTCTTTTGTTGCTTCTGCTTTGGTGTTTTATCCTAGAAATTATTGCCAAATTCAATATCATGAAGCTTTCCCCCCATGTTTTCTTCTAAGAGTTTTATAAGTTTAGATTTAACAGCTAAAAAGTCTCTTCTGGAGGCCCACTTAGTCAACTTCCCCGAATGTCCATTGGCCTAAGTGGAACCACATGCTTCTCCCTAAATCAATCACTAGCATGAAGAATGTAGTAGCCAAAAAAAAAAAGAATGTAGTAGCCATGAAAGGAAATTAGGCCAAACAAGATTTGTTCTCTCAGGCTAGAACTGATGCCAGCTTTCCTAAAATTCATGGTTTTAGGGGAATGAGGAATGTGGTTAGGATTCTCAGCATAAGAAGAAGCAATCATGGGAACTCCCTGGTGGTCCAGTGGTTAGGACTCTGTGATTCCACTGCACAGGGCATGGGTTCGATCCCTGATTGAGGAACTAAGATCCCGAAAGCCACACAGCATGATCAAAAAAAAAATAAAAGAAGAAGCAATCATCTTTTTTTACTATAGTTGTCATCTCCCTTATTAGATATATCCCAACAGAGGGAAAGGAAATTTGGAGCTAACTCATCTACACTGGGCTTTGTAGTTTCCTGAGTCCATTAATCACCCCTACAACTGTGATTCCATAAGGTCTATCACAGTGAGTCAACATATGTTCTGGTTTTTCAATGAAAATTAAAAAATCGAAATTTGTTTATAAGTTTATTTGTGTGATTTTTTTAACTTATATTAAAAAAATTTTTTTAATTTATTTTTTTGTCTGCGTTGGGTCTTCGTTGCTGCGCGAGGGCTTTCTCTAGTTGCGGCAAGCAGGGGCTACTCTTTGTTGCGGTGCGTGGGCTTCTCATTGCTGTGGCTTCTCTTGTTGTAGAGCGCAGGCTCTAGGTGCGTGGGCTTCAGTAGTTGCAGCACACGGGCTCAGTAGTTGTGGCTCTCGGGCTCTAGCGCACAGGCTCAGTAGTTGTGGTGCACGGGCTTAGTTGCTCCATGGCATGTGAGGTTGAACCCATGTTCCCTGCATTGGCAGGAGGATTCTTAACCACTGGGCCACCAGGGAAGTCCCCTGTGAGTGTGATTAAAATGGCTCTATTCTGATCACTCCTGAGGAAACCAGTTAACAAGAGTTTCTAATCCTATGGGGTCAAAGACAAGCTCCTAATTGCAGATCAAGTACCTAGACAATGATCATGCTAAGATGCTGCACCTCACCATGACTCTTGCCTCAGTCAGTCAGCCACACCTATTTACATTCTTATGGATTCATGGCTAATATTCTGACACAGATTCAGAATACATGGTCTCATTTGGGAATATAAAATAATGAAAAGATGAATATATTCCATAAATTAGTAAGAATAAAAATATAAAGCGATACACATAATCTCTCGCCATTCCCAGGAGTGGTTAGGTAGAAGAAAGAAATGAATACTTATTGAATACGTAATATTTGTTAGGCACCCATATGGAATTTTAGTAATTCACCACGGAGAATGGTGGATTAGAATATAATAATAATTTTTTAAAATGTTATGTGTATTTTGAGACTTCCCTAGTGGTCCAGTGGTAAAGAATCTGCGTTACAATGCAGGGGACAAGGGTTCCATCCCTCGTAGGGGAACTAAGATCCCACATGCCTCGGGGCAACTAAGCCTGCGTGCCACAACTACTGAGCTCATGTGCCTCAAAGAGGGAGCCCACGTGCAGCAACAACAGAACCCCCATGCCCTGGAGCCCTCGCACCACAACTAGAGAGAGAAAACCCGCATGCCACAACTAGAGAGAAAGCTGAGCACTGCAACGAAAGATCCCACATGCCTCAACAACCTGACGCAGCCAAAAAAAAAAAAAAATTATGTGTATTTTAACACAATAAAAAAAAGAAAAGAAAATGATATTCATAGTCAAATAATTCTGACCCTTGGTATATTGCTTTCTAGTTTTTTATATGCATGAATTCTTAAAATTTTATTTTGTTTTATATACAATATTTGCAATCATAACACTTATGCATTTTTCCAAATAAAATAATTTTCCCATGTAAATCTAAGTTATTTATGAGTATCATTTTGATGGCTGTAAAATATTTTGTTTTATGATTATAGCACTGTTTACAGTTACTATTTTATTAAACATTTACATTATTTCCAATTTCTTTTTATTACAAATGATGCAATACAAATTTTGTAAATAAAGCTATTTCACCATTTTGTGATTACTTTCTTAAGTTTCCAAAATGAAAATTATTGGATCAAAGGGCATGACTATTTTAAGGATATGTGTATGGTTCCAGTATTATCAACACTAACATATCAATATTCATTTAAATGTAGTATCACTCTACTAGATTTTAAAACATATTACTACAACATGGCGAAAATAAACATGTTATGGTATTGAACAAAAATTTTAAAAAACTCAATTTGTAGAACAAAACTTATGCCTGGTACAAACAAGAGTATCTTTACCTTTCAACCTGTTTTTTCTCCATTCTTTCTTTTAATAACCTTGTAAAAGCAACCAGAAAAGCTTCACCATTTCAAATCTTAGAAGTGAGGAAACTGTAAACCTAAGTAAATCCTAAACACAACATTGCAAATCAACTATACTCCAATAAAAATTAATTAAAAAAAAAAACAACTAAGGAAATCCTACACCCACTCAGTAATGGGGTAAAATTAAAATGGGATAAGACACCAAGCTTGATCAGCCACTAGCAGCTTCCCAGGGTCCCTAGATCTGGTAGTGATACAGCAATTCGAGTATACAATAAAGAATAGAAACCCCTATTACCATCTAGCTGCTTGACATTCCGATGACTGTATAACGTTAACCGTGGCTTAAGTTTGTAGGTTTGCAATTAGGAGAGTTTAGTCACTTCTCCTCTGCCAGCAGGTGGCAGTAGATATTGTAACAGGGCCTTGGAGTCCAAAATGTAAAACCTTTGCCTGAGATTTAAATTTTCGACATGGCTTTTTAAGTTTAATAAACTTTATTAAAACAGCTGAATTTATTAACTCATTGTTTTGTACCCTCTTTATTTCTGTCATTAGTACTGACCAGAATTTTAGTGTCGAATAATCAGTAAACATTGAGTTCCATGCATTTATGCTACTCATTAAGGACCATTATTTTAACAAATTTTTATAATTATTTATTTATTTATTTATTGGCTGCGTCGGGTCCTAGTTGAGGCATGTGGGATTTTTGTTGCAGCGTGAGGCTCTTCTTTGCGGTGCGCAGGCTCCAGAGCTCATGGGCTCTGTAGCTGTGGCACGCAGGCTTAGTTACCCCGCGACATATGGCATCTTAGTTCCCTGACCAGGGATCAAACCCCCGTCCCCTGCATTGCAGGATCAATTCTTAACCACTGGACCACCATGGAAGTCCCTATAACTTCTTTCTTTTTAATGTCTCTTTTCATTCGTTTCCTTTCCATATCCACTGCAAACAATCCAAATCCAGACTTTTAACCCCCTCACATGAATTATTTTAAGAATTTTCTTAATGACCATTTTGCTTCTAGTCTTTTATTTCAATAATTGTAAACATCCCAGGAAGAGTAATCTTCCTGACACATTATGATATAATTTCATTCTTCTTTCAAAAACGTCAAGGCTCAACCTCAACTCCTCAGTTCACTCCCAGTTTACAAAACAAATTCCAGTGTGGAATTCACGGCAAACCTCCATTGGACCTCAACTGACCTCTCCCATCTTTAGCTCCTACATTCAAACTCATCTACTCACTAATCACACTGGTCTTTCTGCTTCTGCTCAATTTGTTAAACCAACCAGAAACCCTCTCCCCTCCTCTTTGGCCATCTTTGGCCAATTTTACCTATCCTTCAGAAACCATTTAGCTCAAATTCCATTTCCATAAAGACTTAGCTGACCATCCCAATTCTCATTTATTCAACAACTCATTCAACTATATACAGAGGGTATATATATATATATGTGTGTGTGTGTGTGTGTGTGTGTGTGTGTGTGTATGTATATATATGGTACTAATTGTGTTCAGGTACTATTAGGCAAGGAAATACAACCATAAAAATTGTGTAGTTCCTTCCTTCACGGGGCTTGCAGTTTCTAAAAGGAAGTTTAATTACAATGCAGGAATAAATGATGTAATAAAGTGTACAGTAAGAGCATTTAGGAGCCCCCTGCTTGTAGTGGGTGTGGTGGTCAGACAAATTTCCCCAAGTTCTAAAAAGTGAATCGGGAGTTAGCTGGCAAAGAAGGGGCATGGGCATTTCAAACAGAGGAAAAGAGCATGATTAGAAGCATAAGAAAACATTTATAACCTGAGGACCAAAACCAAAACAAAACGAAACCACTCGAGCATTGTAAACACTTAAGTAGTTTTAAATGCTCACTCTCAAATTCTGTACTTAAGCTAGGAACTTAGTTGGCCAAATCTGTATTTTAAAAGATCCCTCAGGGGACTTCCCTGGCGGTCCAGTGCTTAAGACTTCGCCTTCCAATACAGGGGGTGTGGGTTCGTTCCCTGTTTGGGTAGCTAAGATCCCACATGCCTTAGGGGGCCAAAAAACCAAAATGTAAAAAAAAAAAAGCAATATTGTAACAAATTCAATAAAGACTTTAAAAATGGTTCACATCAAAAAAAAATCTTAAAAAAAAATAAAAGATCCCTCAGGTGTCATTCTGGAGGATGCATTGGAGGAGAGCAAGACCAGTCAGAAGGCTGCTGCAGTACAACGGACAAAGGCAGAGGAGCTCAGCTCAGGGAGGGCAGTAAGGACGGAGAGGAGGGGCCACGTGTGAATGTCATTATGGAGGTGAGATGCTCAGGACTGACTGGATGAGATCTGAATGACT
Source organism: Lagenorhynchus albirostris (assembly GCF_949774975.1). NCBI lineage: Eukaryota > Metazoa > Chordata > Mammalia > Artiodactyla > Delphinidae > Lagenorhynchus > Lagenorhynchus albirostris. The sequence goes on along the minus strand of NC_083111.1, from coordinate 40,778,751 downwards.
GCCAGGTCTCTGGCTTAAGCAAGTTAATGAAGAGTGGTGGAATAAGTGGATGGTGGTCTAAGGATCCCCATTTTATGGGATGGGGGTAACTGAAGATCACTGAGACTAAGTAACTCTCCCAAGATCACACAGCGAATGAGTGTCACAGCCCAGAGCACAGCTAATTCTCTGTTTGCTCCACCAGATCCATTTCCTGTCCTTCTCTGCCCTGCTCCATGACCTGGTTGGCTGTACACTGTATCACCTGGGCCTTTCTGCCGTCTGGCTTCTAAGTGTGTTTGGCCCAAGGGAGAAACAGAGGTCAGAGTGTGGGAGGAAAGAGAGACTGAGGAATGCATTTTCCCTAGCTCTCTCCTGAAGCGAGGTAAAGCTGAAGTTTTATCAGAGGTTAAATTCCTCCAGACCAGTGTTTCTGAAACTATCAGTGGTGAATGACCTTTTTTAAAAATTACCACCCACTCGGTGGTTAAGAATCCGCCTGCCAATGCAGGGAACACGGGTTCGAGCCCTGGTCTGAGAAGATCCCACATGCCAACTAGAGCAACTAAGCCCGTGCACCACAACTACGGAGACTGTGCTCTAGAGCCCGCAAGCCACAACTACTGAGCCTGCACACCACAACTACTAAAGCCCGCGCGCTTAAAACCTGTGCTCCGCAACAAGAGAAGCCACCGCATTGAGAAGCCCGTGCACCGCAACAAAGAGTAGTCCCCGCTCACTGCAACTAGAGAAAGCCTGCGCACAACAACGAAGACCCAACACAGCCAAATAAATAAAATAAAATAAAATAAAATAGACAGGATCCCAGAGTGTTATGCCTTTATGAGGTTGGAAAAGAGTTGGAAAAAAGCTAGGGTCATTGAAACTTTCTGAACAACTGGCACTAATGGGTGTGCTTATTTCGAGATAGTTTGTGTAGATAATAGTTTACAATCTATGCTACTCAAATCTTTAGGTAATCTCCAGACTACATTCTGAAGAATGATGTGGAAGTTTCACAGCAAGCCCTCGGCTTGTAGGGAATTATCATAATAAAGTCTCATGGATAAAGGGGACAGCTGTTACTTTTAATCAGTGTGCTCAGAGAGAGAGGAAAATGAAGGCCCTTTGTGTTCCCACTGGTGGACGGGTGTCGTGCAGTTGGCAGTTTGCCAGACTCCCAACTCAGTTGTTCTTGATGTACTTGCTCTCTGGAGAGGCTGAAATGCTTGGCAGTTCACTCCAACCCTCCTCCGGCTCTGTGTACTGATGTGCATGTCAGTCACCTTGGAAAAGAGCTCATCTGTTATCAAACGAATGCAGCATGGACTTATTGTGGGCTGCTTAGCTCTCTCCCACCATCTCTGCCTTTTTGTCACTTTGCCCCTGGCAAGTGTTCAGATTTGCGTAAGTTGCTTTTCACATTAGAGGCAATTCTTGTTTTTCTTCAAATGGCTCTTTTCACTGCAGGGTGGTGAAAATCAAAAAAGGAAAGACACTGTAGCTGGTAAAACAGCAACAGCTACTATGGGCTGTTTACAGAGCACTGTTCCGGGGGAGTTTCTAATCTGATGAGCAAAAGAGACAGAAATGAAAGAAAAAGAATAGTACAATTCAAGCATTTGATATATAAAACGTGCATAATACATAATTTGATATCTGATTTGAAATAGTGAAAAAGAAATCAATTCATTCAATAAACATTTTTGAGTATTTAGTGTGTGCCAGGAACAGGGTATTATCACTAGTTTGGAAGAAGCTCATAGGCTAGAAGGGGGACACTAACCTATGAAGAAATGGCAAAAGCTAGTTGGGCACTAGACCTTAATCTGTTGAATATACTCCAAAGTACAGATAAAAAAATATCAAATCTGAGGAGTCAGGGAACTGTGTGGTGCAGGAAGTATATATACACCACATTTTGTTTATCCATTTATTCATGGATGGATATTTGGCTTCTTTCCACCTTTTGGCCATTGTGAATAGTGCTGCTATGAGCATTCATGTGCAAGTATTTGAGTACTTTTTTCGGATCTTTTGGAATATGCCTAGCAGTGGTAATATGGTAATTCTCTGTCATATGGTAATTCTATATTTTTTTTCAGAAACTGCCACACTGCTTTCCACAGTGACTGTATCAGTATTTATTCCTCATGTACAAGGGTTCCAATTTCTCTACATCCTCACCAACTCTGATTTAAAAACAAAAAAACTGTAGCCATTCTAATGGGTGTGAAGTAGCTTACTGTGGTTTTGAGTTGTCTTTCCCTAATGACTTAAGATGTTGAGCAACTTTTCATGTATGTATTGGTCATTTGAACTTCTTTGGAGAAATGTCTATTCAAGTTCTCTGCCCATGTTTTCACTGGGTGGTTTGTCTTTTTGTTGTTGAGTTGTAGAGTTTGTTATATATTCTGGAGAATAGACCATTATTATACATATAATTTGCAAATATTTTCTCACATTTTATAGATTGTCTTTTCAGTCTCTTGATAGTGTCATTTGATGCACAAAAGTTTTTAATTTTGATTAAGTCCTATTTATTTTTTCTTCTGCTCAAGTTTTTTGTGTCCTGTCTAAGAACCCATTGTCAAATCCCAGGTAATACAGATTTACTGATACGTTTTCTTCTAAGACTTTTATGGTTTCAGTTTTTATATTCAGGTTCTTGATCCATTTTGAGTTCATTTTTGTATACGGTATGAGTTAAGGGTCCAATTTCATTTTTTTTTCATATAGACATCCAGTTATCCCAGCACCATTTATTGTAGAGATTATTCTTTCCTCCATTGAATGGCCTTGGTACCCTTGTTGAAAATCAATTTACCATATATGTAAAGGTTTATTTCTGACTCATTTTAAAAATGTTATTGAAGTATAGCTGATTAACAATGTTGTGTTAATTTCTGCTGCACAGCAAAGCAACTCAGTTATACATATTCTTTTTCATATTCTTTTCCATTATGGTTTGTCACAGCATATTGAATATAGTTCCTCGTGCTATACAGTAGGACCTTGTTGTTTATCCATACTATATATAAAAGTTTGGGAATTCCCTCGTGGTCTAGTGGTTAGGACTCCGCAATCTCACTGCCGATGGCCCGGGTTCAATCCCTAGTTGGGGAACTAAGATCCCACAAGCTGCGTGGCATGGCCAAAAAAAAGTACATTATTTAAAAAAATTAAAAAATACAAGTTTGCCTCTGCTAATCCCAAACTCCCAATCCTTTCCTCCCCTACCTCCCCCTTGGCAACCACAAGTCTTTTCTCTATATCAGTGAGTCTGTTTTTGTTTTGTAGATATGTTGATTTGTGTTGTATTTTAGATTCCACATATAAGTGATATCATATGATATTTTTCTCTTTCTGACTTACCTCACTTAGTATGATAATCTCTAAGTCCATCCATGTTGCTGCAAATGGCATAATTCATTCTTTTTTATGGCTGAGTAATATTCCATTGTATATAGGTACCACATCTTCTTTATCCATTTATTGGTCGATGGACATTCAGGTTGTTTCCATGTCTTGGCTATTGTAAATAGTGCTGCTATGAACATAGGGGTGCATGCATCTTTCTGCATTATAGTTTTGTCTGGGTATATGCCCAGGAGTGGGATTGCTGGATCATATGGCAACTCTATTTTTAGTTTTTTGAGGAAACTCCATACTGTTTTCTATAGCGGCTGCACAAATTTACATTCCCACAAACAGTGTAAGAGGGTTCCCTTATCTCCACACCCTCTCCAACATTTGTTATTTGTAGCCTTTTTTTTTTAAACATCTTTATTGGGGTATAATTGCTTTACAATGGTGTGTTAGTTTCTGCTTTATAACAAAATGAATCAGTTATACATATACATATGTTCCCTGTAGACTTTTTAATCATGGCCGTTCTGACCAGTGTGAGGTGGTACCTCATAGTAGTTTTGATTTGCATTTCTTTAATAATTAGTGATGTTGAGAATCTTTTTATTTTTGACTCACTTCTATTCCATTGGTCTATATGTTTATCTTTATGCCATTGCCACAGTTTTAATTAATGTGGTTTTGTAGTAAGTTTTGAAATAAGGAAGTGTGTATCCTCCAAATTTGTTGTTTTTTTCACGACTGTTTTGGCTATTTGTAGCCCCTTGACCATATGTGGCCCATACGAATTTGAGGAGCAGATTTTCCATTTCAGGAAAAAAATAAAGGCTGTTAGACTTTTGATAGGGATTGCATTGAATTTGTAGATTGCTTTGGATAATACTGTCATCTTAACAATATTAAGTCTTCCAATTCATGAACATGGAATGTCTTCCCATTTATTTAAGACTTCTTTAACTTTTTTAGCAATATTTTGTAGTTTTCCGTGTATAAGGTATTCACCTCATTGGTTAAGCTCATTCTTTAGGTATTTCATTCTTTTGGATACTATTCTAACTGTATGTAGGTTTTTGAAAGCCATATTGAGGGAGTCATATTCAAAGTAGAGGAAAACATGTAAGCAAGGGCACAGAGATGTGAAATACCTCTGGATTAAGGGAGCCATATCTAGATGGGAATCGCTGAATCATCAGAGTGGGACGAGGTGAAAGAGTGAGCAAGGAGAAGTGAATTTGGGGCCCTACACATTGTGAGAGGTGATGGGTAGCCAATCAGGGATTCTGAGCTCTCCCAGAAGTCTGGCTAATACATCTCTCTTTCTTGACCTCCTCTACATCTTTCTGCCCTCTCAATCGTAGCTGATGATTGCACAGAGACAATAGAAACCATCAAAAAGGAACTTCCTTATTTCCACATACTAAATCATTACTCCCATCTGCTGTGTACCCATGGGCTCCTTCTTGCCCCTGGTTACCAGGCAGCAGGTGTTCTTTTTAGCAAAGGTCACTTTCTACTTGTCTACCAGATACCATCCCTCCCTCCACTCAATACATTTCTTCTTGAAATATCCCCCCTCTTTATTCATCATCACTGTTTCTCCATTGCTTTATTCCCAGCAGTCTACATGCTCTATTATCCTCCATCTTAAAAATACTCTTTGATTCCATTTCCCCTCCAACAATTACCTCATTTCTTTCTTTTTTTTTAAACATCTTTATTGGAGTATAATTGTTTTACAATGGTGTGTTAGTTTCTGCTTTATAACAAAGTGAATCAGTTATACATATACATACGTCCCCATATCTCTTTCCTCTTGCGTCTCCCTCCCTCCCACCCTCCCTCTCCCACCCCTCTAGGTGGTCACAAAGCACCGAGCTGATCTCCCTGTGCTATGCGGCTGCTTCCCACTAACAATCTATTTTACGTTTGGTAGTGTATATATGTCCATGCCACTCTCTCACTTTGTCACAGCTTACCCTTCCCCCTCCCCGTATCCTCAAGTTCATTCTCTAGTAGGCCTGTGTCTATTCCCGTCTTGCCCCTAGGTTCTTCATGACCATTTTTTTTTTTTAGATTCCACATATATGTGTTAGCATACGGTATTCGTTTTTATCTTTCTGACTTACTTCACTCTGTATGACAGATTCTAGGTCCATCCACCTAACTACAAATAACTCAATTTCGTTTCTTTTTATGGCTGAGTAATATTCCATTGTATATATGTGCCATGTCTTCTTTATCCGTTCATCTGTTGATGGACACTTAAGTTGCTTCCATGTCCTGGCTATTGTAAATACAGCTGCAATGAACATTTTGGTACATGACTCTTTTTGAATTATGGTTTTCTCAGGGTATATGCTCAGTAGTGGGATTGCTGGGTCGTATGGTAGCTCTATTTTTAGTTTTTTAAGGAACCTCCATACTATTCTCCATAGTGGCTGTATCAATTTACATTCCACCAACAGTGCAAGAGGGTTCCCTTTTCTCCACACCCTCTCCAGCATTTATTGTTTGTAGATTTTTTGATGATGGCCATTCTGACCGGTGTGAGATGATATCTCATTGTAGTTTTGATTTGCATTTCTCTAATGATTAATGATGTTGAGCATTCTTTCAACACTCCCTAATACCATACACAAAAATAAACTCAAAATGGATTAAAGACCTAAATGTAAGGCCAGACACTATCAAACTCTTAGAGGAGAACATAGGCAGAACACTCTATGACATAAATCACAGCAAGATCCTTTTTGACCCACCTCCTAGAGAAACGGAAATAAAAACAAAAACAAACAAATGGGACCTAATGAAACTTCAAAGCTTTTGCACAGCAAAGGAAACCATAAACAAGACGAGAAGACAACCCTCAGAATGGGAGAAAATATTTGCAAATGAAGCAACTGACAAAGGATTAATCTCCAAAATATACAAGCAGCTCATGCAGCTCAAAAAAAAAAAAAAAACCCAATCCAAAAATGGGCAGAAGACCTAAATAGACATTTCTCCAAAGAAGATATACAGATTGCCAACAAACACATGAAAGAATACCTCATTTCTTTGTTCTATGCAACAAAAGTTCTCGAAAGAGTTTACACACGTTTTTTATACTCAATTCTTATTCATCTTAAAAAGTTTTATTTTTTATTAGGTAATACATGTACATGGAAATAAATTCTATTTCTGTACCTTAGCCATCAAGCTCCCGTCCCTGGAGGCAAAAATAACGATCAGTTTCTTGCATTATTATTTCAGAGATAGTCTATAAATTCAAATACACACATGGTATGTATGTGCAACACAAAGAGTGAAGCCTAATGTAATATATGGACTTTAATTAATAATAATGTATCGGGGCTTCCCTGGTGGCGCAGTGGTTGAGAATCTGCCTGGCGATGCAGGGGACACGGGTTCGTGCCGCGATCCAGGAAGATCCCACATGCCGCGGAGCGGCTGGGCCCGTGAGCCATGGCCACTGAGCGTGCGCGTCCGGAGCCTGTGCTCCGCAACGGGAGAGGCCACAACAGTGAGAGGCCCGCGTACAGAAAAAAAAAAAAAATACTGTCTCATCAATTGTAATAAATGTACCATCCTGGGAATTCCCTGGCAGTCCAGTGGTTAGGAATTGGCACTTTCACTGCTGTGGCAGCCCAAGTTCAACCCCTGGTCAGAAAACTAAGAGCAGCGCAGTGCGGCCAAAAAATAAATAAATAAATAGATAAAATAAATGTACCCCCCTAAATAACGCAAAATAATAATAATAGGGGAATCCTTGATAGAAAAAATGGGATATATAGATAGGAACTCTGTACTATCTGCTCAATTTCCCATAAAACTAAAGCTGCTCTAAATAATAGTTTATTATTACTATTATTAGGCCATGCCTCTTGTGGGATCTTAGTTTCCCCACCAGGGATTGAACCCGCACCTTCATCAGTGAAAGCCTGGAGTCCTAACCACTGGACTGCCAGGGAATTCCCCCAATATTATTATTTTTTTAAATCTACCCCACACTACACTTAGGTCAAAAAGAAAATCAAAGATAAGAAAACGAGACTATGTAAAAAAATACCAATAATAAACGCACTACATGGTATACTAGTTACAGTTAAAGCAGAGCTTATGGAAGAGTTGGTAGACATAAATATACAGTAATAAATAAGAATATAAGTAACTTAAGTATCACCATAGAAATTAAAGAACAGCATATAAGCCTAGAGAGCAGAAGGAATTAGCAAATACAAAAGCAGAAACTAAAGAATCAAAAAACAGAAAAATGATAAAAGTAATAAATATAAATGCAAGAAGTGGTTCTCTGAAAAAAACAAATAGTAAAAGAGATAAACTGTTAGCTAATAGAGAGGAAAGTGGATGGCTGAGGAAGGAGGTGGATGGGAGATTTACTTTAAAAATTAATTTATTATTAAATATTTCAGACATATCAAAAGGTACAAACAATAATGTTAGGCACACCTGTGAAACAACCACCAACCTAAAAAATAAAACATTAACAAAGCATTTGAAGCCCATGTGCACTTCTCAATTACATCTCCCTCTGGTTCACCACTATCTTGAAATTTCAGTGTTTATCATTCCAGTGCATTTCTTTTTAATTTTATAACATATATGCTCCTAAAAATTTGTTATTTTATATCTTTTGAACTATTTAAATTCTATATACTCTTCAATGTGTGAAGAATAAGTGTTTGCTTAACCATTTGTTAGATTATCCACGTTAGTAGATATAGCACTGGTTCATTCTTTCTACATGTTTTATACTAGTGCATTGCATAAATATACCAGAGTTTACTGATTATTTCTTATTAATGACAATTAAGTTTACAGCTTTTTAAAACTATAAAGTTTTGCCATGAATATTCTTGTATCTGTAGGTATTTCTTTGGGCACATGTGCAAGAATTTTCCTAGAAGTGGGATAGGCACATGTAATTTTACTAGATAATTCCTAATTGCTCTCCCAAGCACTTGTGCCAATGTAGACTACTAAATAATTCCAATTGCTGCAATGTTCATCAACAGGGAGCCAGGGAGGCTTACTTTTCACTCGGCATTTTAACTGTTCATGGCATTTCACGTTTTACAATTTTTTCAATTTTATTTAAATAAATTTTCACAATAAACCTGTGGATTAAGTATTATTATTGACAATGCAGTTTCCAGATGAGGAATAAAAAAAATCTCTCCGTTTTGAGTCAGTTTCCTTTCTTTTTTTTTTTCCCTTTCTTTTTTTGAAAAGTCTTACTTTCCAACCTCGCTGACTGCACCTTTTTCCTGCCAGCCCTGTAAAGGTTTCTTGCTGGCTGGTTCACTGGGCCAGGAGTCCTGAGTTGGCTGCGTTCCCCACCCCTCCTCCGCCGCTCCTAAGCCTGCTCCACGCTCCGCCCCCGTCCCGAAGCTCTCGTGGCTCTAAAACGCGGTAGGACGACGCGGTTTGGACCATTGGAGACGCCGTAGTCCCTCCCCTTCTTCCTCTTCCCCTCTCGGCGCTCTGAGGGCGCCCTCCGCCGCGCTGGAGAAGGCTGGGCCGGCGACTTCCGGAAGCGCGACGCGTCGCGATAGGTTCAGGCTTGCGACGCCAGCGCTTTGGTCACAGGAAGTACCGGCGTCTCTCCCTCTCCTGAGCCGCTGTCGCCGAGCTTGGAGGGCTGCCCCGGAAGTCCTCCCCTTTCCCCCGCCCGCGGCAAACATGGCGGTGGACTCGGCGATGGAGCTGCTATTTTTAGACACTTTTAAACACCCGAGCGCTGAGGTAAGCCTTCGCGACTTGATTCCGACCCTGTTTCTCGAATTGGGGACTCTTACAAAAAATCGTTCGGCGTGTCTCGACTGTTCCTCGTGCCGATTGCCGCTTTAATTCCTCACACACACTCTCCCTCTTCCTAGCTTGGGTGTGGGCGCCGCGTCTGCGGGGGGGGGTGGGGGTGGCGGTAGCCACCCCCACCCCCTACATTTCCCTGCGGTAGTTTCGGCCCCGCGTCGTCTTTGGTTGAGTCGGCTGCTCTACTTGCTTTGGTCCCCCACCCACCTCCTCAACCCCCTGGGTCCGCTTTGGGCCTTGAAAAGGATCATGGTTCTCAGGTTTACCTCAGGTGATGTTTTGGAAGGGGTCTCGGACACCTTGTGTTTGACAGTAGTGTTAGTGACCGAGCGGGTCACGTTGGCTTCCTGGTTCCCAAATCCCTTTTGCTAGGTCTCTTTTCTAACGGGAGTTATGCCACCCAGATGTGACACTCATTCGGTTTAGGATTGCGGTGTTCTCCAGTTTGTCCTGAAACTTTAATACAACTTATCTCTTGGAAAGATTTCACACATTAGGACAAGAAGAACTTACACAGAACGTCCTTTGTCTGCAGCATACTTGTGAAGAGGAGAGAATTGTAGTCAAACTGTAAAGGACAATTGTGTTGTCGTTTTGAGGGGCGAGAGTGGGCTCTTGTAGAGTAATCGTTCTGTATGAACTTGAGCGCCTCTGAATGCATGACTGTTTCTGCCACATGTAAATTGAATAGTCAACCGGCCAAGAACGTACAGAAATGAAGTTCATAGAGAAATTCAAAGAAACCCCAGAGCTCACATTTCTCTTTCAGTGTAAACTTAATTTAGAGAACTTTTTTTTTTTTTTTTTTTAAATTTGGCTGCGCCGAGTCCGGGATCTTCGTTGCCGCGTGCAGGGTCCGTTTTCAGTTGCGGCATGCGGGATCTAGTTCCCTGCCCAGGGATCGAACCCGGGCCCCCCGCATTGGGAGCGCGGAGCCTCAACCACTGTACCACCAGGGAAGTCATCTAGAGAACTTTTTTTAAAAAATTGAGGTATAGTTGATTTACAGTATTAGTTTCAAGTGTACAACATGGTGATTCACAACTTTTATAGATTATACTCCATTTTAAGTTATTATAAAGTATTGGCTGCATTCCCTGTGCTGTACGATATATCCTTGTAGCTTATTTGTTCTATACATACAGTAGTTTGTACCTTAAGAGAGAACTTTTCTGCCTTCAGAGGTAAGGATGGTAGTGGGTAGCAGTTGTACTTTGGTACTTGTTAAATAAAAAGTTTGACAACCTTGGTCTTCTGATTATTTTAACGAATGGTTTATAGTCTATAAAAATCAAATATTTGGAAACTTTAGCATATCTTACTAACAATGAATTATCTTGTGGTCTCTCATTTCATGTGGTTCAATTAGCTCTGTTTGTTCAATGACCATACTTTTCTGACTGCAGTTCCAGCTAGGCTTTAGAAAACTCACAGTGGAGGCAGTAGTTGGATAAGAACAAACCTATCATGCGTACAGAAATAGGGAACAGTTAAAAATGAAAGAAAAGCATATGATGGATTGGTTTAGTAGTTTACTAGTTTAGGAAAGTTAGCATTCATTCACTTACCATATATTTAGAAATCTAGTATTCATTCATTCTTAAGCAAGCATTGAGGACCATGGAGAGGATAGGACCGGTAGTAAATACCTTCTGGCATTGATTGAGGAAGGCTTAGTAGAGATCATATTTGAACTGAGTCTTGAAGTAGGAGTAGGGGTTTTTTGGGGATATGGAGTATTGGGATGTTTGTTCTCAAGGAGTTTATAACTAGTATTGGACATGAGGTCCACAAAATTATGATTCAAGTTAGATTATGATGAGTGCATAGAGACAGAGTAGAAATTTCTTGAGGTTTGTCTCCTTTATTTCCAAAATGCTTATCAGTGTCTGATATATTAGGACCCCAGTCAATATTTATTTAGCTCCCTTTGGTGGTACAAAAAAAGGCTCCGTGATTTCAGAGGAGGGACAGATCACTTTTCATTTGAGAGTATCAGGGAAGACTTCATCAAGGCAGGTGGCATATGAACTTGGTCTTTGGTGGAAGAGAATATGTTCCACAGTTATATATAGGAAAGGAGGGCATTCTCCTGGAGTAGTCAGTCCTTTGGAAGGGTATGCTGAAGCAGTAGTGTGAAGTGGCACCTGATAGGCAGTTTGAAGCCAAATCACAGAGTTCCAGAAATGGTCAGCAAAGGAGTGTGGGCTTTATTTTGTAAGAAATAAGTAGTTTTTGAGCAGGCAAATGATATGATTAGTAAAATTAAGGTAGGTTAGTACACCAGTACATTGGTACATCAGTAATGCCTAAAATGGTTCAGAATAATTAGAGGTGGCAAATTGAGACGAAAAGGTGAGACGTAATGAAAACCTGAGTTAGCAGATGGGCAGTAATCATTGATAGCATTTATTGAATGCTTATTTTGTGCAAGACGCAGTGCTTTGGTAATTTAAATACATTATCTCTAATTCATGAATCAATTTTGAAAGATAGTTATCCCCATTTGATAGATCAGGAACTGAGCATGAGAAGTTAGGTGACTTTCCTAAAGTGGCATAGCTGAATTAAGACATACCAATGCACATTTCCTGGCTCTAAAGCTGTGCAGTGCTGTGTCCCAGTGGGATTAAGGAGGAGGGAATAGGTACAATATAAATTTTGGTTGTAGAATTGACAGGATGGCAACTGATAGTGTGAGAGTAGTTAAAAATGATAGAATTCTAGTTATAGAGAACTGGTGGAACTAGAGAACTGGTGGGGCCATTGTTAGTCATAGAAGAGTCTGGAAGTGGGTTTGAAGTGGCTTTGATGGGAACAAGATATTTTAGTTTTTGATTTGTTTAGTCAGACACCAGATAGATTCGCACAGTAGGAAGTTGGGAATCTGTTTAACAATTATTTATGAAAAACACTTTTGAAGGTGAGGCATAGCTCTAGGAGGGGCAATACAGGTAGAAAAACAAAAAACCAAAATTTACTGCACTTGTTTTCAAAGGAATTTGTAACCTGGTAGGGAAAACAGGCATTTATTCAAGTTTCACAAGGGGAATATGTGAAGGGGTTTGAGTAGTGCTAAATGAATTACAAATTGTGTTGTGGTTTGTATGCCACTTTTTAAAAAATAAAAAAATGTTATTTTAGTAAATTTTAATTTTATTATAGAATAATTAGAAGTTACAGAAAAGCAAAGGCTTTCATAGTTCCACCTTTTGTAGTCTCATCTATCATTAACAACTTTCTTAAATTTTTCACAAGTCCTCTAGTAATTAAAAAAAATATATATATACATACACACATACACTTAAATGTATACACCCACCACACACATTAAGGTACTGATAACTATAATACTGTTTTCTGGTTTCTTTTCTCACCTAACAATGTGTTGTGCATCATTATAAATGAAGAAGTACACCTATACAACATTTTAAAAGTAAGCTTCATTTTCAAACATTCTCTCTCTTTTTTGACTAGTAACATACGTACGAGGTACCAATTCAAAAGTGTGTACAGTAAAAAGTAAATCTTTTATCCCTGTCCCAAGCCATCCTGTATAACAGCATTTTTATTGGTTGTGTAATAGTTCTTTAAGTGGTAATGCTATTATTTATATATTAAATTCTCATACATCTAGGCTTCTGACATTTTACAGTGATACGATATTCTTGAGGCTAAATTGTTTTATATGTCTTTAATTAGTTCTTTATTACTTTCCAGAGTGGAATTGCTGGCTTAAAATTCAGTCTTACGAGGGTGATTGATGTTAGAAGGTCCTACTTCATTTTAGAGTTTAGGAAGTCAATTTGGAACTCATGCAAACAGCAGTGATAATGCAAGTGGCAGGAATAGATGACATAGCCTTAGTTTACCCTTAGGAGAGGACAGGGAAGAGAAGATAGTTGCAGGAATAGGAAAGTAAGGAGAGACAGCTATACTGTGACCTTTAAACACACAATGACTTCTTCCTTAGATGTGGCTGAGTCATGGAACCTGACCAGTCTGTTCTTCACTTTTCAGGTACCTCTCTAATCATAAAACTTCCATTCCATGATTTCCCACTGTCACCCTGTCTTCCTAGGTTTAGGTACTCCTCTAGATATTTTAAGCCCCTACTTCATTGTAATATTTTTAACTTTGAAAACACAATTCAGTCAATTCTTATTAAGCACCTGTTAAAAGTCTTTCATTCGTTAAATGAATATGCTCAGCACTATGAATATAACAGTAAACTGAGACTTGGTTCTTGTCTTCTTGAAGTACCACTCCAACAGGAGAGTTAAAAGAAGCAATTAGGGGGTTCCCTGGTGGCGCAGTGGTTGAGAGTCCGCCTCACGATGAAGGGGACACGGGTTCCTGCCCCGGTCTGGGAAGATCCCACATGCCGCGGATCGGCTGGGCCCGTGAGCCATGGCCGCTGAGCCTGCGCGTCTGGAGCCTGTGCTCCGCAACCGGAGAGGCCACAACAGTGAGAGGCCCGCGTACCACAAAAAAAAAAAAAAAAAAAAAAGAAGCAATTAGAATTTAGTTTGATAAGCACTCATCTAGACTTGATCTGGCTTAGCTTTTAAGAGAAAGCTGACATCTGAAAGGAGTTGGGACAGGAGCGTGGAAGGGTTCTAAGCAGAGACAGTAACATGAATGATGGCATAAAGATGAGGAAAACCAGGGTATGTTGGGGCTATAAATTTGGAGTGGTGAGAAGAGACCATACTTGTTTATAAAACTGAGGAATTTGGCCTAGTGTCTAGAACTAGAGGAGTGACAGCAGAAATGGAGGGAAATGCACAGATTTGAGAGCTGTTTAGAGGTTTAATCAATAGGACTTGATGTTTGGATGAAGGAATTATTTAGGTGAGAGAGAATGAGAAAGAATCCAAGGATGATAATGTTCTCTGTCTTGGCCATTGTCTGGATGGTGGTGCCATCACTGATGTAGGACACTTTAGTTTTGGACTTGTTGAGTTTTTGGTGCCAGAGGGACATTCAAATGGAGATGTCCAGTTGACAGTTGGATATAGTGGTCTGGGGCTCAGGAGAGAGGTCCTAAATGGCGATACAGATTTTTAGAGTTGACTTCTGGCAGTGAATGAAAAACTTATTTCTTGTAATTCTATTGATTGTGTTTAGCTACTCTGCCCTATTTTCCTCCCACATTTTGCCCTCTAGCCTTGGCGAACTATGCTTGTAATTTCTTGAACCTTCCAAGTTCTTGTTTGCATTCCTTTTGCACATGCTTCTCCCTTTGCCTAGAAAGCTCTTTATCCCTCTGTTCCACTGATTCTTGTTTTCCTTAAATACGTACTTAGATCAGGTGCTATTTCTTTTGGGAAGCCTTCCCTGACACTCTTCTTTTCCCCCCACAAATGTTTGCCCACTGTCTGATTTAGGTAAGTACGCTTCTGAGTTTTCATAGTTTTCTATGTGAGTCTGTATCATAGCAATTTATTTATTCATCTACTATAGTAGATTGTACCTTAATGGCAGGGATTATGTCTTGTCTTTATATTCTCAGGACCTAGCATACCTTGGAACATTATAGACATTTAGTAAATGTTTCAAAATAAATATTGAATAAAAGTGGTAGCAACTAATATAGAAACTCTTCTACTTACAAACAAAATAGATTTTGAAAGGCTATTTGTAAAACCTCAAGTTGATCTTTTTAGGTCCACAGTGACGACACCCTAACTACTACTAATACCATTCATTAATTAGCAGGGGGCAGGGTGAAAGGAGGTTAGAATAAATAAAGTTTTGTTCTAAGTTTCCTTTGTAAATATTAATGAGAATTTTTAACCATATAAGCAAAGGAGCTTCTGTATAGTAGACTTTTTAAGTAGAGGAGCTCTTTACAGGACAGAAACATAGAGCCAAAGTTTGAGAATGCTTTTTCTTTTATATAAATCTACTGTAGTATTTATTGAATACCTACAGTATATTTGTAATAATTAGGATATAATTTCAGCTGCTCTCATAAAGTCAGGATAACAGTGGGTTAGATAAAATAAGATTTTCTCTTTCAATCTGGTTTTAAGTATTCTAGGGCTAATGTGACAGCTCTGCATTGTCAGAGACAGGTTCCTCCCATTCTTAGGGAATTGCCTGCATTGTCCAAGACAGCTTACCATAACATGTGTTCTAGAAAGGCAGCAGAGTATAGAAGAAGAGGTGGCAGGAGTTTCTGAAGTCTGAATTTTCCCTTTAAGGACATGACCCAGAGTTGCCTACGTCATTTCCATTTCCATCCCATTGATCAGAATCTAGCAATCACATGTTCACACTGGCTTCCCAGGACATGGGAAATTCAGTTTTTAGTTCACTTTTGCCCAACTCAAACTTCTCTAGAAGAAGAGTTGTATTGGAAAACAACCAGCAATCAGCCACACTTTGCATTCATCCTGTTTCTTTTATATCTTTGAGAGTATAAAGTACACTTGAATAGTTAACATTAAGATTTCTGTACCTATATATTTAATTATATTTAATCTCTGAGCTTAAAATACAAAATTGGAAAGTCATCCTCTGTCACATTTTAGGAAAGACTCATTTGACTAATCTTTTGGTCTGTTGATAGGCACAGTATTCTTTGCAGCTTCAAGAGGCACTTAGGACTCAGTCTTTCTAGATGCCAATAATATGAACCATTCTTATTATAAACTTTGACCACTAGGTAATGATGTTTGGCTGAACTGCTAGGAAAAGTTGATGTAAAACAATCGTCCAGGGCTTCCCTGGTGGCGCAGTGGTTGAGAGTCCGCCTGCCGATGCAGGGGACACGGGTTCGTGCCCCGGTCCGGGAGGATCCCACATGCCGCGGAGCGGCTGGGCCCGTGAGCCGTGGCTGCTGAGCCTGCGCGTCCGGAGCCTGTGCTCCGCAACGGGAGAGGCCACAATAGTGAGAGGCCTGCGTACCACAAAAAAACAAAAACAAACAAAAATAAAACAATCGTCCAAAAACAAGGTGAAAATTTTCTTTTTAAATTATTGATCTCAAGAGCTACATTTGTCTGATCTTGTGTCAAATGATACATAGAAATAAATGTACACTAAATTTATGCTATCCATTTATGTTACTATAATAAATTCTTAGTTTGTGGATTTTTTTTCCTTTTTTAAATTTGAGAGGGTTTACCTTAATTGTTTGGTGCCTAAATGGCTTCCCTGGATCTCTTGATATTAGTATGTAAGTTTGGTAAATTAAGCTAATTTAAATAGAGATTCACCATCTCTCATCTATAATTCAGAAATTCAAAAATGGCAGAAAAATCTGCCCTAAATACATGTGGCCACATGCTCTGATTTGAACTGATATGTTGCTAGTTATAATCTTTATTTAGTGTGACTGTTTATACATGTTGCTGCAGAAGTATTAATGTTTTGGTTACAAGGTACTGCCCCAGAAGCCACTGGGGGTGTTAAGTAATATGTAGTGTTTGTATCATTTGCTTTCTAAAAATCTAAAAAGTCAGGATTCTGTTTTGTCTTTGGCCGGCACTGCCTGGTGTGTGGGATCTTAGTGCCCTGACCAGGGATCAAGCCCGTGCCCCCTGCAGTGGAAGCGCGTAGTACTAATCACTGGACCGCCAAGGAATTCCAAAAGTCAGGATTCTGAACGGTGTCTGACTCCAGAGGTTTCCAGTAAAGGACTGTAGGTCTCTACTGGCCTAAGCAAAACATCAGCAGGGAAGCAGATGCAGGAAATGTTGTTATACAAATGGAGAGATTTAACTAGGTACATTTTATCATCAGCTGTTTTTAAGAGTGGTTTTAATACCATTATAAAAAATGTAATAGCACTGTTTTAATGATGTGGTGTTTATTTTAAAATTGTTTGTGGTATTCTGAATGAAACAAATTGAAGTGAATAAATTTTGAATAGACAAAGTGTTTTGCTTACAGTATATTCCTCTCCCCCCTTTTCTTAAAGCAAAGTTCTCATATAGACGTGGTTCGTTTTCCATGTGTGGTTTATATCAATGAAGTCCGAGTCATACCCCCAGGAGTAAGAGCCCATAGCAGCTTGCCTGACAGTAGAGCATATGGGTAAGTCAGTTTTCTTTTTTAAAAGTACTTTTGACTAAAATTGATCTAGAAACATACTCTTAAATGCAAAAATTTAAGGTAATATTTTGTAAGTAAAAAACAAAAAACCTAAAACTTTATTCAGTTATGGTTATGTTATGTTGCATTGTAATTGACTCTAGGGTTTCTCTATAATCTATATATTATTATAAACTTGAAAAGAGTCATTATTTGACCTGAGTACTAGATTAATTTTTTCTTTCTTCATTTCTTTTTTTTAATTGGTTTATATTTTTTTAATTGGTTTATATTTTCCAAACGATTCTAGGGTGGCACAGTATAGTAGATGAAGTGTTTTTAACGTGACTTTTTCCTTGAAAATAAGAATGAGACTGAATATTTAGAAATATATCTTTTATTATGTTGCTACATTTTTTATTATATTATTTTATAGTATCAGTTTTCATGACTTATTGGTGATCTCCTTAGCCTGATACATGTGTCTTTTTATAAATATGTAGCTTCACATTACCGTTAGTTGTACTGAGCAAGTAGTTATTTGAGCATCATTTCTCTTTCTTAGTCTCTTTGTGAAATAAACCAAATATAAGACATGGTTCCTGATGTAGAGTTTTGGTTTTTTTAAATCTTTTTTTAATTTTTATTTTTTGGCCATGCAGTGCGGCTTGTGGGATCTTAGTTCCCAGGATTGAACCTGGGCCATGGCAGAGAAAGCACCAAGTCCTAACCACTGGACCTCCAGGGAATTCCCTGTTGTGGAGTTGTTGATAATTTTAACAACTGACATAAAACAGAGGAATTTGATCTTTGTTGTAACATGAATAATCATCTTCTTCTGATTTTAATTACATGAACTGGAGATGAAAGCTAAATTTTGGTTATAGAAACATGAATATGTATAATAAATATATCTGTGGGTTTTTAGCTTATAGCCTAGGCGTTACTCTTACGTATCAATGCCACATTTTGTTATGTCCATGCTGTGATAGCTCAGTTTCTATTACCTGAAAGAGTTAAGCCAGCTACAGGGGTGACTGTTAATGGTACAGATTCAAAGTTAAGGGCTCATTTCTTCATAATTGTGAAAAGTAGTTGGTTATTCCTAGAGGTAGATATAAAAATCTTCAGATGTTTTCAGGTCATTCAAAAGTAAAACAAATACAAAACAAAACAGTAAGAATGATTAGTATTTATAATGACAAATCATTGTAATTGACTTCATATCTTTTTTGCCATGTGTAAGGAAATAAAATCTCCTGTTTTCCTGTATTTCTTTCTACTTTTCCTATGTGTGTAGAATGAGAAAGATGGAGTAATGATAGTGTATCCAGCAGTCTTCTCTAATTGTACTGCTTTTGGTCAAGAAAGGTCTATTAGTTATCTGTTGCTGTATAACAAACTGTAGCAAATTTAGCAACCTAATCCCCTACTATTTCTGAGGGTCAGGAGCCTGGGAGCTGCTTGATTGGCTCAAGTTCCCTCATAAGGTTATAACTAAGATATAGGCTTTGGGTTGCAGTCTCAGAAGATTTGACTGAGGCTAGGGAATTTTAGAAGCCTGTTCACATGACTGTTGGCAGATCTTCAGTTCTTTGCCAGGAGATCCTTTCTATGGGTTGCTTATGTCACAGCATGTATTTTTGCAGGGTGAGTGATCCAAGAATGAAAGTGAGAGACCATGCCCGAGAAGGAAGCCACAGTCGCTGTATTTTATAACTTAATATCAGAAATGGCATACTGTGACATACTTCAATATACTGCTTTTACTATATTCTGTTGATTACATATTCTACTGGTACAGTGTGGGAGGGAACTACACAGGGGTGTGAATACCAGGAAGCAGGGGTCTTTGGGGGCCATTTTGGAGGCTGGCTACCACAGCAGGCAATACGAATCACTGCCATTAGCTGCAGTGGGTAAGAGTATTTGTTACATTTCCCCTCTTCTTATCTCTCTCCTTTTTCTTAGCTGGGCGTGAATGGCTGTTCATGTTTTAATAGTTCCAAATATGAAATTATTATCAGAAACAACTTTATGCACAGTATGTTATAGAACAGTAAAATAAAGTATTGATTCAATAATACAAATATGTAAGATGTTGGGAAGCCTGAAATCTCAAGGTTGAAAGTAATGTTAGAGATGATATATTTGTGCAGCACACTTTATGATAGTATTTTTTCTCATTATGAAATTCAGAACTATGTCAGGTAAAATTAAAACTCCTGTTATCCCTCCATTCTGAGAGAATCTTAACATTTGAGGCCATGTGTTTTTAAATTTATATGTGTGCGTTTATATATATATTTTGTTTTTTGTAAATGTGGTATCTTATGTGAGGTTAGGTTTTAGAGTCAACAAGTTTTAAGATGAAAGTCTAGTGGAGTCGAATTACCATTGATTCTTTAAATCGCTTTTCGGTGACCAGGACCTGAGTCTTTGATGCCTCCAGAGGAAAGAATTTGCATTTCAGTCCTTTTTCCTTTCCTTGAGATATTGGAGGCCAGGGTCTGGTTTGAAGAGGAAGGCTAGGAGAGAGAGACTAGAGTTGTTGAGCACATATAGTTGAATTTGGGTAAGATAAAATGTATGATGCTGCTCTGATCCCACTGCGTGCTATTCTGTGTATTCCTTTATTTCATTTAACATTATGTCAGGAGTACTTCACATCATTTAAATTTATTTGAAAATATGATTTCTAATGACTGCATAATCTAACAAATCAATGTACTCTTATTTATTTGGCTAGTTCTTAAAGTGGAGACCATTAGATGGTTTTTAAGTTTTCAAATTATTAGTATAATGCACCTCCTCTTGAAAAAAGTCTTTGTATATTAGTGTTTCCATAGAAACACTTTGTAGAGAAAAGTATTTCTGGAACAACTGGTGTGAACATTTTCTCAGTCTCCTGAATTTTATTGCCATATTGTCTTTCAGAATGATTGTACCTGTTTGTACTTCTACCAGAAATACATAAAGGAATCTCTTTCAGAGTACTCCGGGCATTACACTTTTTACCATATGGATTTTTTGTAAATAAACAACAAAGCATGCATTGTTTAAAAATCAAGATTTTAGTTGAGCCGAAGGAATTTCAGCAAGGGTGTAGCAGGGTTTCATTCTAGTGCAAATTAAATAGGCTTTAATCTTGATTATAGAAGTCTATAGAAAAATCAAAATATTTATGTAAATTAGTGCTATACAAATTTCAATCTGGGCTTTAAGTCACAATTTAGGGCTCTGATGCTCAAATTATTATTACAGTCCTGTATGAATGTGGGTTAAATTGAAATTAAATGGTAATTATTATTTACAACTTAAAGTTAGTTAACTCCTGATTCTTTTTGCTAATAGAATAATGATATAAGGAATTATAAAACTAGATATCATGATTAATTAGCATTTGCCATTAAAATACATTAAAAAATTTAAATATCTGTGTGTTTTAAAATGGTCCAAGTAGCAGGCGAAAGATACTTGATGGCTAAAAATTTTTCAGTAGTACTCAAAGTGAATACTTGACTTCTTGAGAATTGGATGTGAATAAAATTACAGGAAATATTACAGTTAACTCCGTGTTTTTGTTATTTACATATTAGGAATAATTTATCTTAATTCTAGAATTGCTCTTAAATTTGTACTTACTTTGTTTTTTGTTTTAATTTAGGAACTGATTATTGTAAAGGCTGACCTTTCAACTTTGTTTCATTCACAGGGAGACATCACCGCACACATTTCAATTAGACTTATTCTTTAACAATGTAAGCAAACCAAGTGCCCCAGTTTTCGATAGGTTGGGAAGGTATGTACTTACTAGGTAATTTCACCAGCAACTCATAAGTTAGTAAGCAAAACCTTTTTATTCTTTAGATAGAAGAAAAGGCTGTGTATGGTGGTAGACCCAAGAACTCAGGGTTTAATTTTCTCAATTGACAATATTAAGGAAATGTCAAGCTCCTAAGAACATGTTGAGTTTATTTATAAAATAAAATTTTAAATGTGTGAAACATTAACCATCTTTTGTTTGCTTTTTATTGGTGTATGCATTATACATATCACATGATTTGATAATAACCTAATTTGGAAAAGATTACTTTTTGATTCTTAAAAAAACCTATATAAACACATTGAGATTTTGTCTATGTTTTTTAGGTCACACTACTACATAATTTAAAATTCCATAGTCACATTTTTGTAAAATGAGAATTTTGTTATAGTTACTCCTATTTTGAATTATATAATACATGCTAGGTATGACTAACACTAGTTGTTTTGATGTCTGCAAATTAATTAACCGTTAGATGGGTTTACTCATTTATAAAAATTCATTTATAAAATACCAATTTTTTAAAGGCAGCTTAAAAATGGAAAATTTTCTGTTCCTGTCAGGAATTAAGTTTTCTAGATTTTGCTTATTCTTTTATTGATTCTCCACTCATTTATTATTAAATTATATTGGTAGTTTAACTTCTTTTTAAAATGAAGGGAACCTAGGTAATCTGAAGCAGCTAATTTTTTATATTATAGAATGTTATTCTTATGTCAGTACCTGATGAAAATAGGTGCTTTTTAAAAATTTTGGTCCCAGTATACATTTTTTTGAAGACTATAATGCTATGGATCTCTACTCTGGCTGTACATTAGAATTACCTGGGGTGCTTTTAAACAAACATTGATTCTCACACACACCTCAAAGCAATTGAACCAGAATCTCTGGGGGGTTTGTTTTATACTTTTTCTTGATATCATTTTGTGGAGAGTAAATTAAACCCAAACTTTGTAGTTCATTAAAACACAAATCTAGCATTTGATTGAAATATATGAATCTAGAAAAACTTCTTCATGAACTGTGATGTTCAGTGTTTGAGCCTATATATTTATTCCTACTCTTTTGGCAGCCTGGAATATGATGAGAATACTTCCATCATCTTTAGACCCAACTCAAAGGTAATTGTAGAAGTCAGTTTTCAACTTGTTACTACTGTTGTTCTCACCTCCGTTCAGAGTTTTTGATCCAGATAAACCAGTGATGCAGAATGTCAACTTACTTGGCTCTAGTTCTGCAGAATATCATCATTTCTTGTCTGATTCCTCTTGTATTCCAGAAGCTATTTTAAAATGGAGCAAAGACATTGTAATGCTATTATCTACCCATATAGCTCTTTATTCTAATTTTATACTTGGGTCAGGAAGAAGCCAGCATCTGTGCTTTTCCTTCTTTTCATTTAGGTGGGCAAATTCAGAAGATGACAGGCAGGTAAATTATTATTAAACACCATTGTACCTTAATTAAGTTTTCTTTAAAAATTCATATTTCATACTTCTTCCTTGTGTATCAGAAGTGTCTTTTTCTTGATACCAAATGCCATTCTGAAAGCATCTAAAAGATCTGAATCATGGAAGAGCCGAAATCCAAAAATAATGGTGATCTAATATGGGACTACTCAGCCTGCTGTTTGTTTTTGGTGGGGGATGGGTATTTAATCCTCTGCACCTTGTTTAGACTAAAAATTGTATTCTTTATCTGTTTATCTTCCTTCCAGTGGTATTTCTGTTTAGAGTCTATTAATCCATGGGCATAGTCTTTGAGCCTTTCTTCTGGTCCCTGATTTCCCTTTGCTAGAGTTTGCTAAGGTTAGCAAGGAGAATAATAATTTTTTTCTTCCTCTAGAACCCTTCCTCTAGGGTTCCATTACCACTTACTATTTCATCTTTATCCAACACTGTAGAGTGGGAGGAGAACTCAGAAGTCAGGGGCTTTGGTTTCTAGCCAAATTTTTCTACTGACACTCTCATTTTCTTATTTGTTGATAATATTTGCTCTGATTACCTCTCATAGTTATTGTGAAGATAGAGTGATTAATAGATAAGCTCTGAAAAACGTAAAGTTATTTTATAAGGAAATATTGAGGGTTAATGGCATTGATAAAGTCTTTGATCTTTTTAGGATAAGTTTCTTTGCAAAAACAATTTGTTTAATGCCTCTGGTTACCCTTACTTTTTAAGTACAATATAGATACATAGAATATACCTGCATGTCATGTAAAAAGAATGCTGTATAATTTTATAGGCTTTATAATTCTTGAGACTGGGCACAATTTGTACTCTTGTGTATCTCCATGACCCCTGTAACTATTTGGGTTTAATTTATGAATTGGCAGTAGCTCCCCCTTAATTTCCTTCTCATTTCTCTTCTCTTGGTTGGGAATCTGGTTATGCTTTTTGAATAGGATTGGCCTAAAGTATAGAACTGGGGAGATGTAGTCCTGAGACAGTTTTAGGTATGGTAACTCTGGAGGGCCATGCAAAAGTTGTGCCTCTGGGTGAATTTCCACCAGTATTGACCTTTGCATTTTCAGCATACTTTTATACTTTAGTTGAACCACAAAGTAATTTGATACCAGTTTACTTCTGACATAGTAAAACATTCATTTGAAAGATATCTCTTCCCCTCCCCCTCCCCCCAAATCAGGTGAATACTGATGGTTTGGTGCTAAGAGGCTGGTACAACTGTCTGACACTGGCAATATATGGATCAGTGGATAGAGTCATAAGTCATGACAGAGACTCTCCACCACCTCCACCTCCACCTCCACCACCTCCCCAGCCACAGCCAAGTTTGAAAAGGAATCCAAAACATGGTGAGAATTTAATTTAATTTTATTTTATTTTATTACTTAATTTTGGCTGTTTTGGGTCTTCATTGCTGTGCACGGGCTTTCTTTAGTTGTGGCGAGCAGGGGCTACTCTTCGTTGCAGTGTGTGGGCTTCTCATTGCGATGGCTTCTCTTGTTGCAGAGCATGGGCTCTAGGCACGTGGGCTTCAGTGGTTGTGGTGTATGGGCCCAGTAGTTGTGGTGCATGGGCTCTAGGGCACGTGGGTTTCAGTAGTTGTGGCTCATGGGCTTAGTTGCTCCACGGCATGTGGGATCTTCCAGGACTGGGGATCGAACCCATGTCCCCTGCCTTGGCAGGTGGACTCTTAACCACTGCGCCACCAGGGATGTCCCCATGGTGAGAATTTTAAATTTGCTTTTATCAGTGACACTTATGTTCATTATAGTAGGAAAAGGTAACTCAAAGAACTCTTCTACTTTTTGAACCTTGTTTAAGGTTTGACAAGTTATCTGTCAATCTCCCATTCTTTCCTATAAGAGTGTCTTTTATGTTGAAGTGGTTGCATTTTATTTTCCTCCACTACTTTGCAAAAATGCTTTTTTAATTGACCCAAGGTATTTTTTTAATTTAAAATATGTATATGATAATATAATCCATGGTTATTCATGGTTTACTATGAAAATTGTCTTTCAAAGAATTGAAGAATAGGCAGTAAATATGGTATGTGTTTTTGGAATACTTGTGTTAATGGCATTTGTTTTATTAGGACTGCATTTCAAATTTCCTTAGATGTCCAGATCTTAGCTAAGGCAGATTTTCCTGCTTTTGAGAACCTTTTGCTTATTAACTCAAGACAAGAAAAATAAAAACTCCAGGGACTTCCCTGGCGGTCCAGTGGTTAAGACTCCCCGCTTCCAGTGCAGGGGGCGTGGGTTCAATCCCTGGTCGGTGAACTAAGATCCCACGTGCCTCATGGCAGGGCGAAAAAAAAACAAACAGGGACTTCCCTGGTGGTTCAGGGGTAAGACTCTGCGCTCCAATGCAGGGGGCCTGGGTTCAATCCCTGGTCGGGAAACTGATCCCTCATGCATGCCGCAACTGAGGGTTCGTGTGCTGCAACTGAGAGTCTGCATGCCACAACTAAGAGTCCACGTACTGCAGCTAAGACCTGGTGCAGCCCAAATAAATAAATAAATATTAAAAAAATAAAAATAAAGCACAAGCAACTTTATAAAAAAACAAACAAAAAACCTCTAATGAACTTTAGTGACTTTCATTTTATAGAGCAGACAGCTGGACTCATGTTTTCCAGGGTCTCTTTTCCTCACTCTAGTATTACTCATAAGCTGTTGAGCTAAGGAGATTTGGGAATAAATTTTGAAATTATAATTGAGGTCATAGGGAAAAATATTTTGCTTTACAATTAGCATTTTATGAGCACAAATAAAATGACCATTGTTTCTCTTAAATCCTTATATAATAGTGTGGTGTGAGATCTTTGCTCTGATGGTGGTCACACACTGTAGTTTAATCTTTTTTCTTATATCGTACCTGCTAAGCACAGGTAAATTAATTGACCATATATGCATGGATTTATTTCTGGGCTCTCTGTTCTGTTCCATTGACCTTTGTGTCTCTTTTTATGCCAATACCATGCTGTTTAAAGTACTATTGCTCTGTAACGTTGTTTGTAACATTGTGTGATACTTCCAGCTTTATTCTTCTTTCTCAAGATTGCTTTGGCTCTTTGGGGTCTTTGATGGTTCTATACAAGTTTTAGGATTGTTGTTCTATTTCTGTGAAAAATGCCATTGGAATTTTGGTAGGGATTGCATTGAATTTGTATATTGCTTAGGGGAGTATGGACTTTTTTTTTTTGGCCATGCTGTGCGGCTTGCGGGATCTTGGTTCCCTGACCAGGGATTGAACCCAGGCCTCCTGCAGTGGAAGTGTGGAATTCTAACCACTGGACCGCCAGGGAATTCCCCCTAGTATGGACATTTTAACAGTATTAATTCTTCCCGTCCATGGGCACAGAATATCTTTTCATTTATTTGTGTCCCCTTCAGTCTCTTTCATCAGTGTCTTGTAGTTTTCAACATACATGTATTTCATGTCCTTGTTTAAATTTATTCCTAAGTGTTTATACTTTTGGATACAATTGTAAATGGGAATTTCTTAATTTCTCTTTCTCATAGTTCATTATTAGTGTATAGAAACGCAACCTATTTTTGGGTATTGATCTTGTGTCCTACAGATTTACTGTATTTGTTTATTCTAATAGGTTTTTAAAAAATTTTTATCTATTTTTATTTTTGGCTGCATCAGGTCTTTGTTTTGGCATGCGGGATCTTCATTGCAGCATGAGGGATCTTTCATTGCAGCATGTGGGCTCTTTGTTGCAGTGCATGGGCTTCTCTCTAGTTGTGGCAGGCGGGTTTTCTCTCTAGTTGTGGTGTGTGGGCTCCAGAGCACGTGGATTCTGTAGTTTGCAGCACGTGGCTCTCTAGTTGAGGCGCACAGGCTCAGTAGTTGTGGTGCGTGGACTTAGTTGCCCCGTGGCATGTGGGATCTTAGTTCACCAACCAGGGAATCAAACCCACGTCCCCTGCGTTAGAAGGTGGATTCTTTACCACTGGACCACCAGGGAAGTCCCTCTAATAGGTTTTTAATGGAGTCCTTAGGGTTTTCTTTATATTATACAGGTTTCCCCTGCTGTCTGAAATAGAGTGTTCCTATGAAACCTTTCATACACCAAAATGGTATAAAACGAAGAAACAGTTACCTTAGGACACATCTTGCTAATGGACGCACAAAATAAATTGAGATAAAGCCCAGATGCTCACAGACATAGTTCAAAGCTATGGTGGCTAAATGCTGAGATGCTGAGTGTAGTTGCCAGGGAAGGAGCTTGGCAGTGCCACTCTCACTCTTTGGGGTTATGTTGCCTCTATAACAGCTCAGTGCAAAACAAATGCTTAACACTTATTTTCTCTTTTCCACATTTTTTTGTAGAAGTGAAAATCCACTTTGGATTTCTTTTGGTTAGTGAAAACACGTACTAAGATAGGTCTTTTGTAAAAGTGAAGTGGCATAAAATGAACTTCCAAAAAGCAGGGTGTACCTGTATCAGGTTATCTGCAAAGAGCGACAGTTTTACTTCTTCCTTTCCAATTTGAATGCCGTTTATTTCTTTTTCTTGCCTAACTGCACTGGCTAGGACTTCCAACACTGTGTTGAATAAAATTGGCAAGAGGTGGGTATCCTGGTTCTGTTCTTGATCTTAGAGGAAAAGCTTTCCGCTTTTTACCATTGAGAATGATGTTAAAGCTATGGGCTTGTCACATATGGCCTGTTATGGTGTGGTACATTCCCTCTATACCTGTTTTGTTGAGAGTGTTTACCATAAATGAATTTGAATTTTGAAAAATGATTTTACTGTGTCTGTCGAGATGATCATATGATTTTTAGCATTCATTTTGTTAATGTATCACATTGACTAATGTGCAGATGCAGAGCCACCCTTGCATCCCTGGAATACATCCCACTTGATCATGATGTATGATCCTTTTAATGTATTATAGAATTCGGCTTGCTAATATTTTGTTGAGGATTTTTGCATGTATGTTCATCAGAGATATTGGCCTGTAACTTTCTTTTCTTGAGGCATCCTTGTCTAGTTTTGGTATTAGGGTAATGCTGGCCTTGTAAACGACTTTGGAAGACTTTGAGAAAGACTGGTATTAATTCTTCTTGGAATATTTGGTAGAATTCAGCAGTAAAGACGTATCGTCCTGGACTTTTGTTTTTGGGAGGTTTTTGATTACTGATTCAATCTCCTTACAGTAATTGGTCTGTTCAGATAGTCTATTTAATCATGATTCAGTCTTGGTAGGTTGTATGTTTCTAGGGCTGTATCCATTTCTTCTAGGTTGTCCAATATGTTGGTGTACAATTGTTCATAGTAGCTTGGTGTGATCCTTTGTATTTTGGTGGTATCAGTTGTAGTATCGCCTCTTTCATTTCTGATTTTGAGTCCTCTTTTTCTCGGTGAGTCTAGCTAAAGGTTTGTTAATTTTATCTTTTCTAAGCTTGTAGTTTCTTTGATCTTTCCTATTGTCTGTAGCCTTATCACAGCATCTGACATAGGTAAGTAGTTACTCTAAAATTTTGTTAAATATATTGACTTGTCAGAAAGAGAAAGACAGATACCATTGTGATATCACTCATATGTGGAATCAAAATATGGCACAAATGAACCTATCTACAAAGCAGAAGCAGACTCACAGACATAGAGGACAGATTTGTGGTTGCCAGGGGGGAGGCAAGGTTGGTGAGGGGTGGATGGGGAGTTTGGGCTTAGTAGATGCAAAGTTTTACATATAGAATGGATAAACAACAAGGTTCTACTGTATAGCACAAGGAACTATATTCAATATGGGATAAACCATAATGGAAAAGAATATAAAAACAAATATATATGTGTATAACTGAGTCACTTTGCTGTACAGCAGAAATTGATACAATATTGTAAATCAACTATGCTTCAATAAAAAAATTAAAAAAGACAAGTGGATAAAAAATTTACTGACTTCTAAAAAAACTTTTATTGGAGTATAATTTTTATTTACAATGTTGTGTTAGTTTCAGGTATACAGCAAAGTGAATCAGTCATACGTGCACATATATCCACTCTTTTTTAGATTCTTTTCCCTATTATAGAGTATAGGGTATTGAGTAGTGTTTCCTGTGCTGTACAGTAGGTCCTTATAAGTTATCCGTTTTATATTTAGTAGTGTGCATATGTCAATCCCAATCTCCCAGTTTATCCCCTACCCCCTTTCCCTCCTGGTAACCATAAGTTTGTTTTCTATATCTGTGACTTTATTTCTGTTTTGTAAATAAGTTCATTTGTACCATTTTTTTTAGATTCCACATATAAGCAATATCATATGATATTTGTCTTTCTCTGTCTGACTTCACTCTCGCTGACTTGTTTTAAAATGGACACTTAAGCTCATGTATTGCATATATGTACACATATATATGTATGTGTGTATGTTTTTAACTTTTTATTTTGAAATAATTATAGATTTATAGGAAGTTGCAAAGAAATGTATAGGGAAGTCCTGTGTACTCATCCCCAGATTCCCCTAGTTAACATCTTTTACAACTCTAGTACAATATCAAAATAAAATTGGCCTTGTTACAATCTGTAGAGCTTGTTCACCTTTCACCAGTTATACATGTATACGTGTGTGTGTGTGTGTGTGTGTAATTTTATGTCATGTCTAGCTTTGCATAACCACCACCAAAATTAAGAGACTTGATTGTACTATCACAGTATTCCCTGGTGTTATGCCTTTACAGGCAAACCCATCCCACCTGTCCCTAACTTTTGGCAATCACTAATCTATTCTCTGTCTCTGTAATTATATTATTTCATGAATGTTACAAAATGGAATCATGAAGTTGGGATCTTTTTGAGATGGGCTATTTTCATTCAGCATAATTTCTTTGAAGTTTCTCTACTTTCTGTGTGTATTACATCATTCTTTATTGTTGCTGAGTAGTAATACATAGTGTGGATGTATCATAATTTATTTAACTTCAATCACTGAAGGACATTTAGGTAGTTTCCAGTTTTTGACTTTTGCAAATAAAGCTATTATGAGCATTCATGTACATCTTCCTGCAGGAAAATAAGTCTCCATTTTTCTGGGATAATGCCCAAGAGTTACATACATTATATTTTGGTATATGGGACATCAAAAATTCTAACTTTCCCATTATAAACTAATTAGCAAAATTTCTGTTACACGTCAGGAAGGAAAAAGTTAATAAATTCTGAAGATGAAAACTCAAATGATGAATAGCATTTTTGTCATGCATTTATTTCACTATACTTACTCATTTGAAAGTTCTTTTTCTTTTTCTAATAAAATTAGCTGATGGGGAGAAAGAAGATCAGTTTAATGGAAGCCCTCCAAGACCACAGCCAAGGGGACCAAGAACTCCACCAGGACCCCCTCCACCTGATGATGATGAGGATGATCCCATGCCATTGCCAGGTAGAAATATATCAGTGATAGTTTATTTTCCCCCTCTTGATTAATGTTAATAGTACTTTTTGATTAAAGAAAAAAAATTAGATGCTGGTAATCAAATCTTGATGAATATCCTCTGCCCCCATTCTGCGCAGTGTTTTCTTGTGTTTTTTTGTTGGCAAGTGAATTTGTTAAAAGAAAAAAAAAATCAGTTAATTAATTCGAAGCTGAAGCAACATTACTTTGAAAATAAAATGTTAATGTGCTATAGTGGTATGTACAGAACAGCACCAGTAAAAATAAACAGTAGGTATTGGAAGAGATAAAAATCTGTATAGTTACTTAATAGCTAAAAAAGAAGAGGATTATTGTATTAGAACATAACATAGCATACTTTATTAATTATGAGCTGTGTTTATTTAATACTTTGTTTAAAGTATGTTTATTTAATACTATTAATATTTATTAATAATTAATAAAGCATACTTTATTAATTATGAGCTAAATCATCCAAAATGTCATTAAGTAGTTGCAGTATCCAATCCTTCTGCCTCATGTTATTTAAACAGTTAAAATAATCTGTGCCTTAAACCTCAATTTTTCAGTGTCTGGTGACAAGGAAGAGGATGCTCCTCATAGAGAAGATTACTTTGAGCCCATTTCTCCTGATCGGAATTCTGTTCCTCAGGAAGGTCAATATTCTGATGAAGGAGAAGTAGAAGAGGAACAACAAGAAGAAGGAGAAGATGATGAAGATGATGTGGATGTCGAGGAAGAAGAGGATGAGGATGAGGATGATCGCCATACAGTAGATAGTATCCCTGAGGAGGAAGAGGAAGATGAAGAGGAAGAAGGTGAAGAAGATGAAGAAGGTGAAGGTGGGTTAAATTAGCTAGGACTTCTGGTTTTAAGTGCTAGAAACTAGCTTGATGTAGCTTTTAGTAATGCAGAAGAATTTGTAGCAGAGATAAATGGCTTTCAAGAAACCTGAGTCAGATTGTAGCTGGGCCTTAAGACTTGACTAGAACTGGGATTTCCGTCTCTTCTTTGTTTTGTGTTGCTAATTTATATTCTGTTAACGAATTGTTATATCTCTATTCACCCCACATCTTTAATCTCCTCTCTTTAACCAGCCAGTCTAAACTACTTGGCTGTGTCTCAGATCCAGATCCAGTTTTCTGGGAGAGAGAGTCTCTTTGGCTTGCTATGGTATCGCTGCCCCTTGATACCATCAGCTTTGTCCAGGGAAGCAGGAATATGCAGCAAATACATGGTGATTAGGGATTTGGTGATCTGTTTTGAGAGTAAAGGAGTGGTGTTTTAAGCTGGGTGGAATTGCTAAAGATGTCTGCCACCTAGATATTTTGGCAAAATGCTACATTATTTTTAGAAATTCAGAAGGAAAAATCTCAATTACACAGGGACATATGGCAGCATTATGCAGTCCTTTAGTTAGGCTTTATTTTTCCTTTGAAAGCAAAAAGAGATACTTAAGCTAATTGGCTCTTAATTTCTCCAATAAATGGAATGTAGTGTTAAAGTATTTATGTAAAATGACAGATTATCTGCCTTTTTCTTTTATAAGATAGTACAGGTGAGCATCATTCTACGTGAGAGAGAGGACCATTCTAGTATCACAGTGGCCCTTTTACAAATATAAATAATTGGGTTATTGAGTGATAATCTTTTTAGCTTACCCCATTTCCAGATTACCACAAAATCCTTTTTAGATTTATTGTGTTTGACTGGCAAGTAGTAGTTAGATTTCATGCAGGCTTTGTTAATCAGAGGACATTTTAATAGAGAAGGTGAGAGAATGAGGCTGGTTAATTTGATTTTTACCAGAAGACATCTGGTGGTTATTCCAGAGTCAAGTCTCTATAGGCCCTTCCTTTTCAAATATGAGTGTATTGCTATGGCTAAATTGTTTTGAGCTAAAGAATGTCAAAAGAGGGCTGTTACTTGAGGAATACTGTAGGCTGTAATTGCACATCTCTGTTTTACCACGGCCAGGTAATAGTAGTGTTAAAAAGTAAAACCAACAAGTTTTCCATCTCTGGTCCTGTATTACTTCTAGTCCTGTATTAATAAATAGAGGAAAAAGCTGCATGTGTCATAATATGAAAACTCTTTGTTTTGGCAAAGCTGAGCACTTTATATGAACAGATTTTCCCTAAAAACATAATACAGAACTGGGGAAACTGTGTGACAGGTAAATACAGAGAAGTGAAAGTGAAGGAATATGAAACTCATGTTATAAAAAGAACATAGAATGTTTTTTCTGGAAATAATTGTAACTTGGTATTTATGGTACTAATTCTTAGTTAATTTAATAATTTTGGCCTATCAATTTATTTTTTCCATCTTAAAAATACTCTCTTATGAGGGCAAGCTTAATTTCTTTCCTCTTGAAAGAGGTATTTTTGGTTTGTTTTTTGAGGCATTTCTAATTTAATTTTGTGAGGAAAAGATCTGTAGCAGAGTTAGTTGTAAAGCTGAACAAATATAATAGAAAACTTCGCTTATGAAGTTTCTCCATAATTATTCTATTAGAAACTATAAAATGTTAGTAATTGTTGATAAGATGTTGGGGCAGAAATTAATTTTGTTGAGGAAATCATTAATTTTTATTTTTTGCCACACTATTAAATGGTTTTTTTGACAAACCAGATTGGTCTGCATTAAACAACAATGATGTAACAACTAAATATTATTCAAACTGATTTTCAGGGGATGATGGTTATGAACAAATTTCCAGTGATGAAGATGGAATTGCTGACTTGGAACGTGAAACATTTAAGTATCCAAACTTTGATGTTGAATACACTGCTGAAGACTTAGCTTCAGTTCCTCCTATGACGTATGATCCATATGACAGGGAGCTTGTACCACTCTTATACTTCAGCTGTCCATACAAGACTACTTTTGAAATTGAAATCAGTAGAATGAAGGATCAAGGTCCAGATAAAGAAAATTCAGGGGCAGTAGAAGCCTCAGTGAAGTTAACTGAACTGTTGGATTTGTATCAAGAAGATAGAGGTGCAAAATGGGTAACAGCTTTAGAAGAAATTCCAAGTTTAATAATAAAAGGATTAAGTTATTTGCAATTGAAAAACACAAAACAAGACGCCCTTGGCCAGTTGATAGACTGGACCATGCAAGCTTTAAATTTACAAGTAGCCCTTCGCCAACCCATTGCCTTAAATGTCCGACAGCTCAAAGCTGGGACCAAATTAGTGTCCTCACTGGCAGAATGTGGGGCCCAAGGAGTCATGGGACTGCTACAAGCAGGAGTGATCAGTGGATTATTTGAGCTCCTGTTTGCTGATCATGTCTCATCTTCCCTTAAGTTAAATGCATTTAAAGCTTTGGACAGTGTCATTAGTATGACAGAAGGAATGGAAGCATTTTTAAGAAGTAGGCAGAGTGAAAAAAGTGGCTATCAAAAACTGCTGGAGCTCATACTTTTAGATCAGACTGTGAGGGTTGTCACTGCTGGTTCAGCTATTCTTCAGAAATGCCATTTCTATGAAATTTTGTCAGAGATTAAAAGACTTGGTGACCATTTAGCAGAGAAGACTTCTTCTGTTCCTAACCACAGTGAAGCTGATCATGATACAGACACTGGACTTGAGAGAACAAACCCAGAATATGAAAATGAGGTAGAGGCTTCAATGGATATGGATCTTTTGGAATCCTCAAATATAAGTGAAGGGGAAATAGAAAAGCTTATTAACCTCTTAGAGGAAGTTTTTCATTTAATGGAAACTGCACCTCACACAATGATCCAGCCTCCTGTTAAGTCTTTCCCAACAATGGCACGTATTACTGGACCACCAGAGAGGGATGATCCATACCCTGTTCTCTTTAGGTAAGACATTTTTGGCTTTGGGAAATATATTTTACCAGTCATTAGAGGCAATTTTATGTGGTTGGTTTCTTTTTTTTTTTTTTTACTCTGTCTGTAGGTCAAGGATACTTGATATTTTAAAATAAGTGGAACTGAGACATATGTTACTGTGGGTGAGCTATATTTAGTTAATACTTAAAGTTGTAGTAGCAACTTAAGTTAAAGATAGTAATAATCAACAACAGTGCTTATATAAGCATGTCTGTGAGCAAGAATAAATGAGAAACCGCTGAGTGGCTTCTGGGAAGGTGGTACAAAGAGGATGGAACAGGAAGGAGAGAGCTTTTCAGTGTAAACCTTTTTGTACCTTATCACTGTAATACATTGTAGATTAAACTGATACTTTACTAAATTAATTTTACAGTCCTGGTTAAAGATATATTAAAGGTTTAATTGCCATTTGTTTCTGCCATCTAACTCTCTAGTTATCTATTGGTACAGTTTTGCCATTATTAGGTACCCATGGTAGATTTTTAAAATTTTGTTTTAATTTTTGAGAGTTTCTTTTTTGGCATTTTGCCTGTAAATAATTTTTCAACTAAATGCAAAAGTTGCATTTTTATTATTTTATTCCTTATTTCTGTGATTATTTTTTGCCTTGCTTTGGAACATAGTGCATTAACAGAAAATCAGTACTTGTCCTTTCTAAAATCTGTACCTATCCATTCCTGTTTTTAGCTGAAACTATCAGATCTTGCCTTAGTTTGAGTTCTTACAGGAGTGTAAGATGATAATTGTTAAAGCAAGGTCTGGTAGGAGATGAGGTCAAGAGTACAAAGTAGGAGTTTGGCTTTGAACAAGAGAAAGGAAACCTTATATGTATACAAATACAGATATCTTTGTAGTGTGGAGACAGTAGAGGAGACAAGGCACTTCTCACTGATCCTATTTTTTTTTTTTTTGCGGTACGAGGGCCTCTCACTGTTGTGGCCTCTCCCGTCGCAGAGCACAGGCTCTGGATGCGCAGGCTCAGCAGCCATGGCTCACGGGCCCAGCCGCTCCGCGGCACGCGGGATCTTCCCGGACCAGGGCACGAACCCGTGTCCCCTGCATCGGCAGGTGGACTCTCAACCACTGTGCCACCAGGGAAGCCCATTGATCGTATTTTTGATAAAGTAGGAATTGAAGTCATGCACTGAGGGTGACTGAGTATAAGAAAAGGGTGAAGCTCTCAAATAGTCAGTGAGGGGAAACAAGTAATTAATGGCCTACTAAGTCTTGTTTTTCCCCCATAATTGGAGGAGGTATGTTTGGGTATCAGACTTTAGGAAATAAAGGGCTTTGAATGCTGTGCACTAAGGAATTTGGATTTTTGTTTTTGTTTTGGCTGCACTGCATAGATTGTGGGATCTTAGTTCCCTGACCAGGGATCAAACCCGGGCCCCTGGCAGTGAGAGCACTGAGTCCTAACCACTGGACTGCCAGGGAATTCCCAGGGATTTTGTTTTTAGAATGTGGGAAGATATCGAATATTTTGGAGTAGCAGATCTGGTATGATCAAAGTAGTGTTCTAAGATTATATTATAGTTACAAGATGTATTGCAATGGAAGAGAAATTGGAGTTATTAGGTAGATAAGCCTGTCTGAAGATTCTAGGTGGTAGGTGTTGTGCTAAGTACTTGGCCTGATATAGTGGCATTTACAGAAAATGGGAAGACAGATATTGTGCTACTGTTGAGAGTTTGTGAAAAAGCATTACTAGGACTTGGCAACTGAACCTAGTAAGAGAAAGTAAGAAGGAGCTTTGATGTTTCTAGCCAAGGTAACTATTGGAACTGTGGTTTTATGGACAGAAACTGGTAAATTAGGAGGGAGAGTGAATTTTGAAAGAAATAATTACATTTTGGAAGGATTAGTTTGAAGTGACGGCAAGGTTCATTAATGTACCATGTTGGGGTCTTCAAGATAACCCCCGAGATTTGCTAGATGGAGTCACAGGACTGTGTTGTAATCACGACCACGATTTATTATATCAAAAGGATACAAAACATGATCAGCAAAGAGAAGGGGTACATGGGACGAAGCCTGGGGAAACGAGTCATAAACTTCCAGAGTCCTTTCCTCATTTAGACACAAAGGACCCGCTTAAGTCCTCCGACAACAAATTGTGACATGTGTGAAATGTTGCGTACTGAGCAAGCTCATTGGAATCTCAGCATCCAAGCTTATTATTGGGGGATAGCCATGTAGGCACCCAGTACCTAGCATGTATCAGAATTCCAGACTCCCAAAAGGAAAGCAGGTGTTCAGCGTAAACCATATTATTTGCATAAACAGTTTAGGTGCAGTGAGTATTCTTACCAGTTGATGGGCGGAAACCCTCCCAAAATCCAAGTCCCCAGAGGCCAGCCAAGGGCCAACCTTGCAAGCAGGCCTTTCTAAGAATAAACATTCTGAGGCCTGCCATGTTAACTATTTTCTGAACGTTCCATGAGGTGGTTAAGGATGCTCTTAGAGCATAATAATGTTCACCTTTGTGGTAAGAAGTTAGTGGAGGTGTTTTTATCATGACAGAAGCCTGAGTTTAAGCAGAAATTGATTGAAGAGGCAATTTTATGCTATGTGATTACAACTATATGACATTCTGGAAAAGGCAAAACTGTGGAGACAGTGACTGCCAGGGATTGGGAAGGAGGGAGGGATGAATAGATGGAGCACAGAGTATTTTTAGGACAGTGAAAGTACTCTGTCAGTAGCAGTTGGGTCTATTTAGGGGTGTTAGGTAAATTCAGACTTTTTCTACTAAAACTATGGGTACTAAAAAAATGGTTCTTGGATTTGATAAAAGAGTCTATTGTATTAAATACTGAAAATTGATAATTTGAGGTTTTTTCCCCCAGAGGTACTAATTCAGATATACTACCTATAGTAAATCTGAATATACTATAAGTTTTTTATGGTATATGTACTATATTCTCCCTAGATATACTAATTCAGATATACCGATATGCCATGGGTCGAGTAGGACCATGGTTAAAAGGAAGGAGCATTTGATAAGTGGCCTGGAAGGAAGTCCCAGATTTTAAAGTCATGGTTGATTCTGGAAAGAGAAAACTTGTCACAGTTACTTATTAAACATCCTTTGAATGCTAGGAAAAAGCCTTACAGAACTTTCACTTTTGTTTGGCCTAGTGGATAGAAGGCTTGCTACTTACAGTACTATTTTAGTTAAAGCAGTATATTGCTGAAGATAAGGATTATTGCCATTAAATTTTTTACCTCTCTCCTGTCTATTGAATAAATGAAGAATGTTTTACACTGACTTAACATATATTTTATTACTTCTTCTACAGGTATCTTCACAGTCATCACTTCTTGGAGTTGGTTACCTTGCTTTTGTCAATTCCAGTAACAAGTGCACACCCTGGTGTGCTGCAAGCCACAAAAGATGTTTTAAAGTTTCTTGCACAGTCACAAAAGGGTCTTCTTTTTTTTATGTCAGAATATGAAGCAACAAATTTGTTGATCCGAGCTCTGTGTCACCTTTATGATCAAGATGAAGAAGAAGGTCTCCAATCTGATGGTGTTATTGATGATGCATTTGCCTTGTGGCTACAGGACTCAACACAGACTTTGCAGTGTATTACAGAACTGTTCAGCCATTTTCAGCGTTGTACAGCCAGTGAAGAAACTGACCATTCAGATCTCTTGGGAACTCTTCACAATCTTTACTTGATTACTTTTAATCCTGTGGGAAGATCAGCTGTTGGCCATGTTTTCAGTCTTGAGAAAAATCTCCAAAGTCTTATTACTCTAATGGAGTACTATTCCAAAGAAGCCTTAGGGTAATTTTATGCTTAATCCTTAAATTTTCTATTTTATTGGAAAACCACATCACTAATGGGGTAGTTTCTTGAAAGAATGTGTTTTGAAAATAAAAACTATAATTTTTTGACATAACACATAACTTCTTAATTAAGGATTAGAATGGTGAAATCTCTAAGATGTGGCTGTAAATAAATGAAATAGCAGCTTCTTCCAGTTTCATCACGGTGTTAACAAAGATTGCAGCTGTAGTACTCCTGCTAATTTTTGTGGAGGGGAATCCTAAGGTACAGGAACATACGTATACCATAAGAGTCATGAGGGCTATCTTGCTGTCTTCTGCCCTTCTAAGCTATTCTAAGCTATTCTAAGCTATTCTAAGGTATTCTAAGCTAATACCTTCTAAGCTATTCATGGTGCTCGGATTTCAGAAGTGTTTTGACTGGATGAGGGTGATTGAGAATGACAGTAGTTTTCAAGAACTTGCCCTATAGGGCAGAGGGTTTTAGTGTATGAGAAGAGAAACATGTTCTTCCTGGTTCATGCCATGCAAAGCAGTGGCATCCTTTGCATCGGGGTCTTGATATGACTCCTTGAGTGATGGATCTTTTGGGGGGACCTGTAAAAGGCAAACAACAGTGACTTCTATGCCTAGCTGTATATTAACAGTTCTTTAGTGGAAGTCTGAATAATCATGGTGGTAGGTTGATTCATCACACTTGTTCCTATTTATCCAGAGTGAACAACCATTTTAAAGGAGACCGATGAAGTATACTTCCTAATCTTTCATTGCTAATGAAGTACACTTATTAATATTTCATTGTTCTGATCTTATTTCTTAATAGAATTTCACTTTCCATTTTGATGCATGTGCTTCGTTATTACATACTTTTAAGTAGTGGTTTCAGGTGAATTGAAGGTGAAACTTTAAAGTGCGATTTCCTGTTTTCAGGAAGTCAGTCATGTTTCATTGTGAAATTCCTTGATCCCTTTAAAACCAAGTAGAAAACAATGTTAAAAATTGTTCCTAAAAATTTATTTTCATATCAAAAACTTTAAAACCTTATTTTGTTTCAGTGATTCCAAGTCTAAGAAGTCAGTAGCTTATAATTATGCATGCATACTTATTTTGGTGGTGGTTCAGTCTTCCAGTGATGTCCAAATGCTAGAACAGCATGCAGCATCTCTCTTGAAGCTTTGTAAAGCAGATGAAAATAATGCTAAATTGCAAGGTATGGTACTTGAAGTTATTTTAAGCATTTATGATATGTGAAGAAAAAAAGCCTTTGAATATCTGTAGTTAGTACTTTATCATGTTTTGATAATATACCTGGGTTTTATGGAGGTATTTTATATGGTGTTCTTAAAAAGATTTTTAGGAAATTGTTCAAAGTACCTTTTTCTGAAAAGCCATGGAAATTTCTGGGTGGTTGAAGTTCCTAATCAAAGTAGAATTAAAGATGAACTCAGAAGTTCAGTTTTGTTTATAGTTTGCATGTGTGTGTGTTTTCTATATATGTATTTCTAAGTACAACACTGTTGTAAGTACAACTTAGAAATCCATTTGTGGTTAACACGTGCTATTCTCAAGTGAAGAATGATGAATATGAACATTATTTTCTAAATGTATGTTGAATGAAGTTTATGGCAAACCTTATTATGTGGGCAGTCTTGAAAAGTTTAAGGTATTTAATTACAAGTTTTTATTATTTTATTTTGGTTCTTGGCTTTCTGACCTTGCCAAGTAGAAAATTTGATAACATTGAGTAAATGTTATGATAGCATGTGGCCTCTTTTCTTTCTTTTTTTTTTTGTTTTGGCTGCACTGCACGACATGCGGGATCTTAGTTCCCCAACCAGGAATCAAACCTGTTCCCCCTGCAGTGGAAGTGCAGAGTTTTAACCACTGGCCCTGGACCGCCAGGGAAGTCCCAGGCCTCTTTTCTTTTTAATCCTAAATTTTATGTGCGATACCACCAGTAAAAGTTGGGTACTGCACTCAATTTTCTATATTGAAAATAGACTTTTTTCCCCCTGAAGTATGCCTTTATAAAAGGAGGGTATGCAGCGTCTTCAAAGGTAGTATTAATGCCTTACTACATTTTCTGTGTGATGGGTACACTAGTATTTGTTTTATTATTCCTTATATCTTTCATTTGAACACTATATATTGTACATATATGAAAGAGTTAATTTAAAAATCCGTAGGAAAATACTCAGATGTAAACAGTTGTAATCCTCAGGATTGTAGTACCAAGGAAGGGTGACTACTATTTGCACTTCCCTTCATTCATTCCTATAAAGTGTCTGGAACTTATTACGTGAGAATGCTTTTCTAAAAACATTTTTGGTGATAAAGTATAGGTTTTACGGCATAGCTTCTAGGAGAGTTTTGAGTTCGGTTGCAGTAAATGGTATATTTCATGTGTTTCTTTTATAAACAAAGCTTGCTGTTATTAGTTTTGGGGTGATAGTGATTACTTTTAACTTCGTAAAGGCAAATTAGGAAATTGATAAAATTTAAAATTCATGATAAGGGAAAAGGCACTCGGCATATGTCCCCTCATGGGTTTGATCCTGTTAGAAATGAATACATTTTGTGTATGCTTTTTTGGGGGTGTGGGAATCAGTGGCAGCATTAGGTGAATAAACATTATGTTATATTGGTTTATGAGCAGTCAATTTTATAATTCTTTTTTAATGTTGTAAGTTGATTGCTGCAAAAATATTCAGTATAGTTAGATGTAACCATGTAAATGTTTTAAGTTTTCAGAAACCAAAAATCTAAGGGTGGTAACCTCTTTTTTTCAATATATATATATATATTTCTTTTTAACATCTTTATTGGAGTATAATTGCTTTACAATGGTGTGTTAGTTTCTGCTTTATAACAAAGTGAATCAGTTATACATATACATATGTCTCCATATCTCTTCCCTCTGGCGTCTCCCTCCCTCACCCTCCCTATCCCACCCCTCTAGGTGGTCACAAAGCACTGAGCTCATCTCCCTGTGCTATGCGGCTGCTTCCCACTAGCTATCTGTTTTACGTTTGGTAGTGTATATATGTCCATGCCACTCTCTCACTTTGTCCCAGCTTACCCTTCCCCCTCCGCGTATCATCAAGTCCATTCTCTAGTAAGTCTGTGTCTTTATTCCCGTCTTGCCCCTAGGTTCTTCATGACCATTTTTTTTTTTTTAGATTCCATATA
Organism: Lagenorhynchus albirostris; assembly: GCF_949774975.1. Lineage (NCBI taxonomy): Eukaryota > Metazoa > Chordata > Mammalia > Artiodactyla > Delphinidae > Lagenorhynchus > Lagenorhynchus albirostris. The sequence goes on along the minus strand of NC_083111.1, from coordinate 40,737,974 downwards.
TATGTGTTAGCATACGGTATTTGTTTTTCTCTTTCTGACTTACTTCACTCTGTATGACAGACTGTAGGTCCATCCACCTCACTACAAATAACTCAATTTCGTTTCTTTTTATGGCTGAGTAATATTCCATTGTATATACGTGCCACATCTTCTTTACCCATTCATCTGTCGATGGACACTTAGGTTGCTTCCATATCCTGGCTGTTGTAAGTAGAGCTGCAATGAACATTTTGGTACATGACTCTTTTTGAATTACGGTTTTCTCAGGGTATATGCCCAGTAGTGGGATTGCTGGGTCATATGGTAGTTCTGTTTTTAGGTTTTTAAGGAATGTCCATACTGTTCTCTATAGTGGCTGTATCAGTTTACATTCCCACCAACAGTGCAAGAGGATTCCCTTTTCTCCACACCCTCTCCAGCATTTATTGTTTGTAGATTTTTTGATGATGGCCATTCTGACTGGTGTGAGGTGATACCTCATTGTAGTTTTGATTTGCATTTCTCTACTGATTAGTGATGTTGAGCATCCTTTCATGTGTGTGTTGGCAATCTGTGTATCTTCTTTGGAGAAATGTCTATTTAGGTCTCCTGCGCATTTTTGGATTGGGTTGTTTTATTTCTAAGCCAGTATAGTAGGACATTCATTTCATTTTAAAGCTTGTTTAAATAATTAGACATAAGTTCATTCCTGTATAAAATTTAGTTTATTGAAATGAACATGGATCTGATAATCTAAAACCATGGTTTTTCTCAGTAAAAGAATACCTTTACTTCCCTTGTTTTAAAGGCTTTGTTATAAAGGCTTTTATTTTAAAATATTATATTATGAATTACTGTTTTTGTTTTTAAGAACTTGGCAAGTGGCTTGAACCTCTGAAAAACCTTAGATTTGAGATTAACTGCATCCCAAACCTAATTGAATATGTTAAACAGGTAAGTAAAACTTAAAAGTGCCTTGATTTTACAGAACTGTGCGGTAGTATATAGTAATACTGTTTTAAATCACTTGTATAGGTAATGCAGTTAAGTGTACTTGATTAATTTACTAGTCTTGTGGGTATAGACTGGTACTGGGTATAGATGGGTATGTAATTGTGTGTAGAATGAACACAGATGCACACAACTTTATTGCTTTCTGTTACCAGCTTCTGTCCTACTTTTTTCCCTCTCAAATAGGAATATTATCACCTACCATTTTGATGACATTTACAAAAGTGTTTTAAAGTTAAATGTTATGATAATGTAACATATAATTATAGTTAAACTTTAGTGGAAAAGAATTTCCCTCAAAATTTGTACTTAAAAATTGGTAGAGTCAGTTCCAGATAATTGCAATGGGGACTAGTTCTGTTAATTTGGGATGGTTAAATCTGCAATTGAAGTAATTAATGAGAGTTGAAAATCACATAATTAATAATATTACAGTTGAAAAATGCATATACACTTCAAGTAATTCATAATGAAAAAATTCATTAAAATCATTGCATTGTTAGTTTTGGAAGTTTGAAAAGTTTTCTTTGCTCCTTAGCTGATCCAATGTGTATCATAGGAAGAAGGGCTAAAAGTGCCCATAGATGCATAAAAAGTTTTAAACTAGCGGGGCAGAATGGACCTTGAATTATCTCCTTTTTCATTTAACAGATGAGCTATATGTGTTGTGTATGTGTCTGTGTGTCTGTGTGTGTAAACCACCTTGGTCTTGGAGCTGCAGTGTGTTATTGAAGTAATGTATGTATATTATCTAATCTTTTGCTGTTTTGACCCACCAACAAAGAGCTATTTCAGTTTTATCTGCTTCAGATTTTTCTTCACTAACTTGTCTCCCTTCTCATTTTTCCTCCATCTCCCCTAAGTACTTTTTCCTCCTATAATGTCATCATATTCTTCTGTTCTTTATGCCTCAAATGATGTCTAGAGTTTTTCATTATGTTCGGTCTTTTTTTAAGCAGAAGTACAGTAGTGTCCTGTAAATTTAGATGGTCAGGTATTTAGGGTACTTGTGCATGGTTAGGAGACTATATAAAGTATCCAATAAATATCAGATGGTTTCACTTAAAGTACTTAACCAATAAAAAGTTCAGTAGTAGAAATTTGAATACATACTGTAATTAAGAGTTTTAATTTTTGTGTAAATCCTTGTCCCATTAATTATGGTTATTATAAATGACTCTCATTCTAAGATGTGCTAAAGACAGTTGATCTAAGACTGAAACTTCACTCTGTGGCTCCCTGCTGCCTTATGTAATTTGTGAATTATTGAAAGGCAGCAAGGAAGAAATTAGAGGAAAAGATAACCTAAGGTGGGAAACATATGAGGAAAAGGATTTTCTTATTTTTAGGTTTCTCCTCTGAGGTTTAGAAGCTGAATTAGTAACATTTTAAAGTGCTATTTCTTTTAAGTTTTTTTTAACCATCTATATGCTGCTCCTTGGAAACTACAAAAATAAAGCAACTTAAACAACTATTTGTTGCCAGGAAGCATAGCGTGGGCAGGTGCTAAGGACATAGGCAACTGTATTTCTTTTTCCTCTAGCCGTGCCCCAAATGGCCATCATAACTAGATTCTTGTGGTATCTGCATTTTTCAAAATGTATGTTATGTAGTGTTAAAACATTCCATCATGCTTCCTCAATTTTCAAAGAGCTTTAGTACCCACAGGGCTTTGTAAAATCAGTCGTTTCTTTCTTTTTGGGAAAGAGGATGTATAGTAAGAGTATCCAAAAAGGAGCTATTTTAAATTCTTAATCCAGAGAGTTTCATACATAATCTGTATGTAGCCTTTGTTTTAGTCAGTACTTTTTAATATACTTGTGTTTGCAATTACTCATTTTATGTTCAAAATGTCATATATGGTACAACATATGCCAAAGATTATATAACCTTTATAAACTTCATTAGCCTTATTCATGTTTTAAATTTAGTTAAGAAGTTTAAAATGATGTAAGTACTTAACTTGAAACTCATATTTTTAACTAATACCTTCTCTGGGCCTGATAGGTACCAAGAAATTAAACTTTCTGTTCATTTTTATTTTTGAAGAATATTGATAACTTGATGACCCCAGAAGGAGTTGGCCTTACTACTGCCTTGCGTGTTCTCTGTAATGTGGCATGTCCACCACCTCCTGTTGAAGGTAATGTGGCTACTGTGCTTAAAAACTACTATTTTTTAGGCCTAGTATAAATATCATTTATTAAATAAAATCTTTAAAATCTTAACCAATGATTAATATGTAAGTAATTAGAGTTTTTTTTTTTTCTCCCTTATTTATATAAAGGTCAACAGAAAGACCTGAAATGGAATCTTGCTGTCATTCAGCTTTTTTCTGCTGAAGGAATGGACACCTTTATTCGGGTGCTGCAAAAATTGAACAGTATTCTGACTCAGCCTTGGAGACTCCATGTCAACATGGGGACCACCCTTCACAGAGTTACTACTATTTCAATGGCTCGCTGCACACTTACTCTTCTTAAAACTATGTTAACGGAACTCCTGAGAGGTGGATCCTTTGAGTTTAAGGACATGCGTGTCCCTTCAGCACTTGTGACTTTACACATGCTCCTGTGCTCTATCCCTCTCTCAGGTCGTTTGGATAGTGATGAACAGAAAATTCAGAATGATATCATTGATATATTACTGACTTTTACACAAGGAGTTAATGAAAAGCTCACAATCTCAGAAGAGACTCTGGCCAACAATACTTGGTCTTTAATGTTAAAAGAAGTTCTTTCTTCGATCTTGAAGGTTCCTGAAGGATTTTTTTCTGGACTCATACTCCTTTCAGAGCTGCTGCCTCTACCATTGCCCATGCAAACAACTCAGGTATCACTTCCATATAACATGCATCTTATAAATGACTGCAATAACACTTTTTAAAAAGCCAGTGATTTTGTTTAAAAAAAACAAACCCTCATCTCCTTCCCCTAAGAAAGACATAAAATAACTGGATGAGGGTGAGATAAAACTGAAGCAAGTTGGTCATTAAGGAAATATGGGAGTAACATTTTAAATAAATTTTTGTTAATGTGAATTTTATTATGCTGTTATGTGTACTTGTACTTTTGTTATTTTTAAATCCTTTTCCCCCACCTTTATCATGTGTTAGAATTTGCCATTAACTAGGTTGCTTCACCAATGGACTCTGCTCTACTGACTGCTAACCTGAGAACAATAAGATTTTTTTAGATGCATTGAATTCAAGCAAATGTTTAATTGTATAACAGAAAATTAAATGTTTTAAGCATGCAGTAAAGATGTTCTTTTCATAACAGTTCTTCCTGAACAGTTTTTGTGACTATAAATAAATATTTTTAAAAATCTACGTACACATTATACTTTTTTAACAGGTTATTGAGTCACATGATATATCAGTGGCACTCAACACCCGAAAATTGTGGAGCATGCACCTTCATGTTCAAGCAAAGTTGCTCCAAGAAATAGTTCGCTCTTTCTCTGGCACAACCTGCCAGCCCATTCAACATATGTTACGGCGTATTTGTGTTCAATTGTGTGACCTTGCCTCACCAACTGCACTTCTGATTATGAGAACTGTGTTGGATTTGATTGTAGAAGACTTGCAAAGGTATTTTGATTTTGCATTAAAAATTTTTTTCCTCAAGTTATTTTTGACACAGATTCATTTTTTTTAACTTAGAATTTGGAAACCAGGGTTTAGTGTGCTCAGATAATATGTGTACATATAAATATACACATATACATATATACAGACACACAGACACATGAATATAGATTAATTTTAATTAGGAAACTTTATGTCATTATTTCATGTGCAAGATATCTTGACGTGTTTCAAGATTGGGGTGTTTGAAAGGTGAGCTATGAAGTACTCTGATTTAAGAAAATACATTATTAAAAACCTAAATTTACAAAATTTTATAGTAATTGTAAAATGCCAGAGAAGTTGTGATACCCAAGGAATGAAATGTTTTATATAAGATTTGTGTAAGTTGATATGTGTTGAAAAACAAATTATTAAGTAATGCCTTAAAATCAAGAATTTTGTTCACTAAATGTGTTGATTTTATTTCAGCACTTCAGAAGATAAAGAAAAACAGTATACTAGCCAAACCACCAGGTTGCTTGCTCTTCTTGATGCTCTGGCTTCACACAAAGCTTGTAAATTAGCTATTTTGCATCTAATTAATGGAACTATTAAAGGTGATGAAAGATATGCAGAGATATTCCAGGATCTGTTGGCTTTGGTGCGGTCTCCTGGAGATAGTGTTATTCGCCAACAGTGTGTTGAATTTATCACATCCATTTTGCAGTCTCTCTGTGATCAGGTATTTATAGTTATTTTTATAAATTTTTTGTGTGTGTATGTGTTTCTTAAAAGCTTCTCTTGATGTAAATCTTGGCTGTTAACAAAGAGATCGCATCTGTTTCATTACTCTTACTGTTGTTTAGGGAGATAAATTTGACCAGTGAGCCAACAATAAAATGATTTGGTGCTATATAACTTTCTTTGACTTTGTACTTCACAGGTTTCTCTGAATAGCTTTTTTCATTTTCTTTATGAGACACTGTCTTTGGATATTTACTTTACGTGCCATTGTATTCTTTGGGGTTGGTTATGTCTAGTATGTTCATTTTCCTTCTAATTATATTATACACCAATTCACTCTTGAATATTATAGTTTTGTGATTGGTTGAATTAATACCATGGTTTCTTGTTTGGACAATTTTTTAAAAAATCTTTTTTGGCTGTGCCCCACGGCATGTGGGATCTTAGTTCCCTGACCAGGGATCAAACCCACGCCCCCTGCATTGGAAGCATGGAGTCTTAACCACTGGACCGCCAGGGAAGTCCCTGGACAACTTTTGAAGGCGTCACAGGCTACTACATTTTAGTGTGTTTCAGACTACTGTGCTATAAACATCTATAAAGACGTTGACTAAAAGTAGTAGTATTTCTTCCTGCTGTTTATATTATTGACTTCCAGTTTATAGTTCCATGAATTAATGAGAATTGTTTTAACTTTTAGAGCCCATTGTTATTGCGATATTTGGAGATTTCTATGCCTAATGGCATTTTAGCTTGTCAGAATGCTCCTACTATCTAAATCAATCAAATATGATTTTTCCAGGCAGAATATTTTTAATAGGATCCCATCATGGAAGATTACCTTTTTCTAGCTAACCAAAACCCAGTTTGGTTACATTTAACACTCAAGAAGGAACATTTTTGGTGTGACTTGTTTTCACAAAAAGGGGATCTGGTAGAAAACAGTTTTGGACCAGGTAAAAAGGCTTATTTTAAGTCTTTATACCTCAGAATGTGCAGTCAACTGGTGTTTGTTAATGTAGTTCACGTTGGGCTGTATGACTGTGATGAGTTACACTTTAGCATCCTAGCTGCCCTGATCACTTAAACCTCTTTCTTGGCTGGCCTCACCTTATTATATTTCCGTTCTATTCAAGCTTTGTTTTATAGTTCTAACCCAAGTTGAATACTTGCTTCCAGTGTGTTGAGGTGATTAAAAGCGATAACACATACTTAAAAATGTTTCTGTAATGTCTGCTTTACTTCTATAAAAAGAGTAGTGTGAGTTTTTAGTTATTTTTAGGTAAACTTGCTGACATTGAAAAACTTGAATTTTAAACGTATATAAAAACTACAGGAAAATATTGGAAGACTGTGCCTAAATGTTTTTTTTGCTCCATCCATTTCTTTTTGTGTTGTTTTTAATTCAAATATGGATATATTTATTAAAATTTATTTCTCTGATGCTTTCTTTATAAATTAAAAAATATTCAAATGAATGAATAATACAGTAATTTAAAATATTTTAGTACCAAAAGTACTAAGCTAACCATCTGAAGATAGAAATTACACTCAGTGTAATCCAGAAGGAACAATTTTTCAGAGAGATGTTCTTTTAAAATAAGAATACTGTGAGTCAGGCACAGTTGCCAAGTGGTAAGGCGTTGATCTCATAAAGTAAAATACTGTGAAACAACATATTTGTCTTTATTTCTTTAGGTGTGTATCCTTGTATTAACCTTTATAGAAGGACAAAACAACTCCTTTGTTCTTAATGTGTTTGAATCTATGTTTGGGATGGGACAGTAACCATAGTTTTTTGATAATTACTAATTGCTGTGTATTTCAGAAATAAAAACGCTAAGTGATAGTGACAATCATTTAAAAAAATTGTTTTTTCCCAACTCCCCTCCTCCCTCACAGGACATTGCACTAATTTTGCCAAACTCTTCTGAAGGTTCTATTTCTGAACTGGAGCAGCTCTCCAATTCTCTACCAAACAAAGAATTGATGGCCTCAATCTGTGACTGTCTCCTGGCTGTGCTAGCCAACTCTGAGAGTAGTTACAGCTGTTTACTGACATGTGTCAGAACAATGATGTTTCTTGCAGAGCATGATTATGGATTATTTCATTTAAAAAGGTAATGCTTTATCTAATTTAATATACTCTTGTATTTAAATCCCCCCATATTTATTAATTCATAGCTGTTGTAGAAGGTTGAAGGTATGATTTCTTTCATGTGGAGAAATTTCGTGTTTATGGAAAAGATTCATTAGCAATGAAAATTGCTAATAATAAAATCTTTAGGATTAAAAATATAAATTGAATAGATAGACATATTAATGCAGGCATCTTGCAGTATTTAACAAGGAAATCTTATTGTTCCAGGGTCATTAATTCATGCTCTAAGATATTTGTTTTGTTGGTACATTCACTTGTAGTTCTTCAAAGATGACGGTAGTGTGATATTATGGACCCTAAAGCTGAAAGTGCTGATTCTGTGTTTTTTCTCTAGAGGAATGGCTGAGATGAAATTTGTTTGAAATGATGTAAATCTCATGCTGCTCAGTCTCTCAAGTGTAATTTCTGCTCCCATCTCTCTCTCCATGCCCTCATCTTTTTCTTCACTAGGGAGATAGTGGCTACTACATAGTTTTCCTTGGAATTTGTAGAAGTATGTAGAAATACGAGATAGAAAGGATTAGGAAACATGTATTTGTACCTCTCATTAATTCTTATAACATTGGTTGAAAACTTATGTTCCAGCTACTGTGCTTGGTGCTGGCTGCTACCTTTTCCACCTGCTTAGTCTGTCTATTCTCCTGTATTCTCTCTCAGTTGATGGCAACTGCTGAACATCCAAGTTCTCCCCCCCACCACCTCCCAATCTCTCACCAAAGTCTTTAAATTTTACTTCTTGAATGTCCTTTTTCCTAGTGCCTGGATATTTACTCTATATCCCTTAAGACTCATACATTACACATACAAGAAAACCAAAAAGCTTTCCTTGATTCCTCCATTCCTAGCTGGGTTAGGTGCTTTCACAAATACCCTTTGCATACCTCTGCCATAGCACGATATGTGATGTCGTTGGCTCTGCTACATTCATGTAAGTCATCATAACCTATTCCCTTTTCTTTCTTTAGCTCTGATCTTTCTGCTAAGCTCCAAGTAACCCATGTATCTGTTTGACATCTCTACTTGGCTATCTAATGGGCATCCAAACTGAGCTAAAGCAGAGCTCTTGATATTCTTGCTTCAAACATGTTTCTGTCCTGCTTGTCCTGGTAAATATTAAACTTCGAGATTCTTGATTCTTCTCTTTTCCTCACTCCCTACATCCAGTCCATCAGTAAGTCCAGTTCATTATGTTTCCAGAATACTTCCTGAATCTGATGACCCTTCTCCACCTCCATAGTTACCACCCGTATCCGGTCCACTCTTTTCTTTCATGACCCATTGCAGTAGCCTCCAATCTTCTCTTCTTACTTCAACTATTGTCCCCCTAAAATACATTTTCTTAGCACTCAGACTGATCTTTTTAAACTTAAAACAAGATACGTGTCACTGTTTTGCTTAAATCCTTCTGATGGCTTCCTGTTGCACTGCAAATAAAATTCAAACTCTATAATGATCTTTAAGCCTCTATACAGTCTGACCCTTGCTTATCTCTTTGACTTATCTCATAGCTCTTTTATCCTCAGTTTTGCTCCCTGTCAGGCTCATTCCTACCTCCAGACTTTTTTTTTTCCTAAATGCTTTTCCCCTAGATTCTTATAGGACTTATTTCCTCACTTCACTCAGGTATCTGTATCAATATATTTCCTGTCTAAATGCCTGTCTAAAATAGCCTATTCTTTGTGTCCCCATTCCTTATTCCCCTTTATATTTTTCACTGTATTTATACTGTTTGACATTACATTATATAGACTTATTGCTTATTTGGTTGTCTCCCTCACTAGAATATAAGCTGCACAAGGACAGGGACTATTTGCTTGACTGTACTCCCACCGGCACCTAGAAACCTGGTTCATAGTAGACATTATGAAGGAAAATTTTGTCCACAAATATTTATTGAATGCCCTCTTCTCTGGGCCAGACACTGTTCTAGGTGCTGGGGATTTAGTTAAAAAAAAAAAAAATCCCTGTCTTCTTGATGCTTTCATTCTGTTAGAGGTAGACACGTGCTAAACATGTAAATAAAATACATAGTATGTTACAGAAAAACATAAAGTAGGGCAGAGGGATAGTGAGTGCCAAAGTGAGGGTGAGAGTTGTCATTTAAATGAAGTATGGGGAGGTGATCAGGGAAGCCCTCACAGAGAAGGTAGCCCTTTAACAAAGAACTGAGGGAGGTGAGTGAAACGTTAATATCCTGGGGGAGAGCCATTGCAAATAGCATGCCTAACTTGTCTGAGAAAAAGCCTTGAGGCCATGGTGGTTGCTCCTAAAGTGAGTAAGCAAGGAGAAAAATGATAGGGCCTAGGGTCAGAGAAGTAATGGGTAGGTGTGGGGAGGGCAGATCATCAAGGGCCTCTAGGTTTACTTATAAGGGCCATTGTAAGGTTTTGAGCAGAGGTGTAGTATGATCTGGCTTTTTAAATAAACAGATCACTATATACTTTTCATCTAGTCCTGAAGCAGGCCCCACTCAAGAAAAAAAAATTTTGAGATAATATTAGACTTTAAGAAGAATTACAAAAATAATAGTACAGAGTTCAGATATACCCTTCATCCAGCTTACCCTTGTGTTGATGTCATATATAGCCATTGAATATTTACCAAAACTAAGAAACTAAGCTTGGCATAATACTATTAACTAAAATACAGAATTTATTTAGGTTTTACCAGTTTTTCTAGTAATGTTCTTTTTCTGTTTCAGGATCCAAGATAGGATCCTACCTTGCTTTTAGTTTTAATGTATCCTTTGTCTCCTGTATCCTCATTTTTCATGACCTTGACATTTTTGGAGAGCATTTGTAGAATGTTCCTCAATTTAGTTTTGTCTTATGTTTTCTCATAATTAGATTGAGATTATGCTTTATTGAGAAGGATACTACAGAGGCAGTGTACCTTTGTGAGTACATCATATCAGGAAATACATAATGTATTAGTGATGATATTAACCTCGGTCACTTGACTGAGGTGCTGTCTGCCAGGATTCTGCACAGCAAACTTACTAATTTTCCGTTTTTAAGTACTAAACATTTTGAAGAATATACTTTGAGACTATGTAAATGTCCTATTTCTACTTAGAACTTTCGTCCACTCATTTTACTGTCCATCAGTGAATCTTGGCATGTGGCAGTTATTACTGTGGTGTTCTAATAGTGATTTCCTATTTTTCTCATTCCTTTCTCATTTAATTGTCCTTCTGTAAGAAAGAACTCATCACTTTTCCCTCATTTATTTACTTATTTGGGTATATCAATATGGATTCATGGACTTTTTTTTCTTGTATAATAATTGAACACTATTGTTATTTATTTCGTTGTTCAACTTATGTTACTGATTTTGGTTCTTCTTATTGGCTAGAGCTGGGAAATACATGTGTCCTAAATCATGCATATACACAAATCTACGTTTATTTTTTCATCTACTTATTTTATGTATGTACTTAAAAAATATCTTTCCATTTATCTGTCTGTCTGTCTGTCTGTCTGTCTTTCTGCCTGCCTGCCTGCGCTGGATCTTAGTTGCAGCATCTTTAGTTGCGGGATCTTTAGTTGCGGCTTGTGGAATCTTTTAGTTGAGGCATGTGGAGTCTAGTTGCGGGATTCGGGGTCTTTAGTTGCGGCATGTGAACTCTTATTTGCGGTGTGTGGGATCTAGTTCCCTGACCAGGGATCGAACCTGGGCCCCCTGCATTGGGAGCATGGAATCTTAGCCACTGGACCACCAGGGAAGTCCCTGTCTGTATGTATTTTTTTAAATGAGTCCATACAGATACTTTGATTCTAATACAATATCAGAAGGTTGATTCTAGCTTTCCCCCTTTCTTTGTAACCTCACCCATGTTTTATAATACACGGTTCTGTGGATTTTGACAAATGAGTAGAGTCATGTGTCTAGTATCTCATTTCCATGCAGAGCTATCTACATCACCCCAGCAGTCCAGTGTGCTACCCTTTTATAGACAACTTCTCTACAAGTTTACCAGCAAAATGCCAGATTTTGGTATTGCTAGTTTTTTTTTTTTTATTGTAGATATTCTAAAAGGTGTGTAGTGGACCCCAGTTTTTGATAGACCGTATAAGTAAGGTTCACTTTCTTAAGGTTATAAGTAGAGGCTAGTAATTGGTATAGTCCAATTTTGAACCTTTACTTTTTCCATTAATTGTATTATCTCTGTATTTAATATCATTCCTGTTCGTTGTGCCTTGTCCATTTTATTATATTATAAATTTCTCAAGAGCACGAGTCTTCTTTCTCTCTTTTGTATTGCTTTACCCAAATCTTGAAATTTTCTTTTGATCAACTATGAACTGTGTAAATGCATAGAATAATTTTAGCAGGGCTGTATATTGTCATGATTTTGAATACATATCGTGATTGTTTCTTATGCTGAAATCTCTTTATATTAGGGGTTGGTAAATTGTGGGCCACAGGCCAAATCCAGCCTTTCTTGGAACATAGCCAGTATTTATGTGTTGTCTGCAGCTGCTTTCCCACTGTATCAGCAGTTGAGTAGTTGTGACTGAGACTGATGTTTTGTATAGAGAGAAACAGATTGAGTTGTGTATAACCCCATAAAGCCTAGAATATTTATCATCAGGCTCTTTACATAAAAAGTTTGCTGATGCCTACTCTGTACCCTTAATTTCTTTCTGTCAGATTACAATGTCATAAAGTTAATCATTCTTTGTAGTTACATAAGTTAGGCTTTCTGGTCAGGCTTTTGAGACAGCTATAACCTCACGTTAGAGAAATCCTCAGGTTATAAAAAGTGTAAAAAAGGGAACCTGCAAGTTTATTTTGCTGAGTTTTATAACATTATTATTGGGGGAAAATTTTTTCTTTCAGTGTTTTTGAAGTTCATCCTTAAAAGGAGATATCAACTATAAAAAATGCTTTGTTAAATAGTTTGTGTGACAGGTAACACCAAAGTACTTTTTTACATTTTTTGAAATGTAAAATTTTAATTTTACTAAATTTTAGGCTGTCTGAACTGATATAGTTCATTTTTTAAAATTAATTAATTTATTTATTGTTTATTTTTGGCTGCGTTGGGTCTTTGTTGCTGTGCGCGGACTTTCTCTAGTTGCGGCAAGTGGTGGCTACTCTTTGTTGCAGTGCACGAGCTTCTCATTGTGGTGGCTTCTCTTGTTGCAGAGCATGGGCCCTAGGTGTGTGGGCTTCAGAAGTTGTGGCACACGGGCTCAGTAGTTGTGGGTCACGGACTCTAGAGTGCAGACTCAGTAGTTGTGGCACACGGGCTCAGCTCCTCGACGGCATGTGGGATCTTCCCAGACCAGGGCTCAAACCCGCATTCCCTGCACTGGCAGGTGGATTCTTAACCATTGCACCACCAGGGAAGTCCTGAGATAGTTCATTTCTTATACTAGATTTATATGCTCAAATTTTAAGAAATTGCCTATTTTCTTTATTTACAGTTCTTTAAGGAAAAACAGTAATGCTCTGCATAGTTTACTGAAACGAGTGGTCAGCACATTTAGTAAAGACACGGGTGAACTTGCATCTTCATTTTTGGAATTTATGAGACAGATTCTTAATTCTGATACAATGGTAAGTATATATATGTATTTGGTATTTCTTATATTTATAAACTTTTACATATGTTAAAAAAATCGCTTGGGTTCAAAAATATCTTGGAATAACGGTTTTTGGAACTTGGAACTAACAGTACTGTTTTTTTCTGTGTCCTCACCCCACTATAAGTACGGGGTTTTGATTTATCAAAAAAGTAGATGTTTAAGAGTAGAATTTATTGAACTCTAATTTATTAGGCATCATTATTAATTTGTGAATACTCTATGATTTACATTTTCTTAAAAGAGAGAAAAATACTACCTATAGTGCATTTATTTTTTTACCTCATTCTTTACATTGAGTTACCTTGCTAGAGTCAGTCAGAATAGTCAAATTTTATCAGTCTCTTAATCAAATATTTACTTAGTGTCACTTAATTGTACATTTACTGGCTCTGTTTTGGATGTTGTGATTTTTGGGGTGAATGTAAAGCTTATTATACTGGAATATTTTGGATCCATCATAGATACAATTAAAGATTATTTCCCTGGCTTTAAAATCTTATTGTTAAAATCTAATTAAAAATTTCTCTCATTAGTATTTATCAAAATTGTGGTATATGTTGTGGACACAATTCTAGAAGCCACTAATAGGCCTGCCTTTAAAAAGTGTCAAATAAGTTTGGGAATGTCTCCCAGATGGAGCTCAACTGCACATTAGTATATTAAAAGCTCTAAAAGGCCCTGGATGAATAGAAACTTGCTTTACTGCAATTTAATCCAGTTTTGTCCAAATGTATTGCCTGCAGAATACTTGTGCGTCTGTGTGTATGTATATGTGTATGTGTATGGCTGTTAACATCCTATGGGTTTGATATTCTGTCAACATTGATTTAAGAAATGCAGCTCATATTTAAGATTTCTGTTTAGAAAGAGTTATCGAGGACCTGTATAGTACAGTATTAACAAAATAAATGTATGTGATGATTTCATAAGAAAAAATTAAATTTACTGTTTAGTATATTTCTCTTAGGCATACAATTTATACTGAGAATATTTCCTCCAGTAAGCCCTTCTTGGCTGCCTGTTGTGTTTGTAGTTATTGTTGTGCCAGTTTTATTGGCAAACTATTATTTGTTCTGTGTCATATGTAGTTTATTAAAGTGATTAAACTTACCAGATGCTTTGATTCTGAAAGATTGGTATATTTAACAGTAGGACTGTAGCTACATACTCTAAAGAGATTTTAGTGTCTTACTTGATGGAAGACCACTTATTAGTCTTACCAGATGCTAAGTGACATGTTAATATCAGTTTGACAGATTTTTTTTCTTTTTTTCATCCAACAAGAAGCCATAACTTTATTAATGATAAAAACAGTACAGATTTCTAACCCAGCTGCAGTTACTCTTTTGAAACACCAAAAAAGGCCCTCTTTTCAGATGGTTACATTGTTAATTTCGTAATAGCATTTACAATATTACTGTTGTTCTTCAGGGCTCAGACTGCCTTTGCTCTTGACACATTTGCTTGTGACATGACCAATTCTGTGTCCTTAACTTCCGCACCTGTTTCATCAGTCTCTTCCTCTTCACTCTCCTCCTCTTGTACAGTTGGAGTCTGTGTGTTTTCTTGAATGTTTGAGACAGCTTCACCTTGAACTTTGAATTTCTCAGCAGCTGCTAACTGTGCTTGCTGAGATAAATCCTTGATCTTGGCTTCCCCCAAAACTATGTAGGTATCTGAAGCTAGGCTCTTGTATACTTCTGGTTTTGCGATGACAAAAAGGACATTCTTAGATTTCCGGATAGTGACTCTAGTAACCCCTGTAACCTGTCGAAGATCCAGTTTGGACATATCCTTCTGTGCCTTCTTTTCACTCTGACTCTGTTTTGCTTTACTGACTGGTTCTTCATTGATTTCAGCTGCTGCTGCCAGCTGGGCTTGTTGTGTGGTTGCCTGTGTAGAATCCTGTTCCTCAAGCTCTGGTACTGATTCATCACTGTCAGATTCTGTTCGAGACCCTGTCTCACCCTGGGACTGTGGCAACTCCTGCTCTGTAGCAGGGACGGTTTCTGTGGCTTCACCAGGCATTTTGTGCGGGGAACGTGGAACCAAGATGGTGGCAGAAAGAGAGCAAGTGAGAGCGTGACCCATGCCTGTTGCAGGACAGTTTTCTTAAACGTGTCATCAGTTAAACAGTTTCTAATCAGAAACGACTAACCAGTGTTCATTCATGCTGTCCAGGTTCTTCTGGGCTCTCAGGACTGCTGATTAATGCTTTTATTCATCCCTCATCAATAAATTTGCTTTTCTTACTTCCTTCATTGAGGTCAGTACCACCCTGTTTAATTTCTAAATTCTTTCCCTCTCCCTTAGATTCTTTCCCTGTTCTTTCTACTCTGTTGTATTCTTCCTTAATCAGAGGAAAATATACCCCTGTATCACTTCATTTCTATCTATGAGGTACATCTTACCCCTTTTAATAACATGCCCGATTCCTTTTCCATCTTCTGTGTTTCCCTCTCCCGTCTACCCTTGCGTTCTGGTGGATAGAATCTCTGAATATCAAAAATCAAATTTGTTATCTTTCCCCATACACTTGGTTCATCTTTTCTGTGCCCTGCTTTTATACCATTGATCTTTCCTGACCATCAAGTTAGAAACCATGAATACTGGCTAACTTTCCCCTTTTGTTCACCATCTTCAGCAGCTGCTTATTCTTGTCAGTTTCATTCACAAAACCTTTCATACTTCATTCCTTATTTTGTATTTCACTGCTATTACCTTGGTTTCTCCTTTTTGCTCCTTTTTGCATAACATTTTCATAACATCCCATAAAATTCACCCTTTTAAACAATTTGGTGGGGTTTGGTATACTCATAGAATTGTGCAACCATCACCACTATCTAATTTCAGAATGTTTTCATAACTCCACAGAGAAGCTCTGTGTGCCCATTAACAGAAACTCTCCATTACTTCTTTCCCCTAGCTCCTGGCAACCACTAATCTCCTTTTCTGTCTCTATGTCAATTTCTGCAAAGAGACTGCTGGGATTTTGATAGGGATTGTATTGAATCTGTAGGTCAATTTTGGAAATATAACTGTCTTAGTACTATTAAGTTTTCATATTCATGGACATGGCATGGCTTTCCATTTATTTAGGTTGTCTGTATTTCTATGATGTTTCGTAATTTTCAATGTGTAAGTCTTGTACCTCTTTTGTTAAGTTTATGCCTCTAATTAAATTGGGAATTTAAAAAATGCTGTTGTAAATGGAATTGTTCCTTAATTTTATTTCTGAATGTTCTTTGCTAGTGTTTAGAAATGCAATTGGTTTCCATATATTGATATTGTGTCCTGAAACCTTGCTGAACTTGTTTATTAGTTCTGAAAGTGTTTTTAGTGGTTTCCTTAGACTTTTCTAAATACGAGGGTATCCTTTCCAATTTGGATACCTTTTATTTCTTTTTCTTGCTTTATTGTCCTCTCAAGAACCTCCATTGCATGTTGAATAAAAGTAGCAAGAGTTGACATCTTTGTCTTGTTCCTAATCTTAGGGGGAAGGCTTTCAGTCTTTCACCATTAAATACAATGTTAGCTATGGTTACTCATAGATATCCTTAATCAGGTCAAAGAAATTCCCTTCTATTCCTAGTTCACTGAGTGTTTTTATCATGAAAAAGGGTGTTGGATATTGTTAAATACTTTCTGTGTGTCTATTGAAATAAATGATCATGTTGTCTTTCTCTGTATTATATTTTACATTGATTGCTTTTTACATGCTGAACTGACCTTGTATTGCTGGAATAAATACCACTTGTTCGTTGTGTACTATCTTTTTGATATGTTGCTAGATTCAGTTTGCTTTACTTTATTGAGTAATTTGGGGTCTATAGTCAATAGGGATATTGGTATGTAGCTTTCTTGTGATATCTTTGGCCTCATAGAGTGAGCTAGGACGTATTCTCTCCTCTTTCATTTTTTGGAAGTTTGTGAAGGATTGTTGTTAATTCTTTAAACATTTGGTAGAATTCGTCAATAAAGCCACCTGAGCTTTTCCTTGTTGGAAGCGTTTTTGATACTAATTAAATAGTTTTACTTATAAATCTGTTCAGATTTTCTGTATCTTCTTGAGTCAGTTTCAGTAGTTTGTGTCTTTTTAAGAATTTGTTTCTCTTCATTCAACTACATTACTAACTTGATGGCACACAAATGTTTATATTTCCTTATAAACTTTTTTATGTCTGTAAGGTTGTTAATGATGGCGCTTTTTTCATTCTTGATTTTAATAATTTAAGTCTTCTCTCCTTTTTTCTCCCCTTTTGTTAGTCTAGCTGAAGGTTTGTCACTTTTGTTGATCTTTCTAAATAACCACATTTTGGTTTCTTTGATTTTCTTCTGTTTTCTAGTCTCTATTTTATTTATTTCTGCTTTAATCTTTATTGTTTCCTTCCTTTTACTTGCTTTGGGGATAATTTACTTTTCTTTTGCTAGTTTCTTAACTTGGAAGGTTAGGTTATTGATTTGAGATCTTTCTTCATTATTAATATAAGTATTTACAGCTATAAATTTCCCTCTGTGCACTGCCTTTGGTATGTCATGTTTTTGGTTTTGTTCATATCCAGATATTTTCTAATTTTTCTTCTTTGGCCCCTTGGTTATTTAGGAGTGTGTTTAATTTCCACATAATTGTGAATTTCCCAAATTTCCTTCTGTAACTGACTTCTAGTTTTATTCCATTGTGGCCAAAGACCATACTTTGTATGATTTCAATCCATTTAAATTTATTGAGGCTACTTTTACAGCCTAGGGGTATTTTCTATCCTGGAGAATGTTTCATGTGCAGTTGAGAGGAAGGTGTGTTCTGCTGCCATTTGGAGGGATGTTCTATACAGGTCTGTTACGAGTGTTGGTTTATAGTTGTTTAAGCCTTCTGCTTCCTTGTTGATTTTCTGTCTAGTTGTTCTATCCACTGCTGAAAGTGGGATGCTGAAGTCTCCAACTATTGTTGAATTGTCTCTTTCTCCTTTTACTTCTGTCAGTTTTTGTTTCATGCATCTCCGGGCTCTATTGTCAGGTGCATATATGTTCGTAATTGTTATATCTTCCTGATGGATCAACCCTTTTGTTGTTATAAAATGTCCTTCTTTGTCTCTAGTAATAGCTTTTGTCTAAACTTTTATTTTGTATTATTGGTATAGCCACTCTAGCTTTATTTTGGTTATTGTTTGTATAGTATATTTTTTCCTACCCTTTTATGTAGAGCCTGTTTGTATTTTATAATCTAAAGTGTGTCTCTTATAGACAGCATAGTTAGATCAGGTTTTGTTTTGTTTTTTACATTCTGCCAATTTTTCCCTTTTGATTGGTATATTCAAACTATTAATGTTTAATTATTGACAGGGAGGATTTATGTCTGCTGTTTTGCTCTTTACTTCCTACATATCTTTTTGTTTTTCTTTATCTCCTTTTTTTTTTTTTTGCTTTAAACAGATGCTTTCTACTGTGCTATTTTAATTTCCTTTTTCTCTCTTTTACCTTTTTTAAAGAAGTTATTTTCTTAGTGGTTGCCCTGGATACTACATTTAACACCTTAATTTAATAGTCTCTTTCTGATTAATCCCAACATAATTTCAGTAGTATACAAAAACTGCTAGAATATAGCTTTGTTCCTGTGCTGTTATCATACTAATTACATTTTTATACATTGTGAGTCCATCTTCACAGTTTTATTATTATTGCTTTATTCTGTTGTCTTTTAATTCAGATAGGAGAAGAAAAGAGTTACAAACAAAAATACGTTTATACTGCCTTTTACCTAACCTTTACTGACATACTGTTTCTTCATGTGGGTTCAGGTTACTGTCTAATATCCTTTCATGTCACCCAGCAGGACTCCTTTTAGTAGTTTTTGTAGAGTAGGTTTGCTAGTGACAGATTCTCTCTCACTTAAAAAAAAGAATTGAGAGTGTCTTTATTTCTCCCTCATTTTTGAAGGATAGTTTTGTAAGTTATAGAATTCTTTGTTGATAGTGTTTTTCTTTCAGCACTTTGAATATGTTTTCCTACTGCATTCTGCCTTCTGTAGTTTCTGACAGTAAATCAGTTGTTAATATTTTATTAGTTGAGTCACCTCTCTCTTACTGCTTTCAAGATTCTCTCTTTTTTTTTTTGGCTTTTGACAGTTTGATCATGATGTGTCTAAGAGTGGATCTCTTTGAGTTCATTCTACTTGGAGGTTGTTGATCCTCTTCAAAGTGTAATGTTTTCATCATATTGGGATAGTTTTCAGTCATTATTTCTTTAGATATTTTTTCCTGACTCTTTCTTTCTTCTTCTGAGACTCTTTATTATGTGTGTGTTGGTGTTCTTGATGGTACCTCACAAGTCTCTGAGGCTATGCTTGTTCTTCATTCTTTTTTCTTTCTGTTCGTTAAAATGGATAATCTTAGTTGACCCTCTTCAAGTTCACTGATTCTTTTTTTTTGCCAGCTCAAATCTGCTGTTGAGCCCCTCTAGTGGATTTTTTTTTTTAAAGATTTTTTTGGGGGAGGGCACTTCCCTGGTGGTCCAGTGGCTAAGACCCTGTGCTCCCAATGCAGGGGGCGAGAGTCTGATACCTAGTTAGGGAACTAGATTCCACATGCTGCAAGTAAGAGTTTGCATGCCGCAGGCTAAAGATCTCGACACAGCCAAATAAATAAATATTTCTTTCAAAAGATTTTTTTTTGATGTGGACCATTTTTCAAGTCTTTATTGAATTTGTTACAATAATGCTTCTGTTTTATGTTTTGGTTGTTTGGCTGAGAGGCATGTGGGATCTTAGCTCCCTAACTAGGGATCGAACCCACAACCCCTGCATTGGAAGGCGAAGTCTTAACCACTGAACTGCCAGGGAAGTCCCTCTAGTGAATTTGTTGTTTCACTCATTGTACTTTTCCACTCCAGAATTTATATTCAGTTTTTGTATAACTCTTAGCTGTTTATTGATATTTTCTTGCAGAGTACTGTATCAGCCTTCTTTCCAGTTTCCTTCCATTTACTTCTTCGGTACATTCTAAATAGTTTTGTGTGAGTTCATAACTTCCTAAAGCAGACATCGGATCATATCACTCTACCCTACAATACCTTTTCATATCTGTAGAATAAATTCCAAACTTTTTAGCATGACATTCAAGACTGTTCACTGTATGGCCAAAAAGTTACCTTTGCAAACACTTCTTCTCCCTTGCTGGGAGCCATCATCCATAAGTCTCATCTACTATATGTATCTCCTTGGCCATGCTTCTCTTAGTTTGTTGCCCTCTCCCTCTCCCTCTCCCTCTCCCTCTCCCTCTCCCTCTCCCTCTCCCTCTCCCTCTCCCTCTCCCTCTCCCTCTCCCTCTCCCCCTCCCCCTCCCCCTCCCCCTCCCCCTCCCGGTCAAACTATGCCTGTTTATAGTGCCTATTTTTAGTGCCTATTTTAATGCATCCCAATTTGTGAAGCCTTTTGATATTACTTTTCTTTCTGTACACTTCACAGCATGTTATTGAATGATTTCTTTTTATAGATCATTTATATGCCTATTTACCATTTCCTACTCCACTATCTGACTGTTAGGTCACTTAGGTCAGAGACCATGTCTTACTAGCTTTTTCCCAGTGTAATTGTACAGTGTCTTGTATAATTTAATAGTTGAAGTGTTTGACAAATGATTAAGGAGATTTGAAATGGTATCACAAATTTGATAGAATTTTCATTTTTCTGAAATAACTGTGTAGCTTAAAAAATATCCTTAAAAATTCTTTTATTACTTCTCATAGTAATGTATATATAGAAAACATCAAATTGTGATAAATTTGACCTTAGATTTTCTAAGACTACTTTTAATAACAAGTAGGTAGAATAGAATTTAAAATGCATTTTATGTTGTTTAAAACTGTTTCTGTTTATAATAATGAAAAAGCAAGATAGTAGAGGTGAAAATTTTACATCATTCCAAATATTTTAATTAGTTCATAGTTTTTCCCCTCTCTTTTAAAAAACTGATTTTCTTCTGTTTTCCCTGACGTTTAAAAATAATAATCATTATAATACTTTCTGATTCAGCTATACTGAACTTCCCACCTCTGGTTAAAGTGGTATGAAAAACTAAGAGTGAGGAAAGAAGTCAGATAGATGCCTTGATAATTTGTATTCTGGTTAATATACTTATTTCTATAAAATAAATTTAGTCTGTAATTCATACATTTTAACAACATGTAGGGGACAGTTCCTTTAAAGATAACTGTTCACAGTCTGTTAGTGCATTTTGATTGCTTTTAACTCATTTAGTTTAATTTTTAAAAAATAAAACATGAACTAGACCATCGTCAACCTAGTCTTCATTGCTGCCTCCAAACAGAGCAGTTAAAACCCTTGTAGACATAATGGTTTATTAATTTCTTATTAAAACTGTATGTTCTCTTCCATAGTACAATGTAAATGACTTCCTCAGTCTAGTGTTTTCTGAAAGGAACAAGTGTGCTTCAAGCACAGTATCAGTTTGAGTGGGAATCTGTGAAGAATAATTTTCATTTAGTTTTCACCGAAATGTGTCCAGTTATAGGACAAATGGTAGGAGCTACAAACAAATTTTAATTGTTACTGTTAATTTAAAAATACTGACTCTTACATTTGGATTGGTAGGACCAATATTCATGTTGAACCATTTAAAACAGGGCCATGTTCTGAAGATTTGAAACTACTTAAGTGTTCTTTCATATGTGACAATATGGATGGATTTATTGTCATGAACTGAGATTTGTTTTGCCTGGTGAATTTTTTTCACCATTCCCATATTCATTTTATTATGTGGCATACTTTTTTTTTGCGGTACGCGGGCCTCTCACTGTTGTGGCCTCTTCCATCGCAGAGCACAGGCTCCGGACACGCAGGCTCAGCGGCCATGGCTCACGGGCCCAGCCGCTCCACGGCATGTGGGATCCTCCCGGACCAGGGCACGAACCCATGTCCCCTGCGTCGGCAGGCGGACTTTCAACCACTGCGCCACCAGGGAAGCCCTATGTGGCATACTTTTTAAAACAGAAAATGTTAACTTTCTGTATGACCGCACATAGTCTTAAATATGATAGTTACTGTTTTCTTTAGTTGTTTGCCTTATCTCCAGAAAAACAAATTCAGCTTTCATTAGTTCTCTGTTATAGCAGGCATTTTATTAACTTGAGTATCAATTAATGTATTACGTTTCCTGCAAGTGCCTGTGTATTTGTCATTGGATATTTTTGTTGAGAAATCTTGGTGCCAGTAATTTGAATACAAGTGTTTACCTATTTATTTTGTGAGTCTTAACTCAAAGAAAACTTGTTTCAG
Source organism: Lagenorhynchus albirostris (assembly GCF_949774975.1). NCBI lineage: Eukaryota > Metazoa > Chordata > Mammalia > Artiodactyla > Delphinidae > Lagenorhynchus > Lagenorhynchus albirostris. Next base: position 40,715,625 of record NC_083111.1, on the reverse strand, counting down.
CTTTGAGCTAATTCTTAAAACTAGCCATTCATACTGATGTAAAAACAAAAACATTGAGGGGAAGATTGCAGCAGTCTTAAATATCTGAGTAAGTTTGGAAGCATTTTTTGCAAATTTCTCTGCTCTCAAATTTAACTTGTGTGTGACATTTACAGGGATGTTGTGGAGATGATAGTGGTCTCATGGAAGTAGAGGGAGCTCATCCATCACGGACGATGAGTATTAATGCTGCAGAGTTAAAACAGCTTCTACAAAGCAAAGAAGAAAGTCCAGAAAATTTGTTCCTTGAACTAGAGAAGCTTGTTTTGGTAAAAAAACAAAACAAAACAAAATAAGAAGAGCTCATTCCCAAGACATATTTTCTTCTCAGTTTGACTTGTACAAGTTTTCTTAGTGACTTTTTAAAACAGTGAACTCTCAGTTGGGTATTTATACTCTGAATTAATAATTTGGAGTGAAGTCTTCCATACTATTATGAATTTTTAAAATAATTTTGTTATGTTTTATTTTTGGCTGCATTGGGTCTTTGTTGCTGTGCGCGGGCTTTCTCTAGTTGCGGCGAGCGGGGGCTACTCTCTGTTGTGGTGCGCGGGCTTCTCATTGTGGTGGTTTCTCTTGTTGCGGAGCACGGGCTCTAGGCATGTGGGCTTCAGTAGTTGCGGCGCATGGGCTCAGTAGTTGTGGCGCGTGGGCTTAGTTGCTCCACGGCATGTGGGATCTTCCCAGACCAGGGATTGAATCCGTGTTCCTTGCATTGGCAGGCGGATTCTTAACCACTGTGCCACCAGGGAAGTCCCCATACTATTACGAATTTTAAGGAGTACATGAAGGCAGTACTTTTTGAATTATCTATTGTTTGAATGCAGGGTGCCCCCTGCTACCACTCTTTAGAAGTAACAACAATCATTTTTGGTGTTTGTTTTATTTTAATATATTTAATGTTAAGTTGATAATTTCTTGATGGTGTTCCAAATTTCTTAGTAGTGAAATAACACCACCTTTTCTACTAAAGAGTCAGTAGATGATGGGCATAAATGTTCAGGTTTTACCTGCACCTTCTTATTCTGCTTTTGTTTGTATCTAGGAGCATTCAAAAGATGATGACAATCTGGATTCTTTGTTGGACAATGTGGTTGGACTTAAGCAGATGCTGGAGTCATCGGGTGATCCTTTACCTCTTGGTGACCAGGATGTAGAACCAGTACTTTCAGCTCCAGAATCTCTCCAGAATCTGTTTAACAATAGGTAAAACAAGCAATGTTTTGTGGTTGAATAGATATTGTATATTTAATGGCTGGGATCTAGAGAGGGCCAGCAACTTATTTTTTTCTAAGGGCTAGATAATAAAAAATCTAGACTTTGCAGGCCACATTCAGTCTCTGTTGCATATACTTCTGTAGCTTTTTGCTTGTCTTTTGTTTATTTTAAAAAAGCTTTAAAAATGTGCAAACCATTCCTAGCTTGCAGGCTGTACAAAAACAGGCTGGCAGAATGGGGGTCATAGTTTACTGATCCCTGATCTAGAGGATATGCCTCTTGATCTTTGGAGCACTGTCCTTTTAGAGCATAATGAATATTTAATATGATGAAATTATTCTCTAAATTTGGAAAAATTACACATTGGTACAGTGTTATAAACTTGGCTTTTTGTTTTATTTTATTGAAAGATCAAAATTTGTCATAACAGGATTAATTTCCAAGTTACTGGTTTTTAAGAATACTTAATTCTTAAATAGCTTCTTGAAGGAGTCTTTTTAAGTACAAATCTTACTAATACTTTTAGAGAGTAATATTTTTAATTGTGCTGTTCACATGTTTTACTTAGAAGTTAAGCTAAAATATTTAGTTTTGGAATTCTGCTTTTTAACAAATACTTTCTGTATTCTAGAACTGCATATGTGCTAGCTGATGTCATGGATGATCAGTTGAAATCTATGTGGTTCACTCCATTTCAGGCTGAAGAGATTGATACAGATCTGGATTTGGTATAAGTAATTTTATTACTAAATATTTAGAAAAAAATTCTGTTGATGTTTTTGTTTCTTTGCATATTGTTAGGACTAAAATAGATTATATATTATATGGCTGTTAAAAGTCTGTCTTGGGACTAGTACTGCATTATTTTTATGTCAGTTGCCCACTTAATGGTGTCCAGGACTCTTCGTTTTTATATGCTACCTGTTTTGCCTCTTTCTAGTTAGTGATCTGTATATTTGAGAATGAGTGGAAAATCACATTTTTGCGTATGTACTCTGAAGCACTTTGGTTTCTTATATTTGTAGGGTATAGAATAGTATCCCACAAAATTATAATTAATTCCTATATTTGGGTTTAAAGGGAGGAATCTGCTCTCTTGTGGTATCTGCTCTTAATTTGGGGAAATGTAAAAAATATATTTGTTAAAATAATATAGTATGAATCCAAATTGACATTCTTTAACGTAATACTGAATAGGTAAAAGTATAGTTAAAGATTTTAATGCAGTCTGTTTAATGATTCTCATAGGGAGGACGATTTCAGTCACATCTTATTGTACCATATATTGTTTTTTCTTGATTTAAAAAATATATATATTTTTTCGATAACATCAGATTTATTTGTAAATCAAGAGGAAGGGTACTCCAGAAGAAGAGTGGATACTCAAAGAAAGAAATATATTTGGATATTCCCTGGTCCAAAAAATGCTAGTATTCATTATGGACAATAAAACTAAAAGAATGATTTGCTTCATATTTAAGGTGTATTTGGTGTATTGAGAACTCCTTTTCCTTCTTTAAGATATCACATGCAATTGAATTAAAATTGCATTAAACAATTTTTTTTCTTTAGTGTAAGTTGTTCAGTGATTCTTTAGAACTGTAGTGAGAGAAATGTTCTATAATCTGCCCTGTCCAGTTAGCCACTAGCCCCATGTGACTTTTGAGCAATGAAATGTTGCTAGTACGACTAAGGAATTGAATTTTATTTTGATTTAATTAATTTAAATTTAAGTAGGCACTTGTAATTAGTGGTTACCATATTTGGCATCACAGGTTGAAAATATTTGTTCTAACTATGTTGAATCACAGCTGTCTTGAGATGATGGTTATGACCTTATGGGGTTTAGGGAAATTTTTGGTCTTTTAGGTTTGATTAATTTGAATAAAACTTAAACATAATTTTCATTCTTCTGAAAGTTGACTTAGGTTAGAACCTCATTAAATTCATAGAACTAGGAGATCTGTGGCACAGAATCCTTTTATAATATGTAGTGACTATACAAGGCTTGTGGAGTATGTTATTTTCAGATTATTTTGGAAAAGTTCTGGAGATACTCCATTGTTACTTTATATAGAGAAATACTGAGATCCTTGTCAGACAGCAGAGGTTTCCCAGACTAATAGCCCTTCTGTGAGTAGGAATGCTACCCACCCCACCCCCAAATGAAAGCAGCTGAATTCCTAAGGTATTTTTTTTTAAAACTACCAATGGTGTTGGGTTTTGAAACGATGAAGGACCTATCATTGATTTATTATGAGACTCAAATATAGTTTATAGGAGATAAGAATTCCTGTAATCAAATGTTATGTTAATAGTACATTTAAAATGTAATGTCACATTAATAGTTACATTTAAGATATATCTGTGGTTTTGTTTCATTTTTATGACTGCAGGTAAAGGTTGACTTGATTGAGCTCTCTGAAAAATGTTGTAGTGACTTTGACTTGCACTCGGAATTAGAGCGCTCGTTTTTGTCGGAACCATCATCTCCAGGAAGAACCAAGACTACTAAAGGGTTCAAACTTGGGAAGCACAAGCATGAGACCTTTATAACTTCAAGGTAAAATTTCTTTTAATAAAGATCTTGGTTGGGGTCAAATAAGCTTATTTATTTTAATATGTTTTGATAGACACATGACTATTAAAGGAGAAAGGAAGCTGGCATAATACTTGAGTCATGAATATTGTTTTGATTTTTTTTTTTTTTTTTTGTGGTACGCGGGCCTCTCACTGTTGTGGCCTCTCCTGTTGCGGAGCATAGGCTCCGGACGCGCAGGCCCAGCGGCCATGGCTCACGGGCCCAGCCGCTCCGCGGCATGTGGGATCCTCCCGGACCCGGGCACAAACCCGTGTCGCCTGCACCGGCAGGCAGACTCTCAACCACTGCGCCACCAGGGAAGCCCTTGAATTTTTTAAAAGATAGTAATTTGGCCAGGACATACCTGGTACACTTATACTATATTGTTGTACTTAATGAGAGTTCAGAAGGTTTGAAAAAGAGCAAACTGGATTATTTTAAACAATTGTTAGTCATATCAATAAAATGTGAGTACCATTCTTAGCTAGTTTTGTTGTATTTCCCTGGCAAGTCATAGAGATATTTGCAGTAACAAAATTGGGATAAGAAATAATTGCTACATAGTTTTCAGTATTGCAAAGATTGACTTATATTTTCACTGGAAATGTGTAAAGGAGAAAGTTTTCATGGAGTATTTTTGTTTTCATAGTGGAAAATCTGAATACATTGAACCTGCCAAACGAGCTCATGTTGTGCCACCACCAAGAGGAAGGGGCAGGGGAGGATTTGGACAGGGTATACGACCCCATGATATTTTTCGTCAGAGAAAACAGAACACAAGCAGACCACCGTCTATGCATGTGGATGACTTTGTTGCAGCTGAAAGTAAAGAAGTGGTCCCTCAAGATGGAATACCCCCACCGAAACGGCCACTCAAAGTATCTCAGAAGATTTCTTCTCGTGGTGGATTTTCAGGCAATCGGGGAGGACGGGGTGCTTTTCACAGTCAGAATAGGTTTTTTACACCACCTGCTTCAAAAGGTAATGAATTATGTATGTTTTCTAATGAGTTATTCTAATATTAGAATATTGAATAGAAGCAATTCAGATAAAGTATTTTTCTGTTACTAGAGTTAATCTGGCTCTAGGCCAATGGTACTATTTGCAAAGTCCTTTACTGTATAGGAAAAATCATTTTTTAATTTAATTTTTGATTAATTGCATATTTAGCGATGATTTTAAAAGAAGTATTGGCTAATTATTTTCCTTTTTACGTTGAGAATTGTGTTTATCCTTTCTGAATAATATCCGTACATAATTTTCACAGTTGTATTTATCAACAGTTCCCTTAGGATTGTTCTGTGTAGTTCACCATTGATTCTCTTATCTACTTGCTTCCTAATGTTATATTTAATCTGTTTTAAATTTTTCAAGATTTTAGAGTCTGAGTTCTAAAATATAAACTTATAGAAATTATATTTTACTAGTGGATTGATGACATGTTTTCATGCTTCTGAGTTAAGAGGGTGGGAGCAAAAGAGCATAGGTATTTACATTAATAATAAACCCATAACTTTGTTAGGAACTGTTTTAAACACTTTGCATGTAATACTCTTATCAACCTGATGAGATAGGTTCTTTTAGTAGCCCCACTTAATAGAAGAGAAAACTTGTCAGTTAGCTGACCAGGACACGTAAAATATAAGTGGCAGAACCAGTATTTGAACCCTGGCAGTCTGGCTCCAGAGCCTCTGCTTCTGACTACATATGATGCTGCCACTCTACCTTTATTCCGTGTACAAAATTTCATAGTTTCTCTTCCATTGCTTTTGAAAATTAAGAAAAACATGTCATATCTTCCTTAATCCAGTTGAAGTTGTGGAAAAAGTAGATTTTGATCATGTTGCCTATGTTTAGGAAACTACAGTCGTCGGGAGGGAACAAGAGGTTCCAGTTGGAGTGCTCAGAATACTCCTCGAGGAACTTACAATGAAAGTCGTGGAGGCCAGAGCAATTTTAACAGGGGCCCTCTTCCACCATTACGACCACTTAGTTCTACAGGTACACTTTCTTCTTACTTGATACTTCTGAGAGAGAGGGAGGTGAATCCTTTTCAGATTGTTGAATGTCATATATTCTCATTCTGGGAGAGAATATTTTAGAATGTAGACATATAATTCTAAAGTCAATTTAATTTTATTTCTGTGAGTGAGTGTCCAATGTACATCTTCTGTATAAATACTCAGAATTTTAGATTCTGAACTATGTGTGTATAATGAGTAGTTCCATATTGATGTGCTGTTTTTTAATAGTTCAATAAAGAAGGGAAATCAATCCTTAAGGTACCTTTTTGACCAGAGTAAACTGAGATGTCTTCCTAGAGTATATAACTTGACTTTTTTTTTTTTATATAAGTTGACTCTTGAACAATGAAGGTATGAACTGCAAGGGTTGTCCACTTATATGTGGATATTTTTAACAATAAATAGGATCCATGGTTGGTCGAAATCGAGGTTGCAGAGGAAGCTCTGGATATGAGGGCCAACTATAAATTATACTTGGATTAACCCTTGAGTTGTTCAAGGGTCAGCTGTATTCTGTTTCTGTTTACAGTATTGTCTTGTGTATGTAAGCATATAACCTTTTTTCCCCCCCTAAAACATTCCTATGTCAAGTCCAAAATTCTGGTCAGATGTAGCTTTTGGTTTCAAATGCACATTTTTTGTTTTTTTTTGGCTGCACCACACACCATGCGGGATCTTAGTTCCCCTACCAGGGATCACACCTGTGCCTCTGCAGTGAAAGCGCGGATTCTTAACCATTGGACTACCAGGGAAGTCCGAAATGGACATTTTTTAAATAACAGCTGTATTTGAGATGTAATTCTTATGTTTAGACAATTTACCTATTTAAAGTGGACAACTCAGTGGTCTTCAACACATTCACAGAACTTACACTTGGGTTTTAAAGGAGCAAACAGTAATCCCTGTCTTGGTTTGAGCTCGGTGGTATAGATTAGTATTTATGTCATGGGAAAGGAAAGGATGTTGCAACTAAAAATTATATTCTTTTCTTTTATAGGCTATCGCCCAAGTCCTCGTGACCGTGCTTCCAGAGGTCGTGGGGGACTGGGGCCTTCCTGGGCAAGTGCAAATAGCGGCAGTGGAGGCTCAAGAGGAAAGTTTGTTAGTGGAGGCAGTGGTAGAGGTCGTCATGTACGGTCCTTTACACGATAAAACATTTTTTTGGAACATCCTAAGTGTATATGAACATTTCATGAGGACAGTAAAAATAAAACAAGACATTGGAGGACCAATTTAGACTTAGCAGTTATCTGGATACATCTGAGAGAATATTTTTATCTGAAGAAAGCAAATTTTGTTTGATACCTAACACAAGATTTCAATAAAAATCAAAACTTTGTATGTTTGTATATATTTTTTCCCCTTCTTATATGACTATTTAGAAAATCTCTTAGGTAGAAAATGAACAGTGAAATAACGTTTTTGTTTTAGTGTATTTCTTGCATATACCACAGACGTCCCCAATACTTTCTCAGCTCATGTTGCCCTTTACTGTTTCTATAGTTTTTTCACAATACACCAGGCCAAAAGAAGTGCCTAATGATTCCATTTATTAAGCAGTTAGGTGCAAACAACTTAATAAGAATTTAACAAGTAATGGTGGTTGCTGCACAACTTCTCAAACCTTGGAATCAGCTTGAACACTGCCAGTATTCCTGTTCCACTATGATTTTTGCGTAGTACTTACTTCAACTGCTGAAAATCCAGTTTTGCAAAGATGCACTGCCATGGGAAGGAATATAATGTTATCGAACACTGAAAATGTAAACTACCTCGAGCTAGCATTTTGTGTTGTGTCCAACAGATGTGTTCTCAAAAATTCAAAATGTCATGTGGCACTCGTTAATTTACTAGGGTGACCTAGTGCAATTTTGGGAACCTTTTAGCTGTTCAGAAAGAAACATGACACTCTTCTCCTTTACGCTAGAAAGAAATACATACGTGCTTTGTGTTTTAGCTTTATACCTACTTACACTATTTTATTATGCAGTTTTTTAAAGCCTAAAATGAGGCATATCCTAATACTGTTATTTTGGAAATCAGAAACATCTAATAAAATCTGTACTTTATATGCAGAAATGAAGTTTATACTTTGAGAAAATAGTCATATTTTCCTCAAGAGATATCACACTGAGCCTATATAATCTGGCATAAAATATAGAGTTCTCTGGGCTTCCCTGGTGGTGCAGTGGTTGAGAGTCCGCCTGCCAATGCAGGGGACACGGGTTCGTGCCCTGGTCCGGGAAGATCCCACATGCCGCAGAGCGGCTGGGCCCGTGAGCCATGGCCGCTGAGCCTGCGCATCTGGAGATGTGCTCCGCAACGGGAGAGGCCACAACAGTGAGAGGCCCGCGTACTGCAAAAAACAAACAAACAGACAAAGAAAATATAGACTTCTTTTAAACAACAAAGGAGTATATGAGTCTTATTCCATCCCTTTATAATGCTGTTTTGTCGAGCTATTTGTGAGTGAATGGAAAGTTTGTTTGCTAGGAAAACCTTGAAGAAAAACTCAGTTCTAAAGATTCTGTTATTTAAGTGAAAGGTAACGGAAATTTTTTCATAACTAATAGCCTCAAAAACCCAAGGTAACCTAAACCCCTTTTAATCCTGAAACTAATAAGCTCATTTTCTCTAAATATGCATTTTTCACACTAGATAGAATTTGAAGTTTGTCCTTAATGTCTGACACAATATATGTAAAAATAATTGTTTAAATAATTATGTTTCTTAATAAGAGTATATGGCCATATATAGATATGTTTCTTGATTTTCTTTTTTAAGCTTTAGGTTGAATATAAACTCAGAAATATCAGAGAGCCGTTGCTGCTTGTTTGTTAGGTTAGTACCCAGTAATTCAGGCCAGCCAAAGTAATAAATTATTAATGTAGAAGCAAATTAATACCAGGCATATATCACTCAGTCCAGCAAAGGAGGTATTATCCTAACTTCACAGATGGAGAAAGTTGAGGAACTTTACTCGAAAGCGATAGAAACAGGATTTAAAACCAGGTTGGCTGGCTCCTAATTCTTTACTTCTCCTTTGCGTCATGGAGAGCTAAGAAGCTACTTTTTAGGTTGAATGGTATTAGAGATCCTATTAATTTATTCCATGGAAGTGGAGTTCCAAAGACCTACCAGTCTGTTTTAGTCATTTCAGAAGTGAGCCAGATAGGTACTGGGGGATGTGTATGTAAGACCACGTACCTTCAAAAATAAACATCAGTTTTATGAGTACTTTGGTAGAATAGGTATATGTATTATTTGCAAAATTTTTTTACGTTAAGAGATTTCAGGAAAAGTTTCAAGTGGTGTTTAGAAATTAAAACTCAGAATACCTTTGCAAATAAAACATTTAATCTATAACACAAGGAGTTGATAGAATGATCTGTATTTGTTGTTTTCTTTTAAATGATTGCTTTTATTTATTTATTTATTTAATTTTTGGCTGTGTTGGGTCTTCCTTGCTGTGCACGGGCTTTCTCTAGTTGCATTGAGTGGGGGCTAGTCTTCGTTGCGGTGCATGGGCTTCTCATTGCGGTAGCTTCTCGTTGCGGAGTATGGGCTCTAGGCACACGGGCTACAGTAGTTGCGGCACGCGGGCTCTAGAGCACAGGCTCAGTAGTTGTGGCGCACGGGCTTAGTTGCTCCGCGGCATGTGGGATCTTCCCGGACCAGGGATTGAACCCGTGTCCCCTGCATTGGCAGACGGACTCTTAACCCCTGCGCCACCAGGGAAGTCCCAAAGAAAAAAATGCTCTGAAATATTGCTATGCTTCATTTAAGAGCAATGGTAGTAATCAGGGTGTGTGAAGCAGTACCAGTTCCAGTTTAGTTTTATTGCTTAGTGCAAAGAAATTGCAAAAACAGAGACAGAGAATGTAGGAACGAGAGTAAGTCTTCTATCGTGTTCCATATACCGTAGTACAGCCTTGGGAATATAAGGATGAATAAGATGCAATTTCTGCCCTCACGAAGCTCATATCTAATAGAGAAAACAATCATGTAAACAAGTTTTTTTTTTAAAGTAGGTGAGTGTATGAATACTGAACAACTTGGAGTTCTTGACTAATCCAACTAGTACCTTTCAAACTGATTTTATTGTGGAGTTTTTAAAGTAAGTGTATATTTAAAATAACCAAAGGAAAAAAAGAAAAGACTTGACATTACAATTATATTGTTAGACCATAAATAACATCTTTGAAATGGTTTTTGTATAAAGGCTAGTTAGGATGGAAAAAAATATGCATGTGATTTGTATTTTTAAATTCAAAGGACAGGTTGGGAAGTAATGAGCAAGATCTTATAAACATTCTGTAAATTCATGAGCCAGAGAAGAGGATGCAAACTCAAGTACTAGCAATGGTCTTGAAAGTAACAAATGAGAGAATAGAACCAGGTGAAGAATAGGCAGTGAAAACTGTGGAAGAGTTGGCCGTTGACACTTTGGCCTTGGTATGAGGGAGAAAACTTGGAGAGTTGGAGCTGGTGGCCCTGGAGAGGGCTTACAGTGTTAAACTACTCTGCTTCAGCTGATTGATACGTTGGAAAACTGACAGATACAATGCTGATGGATCTTCTAAAAAAATTTGTTTTTAATGTTTTAAGTTTTAAAATTAAAAAAATTATTTGTGGTTAAAAAAACAAAATTTACCATCTTAGCCGTTTTTTAGTCCTACAGTTCAGTAGTGTTAAGTATATTTACATTGTTGTGCAACCAACCTCCAGAACCTTTTCATCTTGCACATCTGAAACTATACCCATTAAGCAACAACTTCCCCATCCCCTCTTCCTCCAGTCACTGGCACCCACCATTCTACTTTCTGTCTCTGAATTTGACTACATAACTTATTTAAGTGGCATTTGCCTTTTTGTCACTGGCTTATTTAATTTAGCATGATGTCCTCAAGATTCATCTATTCTGTAACATGTCAAAATTTCCTTCCCTATAAGGCTGAATAATATTCCATTGTATGTATATACCACATTTTGTTTGTTCATCTGTCAATAGACATTTGAGTTGCTTCTACTTTTTGGCTATTATGAATAGTGCTGTTATGAGCATGGATATACAAATATCTGCTCTTCGAATTCTTTGGGAATTCTTTGAATTCTTTTGGGAACATACACAGAAACAGGAATGCTGGATCATATGGTAGTTCCTGTTTTTTAGGAATCGCCATACTGTTTTCCATAGTGCCTGCACCATTTTGCATTTCTACCAGTAAGAATTCTAATTTCTCCGCATCCTCACCAACACTTATTTTCTTTTTATTTTAATAATATCCATCCTAATGGATGTGCTTTTGACTCTTAAAAAGAAGCAAAAAATCTGGATTGTTGATGTGTAATCAGTTTTCAAGTATGGCAATTGAAATTAAATAATTTAAAACATGAGCAAGCAGATGTGCAGGGCAAAATGTGGCCAGAGGGTTCCAGCCCGAAGATAAGATCAGTTTTAGAAATTGGAACTTGATTACTATAAAAACTTACTTTCATTTGAGATGGTAAAATTTACCGAGTAAGTTTGTGATAGGACGTGATACTGTAGAGAAGTGCTTTGGAGCCAAATCTCTGCTATGCCTACCTCACTGAATTTTGGAGATTAAAGTCTATATTTGATTTTTTTAAAAAATATGTAGAGCAATATTCGTTCAAACGTTTGCCTGGAAAAAAGTATACCATATATGACGTACTTGATAAATTATTTCTGAAGTCATTGGAATTAATGCCTGCTTGAGAAATAACATGTAAGTTAGTAGAATTATACTAATTTATAGCTCTACCAGACAAGTTAGATGTGTTTTTTTTAGGGAGGTTTTTAGTTTGGGGGCATTATTTTATAATGGTCTTATAGACATAGATTGTAAGTGAAAATAGTCTACTTTCTAAGAATTTCCAGGATACTTTGGGGCATGTGGTAGTATTTTTAAAATATAGTATTTATACTTTAAAAGGTTGTAGACGGTATGAAAATGCAGAGAACAGTGAGTAGTCTACTTTGGCCAGTGTAGAATGCAGGGGTGCGAGTAGAGGAAATGGAGGAAAGGTGTACTTGGAGATTAGGCCTAAATTATGAAAATTATTAAAGGTCTTATTATTTGCTATATAAGCCATAGGGAGTAACTAAAGTTTGGTTGTTGTTAATTTGAATGACTTTTTTTTTTTTTTTTTTTTTTGAAGTACGCGGGCCTCTCACTGCTGTGGCCTCTCCCGTTTTGGAGCACAGGCTCCAGACGCGCAGACTCAGCAGCCATGGCTCACGGGCTCAGCTGCTCCGCGGCATGTGGGATCTTCCCAGACCGGGGCACGAACCCGTGTCCCCTGCATCGGCAGGCGGACTCTCAACCACTGCGCCACCAGGGAAGCCCGACATGTTAAAATTTGGTACATTTTTATGAGGATCTACTATTAGCCAGTCGCTATAAAAGGCGTTTTCCATAAATTAGTTCATAATCATCTGCTTTAGAAAGACTCTTCCTCTGGTGCAGCAGGGAGGACGGATTAGAGAGGGAAGAGACTGAGTCAGGAAGGGCAGTTAATCAATTACAACAAAGATCTGTTGATAAATCAGTGATCCTCAAAGAATGGTTCTCAGCCCAGCAGCCCAGCATCAGCTGGGAATCTATTAGATAGATGTTCATAAGCACCACCCCAGACGTAAGAAACTGGAGGTGGGGCCTAGCAATGTGTGCTTTGACAAGTCCTGCAAGTGATTGTGCTAAAGTTTGATGCCCCCCAAAGTTTGTATATCAATGGATTTCAAATTTAGGAATCATCTGGGGAGGTCATTAAAAATTCAGGTTCCAGACAGAGGAATGGATAAAGAAGATGTGGTACATGTATACAGTGGAATATTACTCAGCCATTAAAAAGAATGAAATAACGCCATTTTCAGCAACATGGATGGACCCTAGAGATTGTGATACTGAGTGAAGTCAGAGAGCAGTATCATATGATATTGCTTATATGCAAAAAAGAAATGTACAAATGAACTTATTTACAAAACAGAAAGAGACATAGAGAATGAACTTATGGGGGTGGGGGTGGGGGTGGGAGGAATAGTTAGGGAGTTTGGGATTGATATGTACACACTGCTATATTTAAAATGGATAACCAACAAGGCTCACTGTATAACACAGGGAACTCTGCTCAATATTACATAACAACCTAAATGGGAAAAGGTTTTGAAAAAGAATAGATACATGTATATGTATAACTGAATCACTTTGCTGTACACCTGAAACTAACACAACATTGTTAATCAGCTATACTCCAATATAGAATAAAAAGTTTTAAAAAATCCAAGTTCCAGGGGCTACAAATCTATTTTTAAAAACTTCTCAGGAGATTCATCAGCCAGGTTTGGATCCAGTGACCTAGATGAAAAGTAATGTCCTCAGCTAAGATAGTGGTAATGGAAATGGAAGGATCACATAGAAAAGATATTTCTAAGACACTCTAATACCTCTAGAATTATATTAGGCCATGATGGCATAAAATTATACGAAGCAGTTACTGGTTTGAAAGTACTTTCTAGTGGGAAAAGAGACGGGCGGGTGCTTGAACAGGTTGAGGAATAAGTTAGCATGTCAGTAAAGCAGAACTGAAACAGCTGAAGAGACCTGAGGTTTAGGGGTGGTAAGTATGTGCCACATGCTCCAAATGATCACAAAAGGTGAAGATGAAAAGATGGCCTAGATTTGGCAATTTGAAAGATTTTATAACTTTTGTCATGGCAATTATATTGGAGTGTGAATTTGTGGGAAGGTACGCAGAATTCATAATGCTATTTGTAGCATGATTGAGAAGTAAGAAAGTATATGTTCAATTTGTGGGGAACAAAGAAGAGATTGCTAAAAGCTATGTGTGCCAAAGCCCTCCTCTTTCCAATAGTTTACATATAAAGATTGCCTTTGGGTTTATTGTCCTAGATTGTAACTGCAGAATCTAGTTGTACTTTTTGTGATTACCGACTGCTTTGGAAATTCCATTTCTGATTGTTGTGTTCTAGGTTCTTATATCTGCTTCTTTCATATCTAAGATGTTCTTAAATATGCTGCATTGTTTCATGCTGCCTAAGTATCCTCGGAGTGTAGTTTTTTTTAGTTTGTTTGTTTTTTGTTTTCTTAATTAATTTTTGGCTGTGTTGGGTCTTCCTTTCTGTGCGAGGGCTTTCTCTAGTCACGGCGAGCAGGGGCCACTCTTCATCGCAGTGCGCAGGCCTCTCACTGTCGCGGCCTCTCTTGTTGGGGAGCACAGGCTCCAGACGTGCAGGCTCAGTAGTTGTGGCTCACGGGCCTAGTTGCTCCGCGGCATGTGGGATCTTCCCAGACCAGGGCTCGAACCCATGTCCCCTGCATTGGCAGGCAGATTCTCAACCACTGCACCACCAGGGAAGCCCTGAAGTGTAGTTTTTTAATGACCCTATTCTGGTTAGTATGTTTATCATATTATGTATTCTTGGGTTTTTGTTTTATTTTGTTTTGTTTTGTTTTTGTCCAAGCCACACGCGGGATCTTAGTTCCCTGACCAGAGAGATTGAACCCCATGCCACGGCAGTGAAAGCACCAAGTCCTAAACACTGGACCACCAGGGAATTCCCTAAGGGTTTTTTTTTTTTTTTTTTGGCGATACGCGGGCCTCTCACTGTTGGGGCCTCTCCCGTTGCGGGGCACAGGCTCCGGACGCGCAGGCTCAGCGGCCATGGCTTATGGGCCCAGTCGCTCCGCGATATGTGGGATCTTCCTGAACCGGGGCACGAACCCGTGTCCCCTGCATTGGCAGGCGGACTCTCAACCACTGCGCCACCAGGGAAGCCCTCCCTAAGGGTTTTAAATGGAATAATGTTTGGAGGTATTAATTTGGAAAAATATAATGCTGAATTGCAAGGTTTTCATTTTAAAGAAAGGAGAAGACTAAAATAGCCAAAGAAAATTCTTAAAAAATTTTCAAGTTAGTAAATCTTTTTTTAATATTTATTTATTTATTCTTTTGGCTGTGCTGGGTCTTAGTTGTGGCACACAGGATCTTCAGTTGTGGCATGCAAATTCTTAGTTGTGGCATGTGAACTTTTAGTTGCAGCATGTGGGATCTAGTTCCCTGACCAGGGATTGAACCCGGGCCACCTGCATTGAGAGCATGGAGTCTTAGGCACTGGACCACCAGGGAAGTCCTTCAAGTTAATAAATCTTAAAAAATGATTTGTGTTGACAAACTGTATATTATTCCTCAGTGAAGTTCTCTTTGCTAAAGAGAGTCTTTGGGAGTATTTTGGTAAAGGTTTGAACTAAAGCAGGCCTAATGGACCCCCTTAAGTCTGCAGCTGCTTTAAGTTGTTTAGGGATGAAGCTTTTCAATGTTCTGGTAAACCTGGAACAGTACAATTGCTACTTACTCTGACTAAACATTTCACCTGGCTCTACTAGAACAATTTAGGGTCCTCTGGAATCATTGTTTCCTTTAAGTTAAATAAGGAATCAGAAAGAATTCACTTGTAAGCCAAAGTCATGTAAAACAAATATCCAAAGCTGCTCCATAAACATGTGAAATTTTAAAAAGCTGTTCAATAACTGTATCTCCAAAACTCATTTTGATGAAAAAGCATAAAAATTAGGAATGAAAAAGGCTAGGCACTAGTCCTGACTTTCCTATTCGTTAACTTGCTGTGTGATATGAACAAATTAAATTATCAGTGGACCTCTTTTCTCATATATTCTTAAGTATAAAATAGGATTCAGGTGATAAACCATAATGGAAAACAATATGAAAAATTATTTTAAAAAATATAACTGAGTCACTTTGCTGTACAGCAGTAACTAACACATAGTTGTAATTCAACTATACTTCAGTAAAAAATAAATTAAAAAAATAGGATTCAGAATGTGTGTAGAGTATGAATCATAAGAGATGTTATTACAGATATTTATTGAACAGTTGAAGTAAAAAGTAGCAGTCCAAAATTGATGAAATGTAGTGGCTAAGAAATAAGTGGAATAAACACAACTGAAAAAAGAAGGGTAATCTCACGAAAAGGAGGAATTCAAATTCTTTTTCTCCTCTCCATTCCCCCTAGGAGAAACATTCAGCTCTGATGTTGGTGTTGGTTAATCAAGTAGCCAACATTATCAAAACCCAATTAACAAATATTAATTCAAAATTTAAAGTTACAGAAACTTTTACTTTCAGTAGTTCTAAAGTTAACTGAACCTGAGGACACAGTATAACGTCCTTATAAAAAGTATTTAATTGTGATAACACTTTAGTATTTAATTAATGATTAAAGAAGGAAAGGAACTAAAGTTTACCAAAATGTTTTTTTTCCAAAGATATCTGTATCCATAGAATTACCTGGATGAAGATTATTTATTTATTTTTATTTATTTTTGGCTGCACCTCACGGCTTGAGGTATCTTAGTTCCCCGGACAGGGTTTGAACCCAGGACACGGCAGTGAACGCGCTGAGTCCCAACCACTGGACCGCTAGGGAATTCCTCCGGATGAAGATTTTTTTTTTTTTTAAACTATATTCGCTATCTTGTCCTCATTCAGAGTCATGGCTTTATTTTATTTGTCTGTTTTTTAAATTTTTTGTTCTTGGGGTCACAGCTTTAAATAGCACCTATACATGCTGATTCCTCTAAATTTCCAACCTAGACTTCTCCTGTGATGCCCCAGATTTGCATCTTGACATCTCCACCATTGCCTAGTAAGCACCCAGCAGGAACCACCTCACACCAAAGGGCCCACATCATAAAGGGGATGAGGAACCCATTCCCTCCATGGTAACTACTCCTCTGATATTTTCTTTTTCTCAATAAATGGAAACTCCATGTTTCTAGTTTCTCAGGCCAAAAACCTTAGTCATTCTTATCTATTCTTTTTCTCTCACACTCTACCTCTGATCTGGCTTCTACCTTCAAAACATATCTTGACTCCAAATGTTACCCTCTCTGCTGCAGCCACCCGGGCTAAGCCACCATAGTTTCTTGTCTCAATTATGTAAATAGTCTTCTAACTCAGCTCAAAACCCTCCCATTTCAGAATAAAAGCCAGAGTTCTTATAATGGTCCTCAAGTTTCTACATGATTTTCCCCCTCCTTGTTATCTCTTTGACCTCATCTACTACTCCCTGAACTCACTCTGCTTCAGCTACCACTTCCTGAGTTTACCAAAATAAAGTCCAAAAAATTGTAACAATTTATTATGTAAAAAAGATAGCTACTCTACTACAATTTGGTAAGATTTAATACTGTAATTCTTCACGTATTTTTAGAGTTAATGTCTTTTGAAAATCATGCTAAATAATGAAAATTATTGTATTCACATGTTTTAAAGTGTTTTGTTCAAACCGGAATATTTTTCTACATATTAACAGACGGTGACCTGGTTTGGGGATACTTTTACATTAAAGGGCCCACCACCTATGTATTTCTAACTAGTCACCATATTAAAAGGTGTTGGACCAACTTTAAAACGTCAGTTCACTTATTTCAGCTGGGTACCTAAAAGGAACATATTAACAAAGTCGTTGAAATTCCCTCATTCCTAAAATGCGGCATAATTTAGAAGCTATATGGTAAAAATCTATTATATTTGTATATTTTTACAATGCAGACAGACCATCAAACTGCACGAACATATCCATGTAGATGTTCTCAGATTTAAGAAATATGCCTCATCTGTCCTGGGATGTGGTCTGTAGCCTCAGCATGAACATCATGTCTGACCGTAGGCAGCAAATAAATACTTTTCTAATTGAACCATAATCCCGAATCAAACTTGGCAGAGGTCAAGGAGAAAGGCAAAAACACTTGCGCAGTGATGCGATAAGGTCGTCCAATCAGAGTCGAGCTGGACTGGGATCTGCGGAAGTAAGGTAGTGCGCACGCGCGATGGGCTCGTCCGCAATTGGCAGCGCCGAGGCGGGAACCTTGAGCCGCTCTGTCGTTGAGGGAGCGCTGTCTCCTCCGGTTCCTCCTGGCTGGTGGCGCAGCGTCCTTCGGATCCTCTCTGGTGCGTCCCTGGAGGGGAGGCTTGTGAGGCTGCGACAGCCTGTAGGCTTGTGTGGGACAAAGAGGGGAGAGGCGCCGGAGTAGGCCTCCGACGGAGGAGGGAAGGAAGGCGGCGGAGCGCCTGTGGCCGCCTCCTGCGGGTCTGGGAGCGCGGAGGGGTCTCAAGTGTGAGGGGCGCCTTCGCTGCTGGCCGTGGGGTGGCTGGTGGCGGAGGGCGCGCCGTGCGGGTGTGTTTGTGGTGGGGAGGCCGACGCGAGAGGCGACTCCGGACGGTGGTGCTTCCGCGCCCGCACTGCGGTCAGCCCGCTCGGCTTCTGTGGCGCTTGGGTTTCTTTCCCCAGGACTAATCTCCACTCTCCTGCACGGTATTAATTAATAGTAAGTAACGGAAGATTTTTGTAGGCCGGTTTAGCGGGGCCACAAAATCAAAGGAGCGATTTAAGCCACGAAGTGAAATAACTACTACCTAATGTAGTTAGAAGGCGAAAAGCAGAAACAGCAGGGGAGGTGCGTTGCTGGTTCTTGACTGTTTTATTTGCATTCTTGCGTCCTAGAGGTTTTTTTTTTCATCCTAGAGGTTTGATGGTTGCACCCCATCCCCCCTTCAAAGCCAAACCGAATCCACAGATTCTGGTCATAATCCCCTTTGTCGAACTTCATCCTTTGCTACCCCCCTCGCGGAAACTTTGTTATCTCTGCTCTTATAGGACCTTATGTATTAAACATCTAATAATGATTATCATAGATAGTAATATTACAGGTAACATTGAGTGCGTACTGTGTGTCAGACTTTGTACTTTAAGTATTTCATTTAATCCTCCCAACAATCTTATGAGTAATTATTGTTGTACCGCCTGTCATAGATGAGGAAAGGGAGACACAAAGAGGTTATGTAAACTGTGCAAGATCACATGCTTGGAAGTGTCAGTCCAGATTTATATTCAGGCATTTGCCTCCAAAACTGTATTCTTAATTATTACACAGTACAGTGTATTAAATTGCCAAGTACTGTAGGCCTTGTGATGTATCATCAGCCTGGATTTGCCATTTTACTTGGGAGAACAGAAGCAGTAGGTGTTAAGAGTAACAGATGTTGGAGCATCACAGTAGGGCTGCCAAATGGGCGTTATTTTTAGGGCCTGGGAAGAGGGCTCAAATAGCACTAATTTAAGAAGTAATAAGGATCCAGAAGCATTTAGGGGGAAATATACTGATGTCTGCAGTTTACTTTGAAATGCATCAACAAGTTAAATGGCTTGATGGATGCCTAAGGTCACATATAAATGGCAGAGCTAGAAATCAAGCCAGGGCAGGCTGACTCCAGAGTGTTTTCTTAACCACTGCCCTGTGCTGCTTCTCACATGCCTGCATACTCAAATTCATTATTATTTTCTTTAGTTTACTGGTTAAATGAAAAATTAGACATTGTGTATTAGGTGTAGAAAAGTTTAAGCGTTTAAGGTAGTGATTCTTAGGATTGAGTGTTGAAAGAAGTTTTAGCAGCTAGTCTGTTCTCTTTATTTTATAAATGAGGAAGTTGATATACAGAGCATTTAAATAGCTTGCCCAAAGTTTCTAGTTACTGTATTTTTCTAGTGTTCCTCTTAAAAAGGTGTCAGTCTGCAGGCGGGTCTGACTAAATGTAGAGAATGGAACCTATTAAATTTCATGATGTGGACATCATGTTTTTTTAAAATTTTAATTAAGTAATTAATATATTTTTATTTTTGGCTGTTTTGGGTCTTTGTTGCTGTGCGTGTTGCTAGGCACGCGGGCTTCAGTAGTTGTGACACGCAGACTCAATAGTTGTGGCTCGCGGGCTCTAGAGCACAGGCTCAGTAGTTGTGGTGCACGGGCTTAGTTGCTCTGCAGCATGTGGGATCTTCCCGGACCAGGGCTTGAACCTGTGTACCCTGCATTGGCAGGCAGATTCTTAACCACTGCGCCACCAGGGAAGCCCTCTGGTCTGTATTTTAATTGAGGTTTCTGTTTATTAATTTTTACACCACTACTAATCTCTCAAACTATATAAAGCCTGGTTATTTATCGAATACTCATGTATGTCATCATTTTTAAGTTGCTGTAATTGGGAAATGTCTAACCATCAGTGATGGCATGTCACAGCTTAATTGGCTGCAGTTCTTTTTTTTTTTTTTGTAGAAAATTGGAAATATGTAGGAAAGAACTCAGAAGAAAATAAAAAAATTACTGGTAATTCTAACATCTAGACATAGTCAGTGTTAATGTTGTGGCATGTGTTTTTCTAGTCTTTTTTTTTTTAACATCTTTATTGGAGTATAATTGCTTTACAATGGTATGTTAGTTTCAGCTTCACAACAAAATGAATCAGTTATATATATACATATATTCCCATATCTCTTCCCGCTTGCGTCTCCCTCCCTCCCACCCTCCCTATCCCACCCCTCCAGGCGGTCACAAAGCACCGAGCTGATCTCCCTGTGCTATGCGGCTGCTTCCCACTAGCTAACTACCTTACTTTTGGTAGTGTATATATGTCCATGCCTCTTTATCGCTTTGTCACCGTTTACCCTTCCCCCTCCCCATAGCCTCAAGTCCATTCTCTAGTAAGTCTGTGTCTTTATTCCTGTTTCACCCCTAGGTTTTTCATGACATTTTTTTTTAAATTCCATATATATGTGTTAGCATACGGTATTTGTTTCTCTCTTTCTGACTTACTTCACTCTGTATGACAGACTCTAGGTCTATCCACCTCATTACAAATAGCTCAATTTCGTCTCTTTTTATGGCTGAGTAATATTCCATTGTATATATGTGCCACATCTTCTTTATCCATTCATCCGATGATGGACACTTAGGTTGTTTCCATCTCTGGGCTATTGTAAATAGAGCTGCAATGAACATTTTGGTACATGACTCTTTTTGAATTATGGTTTTCTCAGGGTATATGCCCAGTAGTGGGATTGCTGGGTCATATGGTAGTTCTATTTGTAGCTTTTTAAGGAACCTCCATACTGTTCTCCACAGTGGCTGTATCAATTTACATTCCCACCAACAGTGTAAGAGGGTTCGCTTTTCTCCACACCCTCTCCAGCATTTATTGTTTCTAGATTTTTTGATGATGGCCATTCTGACTGGTGTGAGATGATATCTCATTGTAGTTTTGATTTGCATTTCTCTAATGATTAGTGATGTTGAGCATTCTTTCATGTGTTTGTTGGCACTCTGTATATCTTCTTTGGAGAAATGTCTATTTAGGTCTTCTGCCCATTTTTGGATTGGGTTGTTTGTTTTTTTGTTATTAAGCTGCATGAGCTGCTTATAAATTTTGGAGATTAATCCTTTGTCCGTTGCTTCATTTGCAAATATGTTCTCCCATTCTGAGGGTTGTCTTTTGGTCTTCTTTATGGTTTCCTTTGCTGTGCAAAAGCTTTTAAGTTTCATTAGGTCCCATTTGTTTACTTTTGTTTTTATTTCCATTTCTCTAGGAGGTGGGTCAAAAAGGACCTTGCTGTGATTTATGTCATAGAGTGTCCTGCCTATGTTTTCCTCTAAGAGTTTGATAGTTTCTGGCCTTACATTTAGGTCTTTAATCCATTTTGAGCTTATTTTTGTGTATGGTGTTAGAGAGTGATCTAATCTCATACTTTTACATGTAGCTGTCCAGTTTTCCCAGCACCACTTATTGAATAGGCTGTCCTTTCTCCACTGTACATTCCTGCCTCCTTTGTCAAAGATAAGGTGACCATATGTGCGTGGGTTTATCTCTGGGCTTTCTATCCTGTTCCATTGATCTATCTTTCTGTTTTTGTGCCAGTACCATACCGTCTTGATAACTGTAGCTTTGTAGTATAGTCTGAAGTCTGGGAGCCTGATTCCTCCAGTTCCTTCTTTCGTTCTCAAGATTGCTTTGGCTATTCGGGGTCTTTTGTGTTTCCATACAAATTGTGAAATTTTTTGTTCTAGTTCTGTGAAAAATGCCAGTGGTAGTTTGATAGGGATTGCATTGAATCTATAGATTGCTTTGGGTAGTAGAGTCATTTTCACAATGTTGATTCTTCCAATCCAAGAACATGGTATATCTCTCCATCTATTTGTATCATCTTTAATTTCTTTCATCAGTGTCTTATAATTTTCTGCATACAGATCTTTTGTCTCCTTAGGTAGGTTTATTCCTAGATATTTTATTCTTTTTGTTGCAATGGTAAATGGGAGTGTTTTCTTGATTTCACTTTCAGATTTTTCATCCTTAGTATATAGGAATGCCAGAGATTTCTGTGCATTAATTTTGTATCCTGCCACTTTACCAAATTCATTGATTAGCTCTAGTAGTTTTCTGGTAGCATCTTTAGGGTTCTCTATGTATAGGATCATGTCATCTGCAAAGAGTGACAGCTTTACTTCTTCTTTTCCGATTTGGATTCCTTTTATTTCCTTTTCTTCTCTGATTGCTGTGGCTAAAACTTCCAAAACTATGTTGAATAAGAGTGGTGAGAGTGGGCAACCTTGTCTTGTTCCTGATCTTAGTGGAAATGCTTTCAGTTTTTCACCATTGAGGATGATGTTTGCTGTGGGCTTGTCATATATGGCCTTTATTATGTTGAGGAAAGTTCCCTCTATGCCTACTTTCTGCAGGGTTTTTATCATAAATGGGTGTTGAATTTTGTCAAAAGCTTTCTCTGCATCTATTGAGATGATCATATGGTTTTTCTCCTTCAGTTTGTTAATATGGTTTATCACATTGATAGATTTGCGTATATTGAAGAATCCTTGCATTCCTGGAATAAACCCCACTTGATCATGGTGTATGATCCTTTTAATGTGCTGTTGGATTCTGTTTGCTAGTATTTTGTTGAGGATTTTTGCATCTATGTTCATCAGTGATATTGGCCTGTAGTTTTCTTTCTTGTGACATCCTTGTCTGGTTTTGGTATCAAGGTGATGGTGGCCTCGTAGAAGGAGTTTGGGAGTGTTCCTCCCTCTGCTATATTTTGGAAGAGTTTGAGAAGGATAGGTGTTAGCTCTTCTCTAAATGTTTGATAGAATTCGCTTGTGAAGCCATCTGGTCCTGGGCTTTTGTTTGTTGGAAGATTTTTAATCACAGTTTCAATTTCAGTGCTTGTGATTGGTCTGTTCATATTTTCTATTTCTTCCTGATTCAGTCTTGGCAGGTTGTGCATTTCTAAGAATTTGTCCATTTCTTCCAGATTGTCCATTTTATTGGCATAGAGTTGCTTGTAGTAATCTCTCATGATCCCTTTTATTTCTGCAGTGTCAGTTGTTACCTCTCCTTTTTCATTTCTAATTCTATTGATTTGAGTCTTCTCCCTTTTTTTCTTGATGAGTCTGGCTAGTGGTTTATCTATTTTGTTTATCTTCTCAAAGAACCAGCTTTTAGTTTTATTGATCTTTGCTATTGTTTCCTTCATTTCTTTTTCATTTATTTCTGATCTGATTTTTATGATTTCTTTCCTTCTGCTAGCTTTGGGGTTTTTTTGTTCTTCTTTCTCCAATTGCTTGAGGTGCAAGGTTAGGTTGTTTATTCGAGATGTTTCCTGCTTCTTAAGGTGGGCTTGTATTGCTATAAACTTCCCCCTTAGAACTGCTTTTGCTGCATCCCACAGGTTTTGGGTCGTTGTGTCTCCATTGTCATTTGTTTCTAGGTATTTTTTTTTCTAGTCTTTTAAAAATCTTTTTAGATGTGTAATTTACAGTTTATAATTCAATGCGTATACTTAGATGAGTTTTTTTTTTTTTAAAGACTTTTTTGACGTCGACGATTTTTAAAGTCTTTATTGAATTTGTTACAGTATCGCTCCTGTTTTATGTTTTGGTTTTTTTGGCTGCCAGGCATGTGGGATCTTAGCTCCCCGACCAGGGATCGAACCCGCACCCCCCTACATTGGAAGGCGAAGTCTTAACCACTGGACCTCCAGGGAGGTCCCCTTAGATGAGTTTTGACAAACTTGTAATCATACTACAATCTGATGCAGGTTATCTCAGTCACCCCGAAAAGTTCCTCATGCCCCTTTACTTTCTAGTCTTTTAAAAAGTACAAACACACATACTATTTTTTTTTTTATAAAATTGGAATGATGCTGAACATGTTTGGTAGCCATTTGTGAAATTAAAACTTATTATTTTTAGAGCAGTTTTAGGTTTACAGCAAAGTTGAGAGGAAGGTGGAGATTTCCCATATATCCCTGCCTTCCCTCATTATCAGCATCCTTCACCAGAATGGTACATTTTTTACAGTTGACACACATAAGCACCCAAAGTCCATAGTTTACAATAGTATTCATTCTTGGCATTCTACATTCTGTGGATTTGGACAAATATATAATGACATGTATCCATCATTAGGGCATTATACAGAATATTTTCATTGCCTTAAAAAATTCTGTGCTCTGCCTTTGCATCCCTGCCCCTCCCCTAACCCTTGGCAACCACTGATCTTTTTAATGTCTCCATAGTTTTGCCTCCATAGTTTTTCAGGATGTCACATTGTTGGAATCATACAGTAAGTAGCCTTTTCAGATTGCTTCTTTCATTTAGTAATATGCATTTTTGATTCCTCCATGTCTTTTCATGGCTTGACAGCTTTTTTTTTTTTAAAGTGTGGAATAACATTCCATGGTCTGGATACACCACAGTTTATTTATCCATTCACCTACTGAATGCTTGGTTACTTTCAAGTTTGGCAATTACTATTCGTAATTGTAATTATAGTTGCTATAAATATTTGTATGCAAGTTTTTGTGTGGACATAAATTTTCAACTCTTTGTTGAAAGGAGTTATCTTATGTTAAAAGTATGTTCAGTTTTGCAAGAAAGTGCTAAAATGTGCTAAAATGTTTTCCAGAGTGGCTGCACCATTTTGCATTCCCACCAGCAATGAACAAAAATTCCTACTGCTCCACATCCTCACCAGCATTTGGTGTTGTCAGTGTTCTGGATTTTCTTCATTCTTGATGACATATGATGTGGAGCATCTTTCCATGTACTTATTTGTTATCTGTATATCTTTTGTGATATGTCTTTTAAGGTCTTTGGCCCACTTTTTAACTGGGTTTTCTTATTGTTGAGTTTTAAGATTTCTTTGTACGTTTTGGATAATAGTCCTTTATCAGATGCACCTTTTGCAAATATTTTTTCCCAGTCTGTGGCTTGTCTTTTCATTCCCTTGACATTGCCTTTTTTCAGAGGAGAAGTTTTTAATTTTAATCAAGTCCACATTATCAATTATCGTCTTTCATGGATTGTGCCTTTGGTGTTGTAGTTAAAAAGTCATCATCATACCCAAGATCATCTGGCTTTTCTTCTATATTATCTTCTAGGAGTTTTATAGCTTTGCGTTTTACATGTAAGCCTCTGATTCATTTTAAGTTAATTTTTGTGAAGGATGTAAAGTCTGTTTCTAGATTCATTTTCTTTGATGTGAATGTCCAGTTGTCTTAGCACCATTTGTGGAAGACACTATCTTTGCTCCATTGTATTGCTTTTGCTCCTTTGTCAAAGACTGTCTTTATGTGGGTCTATTTCTGGCTCTCTATTCTATTCTGTTGATTCATTTGTCTATTTCACCAATACCACACTGTCTTGATTACTGTAGCTATATGTTAAGTCTTAAAGTCAGGTATTATCAGTTCTCTTTGTTCTCTTCTTTCCATATTGTGTTGGCTATTCTGGGTCATTTGCCTCTCCATATAAACTTTAGAATCAGTGTTCTGATATCCACAAAATAACTTGCTGGGATTTTAGTTGGGATGGTATTAATCTATAAAGTTGAGAAGAACTGACATCTTAACAATATTTAGTCTTTCTATCCATGAACATGGAATCTCTCCATTTATTTAGTTCTTTGATTTCGCTCAGCAGAGTTTTATAGTTTTTCCCCACATAGATCTTATACATGTTTTGTTAGATTACACTTAAGTGTTTCATTTTTATGGGGTGCTGATGTAAATGGTATTGTGTTTTTAATTTCAAATTTCACTTATTCATTGCTGGTATGTTGGAAGACAATTGACTTTTAGGTATTAACCTAATCTAGTTCCCTGACCATTGATCGAACCTGGGCCCCCTGCATTGGGACCGCAGAGTCTTATCCACTGCGCCACCAGGGAAGTCCCTAAACATTCTTTTAAAATGTGATTTTTTTCCCCATTAATGGCTGTAGAATTATTTATATAACAAATACTGAATGCCTTCTTGTGTTGGTACTGGCAGTATAGTGATGAATGGAATGTAAGACTTCATGCCTGATCCAGGAGTTTACAGCTTGGGTGAATTAATAGGTAGTTTCATTACAGTGTGAAAAGTGCTTGGGTAGTGCACATGTAGGAAGGGTCTCTAATCCAGTCTTTGAGCAGAGATGAAGAGGGCTCATAGTTAAGAGTCCTAAAGGATAAATTGGAATCAATCAGGCAAAGGAAAATGCTAAAGGCATTCCCAACACTGTATAGGGGAAAGTTTGTTCAAAGGCCTAGAGGAAAAGAGAACATGGCTTGCTTGGGAAACTGCAGTATTACTCACCATTTTAGTGGTGTATGAAGAGAGTGTGTTCCATTTTGTGGATGTGACGTAACTTATTTGTCTAGTACCTTGTTATGGATATTCAAATTTCCTTTTTTTTCTCTTACTATAAGTAATATTGACATGATTACCCTTATACATAATTCTTTGAGTATATCTTTGGTAATTCCTTAGAGTAAATTCCCAGAAGTGGAATTTCTGGATTAAACAAATAATTTTGGTAGCCATGTACATCCTTGTTGATGCTATATCTTGTGTAGTGTTTTGTGAGATTACTTTGAATAAGAGTGCTTACTGCTGTCCATTGCAGAAGCATGATGTGTGCATGTAATGTTCTTGGCTTTTGTCTCACCTGTCCTGTCCTGGTGGAAATAATATTGAGCAAAAATTTGGAAACCTGGTTCTAGTCTCTTGATTTATATGTTTAAAATATCCCATGGTTTTAAAAGGAAATTGAACTGTAAATGTGTTCTTTTAATTGCCAGGATTTTATTCATTCATTCGAAAATATTCTTTAGTGATTATAATGTATCTGGCTTTGTGGTCGAAGCTGCTTACAGAGTGGTGAAGAAAACAAGAATGATTGCTACCCTCATGCAGTTTATGGATTAATGGAATAGAAAAAAGCAACATGTTGGATGTATGTCTGTGAATAATTATGTTTCTTTTGATTTTGAAACTACTATGTAAATTGAGTTTAAGGCTATAGAATCATTATCTAATCTATAGTTTTATCAAAATTGATACAATACATGCTCAGGTTTACACCATGTAATTTAAATCTTAAATATTTTCAGAAGCCTTTTGTGATGGAAAATAAAATGTTACCAGCTGTTGAATTTGTTTCCTAAGGCTTTTTACAGGTTTATTCTCTTATATTTTTTAAGATGTCATGATTGTAGTGATGATATACTTGGAGGTGATTCTAATCTGACTTATGACTAGATCATTTTTGTTTTGGGTATTTTTCAGGTTAACACTGCTGAATATGAGACGATCGGCAGCACCAAGTCAGTTGCAAGGGAATCCCTTCAAAAAGCTGAAATTTATACCGCCAGCAAGAAGTAATCCAAGTCCTAATGAAGAGGTTACAAAGCTGAATTCAGATATAAAATTATCTGAGGTAAAAAGACAAAACAAAACAGTAAAAGAAGTATAATCTAGAGAAGCATGTATTTTTTAAAAAGTGCCATTTAAACAGGTAGTAATACTTAATGCCTATAGGAATTTTCAGTATCTCTGATAAATTCTTCTAAAAACCTTAGAAATAATGACTAAATATATATATTTTAAAGGAACGACATAAAATAAACTTGGGTTAGGTCTGTAAAATAAACTTTTGTTAACAGTGAAAAATACCTCTGCAAGGGAAGGGGTGGAGATTCTTGTTAAAAAAAAAGTTGTTCTGATCAGTGTTCTTTTTAAAGGTAACACATAAATAAGTGAAAACTTTAAGGCAACTTAAAGAGAAAACATATAAATAATGCTTTATATCACTGTTCTGGACACTTCCTTTCATTTATGCTTGTAAAAAGTAAGTGCTCGAAACAGTCTTTTTTTTTAAACAAATCTACATTATTTATTTATGTTTGTTTATTTATTTGGTTGCGTCAGGTCCTAGTTGCGGCACGCGGGATCTTCTTTGTGGCCTGTGGGGTTCTTTTGCTGCGGCAAGCGGGCGTCTCTCTAGTTGTGGCATGAGGGCTCCAGGGTGCGCAGGCCCAGTAGTTGCAGCATGTGGGATCCCAGTTCCCCAACCAGGAATCGAACCCATGCCCCCTGCATTGGAAGGCGGACTCCCAGCCACTGGACCACCAGGGAAGTCCCGAAGCAGTCTTTTTTTTTTTTTTTTTAGTTTTATTAATTTTTATAAATTTATTTGTTTATTTTTGACTGCGTTGGGTCTTCGTTGCTGCGCGCGGGCTTTCTCTAGTTGCGACGAGCAGGGGCTACTCTTCATTGTGGTGTGCAGTCTTCTCGTCGCGGTGGCTTCTTGTTGCGGAGCATGGGCTCTAGCCACACAGGCTTCAGTAGTTGTGGCTCGTGGGCTCTAGAGTGCAGGCTCAGTAGTTGTGGCACATGGGCTTAGTTGCTCCACGGCATGTGGGATCTTCCCAGACCAGGGATCAAACCCGTGTCCTCTGCACTGGTAGGTGGATTCTTAACCACTGTGCCACCAGGGAAGCCCCCAAAACAGTCTTAATATATATTCTTTACTACTAAGATGAAGGATTGTTTTAGTCTTAGGTATATAGAAGTTATATAAAGGTTATATAGAGCATATATAAAATGGGCAGTCCACACTTCTGCTACTCTACAGTTCTCTGATTCATTTATGTTATGGAGATTAAAGTCTACTAATATTTCTTCTATTTTTTTTATTATGGTAAGATATGTATAACATAAAATTTGCCATTTTACCATTTTTAAGCATGCAGGTAGGTGGCATTAATTTCGTTCACACTGTTGTGCAAAAATCACCACTGTCTGTGTTCAAAACTTTTTCATTACTCTAAACAGAAACTTTGTAACCATTAGGGAATAATTCCCTGCTCTCCCCTCTGGTCATCACTATTCTACTTTCTGTCTCCATGGATTTGATTACCCTAGGTACCTCATATAAATGGAATCATAAATATTTGCCCTGTTGTCTCTGGCTTATTTCATTTAGCCTGACATTTTCAGGATCATTCATGTTGTAGCAGGTATCAGAACATCAGTGCTTTGTATGGTTAAGTAGTATTCAGTTGTATATGTATATACTGTATTTTGTTTATTCACTCATTTATTGATAGATACTTGAGTTGTTTCCACTTTTTGGCTATTATGAATAATGCTGATGTGAACACTGGCATACAAGTTTCTGTTTGGGTACCTGTTTTCAGTTCTCTTGTGTATATACTTAGGAGTGGAATTGCTAGATCATATGGTGATTCTGTGTTTATTTTTTGAGGAACTACCAAATTGTTTCCATAGCTACTGAACCATTTTACATTCCCACCAGCAATGTATGAGGGTTCCAGTTTCTCCACATCCTCAGCAACACTGGTTATTTTCTGTTTTCATTGCTGTTGTTGTTTTTTTTTGTTTTGTTTTGATTATGGCCATTCTTGTTGGTGTGAAGTGGCATTTCATTGTGGTCTTGATTTGCATTTTCCTAATGACTAGTAATGCTGAGCATCTTTTCGTGTGCTTATTGACCATTTGCTTATCTTCTTTGGAGAAATATCTGTTCAAGTCCTTGGCTTTTAACTGGTGTTTTGTCTTTTTGTTGTTGAAAACATCTATTGATTTTTGACTCTGTGTTTTTTGGCCTGCATCTGTTTATTTTATCCTACACTCCTTTAGAATTCTGGCCACAATGTAAGGAGAAAACTATGTAAGCATAGTTTTTAATTTTAAATAAGGTTTCTTTTTGTACAAGCAGCTTTATTTAAATACAATTCACATACCTGTAGTCTACCTACTACAATTCAGTTGTCTTTAGTATGTTCAGAGTTGTGCAATGCTCACCAAAAGAACATTTTTATCATTCCAGAAAGAGACCTCATACACATCAGCCCATCAAAATTCCCCAGCCCTTAGCAACCACTAATCTACTTTCTGTTTCTATATATTTACCTATTATGAACATTTCATATAAATGGAATCACACATGTGGCCTTTTGTGACTCACTTTTTTCAGTTAGCATAGTGTTTTTCAAAAGGCTCATCTACATTGTAGCATGTATCAGTAATTCATTTCTTTTTATTGCTGAATGTATTAGTTTTCTATTGCTGCTGTAACAGATTACCAGAAATTTAGTGACTTAAAACAATGCAAATGTGGGACTTCCCTGGTGGTCCAGTGGTTAAGATTCTGCCTTCCAATGCAAGAGACGTGGGTTCGATCCCTGGTCAGGGAACTAAGATCCCACATGCTTCAGGGCAACTAAGCTCACACACCACAACTACTGAGCCCGCGCTCTCTTGAACCCGCGCACCACAACTAGAGAGAAGCCCACGCGCTGCAACAAAGAGCCTGTGCACCGCAACGAAAGATTCCATGTGCCGCAACTAAGAACTGATGCAGCCAAATAAATAAATATTAAAAAAAAAGGAAAATAATGCAAATGTATTATCTTACAGATCTGTAGGTCAGAAGCCCAACATGGGTCTCACTGGGCTAAGATCAAGGTGTTGGCAGGGTTGCATTTATTTCTGGAGGTTTTAAGAATGTTTCCTGGGCTTCCCTGGTGGCGCAGTGGTTGAGAGTCCGCCTGCCGATGCAGGGGACATGGGTTCGTGCCCCGGTCCGGGAAGATCCCACATGCCGCGGAGCGGCTGGGCCTGTGAGCCATGCCTGCTGAGCCTGCGCGTCCAGAGCCTGTGCTCCGCAACAGGAGAGGCCACAACAGTGAAAGGCCCACGTACCGCAAAAAAAAAAGAATGTTTCCTTTGCCTTTTCTGGGTTCTACAGACCACCTACATTCCTTTGCTCATGGTCCCCTTCCTACGTTTTCAAAATTGGTAATGGCGGTTTGAGTTCTTATATTGCCATCTTTTTGGTTCTCTGAAACTGGAACTCATTTGGTTAGATTGGGCCTGCCTGGATAATTCAGGACAATCTCTCTATTTCAAGGTCCTTAACCTTAATTGCATCTGCAAAGCGTCTTCTGCCACATAAGGTTACATATCCACAGGTTCTGGGAATTAGGGTGTAGACACCTTCGGGAGGCATTATTCTGCTTGCCACACTGAATAATATTTCATTTTATTAATATACCGTATTTTATTTTTCCATCTGTCAGTTGATGGGTGTTTGGTTTGTTTCCATTTTTAAAATTTTTTAGGTATTATGAATAATGCTGATGAATATTAGTGTATAAATTGTTGTGTAGACGTATGTTTTTTTTGTTTCTGTTTTTGTTGTTTTTGCGGTATGCGGGCCTCTCACTGTTGTGGCCTCTCCCATTGCGGAGCACAGGCTCTGGACGCGCAGGCTCAGCGGCCATGGCTCACGGGCCCAGCTGCTCCGTGGCATGTGGGATCTTCCCGGACCAGGGCACGAAGCCGTGTCCCCTGCATCGGCAGGCAGACCCTCAACCACTGCACCACCAGGGAAGCCCCTAGACGTATGTTTTCATTTCTTTCGGGTGCATTCCTAGGAGTGGAATTGCTGGATCATATGATAATTCTGTGGTTAACCTTTTAATAAAATGCCAGACTCTTTTCCAAGGTGGCTGTACTGTTTCATTCCCACCATTAATGTATGATGGTTTCAGTCCTCCACATCCTTATCAACACTTATTATTATCTATTTGATTATAAACCATACTGTGGATGAAGTAGTATCTCATTTGGGGTTATGGTTTACATTTCCTTGATGGCTGATGTCATTGAGCATCTTTATATGTGCGTATCAGCCATTTGAATATCTTCTTTGGAGAACTGTCTATTCAGATCCTTTGTCCTTTTTTTAAGTTGGATTATTTGCTTTTTATTATAGAGTTGTAAGGGTTCTTTGTATATTCTAAACATAGGTCCCTTATCAGATATATGATTTGCAAATATTTTCACCCACTCTGTTTTTGCCTTTCACTTTCTTGATGGTTTCATTTGTAGCACAAAATTTCTGTTACTCTAGGAGGTGGGTCAAAAAAGATATTGCTGTGATTTATGTCAAAGAGTGTTTTTCCTTGTTTTCGTCTAAAAGTTTTATAGTGCCTGGTCTTACATTTAGGTCTTTAATCCATTTTGAGTTTATTTTTGTTTATGGTGTTAGGTAGTGTTCTAATTTCATTCTTCTACATGTAGCTGTCCACTTTTCCCAGCACCACTTACTGAAGAGGCTGTCTTTTCTCCATTGTAGGTTCTTGCCTCCTTTGTCGTAAATTAGGTGCCCATATGTACCTGGGTTTATCTCTGGGCATTCTATCGTGTACCATTGATCTATATTTCTGTTTTTGTGCCAGTACCATACTGACTTGATTACTGTAGCTTTGTGGTATAGTTTGAAGTTGGGGAGCCTGATTCCTCCAACTCCGTTTTTCTTTCTCAAGATTGCTTTGGCTATTTGGGGTCTTTTGTGTTTCCATACAAATTGTAAGATTTTTTGTTCTAATTCTGTGAAGAATGCCATTGGTAGTTTGATAGGAATTGCACTGAATCTGTAGCTTGCTTTGGGTAGGATAGTCATTTTCACAATATTGATTCTTCCAATCCAAGAACATGGTATATTTCTCCACCTGTTTATGTAATCTTTGAGTTCTTTCATCCGTGTTTTATAGTTTTCTGAGTACAAGTCTTTCACCTCCTTAGGGAGGTTTATTCCTAGGAATTTTATTCTTTTTGTTGCAGTGGTAAATGGGATTGTTTCCTTAATTTCTTTTTCTGATTTATTGTTGTTGGTGTATAGGAATGCCAGAGATTTCTGTGCATTAATTTTGTATCCTGCAACCTTACCAAATTCATTGATTAGTTCTAGTAGTTTTCTGGTCGCATCTTTAGGATTTTCTATGTATGGTGTCATGTCATCTGCAAACAGTGACAGTTTCGCTTTTTCCTTTCCAATTTGAATTCCTTGTATTTCTTTTTCTTCTTAGATTGCCGTGGCTAGGACTTCCAAACTATGTTGAATAACAGTGGCGAGAGTGAACATACTGTTCTTCTTCCTGATCTGAGAGGAAATGCTTTTAGTTTTTCACCATTGAGAATGATGTTAGCTGTGGGTTTGTTGAATATGGGCTTTATTATGTTGAGGTATGTTCCCTCTATGCCCACTTTCTGGAGAGTTTTTATCATACATTGGTGTTGAATTTTGTCAAATGCTTTTTCTGCATCTATTGAGATGATCATATGGTTTTTATTGTTCAGTTTGTTAATGTGGTGTGTCACATTGATTGATTTACGTATATTGAAGAATCCTTGCATCCCTGGGATAAATCCCACTTGATCGTGGTGTATGATCCTTTTAATGTGCTGTTGGATTCTGTTTGCTAGTATTTTGTTCAGGATTTTTGCGTCTATGTTCATCAGTGATATTGGCCTGCAATTTTCTTTTTTTGTGGCGTCTTTGCCTGGTTTTGGTATCAGGGTGATGGTGGCTTCGTAAAATGAATTTGGGAGTTTCTCCCTCTGCAATGTTTTGGAAGAGTTTGAGGAGGATCGGTGTTAGCTCTTCTCTAAACGTTTGATAGAATTTGCCTGTGAAGCCATCTGGTCCTAGACTTTTGTTTGTTGGAAGATTTTTAATCAGTTTCAATTTCATTACTTGTGATGGGTCTGTTTATATTTTCTAATTTTTCTTGGTTCAGTCTTGGAAAATTGTACCTTTCCAAGAATTTGTCCATTTCTTCTTGGTTGTCCATTTTATTGGCATATAATTGTTTGTAGTAGTCTCTTATAATCCTTTGTATTTCTGCAGTGTCAGTTGTGATTTCTCCTTTTTCATTTCTAATTTTATTGATTTGCATCCTCTCCCTTTTTTTCTTGATGAGTCTGGCTAAAGGTTTATCAATTTTATCTTCTCAAAGAATCAACTTTTAGTTTTATTGATCTTTGCTATTGTTTTCTTCGTTTCTATTTCATTTATTTCTGTTCTGATCTTTATGATTTCTTTCCTTCTACTGTCTTTGTGTTTTCTTTGTTCTTCTCTAGTTGCTTTAGGTGTAAGGTTACATTGTTTATTTGAGATTTTTCTTGTTTCTTGAGGTGAGATTAAATTTCTGTCATCTTCCCTCTTAGAACTGCTTTGGCTGCATCCCATAGCTTTTGGGTCATCGTGTTTTTGTTGTCATTTGTTTCTGTGTATTTTTTGATTTCCTCAGTGATCTCTTGGTTATTTAGTAGCGCAATGTTTAGCACCCATGTATTTGTGTTTTTTACAGTTTTTTTTCTTGTAATTGATTTCTAATCTCATAGCGTTGTGGTCAGAAAAGATGCTTGATACGATTTCAATTTTCTTAAATTTTCTGAGGCTTGATTTGTGACCCAAGATGTGATCTATCCTGGAGAATGTTCCATGTGCACTTGAGAAGAAAGTGTATTCTGCCACTTTTGGGTGGAATGTCCTATAAATATCAATTAGATCTATCTGGTCTATTGTGTCATTTAAAGCTTGTCTTTCCTTATTTATTTTCTGTTTGGATGATTTGTCCATTGGTGTAAGTGGGGTGTTAATGTCCCCTACTATTATTGTGTTATTGTAGATTTCTCCTTTCATGGTTGTTAGCATTTGCCTTATGTATTAGAGTGCACCTATGTTGGGTGCATAAACATTTATAATTGTTATATCTTCTTCTTAGATTGATCCTTTGATCATTATGTAGGGTCCCTGCTTATCTCCTGTAATAGTCTTTATTTTAAAGTCTATTTTATCTGATGTGAGCATTGCTACTCCAGCTTGCTTTTGATTTCTATTTGCATGGAATATCATTTTCCATCCCTTCAGTTTCAGTCTGTATGTGTCCCTAGGTCTGAAGTGGGTCTCTTGTAGACAGCATATATATGGGTCTTGTTTTTGTATCCATTCAGCCAGTCTGTGTCTTTTGGTTGGGGCATTTAATCCATTTACCTTCAGGGTTATTATTGATATATATGTTGCAATTACCATTTTCTTAATTGTTTTGGGTTTGTTTTTGTGGGTGTTTTTCTTCTCTTTTGTTTCCCACTTAGAAAAGTTTCTTTACTGTTTGTTTTAAAGCTGGTTTGGTGGTGCCGAATTCTCTTTGCTTTTGTTTGTCTGAAAAGCTTTTGACTTTTCCATCGAATCTGAATGAGATCTTTGCTGGGGAGAGTAATCTTGGTTGTAGATTTTTTCTCTTTCATCACTTTAAGTATATCCTGCCATTCCCTTCTGGCCTGCAGAGTTTCCACTGAAAAATTAGCTGGTAACCTTATGGAGATTCCTTCGTATGTTATTTTTGTATTTTTCCTTGCTGCTTTTAATATTTTTTCTTTGAATTTAATTTTTGTTAGTTTGATTAATATGTCTCTTGGTGTGTTTTTCATAAGGTTTATCCTGTATGGGACTCTTTTTGCTTCCTGGACTCAGATGACTATTTCCTTTCCCACATTAGGGAAGTTTTCGACTATAATCTCTTCAAATATTTTCTCAGACCCTTTCTTTTTCTCTTCTTCTTCTAGGACCGCTATAATTCAAATGTTGGTGCGTTTAGTGTTGTCCGAGAGGTTTCTGAGATTGTCTTCAGTACTTTTCATTCTTTTTCTTTATTCTGCTCCTCGACAGTTATTTCCACCAGTTTGTCTTCCCACTCGCTTATTCGTTCTTCTGCCTCCATTATTCTGTTATTGCTTCCTTCGAGTGTATTTTTTATTTCAGTTATTGTGTTGTTCATCTCTCTTTGTTTGTTCTTTAGTTCTTCTAGATCTTTGTTAAACATTTCTTGTATTTTCTCAATCCATGCTTCCATTCTATTTCTGAGATTCTGGATCACCTTTGCTATCATTACTGTGAATTCTTTTTCAGGTAGATTGCCTATTTCCTCTTCATTTATTTGGTCTTGTAGGTTTTTACCTTGCTTCTTCATCTGTGACATTCTTTTTTGCCATCTCTCTCTCTCTTTTTTTTTTTTTAATGAGTGGGATTGTGTTCCTGTTTTACTCGTTGTTTGGCCTGAGGCCTCCAACACTGGAGTTTGTAGGCTATTGGGTAGAGCTGGGTCTTGGTGCTGAGATGAGGAACTTTGTGAGACCTCACGCCAATGAATATTCCCTGGGGTCAGAGGTTCTCTGTTAGTCCAGTGGTTCGGACTCGGAGCTCCCACTGAAGGAGCTTCCCCCAGCCCCAGGCTCATGAATCAAGATCCTGCAAGCCGTGTGCAGTGGCAAAAAAATGAAAGAGAGAAAAATAACAAAGTAGAAAATAAAATTAGACTAGGAGACTAACAGATATGTTAGAAAGAATGTAAAAATAAAAATATAGATGAATCAACAACCAGAAGGTACATCAGTACCACAAGAGTAAAAAAGAGGAGGAGGGAAAGGAAGAAAAAAAGGGTGGGCGAGGCCTTGGCTGTGGAGAGCAGGGCCTAAGCAAGGGCGAAGTTTGGGTGGTGGGCCTGGCCCATGATCCAGACCCACAGGGCTGGAAAAGGCCCTGGCAGTGCGGATTAGGCTCAAGGAGCAGAAGGGGCCCAGTTGTGCCCCCAACCCTGGTCTCAGAGGGCAGGGAACCGCACCTGGGAGCCTAGCAGGCTTTCTGGGGTTGAGTGGGTGGGGCAAACGCCCTTCTCTTCTCTCCTGCTCCTCCGATCTGGGAGGGCCCTTCCTGCCTGCCTCTCCTGATCTCCCTAGTCTCCCTCCTATGCCCCAGGACCAATGCAGCTGGTGCTGGGGGGAGGACAGGAGAAGGGGGGGCGTTGGAGGGCAGGGGACCGGCCTGGGAGCTCAGCAGCCTGCCCAAGAGGGCCATACAATTGCTCTCTGCTCCTCGCCCGCTCTCCCGGAGAGTCCATCCTACCTGCCTCTCCTGATCTCCCTGGCCTCATAGGCGCTGATCTTGTCTGGCCTCCACTTCTCCCCCCTCGGTACCCCTCTGTCCTACTGGTTCACCTTGGGGTTCCTCCCGTCTCCTTGGGGGTCAAAATCCCCCACCAGCGGCCAGCAGGCACCCTAGTTGTGGGGAGACACTAACTCTGCATCTTCCCACACCGCCATCTTGACTCCTCCCTCACCTGACTTACTTTAAAATCTTATCAGATAGGTTTTTGAATGTCTCTGAAATTTATTATAATGAATATTTATAGAGATATGATGACTGTGTCTGTTATTGTGAGTTGTTATTTAAAAAACATTTCAAACATACTATGGTAAGCAGAAAAATGGCCTTCCAAAAATGTCCATGTCCTAATCCCTGGAACCTGTGAATATGTTACCTCACGTGGCAAAAGGGACTTTGACTGGGTGATTAATGTTAAGGACCTTGAGATGGGGTGGGGGGTGGTCATCCTGGATTATCCAGATGGGCCCAGTATAATCACAGAGGTCCTTAAAAGTAGAAGAGGGAGACAGATGAGAGGGTTAGAGAAAGATGTGATTAAGGAAGCAGGGGCAGAGAGATGCAGAGGAACTGGCTTTGAAGTAGAGGAATGGGGCCACAAGCCAAGGAATGTGGGTAGCTTTTAGAAGTTTGAAAAGTCAAGGAAATGTTTTCTCCCTTAGAACCTCCTGAAAGAAATGTTGCCCTGCTGATTACCTTGATTTTAGTCCATTAAAGGCCAAGTGAGAGTTCAAACTTACAAAATTATAAAATAAATTTGTGTTGCTTTAAGCCACTAAGTTTCTTGTAATTTGTTACAGCAGCAACAGAAAGCTAATACATATACAAAAATAGAGAAAAGAGTATATGAAGAACCCCCATGTACCCATCATCCAGCTTCAACAATTGTCAATTTATGACAATTGTTCTTGCTTCATTTTTTCCTCTCCAGCTCCCTCCCCCCTTCTTCCCCTCTCATTATTTTGATGCAGATTCCAGGAATATCTTTTCATTTGTAAATATTTTAGTATTTGCCTTTAAAACATAAGGTACTGTTAAACCAACAGTACAGTGCAGGTATCATTATCACACTTAAATGGACAATATTTAAGTGTTTCTTTTAATATTGAGAAATTTAGCAAGAAAAAAAGCAGTTGACTGAGAATGGCTTATTTTGACTTGTTTAAAAACTCATTTGATATGTTGCTTAAAATACACTATAATTGTAAGCATAATTTTCATTCTGTGATGTCTTTCAGCTTTTATTATGTAATAAAAGTAGCTTAAAAAACAAACAATAAAAATTATAATTTTTATTTTTAAATATTCCCTATTTAGGTATGAGAAACTAGTAGCTCACATTTTAAATTAGGAATCTATTATGTAAAAATATGGGAAATTAAGTTTAATATCAGCATAAAATACATATTTTGTTCTTTTAGGTTGCTGCAAATAAGAATACTTTTTTGCAGTCACAAAATGATCCCAGAATATGCAGTTTTAATCTGCCTGCTGAAGAAAGTTCTAGAGGAATTAATCATGAGGATAATTACAGGGAAAAATATTGTTTGGAAGCATCTGGAAAGACAACATCAGACCCACATCATACAGGTAAGACTGTTCAGGTTTATACTTGACCAAGCTTATTACAGTATTATTTAAATTGATTATTTACAAGAATGAATATGTTATATTTGAAAATAGTTGATGTAATACCACTAGGTCGCTGGCAATTCAGATTTTTTGTTGTCGTAATTTATCTTTAATGATGGATTAATAACCACATCATTCAAATCTTGCATTTTGTAGTAGGCATATGTCTAAGGTTATTCATTGTAAACTTATTGGTCAAATAATGGTCTTTACCTCAAGTAGCAAAATAAATTGTGTTTAAAGATTTTCTTTTAAATTTACTTATTTTTACTTATTTATTTTTGGCTGCGTTGGGTCTTCGTTGCTGCATGTGGGCTTTCTCTAGTTGCGGTGAGTGGGGGCTACTGTTTGTTGCAGTGCACGGGCATCTCATTGCTGTGGCTTCTCGTTGCAGAGCACAGGCTCTAGGCGTGTGGGCTTCTGTAGTTGTGACACGTGGGCTCAGTAGTTGTGGCTTGCGGGCTCTAGTGCATGGGCTCAGTAATTGTGGCGCATAGGCTTAATTGCTCCGTGGCATGTGAGATCTTCCCGGACCAGGGCTTGAACCCATGTCCCCTATATTGACAGGTGGATTCTTAACCACTGAGCCACCAGGGAAGTCCTAAAGATTTGATTTTTAAAAAAGTTTTAAAATGCATTAACAGCACTAAAAGGAGTGGTGAACTTTAAATGAGTAAAACTGTTGATTCATTTTAGTCCATTGGAGTAACTTAAAATCAGTTAGAT
The DNA here is from genome assembly GCF_949774975.1 of Lagenorhynchus albirostris. Classification (NCBI taxonomy): domain Eukaryota; kingdom Metazoa; phylum Chordata; class Mammalia; order Artiodactyla; family Delphinidae; genus Lagenorhynchus; species Lagenorhynchus albirostris. Next base: position 40,676,376 of record NC_083111.1, on the reverse strand, counting down.
TTGAATTATGGAAGTATATAATTGCAGGAAAACCAAGCATTTAACAAGTTGAATTGAGTTAAAATAATGGCTATGGTTCTTTTTGCATCTGTAAGAGATTAGTATTTTTCAGGTAATTAAAGTTTATCTAGGATGTTCATGGATGTTTATTTGGCCTGTGAAAGGCACCATTAAGACTACATTTTTCTAAATAACATTTTATTTTTTGGTTGAATAAGGAGTGTCAGGGAGGGAGCCTCATTTGCTGGTCTATAGAATATAACTACTATTTTAAGATACCAGTGCAAATCAACAAAGTGCCTTAAACGCTTAACCCTTTTGAAGGAAGTTTTAGAGCTTTGTGATAATTAATATGTTTTACATATAAATGGGTTCATTTCTTGTTGGGCAGAAGGGACTTCTGATTTTTCCCAACTGGCCAGGATCCTTAATACCATTTACGTGCTCTCAAATTTGTAACAAGTGTCAGGCTGAAGTTGAGAAGGGCTTTTGGTGGTATCAATTTAGGGAGATCCCTAGAGACAGCTCTGGGTATGGCAGTTTAGCTTCTGCCCTGTTTCACAGATTTGCTCTCTCTTTATTACTTTCCTCCTTACCTCCCTCCTTTTCTCTTTTCTTCCTTCCATCTTCGTTAGGTGAATATCCTATTTTCCCAGACTTTTTTCTCTACTGTCAAGCCTGTGATGGATAATGATCCATCTATGCCTGTTTCTTTTCTATCTTGGTAGCTAATCTCTTCACCAGAGAATGATATTTAGACTCTAGAATATAATACATTTCATGTTACTGATTTGGGGCTTTTTTTGCATTCTACTATAGTTTCTCATTCTGTTCCCTGTTAAATATGAGAAGGGAGTTAAGAGTTAAAATAAATTGAAGAGGGAGTTAATTTACTCAACCTTTAATCCCTTAATCCCTTCTCTTTTTTAGTACATTCACTGGACTGGGGAACCTGTGCCAACCTCCTGATACCCTCCTGCCTCTCATTTAGAAAGAGGTTAACTGGGGAAAAGAGCATTGTGAGAAACATCTTGCTTTCCATGGTGATTGCTGGAGAGGAATGTTGTATATAGAAAAGTATGGAGATGAAAGACCTGTATAGTATATATTCACCTTTTGACATTCTTTCAATTCCAGGTCTAATCCACCTTGAAGTCAGGTCCAAGCCTGCATGTCCCAGTTAAAATATGTCCTCATTTCCGGTTACCTTTTTATTTTGAAAAATTTCCTACATATAGAGAGGTTGAAAGAATAATCCAGTTATCATCATAAATTCAATAGTTGTTAACATTCTGCCTCATTTGTCCCTCCCCACCCAGCCCCGCCCCGTGTATGCAATTTTTTTTTTTCTGGACCATTTGAAAATAAGTTGCAGATATCATGCCACTTCACCTCTAAATACTTCAGCATGTATATCTTAAAATAAATGTTTTCTCCTATATAACCACATTATTACACCAAACAAGATTAACAGTAATTCATAATATTTAATATCTAGTTCATCAGGAAAACCATTTTTACTTAAGCTGGTTTAAGTTTGGTTTCTTAACAACCAAAAGAGCCCTAATAAGTACATTTTCACTCTATTGAATTTTACTGCGCACTTCAAGTCTCATCAAGTCTGTTGAGGTCATACTGGATTAGGGTGGACCCTAAATCTGTTGCAGGAAGGGGGACCGCTTCCAAGGGCCCGAGAGTGGGCTTTTGTCTTACACTTGGAAATGAAATGTCCGAGGAGACACGTGTGCTGACAAAGCAAGAGACTTTAGTGGGAAGGAGCACCCGCGTGGAGAGCAGGAGGGAAAGGGAACCCAGGAGGGACTGCTGTGCCACGTGGCTCACAGTCCCGGGTTTTATGGTGATGGGATTACTTTCTGGAGTAGTCTCCGGCCGATCATTCTGACTCAGGGTCCTTCCTGGTGGTGCACGCATGGCTCAGCCAAGAAGGAGTCCAGCGAGGAGGATTCTGGGAGGTTGGTAGGACATATGGGCTGGTGTCTCCTTTTGACTTCTCCTGAATTCTTCCGGTTGGTGGTGGCTTGTTAGTTCCATGTTCCTTACCAGGATCTCCTTTTGGAAAACAGCTCATGCAGATGGTTACTGTGGTGCCTGGCCAGGGTGGGCAGTTTTTGGTCAGTGGTTCCCCTAACAAATCCAATGGCTGGTTATGAGGAGAGAGACATAGAAATACAGAGGGAAAAAGGCCTTGTGACAGTGGAGACAGAGATCAGAGTAATCCAGCTGCAAGCCTAGGAGCACCAAGGATTGCTGGCAACCACCAGAAGCTAGAAAGGGGCACGGAATAATTCTCCCACAGATCCTTCAGAGAGAGCATGGCCCTGCTGACGTCTTGATTTTGAACTTCTGGTCTCCAGGTTGTGAGACAATAAATTCTGTTGTTTTAAGTGTTTGTGGTACTTTGTTATAGCAGTCCTTGGAAATTAATAAAGGGAGCCCTAGACCTTCTGACCGGCTATATTTACATTCTTTAGAAAAACAAAGAAATTTTTTCATTCTTTCTGATTCCTTTTCATTGTGATGAAGTGTAAGATGAGACCATTAATTCTCCCTCAGGCTGTTCAGCTATACTCTTTATATTTTATCTATTTACCAGAGTCTCCTTCACTAAACTGTGGCATACAAAGGCAGGAACTTTCTCTTGTTCGGGTTTTAAGTCAAACAGTATGAATTCAAAAACATTTTATGACTGATGGAAGGGATCTTGAAAAACTTGTAGTTGAGTCCCTTGGCTAAGCCCTTTGGCTCTGAAGTACTTCAGATAAGTCAGGAAGTCAAGAAGAAGCTGCTGGAACATTATAGTTTGCAAGTATTGGTAATACTTAAAAGAGAATAGTTTCAGAAAGTGTTTGGAACAAAAGCCATATTGTAATGGATATGTGATGAGTGGAGACAGGCAAATGGAGGCAGTGAATGTAAATAAATAATGTATGTAAATCAATAAAGAAATTTGGTTTTGAAGGGAAGGAGTGGTATCTTGAGGGATAGCAGGGAACCATAGAGGTTTTTTGGTTGTTTTTAAAGGTAGTATGTTGTCGGTTGAGAGGAAAGAGATATTGAAGAGGGGAAGATTAAAGATATAAAAAGGGAGTGATAAAACCTCTGTTGGAGAGATAAGTGTTTTTCTAATGATTTTTAGGTCCCTGGAGATGTTCGGACATATTTTCAGGGGTTTATAAATTCTCAGAGAAGCTTAGAATTCTGTGTTTTCTTTTAAATAATATGAATAAAAGTATATAAGCCTATGTTGGATCTTTCGGTTGGCCACCATATAATTGAGTTTTTATTTTAAGTGCTGCTTGATTTTTTTTTTTTTAAATAAATTTATTTATTTATTTTTGGCTGTGTTGGGTCTTCGTTGCTGCGCGCGGGCTTTCTTTAGTTGCGGTAAGCGGGGGCTACTCGTTGTGGTGTGCACGCTTCTCATTGTGGTTTCTCTTGTTGTGGAGCACGGGCTTTAGGCGTGCGGGCTTCAGTAGTTGTGGCACATGGGCTCAGTAGTTGTGGCTTGTGGGCTCGAGAGCGCAGGCTCAGTAGTTGTGGCACAAGGGCATAGCTGCTCTGCGGCACATGGGATCTTCGTGGACCAGGGCTTGAACCCGTGTCCCCTGCATTGGCAGGTGGATTGTTAACCACTGTACCACCAGGGAAGCCCTATAATTGAGTATTATTATTATTATTTTTTGTGGTACGCGGGGCTCTCACTGTTGTGGCCTCTCCCGTTGCGGACCACAGGCTCCGGAAGCGCAGGCTCAGCGGCCATGGCTCACGGGCGCAGCTGCTCCGCGGCATGCGGGATCTTCCCGGGCCAGGGCACGAACCCGTGTCCCCTGCATCGGCAGGCGGACTCTCAACCACTGTGCCACCAGGGAAGCCCTAAATGAGTATTATTACAAGATTTCATGTCAGCAGATGAGAACAGAGGTAGACAGAATGGGGTATACTCCTGCCAAATGAGGTTTCGTATATTCAGATTAAGGACAGTCAAAGAATTGAGCCTTCATATGCTGTATTGGAGAAGAGGCTTGTTGGACACAAAAGGACTTGTATGTGCCAAATCTTTTGGTACCATACTTATATTGTGATTAGCAGTTTAATTTCAGTAAAATAACACTGTCATTAAATTAATGTGATTTTTGAATTTTATTGGTTTATAATTAATTTATAAATGTTTGATTTACCTTTGAAATCTTTTTTCAGTACATTTAGAACTCCTGCATTCTTTTTTTTTTCTTTTTCTTTCTTTTTTTTGGCCCTGCCACATGGCTTGCGGGATCTCATAGTTCCGTGACCAAGGATTGAACCCAGGCCATGGCAGTGAAAGCCCAAAATCCTAACACTAGGCCACCAGGGAACTCCCCTACCTCATTCTTTTTAAAAACTACATAATATTCCATTGTGTGGATTTGCCAGATGTACCTAACCAGTGCCATATTAATGGATATTTAGGTTGCTTGGTATCTTTTCTTATTACAAACAAAGATACAATGAATAGCTGTATATTATAATCATATGTGAGAATGTATTCATAGGATACCTTTGAGTATCAAAGGTCTCAAGGTATGTGCATTTACCTAAGTGTCCATTGGCAGATGAATGGGTAAAGAAGATGTGGCACATATATACAATGGAATATTACTCAGCCATAAAAAGAAACGAAATTGAGTTATTTGTAGTGAGGTGGATGGACCTAGAGTCTGTCATACAGAGTGAAGTAAGTCAGAAAGAGAAAAACAAATACTGTATGCTAACACATATATATGGAATATAAAAAAAAAATGGTTCTGATGAACCTAGGGGTAGGACAGGAATAAAGACGCAGATGTAGAGAATGGACTTGAGGACACGGGGAGAGGAAAGTGTAAGCTGGGATGAAGTGAAAGAGTAGCCTTGACATATATACACTACCAAATGTAAAATAGATAGCTAGTGGGAAGCAACTGCATAGCACAGGGAGATCAGCTCTGTGCTTTGTGACCACCTAGGGGGGTGGGGTAGAGAGGGTGGGAGGGAGACGCAAGAGGGAGGGGATATGGGCATATATGTATACATATAGCGAATTCACTTTGTTATACAGCAGAAACTAACACAACATTGTAAACCAATTAAGATGTTAAAAAAATAAAATAAAAACAAAGTGTGAAGTCGTGATTTAAGCAGGATAAAATAGGCAAACAGGATAAGCACAATGGAAAGAAAGGAAACAATTTTTAAAATATCAGTTAATATTCTTTTGGTTCAAGTATTGTTAAAAATACTGGATTATAAAATTGAATTTTATTAGCATGTATATTTGGAAATTGCAGGCTTTAGGATTGACTGATGTAGCAGTTTAAAGGATGTCATTATGATCCCAATTTCTGTCTACTCCTGTCATCCACAAGATTGGCTTCATTCTTAGACTGGTTCTCCTCATGTTAAATGATAGATACCAGCAACCACTGGGACCACATACTTCCTTTTTCTTGTCAATCTGATGATATGTAGATGGTCCCTACTCATAATCGTTAAATAAGGTTTCTTAACTTTGTGCTGATATGGAGTTACTTTCCTGTGTCCAGAGGGATTCCTAACTTTAGACCTATTGTACCTCAGTGAAGAAGAAGCCTAAGTGGCTTCTGAAGAATCATCAGATACACACTCTCCAGCCCTTCCTTGGACGTGGGAGCTATCTCACCAAAATTTCCTTGCTGCTACCTGCAGGGGGAACACCCATGTTAAGTATACTGAAAAATGATTAAGTGAAAAAACGTTAAGTTAAAGATGAATAGCTTTAGCAACATTTTTAGTGTACAAAATTTAACAAAAGGCTAGTTCCCTTTAGCTTACAATGTTTTTACCCCAAAGATAAGACTTGGTCAAACTGAGTTCCTTAATAGGTGGCTGGGAGCTATTTAAAGAAAATGTATGTAAATTTAGATTGTATAGAGTAGGTCTGTGATTCACATAGCATGGCTGGATTAAGTTTTCATAATTTGACTCTGAGATAATAGAAAATGTCTGTATTGGTCTCTACCCCCAGTTCCTGACACAGAGGTCCTAAAACCCTTGTAATTTCCTCAGTGATAAGAGCTTTAGGAGCATCTTTTTTTCTTCTAATACTTGGTCTTTGACCTTAGTTCCTGACACAGAGTTCCTAAATCCCCTGGAATTTCTTGGGTGATAGAAATGTCTTTTGTTCTAATGAGGTGACTCTGGGTGGGCTCCTGGTTGAGGGCTGGTCACCAGAAAGACTAAGCCATGATTAGAAGCTTGGAATTTTCAGCCCCATTCCCATTCTCCAGAGAGGGGAGATGAGTTGGAAATGGAGTTGATGGTTGATCATGCCAATGTGATGAAACCTCTGTAAAAATCCCAAAAGTACGGGGTTTGGAGACCTTCCGCGTTGGTGAACATATGGAGGTGCTGAGAGAGTGGTGGTGCCCAGAGAGGGCATAGACACTCCGAGCCTTTTACCTGTGCCTTGCCTATGCATCTCTTCTGTCTGAATGTTCATCTTTTATCATATACTTTTTGTTTTTTAATTTAATTTTATTTATTTTTTTATACAGCAGGCTCTTATTAGTTATCTATTTTATACATATTAGTGTATATATGTCAATCCCAATCTCCCAATTTTATCATATACTTTTATAATTAACTTGTAAAAGTAAGTAAACTGTTTTCCTGAGTTTTGTGAGCTGCTCTAGCAAATTAATTGAACCTGAGGAGGGGGTCCTAGGAACCTCTGATTTATAGCCGATTGGTCAGAAGCACAGCTGACAACCTGGACTTGTGATAGGCATCTGAAGTGGTGTGGGAGCAGTCTTGTGGGACTGAGCCCTTAACCTGTGGGATGTGATGCTATCTCCAGATAGATGGTGTCATAATTGAGTTGAATTGTAGAACACCCAGCTGGTGTCGGAGTGGTATGAAAGTAAAGGAGAAACATATCAGGAGCACTGAGTTTTTCCTTCTTAGACTTCTTTCAGTTCTGTAAGGGTTTTCAAGATCCCTGTTAACCTAGGTTTTGATTGTCTTTTTTTCGGCTGCACCATGTGGCTTGCAGGATCTTAGTTTCCTGACCAGGGAATTGAACCCAGTCCCGTGGCAGTGAAAGTGCTGAGTTCTAACCACTGGACCGCCAGGGAATTCACGGTTTTGATTGTCTTGAGTGCTTAACATTACAGGGTATCATCACCAAAGCACAGTGCTGAAGTATGAGATATAAATGCTATAACTCAGAATGATTCTTAGGGTTTGGATTCACCCTGGCTTTTAACCCTGTTTTTATGTGGCAGATTTTTAAAGTGTCATCTTCCTCACATATTGCAGTGTGATATATGCCTTCTCAGATTCTCTTGCCACTGTGTGCTTCCTAGACTGACTGCTTCACTGTACCGCACTGTGCTGCCTCACTTGAGCCACCACCTCACGGTGGCCACCACCCCACCGGGCCGATGAACCACACACTCTGAGAGGGTCTGGTGGATGACACACCACACCAGGGCTTGGGGGTAGCACCCTGTGCCCCTGTGGAGGCTGGATGACACAGGCTGAAAGTGCGGTAGAGTTTATTCCTAGTGGGGTGAGCTTGGCCACTGGGAAATGGGAGACAGGAGGGAACCTGCCTGATAAATTCCACATTTTCCTCCATGATCTACTCTGAGGAATGGTTTCTTTTTGTCGTCTATCAGGAGATGTTCCAAAGAGTACCAAGTGGATGCATTTGCCAAGTGACCTACTCTGTGTTTTCATAGCTTGTTGTAAAGACGTAGCCAGCACTTTTAAAAATAGTATTTATTTATTTACTTATATTTTGACCTCGTGGCCTTCCCGACCAGAGATCGAACCCATGCCCCCTGCAGTGGAAGCACGGAGTCTTAACCACTGGACTGCCAGAGAAGTCCCCCAGCCACCATTTCACATAGTTCCCTGCTTCAGTTTATTTTTTTTTCACTCTTGATACCCTGTATATGCAACACCCAAGTAAAGCCTCAGCGTTCTAGTCATTGCTTCAGGCCCTGTTTGCCAGAGAACCTGGGCTAAGACAAAGATTAATAAGGCATAATATCCTTACCTTCGTGTTGTTTTTTTTTTTATCTCCTAAAATATAGAAATAATCTCAGTAGTCATGGTGAGCTTTTTGCCTAACAAGTAGTTCATAGAAAAAAAAAATCACTCCTACCCACAGTTATTCCTTATTTATTAAATTTAATAGATCTAATTATCTAAATTCTATTTTAGAAATTTAGCTTTGTTCAAACTTCTCACATTTTTAATAGCTAAAGAGTTAAAATATATTAGCTGCTATTATTTTTTTAAAGATACTTTTTTGAACATAGTAGAATTTTCAGACATTAAGAAAAGTTGATCATTTTACATTGACTACCCATATACCAACGACCTAGATTCCAGAATTAAAATTTTACTGTATTTGCTTTATTGCATATCTATTCATCCATCAGTCTATCTCACTTTTATTTTTTATTTATTTATTTATTTTAAAATATTTACTTATTTACCTTGGCTGCACCAGGTCTTAGTTGCGGTGTGCGGGATATTTAGTTGTGGCATGCGGGCTTCTTAGTTGCAGCATGCATGTGGGATCCAGTTCCCCGACCAGGGATTGAACCCGGCCCCTTGGATTAGGAGCGTGGAGTCTTACCCACTGGACTACCAGGGAAGTCCCTATCTTACTTTTTTTTTTTGAAAAACAAACAAATCTTTATTGTCTACAAATATATATAAAAAAAATTCCCCCCGAAAGATGCTCTTCTCTCATTTCCCCATCTTCTTCTTCTTCTTCAACACCCCTGATATAAAGGACATTATTACACCTTATTAAAACTTCACCCAGATGTCCAGATAATACTCCATCTATGTATTCTGTGTTTGCAAGCTGCATGTTCATATAGCCATCTACAGACACCAGGTAGCCTTTGTACTCCATTCCCCACTTAAGCTTCACTATTACTGGCTTTCCTGTTAATCCATTGAGGAAAGGTTTGGGATTGAGGGGCAAACTCATCGCGACTGCTGCTGCAGTAGTGGGCAAATGCTGCAGGCTACTCGCCGCCGACCCAGCTGTCGTCCGACCCTCGTGACTGGACGTAGCCACAGCAGGGTCCCCCCTATCTTACTTTCAAAAAAATGAATTTTAAAGTTGCAGACATCAGTACATTTTCCTCAGAATACTTAATGCATTCATTAAGATTAATGTACCTAGGGGCTTCCCTGGTGGCACAGTGGTTGAGAGAGTCCGCCTAACGATGCAGGGGACACGGGTTCGTGCCCCGGTCCGGGAGGATCCCACATGCCGCGGAGCGGCTGGGCCGTGAGCCATGGCCGCTGAGACTGCGCGTCCGGAGCCTGTGCTCCACAACGGGAGAGGCCACAGCAGCGAGAGGCCCGCGTACCGCAAAAAAAAAAAAAAAAAAAAAAGATTAATGTATCTAAATACGTTTCTCCCCATAAAATTATCTAAAATACTACAGGTAAAGCTAGGCTCTTATATATTTTACCTGTAGAAATGGGTATTATTATTATTTTTTTATTTTTTATTTTTTTCATTTTAACATCTTTATTGGAGTATAATTGCTTTACAATGGTATGTTAGTTTCAGCTTCACAACAAAATGAATCAGTTATATATATACATATGTTCCCATATCTCTTCCCGCTTGCGTCTCCCTCCCTCCCACCCTCCCTATCCCACCCCTCCAGGCGGTCACAAAGCACGGAGCTGATCTCCCTGTGCTATGCGGCTGCTTCCCACTAGCTATCTACCTTACGTTTGGTAGTGTATATATGTCCATGCCTCTCTCTCGCTTTGTCACCGTTTACCCTTCCCCCTCCCCATAGCCTCAAGTCCATTCTCTAGTAAGTCTGTGTCTTTATTCCTGTTTCACCCCTAGGTTTTTCATGACATTTTTTTTTCTTAAATTCCATATATATGTGTTAGCATACGGTATTTGTTTCTCTCTTTCTGACTTACTTCACTCTGTATGACAGACTCTAGGTCTATCCACCTCATTACAAATAGCTCAATTTCGCTTCTTTTTATGGCTGAGTAATATTCCATTGTATATATGTACCACATCTTCTTTATCCATTCATCCGATGATGGACACTTAGGTTGTTTCCATCTCTGGGCTATTGTAAATAGAGCTGCAATGAACATTTTGGTACATGACTCTTTTTGAATTATGGTTTTCTCACGGTATATGCCCAGTAGTGGGATTGCTGGGTCATATGGTAGTTCTATTTGTAGTTTTTTAAGGAACCTCCATACTGTTCTCCACAGTGGCTGTATCAATTTACATTCCCACCAACAGTGCAAGAGGGTTCCCTTTTCTCCACACCCTCTCCAGCATTTATTGTTTCTAGATTTTTTGATGATGGCCATTCTGACTGGTGTGAGATGATATCTCATTGTAGTTTTGATTTGCATTTCTCTAATGATTAGTGATGTTGAGCATTCTTTCATGTGTTTGTTGGCACTCTGTATATCTTCTTTGGAGAAATGTCTATTTAGGTCTTCTGCCCATTTTTGGATTGGGTTGTTTGTTTTTTTGTTATTAAGCTGCATGAGCTGCTTATAAATTTTGGAGATTAATCCTTTGTCCGTTGCTTCATTTGCAAATATTTTCTCCCATTCTGAGGGTTGTCTTTTGGTCTTCTTTATGGTTTCCGTTGCTGCGCAAAAGCTTTTAAGTTTCATTAGGTCCCATTTGTTTACTTTTGTTTTTATTTCCATTTCTCTAGGAGGTGGGTCAAAAAGGACCTTGCTGTGATTTATGTCATAGAGTGTCCTGCCTATGTTTTCCTCTAAGAGTTTGGTAGTTTCTGGCTTTACATTTAGGTTTTTAATCCATTTTGAGCTTATTTTTGTGTATGGTGTTAGGGAGTGATCTAATCTCATACTTTTACATGTAGCTGTCCGGTTTTCCCAGCACCACTTATTGAAGAGGCTGTCCTTTCTCCACTGTACATTCCTGCCTCCTTTATCAAAGATAAGGTGACCATATGTGCGTGGGTTTATCTCTGGGCTTTCTATCCTGTTCCATTGATCTATCTTTCTGTTTTTGTGCCAGTACCATACTGTCTTGATTACTGTAGCTTTGTAGTATAGTCTGAAGTCAGGAAGCCTGTTTCCTCCAGCTCCGTTTTTCGTTCTCAAGATTGCTTTGGCTATTCGGGGTCTTTTGTGTTTCCATACAAATTGTGAAATTTTTTGTTCTAGTTCTGTGAAAAATGCCAGTGGTAGTTTGATAGGGATTGAATCTGTAGATTGCTTTGGGTAGTAGAGTCATTTTCACAATGTTGATTCTTCCAATCCAAGAACATGGTATATCTCTCCATCTACTTGTATCATCTTTAATTTCTTTCATCAGTGTCTTATAATTTTCGGCATACAGGTCTTTTGTCTCCTTAGGTAGGTTTATTCCTAGATATTTTATTCTTTTTGTTGCAGTGGTAAATGGGAGTGTTTTCTTGATTTCACTTTCAGATTTTTCATCCTTAGTATATAGGAATGCCAGAGATTTCTGTGCATTAGTTTTGTATCCTGCTACTTTACGAAATTCATTGATTAGCTCTAGTAGTTTTCTGGTAGCATCTTTAGGATTCTCTATGTATAGGATCATGTCATCTGCAAAGAGTGACAGCTTTACTTCTTCTTTTCCGATTTGGATTCCTTTTATTTCCTTTTCTTCTCTGATTGCTGTGGCTAAAACTTCCAAAACTATGTTGAATAAGAGTGGTGAGAGTGGGCAACCTTGTCTTGTTCCTGATCTTAGTGGAAATGCTTTCAGTTTTTCACCATTGAGGACGATGTTGGCTGTGGGTTTGTCATATATGGCCTTTATTATGTTGAGGAAAGTTCCCTCTATGCCTACTTTCTGCAGGGTTTCTATTATAAATGGGTGTTGAATTTTGTCAAAAGCTTTCTCTGCATCTGTTGAGATGATCATATGGTTTTTCTCCTTCAATTTGTTAATATGGTGTATCTAAATTACTACAGGTAATTATCTACAGGTAAATTATCTAAAATACTACAGGTAAAGCTAGGCTCTTATATATTTTACCTGTATTGGTATTATTATTATTATTTTTTGCGATAATAATAATTATCGCACCAGGGAAGCCCCTAGAAATTGGTATTATTGATGTGGATGGTGTGTTTCAAATAAATGATACCATACAGTATACATATATCTACCTACAACTTGATTTTTTCATTCACTAATGTCAAAGATAAACAAAGCCAGACATTAGTTAAAGCAGTGGAAGCAGATTTTATTCATTAACTCCTGACAGTGGGGTAAAGACCTCCATTCTGATTTGTGCAGCTTTTGAAGGGAGGATGAGGGAGTCAAAGAGGGAGCTCAAGTAGAGTCAGGGAAGTGAAAAATTACAAAAGGTAGTCTGTGTAAATGAGATTAGGGCAGCTCTGTCTGCTAGCTAGCAGTTATCAAAGTTAGGATTCTATCTTCTCACTAAGACTGGGAGGCCTTGGCTCTGTTCTTCCTGATAATTACATTTCAAAGGAATGACTTTCAGGTCCTTGAGAAAGACACTCCTGAGTTGTGGGAGATTTAGTAAATGCCCTACCAAAGGGAGGTCAGGGGCCTAGGGTCAGGTGTTAGCTAGAACAAACAGTAAATTCTTTTGATAGCTCTGAGCTTTTCCAGAATGGAGCTCACAAGGAGGCTAGGTTGGGGCCTTTAGGCTGCTAGAGGCCATCCTAGGGTTGGTCAAGTCTCTTAGTGCAGGGGTTTGGATGGAGTTGTTCCATGCTGAGAGTACTTTGCAGCTCTCACTAGTATGCTTTGGAGACTTGTTTTCATTTTAGAACATATAGATGAACCTATTCTTTTAATTGCTGCAGGATATACCATGGTATGAATATAACATGATTTATTTAGGATTTTTATTAAAAACAATCCTGCAGAGAACATCCTTGTACATGTGGTCTTATGAACTTATGCAAATATTTCTCAGTTGTCAGATCATAATGTGTTTATATTATATTTTAATATGGTTTGCTAATTGCCTTCTGAAGTGGCTCTGCCATCATTACTGTATGAGAGAATTTATTCCCCCAAATTCCTTAACATATGCTATTAAACTTTTTAACTTCTGCCAGTTGAATGGGTAAAAACAACTATGGTCTTTTACTTTCCATCTCCCTGATTACTTGTTGAGTTCTTTATATATTGGACGTTTATATTTTATTCTTTAAATTCTGTTTGTATTCTATATTTGTTTTTCTGTTGCATTGTTTTTCTTAGTTTGTAAGAATTATTTATAATTTAATTTTGATTATCTAAGTAATATGAATATATTTTTATAAATTTCATAATAATACAGTTAAGTTAAAGGTTCTTAACTGTCCCTGTCAATCTTAGTCTCCTTTCAGTAATAGCTGCTGTCATTAGTTTGGTGCCTGTCCTTCTATACCAAAGCTGTCCAATAGAAATATAATATAAATCATATATAAATATTAAAAAATTTTCTAGTAACCATGTTACAAAAGTAAAAAGAAGCAGGTGAAATTAATTTTAATTATACATTTTAATTAACTCAATATGTATATCATCTCAACATGTGATTAAAAGTTATTAATTATTATTATTCATATTAAGTCTTTGAAAGCTGGTGTATATTATACATTTACGGCATATCTCAATTTGGATGCTGTATTTTTATTTTGAATTCTTGATTAGTATTTAGATTTCATAATATTTATGAAATAAATAAGTTCTAAACATACATAAAAATTGTCCATTAGCTGAATTGAGTTTTAAAAAATTTCTGTTTATATTTGTATCTACATCAACAAAACTAGTTCATCTTTTTTAGAAGAATTGATATGACTTGGAAACAAAAGCATGTCAGTTTCAAAAAAAAATGTCTGTCCAAATTTACTAATTTACTAATTCTTGTGTCAACTCAGTATTATTAACATTGAATTCAAAAGAGCAATGTATAAATTTAAAAGCAGCTCTAAATTTATCAATATCAACAAAGTGTTTTTCAAATTCTTCTTGTAGTTTTTTCATGCAATTTACATAAAACTTAATTATAATTAAAATTTTCTGTCGATTCATGTTAGAGGGATATATACGGTTAGTTACTGAGTTGTATGCTTATGGAAATTTTTACATTAAACATATATTCTTCTACCTATCTAACCAGGTCACAAATATGCCTTTCTTTTCCTTGGATTTTCAAATTTAGCTCACTCATATACAGTGTGATATTGATGAGAAAACGTAAATCACATTGCCATTTTTTTTGTCTTTGATTATTGAATGTTTAGCAAGTATTCTTTTTGTTTTAAAAAAAATCTTGAGTTGGAGTTAACAGTACAATAATTATAAACAATAATAATTATAAATTTTATAGACAGTACAATAATTTATAAAACTCTCCATGACTCAACCAATGAGCACTGGCAAAGAACAAAAAAAATCATTAGTGTTCTTTTTTTTTTTTTTTTTTTGCGGTACGTGGGCCCCTCACCGCCGTGGCCTCTCCCGTTGCGGAGCACAGGCTCTGGACGCGCAGGCCCAGCGGCCACGGCTCACGGGCCCAGCCGCTCCATGGCATGCGGGATCCTCCCAGACCAGGGCACGAACCCGCGTCCCCTGCACCGGCAGGCGGACTCCCAACCACTGTGCCACCAGGGAAGCCCTATTTTTTTCTTTTTTAACCAGTTCCATAAACTGGTATTTGCATATGTATTCCAAATGGTTTTAACAACTATATTCTTGACATATTTTTAAAAAATTAATTTATTTTTTGTCTGTGTTGGGTCTTCGTTTCTGTGCGAGGGCTTTCTCTAGTTGCGGCAAGCGGGGGCCTCTCTTCATTGCAGTGTGCGGGCCTCTCATTGTTGCGGCCTCTCGTTGCGGAGCATGTGCAGGCTCAGTAGTTGTGGCTCACAGGCCTAGTTGCTCCGTGGCATGTGGGATCTTCCCAGACCAGGGCTCGAACCCGTGTCCCCTGCATCGGCAGGCAGATTCTCAACCACTGCGCCACCAGGGAAGCCCCTATTCTTGACACTTTTCATAGAGTCTGCTCTAGAAAGTTGAGCACAATATTTTCATAATGTGTGTGGAACAGAGTAATAAATGAAATATTAATTTCTTGTTTTAAAATTTCAATAAATCCAGATTTTTAAACTTAACCTAACAGAGCATCATCTATTGCAGTAGAACTATTATTTTTCCATGTCTAGCTAAAATTCTTTGACAGATATAGATTAAAAAATATCTGTGTTATGAGTTCAAATATCTATTTGGTCATGAATTGATAACATTCCTTTGTAAATTTTGAAGTCCTTTGAGATAAAATGTGACCCATGTGTTAATAGGGCAGTATCTCTTTTATTGTATAACTTTTATTATATAAATTTTATTGTATAACTCATTTAAATCTAAAGAGAAGTACTTGCAATTTAAAAAATATTGAATCAATTGATGTTTGATATGTTAGGTCTTGTATTCTACAGGCAATTATTGGCTGCTTAATTGAAGCTCTTTCGTTTTTAAAATATCGTTTAAAATCTTTTCCCCATAATTTTCTGACAAAATTTCCATAACTGAAATAGTATATATGTATTTTTACCATCTCTTTACTAACAATGGTTTTCTTTTTTTGTGTGTGCAAGAAACCAAACCATTTTATAGCTGGCCAAAGTTACAAGGTCAGACGTTGTTACATATTATTTAAAAATATTTCTGGATATTTAATTCTGATTTGAGGTGCCTAAACTTCATCAGTTCTTGTTTGTTGAGAGGAAACTGCTTGTCAGATTTACTATGTGTCTGTTGACAGTGTCTCTTAACGTTGTCTAGTTTATTTTCTTTACCTTTTTAAAATGCATTAAACAGCTTACTCCTGTTGTTCTGCTTTAGCAAATTGCATTTGGTATTCAGTATGAAATATGTAATATGCTTTAGTTCGGTCTCTCATTTTTTTCTTTATTATTCCAGTAAGAGTACTAGCTTCTGCATCTGCACTTGATTCTGCATCAGTAGTATACTTTTTTATATTAAAAAGTTTGCCCATTATTTTTTTTGCTAGAAAAATAATTTAATTATAATTAATGCAGAATAAGTAATTCAGATTAATAATCAATTACAGTTTATACAGGGTATCACTATAATTTGTGCTGTCTGCATAAAATATTCAAACAAATCCATTAAATGTTATATCAGTGCATAGAAAAAATTCATTCAAGCAGAATTTATGTACACTAACACAATGTACCTAGCATTTTCATGAAATGAGGTTTCCACAAAAGTAAATTTTCCAGATAACTAAAGCTTATTCAAGTGCTTTGTAAAATAGATTTCAGAAGTTAACAATAAACATTCTTCTTGTATGTATTATGTACTTATTAGACAGAATATTTGAATTAAATAATGAATTAATTAATTCTTTAAAAAAAAACAGAATCAATTTAAGATTGACTACACTGCTGATGTGATTATGTGTAATGTCAAGAAAAATTCTACCGGACAAGTTAAACAGGCAAGAAGACTTTATTCAAGACTACTGTGGACTTCCCTGGTGGCACAGTAGTTGAGAATCCGCCTGCCAATGCAGGGGACACGGGTTTGAGCCCTGGTCTGGGAAGATCCCACATGCCGTGGAGCAACTAAGCCCATGCGCCACAACTACTGAGCTTACACTCTAGAGCCCGTGAGCCACAACTACTGAAGTGCGTGTGCTCTAGGGCCCGTGTGCTGCACTACTGAGCCCATGTGCTGCAACTACTACTGAAGCCCATGCGCCTAGAGCCTGTGCTCTGCAACAAGAGAAACCACTGCAATGAGATGCCCATGCACCGCAACGAAGACCCAATGCAGCCCAAAATAAATAAATTAAAAGAGTCCGCCTGCCAGTGCAGGGTACATGGGTTCGATCGCTGCTCCAGGAAGATCCCACATGTTGTGGAGCAACTAAGCTTGTGCCCCACAACTCCTGAGCCTGTGCTCTAGAGCCTGCGAGCCACAGCTACTGAGGCTGCATGCCACAAATACTGAAGCCCGCATGCCTAGAGCCCGTGCTCCGCAACAAGAGAAGCCACCGCAATGAGAAGCCCACGCACCACAGCAAAGAGTAGCTCCTGCTCACTGCAACTAAAAAAAGCCCATGTGCAGCAACAAAGACCCAATGCAGCCAAAATAAATAAATAATTTATTTTTTAAAAAAAAAAAGACTGTTGCAACAGGGGAGAGAGACTGAACTCAACTGCTACTACAACAGGGATTTACAGCCAATAGGCAGGATAAGGGGGTTAGTGGGTGGAAAATTACTGAGAGGAACTTGGTTAGGTATTAAGGGTGGGAGTATGAAGAATTTGGTTAGGTATCAAGGGTAGGGGGATTCTCTATAAACTGGTTTAGTAGGATCCTTGCTAAAGTCCTAGTTGAGAAGAAGGCTCAGAGGAGCCTGACTAACGTTTGGTCCAGGAGGGAGTTCTTGTCCGTAATACTAGAAACAATAGTATCATTTGTGACAAAAGGGTTAAGTAAAATGTAATCCTACCCAAACAATAAAGTTGTGTTTAATGGAAAAATATGCTGCCTCAGGTAAAAAATTTTAATTAAAATTCAATAAAGTAAAAAGTTCAGTCCCATTAACCACATTTAAAATGCTCAATAGCTGGACTTCCCTGGTTGTCCAGTGGGGCCAAAAAAAGAAAAAAGAAAAATGCTCCATAGCTACCTGCAAGTCATGGCTCCTGTAATTAGGCAGAAGAGTTCCAGACCTTCTTGGAGTACATTTTCATACCTATGTATGGACCTGCATTCTATACCTACACATATATTTTCTGTACCTACAGAAATATTTAGCTTTGGGTGTTTTGGGTAAGCATAATGGGATTATATTGTATGTATTTTTGTTTTACTTGCTTTTTTCACTTACCATATATTTTGGAGCTTGTTCTATGTCAATACACAGAAATCTACCTTTTGCATTTTAGTGCTGCCCAGAGTAGACCATAGTATGGATATACTTTAGTGACTTTAACTTGTCCCCAACTGATGTGCTCTTAGATTGCTTCCAATACTATGCAACTACTAAGAAGGCTCTGCTGCTCCTTGTGTGTTTGAGTATTTTTCAAGGTAGATTCTGAGAAGTAAAATTACTGCAATTTTAGAAGTTTTTACACATGTAAACTATTAATATGTACTCTGAGACTGCCATCACAAATGCCATTTTACACTCTCATGAACGGTACAGAAGAGTACTCTGCCCTGCACCCTTATCCTCTCCTGACATTTTCAGTCTTTAAGAATTTTGCCAGTCTTATGGATGAAAATCATTTTTCGTATACATTTCCTTGATAGTGAGATTGAACGTTTTTTCACATTTCCTCATGGATGTCTTATGGATGAAAATCGTTTCTGGTATACATTTCCTTGATAGTGAGATTGAACGTTTTTTCACATTTCCATTAGCACATCATTTCTTAACACAATGCCTGTATTTCTTCCAAAAATAATAATATTGTTTAAAGACAGTGTATATCCTGTGTTCTTGCTTTCCTTTGAGTAACTGTGGTCAGGTTGTTGGAGCAGGTCAATTTTCAGTTTGCATCTCTAGGGGCAAGAATCATTTGCATTACTATTTTCTACAATTTTACTCAGCAATAAAACTGCTCAAAGACGATGAAAGGCTAGGACTACTAAAAATCAGATTACCCAGAAGAGTATGCCAGAAAACACCTAGCATCCTATAGTGTACCCAGCAATCTTTCACTTTTTTTCCTGACAAATAACACATTTCCTGACAACACATTCTAGCACATTGTCTGGTTCAAAGTGAGAACTTAACAAATTTAATTTAATTCTCTTCTATTGAAAGAATGAAAAACAAAGTAATTGAAAATTGATGGCATTTCTGTAGAGCTATAGTTCTCTGGATAGGGGCTGTATCTAGATTTACCTTTGTTTTCTTTGGGCCTTTCTCAGTGCTTGGGAACATTTTTACAGGTGTTCAGTAATTGATTGAATGGAACTGTGTTCAAGTATGTTCTAATTCATTCTCCTATCTGGAGAAACATGTATATCAGGAGAAAATAGGCTTATTTGTTTACATTGTTATTTATCATGTTTCAGACAGAGATTAGAAAATATATCCTAAACACACAAATTGGTGGCCTTGCAAATGACTAGACTAGCTGTTTCCTTTCATAGTCCAAATTGTGTGAAAATGGCTAAATAAAGATCGTACTCTATAATAATAGCAAATGCGATTTTGTTGTGTGCAGTCTTAAGGTGTTATTATGCTGTTCTTACTGTGAATGGTGTTTTTTACACATGCTAAAGCAGGCTAGCATATTCATGTACGTTACAGCTGGAGTAATGCATTGCTTTAAAAACATAATTTTTATCTGCTTTCTAGATTTAGTGTTCAACAAAAATTTCTTCTTAAGTAACTGAAAAAAAAAAACAAACCACGGTGTTTACTGTAGACTGTAAAATGAAGGAGAAGCTTAGCTTTACCGTGGAGTCTGAGCTGGGTGTAACCTAACTAGCTAGAGGATATGCAATTCCTGATTGACAGCAGGACCAGCATTATGCAGATTTTGTAAGAGAGAACAGCAGCTCAGAAACAGTGATTAGGGGCTCTGTTAGGAATCACTACATTCACCACTCATATCTTTAGTTTTTCATTTTTCTGTCTACTGGATTTGTAAACAAATAGTACAAAACAGTTCCTCTTTTGTTTTTATTAAAGTGATACTGCAGTGCATTTTCAGTCTATCAGCTAGGCAAACGTGTTGGAATTCGATATTCTCCCTAAATTAGCTAATTTTTAGCTGTGTTCCATGCTTATCTCTAGACCTTTGTGTATTAAATCCTACCTCGAGCTGTTCTCTTTATACACAAGTGTGTTTTGCTTGTGCCTTCCTGTCTTCTTCAGTGAGAAGCTTTATGTAGGTCAGGCTTGGCTTAAGCAGATTTCCTGAACCTGCGTCAGCTTAAGCTGGAGGAATTTTAATAAACCCTCCCCTGTAGGCGTGGGCCTAAATGAGGCTAGCCTAGTTAAGCCTGATCTTTTTCTGTTTGTGAAAAGAGCTGAGCAGAGCTGAAGGCTGCATGGTGGTTTCAGAAACTGCCTACTTAATTTGAAAAGAACAATGGTAGGAAAAGCTAGATCTTCCAATTTTACCTTATCTGAAAAGCTTGATTTGTTAAAGCTTGTGAAGCCATATGTTAAAATTCTGGAAGAACACACTAACAAACATTCAGTAATAGTGGAAAAGAATAGATGTTGGGATATCATAGCAGTTAACTATAATGCAAGTGGAGTAGACCGCCCTCCTCGAACAGCGCAGGGCCTACGCACTCTTTACAAAAGGCTCAAAGAATATGCCAAACAGGAGCTATTGCAGCAAAAAGAGACCCAATCAGATTTTAAAAGCAATATTTCTGAGCCAACCAAGAAAGTTATGGAGATGATTCCCCAGATTTCCAGTTTTTGCCTGATAAGAGACAGGAACCACATACAAAGGTAAGCTTTATTTTATTTTGTTGTGAAAATTATGGCGCCTCCTATCTATTGGGCTCTGGCTTAGTTGTGATAAAGATATGCATAGTAAGCATCCCCACTACGGGAGCAGTGAATAGTGTCTTTGTTTTGTATTCTTAAAAAAGAAAAGTGAGGCTATAAGGAATTTTTCTGCTGCACTGGATTTAAGCCACTTTTTATTGTCTTCCCCTCCCCCTTCCCTCCTTCTGTAGTTTCTGAAAGGTAAAGGTTAGGGAGGAATAAATGGGATGTAATTTGTGACATTACCTCATAAACTTTTAAAGCTTTAAAATTAAATTGTTTAATTAGCTTCTGAGAGATACCTTTTTCTTATTTCATTTAAGATTACATTTCATTAGAATTTTCAATTTTGTATAAAGTTAGCAGTTTCAGGAAAAATGGAACCCTTGCTTTTTTTTATGAATTATCAGTGTCTACACTTACTGAATATTAATTGAGCTAAAAACCTAAAATGAACAATTAAGTAAACTTGTTAATGGCATCATTGTATATATTAAAGTTTAAAGTATTTTTAAATGTACAGTTTAAAGTATTTTTCTAACTTAACATTCAAAATAAAAAAGACAACACAAGAAAAGGAGTTAATGCCTAATTAGGGATTCAGATTACTTAATAAAACTAAAAACTTTTGTTGTTTTTACACAATAATGGTCTAGTTTCACTTTGATTTGGGGTCATACAGGAAAGGGTAAGCTCTCCCATACTATTCTGCAAGGGTATCAAATTATGAATTTTAATATATCAATAAGAGCAGCTGGATTAGAAACAGTTTTTTTGGTTGAATTTGTGCTCTACATAAGTACTTGCCTGGAAATCTTCAAAAACTATTATCCTGCTGCTGATTCAGATTTTAACCTCTGGCAAAAGATAAAAATGGCAGCTGCAGGCTTCTTCTGAATCATTTAAGGTAATTTAAGCAAACTGTAAACTCCTTGTTAGTTGAGGAACCTTCAAACAAAACTTTACAAGGTACTTTCCTATTGATGGAAGAGTCATTATATAAGCAAAATTATTAATTACCTATGAAATCCCTTTGAAGTTAGGGAAGAAATGGAAAAACCTTTTTAGCCAAACATATTTGTTATTTTGATAATTTACTAGGATAATATTTTTGAGCCCAGCTTCTTACCATATACTTCTTATTTCTAGTTGATAGCATAGTAAAAAAATAGCACCAGTGGGAATCCAAGATGTGGATACACAGTATATTAATTCATGGGGTCGCTGCTTAAACTGTTCACTGTGATGACAGATGATTAAATCCTAGTATGCTGAATGTCCAAAAAAAAAAAAACTCCACAGTAGGACTGTTTTATACTCATTAAAATTTTTTCCCTCTTTGAATCATAAAGAACAGTGGCTTTGCATTATAGGTATAAAACTACCTTTGGGGTATAGGTTTTTATAATTTGAAAACTACACATAGAAACTGTAGTTTTATCAAGTTGTGTATTTTAAAAATACACTGATATAGAAGAAAAATAATATATAAGATACAAAGATATATTTACATTTTGACCGCTTGTGTGTGTGTGTATGTGTATGTATGGTATATATACATGTACATACATAGAATATATATACCTACACAGTCAATCTTTGGGACACCAACATTTCTCTGATTAAATGCATTGATTTACACATTTCTATACCTACTGTTTAAACAATCAGTTTTTCAGATTTTAAAGGTAAGAATATCAGAAATATGCCAATTAAATACTTATTTTTGTTAGTGTGTCTGCTCTGCCACTTTCTCTATACTAGCATTTTAATTTATAATATATTTATGTACTTAATATACTTATATTTGTTTGATATCATCTTGAATCTTAATTATCTCAGAAGTTTATAATTCACTATCTTAATTATACTTCTATATAAATATGACAGTTAATCTCATCAAACTCTCTATACTTAATAAGGAAAATATTACTGCTTATATAATTTAACGTATTTAAGTATATACAGGTATTTTGTAAGGCTATTTATTTCTACAACTGACATTGATTTATGTCTTTATATTTACCTCTCTTTAACATCAGATTATATTTTGTGTTTTTATAACCAATTTTATCCTCAGAGTTCATATTCATACATTTTAGAAGTTCTTTTCTGTTTTATCATTTTTTTGTGACCTCTAAATCATTTTTAGACTTTGTTATGCCTTATTTGTAATGTTTTAACTAAAGTGGAATGGAATATTCCAGATATAAGGCGTATTTTTAATTTGCATGGGAGGATATTGTCTATGTTTAATTGTGAGTCTTATAGTCTATTATACATACTAATTTGGAAAAGTAATTATGTGGATTTAAAAAATTTAATTTATATCTGTTGTTTTAACTTTTTCCCAATCTAGGATTTAGAGATGTTAATAAAAGCAAATCTTACTAATTTGAATTACATTTATATTCCATTGTTTTGCTTTTGAAAATCATAAAATGACAAAAAAAGACAAGAATGAAAATGAAGGAATTTATATAATCTACAAATAGGTTTTTTATAACATACTAAATATCTTACTATTTCATTTGTGCCTGTTAGACAAATATCTGATATTTCTGGCAGTTTAATGTTATTAGTAAGTGACATATGGGGAGTTTAAATTCTTTTCCTTATGTTCTACTTAAACTTGTTCCAGCATTTTAATCATCCGTGTAGAATGTATTCTAACCTATATTACTTATTTATAATTTATAAAATGTTATTTAAATAATGTGAAGTGTAGCATTTCCATTAATGTTCCAATAATCTCTTTCACCTCGATAACTTTTATTTTTAAGTTAAGCAGAAACATCAATTAAAAAAAAAAAACCCTCAAGAAACATTATGTATTCTTAATTCACAACTTCATGTTATACATGAAATTATTTAAAAACCAACAGAATTTTCAGGAACATTGTGTTTATGTCATAACAAATATTGTAATGTCAAAGTTTAAATTATGCTAAAACTGAAGTTGCCTCTAATAGGAATGCATATTTTATGGAAATTTCATGTAAATTTAATAAATTTTCAATATATCATATATAGGCCATTAAAAAACATTGCATTGAAAAAACCCATTTCATGTATTCAATCATTCAACATATGATGAGTACCTGTGAGGTTCCAAGTAGAGTATTATACTGGGTACTGATGATCCAGTGGTAGATCTAAACCCTTGCCCTTGTACACTTCACCTGACCACTGGTTAAAAGACTTAAAGATCACCTGAGTCATGTAGTTTAGGATAGGTAAAGGGGAAACACCATTGCATCTGAAATTGGATAGTTAGGAGAACCCCCTGATAGTTGGGCATACCCAAAATCATACACAATCTTGTTTTTCCTCTGTGTGTGTGTGTGTGAGTGTGACTATTGAGAAATCAATACGTCTCAGAGATTGCCTTCCATTGTCCTGCTGGAAGTCATAGACCCAGGTGATTTTTAGATCAGGACAGGAGAGGAGAAGCAGGAGGTCTAGGACTAAGGTATCGGGATAGCAAGGCCCAGAATGAATTAAATGACATTTTACACCATTTAAGAACCTCAGGCTTATAGGGACAATTGGTATCTCTTTGAGAGTATCAAAAATGCCTTTTCTTTTGTATTTACCTCGATAGCCTTGTGTAGTATTTGTAAGTTCCTGTTCTTTTAAGAGGCCAATTTTAAAGTTAAGGATGGAGAGAGACATATGTATGTGTGTGTGTATATATATATATATATATATATATATATATATATATATATAAAATTAAAATCCCAACCATAGTCACTTTAATTTATTATTGCAAGGGTTAAAAATATTTTTTGTTTCATAATTTTCTTTATAGCTTGATAATTTAATGTATATTAAATATGAAATTATGCTTTAAAATGCTCTTATATTCATTTGATTTACATTTTATAATGCTTTTTTGTGTGCTGTAGTGCAAACTTGGATGAGGAAGCACAGGCTGGTACAAGTTCACTACAGGTAATGTTGGACCACCATCCAGTTGCTATTACAGTGGAGGTGAAGCAAGAAGAAGACATTAAGCCCCCTCCTCCACTGGTTTTAAATTCTCAACAGAGTGATACTTTAGAGCAAAGAGAAGAACATGAATTAGTACATGTTATGGAAAGATCTTTGTCACCGTCACTTTCCTCTGTTGATATGAGAATGACATCGTCTCCATCTTCTATCCCAAGGAGAGATGATTTTTTTCGGCATGAAAGTGGAGAAAATTTTAGGTCACAGTTAGGGTATGATCCTCAGATTCTGCAAATGCTGAAAGAGGAGCATCAGATAATTTTAGAAAATCAAAAAAATTTTGGATTATATGTTCAGGAGAAGAGGGATGGATTGAAAAGAAGGCAGCAGCTAGAGGAAGAGCTGCTAAGAGCAAAAATTGAAGTGGAGAAGCTGAAAGCAATTCGCTTACGGCATGATCTATCTGAATATAATAGTCTCTAAGATTTTTTTTGCAGTCTTGCAATTTGATAATTTTAATTTTGGCCAAATTACTTTCATTTGGGAATATCCTGAAGCAGAGTACATATTCTTTTTTTTTTTGTGGCCACGCCACACGGCATGTTATGATCTTAGTTCCCTGACCAGGGATCGAACCCACACCCCCTGCAGTGGAAGCACAGAGTCTTAACCACTGGACCACCGGGGAAATCCCAGAGTACATATTCTTAAAAAATATTGTTAATCTCTATTATGAAAAAGGCTTTTTTGACAGGATTTTCTAATTATTTAATTATCCTTTGATATATATTAAAACGCTGATTGGTATGGTTATAAATTTTTTTGTCTTCCTCTAATTTTTTTCCTAAGATGTTTTAATTGTTGGCCTTACAAAAGATGTTTTATTTTGGTTATTAACATATATATAAATAACATATATAAATACATAAGTATTCTTTCAAAGTTCTGAATCTTCAGCATTTTTAATTAGCACTTTGAAAGCTGTATGTAGTTCAAAGTTTTTAAGTCAATCTAATTTAGAAGCAATACTAGCCTAATAGAAGCTTGTCTGTATGACATTGATTTTTATGCTTTCATTCTTTGATGGAGTAAGTCCTAGGATTTTAGGGATGGAAGGTATTTGGAGAACACTTTTTCCCACCTCAGTTTAGAGGTAATGAAACCGAGGTCCAGGGAGAGCTCAATGATTTACTTGATGTAACAAAGCTCTTTATGGCAGAGCAATGACCAGCACTCAGTTTTTGTTTCTCTGTAATTTTTTTCCCCCTGCCATTCCACAGAAGTAAAAATCCACAAAAATATCCTACATGTTAAAAAATTAGAAACATTTATTTCATTAAAATTGCTTTTAAAAATTGGTGGGTTATGAAATCAGGGGAATTGTGTCAATTACCCCCTTCCTCTTCCTCCTTTTTTTGTCCAGCAAAATAAGATATTCTGTTGGAGCTGTTATATATTTTGACTACAAGATTTAATACGTCAGTTCATTTGCAATGTCTTAGTCTGAAAAAGATTTCTTTCACAGTAAAATCACAGTAAAAACTTTAATGAACAAAATTAAAATTTTATTTAGAATAAAAATAGCAAAAATTATATGTTTATAATTTATGATATCTATAGTCTTTTATGTTTTTGTAAATACTGCTATTTTAGTATTTGTGGAAATAAAACCTTGATTCTTAAAGCACACATAGACATTTATGTTAAATCTTTAATATGTTTATTACTTAAGGATTTCTATTTTTGCTGGGACTGTGTTGAGGAAGGATATTCAAGCCAAGCTTTAGAATGGGGTAGGTAGGATTTCAGCCGTATTGGGGAGAAAGGATGTTTATGCCAGAGTGAGCAGCATGAAAAAGGCATAGAGAATGAGAAAAAGTGGGTCAGAGTGTATAAGCACAAATACAGTGCTAAGCCAGGTGATTTTTAAGTGATTTTAAGTGAGCATAGGGCCAGTTAGGGCTGTGATAATCTGGACAAGGACATATACCTTGACTAACTGGTGTAGCTACCCTTGAGCTCCAGCAGAATTTTTACATGCAGAAATGAGCCAGAAATCTGCATTTTTATGAGAAATTTTTATTTGTAAAACATTTGCAAATAATTAAAATTATTTAAAATAATAAATAGACGAAACATGTGAATGGGCCTCATTCAGCCAGTGGGCTTTCGGCTCATGGCCTGTGGTGTAGAGCAGTGGTTCACCAAGAGTAGACCCTGACCAGCAGCATCAGCATCTCTTGAGAACTTGTGAGATATGTAAATCCATTCCTTTCGGATCAGCAACTTGAGGGGTAGAGTTCAGCAATCTGTTTTAATAAGTTCTCTAGAGATTCTGATGCAAGCTAAAAAACCACTCAAAGAACCACTGGAATAGAGTATTTTGAAACCTAACATGGTGCCTAAATCATATTAGATTTTCAGAAATTTTTGTTGAAGAGTGGGTGAAGGTAAATTGAGGGATATCAATTTGGAAGTTGGAAGCTGGTTGGTGCCACATTATGGATTACATTAAATGCTGTTTTTAAGGAATCGAAAGTGAATATATAATGGCAAGCCATGGAAGGCTTTTGACTAGGGACATATGACTAGAGCTCTGACTTAATGTCATAATAGCAGCATTTCAGGGTGGGCATTGTAGTGAGGGGAAATTAAATCTGAAATTTAGGTTATGGCTATAGGAATAGAAAGAATAAAAATAAAACGGACTCTTACAGTACTGTTTTAGCTTGTTGACTGCTTAATTTCATTGGTGTTTTGTATCTGCTGTTAGAGTTAAGTATTTTATTATAAAAATGCCTTGAATGTATGATATATCCTTTTGACAATTTCATCTTTAATCTGTGCTTTGACTTTCCTTTCAGTCTAATGAATCTTATAATTCTTATTTGAGGTAATGTTTTTACAATATTATTCCAGTAAATCTTTAAGGTAGTAAGCTTTAACTTTTTGAAATGATTGAAAGCAAATTACCATACAAAATGTAATTCATGTTATAATCTTAGCATGGTACTACTCAGAATTGTTAATGAATGTTCAATTTGAATGCTGACTTTGTACAGCTAAATCGGTTTTCCAGGTGTGTTCTGTGGAACATTAATTCTGTGAAATGTTTTTAGCCAAGTTATGTGTTCAAAAAAGTGCAATATACATCTTTTTTGGTGGTTAGATTCTAATATAAGTGTGGAAGCTAAAAATGTATACTATATAAAATTGCCCTTGAAAATTTTTTTGCTGCCCAGAAAATAGTGTAAACATAGTCTGCTACAGTCTATTTTTCTCCAGCAGTGTTCAAGATTGTTGTTTCGTTGCTTATGTCGTGTGACAGACTTGTTAGCATGTAGGGACTGAGTAGAATAAAAACCTTATTTTACATATTTTTAAACAACAGAATTACACTCATTGCAGTGAGTTTACTGCAGCAGTTTTTCTGAGTCAATCTTGTTTAATTTTAATCTGCAAAAATTAAAGTGAATGTGGTTCTGCTCCATTTTCATTGCTCCATCTCCCCACCTATGCAATTATAATTAGCATAGTATAGTTTATGGGAATTTCTGTGTAAAGACGACTTGTTTGATGACTGAACTCTTTTTAGAAGCTGTTTATTATTATCTTGCAGAGTATCTTAGGGAAATTATGAGCTAAAGCTTTTTTCTTTTTCTTTCTATATTGAGACTTTTTTGAGTTTTTGACTACTTACCAACTTACATTAGCAGTTTTTGCTGAGGACAAGTTTCACTAAGGGGAATATAAGGGCAAATTCTATTAGTACCAATGGAATACAATTGAAGCCACCAGACATCCTACTATAGAGAACTGTTTGGGGCTGTGAGTTTACTTACGAAATGTAATGCTGGAAAAACATAGGAAAGAGTGTTTTTATTTAAAATGTAGACTTGGTTCTGTAGAAATACTATTTCATCCAATATATTAGAAATTTAGATAGTGCCTAGTTATTCTTGCCACCTTCTTGTCTTTTCTTATCCATTTGAACTTAAATGGATGTTTGTTTTTTACAAGTTATGATTTTATAAACCTAGGTATGATTTATAGTGGCATTCTGAAAAAGTTAATGAAGCTCTTTCATTTCTAACAAATGCCAGATTTCTTAAAATATTCAAATTAAATATTTTCCTTTTTTGTATAATGCGACATCAACTTGGTGTTATTTTATTTTTGAAAGATTCACTCTACCCTATTGCCTCTTTACTTACATGAAAATGTTTGAAATATGAATTATTTTCCATGTGCCTTCTTTTAGAATAATGTCAAGTTTTAAATAGATATGTTTAAATAATTAAGTGTGGTAAATTGTAATTAATATATACTGTAGATGATAGTGGTTAAATGCGTTGTTAATACATGTTCTTTTAAATACATGGTAATACATTGTACTGATTTGTGTACTCTGTGTGTGTGCCATGAAACAAAGAATTCAGTACTATAGAGGTAAATTTTTTTGATGAGGCATAATTGAAATATATTTCTTTAGGTGATATAATAGATGCCAAATGTACCATGTCTAAATTTCATAATATATTTATTTTTTTCAAATGTTAAGATTCACAAATTCTCAAAATCAATTAAATATTTGATGGTGACTTTGATTGTAAATAGTTAAAAATAATTAGATGAAATATGGTTGCAGTACTTAACAAATACAAAAGAGTAAATTCTTAAAATATGCAACCTAATTAAACATTAGCAGTCATGCTAGATCTTGTATATAATTTTGAGAAATTGGTTCCTTATTTTTAATGTATCTTCTTAAAGTTGTTTCATTAAAAGTAGCAGTTATAATGTCAATTTATATAATTTATTTTTAGTTTTCAATTCCTTTGTAAATAGTAGAAAGCAAAGTAAATAAATAAATAAAAATACCACCCAAGTTAGCCCAAACAATTTAAACTAAAATGGATGTATCATTAGACTTACACTTTGTTAGTAGATCTTTCATGAGTGTGAATTCACCTCTGTTACAAAGATTAAGAAATCCTTCAAATGTATAGAAACGAAAAAATTTATAGTAAACATTCATATGCCTACCACCTACATTCTACAATTAATGTTTTGCTGTATTTGCTTTATCACATGTTTATCTGTCTATCCATCCATACATTTTTTATTTTTTAAGAAAACTTATTTTAAAACAAGTTGCAGAATTAGAATACTTTACCCGTAAACACTTCAGCATGAGTATTATGAACTGGAGTTCAATATTTATTTGTGCGTGTATGATTTTTTAGGTAAGATTTACAAACAGTGAAATGCACAAATCTTAAATGCACCATTTGATGAGTTTTGACAAATGACTACACCTGTGTAGCTTAAACCCCCATCAAGATTTTAAAAGTTATCACCCCAGAAAGTTCTCTCCTGCCCCTTCCTAACCAATACCCTGGTACCTCAGGCAACCACTGTTTTTAAAAAAACACTAATTTCTAAAAAAACCGGATAAGTTTTGCTTGTTCTATGACACAGTATAATTGAGATCATATATAGTATAGATCCTTTGTTTCTGTTTTTTTCACCCGTCTTAATGTTTTTAATATTCATCCATCCTCTAATCAGTAGTTCATTGTTTTTTGTGGCTGAGTAGTATCCATTTTATAAATATACCACAGTTTGTTTATCCATTATCTTTTGACGGACTTCTGGGCTATTTCCGGATTTTGGCTGTTATGTATATTATTGTATAAATGTGTTATGGACTTAATGCTGGATTAAGGAAGATATATGTTTAACTTTTTAAGAAACTGCCAGACCTTTTCTCAAAGTGATTGTACCATTTTACACTTCCCTCCATAGTGTATGGATTACTATTTTTTTAAATAAAGCTTTGCGTGTTCATTGATTGGAATGTCAGAATTGAAATTGATGAATAACTTTTTTGGATATTTAAATGAATTTAAAATGCTGGGCAGATAGTTTAGATATCTGGGAATATTATAGTTTTACTGATTTTTTTTCTATTTTAGCACTTATTGCCACTTATTGCATATATGCTTTGACATGAAGTACTGAGAAATATGATAAAATGTATATATAGTCCCTGCCATGCTCATGAAGTATCATTCTGAAAATGATCTTTAATGCAAAGAAATAACTTCTAGGTTTATTTTGTACGTAATGATACTTGTACTTAGTTGACCTTCATTCTGTTTTGTTAAAGAAAACTGGATGATTAGCAGTTTGAAGTAATTTGTATATTAATGTTTGTATATTTTTTAGTGTAATAAAAACTATATGTTTTAAATCTTATATTTATATTGCAGTTATATGTTAATGCATATTAAAAGTTCTGGTAGCTTTTGGTAATTTTGAAACTCAAAAAATACAGTCTGCAAGAGTATTTACATTTTTTATTGAATTTGATGATATATGAGATTTTAAATTTTATTTGCTCCGTTGAAAACAGTGTGTGTATTTAGAATTGTTAAAAAAAAAAAGAATATTAAAGGCTTGGGTTTATGGAATGTATAATTAAACCATGCAACCCTAGAGTTACTATGCTTAGGACTCATTCATTAAGATGATAATGTCCGGGCTTCCCTGGTGGCACAGTGGTTGAGGGTCCGCCTGCCGATGCGGGGGACATGGGTTCGTGCCCCGGTTCGGGAGGATCCCACATGCTGCGGAGCGGCTGAGCCCATGAGCCATGGCCGCTGAGCCTGCCTGTCTGGAGCCTGTGCTCCACAACGGGAGAGGCCACAGCAGTGAGAGGCCTGTGTACCGCAAAAAAAAAAAAAAAGATGATAATGTCCACTATTAATATTAAAATGACAGTGTCTCCCCCTTCCTCTTTTATCAAAGCATGGTTTTAAGCACTCTTACCTTGTGAATCTTGCTGTAGGCATTCAAGCCTCTTGTTTATGAAGACCATTTTTGGTGTTTATTTGGGAAGTAAATTACAGGGTCAAGGGGGAAATAGATCAGAACCAAGTTCAGAAACAAAAATTACAGGTAGAGTGGAATTGTTAGTGGTGGTTAGTCTGGGATATAGCAAATTAGTCATTATTTTATACATTACAAATAGTCTAGATGAAGGCAGTTATGTTCCATATATGTTTAATTCCCAGTTATCTTCATTCTACTTTTTTGCAGTCATTCACCCTCTCCCTTCCCTGCCCTATAGCCTACATTTAAAATGGGGCTAAATGGGAAGGGACTAGTGCAAGATGATGATGATAATGGTAGTTAACATTTAGAGAGCACTTACTGCATGGCAAGTACTGTTCTAAGTATCATATATATTAGCTAATTAGATGAAATATGGTTGCAGCAAGTCTGTGAGGTAGGTATTAGTATTACATTCATTTGGCAATTCATAAACTGGCAGAGGGGTGAGTAACTTGTCCAGGGTCACATAGCTAGTAAGGGACAGACTCAAGATTCATACTCAACCAGTCTTGGCTTCCGAGTTCATGCTTTTATCTTTCTTCTGTTCTGCAAAAGAAAGGATATATCTAATTCTGAGAATCTTATGGTATTTCAAAGTGATTATAAGAAATTCTGGATTCTTAGAATTTAACTACTGTCTTTTGTTCTAGTCAGCTTTTTTTTTTCTTTTGCAGGGGAAAGTTTGGACATAACAGCATAACAGTCAGCTCCTGAGAATATAACAGGATATTTGACTCTAGGAATGTTTTTCCCAGCCATTTTTGATGAAGACACGATTTTTATCCCCTCTTTAACAGCAATCCTGAGGAATTTCACTTTTCTGTTAGATAACCAAGTAAAAAATGGGAACAAATTTGAAAAACGCAGAAAGATATTGTCAGTCTTTTTTTTTTTTTGCCGTACGCGGGCCTCTCACTGTTGGGGCCTCTCCCGTTGCGGAGCACAGGCTCCGGATGCGCAGGCTCAGCGGCCATGGCTCACGGGCCCAGCCGCTCCGCAGCATGTGGGATCTTCCCGGACCGGGGCACGAACCCGTGTCCCCTGCATCGGCAAGGTGGACTCTCAACCACTGCGCCACCAGGGAAGCCCTGTCAGTCTTTTATTTAGTGTACAGAGACTGCTACTGGTAGAAATAGTGTAAAAAGAAAACTAATTGAAATTGTCCAAAATGCACATCACAGATTTTTTTAGAATTAAAAAACTGATCAAAGCATCCCATCTTTTTCGTTAATGCTAAAACCCTCAAAACTTTATCTGCAAAAATCAAGGTTCGTGAAACAACAAAACTAACACATGACAACTAACTTACCTAAAAACTGGTAACTTTTTTTTGACTAAAAACTAATGGAGTAATACAGTCTTCATAATATTTAGGCAAAATATGATTTAGCAAAACTGTATTTGGTAGAAATTATAGTTATAAAAGAAAATTCATGTTGGCAAAAGCTATAATCAGGAAAATACTATATATAAAGAAGTGACCGATGAATCAAATCTTTGTAATAACATTTACTTGGAAAATAATCCTGAATGTACAGTATGTACAATAATGCAGCTGGGTTCAAAGTTAATTTCTCAGGCTACTTTCTCAATGAAGATTAATTTTAAAATTAATTAAAAAAATTAATTTTTTACCATCTTTATTGGAGTATAATTGCTTTACAATGTTGTGTTAGTTTCTGCTGTATAACAAAGTGAATCAGCTATATGCATACATATATCCCCATATCCCCTTCCCTCTTGCATCTCCCTCCCACCCTCACTATCTCACCCCTCTAGATGGTCACAAAGCACCGAGCTGATCTCCCTGTGCTATGCAGCTGCTTCCCACTAGCTAGCTATTTTTTTTTTTTTTTAGCTAGCTATTTTACATTTGGTAGTGTGTGTGTCAGTGCTACTCTCTCACTTCATCCCAGCTTACCCTTCCCCCTCCCCATGTCCTCAAGTCCATTTTCTACGTCTGCATCTTTATTCCTGTCCTGCCCCTAGGTTCATCAGAACCACTTTTATTTTTTAGATTCCATATGTATGTGTTAGCATATAGTATTTGTTTTTCTCTTTCTGACTTACTTCAATCTGTATGACAGACTCTCGGTCCATCCACCTCACTACAAATAACTCAATTTCTTTTTATGGCTGAGTAATATTCCATTATATATATGTGCCATGTCTTCTTCATCCATTCATCTGTCAGTGGACACTTAGGTTGCTTCCATGTCCTGGCTATCGTAAATAGAGCTGCAGTAAATATTCTGATACATGACTCTTTTTGAATTATGGTTTTCTCAGGATATATGCCCAGTAGTGGGATTGCTGGATCGTATGGTAGTTCTATTTTTAGTTTCTTAAGGAACCTCCATACTGTTCTCCATAGTGGCTGTATCAATTTACATTCCCACCAACAGTGCAAGAGGGTTCCCTTTTCTCCACACCATCTCCAGCATTTATTGTTTGTAGATTTTTTGATGCTGGCCATTCTGACCGGTGTGAGTTTTGATTTGTAATTTTGATTTGCATTTCTCTAATGAGGTAATTCTGCTTTCATTTAATATTTTTATAATCATGAAGGAAAAATGTGCCTAGAATCAAAATGGCAGTTTTGAAAACTACCTGTTGTTATGGGAATATGGTGATGACCAAGATCAAAAGAGACCCTCCTCTCAACACTTTATAGTTTAGTGGGGAAGGTTTACATTAAATCATTTGTCACATAATTAATTGCTGAGTTAATGCTGAGATAATAACGCAACTTGACGTAGTTTGGCAGTCAGGGAAACTTAAACTATGGAAAGCTGAGTAGAAGTTAATTTAGATCAGTGTGTTGGAGGAAGAGAGGTAGAAGGCCCTTTGGCTGGAAGTAGTGTTTTCTTCAATACCTTTAAGACAAATGCATGATCAGATTTACATTTAAAAATAGATATAGTAAGTATGGAAAATGGCTTTAGGGAGTAGAGGTGGCAAGAGAAGACTTCAACAGAACTGTTTGGAAGACCCAACAATAATGGTACAGTAGTCCAGACCAGAGATGATGACTTGGAAAGAGTAGAGATAATGCAGAAGGCAAACAGTACACAGCTTTGAGAACCATGGAGGGGATAGAATCATCTGGGTTTTGTGGTTGATTGGCTCTGGAACTGAGAAAATGAAGAATGTTGTGGATGATTTCCAATTTTTGGCTTGAATAAGGGTGGTAGTACTTTCACTGAGAAATGGGAAAACTGAAGGAGGAGCAGTTTTTGGAGAGAAGAGAGGTGGATCTGGTGAGTTGGAGATGTTTATGAGACATTCATGTGGATCCAATGGATATACTGGTATACTTACAGATCTAGAATCATGATCTGGCCTAGAGAAAAAATTTTAAGTTAGTACAGGGAAGGTATTGAACCCATGGGAGTAGATGAGCTAATTTTAAGGAGAAGTGGTGCACAGTGAGGGGAGGAGGGCCTAGAACTCAGGAAGAACTCCAATAAACAAAGGTTAGACAAAAAAGTAAGAACTGGCAAAGATGTTTAAGACACAGCAACCAAAGGAGGAGGAAAATTTGAAGTGTGTTAGAAGCTATAAAAATGGAGTTCAATATTTCAAGGTAGAAGTGGTCAACATTGTCCAATGCTTTTTGAGAACTGTGGTCAGGACTAAAAAGTAACCTGTGGATTTATTGACAAAGAGCTCCTTAGTGGCTTTTAACCAGGCAGCTTTGGGGGAGGATCAGACTGGAAGCCAGATTGGAGAAGTTGAGGAGTGACTGGGAATTTGAAGAAACGGAGGGAGTTAAGTGGGTGTTTGGGTGCTTGAAGTGGAAACATGGGGGCAGGCAGCTTTTTCAGGCAGTATAAGTTCCCTTTTTATGCATGTGTTCTAGTTTATCCCTGAACATAACGCATCACAGAATAACTTTATTTTTCCATGCTGTGGCCTTTTTCTGTGATTTATTGTGGGGAAAGGAGTTTAGCAAGTGGGAAGTCAAGAGTGATCTTTTTAAGAGCTCTTTATTACCCCTAAAATAATGCACAAATTATCCCTCATTGTTTCTCTCATTAAATTTCTCTTAATGAGAAACTAATTCTCATTAAGAAATAAAAAGAATCAACCTTTGGACCTGTTGCTAAAGCATAATCATTTATTGAGTTACAGAATGATGTTTAATAATTTCTAGTGAGTGGGCTTATTTCAACCTGGCACATTTTAATCTGTTAAATGCTACATGTTGCCAAAACATAATAGTTTTCTTTTTTTAGGGGGGAGGGATAGAGAGGAGTGTTTAAATGACGTGGGCTTATTTAAAATTCCACAAGTTATGTAAAATTTTATTACAATAGAAGGTATAGTGAATTCCTTATATTAAAGAAGATGTAAATGGATTCTTGATTCTTCTAGCAACAGTCAACACTTTTTAAGTGTTAGCCTTTTACATACTAAAATTTAATAGTGTTTTATATTTTAATTTTGACATAATTTCTTATAATTCAGGTTCTCTTTAATGCCTGTTTTCTACTCATAGACTTCACTGAAATTTTGTAATAAGATAAGCATTTGGGTTTAGAGTTTAGAGTACATTTTGGGCAATCTATAAGTTGTTGGATGAATGAATGTTGAGGGTTTTCAGATCAGATTGAAAATGCAGTTTAAAGAAATGAAATATTTTAGGTGCATCCTTTATAGTGTGAAATTAGAGGAGTCAAGCAAAGAAGAGATGTATATATATATATAAACCACTAATAATGAAATTCAAATTATAATGTTAAGTAAATGCCATTTCTGTCTATTAAATTGGTAAAGATGAATGTTTACACAAAAATCTGTACATAAATGTTCATAGCAGCTTGATTTGTGATAGTTAAGAGCTAGAAACACTTCAACTGTCTGTCAGTATTCCGTACAATAATAAGGAACAAACTTGATACAGGCAGCAACTTGGGATGAATCTCAGAGACATTATGCTGAGTGGGAGAAACCAGCTTGAAAGGTTGTATACTGTATGATTTCCATTCATTCGACATTCTCAAAAAGACAAAACTATATTGGTAGAAAACAGATTAGTAACTGAATAGGGTTAGGGTCTGACTAAAAAGGAATAGCCTGAGGGAGACTTGGAGTGATAGAACTCTTCTATATCCTGATTGTGGTAGTGGGTAAATAAATTTATACCTGTGTTAAAATTTGTAAAACTGTACACCAAGAGAAAAAGTCAGTTTTACTGTATGGTAATTGTAACAAAAAATAACTACAGTTAGAGAAAAATTGGTAAGGTAATATATTATGCTGATATATAGTAGTGAAGTGGATCCTCTCCGTTGGTGGGAATATCATTGGTAATATCATTATGCAGATATTAAACACCATTTTACTTTTTAATTTAATGATATGGGAAATGTATTCACAATAATATATCAAAAGAGGAGGCTGAAAAACTCTACATCATAATTCCTGGTATATTAGAAGCATGTTTTCCCCCAAAGAAGTATATAAAATTACCCTTTGTTCAAACACCCTCATTATGAGAGGAAAGCCGGAAAC
Organism: Lagenorhynchus albirostris; assembly: GCF_949774975.1. Lineage (NCBI taxonomy): Eukaryota > Metazoa > Chordata > Mammalia > Artiodactyla > Delphinidae > Lagenorhynchus > Lagenorhynchus albirostris. The sequence goes on along the minus strand of NC_083111.1, from coordinate 40,639,429 downwards.
TGGGGCCACTGCACTTAAGTCCTTTGCCTGCTTGACTGTTTCTGTTTAAGATTATAGCAGCCAGAGTCCTTTCAGGGACTGATGAAAGGTCATTGGGCCAAGCATTCTGAACACAGCTGTCTCAGCTGCATATCAATCATTTGTTTTCTCAGAAAAAAGCTTTGATGGTTCTGAGGATAATTTATTGTTTGGAGAGAGTCAAGATTCACTTTCTAAATCCATGAATACCAATGATGAACATATGCATTAACGGAATTCTAGTAGTGACTGGTTTTTCAGGCTTTCAGGAGATTGGTTTACCTGGCTTGAAGTTGTACAAGTTTTTTTTTTTTTTTGTCATATGTTTTCTCTTTGGTAAATACCTTCCAGTGGAATGACTGGTTATAGGAGGTGTATGTTTAACTTTCTAGGAGTCTGCCAAACTGTTTTCCAAAGTGATTGTACTACTTTACATTCCTTCCAGTAGTGTGTGATATTTTTAGGTGCTCAACATCTTTTTTTTTTTAAGTTATAATTGACTCTACATCTTTGTTAACACTTAATATAGTCAGTTTAAAAAATTTTAGTCAATTTAGTGAGAGTGTGGTGTTATGTCATGTTTTGAAACAACTTTATTGATTTATAATTCACATACCATATAATTCACCCACATAAAACATATAATTAATAATTTTTAGTAGTATATTCACAGTTATGTGCAACTATCACTACCATTGTAAGATGTTTTCAACACTTCAAAAAGAAATCCTGGGGACTTCCCTGGTGGCACAGTGGTTAAGAATCCACCTGCCAGCGCTTCCCTGGTGGAGCAGTGGTTGAGTGTCCGCCTGCCGATGCAGGGGACACGGGTTCATGCCCCGGTCTGGGAAGATCCCACGTGCCGCGGAGCGGCTGGGCCCGTGAGCCATGGCCGCTGAGCCTGCGCGTCCGGAGCCTGTGCTCCGCAACGGGAGAGGCCACAACAGTGAGAGGCCCGTGTACCGCAAAAACCAAAACCAAAACAAACAAACAAACAAAAAAAGAATCCACCTGCCAATGCAGGGGAAACGGGTTCGAGCCCTGGTCCAGGAAGATCCCACATGCTGCGGAGCAGCTAAGTCCATGCACCACAACTACTGAGCCTGCGCTCTAGAGCCTGTGAGCCACAACTGCTGAGCCCACGAGCCACAACTACTGAAGACCTTGCGCCTAGAGCCTGTGCTCCGTAACAAGAGAAGCCACTGCAATGAGAAGCCTGGGCACCATAACGAAGAGTAGCCCCCGCTCGCTGCAACTAGAAAAAGCCTGCGCACAAGACCCAACACAGCCATAAATAAACAAACAAATAAATAAATTTATTAAAAAAAAAAGAAATCCTGTACTCTTTAGCTTTCAACCCACCCCCACCATGTGCCCCCCCCGACCCCCCACCCCAACTCACCCTCACCTCCCAGCCCTAAGTAACCACTAAACTAAACTACTTTCTGTCTGTATAGATTTACCTGTTCTGGACATTTCATATAAATGGAATCATGTAATGTGTAGTCCTTTGGTGACTGGCTTCTCTCACTTAGCATAATGTTTTCAAGGTTTATACATGTTGTAGCATGTATCGGTATTTTAATCCTTTTAATGGCTGAGTAATATTACATTGTAGTGATGTACCACAATTTGTTTATTCATTTGTCAGTTGAATGGATATTTGGGATGTTTCTACCTTTGGGCTATTATGAATAATCCTGGTATAAACATTCATGTACAAGTTTTTTGTGTGGATGTGTTTTTCTCTCTCTTGAGCATATACCTAGAAGTGGAATTGCTGGGTCATATGGTAACTCTAATCTTTTGAAGAACTGCAAATCTGTTTTCTAAAGTGGCTGTACTATTTTACATTCCACCAGCAGTGTGTGAGGATTCCAATTTCTCCACGTCTGCACCACACTTTTTATTATCTATTTGATACTTATCATCCTAGTGGATGTGAAGTGTATCTTGTAAATTCATTTATTTATTTATTTTTGGCTGCATTGGATCTTTGCTGCACACAGGCTTTCTCTAGTTGTGGCGAGTGGGGACTACTCTTCATTGCAGTGCACGGGCTTCTCGTTGCGGAGCATTGGCTCTAGGCACGTGAGCTTCAGTAGTTGTGGCACGTGGGCTCAGTAGTTGTGGCTTGCGGGCTCAGTAGTTGTGGCTTGCGGGCTCTAGAGTGCAGGCTCAGTAGTTGTGGCACACTGGCTTAGTTGCTCCGTGGCATGTGAGATCTTCCTGGACCAGAGATCAAACCGGTGTCCCCTGCATTGGGAGGTGGATTCTTAACCACTGTGCCACCAGGGAAGTCCCATTAAGTAGGTGGTGTATTTTAAAAGATAAAGTAATCATTTGGTTTTTGTTTTGTAAATTATATTGTTTTGATAGCTTCCCGGGGTCAAGTGTGTATTTGGTAAAAGACACAGTGAATAGCTCTTCAGTGATGGGGGAATGAGATTTTCCTCTCTTCAGCTGGAATAACTTTTATCTAGCCATTGAAAATATAGTGTACAAGTTAGGTGAGAAGTAAGAGCTAGGGCTCAGTATGAGGGTGGTCTGTATTCCTCAAGGAAGTGCTCATGTTTTAACTGTAACTGCCAAGGGGAAAAGAGAAAATAAGACAGAAATAAGGGGAGATTTTGTCTCTAGTGTCAAGTGTACTTTGAATTAATAGATAACTTTTAGTGTTTTTGCTTCAAAACACTAAAAGATATCATTATATAGAATATCATATACATGCCTTTCAACCTATTCTGCTGTTATTCTTTGTCTTATTTTATTATGTTTTATCTTTTTTAAGTTGAACTATAATTTACATGCAATAAAATGTATAGCTCTTAAATGATCAGTGATGATTTTTGTTAAATGTATATACGCATGTACCTGTCACTCAGAACAAATTCTTGTATTTATTTTTTTAAAATTTGTATTGGAGTATAGTTGATTTACAATGTTGTGTTAGTTTCAGGTGTACAGCAAAGTGAATCAGTTATACATATACATATATCCACTCTTTTTTAGATTCTTTTCCCATATAGGTCATTACAGAGTATTGAGTAGAGTTCCCTGTGCTATACAGTAAGTGCTTATTAGTTATCTGTCTTATATATAGTAGTGTGTATGTGTTGATCCAATCTCCCAATTTATCCCTCCCCCTCTCCACCCCCGCCTTACCCCTGGTAACGGTAAGTTTGTTTTCTACATCTGTAACTCTGTTTCTGTTTTGTAGATAAGTTCATTTGTACCCCTTTTTTAGATTCCACATATAAGTGATATATAATATTTGTCTTTCTCTGACTTACTTCACTCAGTATGACAATAGAACAAATTCTTCTCTCCTGCCTCTTTCCAGTCAATTTCCCAACTGTGGAGGCAGCGACCACTTTCTGGTTTCTATCACCATAAATTAGTTTCCCCATTGCTGGAGAATTTTCTGTGTTAGACTGTTTGGATATGTTTTTGTAAGGTGATATTGGAAATGTTTTCAAGAGGAGTATAGACTTTTGTAAGAAACTTTCGATTTCCTGATTATATACTACTGAATTCTCAGAATCAGTGGTCCAACCTGATTGCTCCCTAACTAGGAGACAAGAGTATATTAATGAAATTTAGTCTGATTGCTACTTTACTGTTTTACTTTGTTCTTATTTGAAAAAACTACAGGTTTTTCTTTGAGAGAACTCTGTGATCTTATATTACTTTTCCTTGATTTTGTCATGTCACTTAATTAAATCAGTTGTTTATTCAGAATGTGATTATAGATCTTTTTCCATGGATGCTGAAATTTTATCTTTAATTAGTAGAGTTTAAAATGTTGCCAGTGATTATTATGTTATTTTATTTCAACATAGTTTGTATGATGATAAGAAATTTACATTCATCGTACTCATGGTAATGTTAGCAGGTGACATTTGCAATTTCCCAGTTTATAAAATGCTAACATGTGCATGAAATAATACAGTCTAATTCACCTGTGCTTTTATTTGTTGAATGATCTTACTATTTAAATATTAAAGTCATCTTTAATAATGTGGTTTTTATTTTATTTTTTATTCTAGTTCATTTAGCCCCTAAAGAAATAACAGTGTCTAAGGGACAAGAAGAGGAGCCTGATAGCCTAGTTAAATATTTCAGTGTTGTTTGGTGTAAGCCTTCAAAGAAAAAACACAAAAAGTGGGAAGGCGATGCTGTTCTTATTGTAAAAGGAAAGTCATTCACATTAAAGGATTTGGAAGGCAAAGACATTGGAAGAGGTATTGTGATATTACCTGATGTTTATGATTTGGTCTAAAATTAATATATATCTCTGGCTACAAAATTGAAATGTAATTGGGTTTTACAAAGTTGTTCCTTAATTGACTTTCATGTCTAAATTATCTCATAAACATAAAATTATCTCTTAATCGTGAGTCTGATAGTCTTATGTATACTCAGTGAGATGAATCTCATCCCATGGTTTCATTTTCTCCAAAAATAAAATGGCCATCCAGGTATATACAGTTACATTGGCATTTTTGTGAGATTAAGCAGTTTGTCTTGGTGTGTTTTACATCTTTCTTTTTTTTTCCCAGAATGCTGAGTGATTAAAAGTTAAAAAAATGTTGGTATTAGGAGTGGAATGATATTTAACTTCAATGATACCTAAAAAAATTTGAAAAATAGCAAGGAGATAATGACTAGACATGACCTAGATTAATACATACAAATTGGAGGTTACCATTATTTCCATTATAAAATGTTGCCAGCGTGATTTGTACAAATTAGCCCACAAATTCAGAATACCTAAAACCATTATGGTTGTTTTGCATTGTCTCTTACTGTTCAGTTCTGCGTGTGGCCCATAATTATAAAATCTGTTCTACAAGTTCACTCATTCATTTGAAAACACCATAGTTTATAGCTTTCAGTAACTGTTATGTGCTAAGCAGTATGCTAGGAGTAAGCATTCAAAGATGGATATAGTTTACAGTTTAGTGGGGACAGGGCAATGTAATTAATAATTAGGAAGCACTAAGGTAATTGTTTCAATGAGAATTTTTGCTAAGCACAATACGAGCATATATAGAAGGACCATTTAAGTTGACCTTCGAGGCTAACGGAAAGCTTCATAGGAGTTATTGTTTAAGGTAATATTTGAAGGATGGATAATTTTGTAGGGGATGAGAAAGGGGCAAGGCATATGTACAGTTTCAAAGGCAAAACTACTTCAGTGTTTCAGGAATATAGTATATGAAGGGCAGTGGCAAAGAGGCAAGAGTTGAGGCTGTATGGAATTATCTGCAATAGAATTTTTTATTATAAAAATATTGAACAAATGCTATATATTCACTATTATTCTTAGTGTTTAGAGAAATTTAAAAAGAAAAATTGCAGTACACATTCCACGTTGTTGGTTAGGGTAGATTGAGGCAAAATTTTTGGAGAACTTGTTTATAACTATTTAGTGAAATTATATTCTAAAGCCACGTAGAGAGGTAAAAATTATCAAAATTACTCTGGAACATGTTACCCATAAGGTATAGTATATATGGTTTTGAGTATGTATAGTTTGTAATAAAATGCTCTTTCAGTTGCAAGTAGTGATAAATGCAGATTAGTTTATAAACAGTGGGTTTTTGCTCTGACTACCCAAGTACAATCACCCATGGTGCTTTTAAAAAATGCCAGTGCTTAGGCCTTGACCTCTGAGGCTCTGATTATTTGGTCTGGATGGTGGGGAGAGGGGCTGGACATCCGTATGTTTTAGATTTCCAGATGATTCTCATATCCAGCAGGAGTTGAATCCACTGGTTTAAACATTAATGGAGGTTTTAATTGGCTTTCAAAGTGAAAACATGCAAACATAAGACTTGGTTGCTTAATTATAACATTAATAAATATATCAACCTGGAGTTAATCTTGCAAGTTATTGCCTATAATGCAAGCGGTTTTTCTTTTAAATAAATTGGATATACAGCATTTAAATATTGTTAATGTAGGAATAAACACTCTTAAGAAAACTGAAGGCTGTAATGCTGAAGTTGCTAATAGCTTGTGATAATGTAGTCAGATTCATTTGACTGTCATTACACAATACCCAGAAAAGAACAGGTGTGGGAAACAGAGTTCAAGAGTTCAAAGAAAGTCTTCTGGAGACTTAGAGGTGTTTGAGACAGTCATCACTATGGATCAAAGTGAAATGAGAGATCTTGGAATTAGAGACTTCTGAAGATGCCTCAAAATTATGTTTATTCTTATCTCCCATTTTCATGTGATTAATAGGAATTGGATTAATAGTGTTGGATTCTATATGAAGATAAAACTATTCTCTTCCTTAGTGTGGAGAGATCAAGACTGTTGTTGAATTGAGATAGTCTGGGAAATGGAGGGATGGGTCTTTAGCATTGAGGAGCTCCAGCCAAATAACTTCTTCCTATATCAGACCTCTGTCATAAATAATTGAAGAATGTATATTATGTAGTTACCAATTGGCATGGATTATAACGATTAGCCCAGTTTTAATAGGGAATTGTAGCAATTTCCAGCTAGTTTTAAAAGGGTCATGTCATGTTTTCTAAAATGTGATGATCTTTTATTTTTTGTTTTTAGAGACTTTAAAAAGTTTTTGTTGTACACAGTTTTTGCCCCTCCTAGTGGCACAAAAACCATGCATTTAATGTAGACAAGCATAGGAATCTAAAATTCCCTCACTCTATCTGGTTAATGAGTTCATTTTAAACAGACTCTGACTAACTTACTCATATTTATATTGCATCAGCACCTTACACCTGGCAGCACTTAATAAATGTCTGTTGAATTAATAATAACTCAAGTTTGTTATTATAAAATATGCCACTTTTTTTTTTTTTTTTTTTTTTTTTTGCGGTACGCGGGCCTCTCACTGTTGTGGCCTCTCCTGTTGCGGAGCACAGGCTCCGGACGCACAGGCTCAGTGGCCATGGCTCATGGGCCCAGCCGCTCCGCGGCATGTGGGATCCTCCCAGACCGGGGCATGAACCCGTGTCCCCTGCATCGGCAGGCGGACTCTCAACCACTGCGCCACCAGGGAAGCCCTATGCCACTTTTTATTCAGGAGCTAGAACTTGGACTATCAGTGGCCTCTATGACAAATATACTTTTACTATGCTATCTCAGGTGGAACAGTAGAGTACTAGTTGTGGTAGAAATTGTTTTTATTGCTAGTTCTGCACATTTCCAGCTGTTTCCAAGTGGAAATACAGCTGCCCTCATATTTCTCTAGTTTGTTCACAAGAAAGGAGGGTCCATATAGTCTATCAAACTCTTTTCTTGGCATGATTTTCTACAGACAGCAGATGGCAAAACTATGAATACAATAGGCTGTATTTTCAGTAATTAATAAAAGCCTTGCCTCTCTAAAACTTGCCTAATTTTTATAACTATATAATTATTTATGCCTTCTGATTTTTGCATGTATGTGTGTGTGTTTTTACTAAAATGATAAATTATATTTTTGGTCTGGCTAATGGTTATATGGGGCTATTTGCATTCCAAGTAGTTTTTATTCTGTACAGTTACAGGAAGAAGACTCTGGTTACACTAATCAAGTCATTTTAGAGTGTCAATAAATTAAATTAATTTTTTTCTTCTCAATTTAAAGGCATTGGATATAAATTCAAAGAGCTTGAAAAGATTGAAGAGGGCCAAACAATGACGATTGGTGGAAAAGAAATAGAAGTCATGGGTATAATCTCTCCAGATGATTTCAACAGTGGCAGATGTTTTCAGCTTGGAGGAGGAAGTTCTGCTGCCTTATGTTCTTCTCAAGCTGTCAAGAAGTGTTTCTCTAACCCTTTCAAAAGTGTCTGTAAACTAAGTTCAAAGGAAAATAGACAGAAAAGTTTCCAAAATTGTAAACCACGCCATGACCCATATGCACCAAGTAAGATTTCAAAACTAATTTGAGTATTATGTTTTTACTGTCTAAAGATGTTTTGGTATGTGAATTTAAAGTTTAAATTTTGTATTAAAGCTTTCAGGTAAAAGTAGATACTATTTTTCAGACATACAGTCTGATGTAAGGGATAATGTTGAAGTTGAGTAACAATATAGTGTGAGAATTATTTCATAAGTATATGTACAATTGCAAGAATACAGTAATCAAAATACTATACATGTGTTAAAGGAAAGTTGTGTAAATTGTAGATGTATACACACATACATACATGTATATGATTTTGAGTAAAATCTGATATCTTTAGTAGGGAGAAAAATTAGTAAATTCATGACTTAGGAATATTTTTGAGTTTCCGTTTTGAAGGCCATATGCTTTGATCACGTATATTAGTGATTTAATTCAGTATTAAAATATTGAAAGGTCAGATGTCATGTAAAGAATTCAAATTTTATTCATGAGAATTCAGTTCATCAAGTTAATTTTCACATTAATGAATTTAATTTAAAAATTACATAAAAAATAAAACCATGTCTGTTTATGACTTTTTAAAATTTAATGGTTCAGTCAACAAGTATTTTTTGTGTGCCTTTTATACATTGGGCCCAGAGGTGAAACTGTCATGACAGAGCTTCTCATTTGGTGAGGAGACAGACAAGAAATTTGAATTATAGTGTAGTAGATGTAGAAGTTGGAGAATAGGCTTTTTTCGTAACAGTAGTAAAATAAAAGTATTAAAATAACTATTAAAATAATCATAAATAAAAGTATTAAAATAACTATTTTCCCCTCTTGCAAGTATTATGGAAACAGAATTTTTGAAATAAAGGGACCTTTTAGGTAATTTAGACCAATCCCTTCACTATGCATTTGAGGAAACTGAGTTCCAGAAGGATGAACTGACTTGCTTGAATTAAAATAACTGTTGGCATAATTGAGATTAAAACCCCCAAATTAAAAATTCCTAGCTCTATTCTAGCTTGTTTGAGACTTAATTGAAATTTAGAGAGTGGAAGCTTATGCTTCTGATTTTTCTCTTTATCTAAATATTTTGTCTGTCCCGCTAGCTCTTTTAACAAGCCTCCTTCTCTCCTTTATTCTTATTTCTCTTTGCCTTCCTGTCATGTAATAATAGAGGGCTGTGGGGAACTGAAAAGAATACTGTACTTAGTCAAAGACCTGAGTTAGAGTCTTGGTTTTACCACTGAACTAACTGGTCCTTCAACCTGTTGGGGGAGTCACTTCATTAATATTTTTGCCTCCTCATGTGTAAAATATGGGTTCTAATAACTACCATAGAGACTTAGAGTGCCTGGTATATGTTGTGTATGATAAATATTTGTTGACTGAATGAATGAAAAATTTTATTGTGATAATTTGTATATATGTGTATATGAGCATGTGTGGGTGTGTGTAAGCAAGCCCTTTTTGTAAATGGTAAATAGTTGATTATTCTCTCTCTTTTTTTATCTTGCTAAGGTTAGGACTAAGTTGTACACTTAAAACTAAAGCATGACAGATTTTGTTAGCATTGAACAATGCCTCATCATTGTGAAGGTAGAGGAGCATCTTAAGATTTGAATTGGTGTCCTATTGCTGTGGTGCTTTAGGTTTTACTTTTCTTGAAGCTGGGTACTTTGTTAGATGACCTATGATTCTGTGGTCCTTCTTGCTTGAGCTGTGTATCATCTTTACCTCTATCTTCTTTTTTTCCCTTTGTCGTTTTTAAAAGATAGAAAAAAATGGGGCTATTTCTTGGTTGGAAATCCACAAGGCATACACTCTTGCTTTGTTACCGGGATATAGAGGAAACCCAAGGGCCAAGTTTTCCATTTTCACTCCCTAGTCCCCTACCTGCCAGGAATTCATCTCAAAAATGAGAGGTGAATTCCTGGTTGCTCAGAAACATGGGAAGATCACAGAAAATTTTCTTCTGGGTAATTGTTATCAGTAAACACAACCAGACTCTCATTCCTGTGACTATGTATTTCCACATTGATGGTTATTTATTTAATCTTCTTTTTTTTTCGGCCACACCATGCAGCTTGTAGGATTTTAATTCCCCGACCAGGATTTGAACCCGTGCCCTCGGTAGTGAAAGCTCAGAGTCTTAAGCACTGGACTGCCAGGGAATTCCCCATATTTGATTTCCTGGAACCCATTTTTAAAAAATCTCCTTTTCTCATCTTTGTTCTTCTCTTTTTTCCTTTTTGTTTATTTTTTAAAATTTATTTTTTTAACCATGATGTAGACATACAAATATATCCAAAAAATTATTTTGATGAGTTTATTTTCTGATTTCAGATTTATCAGTTGAGACCAGCTTTCTAGTTATGTTTGATTTTGTTTTTTTGGGTGACTTTTAATAAATCTTTTAAATTGTATTAGCGTGTTTCTAAAGAATTACATTGTTATTTGATGGTTACTTCATGCTGCTTTGCAAAGATTTATGAATGAAGTAATTAACTTTAAGCAAATAATGGTGGTGAAGTCAATGGAAAATTTGTCATTCTTTCTCAGTTCTTCTGAATAATAGGAGTAATGGTCATTGTTAGTGGGTACAAGAATGAAAAAAGGGAGCCTTTATATTAAATTTAGAAAGCCTTTCCAGAATAAGAAGTTGTGAGTATTAGCAAGAGCATCTTGGCAAAATTCCAACCTGTGCTTTCAGTTGGAAATAGTTCTCTTTGCTCTGAATACTGAACTATTAAGTGTTGTGGCTGAATTCTTTATGAGACAACAGTGAATTTCAGTGGTTTCAAAGCACTTTTGGGCATGAAGTTTGGAAAGCTCTTCACAATTCTTTGCATGAAATCTTACATCAATAAGGCAAGAGATTTTATTTTTTTAATTTTGTACCTTTGCTTAGCATTGATGTTACTGAATTTCAAAGTTTTTTTGCCACAAATGATGGCAAATAGTTCTACCTTCTGAGTAATTAGAGCAAGATTAATGTAGTTACTGACACAGTGAAATTGGAATACATTTATAATTATACTTTTCTCTTTTTCTTAAGATTCACTTGTTATGCCACAACCAGATAATAATCACCAGCAGATGTTCAGTAAGAACTGTTTTCCTGTTGTGGATGTAGTGATAGATCCTCACCTTGTATTTCACCTTCGACCACATCAGAAAGAAGGGATCATATTCCTTTATGAATGTGTGATGGGAATGAGGTAGGAAAATAATCTGTTTAATCTGAGCTTTGATTTAACCTGTAACATAATGGTTTTCTAGGACAAGCCTGATATATAATGCATCTCAGTGGGTACAGCATATATTTTAGTTGGTGGGAATGGCAAATGGTACTTAATGTGTATGTTTATTCCGCAGGTAGTTCTTTTTTTTTTTTTTGCAGTACGTGGGCCTCTCACTGTTGTGGCCTCTCCTGTTGCGGAGCACAGGCTCCGGACGCGCAGGCCCAGTGGCCACGGATCACGAGCCCAGCCGCTCCGCAGCATGTGGGATCCTCCCGGACTGGGGCACGAACCCGCGTCCCCTGAATTGGCAGGCGGATTCCCAACCATTGCGCCACCAGGGAAGCCGCCCCCCAGCTTTTTTTAAGCAGATTTTTTTTAAAATTTATTTTTAAAATTTATTTTTGGTTGCATTGGGTCTTCGTTGCAGTGCACGGGCTTTTTCTAGTTGCGGCGAGTGGAGGCTACTCTTCATTATGGTGTGCAGGCTTCTCATTGCGGTGGCCTCTCTTGTTGTGGAGCATGGGCTCTAGGCGCGTGGGCTTCAGTAGTTGTGGCATGTGGGCTCAGTAGTTGTGGCTTGCGGGCTCGAGAGTGCAGGCTCAGTAGTTTTGGCTCACTGACTTAGTTGCTCCATGGCATGTGGGATCTTCCCGGACCAGGGATCGAACCCGTGTCCCCTGCATTGGCAGGGGGATTCCTAAGCACTGCACCACCAGGGAAGTCCCCCTCCTCCCCTTTTAAAATTGAGTTTTCTTAAAGAACTGTAGTCGAAGTACAGTTGAAGTATCAATAGAAGACACACACATACATACAAACCAGACAAAGGGAGTAAAAAGAAATCAAAGGTCTCTGCTAACATGTTAGTACATTTCCTTCCAGTCCTTTTTTGTTTTGTTTTTAATGCATAGGACCTTGACTTTTATACTGGTCATTTACTAGGGAGTTGGGAATGTAAATTTCCCCAAACTCTAAGAACCCGTTGAATGATGACAAGTTAAGGGAAAACTATTTCCTAGAAACTTTCTAGATTCATGTTCTTTCTCAAATCTGTTCTTCCTTTTGGAGATCTTATCTCACTTGGCCTGAGAATCATCTTTGATTTCTTCTCTCTCACCTTCTCTATCTAATCAAACCTAAACTTTTGATTATTTTGACCTCCCAAATATCATTTGGGTCCTGATTGTTTCTGGCACCTCACTGTAGCAGCTCTAGTAACTGGTGTCATAAAATTATATTTTATCTGGACTGTTGCAGTGGTTTCTAACTTGTGTATCTGCTTCTGATACTTGTCAGATTCATTCTCCTTATCACCACCAGCTTGATTTTTCTGAAAACAATTCTGAACATGGCATTTCCTTGCTTAAATTTATTACAATTCTCAGAACTTAGAGCAGTGTTTCCTAATCTGTGATATGCACTTTACTGGGTTGTGTATGGGATCATTTTAGGTATACATGGACAAACTTTATTTTTAACTTTTAATAGTAGCATATTGAGTTAATGAATAATTAGAAAGAAATAGCACATTAAACTTTTTGTTTCACAGATAAATTATGCTTAGAAAGAGTTTTCAAATAAACCTAAGTAAAAAAGTGAGTTGGTTTAGAGAAAAATAATAAATAATAACATATAGTATCACATGTATGGCAAAAAATTGTAATGGTAGTCATGAAAGACTGATGTTTGGGAGATGCTGACCTACAGGATACAGTCTGAGCTTTCAAGGATAAGTATCCTCATCTTCTGTCTTCTTCCTATTTTGCCAGCTTCCTAGCTTTTATTTTCTTGCTTGGAATTCAGTTCAAGCTCCAACTGTACTGATCTACCTGATTAATGTAGTGAATTCCTATTTACCTTTAAAACTCTGCTCAAGTTTCATCTTCTTCAAGAGAAGTCTTCCTGTTCTCTTCCCTATACCATGATGGTGGATGATGGATGGTGGATCACTATTTTCTCTCTGCCACTCACTATGTCTCAGTTAGCTGGCATCTTGCAGTGGCAAATTGTTGATCTAAAATAATAATAGTGGCTATGATGCATGTTTGTAATTTTTTCTCTACACTTTGAAATGGATAACATATGTAAAATTGTGTGGTTTTTTTTTTTTTTTTTTTTTTTTTGGCTGCGTCGGGTCTTAGTTGAGGCCTGCGGGATCTTTCATTGCAGCGTGCGGGCTCTTTGTTGCAGTGCGCAGGCTTCTCTCTAGTTGTGGTGTGCAGGTTCCAGAGCTTGTGGGCTCAGTAGTTACGGCGCACAGGCTTAGCTGCCCCGTGGCATGTGGAATCTTACTTCCCCGACCAGGGATCGAACCCGCGTCCCCTGCATTGGAAGGCACATCCTTAACCACAGGACCACCAGGGAAGTCCCCTATAAAATTGTTTTTGGTTATTATTTCTACTAGTAAGAAATACAATAGATTAACAAACTACACTTATATTTTTGGTAATATCCTTAATTCCTTTGGATTTTGTAACTTTAAAAATGTATATCTAATATCTTCAAAGAGCTTTAAAAACTATGAATGTTATAAAATGCCACTTACTTATATTATTATATTCCTTATAATATTTAATTTTAAATTACATTAACCAAGTAGGTTTGTTGGATGAGAGTTTTACTAAATTACATGTATTAGATCAAATAGTTAGTGTTTATTTTTTCTTACAGCTCAAGGAGCTGTTTTGGTTGAGGACTTCATTTACTGCCAGAGAATCATAAATACAGACCAATAGATCTTTCTGGTTTACATTTCAATGTATTTTAAACTGTTTTGATATCTAATACTGAAACTGATAAAAACTGCTCAACTGTTGGTGATGAGAAGCATGGTTATAGTTAAATTATTCAAAGGTAGATATAAAATTGGGATTCATTTCTAATCTCTAAATATAGATACATGATAGTAACAGATGATTTAGATTCAACTCTAATTTCAAGTTGTTTTAGTAATTTAGTTCACAAATATGTAATGAATATAATTAGCAAAGATGCAAAAGAGAGATATGTCATAAATCAGCTGATTGAAGAGCTAGAAAAAGTGTTTAGTGGGGGCTAGGATCATCCTACGTACAAAATATCAGCTTCTGGTTCTTGACTAATAGGTGATGATATTAGGGACATAAAATATTTTCCTTTTGTAATTGAAGGAAGCATAATTGTTTCTAACAGGGTGAATGGCAGATGTGGAGCTATTCTTGCTGATGAAATGGGTTTAGGGAAAACATTGCAATGTATTTCGCTCATCTGGACTCTACAGTGTCAGGGACCCTACGGTGGCAAGCCAGTAATAAAGAAGACACTTATTGTCTCACCTGGAAGCTTGGTGAATAATTGGAGGAAAGAATTTCAAAAATGGCTAGGAATTGAAAGGATCAAGATATTTACTGTTGATCAGGTAAGAGACTTTTAAAAGTTTAGCCCTGGTCATTTACTAAATCTCTAGATTTTCAAATCAATACTGCAGTTTTCACTGTCTACGTAGCAGTTTTTCAAGTGTAAGTAGCTCTGACCCTTTGCAGATAAATGGAATCTTGCTCTACAATTTGGTCATGAGTTAACATATTCTAATACCTAGTTAATGGTTGTCAGGAATACGCTGCTTAAATTTGATTTCACACAGTTTTTGCCCATGATTTGTTAAATATTATCTTTTTTTTCTTAGGACCACAAAGTAGAAGAATTCACCAAATCTCCATTTTATTCTGTTCTTATCATCAGTTATGAAATGTTACTTCGTTCCCTGGATCAAATTAAGAATATAAAATTTGATCTTCTAATTTGTGATGAAGGGCATCGTTTGAAGAACAGTACCATTAAGACAGCTACAGCCCTCATTAGCCTCGCCTGTGAGAAAAGGATAATTCTAACTGGTCCGTATTTACTTTTGGGGAGATATGGTATTTTTGCCTAGTGAATATGCAAAACTTGTAATATGATGTTTGGCATCCAAAGAATTGATGGTATTGAGTGGAATTCATACTAATAAACCTATGTTAGTTGAGTCTTGGTAGGATTCTGAATTATTTAAATCCTATGTAATGTTCTGCAATCCAGATTTTGGATTCTTTGAGGAATAAACACAATGGTATCATGGTAAAGAAGGTAGGAGATGGGACTAGACTGCTTGTGCTTGGTTTCCAAGTCTGATATTTACAGCTGTGCAACTTTGGGCAAGTTATACTTCTCTGTACCTCAGTTTCCTTATGTGTGAAATAGGGATAGTAAGACCATCTACTTCATAGAGTTGTTGTGAGGGTCAAATGAGTTAATCCATGTAAAGGTCTTGGAAGACTACCCTATACATGGTAAGTGTTTAATATAAATATCCTCTATTTTTATATGTTTGTGCTGTATGCATATGGTTTTTTGCTGGCCAAAGCTTCTGGCCCAGACTGTGTGTAAATACAAGAATCTGTTTCTACCCAATCCTTTTTAGCTTAAGGCCTAGACTAGAATTAGGCCTGAATAACTCAGTGTAGCTTTTCTCCCACACCTCACTTTGGTCTTATGTGGTAGCAGAGGAAAGAAGAGAGTTACATTCATTACTAAGGTTTGCGACCCTTCCGTTTTCTACTTAAGGCTCTATTTCCCTATCATCTTTAATCCTTTTGGAAGGGATGGGCAGGGCATGATTATCCTTCTTACATCATATCTCATGGTGTCCTTCATGTGTCCTATATGCATGTCAGAGCTCTCCTCTGAAGTTTAAGTGAGGAGGGAGAAAGGGTGTGACCAACAGCTTATTCCTCCATTCCACATCTTTAGGGTAGAAGTATGCCCTGGAGCAACAGAGAAAACTCCCCCTGTTGTGCTCTCATTGAGTTGGAGTGTGGAGGGTACCCATCTTTAAGTAATGTATGATCATTTGACTTCCAGTTTGTGAAGAAGGATTGTATTAACCGTTACCAAATGTGATTTTTAAAACTGTATGTGCTTTTTAGAAATGATTTTGGGAACTGTTAAATGACCTTTACATTCTTCACATTTAGTCACTTAAAGATAATAAAGATAAAAAGGACAGGGATCAAATCTTACAGTTATATCTGCCCCCCAAATTTAGTAGATGTTCAACAAATGTTTGTCAGTAATACTGGTGATATGGAAACCAGAGAATAGAAAAACGGACTTTGAACATTTAGTAGAGGCTGTTTTTAAAGAAAAAAATGAGTTGGGGAAATGGAAAACTTAATCTAGGTAATTTCTGTATCTTTGGCTATTTGAGAAACTAAGTGGATTCCTTATACTTGTTGACTAGCTTTTGATTTTGAGATCCTTGGGGTCAGAAAAGCAATGGAAAAAAAGATTTAGCTGAATTTAGTTACACTGTGTTGGAAGAAAAAAGCAGAGACTGTTTCTTTTTACTGCTCAATGTGGGGTCAATATTGCTTATGGAGTTAACAGCTATGGAGTTAAAAAGATTGGCATTCGAAGGGGAAAGAAAAATAAAATGGGAGACTGAGAAACTAAGATTACTTTTAGGTAATAATAATAGATAATAAAAAAATAATAGATTCTCCTCTATTTGAAAAACAGATAATGTCCTTTAGCAAAAACGGACAGTTTTACTAATATTCTCAATTATAAGCAAATACCAATTCAGCTAGCGTTACAAATTAAATTTAATATTTTCAGTAGAAAATGCTTCTGGGACTTCATTTAGAAGGACTGTCCTGATGATGACCAGTGAGTTGTTTCCTTTGAGGAATTAACATTGCCCCCTTTATTCGTACTTTGTCTTCTTTATCTTGTTTCTCTTTTCCAGTCCTTGTCTCTGTTGCTCCTGAGCTGTGAAGGTAGGTGAAAACTAGCACTAACTAACCTCTTACATTTAGAATTACTTACAATTGGTTTTTATCTCCTTAGAATTGCCTGAATAAATTCTTCTTTTTTATAGTGGCAGCATATCTTACTCCCAATGTGATTTGTGTCTTATTAGGAAGTAACATTTATATATGAGTATGTACAGTGCTCATATATAATAGGTGCTCAGAAGCTATCTAAGAATCAAATGAAAGTAATTTTGATTTTGTTTCCTTCTGCTATCTAGCCCAGTGCTGTGAAGAATAGTTAATATTTACTGGAAATTTTAATATTAAAATTAAATTAAAATTTAATAGAGGTGTATTAGACTTCTAGGGCTGCCGTAACAAAATACCACAGACTGGGTGGTAAATTTCTTCAATGACAGAAATGTATTTTCTCACAGTTCTGGAAGCTGGAAGTCCAGTGTCAAGATGTCAGCAGGTTTGGTTTCTCCTGAGGCCTCTCTCCTCGCCTTGCAGATGACCATCTGCTCGCTGGGTCCTCTCATGGCCTGTTCTCTGAGTGTGTGCATCCCTATGTCTTTCTCTCTTCTTGAAAGGATACATATTGGATTAGGGCTCCACCCTTATGAGTTTCTTTAACCTTAATTACCTCCTAAAAGGCCCTGTTTCCAAATATATTCACATTGGGAATTAGGGCTTCAACATAAGAATTTTGAGGGGACACAGTTCAATCCACAATATCTTATTATGTTAGATATCCTTCATTAGATGTTAGATATCCTTTCTTTATATTATAAAAAAGAAAAATCTGAGATTTGAAAAAATTCTCATTAAAAAGTGAGAGTTAAAAATATATATCACAGACACACAGAGATACATACACATATTGCTATATTATAGCATGCTTAGAAACTAGAGAATGGAAATCATCCTTCAATCTCAATTTCTTAATGAGCCATTAACATTTTGTCATGTTTCATTATTCTCTCACACACACATGCACACAGAGAACATACATACATATTTCTTTTTTATATATACATACAAAATCCGTCTTTATTCATAGACACACATGCACAGCAAAATACACTTAATGTAAACATTTTCCTATGATAGTGCATAATTTTGAAATGTGGTGATGGATATCTACAAGCACATACTTTTCTATATAGATTCCTAGAAGTGGAATTATAGGACCTGAAGGAAAGATACATGTATGAATATGTATAAAGAGCTCTTAGAGCTTTTTATGGAGATAATAGATGCGGATATAGCTGTAGGTTATTAGCAATGTTCCAGTACTTTGGTTGGGTGGTAGATTTATGTCTCCTTAAAAAGTAAACAATAAAACAAAGAAAAAGCTTTTATTGCTGGGATAGAGGTAAGGAAAGAGAAAGAGTTCTCTCAGTTTCCCTAGAAGTTTCACTTCCATAGCCCTGAAAATAGTTTTAGTAAACATACAAACTTTACTTGAAAATCTTTAGTGTTTCCTTTTTTCTTGTCACAGGACTTTGCTGCTCGACTTTTATTAATGTTATATTATTTAGCTTCTTCTACAGGTTCTGCATAGTCTAGAATTAGAAAAGAATACTAAAAGCAGCGAACTGGGGACTAAACTACTTCTAGACAACATTTGTGACAACTCAGAATGATACTATACTAGTGTATTGGCTATCTTGTAGGCCCTTCTTTTCTTTTCTTTTCTTTTCTTCTTTACTCTTTTTCCTTATTATTTTCTGCCCTAAATCCTTTTCCTGATCCCCTTCTTATTGTCTGCCTTTCTTTTTTCCAGTTTTGCTTTTGCCTCTTTCCCTTGTGTATCAGTTGGCGTGATTTCAGGTGTAAGTAACAGATATGTGGATCAAATGTGCTTATTCTCCCACATAACTGCAGGTCTAGAGCTAGGGCATGTTCCAGGGGTGGGGTTACATCAGCTCAACAGTGTTGTTAAGGATTCTGATTCTTTTTGTTTTCTGCTATGCCATGTTTGGTGTTGACTTCATATTCATGCTTGTAACAAGTGACCAGAGCAGTTGCAGACATCACATCTAGATGTGGTGATATTTAAAGGAGAACAGGGGCTGGCTCTGCCTTTATCTCCATCTTTAAGAGTGAGGAGACTATCCCAGGCTCCTCCCTGACTTCCTTTTATATCTCATTGGGCAGGATGGGTCACATGCTGTTGGTGGAAACTGTGGGTGCCCCACGAGCTCCCCTTTTCTGGGCTGTTGGACCCACCCCATAGCTGCTGGAACTGTTGATTAAACAACCCATGTCTCCTGCCTTTTCTGGAGAATTATCATTGGTTGAGTGAGAGGTCCTTCTCTCCCCTGCAGCTTGGTCAGTGATTGACTCGTATAGAGGAGCAAGTAACATGCCAGCTCCTTTGCCTCAAGATAATTTCAGGAGGACCTTTATAATGTAGTTTATGCTCTAAGGCTCCCTGTAATTTTGCTCAAGCTAAATTGTTAGTTTCTTCCCCTGCATTTTCTGATTCCATTATTCCCTTTCTCTTGAGAATAATTTCTCCATTAATCATGTGTAGCCTAATCCTTATCTCAGGCTCTGCTTCTGAGAACCCAGTCTAAGACAAACCCTTTCTTACATAAGTCATTGGCGAAGGGGTAGAACTACCATGATTAGCTTGGATTCATCATTTGGCTGGCTGTCTGGAAGCCAACCACAATGATCCTTGTACCTTTTGTTCCCTTCTTTCCTTCTTGTTTTTCCCATTCCCCCTATTTTTATTAATCATTGTCATGGATATTCTTTTAAAGGTTTAACAAAATGCATACCAACATAAATATATTTTCTCTAATTCTGTGATGTGTCTAAAAAAATTTAGAACTAACTAGGTGTATTAAAAAAAATTAGTAAGCATTGGTCCAACCTCGAGTCTATGCATTGACTTTCAAAGGAAGTGATCATGAAACTCCTTAACATTGTAAAAATTTGTGTTGTCTGTTATTGAAATAAGTGCATTTTTATTTACTTCTATTATTTATATTTTTGGACAACTTTTTGTAGTCTGTTATTTGAAACTCCTCTGGAATTATGCTGTTTTACTATGCTGATATATGTGTTCACTTGATATTATTATAATTATTGAAACATGCTAGTGTCTCTTTGAAAATTAGTTAGCCAAATATTATTGAGTATGTAGTATGTGCAGGGTATCTCAATCTATTACAGTCTGTGTCAGTCTTTTTTTTTTTTTGTGGTACGCGGGCCTCTCACTGCTGTGGCCTCTCCCACTGCGGAGCACAGGCTCCGGACGCGCAGGCTCAGCGGCCATGGCTCATGGGCCCAGCCGCTCCGCGGCATGTGGGATCTTCCCGGACCGGGGCACGAACCTGCGTCCCCTGCATCGGCAGGTGGACTCTCAACCACTGTGCCACCAGGGAAACCCCTGTGTCAGTCTTTAGGATCAATGAAGATCCCAATTTTATCTGATAACTTTGTAAGGTATTAATAATAGGTACCATTCACTGTGTCTACTAAATTTCAGGCACTTCACATCCATTGTCTTTACTTTTCATTGTAATACCACTGGGAAATTATTATCTTCCCACTTTTATAAGGAAAAAAATCCCGAGTTTAACTTAAAAGAGCTTAAGTAACTTTGTCCAGAGTCACACAATTATAATAATAACAACTAACAGTTATGGAACGTTTATTGTGCTGCAGGCACAGTAGTATATGAATTAACTCATTTGATCCTTACAACCCTGGGAACTGCTATTATTATCCTAATTTTACAGCAAATAAAATTGGGGTAAGTAACTTTTCAGGGTAACTCAGAGAATAAGTGATGCAGGTAGGATTTGAACCCAAGCAGTCAGACTCTAGAGCCTATTCTCAGCCAAAATGCTGTACTAAATAGACTTCAGTTCACAGTTAAAACCAGAGTTAAAATTTTGTACGATTATTAATTTTTTAAAACTTGATTTAGCTGGTCTTTCTTAGTTTGAGACTTTGCTTGTATTTAGTGATCTTAGGGAAGAGAGTACAAATTTCTATAAAGACCTGATACTGTAAAACACAAACTTGACCTCTCATCACTTTTCTCTCTTTAGGTACTCCAGTTCAGAATGATCTCCAAGAATTTTTTGCATTAATTGATTTTGTAAATCCAGGAATATTAGGCTCTTTGCCGTCTTATAGAAAAATATATGAAGAACCCATTATTAAATCGAGACAACCTTCTGCTTCTGAGGTATAATTTACTTCAATAAGTAGGATAAAAATGAGCAGTTTGGGA
Organism: Lagenorhynchus albirostris; assembly: GCF_949774975.1. Classification (NCBI taxonomy): domain Eukaryota; kingdom Metazoa; phylum Chordata; class Mammalia; order Artiodactyla; family Delphinidae; genus Lagenorhynchus; species Lagenorhynchus albirostris. The sequence continues at coordinate 40,618,279 of NC_083111.1, read as the reverse complement.
AAATCATTCATAACTTGGGTATTATTTTAATTTAGGAAAAAGTAAATTAGTAGAGTGATTTTTAAAATTTTACCCACAATCGTTCAACTCCTTTTGCATATCTTACTTAAGAAAATGACCCTATCACTTGAAAAAGATTCATAAATAGGCACTTCACAGAGAATTATAAATGACAGTAAAACACATAAAAACATTCATCTTTACTGGTATTGAAAAAGGTAAGCCAAATAACCATGAAGTAACTTTCGTACTCTTCTACTGATGTTTTAGTTGGTTAGATTTACGTTGTAATAGCAAGTGTACATAGGAGTACTATTCTCTACTGATTGGAATATAAATTGGTACGACTGGAGGATAGTTTGGCAATATGTATCAAAAGCCTTAAAATTGGGTATAAATATTTACTGAGCATTTTCCGTGAACTAGGAACTATATAAAAAATAATGATTGGGCTTCCCTGGTGGCACAGTGGTTAAGAATCCACCTGCCAATGCAGGGGACATGGGTTCGAGTCCTGGTCCAGGAAGATCCCGCATGCCGCAGAGCAACTAAGCCCGTGCACCACAACTACTGAGCCTGCGCTCTAGAGCCTGCGAGCCACAACTACTGAAGCCCACGCGCTTAGAGCCCGTGCTCTGCAACAAGAGAAGCCACTGCAGTGAGAAGCCTGCGCACGTTGCACACCACAATGAAGAGTAGCCCGCGCTCGCCGCAACTAGAGGAAGCCCGCGTGCAGCAATGAAAACCCAACGCAGCCAAAAATAAATAAAATTAAATTAAAGGAAAAATAATGATTTAAGCATATATTTAATAGAATGGGAAATGTTTATGATACATTATTTAAAAATAAAATCACATTCATTTATTTACCCAACACTTACATATTAAATACCTAAAGTGGGCCAAATGCTAAGTGCCAGACACTGGGGAATATGGTGATAAGCCAAACTGGTTGGTTGTTCCCGTGAAGCTTTGTGGTTTGAGATACTGTTTTTGTTACAAATAAAAATAAAATATCTAATATATTTACATATTTATGCAAACAAAATGGTTTTGAAGATATACATAGAAAGTCTTGGCAGCATTGGCTGTTTCTGGTTGATGAAAGTTAGCTTTAATTTTCTTATTTTTGCATAACTATATTTTCTGACCTTTCTCCAGTGAACCAATTATTTTGTAATAAAAATTGAGAATAGTTTTAAAATATAAGGGAAATTTTCTGTGATTTATATAGAAACAAATATGTACATATGGGATTTATTTTAAGCTTCCCTGTGAAGTTCTATACACTTAAAAGATTCTATGTAGTGAATTTATTTTTTTATTTATTTATATTTTTTGGCTGCGTTGGGTCTTCACTGCTGCGCCGGGCTTTCTCTAGTTGCGGCGAGTGGGGGGCTACTCTTCGTTGTGGTGTGCGGGCTTTTCATTGCGGTGGCTTCTCTTGTTGCAGAGCATGGGCTCTAGGTGCACAGTCTCAGTAGTTGTGGCGCACAGGCTTAGTTGCTCCGTGGCATGTGGGATCTTACCGGACCAGGGATCGAACCCGTGTCCCCTGCATTGAAAGGCAGATTCTTAACCACTGCACTACCAGGGAAGTCCCCTATGTAGAGAACGTAAACATAAATTTCATTCATACTGTATTTTGACTTTAAAAATGTACTATTATTTTACGAACAATGTGTAATGATTTTGAAAGAGTCAGCAGTACCTTGTGCCAATAATTTCTTGTAAACTTAGTTTTAGGATCAATTACTTGTTAAAATATTTTCTTCCAAGAATTTGCTCTATTAGTGCTTTGATAATGATTTTAAGACCATATACTGTTACAGTCTTCTCATAAAAGCTTACTTTCAGACAATTCAGTTTGTGGATTATTGATTTCCAGTGGTTCTCAATGGTGGCAATAGCCAAACAAACAAGGATTCGGAGACTGTGGCTTCACTTAATTAAATGATTATGCTAAACATTTAAAGAGATGATTGTTGATTTTTCTATTCTAAACTGTATTTCATTTCTTTTATTTAAAAAAAATCTGAAGGGAAGCAATTAGTAAATGGTTGATCATTAAAAAATATTTAATGTTCATTTAACTGCATGTTCTGGGTTGGCCAAAAGGTTCGTTTGATTTTTTTCTGTAAGATTTGGCTCTAGTAGCGCTTAGTTGTCTTTAACTTCATTCGAAACAATTTTGTTAGATTGTATTGTGACAGCTGTCATATCAGCGTGCATTTAAAAAAAACTTATCAGAATTGGTGATTTTTGTGTAGCCATTTTAATATTGAAGATGAAAGAAAAAAGCAACATTTTTGGCATATTATTCTTTCTTATTTCAAGAAAGGTAAAAACACAGCTGAAATGAAAAAAAAGATTTGTGCAGTATATGGAGAAGGTGCTGTGACTGACTGAATGTGTCAAAAGTGGTTTGCGAAGTTTCGTGCTGGAGATTTCTTGCTGGATGATGCTCCATGGTCGGGTAGACCAGTTGAAGTTGATAGCGATCAAATCAAGACATTAATTGAGAACAATTAATCAACATTAAACCACATGGGAGATAGCCAACATACTGAAAATATCCATATTAAGCATTGAAAATCATTTGCACCAGCTTGGTTTTGTTAATCACTTTGATGTTTGGGTTCCACATAAGTTAAGCAAAACAAACAAACAAACAAACAAAAACCTTCTTGACTGTATTTCCACATGCAATTATCTACTTAAATGTAATGAAAACGTTCCAGTTTTAAAACAAATCGTCTCGGGCGATGAAAAGTGGATACTGTACAATAATGTGGAATGGCAGAGATCGTGGGGCAAGTGAAATGAACCACCACCAACCACACCAAACGCCGGTCTTCATCCAAAGAAGGTGATGTGTGTATACGGTGGGATTGGGAGTCCTCTATTATGAGCTCCTTCCAGAAAACCAAACGGTTAATTCCAATAGTACTGCTACCAATTAGACCACCCGAAAGCAGCACTTGACGAAAAGCATACGGAATTAGTCAACAGAAAACGCATAATCTTCCATCAGGATAATGCAAGAACATATGTTTTTTGATAACCAGGCAAAAACTGTTACAGCTTGGCTGGGAAGTTCTGATTCATCTGCCGTATTCACCAGACATTGCACCTTAGTATTTCCATTTATTTCAGTCTTTACAAAATTCTCTTAGTGGGAAAAAAGTTCACTTCCCTAGAAGACTGTAAAACGCACCTGGAACAGTTCTTTGCTCAAAAAGACATAAAGTTTTGGGAAGATGGAATTATGAAGTTGCCTGAAAAATGACAGAAGGTAGTGGAACAAAACAGTGAATATGTTGTTCAATAAGGATCTTGGTGAGAATGAAAAATGTGTCTTTTATTTTTACTTAAAAACTGAAGGAACTTTTTGGCCAGCCCAGTGTGTTTTTTTTGTTTGTTTGTTTTGTTTTCTAAAACACTTTTAAGTCTGCTGTTTTTCCATAGGAAGAAAAGGAGTTAGGAGAGAGAAGAGCAGCTGAACTTACTTGCCTCACTGGGCTCTTTGTCCTTAGAAGAACCCAAGAAGTCATAAATAAATATCTCCCACCTAAGATAGAGAATGTAGTCTTTTGCCGACCAGGAGCCCTACAGATTGAACTTTATCGAAAACTGTTGAATTCTCAGGCTGTCAGATTCTGTCTTCAAGGATTGTTGGAAAATAGTTCTCATCTAATATGTATTGGAGCTCTTAAAAAACTGTGCAATCACCCCTGCCTTTTGTTCAACTCAGTAAAGGTAAGTAGTGTATGAGCCTACGTCAGGAATATGAGCTGAGGGTTCTATGTCATGTGAACCTAAGATGGCAGATTGGACTAATCCCTGGGGTTGCATTTGTGGGTTTTCCAAAAGCTGTGCAGCCTCTTCAGTGTGATTCTTCTTTAGAGTTTATCCAGCCTTCTACTTGTTCTTCAGAGCATGACCATATTCATAGAGCTGAACGAGGGATGAAATGGGCTTGAGGCTCTGCCTTCTAGAGTTTGTGCCCCCTGCCCTTTGGCGCCTCATCTAATGCTCGGTCCTGGTTTCCCTTCCTATTTTATATTAATACAGCCAGTCAGTTTGTTTGGAGCTAACAAATACAAAATTTACCATTAAGAAATAATTTATTTTTTCCTCATAAAAGTAATACATGATTGTTATAGGAAATCTATAAAATTCAAAAAATCACAAAGAAGAAAGTAAAGATCATCTACTGGTTACAATGTAAATTGGTACAACTGGGAGACAGTTTGGCAATATGTATCAAAAACCTTAAAATTTAATGTATCTTGTGACCTGGTAATACCACTTTGAATAATTTGTCATAAAGAGATAAAGCTCTCCAGCCACAGAAAACCACATTTGGTATTAATAATCTTAGTTAATACTTATTAAACACCGTGTACCAAACACTAAGTACTTTTCTAGTATTTTTTTTTTATTCTTCACAAAATTCTATGGAGTAAGTACTATTGTTACCATCCCCATTTTTGGGTGAGGAAACGGACTCAAAGATACCCATAAGTAGTCTTTTCTAGAGGAACTTAATTCTAATGATGCTATGCTTATTATTTAAAAATCTATTATTATTACTAAATAAATTGTGGACATTTCCCCAAATTAGATGCCTTCTACAAGTATGACTTTTAATGGCTACATAGTTGACCTGACCATTTGGATATTAATGAACATAAGGCAGTTTGGGGTATAGTGAGAGTTTTCTGTTTTGGTGTTGGAACTAGGTATCAGTCCCTACTCTACTACTTGTTTAATTACAGACAAGTTTAACCATGGCCAGGTTGTGTCTGTGAGCCTCAGTTTATCTTAACTGAAACACAGAGACAATAATAACTTCCCGATAATGTTATTGTGGCTATCTGATGAATTTTTATTACAACTATAACTGAATATTACAACTCATAACTGAAGAGTATTGGGTTGCAGAGAGTCAGAGAAGAGATTGCCCTGTCTAGTTGATGTGAGGAATCTAACTGGTAAATCTCTGTAATGCACCTCCACGCATCAGGCTGTCTCAGCATAAAGATATTGTCTGTTAGTTGATTCTTAATTAGGATTATACATTACAGTCTTCAGGGAAGCTTTTAAGACTACATTTGTCCAGCCTAGACACATATGAGCCGATTCAGATTCTCTGAGAGTAGGACCCAGTCATGAAGATTTTAAAAAAGTTCTCCCAAGTGATTCTGATTATGTGTTCCTGGCTAAGAACTTGTGCATTAAGATCATTCATCTCCCTTGTATTTTGATTTAATATTCACCAGACAACTTTCTGCTAATGATTTGCTTCCCCATGCACCTTTCATAGGACAGAATGCATAGACCAGTTGGTTTAAACAGGCAGGTCTCATTTATAGGTCAATAAATATATATTCTGATTTATTCAGTCTCTTAATTTGGTTAGTATGGCTCATTTCCCTAGAGCTTAAGCTTATGTAAGTTTCTGAACATGAAAAGCTGTAGATTAGACCCTGGGTCTGTGGTCCTTTGATAACCTCGCCAAGGTGTAGGCATTTTAGGAAACCTAACCCAAAGCAGCCAGCAACCATCTCTCCTCTCATGTGTATCCCAGTTATGTAAATATCTTAGGGTTCCAAGTATTTTTAATCAAGTGACTTTACCCAACTATTGCTATGTTTTGGGAATAAGCCAGATTAAAATTAGTACTTTGTGCCCAGCATTTTATACTACTTGATTCACTGCCCTTAAGATGTTTCTAGTATTATTAAAGGATTACAACACACATTAAAACATTAGGGAATTATTTTTAAAAAGTATATAGTTAATTGAATAATTAAATAAATTTGAAGTTGAAATGTACTGTGTAACCATAAAGGTTAAAAGTCAATGCCCCCCAAAAGGGGGCATGTGAGTAATCAGGTGGAATTTGCACTGGGCCCTCAAGTATTTATAGGATTGGGATAATTGGGCAAAAAAAAAGATGGCGTATGCCGGGCAGGGGTAGTAGGTTGAACAAAGTTTCAAGAACAATGATAAATCTGGTAAATGTGGGAGAGAGTGAGGAGAACTGCCAATCCCAGAAATTTTATCTGAAAAAGTGATGCAGTCATTAACAAATGTAATCTCCAGTATGTGTTCACATGTCAGCTAGGCAGTTTGAGGGGGAATTTCAGAGGTGGTGATAATCTCTCTGGAATAAAATTATATAAAAACTATTGGTAAAATAAACAAAATATTATAAATAACAATAGATTTCTCTGTTAACTTATTGGCAGACTTGTTCCTTCTTGTAGAAGAAATTGATAAGATTGAGTGGACTGTTGTGCTTGATTTTGAGTATCACCTGGGAGGTGCTGTGTGAGCCTGCAAACTGGGAGAGAAAAGTAATAGCAGGGAGGGAAGGGGGGAAGAAGAGAGAAAAAGGTAGCAATGATGAGGTCTCAGGGTTTTGGAGAGGATAGATTTCCTAGAACTGTTTGCCCTCTATTTTCCTCCTGTTTATTTCTCTGCTACCCACCTCCCCATCAATCACACATCGGCAATGATACTGCGCTTGTGGGGTTCAGGGAACAGGCATTTGGAGACAGCATTAGAACTGCTCTGTAATCAAAAATGACCAAATTGTGACCTATGAAGATTAACATAGCAATTAGATTGGGCTTTTCAGGTAGCTATTAATCTTCAGTTTTTTCCCCATAATTTTAGCATTTTTTCCCTTCCGATTAAAAAAACATGAACCAGTGTTGACAGGCATCCTTTTGAACAGGAAAAAGAATGCAGCTCAACTTGGGATGAGAATGAAGAAAGGAATCTATATGAAGGCTTGATAAATGTGTTTCCCGCTGATTACAACCCACTCATGTTTGCTGAGGAAGAGTCAGGAAAACTACAGGTGCTGTCAAAGCTCTTAGCTGTTATCCACGAACTTTGTCCTGATGAAAAGTAAGAAGTCAATTTAATAAACCACTTGTAAGTGCTTATGGAATTTCAGCTTAGACTCTGTCCTTATTCCCTCCCCTCACTGCCTCTTTTTGAAAAGAAGAAAACATTAAAAATAAGTTGTTTTCTTCTTTGGGGGCATGGTTAGCTCCCAGTCTTTTGTAAACTTATCATTAACAATGTGTCTGTAAGCTTTTATTTAAGAAAAACTAAATGTAAATACATATATTTTAAAAACCCTAGAGATGTCTTTTGATATTATAACACCTAACTCATTTCTTTATCACTTTCAGAATCCTTTGTTCTTTTTCTGTCCTGAAACGTTGATACTCCTGAGGGCTTTGTCTTCAGCCTCCTTCTCACTCTAAGCACCCTTCCTGGTTTAGCTCTACTCGTAGTTTCAGCTATCATCCACATGGTGTTGATTCAAAATCTGTATCTCTAGTCCAAGCCTCTCTTCTAGTTTCCACATCCTTCTTTCTATTTAATGGACATCTAAATCTGTCTGGACCTCAACTTCTCGTGTACTAAACCAGCTTTATCATTTTGCCATTGCAAGATTGATCCTTTTTCATTATTCCTTGGCTTGATGAATGGTACCATAATGCAAGCAAAAAACACTCGTCATTCTAGACTTACTTTTCTCCTTCACTTTCCCAGTGTCATCAGTCACTACATTCTATTCTATTGATTTTATTTCTTAATTTCAGGAATCCATTTCCTTTCAGGTACCAAGATTTTTTTTTTAGTAACTATTTTAAATTTTATTTAAAAATTTAATTTTTAAATTTTTTTAAATTTATTTTTTATTGACGTAGAGTTGAATTATAATGTTGTGTTAATTACTGCTGTACAGCACCAAGATATTTGTTTTGATTCTTGTAATTACTGATTGGCTTGTGGTGGTCTCTTATAAATTATGTCCCTCTTACTTTCAATCCCATTGCATATCAATATTGCCCTAAATTATATTAAATACAAATGTGAACATGTTACTCCTTTTCTTAAAAATCATTCAAAGATTCCTAGTTGCCTTCCAGAAATTTCTAAATTATAGCACATTGAGCAAGACTCTTCATGACCTGGGTGGTGCCTCCTTTTCCAGCCTCATACCTCTTGACTCCTTCACACTTATCATGTGGTCAAATCATACCAGACTATTTGCAAGACCGGCAATTTGCTCTACTTCTCACCTCTGTTCTTACCTGTTTCAGGTTCCTATGCCTGGTGTACCTCCACTTCTCGTTCTTCTGACCAACTTTCTCTTCTTTAAGACTCAGCTCGGATGCTTTCTCCTCTTAGAAGCCACTGGCCTCATAGTGAGTTAGATGCCCCTCTTGTGTACTCCCTTAGCATCCTGTACCTCCCTCTAATGGAGCTCTTCTCACGTTATATTGTAATCATTAATTCTCTTCTGTGTCAGCACCTATAGTGCAGGGACTATGTCTTAATTATTCTTGTAGGAGGTATTCAAACTGTTTTTGAATTAAGGCAAAAATACAGAGAAAAGATTGCAAAATAATAATTATATTTAATTGTCAAGGAATCTACTTAACCCCTTTGGAGCATTAATAGTATCATTTGACTTGTGAAAATTTTTAGATTTATTTTTCATAATAATGAAGTGACTAAAATAAGGAAACTTTCTATGAACTCTTTAATACAGTTTGATTAAAATGTTTTATTAGATAATATTTTATATATACAAGAGTGTGTAATGTATGTGTGTGTGTATATATATATATATGCAGATTGTGACCCAGTTTGAACTTAGAGTATGAACTTTTAGTTAGACTTTTATTTGCATCTTGTCTTCACTGGATTCTGTTTTTCCTTTTTTTCTGAACATGGGATAGGTGGTTATTGTTGGACAACGAATATGAGTGAACAGAATTTTAGAGGAAATGGGAAGAGATCAAGTGTGACTGTAGGTGTGAGAATTTATCCTTGAAGATGTTCTAGAGGAAAGTTCCCCTCTTGTGGTGGGAAAGGAAGGAACGAGGAAGAAAAATGTAATTTGGGGGTAGGGGTTGGGTTGGAGTCATTTTGACTGCTTGTGTATCCTAAGAAAACTGAATCCTGCCTTGTCCGATGAAAGAAGAAATAGCACTTCCATCAGTGGCACAGACTGTTCTGGTGCTTCACATTATCTGAAGAGATGGACCTTTCTTTTTAAATTGTGGTAAAATACACATAACATGAATTTACTATCTTAATTATTTCTAAGTGTATTGTTCATGAGTGTTAGGTATACTCACACTGTTGTGCAACCAATCTCCAGTACTCTCTTCATCTTGCAAAACTGAGCTATACCCATTAAACAACAACTCCCCATTCCTGCTTTTTCCCAGCCCCTGGCAACCACCCGTCTACTTTCTGTCTCCATGAATCTGACTACTGTAGGCACCTTATATAAGTGAAATCATACGATGTTTTGTCTTTTTATGACCAGCTTATTCTACTTAGCATAGTGTCCTCAAAGTTCATCGATGTTGTAGCATGTCAGAATTTCTTTCCTTTTTAAGGCTGAGTAGTGTTCCACTGCATATATATAACATTTTGTTTACCCATTCATCTGTTGATGGATAGTTGGGTTGCTTCTGCCTTTTGACTATTATGAATAATGTTGCTGTGAACATGGGTGTACCAACACCTTTTTGAGACCCTGTTTTCAGTTCCTTTGAAAATATGTCCAGAAGTAAGATTGTTGGATCATATGATAATTCTCTCTTTAATTTTTTGTGGAACCTCCATAATCTTTTTCGTAGCGGCCGCACCATTTTACATTCTCACTAACAGTGGACAAAGGTTCCAACTTCTCAACAACCTCGCCAGCTTTGCTATTTTGTGGTCTGTTTTGTTTTGTTTTTGACAGTAGCCATCCTAACGGGTGTGAGATGATATCTCATTGTGGTTTTGATTTGCATTTCCCTAGTAATTAGTAATGTTGGGCATCTTTTAATGTACTTGTTGACTATTTGTATATTTTCTTTCAAAGACGTCTGTTCAAGTCCTTTGCCCATTTTTTTTAATTGGGTTGTTTTTTTTTTGTTGTTGTTATTGAATTGTAGTCCCCTCCCCCCTTTTTTTTAATGGCCAATTGGGTATAGAGGCCAGGTTTTCCACATCTGAGCTGCCTATGCACAAACATCTCCTAAACCTTTAAAATACGTAGCTAGAAGTTGCTCACAGTGTTTGACTTCAGGGATAGTATTACTGTCTACACCTGATCTACTGTGTTATTGTTAACTAGAACTGGACAGTTCTATTTTCGGTCTACAGGCAGAACTCTTCTACAGTGCTTTTGTGCATATTGAGATGAATTAGAATTGGGTGGAGGCATATCTGAGAACTCCTGGCTTGTCTGGCTGGTGGCCCTTTTATGGAATTTTTTAAAAGAATACTTCAAAATTTAAAAAGTTCCTCTTCCCTCCTGGTTGTTGCATTCACGCACTAGGCTTCATGGCTTGGAGAGTAGAGTTCATGCCGAATTCCACCCCCCGTGCATCTCTTGGTTGGACACTCTTGTGCTGGGTGCAGCTTGCACTGTACCTGACATGGCAGCCTTGCCTACAGATTTCAACTGCTTTCAGGGACAGTATAGTGACCATAAAAATAATAGCCTTGTTTGAAAGTGGTATGTATGTGTGGCGGGGCTCTAGACCTCTGGAAGGGGATTGTCCAAGGCTCTTTACCAAGATAGTCACCTATCCCATCAATCTACATCTAGCCTTGTAAGAACTTGTTGGGGGAAAATATTCTAAAGCCAGATTTCCTCCAGTCCAGTAAAGTTGTATCAGCAAAACTATGTTTAGATAATGTTATTCATCCCCGTAATAGTATAGAAAAGGAAGGGAAAAATGACTGAATTATTAGTATAGGAATTTTGGCAGATTGCGTAAATGGTCTTAAGTTCTCCCTCCCTATATCCATGTTCCTTTGCTGGGTAACTTTGGGTGATCTACCATTCTGACTCTGAGCTCAGCCACGTGATCTGAATTGGTCCATGAGGTGCTGGCAAACATGGCACAAGAAGAGGCTTGAAAAGATCTTGTGCCGTGGGGCTGGTCCTCCTTTGTGCTTCCTGGAAACTTTTTGTCACCGTGTGAATAAGCCTGGGCTAGCCTGCTAGAGGGTAAGAGACCTGAGAAACTCAGATGAGGCTTCCCAGCCGAGGCCCCTCACCAGTCAGCCAGTTCCCAGTCTACTTGGCAGCTGACTGCAGATGCTTGAGTCAGCACAGCCACGACCAGCAGAGGAACCTCTTAGCTGAGCCCAGCCCAAATTGCCAACCTACGGAATTGTGAGCTAAATATAAAATACATGGTTGCTGTTTTAAGCCACTAAATTTTGGTTTGGTTTGTTATGTAGCCAAAGGTAACTGATACAGGAATACAAATATACATGATCTTTACCTTGTTAGCATAGATAATTAAGATAATTCTAACTGTTAAACATTTGCTTTATTTTAAAAATTTCTAGTGCTAATAATTATCCCACTAGTTATAAAACTTGTAGGAAATATTCTTGATCTGTTTTTTATTTTTTGCTTAATTTATCAAACTTTAGCTATTAGATAAATTCTGGTTTTACTTTTTACCATATTTTATTGTTTAAAATTTTTATTTTATCAAAATGTTAAAAGGGCTTATCATTAAAAAAGACAGGAGTTCATAGTTCCATCTCTCCCCCTTTGCATCCTGTTTCTCAATCACCAGCTCCCATAGTATGTTGCCAGACCATGTATTTATACTGCTATCTCTTGTCTTTTACATATTTTCTTCATGAAAAACTCTAGCAATTTTTCTTCATTCTTTATACATTGAGTTATAATCTTTTTTTTTAATATGACAATGCTTTTTGATAGTTTCCCATGGCTTTTATTTTATTTTATTTATTTAGTTTTTGGTGGCACGCAGAACTTCCCTGACCAGGGATTGAACCCTTGCCCCCTGCAGGGGAAGCGCAGAGTCTTAAACACTGGACCACTAGGGAAGTCCTGAGTTATAATCTTGATGTGCCTTAATATGGATCATGTTTTCATTTATTGAACTGAAAACTCTATAGTAAGTCGTTTTAATCTGAAGATCCCATGTCTGGGAAGCAGCCTCTTTCAGAAAACAATTTTCTTTTGTTTTATTTGGAATTTCGGTCAGTCATATATTGAACCTCATGGATTGATTCTATAATTCTTTTTTCTTTCCTCTCCTATTGGTCATCACTTTTCCTTTTTAATCTATTTACGGGAAGATTCTCTTTCTTTCTTCTAAATCTCCTATTAAATTTTTATTTGGGCTGTCATTTTAAATTTCCAAGATAATTTTCTTATTCTTGATTGTTCTTTTTTATTGCCACCTCTTCTTGTGAATGCTATCTCTTATATGAGGGTATTAATTATTTCCTTAAAATTGTCTTCTGTTTCCTCCATTGCTCTGTTTTATTCATGTTTCTTTTTTTCTGTTTATTTGTTTTGGTTTCTATTTTTCGTGTTGGAGGCTGGCTTCAAGTAGCTGGTGGCCCTTGGTGTCCATTTATATTTAAGAGTAAGGCAGTAAAACACTAACTGAATGCTCTGTGTGCATGGGCAGGGCTTGTGGACTGCTGACCTGCGTTAGGTAACAGGTAGCGAGCTGGCTTTTTTATTTGGGGATTCCCTATCTGTGGACCTTTTCTCTGGGGTCATTCAAATGAGTCATTCCAGAGGTGAATCTTCCAATAATATCTTTCTTGGGGTGTGGAATGCTTTGCTGCTGGTGTTCTGGGAGTTGGCAGAAAAGGGGGACTGGAATCTTACCATCCATTTTGCAGACCTTCATTTTGGTTTGTCACTATATCCCTGCCTTCTAGAGTTCCCTGGTCTAAGTTTCTTTGGTTTACTTTCTCCAGAGAATAAACATTCTAGTTGAGAAAGAAAAGTCAACTAGTTACATGGGATGAGGGCCTGAGTTCTACTTACCAGTGCTCCAGTCTAAACTCCTTTCTTCTGAGCTGGCTTTATGAGAGTATATGGTGTGAATGAACTTGTACCTGTTTCTTACTGGAATCTCTTTCTTTGGGCACTTAAGTTTCACTTTCTTTGTACTCCTAAGCAGGTCACCATTCCACTATTCTCTGTTTTCGTATATAAATGTCTCCTGTTTCATTAAAGATAGAGTTTGTCTTTCTGTTTCTTATTTTCCTGCTGTTCTTAGGGTGACTTAAGAGAGGTAAAGAAAGCAGAAAGTTCTTTACTCCACCATCTTGATGCTGGAAGTCTCTTAGATATTGACTTTTTTTTTTGGCCACGTGGCTTGTGGGAATCCCAGCTCCCCAACCAGGGATTGAACCTGTGCCCTCAGCAGTGAGAGTGTAGAGTCCTAACCACTGGATGGCCAGGGAATTCCCTCTTAGATACTGATTTTAAAATTGAATTTGAAGGAGAATCTGTGTTTTAATTGTACAAGGTCATTGTTGGATGTTCTGTAAATATCAGTGATAGTATTATTGTGGTATTTTCCTTCAATTAAAAAAATCTAATATTGCTTTTAAATTGTGTATAAAGATTCTTTCTTTTTGATTGACAGGGTGGTGTTGGTATCCAACTATACACAAACCTTGAATATTTTACAAGAAGTATGCAAGCGTCATGGATATGCTTATACAAGACTTGATGGACAAACACAGATCTCTCAAAGGCAACAAATTGTTGATGGCTTTAATAGTAAATACTCTTCTGATTTTATTTTTTTGTTAAGTTCAAAAGCTGGTGGTGTGGGACTTAACCTTATTGGAGGATCTCACTTAATTCTCTATGACATTGATTGGAATCCAGCCACTGATATCCAGGTAGGACTGTTTATGTATTAAACAAACATTATAGAATGCCTATGGGGGATACAGGGCCTGCTGGGGATACGAGGATGATGATGATGTATAATAACTGCTGCGTATTGAACCCTTATTTTGTATCAGGCACTCTGCTAAGTGCTTTACATCTGTTTAATCTTCACAATAATCCTACAAGTGTGGATATTCTAAGCCCTGTTTTACAGATAAAGATATGGAAGTTTGTTCTCAGTCACATAGCTTATAAGAGGCAGAGCCAGGATTCACACCCAAACCAGGCTCTAATATACTGTGTAGTTGGGCCTTCAGGATCCTCATGACCATCAGGGGAAGACAATAAAGTGTTATGGGTGCTATGATCAGCGTTTGTGCAGGGTATGGTAAAGATATAAAATTAGCTTATTTAGGGAAATATTTCAGAAGCAGCCTTTGGTTTTCTTCAGAATACAGTCCATTTTCATGTATTTTGAGATTTCTACCTATGGATTTGCACCTCATATGGTATCTGTGTTAGGAGACCTGGAGACAACCCTCGGGTTCAATGATTCACTAGAAAGACTCACAGAATCAAGAAAAACAGCTATATTCATAGTTAAGTTTTATTACAGTGAAAGAATACAGACTAAAATCAACACAGGTAGAAGGTGCATAGGGTAGAGTCCAGGAGAGACCAGGCACAGCTTCCAGTTGTCCTTTTCCACTAGATTTGTATGGAACAACACTTAATTTTCCCAACATTAATGAGTGACAACACATGGAATATTGTCAACCAGAGAAGTTCACTTGAGCCTTGGTGTCCAGAGTTTTTGTTGGAGGTCAGTCATGTAGGCATGGATACCTGTGTGACTGACCTTAGTTGCTCAGTCTTCAATCCCTGCAGAGGTCAACTGGCCCAAGTCCCCACCTAAATCACACTGTTAGCATAAACTACTTGGTGTGGCCCAAGGCCCCAGGTAAACTAAGAAGCTCTTATCGGGCAGGATACTCCAGGGCTTCCAGGAGCTGGTTGAAGGCCAGACTTTTCTTTGGAATGTGCAAAGTTTGAACATCAACCTTTTACTGTACAGTATCATTGATAAATCCTAACACCACAGAGATCTGCGTAGAGCCTGAGCTGATTGCAGGTATCCTAGGGATTCCTTAGGGGTGAATCATTAGCCTCTTGGACTGAGAATAAACCCTCCATGCTATGCTATACTTGATTCTTTGCATTCTTACTGCCCAAACTTGCTGTCCCATTTTTTGATGCAGATAGACCCTCTCACTGTTGCATGGCACCCTGTAATTATTTTACAGTACCACAGTGAGTGTTCATTCATCCCTTTCTTTATCCCAAGAAAAAAATTTGAAGTGGAGAATGCTTAGGTATGCCTGGGCTTTGTTTTTTGAAGCTGTAAGTGAAATCTAGAATTCCTAATCTTAATTGTATTAATGCAAGTTGCTTATGTGGGAAGGGTTATAATTAGTTTCTGCTTGTACTCTCAGAATTCTCATTAATTTTCTATAGGCAATGTCTAGAGTGTGGAGAGATGGTCAGAAACATCCCGTACATATTTACAGACTCCTAACCACAGGTAATAACCCTTCAGTGTGACAAAAATGTATTCCCTTTGAATAATTAAAGATTTTTTTTTTTGTTAATCTGTGCTTCAGTATCAGGAATACTGTTATTTTGTTAGCTAGTATACTAAGAAACATGCTTTACCCTACAAAAATAACATGTAAAGATCTGAAGGAAATCTAATGAATGTTTTCTCTTCAGGTACAATAGAAGAAAAGATCTATCAAAGGCAGATCAGTAAGCAAGGTCTTTCTGGGGCAGTTGTAGACCTAACCAAGACATGTGATCATATTCAGTTTTCAGTAGAAGAACTTAAAAATTTGTTCACATTACATGAAAGTTCACATTGTGTTACTCATGACCTGCTTGACTGTGAATGTACAGGAGAAAATCATACAGGTTAGTTGTATTTTAATTGTTATGATGGTAAAGTTAATTGGTCTCCCTTTAGTAGTTGAAAATATTTAAATACAGAATAACTAAAATATTTACCCCTTGCATATGTTAGTTTTCTTTTTTCCTCAGGTCACAGGGCAGCTGCCACATGGGTATTTGAGAAAATTTTAGTTAGAACCTTATTAGTTCTCTCAATTTAGCTTCTTATTTCCGAATCAGTTGTGAAAAATTTGGCCTATTGGTAAAATCTTTCAAATCCTGATAATAATGACTTCAGAATTAGGGAAATGTTTTTAATCCTTATTTCTGTTTCACAAAAAACATAACACTTGACAGAATAATCCTACTGTTTATTTTGTGTAGAACTTATTCCTAATGAGGTCATATTTTATGGGGCAGTAAGCATGGGCTGCCATACTTCTCAGTGCTTCATGCACTGCTCGTGCTGCTTAAATGAGGCTGAAAGCATCAACCCTCCAGAATTAATACCATTCAAATAGGTACTGGATCAGGAGTAGCACTTGAGCAACCAATGTCCAGTAGTTGGAAATCACTTGATAAATTGTGTTGAGATGGGTTTAAGAAGTAAAACTGTATAAGACTAACATGGAAGAATTTACATTTTATATAATCCACACTGATCTTCTCTATAGTATGATTTTTCCATTTTAGTAATTTCTTCTCTTATTATTTCTCTTTTCCCCTGTATTTATCTAAATTTTTTTTTTCTTATTTTCTAAAGCTGAATCCTTAGCTTAATGGCTCTCAGTCCTCTTTTCTGAAATGGGAATTTAAGGCTGTAAATTTTCGTCTAAGCTGAATCTCATAATTTTGATATGCAGTCTTTTTATTATTCAGTTCTAAATATTTTTTTTCATTATAATTTATTCTTTGGCTCAGAGGTGTTTAAAAGTATGTTTTATGATGTATTTTAGTTTTTGTTATTGAATTTTAGCTACTGCACTGTAGTCACAAATATGGTCTGCATGATATTGATTCTTTGGAAACTATAGAGACTTGGTGTGTGGCCTGGTGTGTTTACTTTGTAAATATTTTTGTACATGAAAAGAATGTGTATTCTCTTAATTACTTAGTTTAGAGTTCGCCATATTAGTCAAATTTTCTGTTACCGAATTAGTTTTTTCTTATTTTACAGATTTAAAAATTTACTAATTTAACTGAAAAATTGATAATATATTTACCTGTCTCAACTATTTAAAAATATAAAATGTATATGGTGAAAACTCTTCCTCCCATAATGCCGTCATCTGCCTAGTTTCTAGTCCTGCTACCCTATGCAAAACCAGTATTATTAGTTTTATGTGTATCCTTCTAGATATATTTTTATGCATATGCAAGGAACTCTTGCCCAGTTTTCCCCCCAATAAAGGGTAGTGTAATATGTATATAGTTCTGTACCTGTTTCATTGAATAGTATCTTGAGATCTCCCCGTATCATTAAAGAGTTTCCTCATTCTTTTTTTCTCTCAGCTATATAATCCTCCCTTGTATGAATAGACCATAATTTATTCATCTGACCTTACAGCTGTATAATTAGGTTCTTTCCAGTCAGTATATATCTTTATTCGTACATCTTTTTCCATATCTTCAAATATCTCTATAAGGTAAATTATCAGTGTTGCTGTGTCAGAGAATATGTGCATTTGTAATTCTGATAGATCTTGCTAAGGTGCCCTCCACTGGGGGTTGTATCATTTATACCCCACCAACAATATACTATTTCCCCACAGCTTTACCAGTTTAGGATTATCAATTGTTTGGATTTTTGCCAATCTGATAGTAAAACAAATGGTATATTGGTCTAGTTTTAATTTAATTTAACTTTATTATGAGTGAAGTTGGGTATATTTTCCTATGGTTAAGAGCTGTATTTCCTTTATGTGAACCACCTGCTCATATCATTTGCCCATTTTTCTATTAATGACCTAATTCTGTGTTAGGCATATCTGTTATTGAAAGAGATATGTTAAAATCTTACAGTATGACAGTGGATTTGTCAGTTTCTTGTTATTCTGTCAATTTCTGCTTTATATATTTTGTATCTTCTTTGTAAAAATTTTTTCATTATTATTTATTTATTTTATTATTGTGTAGTGATTGCTTTATCCCTGATGTCTTTTGCTTTCATTTTGTCTTTAGTTAACATATTACACTGACTTTTTAAAATTTTTATTGGAGTATAGTGGATTTACGATGTGTTAGTTTCAGGTGTACAGCAAATACACTGACTTTCTTATTGTTAGTATTTGTCTGGTATATCTTTTTCTGTTCTTTTATCTTGAATCTTTCTGTGTCCTTATGTTTTAGGTATCTTTCATGTAAATAATATGAGGCTGGATTTTCTTTTTTATCCAGTCTGATGTTCTCTTTTTTAAAGATTTAATTTTATTTATTTTTGGCTGCATTGGGTCTTCGTTGATGCACGCGGGCTTTCTCTAGTTGCGGCGAGCAGGGGCTACTCTTTGTTGCGGTGCGTGGGCTTCTCATTGCGGTGGCTTCTCTTGTTGCGGAGCACGGGCTCTAGGCACGTGGGCTTCAGTAGTTGTGGCACAAGGGCTCAATAGTTGTGGCTCACGGGCTCTATAGTGCAGCCTCAGTAGTTGTGGCACATGGGCTTAGTTGCTCTGCGGCATGTGGGATCTTCCTGGACCAGGGTTCGAACCCACGTCCCCTGCATTGGCAGGCGGATTCTTAACCACTATGCCACCAGGGAAGCCCTTGCTACAGAATATTAATGAGTTTGATTATGGAGTGTTAACCCACATTGTTACAGTTATGTTCTGAATTTGGAAACGTATCTGGCCCCACAGGCTTTTAGGTAAGAAACTGTGGACCTGTAATAAATCTCTTTGGATGATTAATTTGTTTAATGTGTATTTCTCCTGCTAGACCATAAAGTCCTTGAAAACAGAGACCATGTCTATTTTTGTTCACCATTTTGGCCCCCATTGCTCAAATCAGCACATTGTAAACAATTTATAAATATTTGTAGAAGGAATGAATTAATTGAATTTGCTTATTTTAACATAAACCATGGTGATCAAATGTAACAAATCATATAAACTCATTATATATTTAAAAAGTATTGTATGTAATAGGATATTGATTGGCCTAAGGATTTCCTCATTGTTTTACTTATTTCAGGTGATTCATTGGGAAAATTCCCTGTCTTTAGAAATTGTCAGCTTGGTACACATCAACAGAAGTCTGACTCCCTGAAACCTGTCTCCATGTCACAGCTGAAGCAATGGAAACATTTTTCTGGAGATCATTTAAATCTTACAGATCCTTTTCTTGAAAGAATAAGAGAAAATGTGTCATTCTTTTTTCAGAATATAACCAATCAAACTACTGCTATATAACCCCCTTTAAAAAATTAATCTAGTAAGTAAATGTAATTTTGGAAAACAAATAGAATTATTTTAATTATAATAATATATTTTATTGCAAAATGTATTATAGTTTTGATATAATAATCAAAACTGAGTTGTTTAATTTTTTGTATATATTCTTAAATATTGAAACATTAAAGACATACTTGTATCATCCTATAATTGTTTATTAATAATTCCGTAATTCATGCAGTTTCATTAAGTAATTTCTAAGGAATTTTCATAAGGAATATTAAAAGGTAAAATGCCCTGTTTCTATCTTTGGGAAATCTAAACTGATTAGGAATATTAGACAGATGTGGGAGACAACTGAAAAATTTGGTAAGTTTAAACTACAGCTCAAAGGAGAAAGAGAATCAGAGACTAGGATTGCTAATGCTGAAGATTCAGTTGGACATAATAGTTGCTACAGGGCGGTTTGGGTGAGAGTGGTCTGTGGGTTGTGGCAGGACGGGGAGGAGTACTGGACACTTCAAAGCACGGTTTTCTAATCTGGGACTTCAGACTGTAAAGCCATGTCCAGCAAGCATTGTTTGTACTCTGGTTAATGGTTCAGCTACCATCATGTCAAGGGGTTTCTGTAGTAATTTTTGACATTAAATAGAAAGTTTTAATTTACAAAGCAAGCTTTAGAAGACTGAAGTCTGCAAGGAGAAAGGAGTTACTCATTTAATCTCCAATTGGGGTTCCTGCAATCAGCTTTTGCTTCCTTTTAGGGAAATTTCTTTTAGACTGAAATTGTCTTGAGGTGTTGAATAAAGACTCAGTTGTGTATCATCAAGTCTGAGTTCTTTGGATCTGTGGTGCCATGCCTGGGCACTTGTACATCTAGGATTCATGAACTGGCAGTTTGGGGATCAAGTTTGTCGGTAAGGAAGTAGTCAACTAATAAAAAGCAAAAATGATGTTTCTTGGCCCTTTGTATATGCCTCTTATATGAGGCTTTGCATATAAAACGTCTTCCAATATGTATCTTGCATCACATATTCTCAGGTGTAAAATCTTAAAAAAAAATGATAAGAGACTAGCAACTTTATTGTCTATCTTAACTGTCGTGGATACTAGGGTGTATTGCCCAGATTGCCCCCTTCAGGACCAATGTGCTCATTTACGCGTCTATTGGGGGTGCTGCCTCTGACCACTCATAGCCAGATCTCTCCCTAAGAATATCCCACAGCTGAAAGGAGCTGCCTCGCTCAAGGTTACCCTCCCTCCCCTGGGTGGCTGGCATCCAGTGATTTGTTGTTACAGGGTAGAAAGGCCCAGCCTCCTTGCCTCAATTTGGGACAACGCTTCAGGATCATTCCAGCTTCAGAGCTCCTCAGTTGAGGCCGGTGTTGCAGCTTCATTGCAGTCCAGCTTCTCTGTCTTTCCAGGCCTGCTTCCTTCAGTGCTTTACAGATAATCGTGTATTATAAGTTTTGCTTTATACCACATTTGAAAAATAGACCATGACAAAATGAATTACTATTTGTACATTCACAGTGTTGTACAATCATCACTACTATCCATTTTCAGAAGAGAGTTCTCTTCTTAATGTGTCCCTTCCCAGCACTCAAGGCCTCTATCCCAGCAACTCCCTAGTTGACAAATGCAGTGAACTCTTTGCAGTCTTTATCTTGACTTCTGTTCACATTAGGTATTGGTAAACTTCTTGAAATTCCTGCCTTTCTTAATTTTGATTAAATGATTAAACTCATTTGTCATTCCACAGATATTTATTGAGTACCTAGTACATGCTGGACATTGTCTTAGGGTTATGCCTATAACAATTAAATAGGCAAAGTCTCTGCCCTCATTGTGCTTTCGTTCTAGCACCGTGAGAATAATACACATATATAATATTGTACATGGTGATAATTGCTATGAAAAGAAATAAGCAGAATAAGGGAGATACTAAACAAGGTGGGGATGGGGGTTGCTATTTATATAGGGTGGATTTATGCAGAGACCTGAAAAAACTGAGGGATTGAGAACCATGACATTCTCTGGAAAAAAGTGTTCCAGACAGAAGGAACCACAAGTGCAGAGGTCCTGAGACAGGTGAAGGAGTGTTCGACATACCTGAGAAACAGCCAGAGGCTGTGTGGAGAAAGTAAGAAGCGAGTTAGAGCTGAGGTGAAAGAGGTAATTGCAATGGGGGATCAAATGTTACAGGGCATTGAAAACCACTTTGAGGGCTTCAGTTTTACTCTGAGGGAGATGGAAAACCTCTGGAAATTGAGCCAAGGAAAGTCATGATCTGAGTTGCTCTGTGATGAGAACAGACTGTGGTGGAAACAATGAGATGAGTTAGGAGGCTCTTGCCATAATCCAGTCAAGAGGTGTTGGTCATTTAGACCAAGTGGCAGCAGGGCAGTGTTGAATTCTGCATATTTTTGAAGGCAGGGCCAACAAGATACCTGAATGGATTGAATGAAAGGTGTAAGAAAAAGAAAAATCATGAGTGATCTTGGAGTCATTTGGAATGATCTGAGGTTTCTGGTCTGAGCCAAAGGAGAAGTGGAGTTGCCAGTTACTGGGATAAGAAGACTGGGAGAGGAGAGGTTTGTGGGGGAAAAGCACAAGTTCACATTTGATTATGTCAAGTTTGATATGCCTATTAGATATCCAGTGGAGATGTCAGATAAGCAGTTTGGTACATGAGTTGAATTCAGAAGCATTGGTCAAGGCTGGAGATAAATTTAGGATTTGTCAGCATGTAGATGGTATTTAATAAAGTCATGAGATTGGAGGATATTACCTAGGTAGTAAGTGTAGCTACAAAAGAGATAGAACGAATATTATAGTGATAAAAATAATAATGGCTAACATTTATTAAGTGTTTATTACTGTGTTCTAAATGCTAAGTGCTTTTAGCTCCGCAACAGGAGAGGCCACAGCAGTGAGAGGCCCGCGTACTGAAAAAAAAAAAAAGAGTACGTGTTAACATCTGGGTTACACATACAAAGCACTTCTTCTGTGGTAGATACTGTGGTATATACTCAATTTATAAAAAATTCTCTTCTTTTGTCCATCATCTACTCCTAGTCCTTACCTCTGCTATGTAGCATTTAACATAGTTTGTAACTGTTTATTTACCTTCCTCCCTATCATGCTAAGCTGAATTCTTTGAGGACAGGGATTTTATCTTATTCATCCTAGTATCTCAGTACCTTGTATAGTCCCTGGTACAAGACAGCTACTTTTTTTTTTTTTTTTTTGCAGTACGCGGGCTTCTCACTGTTGTGGCCTCTCCCGTTGCGGCGCACAGGCTCCGGACGCGCAGGCTCAGCAGCCATGGCTCACGGGCCCAGCCGCTCCGTGGCATGTGGGATCTTCCCGGACCGGGGCACGAACCCGTGTCCTCTGCATCGGCAGGCGGACTCTCAACCACTGCGCCACCAGGGAAGCCCAAGACAGCTACTTTTAAGTAAGAAATGAATGAATGAATGAATGAATGAATACGTCATTGTTTTTCCCCCTTAGCTGCCATGATTGGGTTCCTTGCTCAGAGATCTCAGTTCCAGGGTATATGCTTGACACTGAAGAAGGCAGAGCCAGCGATTTTTTTTCCCCTTCTGGCAGCATAGAGATTTCCCTTTTTGATTCCATGATTTCCATCAATCTGCTGCATGAGCTGACAAAAGCTATCAGCGCAATGGGTATTATTTGAGTTACATAAATGATTCATTTCTAATTACACAAATACACCTTTGACGCATTCATGTGAAAATCTTGCTCTAAATGACAATATAGATACATTTTAATCACATTCAAATACATTTTAATCACATTCTCATTAGGACTGAATCACTAATGATGAATTAAAACGTGAGCAGCTCTGATCTGTAGAATTCAACTTCCCGACAGCCTATCCATCCATTGAACAGGGTGTATGATAAAGGAACAAGTCAAAAAACCCTGCTGTCGTTTTGTTTCTGAGTATTGCAACCTAGGCGTACATCACATTGCCTGGCAACTTTATTTATTTATGTTAAAAAAATATTACCCACATCGGGCTTCCCTGGTGGCGCAGTGGTTGAGAGTCCACTTGCTGATGCAGGGGACATGGGTTCGTGTCCCGGTCCGGGAAGATCCCACATGCTGCGGAGTGGCTGGGCCCGTGAGCCGTGGCTGCTGAGCCTGCGTGCCCGGAGCCTGTGCTCCGCAACGGGAGAGGCCACAGCAGTGAGAGGCCCGCGTACCGAAAAAAAAAAATTACCCACTGATAATACAGTATAATTCTATTTCCAGTATCGCTGTTCATTTTTTTAATTTATTTATTTACTTATTTATTTACTTACTTAGGCTGCGCCGGGTCTTAGTTGTGGCATGCGGGATCTTTGTTGTGGCATGCAGAATCTTTAGTTGCTGCCTGCGGGCTTCTTAGCTGTGGCACGCGTGCAGGATCTAGTTCCCAATGCAGGGGTCCCGGGATCGAACCCAGGACCCCTGCGTTGGGAGTGGGGCGTCTTACCCACTGGACCCCCAGGGAAGTCCCTTTCCTGGCAACTTTAGTGTTTGTCATATTAATGTTGGCAAGGTTGAAATTCTGTGACTTGCAGCAAACAGCATGTATAACCAGCAGATGGCACTGTTTCTCTGAGTTGGTTCCGAATTAGTATATTGGGCCTTAGAGGGGTTTGTGGACATGCTATTTTTGTTGTTGGAGGAAGGACGTAATTAAGGGGTACTATTTTCTCTTACCTTCTGTGGCACAGAGTTGTTGTTGTTTTTTTTGGTTTAGAATAGCTTCCTGTGGCACTCTTCTATAGCTGGTCTGTGTTCTTTGCTTCAAGCCATTACAAACTTTCATCCCCTGAGAGCCCTTGTTGTCCACAAAATCAAAACCAGTTCAGCATACAGCTTTTATGGTAAAAAAAAAAAAAAAAAAACGGGGAAAAAAATCTTTATTGACGCAGACAGAATGGTTTGTTGGAGTTTGTTACACTTATCTGAAAACTTAAAGTGTTAAATGTAATTTAATCTTTATTAAAAAAATTATAAATCTCTTTGAGTAAGAGATAATGAAAATCCAACAAAGCAGACCAAACAATTCCTTTATTTTTATTTTTTGCGAAAATATCAGCAAATACTAGACCTTTTTGAGTAGTTTTAAATATGTTTAATGTCATAGGTAGGGACGTAGCATGGGGTGGGAGGGAAGCTCACTTCAACGTCTTATCCCTCATCTTTGCTGTTATCTTTATTTTTATCTTGATGGAAATATTTGGTCCACATAGATGTTCGTACTGTCACAGAACAGTATAGAAATATTTTACCGTCGATGCAGTTGATTTGATTGTACCACCTATTCTGCTCAGGTCGTTCAGATTGACAAACTCACAAGACACAGTAGGCTGCATCCAGCTCTAGGGTTACTTATATTCAGGATGGGGAAAAAGAAAGCATGTATTGTAAAAGCAGAGCAGAAGTTTCCTGACTCCAGGTAAGGCTTCCAAATGTCGCAGCCACTCTGTACTTGGGGTACATGTGGTCATGGGAGATAAGACTGAGTTGGTGTGGACAACCTCAGTTACTGGGAGCCATCAGCCCTGGCGTCCTTCAGCCTTTATGCCCTGTTGAGGTTGGGGAATAAAGAGTCAATATGGAGGCCAAGCTATCCCTTTCATTATCGACAGTAGCTTAGTTGCTGGACTTGGCTTGAGGTCTGTTACCAAGTGAGTGTGATACTGAACTCTATGCTGCCCATGAGGAAATGCTTCCCTGGGAAAGCTATGACATGGAGGCACTAGGAGAGCTTGGGCTTTCTATGTCTCGTCAAGCAGGAAGGAGGTGGAAATTTTTTTATTGAGGTAAAATTCGCATCACATAAAATTCATCATTGAAAATTTATTGGGGACGTCCCTGGCGGTCCAGTGGTTAAGACTCTGTGCTTCCACTTCTGGGGTCACGGGTTTGATCCCTGGTCAGGGAACTAAGATCCCTCATGCTGCAAGGCACGGCCAAAAAAAAAGAAAAGAATTTATTGAGGTCAGGTTCACATAACAAAATCAATCATTTTAAAGTGAATAATTCACTTCCATTTATTATATTCGAAATGTTGCTTAGCCATCACCACTCTCTTATTCTAGAACACTTTCATCACCCCAAAAAGAAACACTGTGCCTATAAAGCTTTACTCCCAGTGCTGGGGTAGACTGTTACCATTATGGGCCCTCTCATCTTCTGCTCTAAATCAGTGGCAAGGAAAGGAGTGTGACTGAACATTTGGGGTCCTGGAGAGGTTATTCCTCAGGGCGGCTGTGAGAGGAGAGGAGGTATGGGGAGTGATGGATGGTGTGTTGAACAAGGCTTCTAGTCTGACTACTCTGGTCCCTCAACCCACCTCCCAGCTGTCAACATACAAATTCCAGTGGCTTCTAGTACAGGTTTATATTAACTTTCCATTTGTATTAGCGTTCTCTAGAGAAACAGAATCAGTACAGGGTCAGTCTACTTTACTTATAGTCATCTGATTGTAATCTTTAATCATATCTACAATATACCTTCACCACAGACTTTAGACCAGTGCTTTACTAAACAACTGGGCACCATAGCCTAGCCAACTTGACACAAAATTAACCACCACACCATTCATTCTTATTTATTTATTTTTAGTTAGTAGCACCTTTATAATATTTACTGTGTGCTAGGGGTTTTTCTAAGTGCTTTATAAATATTAACTCATTTAGTGTATTTATGCTTATTAATGAGAATCCATTATATGTGCACGTGAATACAAATCTTGTGTATGAATATAGATCATGACTTATTAGATTGTTCTCCAGATATGTTCCCCACCACCACCATTCATCTACTTTCTGTTCACGCTTCATCACTTTACTCTTTCATTTGGACTTATTGACTGAGTTTCCTTTTCCTGGGCTGCATCTCCCCCTGCCCCTGCATTCCTAGACTCTCTGCTGCCATTCTGTGGCTATAATTGTCAGAGAATCCAAAATAACAGGAGCTAAAATGAGGCAGAAGTTTATTTCTTAAGTTAAAAGTCTGGGTTGGTAGTCCAGGCTGGTGTGATAATTTCAGTCATCAGGGACCCAGGCTCCCAGCTTGCTGCTACCCCTCTGTTCTTATTATGCAGCTTCTGCCTTGCGGTCCAGACTGGCTCTAGCAAGAGTCTCTGTATTACAGCAGACAGGAAGGAGGAGGACACGCTCTTCACTTGAGGGCCCATTCTTGAAATTGCATGCCCCACTTTCACTTATATTGGCCAGAACTCATCACATGCCAAGGTGGAATTATTCTTGACAAATGGGCCAGAGAAGTCAGCCCTTCTCCCAGGGCGTATGGAATAAAGGAGCAAAGAGAGGCAGGGGTTATATTAATCGAGCCCTCTTTACTGGAATGTTGGGAAAGAAGCACATCCCCCTAGTAATGCTCAGTCTGCACAATGTTAATGAACATCAACATACGGAAAACCATTCACTAGATAACTGGGGATGATGGGGAGTGTGGTATCCAGTAAGATTTGAAAAAGTAGCTTGTAAGAGGGCTTTGTAAAGAAGACTGATGTACATATAGGCTACGATTATTTTAGGCATTGTTGAATTTATTTTCAAGTTTTGGACAGAGTGTGATTATTTATATGATTGCTATTTAATCTGTCATAATGAGAACAGCAGTAATGCTAATAGCCTGTGGCTTATATCAGCACTTGGAAATGTTAACACAGTAATGACTGTTTTCTACTGTTAGCAATAACCATCACAATAGGGTGTCACATTAACCTTTATTCTCTGAATCCTGTTTATATTTTAAAATTCAATCACTGGAATAGCAGACACTGCCAGCTTTATTATAGGAAATCAGTTGCTGTTTATCTGTCTCCCTTTATTCATTCACACCTTCTCAACCATAGGAGGACACCATCAAGGAGAAACTTCTTGTTTTCTTCATGAGGCCTCATTAAACATGGTCAGGATGGAAATGTAGCCGTAATTTCCCTCAGGGTTGGCTTTGAAAATCAGTTTCTAATTAGGGGCCAGCAAAAAAATGTAGCACTAAGGCCGTTGTGGGTGACACTTTTTTCTTTCTTCCTGACGTTTATGCTCCCTTTGCTCAGGGGCAAAGCTAAGTTAAGACAGCTCACAGTACACCGGAGTCCATAAGCTGTGAGGAGGGGCCCACGGCTCTGTCATCTCAGCTAGAACAAGGAACTTTGCTCATCCCACAGAACAGCCACTAACGTGCTCACTCTTATAGTTGATGAGGAATTCCTGGAGAGGAGATTAGGGAAAGTAGGAAGGATAGGCAAGTGTTAGAGAGCAAGAGGGAGGTGACTGATGTGGAACCAAAGCCCCTGTTCAGGTCCCAGTCTATGGGCTACTTTGTAAGACTGAGCAATAGTCTACTCTGAACATTTGGTTCAATCCTGCAGTGCCTGGGGGTGTCTGTGGAAGCCCCTGTGACAATGCCCAGGGTGTTGGGGACATGGTACCTAATACTAGGGCATCCATTTTTAATAATTTGGTAATTTTGCTCTTACCAACAAAGGAAAAAAAATTTCTGCTTTTTCCCTCCAAACCTCATTCTTCTCACAGTGAGAGTCTAAGTCCTAGCAATGGCCTCAGGCAGACATGATCTGGCTGCATTACCTTTATGACCTCATCTTCCCTCAGTAACTCCACTCCATGCCACCATCCTCCTCGCTGTTCCTTGAATGTCAAGCAGGCTCCCGTCCAGGTGCCCTGCGGCCTGACCCATAGTGAGTAGGTTCTCAGCAACTGATTGGGAACTTGAATTGAAGGAAAGAGTGTCCAATAGTATCTAACCTTTTCTGTGGAAACAAGAAGGAATGGGAGACAGGAAAAAGCCGTCAGATGAGTACCAAGACTTTCCTTGTAGTGAAGGCACTTTTAAAAATGGGTTTTACGGTCCGTTGCACATATTGACATACTGTTGCCGGAGACAAAATTCTTAGGTGTCGCTGTACCCTTGAAAGGTAATTAAGAAAGAACTGCATAATTGAGAAGGTCGACAGGATGCCAAAGAGCATTGATGTTTACTTTTCTTATACACTAAGACCCCACTATCAGTCGTGGAGAGCTAGAGCCTTAAGAAAACACAGTAAGTGGCGGGGGTGTGAGTGGGTGGGGAGTCAGGGTGGTGGAATAGGAGGCTGCAGAATTCGTTGCTCCTCACAAGTACATCAAGAATTCATCTACAGATGGAACAGTTCCCACAGAGCATCCACTGAGCGTTAGCGGAAGACTTCGGACACCTAAAAGAATGAAAGAAAGAAGAAAAAAAGAAAAGAGGAATCAAAAAAGGGACCAGCTAGGAGATGAAAACATCATAGGGATTTGTAGATGTGTTCATGCTTTGTGTAGGTTCTTTAAAAAACATTTTTAATAGTAAAAAATGAGTTATGTGCTTTAAAAAAAGTTACAAACTTCTAGTTGTAAGATAAATAAGCACCAGGGATGTAATGCACAAAATGATAAGTATAATTACCACTGCTGCATGTTATTTATAAAAGTTGTTAAGAGAGCAAATCCCAAGAGTTCTCATCACAGGAAAAATATTTTTTTCTATTTCTTTAATTTTGTATCTATATGAGATGATGGATGGTCACTAAATTTATTGTGATAATCATTTCATGATGCATGTAAGTCAGATCGTTATGCTGTACACCTTAAACTTATACAGCACTGCATGTCAATTATATCTCAATAAAAGTAGACAACAAAAATTAAAAAAAAAGAAAAGGGACCAGCAGCCCTGGCGGGAAGCTGAAGGTAAGCAGAAGTCCCCACACTCAGGAAAACTCCCTCATGGTGGGGAAGTCAGCTGGGACAGAAAAGGACCTTCAGGGGATCAAAGGAGAATGCAGCAGATGTTCTGTGGAAGGCAGGGCAAAGTAGGAACTGCATGCAAGGTCTCCACCACAGCTCTGCACATTCCAGCCTGAATCATGAGTTGCCTGTTGAGAAAGGGGACTGGGTGCTGGAAAGTGGGGTTTTCAGTGCAGACCCAGGGAGGGGACAACTGTTGGCTGTGAAAAAGACAGCCTGAAGGGACAGGAGTAAGGAGCTCCACAACCGGGAAAGTCTGCAGAAAAAGCCTGAGATACCATAGAAGTAAGGTGTCATTGTTGAGTGGTGTGCAGGGGGCGGAGCTGCCATTATAACCCCTCTCCCCAGCTGCCAGCTTCTTCCGCCTCCGCGGGTGCTGGGAGGGGCTCCCACCTGAGCAGACCCACTCCCCCCTCGGGCCGGGGTCTCCTCCATCCGCCCGGGCTTCAGGGCCCAGAGCACTGCCAATCCCAAAGCCTCCTTGGGAATCAGCCCTGGGTGCCCCTGCCTGAGATGAGAGTCTGTCAGTGCTGGTGGAGGCTGGGTGCTAAAGCATGGGTGGGGTTGGGAGGATGGATCTGGGGAGAGGAACGCTGTTGGCTGCATGGATACAGCAGAGGGGACGGGAGTGAGGGGACGCGTGGCCAGGAATGCCCCCAGGGGAAGCATGGTCTGCCTGGAAAGTGAGGCGCCATGATTGACAGGAGCGATGGGGGTGGGGCTGCCACTGCCCTCATTCTCCAGTTCCTGCCTCCGTGGGCACTGGGAGGGACACCTACCAGAGCAAGCACACCACAGTCTGTTCCAGTTGCCTGTTAGTCCCGCTGCCGCAGGCAACTTGTAGACACTTCAACTGTGGCCGCAGTAACCCTGCCCCGGCTTGAGTGAGTAAACGTGCCCCAAGCAGCCGCTGCTTTCACTCCCTCTTGCCTGAGCAAGGAGCAGACACCTGAGGGCGGCACACACACAGAGGTGGGGTCAAAGTCAAAGCTGAGCCCCAGGGGCGGTGCGACTAAGGAAGAGAAACGGAAATCTTTCTGTGCAGCTGTACAAGCTGTGGGTTAAATCCCCAGTATCTGCTGGGTAAATCCTGTGTCTGTGGAAACCTGAATAGACAATGAGTGTTTCAACAATTGAGACTGGTCCAGCCTTCACAGCAGTGGACTCTAGGGACAAGTACATGCGATACTTGGGCCAGGTCAGAGTCTGAGCTGGCTCCACAGTGCCCACAGTAGGTCCAGAGACCTACCTAGAGGTATTGGAAGGCCTCTTGGGGAGGCGGGGATAGGCTCAGGCTCACTGTGGGAGCAAGGACACTGACAGACGAGGCCCTAGGAAAATATTCTTGGTACTATTATTCTTCTTTTGTTTGTTTCATTTTGCTCAGTTGTTGGTGGTGTAGCTTTTATTATCTTTTATTTTTTACATTTATTTTTTAACCTTTTTTCAATATATACAATTTTTTATTTTTCTGTTTTTACTTTTTTGTTGCTTTGTGGGTTTTTTCTTGTTTTTGTCCTTTTTTTTTTTAGCATCTTTATTGGAGTATAATTGCAGTTTTTTACTTTCATTTTCTTTTTTTCATTGTTTTTATGTGTATATTTTATATTTTCTTTGCTTTTTTGTTGTTTGTTTGCTTTCTGTTATTGTGTTATTTTTCATTCTTTGTTTTTGTCAGTTTAGTCCTTATTGACTGTTCTCATATTAGAATTCTTTGCTTGTCTGTTCCCTTGGTTTCTTTGTTGTTGTTTTTTTGTCTGTTTGCTTTTCTTTTCTTTTTTCTGTGTGTGTGTGTGTTTGTGTATATACTGTTGCTGCTCTTTGTTTGCTATTGTTTTTGCTATTTGTCTTGAGTTTTGTTTGTTTTCCTTTTTTTTCATTTTTTTCTTTCCTTTTCTTTCTTTTTTTGTCTGGCTGCACTGTGAGGCTTGTGGGCTCTTGGTTCCCTGGGTCTCTGGAGTGGGAACGTAGTGTCCAGGATGGTGAACCACCAGAGAATTCCCAGGTCCAGGGAATATTAATTGGCGTATGCACCCCCAGGGATATCCATGTCAACACCAAGACCCACCCCACACAACTGTCTGCAGGCTCCAGTGCTGGATATCTCATGCCAAACAACCAGCAAGATAGGAACACAGCCCCACCCATCAGGAGACAGGCTGCCTAAAGTTGTACTAAGCTCACAGACACCCCAGAACACACCACCTGACAAGGCTCTCCCCTTCAGAGGGAAAAGACTCTACTCCACCCATCAGAATGCAGGCACCAGTCTCTCCCACCAGGAAGCCTACACAAGCCCCTGGACCAACCTCACTCACCAGGGGCCAGACAACAGAAGCAAGAGGAACTATGACCCTGCCGCCTGCAGAAAGAAGACCATAAACACAGTAGATTAGGCAATATGAAATGACAGAGTAATATGTTGCAGACAGAGGACCAAGGTAAAATCCCACAAGACCAAATAAATGAAGAGCAAATAGGCAATCTACCTGAAAAAGAATAAAGAGTAATGATAGTAAAGATGATCCAAGATCTTTGAAATAGAATGGAGGCACAGATTGAGATGATTCAAGAAATGTTTAACAAGGACCTAGAAGAACTAAAGAACAAATAATCAGTGATGGACAACACAATAACTGAAATGAAAAATACACTAGAAGAAATCAACAGCAGAATAACTGAGGCAGAAGAACGAATAAGTGACCTGGAAGATAAAATAGTGGAAATAACTACTGCAGAGCAGAATAATGAAAAAAGAATGAAAAGAACTGAGGACAATCTCAGAGACCTCTGGGACAACATTAAATGCACCAACATTCAAATTAAAGGGGTCCCAGAAGAAGAAGAGAAAGGGAAAGGGCCTGAGAAAATATTTGAAGAGATTATAGTCAAAAACTTCCCTAACATGGGAAAGGAAATAGTCAATCAAGTCTAGGAAGCACATGGAGTTCCACACAGGATAAACCCAAGGAGAAACATACCTAGACACATATTAATCAAACTAACAAAAATCAAATACAAAGAAAAAATATTAAAAACAGCAGGGGAAAAGCAAAAAAATAACCTACAAGGGAATTCCCCTGAAGTTATCAGCTGATTTTTCAGCAGAAACTCTGCAGGCCAGAAGGGAGTGGCAGAACATAAAGTGATGAAAGGGAAAAACCTACAACCAAGATTACCCAGTGAGGATCTCATTCAGATTCGACAGAGAAATCAAAAGCTTTACAGACAAGCAAAAGCTAAGAGAATTCAGCACCCTAAACCAGCTTTACAACAAATGCCAAAGGAACTTCTCTAGGTGGGAGACACAAGAAAAGAAAGAGACCTACAAGAACAAACACAAAACAATTGAGGAAATTGTAATAAGAACATGCATATCTATAATTACCTTAAATGTAAATGGATTAAATGCTCCAACCAAAAGACACAGACTAGCTGAATGTATACAAAAACAAAATCCGTACAAATGCTGTCTACAAGAAACCCACTTCATACCTAGGGACACATACAGACTGAAAGTGAGGGGATGGAAAAAGATATTCCATGCAAATGGGAATCAAAAGAAAGCTGGAGTAGCAATACTCATATCAGACAAGACAGACATTAAAATAAAGACTATTGCAAGAGACAAGGAAGAACACTACATACTAATCAAGGGATCAATCCAAGAAGAAGGTATAACAATTGTAAATATCTATGCATCCAATATAGGAGCACCTCAATACATAAGGCAAGTGCTAACAGCCATAAAAGAAGAAATCAGCAGTAACACAATAATAGTGGGGAATTTTAACACACCACTTACACCAATGGACATGTCATCCAGACAGAAAATAATAAGGAAACACAAGCATTAAATGACACAATAGACAAAATAGGCTTAATTGATAATTTATAGGACATTCCATCCGAAAGCAGCAGAATACACTTTCTTCAAAAGTGCTCACAGAATATTCCTCAGGATAGACCACATCTTGGGTCACAAATCAAGCCTCAGTAAATTTAAGAAAATTAAAATTATATCAAGCATCTATTCTGACCACAATGCTATGAGATTAGAAATCAATTACAGGGAAAAAAAACCTAAAAAATACCAACACGTAGAGGCTAAACAACACATGACTAAATAACCAAGAACTCACTGCAGAAATCAAAGAGGAAATCAAAAAATACCTAGAAACAAATGACAACAAAAACACGATGACCCAAAAGCTATGGCATGCAGCAAAAACAGTTCTAAGAGGGAAGTTTATAGCAATACAATCCTATCTCAAGAAACAAGAAACATCTCAAATAAACAACCTAACCTTACACCTAAAGCAACTGGAGAAAGAAGAACAAACGAAACCCAAAGTTAGCAGGAAAGAAATCATAAAGATCAGAGCAGAAATAAATGAAATAGAAACAAAGAAAACAATAGCAGGGACTTCCCTGGTGGTCCAGTGGTGAAGAATCTGCCTTCCAATGCAGGGGACATGGGTTCGATCCCTGGTCAGGGAGCTAAGATCCCACATGCTGCAGGGCAACTAAGCCTGCTCATTGCAACTATGGAACTCATGCACTCTAGAGCCTATTTGCCACAACTAGAGAGCCCGCATGCTGCAACTACTGAGCCTGCACACTCTGGGGCCCATGCATCACAACTAGAGAGCCTGCTCATTGCAACTGCTGAGCCCACAGGTTCTGGAGCCCGTGCGCCACAACTAGATAGAAGCCCACACACCACAACAAAGGATCCTGCATGCTGAAACTAAGGTCCCACGTGCCACAACTAAGATCCGATGCAGCCAAAATAAAATAAATTAAAAATATAAGAAAGCAACCAGTAAAGTTTAAAAAAAAAAGAAAACAATAGCAAAGATCAATAAAACTAAAAGTTTGTCCTTTGAGAAGATAAACAAAACTGATAAACCTTTGGCCAGACTCATCAAGAGAAAGGGGAGAGGACTGAAATCAATAAAATTAGAAATGAAAAAGGAGAGGTTACAATTGACACCACAGAAATACAAAGGATCATAAGAGAGTACTATAAGCAACTATATGCCAATAAAATGGACACCCTGGAAGAAATGGACAAATTCTTAGAAAAGTACCACCTTCCAAGACTGAACCAGGAATAAACAGAAAATATGAACAGACCAATCACAAGTAATGAAATTGAAACTGTGATTAAGAATCTTCAACATGCAAGAGGGAAGAGATATGGCAACATATGTATATGTATAATTGATTCACTTTGTTATAAAGCAGAAACTAACACACCATTGTAAAGCAATTATACTCCACCAATAAAGATGTAAAAAAAAAAAAAGAATCTTCCAACAAACAAAAGTCCAGGACCAGGTGGCTTCACAGGTGAATTCTATCAAACATTTAGAGAAGAGCTAACACCTGTCCTTCTCAAACTCTTCCAAAAAACTGCAGAGGGAAGAACACTCCCAAATTCATTTTACAAAGCCACCATCACTCCGATATCAAAACCAGACAAAGAAATCACACAAAAAAGAAAATTACAGGCCAATATCATTGATGAACATAGACACAAAAATCCTCAACAAAATACTGGCAAACCAAATCCACCAGCATATTAAAAGGATCATACTCCACAATCAAGTGGGACATATCCCAGGGATGCAAGGATTTTTCAATATATGCAAATCAATTAATGTGATACACCACATTAAGAAACTGAAGAAGAGAAACCATATGATCATCTTAATAGATGCAGAAAAAAGCTTTTGACAAAATTCAACACCCACTCATGATAAAAACTCTTCAGAAAGTGGGCATAGATGGAACCTACCTTAGCATAATAAAGGCCATATACAGCAAACCCACAGCAAACATTATTCTCAATGGTGAAAAGCTGAAAGAATTTCCTCTAAAATCAGGGACAAGACAAGGGTGTCCAGTCTTGCCACTATTGTTAAACATAGTTTGGAAGTCCTAGCCATGGTGATCAGAGAAGAAAAAGAAATAAAAGGAATCCAAATGGGAAAAGAAGAAGTAAAAGTGTCACTGTTTGCAGCTGACATGATACTACACATAGAAAATCCTAAAGATGCCATCAGAAAACTACTAGAGCTCATCAATGATTTTAGTGAAGTTGCAGGATATAAAATTTATACACAGAAATCTCTTGCATTCCTATACACTAACAATGAAAGAACAGAAAGAGAAATTAAGGAAACAATCCCATTTACCACTGCAACAAAAAGAAAAAAATACCTAGGAATAAACCCACCTAAGGAGGCAAAAGACCTGTACACAGAAAACTATAAGATACTGATGAAAGAAATCAAAGACCACAAAAACAGATGGAGAGATATACCATGTTCTTGGACTGGAAGAATCAATACTGTGAAAATGACTATACTACTCAAAGCAATCTACAGATTCAATGCAATCCCTACAAATTACCAATGGCATTTTTCACATAACTAGAACAAAAAATTTTACAATTTGTATGGGAACACAAAAGACCCCAAATAGCCAAAGCAATCTTGAGAAAGAAAAATGGAGCTTTAGGAATCAGACTCCCTGACTTCAGACTATACAACAAAGCTACAATAGTCAAGACAATATGGTACTGGCACAAAAACAGAAGTATAGATCAATGGAACAAGATAGCTCAGAGATAAACCCATGCACCTATGGTCACCTAATTTTTGACAAAGGAGGCAAAAATATACAATGGGGAAAAGACAGCCTCTTCAATAAGTGGTGCTGGGAAAACTGGACAGCTACATGTAGAAGAATGAAATTAGAACACTGCGTAACACCATACACAAAAATAAACTCAAAATGGATTAAAGACCTAAATGTAAGGCTAGACACATTAAAACTCTTAGAGGAAAACATAGGCAGAACACTCTTTGACATAAATTGCAAGATGTTTTTGACCCACCTTCTAGAGTAATGAAAATAAAACCAAAAATAAACAAATGGGGCCTAAATAAGCTTAAAAGCTTTTGCACAGCAAAATAAACCATCTACAAGATGAAAAACAACCCTCAGAATGGGAGAAAATATTTGCAAACGAAGCAACGGACAAAGGATTAATCTCCAAAATATACAAGCAGCTTATGCAGCTCAACATTGAAAAAACAAACAACCCAATCAAAAAATGGGTGCAAGACCTAAATAGACATTTCTCCAAAGAAGACATACAGATGGCCAACAAACACATGAAAAGATGCTCAACATCACTAATTATTAGAGAAATGCAAATCAACACTACAATGAAGTATCACCTCACTCCCATCAGAATGGCCACCATCAAAAAATCTACAAACAATAATGCTGGAGAGGGTGTGGAGAAAAGGCAACCCTCTTACCTTGTTGGTGGGAATGTAAATTGATACAGCCAGTATAGAAAACAGTATGGAGGTTCCTTAAACAACTAAAAATAGAACTACCATATGACCCAGCAATCCCACTATTGGGCATATACCCAGAGAAAACCATAATTCAAAGAAACACATGTACCCCAATGTTCATAGCAGCACTGTTTACAATAGCTAAGACATGAAAGCAACCTAAATGTCCATCAACAGATGAATGGATATAGAAGATGTGGTACATATATACAATGGAATATTAGCCATAAAAAGGAACAAAATTGGGTCATTTGTAGAGACGTGGATGGACCTAGAGACTATCATACAGAGTCTGTCATACAGAGTGAAGTAAGTCAGAAAGAGAAAAACAAATATCATGTATTAACGCATATATGTGGAATCTAGAAAAATTGTATAGATGACCTGAATTGCCAAGAAGAAATAGAGACACAGACGTAGGAAGAAATGTATGGTTGCCAGGGGGGAAAGGGGTGGGGTGGGAGGGATTGGGAGGTTGGGATTGACACATATACACTATTGATACTATGTATAGAATAGAAAACTGATGTGAACATACTGTATAACACAGGGAACTCTACTTAATGCACTGTAGTGTCCTAAATGGAGGGGATATATGCATGTGTTTGGCTGATTCATTTTGCTGTGCAGTAGAAGCTAGCATGGCATTGTGAAGCAACTATACTCCAATAAAAATTAATAAAAAAAAAAGGTTAGTTCTGATCCAGAAACCTGTCAATTTGAACATCAATTGAATCCTGTTGGTAACAAAAATACAATTATTAAGATTGATAATAACTTCCATTTATTAAGCACTTATTATACTCCACACTTAACATTCTTATCTCACTAAAACTTCACAACAATGCTGTAAAGTAGGTACTATTACTGTGTTTGAGATGAGGACCCTGAAGTTAACAACATGGTCAAAACAGACAGGTGTTAAGCAAAACCTCCTTTCAGATGGCTCTTTTTTTTTTCTCTTGGCATTTCTTTTCTGTTTGTTTTTTAACATCTTTATTGGAGTATAATTGCTTTACAATGGTGTGTTAGTTTCTGCTTTATAACAAAGTGAATCAGCTATACATATACATATATCCCCATATCTCCTCCCTCTTGCATCTCCTTCCCACCCTCCCTATCCCACCCCTTTAGGTAGTCACAAAGCACCGAGCTGATCTCCCTGTGCTATGCGGCTGCTTCCCACTAGCTATCTATTTTACATCTGGTAGTGTATATATAAGTCCATGCCACTCTCTCACTTCATCCCAGCTTACCTTTCCCCCTCCCCGTGTCCTCAAGTCCATTCTGTACGTCTGCATCTTTATTCCTGTCCTGCCCCTATGTTCTTCATAACCTTTTTTTAGATTCCACATATATGTGTTAGCATACAGTATTTGTTTTTCTCTTTCTGACTTACTTCACTCTGTATGACAGACTCTAGGTCCATCCATCAGATGGCTCTTTTGATGAATCTTCCTGTGATCTAACAGTCATCTAAATTCAACAGCAACATTCACATGAAAGCCAACGTGTGTATGTCTTATTCTTGATCGTTTGTGCATCTTTAGTTTTTCTTCCTTTGAAACAGGAACAATAAAGTTCGTGTAAACCTCACAGGGCATTGTGAAGGTAATATGTGACACAACAATCAGAATTCCATCATAGATATTGCCAAGTTATCTTTATTGTATTTTTTTAAATTTTAATTTTATATTGGAGTGTAGTTGATTTACAGTGTTGTGTTGGTTTCACGTGTATAGCAGAGTGGTTTAGTTATACATATATGTATGTCTATTCTTTTTCAGATTCTTTCTCCATATAGGTTACTACAGACTATTGAGTGGAGTTCCCATTGCTGTATAGTAGGTCCTTGTAGATTTTTTTTTTTTTTTTTTTTTTGCGGTACGCGGGCCTCTCACTGTTGTGGCCTCTCCCGTTGTGGAGCACAGGCTCCGGACGCGCAGGCTCAGCGGCCATGGCTCATGGGCCCAGCCACTCCACGGCATGTGGGATCTTCCCGGACCGGGGCATGAACCCGTGTTCCCTGCATCGGCAGGCGGACTCTCAACAACTGCGCCACCAGGGAAGCCCGATTATTTTATATATAGTAGTGTGTATGTGTTAATCCCAACCTCCTAATTTATGCCTCCCGCAACACGTTTCCCCTGTGGTAACCATAACCAAGTTTTCTTTATCTTAACACTGCCCATCCTGACCTTGATTCTGAATGAAAAGATTCCCAACCATCTTTTAGAAGTTATTTTAAAGATCAAACAACAGAAAAGAGACAGAATTTTGACTATACTTAGGGTGATCCTGCATGTGCAGAGAAAGCTCAGTAATTTTCAATTCTTGATAATGATAAAATAAATTAATGTAAAAAAGAACAAAAAGCATTCATTTAATCCTACAGAGGGATTCCATGTTATACTTGTTCGTGGTTTTAGTGTTTTCCACCTTACAGATGAAACATCTCATCTTTAATCTTCCAAAAGAAGATTAATTTCAAAACAAACTATTAAATATTTTCTTTACTCATTCAGACCCTCAAAAAAAGAGAAAAAAACCAGAATAAGCAATAAAGAAGGCTCTGATGCCTGTGCACGGAGATGAGATTAATTGCCAGACTTTTCTATCGCTTGCTAATGATCCATGACCCTTTGTAAACTCTCTAGTCTAATAGAGTTAGTTAAAGAAGCAAACCCTGTAAATTCTCTCCCTCATCCTGGAACTCAGTCACCTCCAGCATTTAGTTTCTATGCAACAAGTTTATCTCCAAAGTGTGGAAAAGCCTTTGGAAATCCTTTGTTAGAATGCATTTGCAGATAGGAATAATTAACGTATAATTTAACATTTGATGAGACAGCAAATCCAAAATAGCTACTGTTCAAGTAGAAAGGGAGGTATAATGAGAATATAGTTGCAGGATAATATTTTAAGACCTTGTCTGACATCTCTGGTCTTCCCCAGCTCCTGACTCCATGATATTTTAGAGCAAGGCTAGATGGGAATTCATGTTGTCCTGTCTTGTACTGCACGGAAGCTCCTCAGCGAGACATCCAAGGAATCGATCTCAACCAGTGTCAGGCAAGGAAGCTCTGTGGCGTTGGTTACTGGTTTGGCCTAGACTAGAAATCATTTCCACTAATTGCACTGGGGAGCAACCCTCTTAGTTACACTCCACCATGAATATATTTAATGGTGTCGCTTGACAGAAACAAATAATGGATAGG
Source organism: Lagenorhynchus albirostris (assembly GCF_949774975.1). NCBI lineage: Eukaryota > Metazoa > Chordata > Mammalia > Artiodactyla > Delphinidae > Lagenorhynchus > Lagenorhynchus albirostris. The sequence continues at coordinate 40,578,772 of NC_083111.1, read as the reverse complement.
TGCTTTATTTCTCTGAAACTCCTCAAAAGAAGGAAATTTCAAAGCTTAGAGAGAAATAACATGTATTTTATGAGAAATATTACCATGGAAACACCACTTCTGTCATCCACTGGGAAGAAAGCTGTTATCAGGTGTTAGTGGGACATCCAGTGAACCTAATGGTTTGTATAATTCTGGGCCTATCAAAGACTTCATTTTTTTAAAATGATGCTTGCAGCACTTTTATACTTATCTCAAGGGAACCAGAGCCATAAAATTAAAGGGACAAATATAAAGTCAGCATCAGAGCAGTGTGATGGTCAGAGCTCTGGCTTGGGAGTCTGCCGTCTGGAGGTCTAGGCAGAACTGTCTCATTTGACTTCTGATTGTATAGAAGTCATTTAATTTTTACCCTTTTGGGTAATAAAAACTATAAATCATTTATTGATTGCTTACTATGTGCTAGACATTTTGCTAAATGCTTTATAGTCATTATTTCATTTTTTCATCTTGACAATCCTGAGATGTACATATTATTATCTTCATTTTAAAGAGGAAGAAACTTAGACCTAGAAAAGTTAAATACTCCCTTAGAGCACAATGCTAGTTAGTGGTAGAAGCTGGTTATAATCCCAGGATGATGTGGCTTTGGAACTCACTTGTATTCTCCAGCCTTAAACTTGCAAGCTAAATGAAAATTTAAGGAATGTCTTGTAGCAGCCAGATCACTTGTTCTCAAATTAAGATACACTTACCAGAAAGATGATCTCAAAAAAGCAAGAATTTGGGAGCTTATGAAAAAAAATGAAAGTAGGAATAGATGACAACGGGAAAGATTAGACCTATTTCTAGAAGAAAAAAATGTTATATACTGTAGATTTAAAAACTTTAAATGTTACTGAGGGTACCCATGAAAGAGATTCATTATTAGGTAATAATTATCCTGATTAAAGAATCTGGTATTCAAGAAATATCTGTAGATGAGTTGGAAACAAAGGCAAGAGCAAAGGGGAAAATATCGTTTTGTGAGAATGACCTGCTGGTGGCAGCAATAGATCACAATTTTCTCTCGTCGCATTAGGAATTTCAGGCACATCTTAAAGCACGAGCTTCCTGTTTTTTATAAGATTTCAAATCACAGGCTGCTGTTATGATAGCTATAAAAATTGGCAAATCATTCTAGCTATCAATATGACGACAGGATTATTTTCCAGAACATTTTCTATTGCCAGAGTTTACATTCACTTTTTTCGCGGTAGTCTGTGGGGGTAGAAGAGGGTAGGTAGTAAATTATTAAGTGAAAAGTGTGCAGACATTTAAAAAACTGATGGACTAGACCATTGAAATCAGTAGCACCTTAGTTATTAACCTCCGATTTTGCTGTAAGATGAATAAAGGTTTAATAAACTGACCTCTGAACAGAATGAAAGATCTCTTGTTTTACTGAGAATGTTTTGAGAGAGCTCCAGTAATGGATTTCCAGTTCTCCTTCATAAAAATTATTAAGGAATTCTTTGACTGTCAGATGGCTTTGAAAACTTGGAAACATTAGTGTTTATTCCATAAATAGTAGAAGATAAATAAGTGTTTGGGGTGTTGTAGGAAGTGCTGAGGAAGTGCTCATAAAGAGAAATTGAAAATGTCTGCAGTTTCTGAGCTTTGATGAAGGCCAGCCTTGGGTCTTACTCCCATCAATGTCCCTGGAGGCCCAGATTAGAAGGTTCTCATGGTCAGAAAGTGAGGATTAGACCTGGACATTGCTTTCTCTCTGAATAGCTTAGCCCCACAGGCCTTGCTACCTCTGAGCCTGGTTCTGACTCTAGAGTATTGCTGAAGAGGAGGAGATAGAAGAACCAGGCTTTTTGTTAGTAAAGTGTCAGCAGACCACATCCAGCCTCCTCTAATGGAAGCGACAAATACTGAGGCTTAGAGGATGCTCAGGACCTTGTAGATAAAAGGAGATCTGCCCAAAAGCTGGACCTGGATGGAGCCCTTTAACAGGAGAACTATGATCAACCTGGAAGGACACATTGAGCTTTCAATCATTCCTATACCCTGAGATATAGATGGACCAAGCAAGTGAGCAATACACCAAGCAAGTGAGCAATACATGTGAGTTAAATGAAGAAACGAATGAATAAGACAAATAATATAATGCAAGAGAATTTCTTTCATTTTTTCAGTAAGGAGCTCTAGGTCTATCTCATTCACTTATTCATTCATCTGCCATACATTATTTGTACATATGATATTCTAGGTTTTTTGTTAAACACCTAGATTCAGAGATGGTGACTTTCATTTCTGCTGGTTTGTCATCTGAAATTTTGAAGTGAGGAGTGAGTCAGGAATCTAAGTTTTAGAAAAAACTTGGATTTTTTTTTTTTAGTTGGCTGGTTGTAATAACAACACTTAAATAATCCGTTTTCCCCCATTGATGTCATATGTCACCCATATCCTACAGGTTTATTTCTGGACTTTTTATGTTTTCTATTGATTTGTCTGCTTTTTTTTTTAACATCTTTATTGAAGTATAATTGCTTTACAATGTTGTGTTAGTTTCTGCTGTATAACAAAGTGAATAAGCTATATGTATACATATATCCCATATCCCCTCCCTCTTGTGTCTCCCTCCCACCCTCCCTATCCCACTGCTCTAGGTGGTCACAAAGGACGGAGCTGATCTCCCTGTGCTATGTGGCTGCTTCCCACTAGCTATCTATTTTACATTTGGTAGTGTATATATGTCAATGCTACTCTCTCACTTTGTCATAGCTTACCCTTCCCCCTCCCCATGATTTGTCTGCTCTTGAACTTAGACACAGTATTTTAATTACTGTGGATTTACAAGGTTTATTAATATTTAGTAAAGCAAACGTCCCTTTAATATGCTTTTTTTTTTTTACATCTTTATTGGAGTATAATTGCTTTACAATGGTGTGTTAGTTTCTGCTTTATAACAAAGTGAATCAGTTATACATATACATATGTTCCCATATCCCCTCCCTCTTGCATCTCCCTCCCACCCTCCCTATCCCACCCCTCTAGGTAGTCACAAAGCACCGAGCTGATCTCCCTGTGCTATGCGGCTGCTTCCCACTAGCTATCTGTTTTACGTTTGGTAGTGTATATATGTCCATGCCACTCTCTCACTTTGTCACAGCTTACCCTTCCCCCTCCCCATATCCTCAAGTCCATTCTCTAGTAGGTCTGTGTCTTTATTCCTGTCTTACCCTTAGGTTCTTCATGACATTATTTTTTTTCTTAAATTCCATGTATGTGTTAGCATACGGTATTTGTATTTCTCTTTCTGACTTACTTCACTCTGTATGACAGACTCTAGGTCCATCCACCACTATGGAGAACAGTATGGAGGTTCCTTAAAAAACTACAAATAGAACTACCATATGACCCAGCAATCCCACTACTGGACATATACCCTGAGAAAACCATAATTCAAAAAGAGTCATGTACCAAAATGTTCATTGCAGCTCTATTTACAATAGCCAGGAGATGGAAACAACCTAAGTGTCCATCATCAGATGAATACGCTTCTTTTTCAATATTTCTTTCATTATTCTATATCAGTTATTTTTCTGGATGAGTCTTAAAATTATTTTGCCAATTGATTTTGGGGAAAAATGATATATTTACAGTATTTGTCCAGGAATATGGGATGTCTCTCTAGGTATTCATGTCTTATTTTATGTTCCTAGGAAACGTATTGTTTTCTTTATGTGAAAGGAAACACATAAAGAAAACAATACGTTGCTGGCTCCTTTAATTAGTTCACTTCTCTGCTGAGAAGTCACCTCCTTAGAGTCGCTTTCTAACCTCGCTTTAAAAAAAATTTTTTTTTAACATTTTTGTATATTTTATAGCAACCACCCAAAGTTTTTTTTTTCTTTTAAATTTGGGCTGTGCCGTGTGGCATGTGGTGTCTTAGTTCCCCTACCCCTGCAATGGAAGTGTGGAGTCTTAACCACTGGACCACCGGCGAAATCCCACGGTTTTTTTTTTTTTAATTTATTTACTTTATTCATTTATTTTGGCTGTGTCGGGTCTTAGTTGCGGCAGCACGTGTGGTCTTCGTTGAGGCACGTGGGATCTTTCGTTGTGGTGCGGGCTCTTTGCTGTGGTGCTGGGTTTCTCTCTAGCGTGGTGTGTGTGTTTTCTCTCTCTAGTTGTGGTGTGCAGGCTGCAGGTCGTGTGAGCTCTGTAGTTTGTAGCACGGGGGGCTCTAGTTGAGGCATGCGAGCTCAGTAGCTGTGGCACGCGGGCTTTGTTGCCCTGCAGCATGTGGGATCTTAGTTCCCTGACCAGGGATCGAACCTGCATCCCCTGCATTGGTAGGCAGATTTTCTACCACTGGACCACCAGGGAAGTCCCTCATGCTTTTTTTTTATAATTGAAGTATAGTTGATTTACAATGTTTTGTTAGTTTCTGGTGTACAGCAAAGTGATTCAGGTATATATATATACATATATATATATATGTATATATATATATTTATTCTTTTTCAGACTCCCTTCCATTATAGCTTATTACAAGATATTGAATATAGTCCCCTGTGCTGTACATTAGGTCCTTATTGTTTATCTATTTTGTATTTAGTAGTTTGTATCTGCTAATCCCAAACTCCTAAAATGAAAAATTGTATAATGGAATACACACACACACACACACACACACACACACACACACACACACACATATATATATACACACACACACACACACACACACACACACAAACACACAGTGGGATTGCTGTATCATATGGTAACTCTATTTTTAGTTTTTTAAGGAACCTCCATACTGTTCTCCATAGTGGCTGCACCAATTTACATTCCCACCAACAGTGTAGGAGGGTTCCCATTTCTCCACACCCTCTCCAGCATTTGTTATTTGTAGACTTTTTGATGATGGCCATTCTGACTGGTGTGAAGTGATACCTCATTGTAGTTTGATTTGCATTTCTCTGATAATTAACGATGTTGAGCATCTTTTCATGTGCCTATTGACCATCTGTATGTCTTCTTTGGAGAAATGTCTGTTTAGATCTTCTGCCCATTTTTTGATCAGGTTGTTGGTTTTTTTTGTTACTGAGTTGTATGAGCTGTTTGTATATCTTGGAAATTAAGCTCTCATCAGTCACATCATTTGGAAATATTTTCTCCCATTTTGTAAGTTATCATTTCATTTTGTTTATGGTTTCTTTTGCTGTGCAAAACTTATAAGTTTGATTAGGTCCTGTTTGTTTATTTTTGCTTTTATTTCTATTGCCTTGGGAGACTGACCTAAGAAAACATTCCTATGATTTATGTCAGAAAATGTTTTGCTTATGATCTCTTCTAGGAGTTTTATGGTATGATGTCTCATATTTAAGTCTTTAAGACATTTTGTGTTTATTTTTGTGTATAGTGTGAGGGAGTGTTCTAACTTTACTGATTTACATGCAGCTGTCTAGTTTTCCCAGCACCACTTACTGAGACTGTCTTTTCTCCATTGTATATTCTTCCCTCCTTTTTTGAAAAGTGATTGACCGTAGGTGTGTATAACCTCACTTTTTAAATAGTACCCCACCCCCATAACTTTTTATTTTGCTTTATTTTTCTTTATAGCACTTACTATCTGACATAAATATTGATTTTATATTTACGTGGTCTGTTTCCTGCTATGGATTGTAAGTTATGTGTTGGGGGGAGACTTGGCTGTCCTGTTCATGCTGCTCCCTCACCGGCAGCAGTGCCCAGCATGTTCTATATGAATATTTGTTAGATGAATTGTACCCACTGCCTATCTCTTTCAAATCTTAGCATTTTGCCATATTTGTTGCAGATTTTTTTAAAAGAAAGAAAACAGTACAGATACTGTTGAAGGCTGCTCTCTGCCTCTAACCCTATTCCCCTTTTTCTCTCTTTGAGTCAAAATTTGAAGTTTAACATTTTTATAAACGTTCATATGCTCTTACTTCATATTTATGTAACATAAACACTATATTTTCTAAGAGAACTATTTTCTCTTATTTTAAAATTTCATGGGAAATATGTATATATTAGAATAAGTAAATGTATGTATGTGTATATACATATATGTGAGTGTGTGTATATATATGTTTGCAAATTGTCTTTTTTCACTCAAAAATATGTTTTAGAGATTTACCCATGCTGACAGATGTATCTTTTGTTCTTTCATCTTAACTTTGGGTTAACAAATCTATTCTCTTGTTGATGACATTTAAGTTGTTTCTAATTCTTCTGCAATTACATACATTTCTGCACTGAAAATACTAGTACATAATAGAAGTGGATTGGCTTCACATCTTCATCTTTACTAGATGTTTCCAGATTGCTCTGGAGAGTAGGTGTACTCCAGCAGTGTACTAGAACTCTTGTTGCTCCACATCCTTGTGAACACTTGGCACTGACAGTCTTCGTCGTTCAGGCTGCTATAACAAACTACCATAGACTGTGTGGCTTATAAACAACAGACATTTATTTCTCACAGTTCTGGAGGCTAGAAGTCTGAGATCAGGGTGCCAGCATGGTTGATTTGGGTGAGGGGCCTCTTTGGGACTGTGGACTATTGACTTCTCATTGTACTCTTACGTAGTGTAGAGCAGAGAACTCTCTGTGGTCTCTGATAAGGGCACTAATCCAATTTGTAGGGGTTTCATCCTCATGACCTAATCACTCCCAAAGACTCCACCTCCTAATATGGGGGTTAGAATTTCAACATATGAATTTTGGAGGATACAAACATTGAGACCATAGCACAGACTTTGAAGTTTCTAGTCTAATGAATGTTAACTGCAATCTTATTTCATTTCTTAATTTCCTTATTACCAATAAGCATAGATATATTTTCATATGTTTAATAGGACATTTGGATTTCCTCTTCTGTACATTGCCTGTTCATTATATTGTCCATTTCCTTATTGTTTTTCTTCCTCTTACTGATATGTAGGATTGAAAATACTCAGGTTGATTTAATTGTTTAATATTAACATTGACTTAATATTTGTTTAATATTTAATATTTTGGTTTGTTACTAATATTTTGTCAGTTGTATGAGTTACAAGTAGATCTTCTTCTAGCAATCTTTGTTTCTTTATGTATAGAATTCTTAAGTTTTAAAGAAGCCAAATTTATCTATATTTTCTTGTATAATATGTGGGTTTTGTTTGCTTACTTGTTAATTTATTGAAGAAATTCTTTCTTGTCCTGAGTCATAAGAGATTCTATAATTTCTCCTAAAGTTTCAGGTTTCATGTTTTCTATTTAGGTCTTTAATTCACCTGGAATTTATTTTTGCAAGTGATGTGAGATAGGAGTCTATGTTTTTTTTTTCTGATTGCATAATTAATTGTCCTAATAATACTTGTTGAACAAATTTCTCCCTTTGATACTAGAATGTAATGTCACCTCAGTGATAGTTCAAGTTTTCACAGTTGCATGGATAAGTTCTGCATTTTGTGTTCTTTTATGTTGGTTCCTTAGCCTAACCCTGAAGAAATATTACATTCTTTTAAATAACATAACCGTGTAATAAATCTTGACATATGAATGGAAAGTTCACCCATTTGGCTTAAAATTTGTACTTGACTTGTTTTTGATTTTTTGCTCTTTTCCATTAATTTTAGTTTCAGCTTTTAAAGCTATGTAGAGCCATTGACATTGTTTTTTAGTTACTCATTCTCTATTTAGTCCATTTTAATAGTAATACAAATGTATTTTAAAAAATTGGAAAGAAGATCTTATCACTCCAGAAAACTACTATAATTTTTTAATAACAAGCCTGGTTATATGTCCTTGTCTAGGACAGTTTCTTCTCCCTGTCCCCCTCCCTCTGTACTTTTGTCCCTGACCCTCTTCCTTTTCTTCTTTTTGCACCAGTCAATCTTTGAACACCTTCTAACAACTCGGCCCCTTTCTAAATTATATTAAGAAACCCCAGTTTGCAGCTACTTAAATACAGTCTTTCTAAAAAATGGCCTACGTCCATCTTCATCCCCAAATTTTAGTTGTAATGTTTTGTTTCTCTGAGCTGACATCTTTAGGCTTAGTTTTGTGCTTAAGTCTTTCCAAATCTTTTTTTTTTTAATAAATTTATTTTTTTTTGGCTGCATCAAGTGTTCGCTGCTCTGCATGGGCTTTCTTTAGTTGCGGTGAGTGGGGGCTACTCCTCACTGCGGTGCATGGGCCTCTCATTGCAGTGGCTTCTCTTATTGTGGAGCACCTGCTCCAGGCACATGGGCTTCAGTAGTTGTGGCACATGGGCTCAGTAGTTGTGGCTCGCGGGCTCTAGAGCACAGGCTCAGCAGTTGTGACGCACAGGCTTAGTTGCTCCATGGCATGTGGGATCCTCCCGGACCAGGGATGGAACCCCTGTCCCCTGCATTGGCAGGAGGATTCTTAACCACTGCACCACCAGGAAAGTCCCTTTCCAAATCTTAAGTAAAACAATGTCAATGGTTCTGAGATTTCTTACTTCTTGGAGGAATGTTTATTTGTTTTCTCTGGGGAGTAAGATAAGTTTCTTATCTGAGATGCTATAATTCTATTGTTTCTTTGGCTGTTAGTAGGCCTGCTGGCTGGACACACCCACAAAATGCCATAAAACAGCTTAAGATTTCTACTTTGCTAAAAGTGCCAGTGGAGTCATTTTGTGTTCTAGGTTTTCTGTACAGGTCAGTGTTAGTATTTTCTACTTCCAGTAAATAAAAAATGCAGTTTTAACTGATGTTTGGAGTACACTTTATAATGTAGATAAAATCCATGGAAACCTGGAAACATAAACAAATCCTGGCAAGATGTTTTTAGACAATACTAAATTTGAATTTTGCTGGGGGGGTTGTGTTGTGGTGAGGGGGGGTGCTCTCTGTAGGAGATAAGCTCTTCTCCTGGGATTCAGAGCTTCACTTGTTTCTACTGAGAATTCTAAGTGCTCTGATAATTAGAATGGCTCAGGTTCATTCCGTCTCAGAGAGGATTTCGGTGTTTCCCTTGGAACGAATCCCCTAACAGCCAGAACAGAACCCAATTTTCTCCTTCTTGCAGCACTGCCACAACGTATTCCTTCACCACTGACTCAGAAATTTCAGTGTGCTGTGCCATCAATCACAGTTTGAGAAACACTGTCATGCCCCATGGTCATGAGCAGAAATCTTGGTCAACAGAGATCTTTTTATTTGAGCCCCGAGCTAGCAGAGCTGGTTAACTAATACCTATGTAAAGAACTCTGATGGTTCCTGCACTGGAGAAACCACTACTATGAGTAAAAAGAATGGGATTTAAATTTAATGTTGATAAATAGGCTGCTTGCTCCTTCTTCCATCCCAGACCCTGTGAAAGACATGCCATTAGACAATGGTGCCTGATAGCCCTCTCTGTTGCTTTCACCCACCCTTCCTTGTTACATGTATGCATTCACATGTCTTCATTCATTAATGACTTGATTACCTTGGTTACTGTCTTTTTCCTCAACATTACTCTGTCACCAGACTATTATTCAGTATCTGTTTATACAATCTTTTTCTTTTTAAAATTATGAAATACTTTAAACATACAAAAAGATATATAGTACAATATCATAATAACTACCTCTGTATATATCACAGAACTTTACATTATTATAACATCTTGCTGTGTTTACTTTAGATGTGTTTTCATTAAGAAATAAAATCTAAATAAAAAAAGTAAAAATAAATGAAATAAAAAAAGAAATAAAATTTAATAAATACAATGAACCTTACTCTGACCTCATTCCTCTTCCCAGAAATAGTATTCTGAATTTGTCCATAAAGTTTTTATAGTATTGTTTTGTGGGCTATAAAACTTTATGTAAATGTTATAGTCCTGTGAGTATTCTTTCAACCTACTCTTTCTACTCTACATGTCTTTTACAAATTATCCATGCTGATACAAGTAGCTCTGGTTTTTTATTTTAATTGCTGAGTAGTATTCATAGAATGAACATACCACAATTCACTTTATCTCTTATTGATGAACATTTAGGTTGTTTTCAATTTTTTTCCACTATAAGCAATGCTCCCAAATTTATTCTTGTGCATGTCTCTTTGTACATGTGAGCAAGACTTTGTCTAGAAGTGCAATTGTTCAGCCATAAGCTATTCCATCCTTATGGGAAAATTACTCTCCAGGTGGTTTTTGCCAATCTCAGAGGGAGTGAAATTGTATGTTAGTGAAATTGTATTTAACTTCAAGTGGAACTGAGTATATTGTCATATTTTTATTGACTATTTGGACTTTTTTCTCTGAGAATTGTCCACTTTAAACATTGGACTTTCTGCTTTTCTTATTTTTTTGGTATGAACACTTTACATATTCTGGACACTGATCTTTTCAGTTGCATGGCAAGTATCTTCTTTTAAGTAGTTTGTATTGTCATTTTGTTACTAGTATGCTTTGATGTACAGGTTTTTTTTTATTTTGTATCATTTTGCTCAATAAATATTTTAAAATTTAATTTAATTTTTTTAACTTTATTGGAGTATAGTTGATTTACAATGTTGTGTGAGGTTCAGGTGTACAACAAAGTGATTCAGTTGTACAGAGGTTTTTAAATTCAGTCTTTCCTTATGGTTTACTTATGTTTTGGTTAAAAAAATCCTTCCTGGGCTTCCCTGGTGGCGCAGTGGTTGAGAGTCCACCTGCTGATGCAGGGGACGCGGGTTCGTGTCCCGGTCTGGGAAGATCCCACATGCCGCAGAGCGGCTGGGCCCGTGAGCCATGGCCACTGAGCCTGCGCGTCCAGAGCCTGTGCTCCGCAACGGGAGAGGCCAAAACTGTGAGAGGCCTGCGTACAGAAAAAAAAAAAAAAAAATCCTTCCTTACCCTAAAGTCATAAGCACATTTTTCTATATTTTAGTTTAAAAGTTTTAATGTTTTCCTTTTCGCATTTAAGTGTTTAATCTACCTGAAATTTATTTTTGTATATGCTGTTTAATCGGGATCTAATTTTACTTTTCTTTCCCTAATGGATCACTATTTATTCCAACACTATTTACTGACTAGTTGATACTTTCCCCATGATTTTTAGTGCTGTCTTTGAAAATATCAAGTTTTTATATTTATGGTTCTGTTTCTGAGCTCTCTGTGATCTCTCATGGATATACTTGGCTGTCCCTGTACCAGTCCTAAGCTGTATTACTCACTATAGCTTAATAGCCAAATGTGTTCTTCTTCAAAATGCTTTGGCTATTTCTGGTCCTTTGTTTTTCCTATAAATTTCAGAATTAGCTTGTCAAGATGCACAAAGAACATTCTTGGTATTTTGATTGGATTTGCACTGACTTATCTAGATTCATTTTGGGAGACTTGCTCTCTTGATGATGTGGGGGTTTCCCATCTATGAATATCACATCTTTTTCCATTTATTTAACCCTTCAATTGTGTTTTGTGTCCTTCAATATTGTTTTATGACCTTTTCCACAAAAATACTGCACATAAGTTGTAGATTTAGTCCTTGGCATAGGTGGTATTTATTTTTTGTGAAAAACATGCTATTAAAAATTACTATGGCTACTTGTTTGTTGCTGGTGCATAGGAAAGTAATTGATTTGTGCCCGTTGATCTTGTATCCTAATAACTTGCTGAACTCTAATAGTTTGTAAGTTCTTTTGGCTTGTCTGTTGGCATATCATCTGTGAGTAATGACAGTTTTGTTATTCATTTGTAACCCTTATATTATTTTTTCTTGTTTTACAAGGTCTTCCAGTACACTGTAGGATATAATCAGTGCTAATGGGCATCCTTTACTTTTCTCTACTTTAAAGGGAATAGATCTATCATTTACCATCAAATAAGATGTTTGAATTTGGTTGATTCCTATTCTCAGATTGAGGATATTCCTTTCTATTCTTAGTTTTCTATGATTTAAAAAAATTATGAATGGATTTTCAGTTATATCAATGCATTTTCTGCAACTGTTGAAAGACTTATAACTTTTTTTGCTTTTTAATGAGGTAAAGTACACTAATAAATTTTTTAATATTAAACCATATTTGTATTCCTAGAATAAACACAGTTCAGTAAAGAGGAATTTTTAATATACTCAGAGTTTAAGAAGCATTTTATATAGGACTTTTGCATTTATATTCATAAATGTTATTAGCCCATAATTTCCCTTTTTCATAATCTCCTAAGTTTGTTTTAGTAGAATGGTCACATTAGCTTTGTCAAATGAACTGCAGAATTCGTCTTTTCTATTCTCTGGAACACAAGAATGAGACTGTCTGTTCTTTGAGTATTTGCTAGAACTTGCCTGTGAAACTCTTTAGGTTTGGCTTTTGTGGTGTGTCTGTGTGCACGTGTGTGTGTATGTGTTCAAGAGGCGTAGATTTTTAAAACACTGAAACACTTTAATGGTTATTAGTTTATTTAGGTTTAAAAAAATTTCACCTTGAGTCGGTTTTGGTAAGTAAAATTTTCTAAAAGTGTCATTTTCAAATATATTGGCATAACGTTGTATATTTCTTATGATTTTTGATATCTACTTTCTTTATACTTCTGCCCCCTTTTTCATTCCTAGTGTATTTATTTTTTACTTTTCTTCTTTTTCTTGATAAATCTTGCCAGATTCTGTTTACTTTATCACTTATTTTGTCAAGGTATATTATTGAAGTCATTGTTTTAACTATTGCTTAGCTAATTATTAAGGTATAGTCCACATACAGTAAACTGCACATATATAAAATGTAAAATTTGATGAGTTTTGACATATGTATATAACCAAGAAATCATTACCAAAATCAAAATGATGAATCTATCACCGCCAAAAGTTTTCTCATGTCCCTTGGTAATCCCTCCTTCCCTACCCTCTTCCCCCTTCCAACGCCCCATCTTCAGGCAGCCACTGATCTACCTTCTATCACTGAAAACTAGTTTGCATTTTCTAGAATTTTATTTAAACGAAAGGATGAAAGTATTTACTCTTTTTTTCTGTATTCTTTTACCCAGCATAGTTATTTTAAGACTCATCCATGTTGTTGCATATGTCAGTAGTTCACTCCTTTTTATTTTTTATTCTTATTTTTTTTAACATCTTTATTAGAGTATAATTGCTTTACAATGGTGTGTTATTTTCTGCTTTATAACAAAGTGAATCAACTATACATATACTCCCATATCTCCTCCCTCTTGCGTCTCCTTCCCATCCTCCCTATCTCACCCTTCTAGGTCGTCACAAAGCACCAAGCTGATCTCCCTGTGCTATGCAGCTGCTTCCCACTAGCTATCTATTTTACATTTAGTAGTGTATATATGTCCATGCCACTCTCTCACTTTGTCCAGCTTACCCTTCCCCCTCCCTGTATCCTCAAGTCCATTCTCTACGTCTGTGTCTTTATTCCTGTCCTGTCCCTAGGTTCTTCAGAACCTTTTTTTTTTTTTTTTTAGATTCCACATATATGTGTTAGCATACAGTATTTGTTTTTCTTTCTGACTTACTTCACTCTGTATGACAGACTCTAGGTCCATCCACCTCACTACAAATAACTCAATTTCATTTCTTTTTATGGCTGAGTAATATTCCATTGTATATATGTGCCACATCTTCTTTATCCATTCATCTGTCGATGGACACTTAGGTTGTTTCCATGTCCTGGCTATTGTAAATAGAGCTGCAATGAACATTGTGGTACATGACTCTTTTTGAATTATGGTTTTCTCAGGGTATATGCCTAGTAGTGGGATTGCTGGGTCGTATGGTAGTTCTATTTTTAGTTTTTTAAGGAAACTCAATACTGTTCTCCATAGTGGCTGTATAAATTTACATTCCCACCAACAGTGTAAGAGGGTTGCCTTTTCTCCACACCATCTCCAGCATTTATTGTTTGTAGATTTTTTGATGATGGCCATTCTGAGTGGTGTGAGGTGATAACTCATTGTAGTTTTGATTTGCATTTCTCTAATGATTAGTGATGTTGAGCATCCTGTCATGTGTTTGTTGGCAATCTGTGTATCTTCTTTGGAGAAATGTCTATTTAGGTCTTCTGCCCATTTTTGGATTGGGTTGTTTGTTTTTTTGCTATTGAGCTGCATGAGCTGCTTGTAAATTTTGGAGATTAATCCTTTATCAGTTTCTTCATTTGCAAATATTTTCTCCCATTCTGAGGGTTGCCTTTTTGTCTTGTTTATGTTTTCCTTTGCTGTGCAAAAGCTTTTAGGTTTCATTAGGTCCCATTTGTTTATTTTTGTTTTTATTTCCATTTCTCTAGGAGATGGGTCAAAAAGGACCTTGCTGTGATTTATGTCATAGAGTGTTCTGCCTTTGTTTTCCTGTAAGAGTTTGATAGTGTCTGGCCTTACATTTGGGTCTTTAAAACTGAGTAGTATTCCACTGTGTATATATACCCACAATTTGTTTATCCATTCACCTATTGATAGACATTTGGATTGTTTCCAGTTTTTGGCTCTTACAAATAAAACTGCTATGAACATTCATGTAAAAGTCTTTGTGTGGACATATACTTTTATTCCTCTTTGGCAAATATCTAGGAGTGTAATAGTTGGATCCTATACTAGGTATGTGTTTAAAAATATTTTGCCTTGTTGTTCTTAAGAGGACAGTCAACTGAATTACCTAAGTTACTATTACAAGAAGTAGAAGTTCCCTATGTTTTTTTCTTGGACTTTTGTGGTTTCTTTTCTTTTCTTTTCTTTTTCTATTTAAGTGTATGGTTCTACTGGAATTTATTGTGGTGTAAGGAGTGAGGTATCTATTAAATTTTCTCAGATGGTCAGTTAATTATCCCAACACATACATTTGACAGCAATATAAATAAATTGATATTGGAAGTATGCTCTTAAATCTCATCACAATACTGGCTGAAGATTTGGAAATCTTGTTAACCAAAATAAACAGAAACAGAGACTTGTGGGATGCTTGGAAGGTCAACAGGCAAGTGAACCATGCCCAATGAAACATTAATTATGGTTACTCTGAGGATAGTTTTTTCCATACTTAATGGAAGAACAGGAAACAAAAGACATTTTAACCTCAGATATTTATCTCACACAGTAACTTCATTATAGTCTATAATTTTTCCTCAGTAACAATTATGTAATTTAAGAAAACAAGTTTGTTATTTTGAATTTTAATCATGTTAGTTAAATGTGAAATGAAGATAAAAAATGAAATAGTCAAGTAGACCAGTGTGAAAAGATATAAAACACAGAGTTTCTGCAATTTTCTCATATGATTCATAGTCTAGAAACGAACATCTCTCCTTATTTTGATTTCCTAATGGTTTGTTAGGATAAATCATCCATGAAGGGGCAAAACTGACATTCCTCCACTGGAAAAAGAAGCTACTACTGCTAGTTCTTTTAGATGTCTGTTGATTCCCAAAATATATGTGGTGTGACTTTTTGATTACTGTGTTACTAAAGATAATTCTCAAATATTTTTATTTTAGATTGCAAACTTATTGTAATTACTATAGAGGAAAGATAATGACTCTTGCTCAAGAACTGTGGATCACATCTGGGATTTGAAATATTGAACATTTTGATAGAAAATGAGTTTAATATAATGCATGATTTGTGCAAAGTATGAATGTGCTTTTAAGAAGGTTATGTGAACTCATTGTTTCAAAAACTACAAACCATTACAAACCTTTTTCTGTATGACTTCTCTAAGCTTTGAGCTATTGTAATCCAAAAGAATTTTGATTTGTTTATTCAGCTAATATTTATTTACTCATTTACGCGACAGATGTTTATTTATACTATGAATGAGGCCTAGGCACCATCCTAGATGTTGGGGATACAGTGTGGAAGAAAGGTGGACAAGGTCCCTGATCTCATGGAGTTTATGTTCTAGTGGAACAAGCAGCCAATAGACATAGGAATACACAAATAAGATAACTGTTGGTAGTAATAGCTACTGAGAAGAAACTTAACTGTGACATGAGGGAGCCATGCAAGAGTGTGGCTCCCTAATATGTACTGAGCACCTATGCCAGGCCCTCTGGACTGTCTGAATCCAAAATGGTGCCTGAGATCTGGGCTTTGGAGAAGAGTAGAGACCAGATTAAGCCCCATCTCTGCCCAGAGGTAGACATCATGAGCTAATGCTGGTTCAACCTCAGAGCCCCTCCCTATTACAGCCCCTGTGAGTGAAGGGAGTTGCAGAGTGTTCTAGATGGTGAGGGGAAGCCAGATAGCAACGAGGGAGCATTTTCTCTGTGAGATTCTCAGGGAAATTTTCCAAAGCCACCTCAGAAGAAAGAGACTTGCATACCTGGGACTCAAGTAATTAGTTGTGGTTTTCTATTTTCATTTGGCATATTCACTCTGATACCTAATTTTGTATTTGTATATTTGAATTCTTTTTCTTGAAGAGAGCCTCCCTCTTCCAGCTTGTATAAGCCCCAAGCCCTGCAGAACTTGGATTTGTTTCTGTTTAGGCCTTTGTCTATCTGTATGACTCTGGGTAAGCTATTTAAATTCAGTTTCCTCATTTCTAAAACAGGAATAGTACCTCAATCATCAGTTTGTGTGAGGATTAAATGAAATTAAATAGTATTTCAAATGTTATGCACAGCACCTGGCACATAGTAAGTACTTAATAAGTTGTAGCTATTATTATTATCATTATTATTAATAGTATTGTAATTATAAACCCTCAAAGGATTTATAATTCTGGTGAAGAAACAAAATCAACAGACATAGATCCACTGGATACTTTTTTTTTTTTTGCGGTACGCGGGCCTCTCACTGTTGTGGCCTCTCCCATTGCGGAGCACAGGCTCCGGACGCGCAGGCTCAGCAGCCATGGCTCACGGGCCTAGCTGCTCCGCGACATGTGGGATTTTCCCAGACCGGGGCACGAACCGTGTCGCCTGCATCGGCAGGCGGACTCTCAACCACTGCGCCACCAGGGAAGCGCCCCACAGGATAATTTTATACAGAACACCATAGAAGTTGAGGATGTAGGCTCTGGAGTCAGATAAACCCAATAAAATCCTAGTTCTATAACTTATTTGCTATGTAACCTTAAGCCAGTTAACTTTTCTGAGTCTCAGATTCTTCATTTGTAAAATGGGGATAATATTGGCTACCTAAAAGATTTGTTTTAGTAATACAGTGCCCAGTACAAGGAAAATCTTCAATAACACTTAGATATTTAAACTAGAAAAATTCTCAAACATAAGCACAAGGAGACCTACATAAGAATGCCCATTACTTCTTTGTCTGTGATAGAGAAAAACTGAAAACAACCCAATTTTCAAAACAAATTGTGTTGCTTATAAAATGGAATGTACAGTATTAAAATGAATGAACTAGATCTATGGATTTAATATTAATAAACCTAAAAGCATAATGTTGACTGAGAAAAAGCAAATTTCACAATGTTATGTACACTGATAACACTCATGTTAAAAAAAGCCACATAAAATAATGTTGTTTATGAACACATATGTTCTGATTATCTATTGCTTTATAACAAACCACCCTAAAACTTAGTAGCTTAAATCAATAAACACTTTATTTGGCTGCAGTTCTGCAATCTGGGCTCAGCTCAGCTAGGCAGTTCTGCTGGTCAGTCATTTGGTGGCTGGCAGGTCTGCTGGAGCTGAGTCAGCAGGGGCTCAGGACAGCTGGGCTTTCTCTCTCCATGTTGTTTTGGGACTTCACCCTCTCCATGTAGCTACTACACATGGTATGTACATGTGGTCTCTCAGATAGCCCGGGTTTCTTACATGGTGGGTCAGGGCTCCCAAGAGTGCAAAAGAGGAAGCAGCTGGACATCTTAAAGCTTAGACATGGAAATGACCCAGCATCATTTCTACTACTTACAGGCCAGATCAGACTCAAGGGAGGGGTCTACTGAATGGTGTGAATTCTGGAAGATGTGTTTCATTAGGGGCAACTAATGCAACAGAGATCCATTGTATGTGTGTGTGCTTGTGTGTGTGTAAAATAAAATAAACAACACAATCAGGATACACACAACTTCATGATATTAGTTGCCAACGGCTAGGGAGGGAGAGTAATGGGACTAGGGAAAAAGAATTTCCGATATACCTGTAACATTATTTTCTCTAAAAACTCAATCTGAAATAGATATGACAAGTATTAAAACATTGTCCTTTATACTTTTATTTTTTTTTAATTAAAAAATTCAATAAACAGTAGCTATCATATCATTAATATGTAGGAAGGTTTAAGTTAATAACCCAATAATCTGGCATGTGTTGTTTCTAGGAACATTGTTTCCTTCCTACCAAGGATCTTCCTGGCACAGGGGCACATCTCCTCCGGTTAACACAGAAACAGGCAGCCTCCAGGTCAAAGTTCTAAATATGCTGATTGAACGTAGCTCCATAAATACTTCGTATGATATTGAATATTGAGTTTGGTGGTGTGGTGAAAGCAAATATGCTCATAATTATTAAAGTCATGCAAGATTTCCTTGCATCATTGGAGAAGAGCGGAAAGGGGCATAAATTGACTGAGGCTGTTACAAATATGGGGAGAAGGGGGAGATCAGTATGGGTTGCAAATATCTGCAAAAGCTCTAGGAGAATGTGTGACATGAATTAGACGTTGATGATAGAGTAGGTTTGGACAGCTGGATCAGATGGCTCAGGATTCAAGGTGTCAGAAGGGAAGGGAAATATTCTGGAAGCATGAAATACAAGTATAAGAGGTTGGGTGGGGGAAGGGAACCCCAAGTATAAGAGGTTGGGTGGGGGAGAACATGGAGGTTCTTAAGAAGAGCCTTAATGAAGCGTTGAAGGATCATAAAAGCATTTGAACAATAACCGAAATTTGAAATTTCATTTAAATGAAAAATCTGATTTATATTGAAAAATTATTTAAAATTTTGTCTCTGTTACTAGTTCACTTTGTATTCCAGCTGGCTAAACTTTTGACCCTAAGACCACAAAGAAGAGAAAGCAACACCTCCATGTTGGCACCAAACCCTTGGGTCACAAGTCTGAGAGGAGACTTAGTCAGTGATGACTTGTCCAAATAATTAAGACCAGGGTTGACTCATTAGTGGCCTTTTATTAATAATGGTTATTCAGCTAACAGAAAGGGAGTCCTTCCCAGATGATGAGCATGTCCAGAAACCAGCTTTAATGGGCCTTGGGCAGCCTTGAACATGGGGGCAAGAGCTGCCAATGGGAGTGGGCATATCTGCCACACTCTAGGCAGTTGTAGACAATCGACACTGCACCTCAATTTGTGCCTGGGTGGCTAGACAGTGGAAAGAGAAGCTTCAATAATGAAGTGAAGGAGATTTTAAAAATACATAATATTTAAGAAAACGTATTCCTCTAAGAAGATCTCACGTAACTGCTCTGTTTAGGCAATTTGAGTTAATGACCTGTGGCC
This sequence comes from Lagenorhynchus albirostris, assembly GCF_949774975.1. Taxonomy (NCBI): domain Eukaryota; kingdom Metazoa; phylum Chordata; class Mammalia; order Artiodactyla; family Delphinidae; genus Lagenorhynchus; species Lagenorhynchus albirostris. The sequence continues at coordinate 40,559,422 of NC_083111.1, read as the reverse complement.
CAACACAAGCCTGGGGCATCCTTGGGGTCCCCGGTCATGACTTAACATCTCTTTAAGGAAGAGACAAACCATCTGCAGCAACATGGATGGAACTAGAGAATATTATGCTTAGTGAAATAAATCAGACAGAGAAAGACAAATAGTGCATGATATCACTTAAATGTGGAATCTAAAAAATAGTACAAGTAAATGTATATGCAAAACAGAAACAGACCCACAGATATAGAAAATAAACTAGTGGTTACCAGAATAAAGGGGCAGGGACAAAATAGGAGTGTGGAATTAAGAGATACAAGCTACTATGTATAAAACAGATAAGCAACAAGGATATATTGTACAGCACAGGGAATTATAGCCATTATCTTGTAATAACTTTTAATGGAGTATAATCTGTAAAAATACTGAATCAGTGTGCTGTACACCTGAAACTAATGTAATATTTTAACTCAACTATACTTTAATAAAAACAAAAAACAATGGACAAGCAAAGGGTAGCAGAACATGATTACAAACAACCTCAGGAGCTAAGAGCCGAGGACCATGTGCAGGTCAGAGTCAAGGATGAGGAGAGCAGGTAAAGAGAGCAGCAAAACAGACACCTGGCCAGGGCCACACTGAGCGTTGTGTTCCTGGGGAGAAAGCTGGTCTCTGTTGACTCAGGTTGGACCTAGTGTTCGTGTATTGTTCTATACTGGCTGACAAAACTCAAGTTTTCACAAGTATCCTTCTACTTTGGCCAACACTTGGGGTGTTAGTCACAGAAATGTTAGCAGGATACATGAGATGATGAAGTTATTCTCTTCAGATTTAAACAATTTTAATCCCCTAGTTCCCTCCCGACCCATCCCCTCCCCTCATAAGTGTAATAAAGGTATCGGACCTTCTAAGGCTGTATATGTAGCTTTTATGTGAGGAACTCTAATTACAGATCCATAGTCATGAAGTTGAAATGTCATGATAAGTTTTGGATATAAGAATAATGGGAAATTGTGACATTAAATATGCAATTTAAGTCAATGATCTCCAAACACTTTTGATTATGTAAATTGTAATTGCATCACAATTTTTGGGTATGCACCCCCTGTATATAGAATTTATTTATTTATACACTATATACATTTACTATTGTACTATTGAATTGAAGTTCCCATATTTTTTCCCACACCCTCATGGATCAACTTGTGTACTTTTTTTTTTTTTTTTTTTTTTGCGGTGCGCGGGCCTCTCACTGTTGTGGCCTCTCCCGTTGCAGAGCACAGGCTCCGGACGGACGCAGGCTCAGCGGCCATGGCTCACGGGCCCAGCCGCTCCGCGGCACGTGGGATCCTCCCGGACCGGGGCACGAACCCGCGTCCCCTGCATCGGCAGGCAGACTCTCAACCACTGCGCCACCAGGGAAGCCCAACTTGTGTACTTTTTGAGTTGCAAGAATCACTCCTACCTCTCCTAATCACATTAACTTCACATAATGGTTTAAATAGTGACTTCAGGGGCTTCCCTGGTGGCGCAGTGGTTGAGAATCCGCCTGCCGATGCAGGGGACACGGGTTCGTGCCCCAGTCCGGGAAGATTCCACATGCTGCGGAGTGGCTGGGCCCGTGAGCCATGGCCGCTGAGCCTGCGCATCCGGAGCCTGTGCTCCGCAACGGGAGAGGCCACAACAGTGAGAGGCCCGCGTACCGGGAAAAAAAAAAAAAATAGTGACTTCAATAGTTTAAAGAAAGAGATTTAAAAATTTCTCTTAATCTAATCGCAGGAAAGGGAATGATCTATAATTTTCAGAATTTAATATTTGTTGTCAGTATTGTACTTTCTAAGCCTACCCTTTACTTCATCAAAGCAATAAATAAGATCTCAGGAAACAGTATGAGATGGAGTTGGGGGCTGTTGGGAGGTTGGTGCAGGGCTAGAAGTCAGAGACAGAGGAGAAATTCTTTTTTAATTTAATTTTTTTATTTTATTGTGTATCTATGTAAGCCAGGTATGAGGGACACCAAATTATAGGAGAAATTGTCTCACTCCTTAAGTTGTTTATAAAAGCCTTAGTAACTTATAGAGATTTATCTGTTTGGAAGAAAGAGTCAGACAGTCCCAACTATGCAAGCATCGGCTTAATCCACACAAGAGGAAACAGTGGGTAGAAACAAAAAAGCTATTCCCTCTGATCAATGAATATTAGTTGAACGCCCATTCTGGGCCAGGCTCTTTTATATAGGTTATCTCATTTAATGTTCTTAAGAATTCTGTAGCATAGGCATTGCTATCATTCTTTTACAGAGGAGAAAATGGAAGCTCGGATAGATGGGTAGTTTGTACAAGGGAAACATCTGGTAAATGGTATAGCTAGGATTCTAACCTGATATAGTTACCATTTATTCAGTGTTTCAGGCAGTGATGAGCATTTTATTTGTATTATCTCATTCAGTTTCCATTAAATTAAACAACCCTATCAATTACTGTTATTTTGTCCAGTTTACAGATGAGGAATTTGGGACTTGAAGAGTTGCTCATGGCGTAAAAGTACCAAGTGGCAGGAGAGTTATTTGACACCTTTCTTTGACTGTGCTTCTCGTGGCACTGAGACAAGGTGTCAGGGCAAGGGAGACGCAGACCAGGATGCTGAGGAGGAGCCTGTGGCATGAAGTGAAAGATTCCAGTGGTCAAAATTGCTTGCTTAGGGGCTTCCCTGGTGGCGCAGTGGTTGAGAGTCCGCCTGTCGATGCAGGGGACGCGGGTTCGTGCCCCGGTCCGGGAAGATCCCACATGCCGCGGAGCGGCTAGGCTCGTGAGCCATGGCCGCTGAGCCTGCGCGTCTGGAGCCTGTGCTCCGCAACGGGAGAGGCCACAACAGTGAGAGGCCCGCGTACCGCAAAAAAAAAAAAAAAAAAAAAAAAAAAAAAATTGCTTGCTTACAGGCTAATGTATAGGCATAACAATATAGGATATATGTAAATAGCTGGGTATGCTTTAGCTAAATGTTCAGTAAATTTGTTTTTAGTCTTATCCACAGATCATGAGTATTACATCTTCCTTGTAATAAACTCCTAGGTATAAAAGCCCAATTTAAGAACAACGGCAAGAGACTTGATTGTGTCTGGCATAAATCCTACTGACTGTCTCAGCCCTGTTGCCCTCATCACAGGTGCCCTGGCTGACAGACCGCCACACTGGATCTTCTCTTCCTCCTTAGAAGGATGATATTAATAGAATTTTTTCCTAGCCTGTTCTTGAAACTGGCCATCACCGTTCATCCTCATTATCCTCCCTACGGTCTTCTGAGTCATCTCACCTAAAAGTCTTAGAGCTCTGCTTTATTTCAGGAGCTGTGGGCAACCACTTAGCTAAATAATGGTTTTATTCTTCCCCAATCTCATAAACATGGATTTGTGACTCAGTTACATTCTCCAGAGAGCCAAAGTTATACTCATACGTGTCCAGACAAGGAGTTAGACACACAAACAGTGCGGGTTGCTAAGCGATATCATACTTCATTAGTTGCAGGAAATGGCGTTGTTTGCTCTCAGTGTCATGATTTGTGTGGGATTCCAGTTAAAGTCCTGAGGACATAGGTACAGTGAGGTACGGAGGGGTCATATGTGGTATTGCTTGGTTGAATCCCATATTCTCCTTCCTCCTTTCCAAATCCCTTTGGATCGATTTCACACTTTGTAATTAGAAGTAGAGTAAGACATGTCAGAGTGGGAGAGGGGACGGATGAACTGTTTAGTGCTGAGTATGTCAGTTAGCTGAGATATCAGCATATCTGGGCTTTACCTCGGGGATGTGTGTGTGTGTACGTGTGCATGTGCGTGTGTATGCATGTGAAATACTTCAACTCTACAAACACCGACAGCTAACTTCTACTGGTTCTTTAGGTTTCAGCTTAAATATCACTTTTACCCAAAAGCCACCCAAGGCTGGATTAGGTGTCTCCTGGTATGTTGTTGTTTCTGGTTATTAACATCCAAAACCCCTACTGAATTTGGGGAAGAATTCCCTTATGTGTAGTATTTGTGGGAACTCTTTTATTCCTCTTCCCACTGAGGAATATGAATGGGGGGAGATTTCTCTCCCGTTTGCTGGCAACCTGATCAGATTCTACTTTCTGAAAATTTGGACCATGAATGAATGATAGATATAAAGGCAAAAGAGATGGCTAGAATTCATTTCTTGTTTCCAGTGGCAGGGGCAGCTGTCTCCTAGGAGGATTGTTCCTACCCCTTGGCATTTGAAACCTTCTGGGGGGGGGGGTCCTTCCCATTTTCTGAGCTCGCTGCTCCAGCCCTTCTAGATTCTATAAGTCTCCTACAAAACCCCCCGAAACCCCCATAGCCTTTCAGGAAACCTTTTTGCTTAAACCAGCCAGAATTAGTTCCCAAGCTTGACCCAGGAACCCTGAATGAACTACGCTCCCTTGAGCTCACAGAACATCTGTATTAGTTTCTTATGGCTATCCTAACAAATTATCACAAATTTTGTGGGATAGAACAACAGAAATTTATTCCCTCACTGTTCTAGAAGCCCAAAGTCCAAAACCAGTGTTTTGGGGCCAAAATCAAAGTGTTGGCGGGGCCATGCTCCCTCCAGAGGCTGTAAGGGAGAAGAATCTTGCTGTTTCTTGCTTCTTCCAGCTTCCAGCTTCTGCTGACTGCCATCATTCCTTGGCTTGTGGTTTGTGGTTGCATCACTCCATTCCTGCCTCTGTGATCACACTGTCTTCTCCTCTTCTGTGCGTGTCAAATCTCCCTCTCTCCCCCTTTTATGAGGATGCATGTGATTGCAGTTAGGGCCCATCCAGATAATCTAGAATAATCTCCCCATCTCAAGATCCTTAACTTAATTACACCTGCAAAGAGCCTTTTTTGGCCATATAAGTTAACATTCACAGGTTCCAGAGATTGGGTCGTGGATATCTTTGGGCCACTTTCAGCCAATCACAGTTTCCTCAGTTTACTCCTCTGTAGTTCTTGTGGTCAGTTTACTTGTCCATCTCCCTTACTAGGCTGTGAACTCCTGGAGCTCAGGAGCATTTGTCTTGCCTATCATTTATTTATAGTGCCAAGCTTCTTGTAGGCACACAAAGATATCCGTTGAATGAATCAATAAACAAGTTAAATCCAAGATACAATTATTATTCCACCTTTTCAGCACAAGGTTTGAAATTTAAAAATTTAGTGGCAAATTTTATCTTGTAATAGGCTTGATATGAGCGTATCTCTCTGTTTAATCAAGTTAGTTTTGCTTGCAAACCTCTAACGGTGCTCCTTACTTTAGGACTAAGCCAATGAAACGTGCATCACCATTCAACGCCCAGGACAAGACATTGCTAATCAACCACAGCTCTTTCATAAAAGCCCAAACACTGACTTGGAATCCTTGACACCGTGTTCCGGGCAGCTGATCCCTATTGAGCAAAGTTGGCCTGCAAGATAAAAATTTTCACGTCATCATAGTTAGAGGATAAACAACCAGCTTCTTCAGTCTGGTCTCACTTTCTCATTACTTTCAACATTAACTCTGTACTTCAACCAGAATCAAACATACCATATTCATTCTCTGAGTTCATAATGTTCTCCTCTCTCTCCTACCCAGGTAGTAACTCCCCTTCAGATTCCAAAGTAAGTCCCCACTTCAAACAGAAGAGATTTTTCTTTAACCTGATCACTTCTTTTCATGCTGCCAGATGCAATTTGATTTCTCCAATTATAATTAGCACCTACTTACCCCAGTAAGTTTCCTCTACTTACTCCATCAAACTGACATTTAATTTATTCTCTCTCCCCAAAATACAATATGTTAAACACTTTGCTTCTTTTCTGGATTTCTCCGAGGAGACCCTCGACCTGCCAAATGGCTCTATCAGTTGACAAGTGGTGCTGCTACGGCGCCCAGCTACATTATATCTGGTTAGAGGACTGTTGCAGGTGTGTGTGGTTCTGAGCAGCTGGAACCTGAACTCTATTTCTGGGCCAAGTTGGGAGGATCCACAAGCCTTTACCTTCCCTAGCCGGTGATTTCAATGGCCCAGTGAATAACACTTCCAATACAAACAGTGTAATCACTAATCAATACACTCCTTCCTTGCCCTCAGCATGGAGAATACAGCAGATGTTTTCCCACAGTGTTTTCTAGTGCATAATGTACCACGAAACCCACTTAACCTTGAAGAAACAACAATGTGCATATAAATTATCAAGCTGTTGCCTTTCATCAGTTATAGGTTCTAGTCATTAGATATATAACATTAAACAGCCACAGATTGTAATGTACTGTCTTTCATACAGGAAGATAAACCTAAAGTGGGACATATCACCTAAACCTGCTTTATGAAACAAACTTTTGTTTTGTTTTGTTTTCTAACATCTTTATTGGAGAATAATTGCTTTACAGTGTTGTGTTAGTTTCTGCTTTATAACAAAGTGAATCAACTACATATACATATATCTCCATATCTCTTCCCTCTTGAATCTCCCTCCCTCCCACCCTCCCTATCCCACCCCTCTAGGTGGTCACAAAACACTGAGCTGATCTCCCTGTGCTATGCGGCTGCTTCCCACTAGCTATCTGTTTTACATTTGGTAGTGTATATATGTCCATGCCACTCTCTCACTTTGTCCCACTTACCCTTCCCCCTCCCTGTATCCTCAAGTCCATTCTCTAGTAGGTCTGTGTCTTTATTCCCGTCTTGCCCCTAGGTTCTTCATGACCATTTTTTTTTAGATTCCATATATATGTGTTAGCATACGGTATTTGTTTCTCTTTCTGACTTACTTCACTCTGTATGACACTCTCTAGGTCCATCCACTTCACTACAAATAACTCAGTTTCATTCCTTTTTATGGCTGAGTAATATTCCATTGTATATATGTGCTACATCTTCTTTATCCATTCATCTGTTGATGGACACTTAGGTTGCTTCCATGTCCTGGCTATTATAAATAGAGCTGCAATGAACATTTTGGTACATGACTCTTTTTGAATTATGGTTTTCTCAGGGTATATGCCCAGTAGTGGAATTGCTGGGTCGTATGGTAGTTCTATTTGTAGATTTTTAAGGAACCTCCATACTTTTCTCCATAGTGGCTGTATCAGTTTACATTCCCACCAACAGTGCAAGAGGGTTCCCTTTACACCACACCGTCTCCAGCACTTATTGTTTGTAGATTTTTTGATGATGGCCATTCTGAACAGTGTGAGATGATATCTCATTGTAGTTTTGGTTTGCATTTCTCTAACGATTAATGATGTTGAGCATTCCTTCATGTGTCTGTTGGCCATCTGTATATCTTCTTTGGAGAAATGTCTATTTAGATCTTCTGCCCATTTTTGGATTGAGTTGTTTGTTTTTCTGATATTGAGCTGCTTGTAAATTTTGGAGATTAATCCTTTGTCAGTTGCTTCATCTGCAAATATTTTCTCCCATTCTGAGGGTTGTCTTTTCATCTTGTTTATGGTTTCCTTCGCTATGCAAAAGATTTTAAGTTTCATTAGGTCCCATTTGTTTATTTTTGTTTTTATTTCCATTCCTCTAGGAGGTGGGTCAAAAAGGATCTTGCTGTGATTTATGTCATAGAGTGTTCTGCCTACATTTTCTTCTAAGAGTTTGATGGTGTATGGCCTTACATTGAGGTTTTTAATCCATTTTGAGTTTATTTTTCTGTATGGTGTTATGGAGTGTTCTAATTTCATTCTTTTACATGTAACTGTCCAGTTTTCCCAGCACCACTTATTGAAGAGGCTGTCTTTTCTTCACATTTCTTGCCTCCTTTATCAAAGATAAGGTGACCATATGTGCATGGGTTTATCTCTGCGCTTTCTATCATGTTCCACTGATCTATATTTCTGTTTCTGTGCCAGTAACATACTGTCTTGATTACTGTAGCTTTGTAGTATAGTCTGAAGTCAGGGAGCCTGATTTCTCCAGCTCCATTTTTCTTTCTCAAGATTGCTTTGGCTATTCAGGGTCTTTTGTGTTTCCATACAAATTGTGAAATTGTTCATTCTAGTTCCGTGGAAAATGCCATTGGTAGTTTGATAGCGATTGAATTGAATCTGTAGATTGCTTTGGGTAGGATAGTCATTTTCACAATATTGATTCTTCCAATCCAAGAACATGGTATATCTCTCCATCTATTTGTATCATCCTTAATTTCTTTTGTCAGTGTCTTATAGTTTTCGGCATACAGGTCTTTTGTCTCCTTAGGTAGGTTTATTCCTAGATATTTTATTCTTTTTGTTGCAATGGTAAATGGGAGTGTTTTCTTAATTTCACTTTCAGATTTTTCATCACTAATGTAGAGGAATGCAAAAGATTTCTGTGCATTAATTTTGTATCCTGCTACTTTACCAAATTCATTGATTACCTGTAGTAGGTTTCTGGTAGCATCTTTAGGATTCTCTATGTATAGTATCTTGTCATCTGCAAACAGTGACAGCATTACTTCTTCTTTTCTGATTTGGATTCCTTTTATTTCTTTTTCTTCTCTGATTGCTATGGCTAAAACTTCCAAAACTATGTTGAATAATAGTGGTGAGAGTAGGCAACCTTGTCTTGTTCCTGATCTTAGTCGAAATGGTTTCAGTTTTTCACCATTGAGGACGATGTTGGCTGTGGGATTGTCTTATGTGGTGTTTATTATATTGAGGAAAATTCCCTCTATGCCACTTTCTGGAGGGTTTTTATCATAAATGGGTGTTGAATTTTGTCGAAAGCTTTCTCTGCATCTATTGATATGATCATATGGTTTTTCTCCTTCAATTTGTTAATATGGTGCATCACGTTGATAGATTTGCATGCACTGAAGAATCCTTGCATTCCTGGGATAAACCCCAGTTGATCATAGTATATGATCCTTTTAATGTGCTGTTGGATTCTGTTTGCTAGTATTTTGTTGAGGATTTTTGATCTATGTTTATCAGTGCTATTGGCCTGTAGTTTTCTTTCTTTGTGACATCTTTGTCTGCTTTTGGAATCAAGGTGATGGTGGCCTCATAGAATGAGTTTGGGAGTGTTCCTCCCTCTGCAATATTTTGGAAGAGTTTGATAAGAATAGGTATTAGCTCTTCTCTAAATGTTTGATAGAATTCGCCTGTGAAGCCATCTGGTCCTGGACTTTTGTTTGTTGGAAGATTTTTAATCACAGTTTCAATTTCAGTGCTTGTGATTGGTCTGTTCATATTTTCTATTTCTTCCTGGTTCAGTCTCGGCAGGTTGTGCATTTCTGAGAATTTGTCCATTTCTTCCAGGTTGCCCATTTTATTGGCATAGAGTTGCTTGTAGTAATCTCTCATGCTCCTTTTTATTTCTGCAGTGTCAGTTGTTACTTCTCCTTTTTCATTTCTAATTTTATTGATTTGAGTCTTCTCCCTTTTTTTCTTTATAAGTCTGGCTAATGGTTTATCAATTTTGTTTATCCTCTCAGAGAACCAGCTTTTAGTTTTATTGATCTTTGCTATCATTTCCTTCATTTATTTCTGATCTATATGATTTCTTTCCTTCTACTAATTTTGGGGTTTTTTTGTTCTTCTTCCTCTAATTGTTTTAGGTGTAAAGTTAGGTTGTTTATTTGAGATGTTTCTTGTTTCTTAAGGTAAGATTGTATTGCTATAAACTTCCCTCTTAGAACTGCTTTTGCTTCATCCCATAGGTTTTGGGTCGTTGTGTTTTCATTGTCATTTGTTTCTAGGTATTTTTTGATTTCCTCTTTGATTTCTTCAGTGATCTCTTGGTTATTAAGTAGTATATTGTTTAGCCTCCATATGTTTGTATTTCTTACAGATTTGTTCCTGTAATTTATATCTAGTCTCATAGTGTTGTGGTCAGAAAAGATACTTGATATGATTTCAATTTTCTTAAATTTACCAAGGCTTGATTTGTGACCCAAGATATGACCTATCTTGGAGAATGTTCCATGAGCACTTGAGAAGAAAGTGTATTCTGTTGTTTTTGGATGGAATGTCCTATAAATGTCAATTAAGTCCATCTTGTTTAATGTATCATTTAAAGCTTGTGTTTCCTTATTAATTTTCATTTTGGATGATCTGTCCATTGGTGAAAGTGGGGTGTTAAAGTCCCCTACTATGATTGTGTTACTGTTGATTTCCCCTTTTATGGCTGTTAGCATTTGCCATATGTATTGAGGTGCTCCTATGTTGGGTGCATAAATATTTACAATTGTTATATCTTCTTCTTGGATTGATCCCTTGATCATTATGTAGTGTCCTTCTTTGTGTCTTGTAATACTCTTTGTTTTAAAGTCTATTTTGTCTGAAATGAGAATTGCTACTCCAGCTTTCTTTTGATTTCCATTTGCATGGAATATCTTTTTCCATGCCCTCACTTTCAGTCTGTATGTGTCCCTAGGTCTGAAGTGGGTCTCTTGTAGACAGCATATATATGGGTCTTGTTTTTGTATCTATTCAGCCAATCTATGTCTTTTGGTTGGAGCATTTAATCCATTTACATTTAAGGTAATTATCAATATGTATGTTCCTCTTACCATTTTCTTAATTGTTTTGGGTTTATTATTGTAGGTCTTTTCCTTCTCTTGTGTTTCCTGCCTAGAGAAGTTCCTTTAGCATTTGTTGTAACACTGGTTTGGTGGTGCTGAATTGTCTTAGTTTCTGTTTGTCTGTTAAGGTTTTAATTTCTGTCAAATCTAAATGAGATCCTTGCTGGGTAGAGTAATCTTGGTTGTAGGTTTTTCTCCTTCATCACTGTAAATATATCCTGCCACTCCCTTCTGGGTTGCAGAGTTTCTGCTGAAAGATAAGCTGTTAGTCTTATGGGGATTCCCTTATGTGTTATTTGTTGTTTTTCCCTTGCTTCTTTTAATATTTGTTCTTTGTATTTAATTTTTGATAGTTAGATTAATATGTGTCTTGGTGTGTTTCTCCTTTGATTTATCCTGTATGGGACTCTCTGTGCTTCCTGGACTTGATTAACTATTTCCTTTCCCATATTAGGGAAGTTTTCAACTATAATCTCTTGAAATATTTTCTCAGTCCCTTTCTTTTTCCCTTCTTCTTCTGGGACCCATTTAATTTGAATGTTGGTGCATTTAATGTTGTCCCAGAGGTCTCTGAGATTGTCCTCAATTCTTTTCATTCTTTTTTCGTTATTCTGCTCTGCAGTAGTTATTTCCACTATTTTATCTTCCAGGTCACTTATCCATTCTTCTGCCTCAGTTATTTTGCTATTGATCCCATCTAGAGAATTTGTAATTTCATTTATTGTGTTCCTCATCACTGTTTGTTTGCTCTTTAGTTCTTCTAGGTTCTTGTTAAACGTTTCTTGTATTTTCTCCTTCTAGGTCCAAGATTTTGGATTATCTTTACTATCATTATTCTGAATTCTTTTTCAGGTAGACTGCCTATTTCCTCTTCATTTGTTAGGTCTGGTGAGTTTTTGCCTTGCTCCTTCATCTGCTGTGTGTTTCTCTGTCTTCTCATTTTGCTTAACATACTGTGTTTGGGGTCTCCTTTTCGCAGGCTGCAGGTTCATAGTTTCCATTGTTTTTGTTGTCTGTCCCCAGTGGCTAAGGTTGGTTCAGTGGGTTGTGTAGGCTTCCTGGTAGAGGGGACTAGTGCCTGTGCTCTGGTGGATGAGGCTTGATCTTGTCTTTCTGGAGGGCATATCCACATCTGGTGGTGTGTTTTGGGTTGTCTGTGGCCTTATTATGATTTTAGGCAGCCTCTCTGCTAATGGGTGAGGTTGTGTTCCTGTCTTGCTAGTTGTTTGGCGTAGGGTGTTCAGCACTGTAGCTTTCTGGTCGTTGAGTGGAACTGGGTGCTGGTGTTGAGATGGAGATCTTTGGGAGACTTTTGCTGTGTGATATTATGTGGAGCTGGGAGGTCTCTTGTGGACCAGTGTCCTGAACTTGGCTCTCCCATCTAAGTGGCACAGCCCTGATGCCTGGCTGGAGCACCAAGAGCCTGTCCTCCACATGGCTCAGATTAAAAGGGCGAAAAGAAAGAAAGAAAGAGGAAGATAAAAATAAATTAAATTAAATTAAATTAAATTAAAAAGTTATTAAAATGAAAAATAAAAAAATAATTATTAAGAAAAAAAATTTTTTAAGTAATAATAACAAAAACAAAAATGGACAGACAGAATCTAGGACAAATGGTAAAAGCAAAGGTATACTGACAAAATCACACATGGAAGCATACACATACACACTCACAAAAAGAGAAAAAAGGAAAAAATATATATATCGTTGTTCCCAAAGTCCACCTCCTCAATTTGGGATGATTCGTTGTCTATTCAGGTATTCCTCAGATCATCAAGTTGATTGTGGATGTTAAATCCACTGCTCCTGAGGCTCCTGGGAGAGATTTCCTTTTCTCTTCTTTATTCGCACAGCTCCCGGGGTTCAGCTTTGGATTTGGACCCGCCTCTGCGTGTAGGTCGCCTGAGGGTATCTGTTCTTCGCTCAGACAGGACGGGGTTAAAGGAGCAGCTGCTTCGGGGGCTCTGGCTCACTCTGGCCGGGGGGGAGGGAGGGGTATGGATGCAGGGCGAGCCTGCGGAGGCAGAGGTCGGAGTGACATTGCACCAGCCAAAGGCGCGCCGTGTGTTCTCCTGGGGAAGTTGTCCCTGGATCACGGGACCGTGGCAGTGGCAGGCTGCACAGGCTCCCCGGAAGGGGGGTGTGGAGAGTGACCTGTGCTTGCACACAGGCTTCTTGTTGGTGGCAGCAGAAGCCTTAGCGTCTCATGCCCGTCTCTGGGGTCCGCGCTCATAGCTGCGGCTCGTGCCCATCTCTGGAGCTCCTTTAAGCGTCGCTCTTAATCCCCTCTCCTTGCGCGCCAGGAAACAAAGAGGGAAGAAAAAGTCTCTTGTCTCTTCGGCAGCTTCAGACCTTTTCCCGGACTCCCTCCCGGCCAGCCGTGGTGCACTAACCCCTTCAGGCTATGTTCACACAGCCAACCCCAGTCCTCTCCCTGCATCCGACCGACCGAAGCCCGAGCCTCAGCTCCCAGCCGCGCCCGCCCCGGCGGTTGAGCAGACAAGCCGCTCGGTCTGGTGAGTGCCGGTTGGCACCGCTTCTCTGTGCGGGAATCTCTCCGCTTTGCCCTCCGCACCCCTGTTGCTGTGCTCTCCTCCGCGGCCCCGAAGCTCTCCCCCTCTGCCACCCGCAGTCTCCGCCCGCGAAGGGGCTTCCTAGTGTGTGGAAACCTTTCCTCCTTCACAGCTCCCTCCCACTGGTGCAGGTCCCATCCCTATTCTTTTGTCTCTGTTTTTCCTCTTTTCTTTTGCCCTACCCAGGTACGTGGGGGAGTTTCTTGCCTTTTGGGAGGTCTCAGGTCTTCTGTCAGCATTCAGTAGGTGTTCTGTAGGAGTTGTTCCACATGTAGATGTATTTCTGATGTATTTGTGGGGAGGAAGGTGATCTCCGCGTCTTACTCTTCCGCCATCTTGTAGCTCCTCCAACAAACATGTTTTGAAGGCACATCGTTAAACATTTTTTAATCACCCAAGGCTGCTCTGGTTTGGATGTAGTTATTCTTTTCTTTTTAATTATAGTATAGTTGATTTATAATATGTTAGTTTCAGGTGTACAGTATATTGATTCAGTTTTTTTTTTTAATATAAATTTATTTATTTATTTTTGGCTGAGTTGGGTCTTTGTTGCTGCATGCGGGCTTCTCACTGTGGTGGCTTCTCTTGTTGCAGAGCATGGGTTCTAGGCACACGGGCTTCAGTAGCTATGGCATGTGGGATCAGTAGTTGTGTCTTGTGTGCTCTAGAGTGCAGGCTCAGTAGTTGTGGCACATGGGCTTAGTTGCTCCACGGCATGTAGGATCTTCCTGGGCCAGGGATTGAACCTGCATCCCCTGTATTGGTAGATGGATTCTTAACCACTGTGCCACCAGGGAAGTCCCAGTGATTCAGTTTTATATATATATATATATATATATATATATATATATGTATATTCTTTTTCAGATTCTTTTCCCTTATAGGTTATTACAAAATATTGAATATAGTTCCTAGTTATTCTTTTCTTTTTGGTAATTGTTGGGATCTCTGGGTTCAATTTGATAGGTTAATATGGCTATTCATAATGACACATAGATGGAGGTAGCGTCAGACTCTGCTGGAAATGGCTCTTGCAGCTGGTGATGGGGATCTAGGCTGCAAGAATTGTCCCTCATCCAATGTCATAGTTTGAGTGTATATTTCTTCAAATCTTGGGAAGTAAAACTAGGGCCCTGAGAGGTACGTCATGTCATTTTTATGGTGTGTGGAAGACATCACAAGGGACTCATATCATCAAGCTGCTCTCTGGCTGCTGTATTTGGAGCAGCCGCATCTGATGTCCACAGGTGGTCAGACACAGCTAACCTGTCCCAGCTGCAGACTGACTTCTCCCTTCTTTCCCCTTTCCAGCTTTTGTCTCCACATCTTTGGCTCGAGAGCCCCAGCAGTCATGAATTCATTCTTTATCCACCCACAACAAGCATAAGTAAGGCAATACATGAAGAAAGCTTTTTACGTTTTTGCAGAGTTTAGAAAATTCTTTACACTTCTCACTGTTGGAAGGAGTGAATGAATGTACTTTTGTATCAATTTCTGAAGTTTTTTTTTAACTTGGCTCAGAATTCGTCCGCCATCTTATGTTGAATCCCCTTGTGAGTTTGACTTCTCTGACTCAGGGAGGAGCATCACATAAAAAATAAAAATATTGTCCACTATTGTCCTCAGACCTCCAGAGGAATAGAGACTTGGTTAACCCAGCTTTGGCAACCTGTCCTTTCTCTTGCGCCTCGTTTGGAGGTAGTGGTGATGAAGGAAAAAATGATCAAAGTGAAGATACCTATGGGACCAAAGAAAGGCAGGTGTGAACCCTGGGCTGGATTGCCACCTTGAGTAACAGAGCAGGACAGGACTCTTTAAATGCCTTGCCTAACACTGTGGGATCGTGCTAAAACAACATAATGTTTTCTAAACAGTTTTGTGGTTTAGAGATAGTCAAAATCTCTAAGGCAATTGAGATAATGTCTCTTAAGAGTAAAGTAAGAATTTTACAGTAAAAGTTGCAAGGAAAAGCCTCTATTATGTAGATATCTGAGGTTAACTTCAATGCCCGTACCTTCTCCGGGGATGGGGCAGCCTTTAGCTCCTGCAACTAACGGTCCCCAAAGCAGTTTCCAAATTCAGTTTCTGTTTGTCCTCCAGGCCAGAAGCGGAGCAATTAGGAACCAGGCCCCTGCTGTGTCACTCACTTTGCAGCAACAGAATATGGAAGAGTTGCTCACATTTAGGTTGTTTTCTAGCGCACAAGTCTAACCAGATGATATTTGTGTTAAGTGGGATTCCTGAGAGAAGCATCGGTAGGGGCAGCTTACCAACATGACAGACTGTGGGGCAGCCTCCCAGCTACAGTAAATGGGCTGCACCCCTTGGATGCCTGGTATTTCACTCCCGGTTGCAACCTCACATAAACATCTTCTGGTCAAGGCTTTGAGGCAGGCCGGCAACACTGATTAGTGTTTATAACCAATAAACCTTAATTTGCAGAAAAGCTACTTTTTTTTCTATTACGTGGTTTCAGAAAGGCAAGAATGTTCTCAGAGAAAGGCCTTTTCCTAGCAAATGTTGGCTACATAAAGGATTAAGGCAGGGGAAGAGGTAAGACCTTGTGAGGGCAGGAGAATCATGGTTTGCAGACTGTTCTAGATTCGTGCTTCTCAAGCTTCAATATTCTCACCAATTTCAAACCACAATCACAGTTCCGTGATGGGGCCTCAGATTCTGATTTTTCAGTCAGCTTTCTGGGGACAACCGATGATGCTGGCCCCATGGACTGCTCTTTGAGGACCAAAGGCTTGTGTCAGTGATTCTCATGGGGAGGCAGGGAAGGTGTATGTAAGAACCAGTCGGAAGAAATTCTTTCAGAATACACATTCCCCTCTTTCCCCCACAAGGACTTTCAAATTGGGGGTAACAAGGGACATGTATATTTTTAAAAAGCATTATTGAGACATAATTTTCATGCCATAAAATTCATACATTTTAAGTGTACAACTCAAAGGTTATTAGTATCAGTTGTGCAACCGTCACCACAACCTTATTTTAAATAATTTCCGTCCCGCCCCAAAGAAACCTCAACCCCATTTTCCATCATTCCCCATTCCCACCTCCCAGCTCTAGGCAACTACTAATCTACTCCTTGTCTCTAAAGATTTGCCGTCTCTCGTCCTTTCATATAAATGGCATCATCCACTATGTGGTCTTTCGTGTCTGGCTTCATGTTTTTGAGATTTGTCCATGTTGTGGCCTGTGTCAGTACTTTGTTCCTTTTTATGGACATGTGTGCTTACAAAAAGCTCAGGGTGATTCGGTGGTCTCATGGTTGAGGACCATCATATGTATACTATATTCTTTCAGAAATTATCATCTATTTTTCAAAATGAGGAAGGAGAGAGGCCAAACCCCTTTAGGCAATTAATAATTGAAACCAATATCTTTTTTTTTTTTTTTTTTGCGGTAAGTGGGCCTCTCACTGCTGTGGCCTCTCCCGTTGTGGAGCACAGGCTCCGGACGTGCAGGCTCAGCGGCCATGGCTCACGGGCCCAGCCGCTCCACGGCATGTGGGATCTTCCCGGACCGGGGCACGAACCCATGTCCCCTGCATTGGCAGGCGGACTCTCAACCACTGCGCCACCAGGGAAGCCCTTCCTTCTGTTTTGGACATGTGCAGAGTGTCTCTTGCAATTCAGGCTATTACATGCTAGGCATGGAGCAGAGCAACTCAACAATTTTAGAGTCTCTGATCTCTACTTTACCCATGACCTGCGTGCTTCTCCCTGCCTTGAGTTCCTTCCCTTATTTACAAATGAAGACCTTCCTATTTAGAACCTCAGTGTCCCAGGAAGACAGAATTGGAAGGGTCCTTAGAACTCACCTTCTTTAACATCCTCATTTTTCAGGTGAGGAAACAGACCCTCAGGGGCGAGGTGTCTTGAAATTGTCAGCATTTTAGTTCCATGTATGTGTGTGTTTAGTTTGTGTGAGAAACAGAAAGGAAGAAGTAAAAGAGAATAGCTTCTATAGAAAGCTGAGAGCAGAAAAAGATATAATTGGAAACTAGGAAAACGATAGCATTTGACACGAAGGTAAATTTCCAACTGTCTCTGTTGCCCTCACCACCTGGACCAAAGCAGTGATGAGAATACTAGCATGCAGTGCTGTTGTTAGATGAGGAATGCGTTAGAATTTTAAGGAAGGGAAAGATTGTTGATAGTTTCTGGAAGCCACTTGTCCAACACAGTCTTGGCCCAGAGCAGGTGCTGAATAAATATTTGTTGATAGATCCAAGTGGGATTGTAACAAGTAGTCACACTCCAGAGTATAAAGGCAACCTTGAAAGGTGTGTGCAAAATTACCAGGCTGCCATTTCTGCCTTTGGTTTGCAGGTCTCAGTGGGTACAGCTCCGGGCATGAATGTCACTCTCCTTCTCCTGTCCCTCGTACTAGTGTTTGAAGCTTCCCACTAGCAAAGAGACTATAGACGTCTACCTGCAACAGATCCAGTTGAACTCAATTCCACAATCATGACATTCTGAGAGCTCCCTTCTTATCCTTTCCTGGAAAATGGAAGTCAAAGGGAATAGAAAGGAGGGGCAGGGAACACTACGTCCTGTAGGTCTGAGGTCTAGTTTTTGTTTAGCCACAGCAACTAGTAGTCACAGTACTTTACAGCTTGAGGAACAATCTCACATACATTTTCTCATTCAATTACCTCAATAACCCTGTCAAACCTGGGCTCCTCAGAACAAACATCAGACTGCCCACGCCCAGGTCCATGCCTGGTTTTCTGCTGACTCTTGAGTTCTTTCAGCCCTGGCCACCCAGTGAGGTTTCCATGGCACCCTGCATGATTTATCGCAGCATCTCTGACAGGGCCTTTCCCGGGTGCTTCTTCTGGGTCAGCGCACCCTTGGACAGAGCTTCCCTTAGGGCGTGGGGGCCCCACAGCCCTCGCTTTCCTAGGGAGATGTTCTGTGCCCAGAGGCCATGACTCACAAGTGACAGGAAGTTCTTGGCATGCTCCCTGCATGCTGAAAGAAAATTAATGGCTCAGAAGTTGTGCTTGGGGAAGCAGAAGGGCACGGGCAATGACAGTAGAGTTCGTGGCTGGAAAACACCTGCTGGTGCCTGGAGATGTTGGGCGCTGGTTTGGCAGAACTAGTGAGTCCTATACCGTGCCGTGGACCAGGCAGAGTCTGCGTGGGCCTCTCAGATGCTCCTCCACCACATGTGCTTGCATCTCTCCATTGGAGACAGGTGCTCTGGACTTTTCTACATCCACTGAACTTCTCGCCTCAGCCAGCCCTCCTCAAAACGCTACTGTGGATTTGTTTCCTTTCTTCCTCATCATATCGTTAACAGTCCTCTTTCCTCCGTGAGCCTTGACTCAGCAGCATTGAGGAGGAAAGTAGCTGCTTACGCCGAGTCTCATGTAAACTCACAAAGGCCGTTCTCTTAGGAGGTGGTTTCCGTCCATTCATTCATTCATTCATTTTCTCAAATGATGAATATTTATTAAGAGCCCTCGTGTGCTAGATCCTGGGAGACAATGGCAAGCTTTTTACCCTGATGGAGCTTGCAAGAGGGTCTATCTAGAGGGCAGGACAGGCAATTAAATAAACAATAACAATGCAGCATGAAAGGGGAGGGACGGCGTGCCTTAGAGCATATGGAAGGAATGTCTAATCACTTGTGTGTGGATTCGGGGCTTATTAATTCAGAAGAGGAAATTCTGATGGTGGAATCTCAGGTGGTACAACAGACCACCGGGGGAAAGGTTAGTGCTCTGAGCTCTGGGCTCCAGTCCCAGCCTTGTTCCCCACTAGCTGAGTGGCATTAACAAGGCAGTGTACTTCTTAACTGTGTTTTCCTTTATAGTGCAAGGGCATTGGTCTTGACTGCCTCTAAGGTCGTTTTGAATGGTAAAAAATTTGGTGGGGCCTGGCTGATATTTCTTTAGGAGGCTGATTTTTTTAAAAAAATGTTTAACTTTAATGAGGAATAATTGACAAATCTCATTGCATATATTTAAAGTGTGCAATGTGATGATTTGATATATGCGTTCACTGTGGAATGATTACTAACGTCAAGAAAATGAACACATCCATCACCTCATATGGTTAACATTTTTTTGTGGCGAGAATGCTTAAGCTCTACTCTCAGCAACTTTCAAGTATATAATACTGTATTATATTACCTATAGTCACTGTGCTGTATATTAGATCCTCAGAACTTATTCTTTTTATAACTGAAAATTTGTACCCTTTGACCTACATCACCCAATTTCCCCTATACCCCAGCCCCTGGCTATACCACATATTCTCTGTATGTATGAAATTAGTTGGATTTTGTTTCCTTTACATTCCACATGTAAGTGATACCATACAGTATTTCTTTTCCTGTCTGACTTATTTCACTTAGAATAATACCCTCCAGGCTCATCCTTAGTGTAGAAAATGGCAGGAGTTCCTTCATTTTTATGGCTGAATAATATTCTATTACATACGTATATCACATTTTCTTTGTCCATTCATTTGTCCAAGGACATTTAGGTTGTTTCCAAATCTTGGCTATTGTGAATAATGCTGCAATAAACACGGATGTGCGGAGGAAGATCCTTAACCTTTTTTGCATCACAGATCTCTTTGAAAACTGTTGAGTTTCTCCAATGAAAACATCCTTAAGCCACACAACATTTTGCATATGATTTTAGGAAACTCTCTCAGCTTTGGGCAATCCCTGGCAAATTTCCAGGGACTTTGACGCAAGGGCAGTGGAAGTCAGTAAATTTGACTGTATTTGTGGAACGTTGACACCAACCTTTAAAGCAGAGAGGGGAATAGAAGCCTTTCTGGGCTGGTTATTGGAGCTGGATAGGGTTAACTATGACCTGGTCTCCTCCATCCACCTTCACAGGGGTCTTTGGACATTGGCTCGTTTGTGAGCCTGTCTTTTGGGGGTCAGAAAATGGCTGCTGCTGCCTTAGGCTCCTAGTGTGTAGGGTCACCTGGCTAAAGAAGAGGACATTTCCTCCCATGGATCTCATTTTATTTGGAAGAAAACACCCTCCCCTGGAGCCCCTCGACTGCTGCTTCCCCCAGCAGACTTCCCCATAGGATCCTCTGGCCGGAATTGGGTCACGGGCCAGTGCTTGATCTCCAAGGAAGGTGGCGATGGTATCTGGAAACTTCAGCTGCAGCCCTGGGGTCGGAGCAGGGTTGTCTGGGGGCCATCTGCACCGTCTGCCTTACAGACATCAGGTGGCCTCGGCCCAGACTTCTCTCACATCAGCATCCCAGCCCCATCCCTCCATGACTCTTCCACAAGTCTTTCTTTATAGAGTAAAATGTATTAAATTAATACTGCAGTGAAATTGATGCTTTGGGAACACATGCCTGGTGCAGCCTGTAGCTTCCATGTCAGTAGGTCCAGCTGTCCCAGTTTGAGAGACCCAGAGGTAATAAATACATTGCAGCATTCACTGAAAAGCTTTTCGAGAAACAGAGGGACTCCAACAAAAAACTGAACCCCCAGATTTTCGGGTTCCAAGCTCCTTGGACGGAGATGGTGGTGGAAAACGTGAAATGGTGGCAGGCAGGACTTTATCAGGATGGAGGGAGTGAGGCGCTTGGTCAGTCCCGAATTGGGATGGCCCAGGTGATGAACAGAGATGATTCCTCTCACATAATCTCTGGGGAAGAAGGCTCTGTACTCTGCAGTCAACTTGGTAGCCATCCGGTGATAGTCAGCTGAGGCAGATTTAGAAATCACTGTCTCTCACTGAGCCCACACTGTTCCCCAAGCTCTCTACCGACCACTCATCATGTACTCGAGCCTCACAACAGCCTTGTAAGATAATATTAATATACTTTCCTCATTTCACATAAGGAGGAAATTCAAAGCTCGCTGAGGTAAGCAACCTGACCCAGGCCATTCAGCTCATGAGTGGAGAGCTAGATCTGGACCCCAGGTCTGACTTGAGGGCCCTTGAGACAGAGTGAGATGTCTCCTCATTAGCTGTGTGAAGTGGGGCCCACACTCCCACACTCACAGCCTCCCACCTCTTCCTCAGCTTCCCACTGTGGGGTCGCAGCCTCCATGTTGGAATGGCTACCACGTGCTCTCTCCTGATTTGGTTGTCTTTTGCTTCTGTTCCCACCACACCCAACACATACACACTAGGACAGCCTGTGGTACTACTCTGGTTTCACAAAGCAGGCAAGAGGCCTTGTACAAGGTCTTTCCCATTTGGGGGTGTGGGAGGCAGGTGGCATGCCCCTCCTTCCCCGCCCCAACTCCTGCTGTGGTGGCCGCCAGTGCTGTGTCTGCACCCGGCTTTGCCTCTCACTGAACCTCAGTAGAGAAGGAGGAGAGTGAATGCTCCCAATTTGCAACTCTTCATGCACAAAACCACAGGCTAGGTCCGCTCCCTGTCAATACATTTTGTAGTATCTAATACTACTGGTTTTGAGACTTCCCTGGTGGTCCAGTGGTGAAAAATCCACCTTGCAATGCAAGGGACACTGGTTTGATCCCTGGTGGGGGAACTAAGATCCCACATGCCACAGGCCAACTAAGCCCACGCGCCACAACTACTGAGGTCGTGTGCCTCAGCGGGAGAGCCCGCGTTGCCGCAAACTACAGAGCCCACGTGCTCTGGAACCCTTGCATCCTGGAGCCCGCGTGCCACAACTAGAGAGAGAAAACCCCCACGCCACAGCTAGAGAGAAGCCCACAGACAGCAACAAAGAACCCGCGCACCACAAGGAAAGATCCAGCATGCCACAACTAAGACCCGATGCAGCCAAAAATAAATAAATAAATAAATAAAATAATACTACTGGTTTTCAGCACCTTGACTTTTAAAAGAAAAGGTGCTTTCCAGGTAGGTGAGAGGTGAAGATTTGTCAGAGCTTTGCAGTGAGCCAGCTCTTCTCCCGAGTGGCCATGGTTAGGTGAGGGCAGGATGAGAGCTGGGATGCAGCCCCCAGATCCTGCCAGAGCTTCAGGGTGACTGCTCAGAGGCTGGCCCTGGGGGAGGGGACGGGCATGGCTGGGAAAGCATGTTTGTTCTTTGCTGACCAGAGAAGGCTGCAGTGCACATCTGGATTTAATCAGCTGTCCGGAGGTTACTAAATACTAAAATGCCCACAGAAAATGCTGTTGGTTTGCCAGTTCAGAGCCAGGTTAGAGGTGCATGTCTTTTGCCACCCTGGGGCATGGTATTTAATCAGAGGGGGTTTGTTTTTTTTTTTCCAGAGATTGGCTGGAAGTTGGCTTTCCAGGGGATAACATGTTTTGGACTTCGAATCAACGGGCTCTTTTCAAACAAGTTCCTCCTTGTGGCCAGGATTTCTCTCCCAATGCCAAGGGAACAACTCCTCCCAGGGGTCCTGACAGGTCCCTCCTGTAAGTGCTGGAGATGAGTCATGCGGAGGGAGAGTCTGGCTCCAGGGCTGAGAGTTGGGGGCTGTGGTGCTGGAGCTGGGCTGGCAGCTCTCAGGCAACAGGCCAGGCTTCGTCCTCCATCTGCCAAGAAGGGCCTCTGTCTTGTTTTCCTCAGCTACGCTTCTGTGTAGCCGAGAGGGGTCTAATTGCCCAAGAATGTGACATTTTTCAGTTGCCTCGAGCTGGATAATCTTCCTGTCAATGCTTTCTGGAGTGTGTACCAAGTATCATGCTGCCTGCTGTGCCGATACCGAGAGGTAGAATACAGAAACCCTGGCGTCTAGAATGGAATACTCCAGCTGGGAAGACAAGACTTAGACATCTTCCGTGAAATGATAAGACTTAAACAACAGAGCAAGAGTCATCCCTGGTTGGGACACAGCTAACTGAGGAGAGGCCAGCGACTTTAGAAGGAGGTTGAGCTTTCTGTGGTGGGTGAGAAGTAGGAAGGTGGGATGGAGGGAGGGGCAGGAGAGCTTCCACAAAGGGATCAACCACGCTGGGCTTTAAAGACTTATGGATTTTGGACAGCTAGTCATAAAAATGATTCCAGCCACTTAGTGAGCTCTGATCAGGTATAAGCACTCTACTACTAAGCATTATGCAGATATTATTAATTCAATCTAAACAGCTTTATGGTGGATGCTACTATATCTATCTGACAGATGAGAAAACTAGTTCAGAGACATTAAGAAACACGTCCAAAGTCACACAGCTAGTAAGAAGGGGATCTAGAATTTGAACAGAAGTGAGTCTAGTTCCAAAGTCTGTATTCTGGTGGCTCTTGGGAGACAGCTCTCCATGTGCCTCTCGTGTTTCTCTTTGTCTTGTGAGCGAACCGGCCGCTTTTTGTTTGGTGTTATCTTTTCTAAGATGTTTTTATAGCGAACTATCTTGGAGGATAGCAATGATGTCCCCTTTCAGAACAAGGGGTAGGCACGCTCACTGCTCATTATAAAAAATTCAGGTTCCCTAAGCCCTGATTCCTCTCCTGTAGTGAAATCCACTGTGTGAGCAAGTGTTCACTGGCCCTATTCATGCTGCTCTGTGGGGGCCGTAGCTTGGGAAACCAGCACTGAATGTGCTGATGCTAGGCTGCTTGCTGCACCATGAGTGGGAAATCCTATGTCTTTGACCCAGGAGTCTCGTAGCTTCTGTGAGTGACATCCATGAAATTGTGAGTGACTCAGTTGTTAGCTTGCAAGTGGGGCAAAATCTCAGACCCTTCATAGTTCTTGACAGGTGTGTGTGTGTGTGTGTGTGTGTGTGTGTGTGTGTGTGTGTGTTCTCCCTGACATGTGGGGAGAGGGAAGGCCCTGGGTGAGGGGTGGAACTTTGAAGGTCAAGCTGTGGACGCAGGAAATGGAAGCCTTTGGTTGAGGATCGGTGTGTACATGGGTTTGCCCAGTGTAGAGGGTTTGTGTGAAGGAGGAGAGGGAGACAAAGCTGAAGGAATAAATTATAGATAGCTTCTGAACTTTCTACAAACTGCAAACACAAGGATTATGAGGAAAGACTGCCAGAAATATGGTTGGCGCCTGGGACTGTTTCTTCAGTATCACCTAGGAATACATTTTAATGTGGCCCAACGGCAGTCGCTGACAACATACTCAGAGCACTTGGCTCCAGGGATGCCATGGTCCACACCCAGTCCTGCCATGTTCCCCCGCCTCATGGTTTATGGACCAGCTGTGACCCTGATTTTCCACCTCCTTTCCCATTTCTCTGTTCCAAGGCAGATCTGGGCTTCAGTGGAAAGCACTTGAAGCAGCCTCAGCCCTTCGGTGTCTGGCGCAGAGCTGGTGTTTGAAATGCAGTACTTTGCTCTGTCTGGACTGGTTGGTTTGCCTGAACTGTGGTTGAGGATGGTGGCCAGCCTGGCACCCTTTCCTCTGTCAGCCAGACTGCATCCTGCCCATCTGACTCCAGCTTTTAGCCTTCTCCACCCTCGTTCACAGGCCCAATCAGGCCCCAGCTGTTCTCTTTTCCTGCCCAGTTTGGGCTGTAACCTGCCAAGTTCCACTGACCAATACTGGGATGGATGGTGACAAGGATGGCGGGTGGCAATCCAGTAGGAGTGGAAGACAGCTAGGGCTGTTTGTACCATCTTCCCCACGACAGAGCTTACACCTAGGACCATGTCTTCTCTTCCCCCTTTTTCCTGGTTTTGTGGAGGCATTCCTTCCTGCCGCTGCCCCTGCCCGCAGCATAATTCTTTCCCTGGGTGTGGAGATACACTTAAAATCTCAATTGATGGTGAAGTTGGTTCACAAGCCATGCTGGGACCTGAACCTATGGAAGGGCCAGGTTGAGACCAGAGCAGCTGTTGGTGCTCTGCCTGCATCTTCTTGGACCTCACCATTTCCATTCATGCCTGTCCTACTTCCAAATGCCAATACTGAATCTCTTTACACGAGGACTTGCTTTGCTGCCAAGACCCTCTTTTTCCATGTGCCAGGCAGGCTAGAAATGCCAGGGTGTGAACGTCTTCAGGAAACAGAGAGAAAAGAATGAAAAAATGAACTGAGTCTCAGTGAGTTATCGTAAAACTCAAATGGTCTATAATATACGTGTAATTGGAGTCCCTGAAAGAAGACAGGGCACAAAAATATTTGAAGAAATTGTTGCATCCTATTTCATTGTATTAATGACTATACTTTATTTAATCATTCCTTATTGTTGGCATTTAGGTTATTTCCAATTTTATACCATTAGAAATAACATTCTAATGAACACTCTTGTTCATAAATCTTCATGTGTCTTTCAGTTTCCTTGGGATAAATGCCTACGAGTGTGTATGTTGGTCCAAAGGATATAAACATTTTAAAGACTCTTGAGACTTTTTTCAAATGGTTCTTCAGAAACATTGACCCATTTACCCTCCCACACGCAGCCTGGAAGGTGCCTGTTACCCTATACCCACACACACATTAGCTGAACTGTGCCCGTTTGATAGGCAGAGTGGTGTTTTTATTGTTGCGAGGTTGCATTTCTTTGATTATTACTGAAGTTGAACAGTGCTTTTATTTTCCATTTACAGAGCTATCTGCTCATGTCCATTTCCCTCTTAAACATTGTGTTATCCATCTTTTTCTCACTGGTATATGAATTTTTCTTTATAGATTAACTTTCATCTGTCATCTTTCAATTTTTCATATTTGTCTTTGGCATTTTGGATCAGTTCCCATCATATTTCATTGCTAGTCATCTTTTTGACTGATAGTACCAAAATATATTGATGTTTTCCAGCCCACAGTTCACCTATCTGTTGTCATATGCTATTGCTAGTGTTAAGGGTAATGAGAATAAAAGACCTTTATTCAGTAATGACTTGGGCAAGAAGCATGCATACATGGCTGCTGTGTATAGTTGTGCAAGGTGTGCTTGCCCAAGGATGCCAGGAGTCCCCTCTCCCTCCCTCAGTGGGGGTCAGTATCAACCTTGGAACACCTTGTAATTCTCAGAAAGACATATTAATCAGTGTTCTCCAGAGAATATATATATATATTCAAGCATGCATATACCTATCCAAGCATACACATAGAGGAGATATATATATTAGGGCCCTCTGTATCTGCTGGTTCTGAATCTGTGCACATGAAGGGTCAACTGTACTACACCATTTTATATAAGGGTATACAAAGGACTCAAGCAACTGTAGTATCCCCAGGGGTCTTGCAACCAATCCCCTGCCAATACTGAGGGATGATTATATGTGTGTGTGTGTGTGTGTGTGTGTGTGTGTGTGTATTTATATTTTCTTTCTTTTCTTTTCTTTTTTTTCTATAAGGAATTGGTTTGTGTGATCATGGAGGCTGACAAGTCCAGCCTTCAGGGTGGGCTATCAGGGTGGAGACCCAGGGAGAGCTGATGTTCCAGTTTGAAGGCCAGCAGGAAGAGCTGCAGAGAAAGTCTGAAGGTAGTCTGCTAGAAAATTCTCTCTTCGGGGAGGTTTGGTCTTTTGTTTATTCAACTGCCTTCAACTGATTGAATGAGGCCCATTCACATTATGGAGGGCAATCTGCTTTACCCTAGTGATTAAAATTGTAGTCTAATCTACTGTTGAAGTCTACCCATCTAAATGTTAATCTCATCCATAAAACGCTCTCACAGAAACACCCTAAATAATGTTTTTTAAAAAATATCTGTTTACTTATTTATTTATTTTTGGCTCTGTTGGGTCTTAGTTGCGGCACATGGGATCTTTTTGTTGCAGTGCACAGCCTCTTTGTCGCGGTGCACGGGCTCTTTGTTGCGGTGCGTGGGCTTCTCTCTAGTTGTGGTGCATGGGCTCCAGAGCATGCAGGCTCAGTAGTTGCAGCACATGGGCTCTGTAGTGGTGGCACGTGGGCTGTCTAGTTGTGGTGTGTGAGCTCTGTAGTTGTGGTGTGTGGGCTTAGTAGCCCTGCGGCATGTGGGATCTTAGTTCCCTGACCGGGGATCGAACCTGTGTCCCCTGCATTGTAAGGCGGATTCTTAACCACTGGACCACAAGGGAAGTCCCCGGAATAGTATTTGACTAAACATCTGGGGAATGCTGCCATCTATATCTCTAATAACTATATCTATCTGGTATAGAGATAACTGTTTTTATTCATGTTTATATTTCCAGTACTTAGCATGGTTGGTGAGCAACAGATATTGAATGAATGAATGAACAAATGAATGAACACTAACTGAAATGCTCAGACACTGTGAGTGCCAGAATTAGGATCAGAATTTACGTCCTCTGGAATTCAAGTCCTATGTGTTCTCTTCCCGATTCATCAGCATTTGGGTTTCCAGAGGCAATCATAAAGGTCAGTTCTTCCAGAAGACTCTCCAGCCCTAGGGCTGATTCCTTGCTGAACTGGCTTCTGGTACCAGCCAGACTCTGCATCTATTGTCTCAGGGCTCTTTACAAAGCCAAGCAGAATTATCCCTTAAACAATCGCTTCCTTAAAATCCGCTGAATTATTAACAATGGAGAGGCTACTGCTGGGGAAGAACAAAAATCCCTGCGGGCTGTGCTTTGACTTGCCTGTCCTGAAACCTCATGGAGTAAAGGATGCCAGAAGAATATTGCCAAGACCTGGGACCAAAATCAAGGTAATTAAATAAAATCTCAGACTCTTCCTAAGGAACAAACAAAACTTTTCATAAGGAGTAATTGTTAGGAAATCTGTAGGTACTTTGCAAGTCTTAGAGGCTGGTTCATATTAGCTGACGCTATTCTCCTTAATTGCTTCCCTTTAAACACATTGACTGTTTTTGCTTTGGTCTCCCCTGCCTCCCACCTTTTTCTTCTCTGTGGAAGCTACAGTTGATTCAACTCACTAAGGTTTTACCAAGAATGAATAATAGGCCTTTGTGGGAACATGAAATGTAAGTTGTGGCCTCACCCTCAATGTAATGAAGCTAATAGCAGATAACTTAAAATGTTCCAGGCAACGTGTTAAGCATTTTACATTCATTTAATTTCCTTCTCACAATGACCCTAGGAAGTAGTAGTCTTATTATTTATTGTTTCCACTTTACAGATGGGGAAACTGGGAACAGAGTTCTAATATCTCGCCTTGGTCAAACAGCCAGGATTCAAACCCACATTCGCCTGACCTCAAAGCCTGAGGTCTTAGCTGTTGCATTGTATTCCTCTCATCTACTTGGTGATTTACACAATGGAACTCTTAGTATGAAATCTTAGGACACAGAGAAGCCATATAAAAATTGTTAAAATAAATTAATACTTCAATGTAAAACGATTAATAATGGATAAATCTTTATAATCATGCATAGATATAGGTATAGAAGATTTTTATTATCAATTATTAGTATTTTTGGAGTAGTTCAGGCCCATTATAACTTTTTCTTTTCAAATAGCCTAGAAGGGTACAAGATGAAAAAGGAAAGTCTTCCATGTATATTGTGTATTTGCTCTGTTATTTGAGAATATTCAATTCTGCTATAGGAGAAAAGAAAACAAATAGAATGGATGAAACTTAGAGGGGAGGTTAAGTATAGATCGTGAGTAAACAAGTAGCTTGTGAGATCCCGGAACTTATTCCTCTTACAACTGGAAATTTGTCCCCTTTAACCAATATCTCTCTCTCTCCCAGTTTTCAATCCTTGATCTACCTGGAATTTATTTTAGTGTAGGGGGAAAAAAAGGTTCCAGCTTTATTTTCTCCCAAATGTTTAGCCAGTGTTCCCTTTGTTGAATAATCTAACTTCCTCTACTGTTTTGAAATGCTAACTTTATCATATATAACAATTCCATATGTATTTGAATCTCTTTTGCATTGATGTATCTCTCTGTTCTTGTGCTGGTCCCAAACTTTCAATTACTGTAGGTTTATGTTATTTAAAAATATATGGTAGGGCAATCCTTCCCACTCTACAGCAGTTATTCTTTTTAAAATATTTTTTCATGGAGTATCCTGCATGTTTATAGTCCATATGAAACCCATACTTTTTTCCTTTAGAACCGATTTGTCTAGTCCCACTAATAATCATGTTAGTTTTTAAAAAATTGAGATCAGATTAAATTTAGAGATAATTGAATAATTTTGAGATAATTTAAAGTTTAGAGATAATTGAGTTGATATTTTATTACTATTGCCTTGCCTTGTTTAATATTAAAGTACATAATTCTATTTATTTGAATCTTATTTTGTGTGTCTTAGAAATTTAAAGTTTTTTTTCAGGTAGGTCTGTACATTTCTTATACGATTCTCAAACATTTTGTCTATTTTGTGCTTTGATTAACAAGATATTCTTTGTTATAGTTTTGAATCGGTGGTGGTTTCTCTCTGAAGCAGTGGTATAATAGCATAGTATAGGCTTTTGGTGCCTTATTGCCTAATTTAAATATGATCTTTAGCTTTGTGAATTAGGGCAAGTTATTGAATCTCTCTAAGTACCACAGTTTCCTTTTCCGTAGAATGAGGATAATCATAGTGCTTACCTCAGGGAATTGTTTAGAAGATTAAGCAAATTATTTTTGAAGAGTTCTTTGAAAAGTGCCTGCCACATAGGAAGCTCTTGAGATGTTAATTATGTTGCAGAGCTATTGATTTCTATCAACTAATTTCACAATTAACCACTTTACTGAATTTTCTTATTTTTTTCTAACAGTTCTTCAGAGAATCCTCTGGGTAATCAAGGTGTATTGCCATTTTATCCACCAACTTTAGAAGGTATCTCTTAGTTCCCTCACTGCGTAAAATGAGGAAATTAGTGCTCAATTCACTTCCCTCCCTCCATACCTCCTTCCTCTCCCCTTCTCAGCTTCACCCAGCATACTATTACTTTTCATCATTATACTATGTTCTATAAATGGAATGAAAATGCTTTGGTACATTCTTTGGTACATACATATAAATGATTCTTAACCTGGGGCCTTGGAGAAGATGGCAGTGGCAAGGGGAGTGGCCATGAAATAGTATTTCATTTTCTCTGAATTCTCACATAAAAGCAGACAGAACAACTAGATAATAAAGTAAATAACTTATGGACAACATTTACAACAGAACTAGGTTGTAAGGAATCTCCAGGAGCCCCAAAACACAAGCAGGAGAAGACAAACCACTACTAACCTCAGAAACTGTATTGTATCAGTATCTGCAAAGAATAAACCACAGGGAAGTAACAGACTATCTTACAGGCCCGAGACCAGGAGAAACCCAATAGATATTCACTGACAAGCATGGAAAGCCAATTTGGGAAAAGAACCAAATGTGAGAAGACTTTTACCCTCCACTATTGAATGAATACAAGGAGCTCATGGTAAGATCTGAAGGGGTTGGATCAGCCAGAGCTCCCATCCAGCAGTTTGAGGGGAAACTGTTGGGAGTAGAATAAAAAATGACTGTGATAGGGAAAATAGAGAGGAAGGAAAGAGAAGGTCCAGGAAAAAATGAGAGAAGAGAATAGACAGAAAGTCTTAGAAATCAAGGCATTATATTTTTGAACAATCTTCACCTTTCAAAAAAAAAGAGAAAACCCACCATCACCAGCACCAATAACAAAACAACCGTTACTGATGTCTACACTGAATGGAAACTGTATGAGGTTAGCAAAGCTATGTTAATTTTTCTTTCAGGAAAATAAACTTCACATAAAAATAAAGAACAGAAAATTATTGAGGTCAAATTGCATACAAAGTTATTATAAGAAAAAAAGAATGAGGAGCAGAATGATATCCCTATAAACAATGAATGCATGCCAGGAAGACCTGCCTACAGATTAAAATGGTACCCTTCTATTTCAAAATGAGCTAAAGCATATTAGTAAAATAATACCAGACATGAAAGAACACATAAATCAGAAATAGAAAATTCAGAAGTGAGGTGACACAGAGAATTAGGCAAAATGAGGAGTCAGAAGAATATGTTCCAAAGATGGAACAAGCCAAAACCCTAGAAGGACTAGCAAAGTGGAGATAGTCTACTCAATAAAGATTTCAAGGTAATGATCATAAAGATGCTCAAAAAACTCAGAAGAATGGATAAACATCGTGATAAGTTTAACAAAGAGTTAGAAAATATAAAGAAGAACCAATCAGAGTGGAAGAATACAATAACTGAGATAAAAAGCACACTAGAAGGAATCAACAGTATATTAAATGATACAGAGGAATGGATAAGTGAACTGGAAGACAGAGTAGTGAAATCACCCTCTCTGAACACAAAAAAGAATTTTTAAAAATGAGGATAGTTTAAGAGACCTCTGAGACAACATCAAGCGTACTAACAATCACATTATAGGGTTTTAGAAGGAAAAGAGAGAGAGGAAAGGGCAGACAACTTATTTGAAGAAATAATGGCTGACAACTTTCCTAACCTAGGGAATGAAACAGACATCCAGATCCAGGAAGCACAAAAAGTCCCAAATAAAATGAAACTAGGGCTTCCCTGGTGGCGCAGTGGTTGAGAGTCCGCCTGCCAATGCAGGCGACACAGGTTCGTGCCCCGGTCCGGGAAGATCCCACATGCCGCGGAGCGGCTGGGCCCGTGAGCCATGGCCGCTGGGCCTGCACGTCCGTGCTCTGCAACGGGAGAGGCCACAACAGTGAGAGGCCCGAGTACCGCAAGAAAAAAAAAAAAAAAAAAGATGACCCTAAAGAAGTCCATACCAAGACGTACTATAATTAAAATGGCAAAAATTAAAGATAAGAGAGACTATTAAAAGCAGCAAGGGAAAAGCAACTAGTTATGTACAAGGGAACTCCCATAAGACAATCAACTGACTTTTCAGCAGAAATTTTGCAGGCCAGAAGGGACGGGCACAATACATTCAAAGTAATGGAAGGAAAAAACCTAAAGCCAAGAATACTCAACCTAGCAAGGCTCTCCTTCACGTTTGAAGGAGATATAAACAGTGTCACAGATAAGCAAAAGCTAAAAGAATTCAGCACCACCAAAACAGCTTTATAAGAAATGTTAATGGGACTTCTGTAAACAGGAAAGAAAAGACCACAACTAGAAATATGAAAATTACAAAGGGAAAAGTCTCATTGGTAAAGGCAAACTTACAGTAAAGGTGGTAGATAAACCACTTACAAAGCTAGTAGGAAAGTTAAAAGACAAAAGTAGTAAAATCATCTATATCACAATAAATAGTTAAGGGATGGACAAAAAAAAAGATGTAAAATGTGAGGTCAAAAAATAAATGTGGGTGCAGGGTGAATATTAGAACACATTTAAACTTAAGAGATCATCAATTTAACATAATTTTACATCTATCTATCTATCATCTATCTATCTATGTATCTATATACGCACACACACACACATATACATATCTACAAACCAAAAACCTATAATATATACACACACACACAAAAGAAAGGAATCCAAACATAATACTAAATACTAATACTGATCCAGTCTCTGGATCCAGATGCCCATTTGCAGGCAGAACTGCAGCATGAGTACGCATTCAGCAAAGTCTAGACTACCTGTTCTTCAGTAGATAAAGAAAAAGAAAGGGAGGGAGGGGAAATTTTGAAAAGTCTTAAAATTTTGAAGAATTAGCAAGATTAAACTAGAATGTTTAAGGATGCAGATTTGGGTGATAAAATGGTTAGCTAAGGAAATGATTACTTATAATCACCAGGAGGGTTGAAATTGGGATGTTGAAAATGGAGGAGTTTCTGGGTGGGCGGCAAAGTTCTATTTCTTGAGCTGAGTGAAGATTAAATGGATATTCTCCACATAGTAATTCACTAAGCTATACTTTTGTTTTGTGGTTTTCCTGAATCTTTATTTTTCAGTAAGAATAAGGCACTAGCAAAGGTGTTTACAATTTTCTGATTCACATAAATATTATTTCATGTGGAACATTGATGTGCAGTTGGAAAGAAATGTAGTCCTATGTCACAAAAACTGAGCTTCATGAAGCAGACTGTTCCAAACATCAAGATCAAATGGATTGCCATCTCACATTCACAATGACTCAAAATCATTCTGCATTTTAGTTAGCTTCATATTTGGGTTCTGATTTTCTTATTTTCACCTCCCTCTACCCCTGAATTTCTGTTTGCCTTTTTTCTTGCGGACAAAAGCAGCATATAACTTCAAGTTATCACCAAGTCCGCCCAGCTGCTTAATCAGACTATCAATGTGAATCCATTCCTTCTTGAAGAGTTGTTCTCAGAGCTCTCCAATTTTTTGTTTTAACTGGGCTGATTACTTCCTAGGCTGTTGCATGACAATTATCCTAGGCTTTTTTCAAAAATTGGGCTACTGGTTTAGGTCCCCTGTTTACTAAGTCTCATGTTTTCCTTTTTCTTGGATTCCTTCATTTTCTTTTTGATTTGCTGGTTACTTTTAAAAGAATTTATTTTCCAAAAAGATTGTGTGAGAGGTCATTTTTTAAATTCTTGTATGGGAAACAATGTCATTATTTTTACCTCACACTTCATTGAGAGCTTGACTATGTACAGAATATTAGGTTTGAAATAATTTTTCCCTTAGAACTTTGAGAACTATTTTCTAACATATTATTGTTGCTGATACATGTGACACTGATCGAATTCTTGTCCTTTATAGTTAACTTTTTTCTTTTTTTTTTTTTTTTGGTCTCAGGACAAAAGGATCTTTCCTTTGTCCTTGATGTTCAGAAACTTCACAACGATGTATGCTAGTGTGGGTCTTTTTATTTCTCTGCTCTGTACCTGCTGAACACTTATAATCTCAAGCTATCTTTCTTTAGCTCTGAGAAATTTTCTTCTGTTATTTATTTCCTATTTTCATCTCCTGTATTTTCACTATTTTCTCTTTCTGAAACTCATATGGGGGATAATTCCTGGATAAGTCCTCTATATGACTCAACATTTTGCTTATACTTTCTATTTCTTGGACTTTTGCTCTATATTCCAGGAGATCTCTGTGACTTTGTCTTGTAGCCTCTCTAATAACCTAAAAATATTTATTTATTTATTTATTTATTCCTTTTTTACAGAAGCCTGTTTTCTAAGCACTGTTGTCTTAAATCTCTCTAGGTATACTGACTAAAATTAGTTTTTAGTTTTGAGGTCAGATGTTTGGTCATCTAGGTCCTTCTAATTTGTACCATTGCTTTTTCATGTTGTATAGGTCTGCAGATCCTTTGCAAGGAAGTTGTCGTTGTGAGCCTGGAACTAGCGTGTGTGGACTGGTAGCATTTGCTATAGGGTAGATGGGAGAGGAGACAAATGCTAACTGAGAAGGGCTTGACTCTGGGTTTATATAATAGTCATGGTTCTTTGGATGTGAAGGAAACTTACAGAAAAGATACGGGGTAGTGTATAAAGCTTAGGGTAAAACAGAAGAACCAGGGTCAGGGTAAGATAGGAGCGGGGACCAACAGTAACCAGAATATCACTGGGGATTTACCTCTAGGCAATAACCAAGGTTTAGGAACCAACAGTTTCTTCAGGGTGGAAGAAAGAACTTGAGCTCTATTTGGTCTTTGTGTTGGTCTGTTAGATGATCTGATTGGCCTCGTTTGGGTCAGGTGTTCACCCCTTGGTCAAGAGGTGAAACTTCGGTCTGCAAGTTTCTTGACTGACCAGACTGTAGGCAATGCAAGATGAATGGGTCCCCAAAGCAAAATTGGGGTTCTAAAAGAAAGGGAGATGCATGCAGGTCAGGCAAAAGGAGAGGTGCCCACTGCAGTTTTTAGCACATGAACCAGCAATCCTGGTCCTCCCTGAAAAGTTCATTCACTCTCTTTAGTAGTTTCTTGGTTTTTTCCAAGGAGAATTCCTTCAGCTGACAGTTGTTCTCAAAATGTAAATGTGTAGCCAGCCCTTCCAGGCACAGGCCTTCCATTTATCATGTGGATTTCTGCTCTCCTTCCCACTCCCACTCTCTATTTCTGCTGACCTTGATCTCAGAGCCCCCAAAATGGCTCCACCCTTAGTTACAGCTTTCTCTGCTGTACTAAACAGAGATTTTACTCCTTCCTCTCTGCTTTTAAAAATTGAAGTAGAGTTGATTTACAGTATTGTGTTAGTTTCAGGTATATAGCAAAGTGATTCAGATATATATATATATATATATATATTCAGATTATTTCCCATTATAGATTATCACAAGATATTGAATATAATTCCCTGTGCTATACAGTAAATCCTTGTTGCTTATCTGTTCTATGTATAGAAGTTTGTATTTATTAATCCCATACTACTAATTTATCTCCCCACCTCACTTTCCCCTTTGGTAACTGTAAGTTTGTTTTCTTTGTCTGTGAGTCTGTTTCTGTTTTGTATATAAATTTATTTGTATTATTTTTTAGATTCCACATATAAGTGATATCATATAATACTCATCTTTCTCTGTCTGACTTATTTTACTAAGTATAATACTCTCTGGGTCCAGCCATGTTGCTGCAAATGGCAATATTTTATCCTTTTTTACGACCAAGTGATATTCCATTCTCTGTGTGTGTGTGTGTGTGTGTGTGTGTGTGTGTGTGTATCACGTCTTCTTAAGATAATTGTCTTGATGGGCACTTGGGTTGTTTCCATGTCTTGGCTATTGTAAATAGTGCTGCTATGAGCATTGAGGTGAATGTGTCTCTTAGAATCAGAGTTTTTGTTTTTTCTGGATATATACCCAGGAGTGGGATTGCTGAATCATATGGTAGTTCTGTTTTTCGTTTTTAAAGAAACCTCCGTATTATTTTCCACAGTGGCTGCACCAGTTTACATTTCCACCAACAGTGAATGAGTGTTCCTTTTTTTCCATTCCCTCTCCAGCATTTGTTTATTGTAGACTTCTTTTTTTTTTTTTTCAGTACGTGGGCCTCTCACTGTTGTGGCCTCCGCCGTTGCGGTGCACAGGCTCTGGACGCGCAGGCTCAGCGGCCATGGCTCATGGGCCCAGCCACTCCGCGGCATGTGGGATCTTCCCGGACCGGGGCACGAACCCGTGTCGCCTGCATCGGCAGGCGGACTCTCAACCACTGCGCCACCAGGGAAGCCCTTTTGTAGACTTCTTGATGATAGCCGTACTGGCCAGTGTGAGATGATACCTCATCGTGGTTTTGCTTTGCATTTCTCTAATAATTAGCATCTTTTCATATGCCTGTTGGCCATCTGTTTGTCTTCTTTGGAGAAATGTCTGTTTAGTTTTTCTGCCCATTTTTTGATTGGGTTGTTTGCTTTTTCAATATAGAGTTGTATGAGCTGTTTGTATATTTTGGATATTAACCTCTTGTCAGTCACATCATTTGCAAATATTTTCTCCCATTCTGTAGCTTGTCTTTTCATTTTGTTTATGGTTTCCTTTGCTGTGCAAAAGCTTTTAACTTTGATTAGGTCCCATTTTTGTTTCTATTTCTTTTGCCTTGGGAGACTGATCTAAGAAAATATCGCTATGAATTGTGTCAGAGAATATTTTGCCTATGTTCTCTTCTAGGAGTTTTATGATGTTACATCTTATACTTAGGTCTTTAAACCATTTTGAGTTTATTTTTGTGTATGGTGTGAGGGAGTGTTCTAACTTCATTGATTTACATGTGGCTATCCACTTTGTTCACTACTATATAAGTGAAAGCTACTGTTCAGAAGGGTCAGCACTGCTGAAGCAACACTTAAAATTACCTTAAGCCCATGGGTGCTAGAGAAAGTGTGATTCTCGTACAGAAACTAGATTTTAATGTTAAGATATGAACTGTACTATAGGGCGTGTTGACTGTGTATTTATTTCTTCAACAAATGTTCACTAAGCACCTTCTTTGTGTCTGGCACAGTGTAAGGCACTGGGGATACAATGGTGAATAAGTCAGTGTGGTGCCTGCCTGCCCTGAGGTTGTAGACTAGAGGGGGAGATGGACATTATCCAAATAACCACCAAACTTAATATAGTAGAATGTGTACTGTATGAGAGCAGAAACTTTGCTTTGTTACTGCTGTGTCCACAGTGCCTAGAATGCTTAATAAGTCCTTAATAAATATTTTTTGGACTTGTGGTCATCCCTGGGAAGGAAAAGTCGAGAAAAGTCTGAGTAAACCTCAGGAGATCTAGTGTAGACTTGGGGGTTAAGGGCTTCTCTGAGCAAATGATGTTTGAGCCAAGATCTTACGGATAAATAAGTTCTTTCCTCCCTCAATCCCTGGGTAGGAAAGGAGTGTTTCAAGCCCAGCGGTTGAGGGAGGAAAGAACTTGGCATGTTCTGGCAAATAAAAGGAGGTAAGAATATTGAAATAGTCTAGAAAGGGAGGAGGCAGGAATATGGAGGGAGCCAGGAGTGGAGTGGGAGGCAGGGACTGTTTCTCAGAGACGAAATTTTATAAAGATTGTGGAGCCAGGGAAGGGCTCTGAGCAGAGGAAGGTCAAGTTGAGGTTTGTGTTTTAAAGCAATAGCTCAGCAGTCTGTGAATTCAGAGGAGCCCATTAGGTGGCAGCTGCTGAAATTTGGACAAGAAAGGACAATAGTTTGGACTAGAGCCATTATGGGAGAAATGGAGAGAAGTGGATGAAATCAAGAACTATTCTGAAGGTATGTCAACAGGACTTTGGGATGGATTGGATGTGAGGAAAGAGAGAGATGAAATAGTCAAGCTTGACTCCTGAATTCCTGTTTGTAGCTGAATAGATTGGGGTACACCCACTGAAAGGGGGAACTCAGCGAGGTGTTTACTAAGGGTAAAAATTACCTTCTGAAAGCATGAGCCCTTGGATGCCCATAACTGAAGAATTCTGCCTAATTCTCACAGGCTACTTGTTCGCTCATTATCTATGTTTAACATCTCCCCTAAATTTAACATAAACTCATATAACTTACTTACATTTTGTGAGTTTCAATCTCCACTTATTTCTATTGTCTTTTCTAGCAGAGATAAATATTCTCAGTAATTAATACTCACACATTAATACTCTATTAAAAGTCTTTTGAGTTCTATAAAACACCTAGCACAGAGTCTAATACCTTATAGGCATCCAAAAATAAAGAGTAGCTATGTAACATGTTCATATCTTATATGTAGGTATGTCCTGGTTTAGTCAAACAAAATATGTAAAAATCTGGATTGAAAATATATATTAGGTAATGCTTATTCACTATATAAAGTGTTGTTTCACTTTATAAATGATTCTCCATAGTAAGTTCTCCTGGTATATTTAAAATATGATTCAATTTACAACAATCATAATTATATATATAATCTCGGGTAAGTCTTACATAAAGTGAGGTACATTTAGATTACATAGGACATTGTTTGTTATCTCTACTTCTCAGTGGACTGTTACCTCGTCCTGCCTTATAAACAGCACTTGAAAAGGGCAGGAAATTTAACCACTCAAAACCTTGAAACTGGACAGGAGGATTATATCATTTGGGATGCCAGTTTGGTTTTTATTGCAAAGGACAAAATAATAGTGACTTAGACAAGATAGAAGTTTCTTTCTGTGGTAGGCAGAATAATGGCCTCCTCAAAATATCTATGTCCTAATCTCTAGAAACTGTGAATGTTACCTTACACGAAAACAGGGACTTTGTAGATGTGATTAAGGTTACAGACCTTGAGACTGGGATATTTTCCTGTATTATCTGGATAAGCTCTTAAAAGCAGAGAACTGTTCCTGGCTATGGTCAGAGAGGGATGTGATGATGAAGGAGGGTCAGAGAGGTTGACATGAAAAGGACTCAATCTGCCATTTCTGGCTTTAAAGATGGAGGAAGGGAAGGAACCACAAGCCAAGGAATGTGGTGGCCCCCAGAAACTGGAAAAGGCAAGAAAACAAATTCTCCCCACAAACATTCAGGAAGGAAGTTAGCCTTGCCAACACATCTGTATTAGTTTGCCCTGTGAGACCTTGTCCCACTTCTGACCTATAGAATTGTAAAATAATAAATGTGTGTTATCTTAAACCACTTAATTTGTGTTAATATATTATAGCAGCAGTAGAAAACTAATAAAGATTTTGGTACCTGAAAGTTGGGTGCTGCTGTAACCAATACTTAAAAATGTTGAAATAGGTTTGGAATTGAGCAGTGGGCAGAGGCTGGAAAAATTTTAAGGAAGCTAAATTCCTTACACTGATGGTGGAAATATAGATGTTAAAGTCTCTGCTGATGAAGGCTCATAAGAATCATCGTAGAGAATATCTAAATGGTTGTAAACAGACTATTAATAGAAATCTGGCCCTTGAGGACACTTCTGATGAAGAAGCAGAAGGAGATGAGGAACATGTTATTAGAAACTGGAGGAAGCTGGATCCTTGTTATATAATGGAAAGGTTAGCAGAATTGTGACTTGCATTTATGTGGAAAGCAGAGCCTGTAAATGATGAACTTGGATATTTAGCTGAGGAGATTTCCATGCAAAGTGCTGAAGATGCAGCCTGGTTTCTGCTTGTTGCTTAGAGTAAAATGCAAGAGGACAGAGATCATGGTTAAACCAAAAAGACCCAAGACTTGATGTTTTAGGAAACTCTCAGCCTATCCAGATTGCAAAAGATTCTAAAATTGAGAGATTTATTGTTAGGAAAGCGTACGCTCTAAAGAAAAAGCTGAGGGTGTGGCTGTACCAC
The DNA here is from genome assembly GCF_949774975.1 of Lagenorhynchus albirostris. NCBI lineage: Eukaryota > Metazoa > Chordata > Mammalia > Artiodactyla > Delphinidae > Lagenorhynchus > Lagenorhynchus albirostris. Next base: position 40,519,937 of record NC_083111.1, on the reverse strand, counting down.
CTCAGAAAGATCAAACGTAAGAGTATCCAGTCACACAAAAGGCTTTTTCAAGGGTGTGGCTCACAGATCCCCTCAATCAAAGCCCCAGATACAGTTGACCTTTAACAACACAGGTTTGAACTGTGCAGGTCTACTTACACACAGATTTTTATCAATAGTAAATACTATGATACTACAAGATCCAAAACCCACAGTTGGTGTGAATGCAGAGCTGTGGATACAGAGGAGCCAAGGATACAGAAGGCCAGCTATAAGTTATATGCGTATTTTTGACTCTGGTGGGCGCCCCTAACCACCATGTTGTTCAAGGGTCAACCGTACCTACTTCTGAGAATCTTAAAGTCAAATAGGGCAAGTAATTGATAGATTAAAAGAAAAACTCACGGGCTTCCCTGGTGGTGCAGTGGTTGAGAGTCCGCCTGCCGATGCAGAGGACACGGGTTCGTGCCCCGCCCCAGGAGGATCCCACATGCCGCGGAGTGGCTGGGCCCGTGAGCCATGGCCGCTAAGCCTGCGTGTCCGGAGCCTGTGCTCCGCAACGGGAGAGGCCACAACAGTGAGAGGCCCGCGTACCGCAAAAAAAAAAAAAAAAAAAAGGTCAACTGTATCTGAAAAGAATGTCTTATTAAAATAACAATTGGGGGTACACTGCATAGCACAGTAGAAATTTTATTAAATGTATATGAAATGCTAAACTGGTTATTGTTTGAAAAATTTAAATGCTCATAGAGATTCCTGAGGAGCTCACTTTATGTCTAGAGAGGCTCTGGAGGTAGGACAGGTCTTTCATGATCTGTGTGCTAAAAGCTCATAGTACTTTTGAGGAAAGCTAACAGGCCCATAATTCTTTTCTGGGAAAAGCAAGATTAGGCGGCTCTTTATTCTTGGTTTCTATTCGGTAGCCTTGTAACCCCGATACCCTGACCACAGCTGATAGGACCAGGGATTGATGGACTGCCTAGTTGATGACTGGCCCAGAGACAGCTACTGGTCAGTTGAGGTTGGAAAGCCAATCCAATCCAATCTACTTTGGGGGAGAGTGAATTCCATTTGCTCCGAGAGACGCTGGCAGTAAAGTGGCACAGAAGCCAAGAGACATGGAGAAAGGGAGTAAATAGAAAGCGTGAAACAATAGTAGTTAACACGTAAAAAGAAGCCACAAGCTATAAAATAAGAGAGGGGAGAAACTTAAAGATGACAAAATACTGAAGATTAGTGACACCTCTTGTGGTGGTGCTCAGTTCACAACACCTTTCATCTGATAATGCCCTTCCTTCATCCTCTTAAGCCTCCTCTGTGGCAACCATGTTTGTGCTACATAGCCCCACCTCTCAGGCTTCAGTTGATTGGATCAAGAGTGGCAGTGTCATCCTTCCTGAGCCAATCAGGTGCTCCCTCTTGGGGCTTTGGAACTGGGACTAAAAGATAGTCTGTCTCTCTGTGTGGCTGGAGCAACAGGATGTGGAGCTATGGGGTGAGAAGATGACAAAGCTGGTGTGTGGAGAGAAAAGAAAGAAACAGATGTGCAGTGAGAAGCAGACGTGGAGAAGCCATGTGGAGAGAAGGAGGGAGGCAGTGTGAGAGTTTTGGCTTCTGCTAGCTTTCCATTTCCTGGCTCTGATCCCCCCAAAACATCCCTTAGAGCCTCAAGGTGCCTGTACTTTTATAATATCCACTACCATTTAAAAAATTAACATGGCTCAAGGTAGTGTTCAGATTTTGCAAGGAGGAGTCTCAACGAAAACATAGAGCTAGTGTGGTAACCTGCACAAAATTTGTGTTCTCCTTGAAACTTAGTAGGGCAGCTGTCAAGATGGCGTCTTTCCTCTCTTACAAGAAATTCCCAGCTGGGTATGTCTCATTTTCTTGAAACCCAGAAGGGACTAACAACCATAGCTGGAGAATCTGATGTAATGGAACTAATGGAGTTAGACCTTCAAATATCAAATACCAATTTCTATATGAGGATACTTCTGCTGTTTTCTCTCCTCATTGCCCTTTGTATGTCTGTGTTCTTGGAGGGCAGAGGCTGTCTCAGTGCAGTAGGAATGGGGGACCCCATGCCCATATTCTCAGGGACAGTGTCCCCCTTTCCCTATTTGAAGTCTCACTGTGGTCCTGCCCCTGTGTGCTGACAGAGCTTGGCCTTCCTGGTGAACAGACACTTTAGTACTAAATGTGCGTTCAATGATTGTGACTCTATTGAGGGCGAAGTTTGTGTTGCTTTCATTCGCGTACCTTGAACTACCTGGCCCAATACCTAATAGGCCCTCCATCAAAACTTATTGAGTGAAAGACAGAATAAATTGTTTTTCTCAGTGGCAGTTTGAAGGTACCAAAAACAGGATCCAAAACCTGAAACCAAACCACGTAGTAAATTATATAATCTGAGCGTGCAAATGGATAGATGCCCAGTGTAATTCATTAGGGTGTTAATTATGATGATGGTATCTATGCTATGCAAGTTCTTAACCCTCAAGTTGTGAATGCCCTAGTGTGGGAGACAGATAAGAAGATTGGGTCTACGTGTCATTTCCAGGGATCTTGCTTTTTTCTACTTCAGATTGTGCTTTAATGTTGAGAGAAAAATGATAATCCCACTTGCCATTGGGTCGTGCATCACTCCTGCTAGATTCTCCTGGAGAGATGACTTCACAGTTTCTTGGAGGCTTCCACTTATTTCACCCATCAGAGGAATGTTTATAGTTTTCATGTAAATTTTAATGGGCAGAAACGTCTGTTCCCCATCCAACCGTGATGTCTTGTGTATACACGAGAATCCCTGGCTGAGCACAAACCAGGGATTTGTGTGTATTGGATGCTTAGGAAAATAATGTAGACCAAGGACAAAGAAGAGAGGTGTCAAGAGGGAGTGAGGAGGAGAAAGGGGAAGTGGTGAATGGGTGAGTGTGCAGGAAAACTCTCCCTGCACCAGCTGGTGGCACTATGTGCAGCCTGTCCCTCCTTGGAGGTCAGGCTGGCCCTGGTGGATCCGAGGCCTACCCCCTTCCTCTGGAGCAGAGCCCATGGGTCTGGTGAGCCACTTAGCTCCATTTAATGGAGCTGCTCCCTCATAACAATTGTGGGCACCTCTTGCTCCTTGTATGGGAAAGGGCAAATGCACTGGCATGTCACTTTCCCGCAACCCCTTGGCCTTCAAGCCTGGCAGAGCTGGCTTCTCCTTGTTTGCTCCTGTACCTCTAGAGGTTCTTCCCCGCCTCCCATCACCTGAGCTCCTGCTGGAACTTTGAGTTCGTGGGTAGGACTAAACAGAGCATTGGGACTGTCCTCCCATAGCTTGGAATTTGCAGAGGACTCCTGACCACTTTTTTGGCCCTACTTCTCATTCCCCCTGATATGTTCTCCAGCCACCTGAAATTACTTGGAATCACCCAAATGCCCATACTTCTGAGCCTTTTCTGTTTTTTTTAACCTTGGAATGCTTCCTCTTTGCCAGCCCCTGTCCACATGGTGGTGCAAGAACGTGCACAGAACACATGCACACACCACCCTGCCAGTTGCTCTCTGTACTTCAAAACCCAAACTGAAGTTTTCTCTGTGAGATTCTCTCTGACCCACTCGAGCAGAGTTCATCACCCCCTCTTGCTGTCCCACTCTTCTGCATACATACTCTGTGATGCTGTCTGTCACGTCACTTCGCAGTGATGATTTTGGATATGAGGGCTCTGTCCCTGAAGTCAGGTTGCTTGGCTACAAATTACAGCTCCATCATTGGGCTGCATGATCCTGAACAGGTTACTTAATATCTCCACGCCTCAGTTTCCTAATTTGTAGAATGGGGATGCTGTTAATAATAACCATAAACGTTTGTTGAGAAAATTAAATGAGATGATACAGGTAAATCACTTAGCAAAATACCCGGCTCAATAACGCGCAGCTATTACTATCAACTCCTCAGTTTTTCTACCCAACCATCTTGTACGGAGACTGTTACGCACCCTGTATTCCTAGAGACAGGTGTATAATAACTCTTTCACGTTTGTTTGTTGAGTGACATTGTTGAACTGATGGATCCCAGTGGCCTACTCAATCAGGTTCATGTTCTCTGGAATCAGCAGTTGGGGTTCAAATCTTAACTTTACCAGTTTATAGCAATGGGACCTTGGGCAAGTTAATTAAACTTTCTATGTTTTAGTTTAATCATCTGTAAAATTTTAATTATGATAGTACCTAGCTCACAGGGTAGAGATAATCTACAGAGTGCCTAGAATATGGAAAGATCTCAATAAAAGTTAGTTAATGTTATTCTCACTAATGTTATGAGTATTATTACATTTAATACTCATCTTAAATATCACTACTATAAAGTCTTTCTCAATCACTCTCTCTGGAAGGGATCTCATTCTTTAGCCAATATAATTCATCCAATTTAATTCATCCAATATAATTAAATTATTAAATGCCAGCTATAATCCTGGCACCATGCTAGACACCTGCTGTGCAGTGGTAAATAAATCATATATGATCTCCACCTTCATATAAGTTGGGGTTTGAGAGAGCGCTAAATCTCAATGTGTTTTCAGAGTTCTCAACCCAGTGAGATATAGATTAACGTGACACAGATAGAGATCAAAATGTGAGCTTACTTACAACCATGTAGGAAAGGTGTTAACTGCCCAGGTCCTCAACCCAACTACAGTTCATTCTTTTGGCCTTTCTAGATTTATCATTGAAGAATTCTTGGGTCACTACAATTGGCTAAATCAAGGCTTTAGCCTTAGGCTGGTTTTGACTCCTTGTGTTAAATGGTGTCCTTGATTTTTCTGTTGCTGAAGGAAGGAACCTCAGGGAAAAACATCATGTTGGTTTGGAAACCAAATATACATTTGGCCAAAGCTTTTAATGCAGCTCTTAGATGATCTTCTCGTGGGTTTGGTAATTTCTGGGGAAAGGACCAGCAGACGAGCATATGCTCCTGGGCTTATATAACTCCGTGTCTCTGGGGCTTACGATATTGCTTAGTAATAATAAGTGCTCAAAAAATATTTGTTTAACTCACATTGTTGAACAACAGTTTAGTTGAACATAAAATTCCAGTTTGATGATTATTTTCTCTAAACACTTTGATTTTATTATGTGACTGTCTACTTGCTTCTTGGTTATTTTTGAGAAACCTGGTGTCCATCTACTTAATTGTCATTCCCCTATTCCCTGGGGTAATCTCTATTTTGAAGTTGGTATGTATTTTTCTCATCCATGTTCTTATGCTTTTACTAGATATATTTAACTATAAGCTATTAGTGTGGGGTTTTAGAAAATTATATAAATTATTACTCTTGTAGATATCCTGCAATTTGCTTTTTAAAGTCACCATTATGGTCTCAATATTTATCCAGGTTGATACAAGTAGGTCTAGTTCATTCATTTTCACTGCTGTGTATTTCACTGCAAAAATATAGCACCGTGCATTTATTCATTGATGATCATTAGGTGGTTCCTGATTGTTGCTATTACAAACAGTGCTTTAATGAGCATCCTTGTGTCTGTCTCCTGTGTGATATAGAAGATGCACACTGAGAAGCAGAATCGCTGGGTCACCAAGGATGTGAATATCTTAGATGTTGATGGTTGATCGCCAAGGTGGCCTCCCAATTCACACTCCCACCAGCAGGGCACAAGTACTCTCCTTCACATTTTCATCAACCTTGCTGTTGTCAGACTTCTGAATGGGTGTGTACTTGACCCCTACTTTATACATTGTCTCCAGTGTTATCATTCTCTTTTTACAGATGAGAAAACTGAGGTTAAAGAGTGGCAAGCTCAGAGAAAGAATGAGTGAATGAGTGAATGAATATGGTGATACTTTATTTATTTGTTATTTATTATTTCTTTAACCAGAATATAAGTTCCATGAATGTAAGTACCTTACCCCTAGCCCTGAGAACAGGTTCTGGTAACAGGTAAATGCTCAGTAGTTATTGTAATGAATGGAGGAAACTGGGCAGTGAATGTCCATTTACTTCAGGAACCTCCCCTCGACCTTCCAAGATACATTCTGCACTTACCCTGCAGGAGTTTTGAAGGAGCAAGAAAGGCCTGCAGCAGCCTGGGCTAATGGAGTGGAGGAAGTGTGACAGCTAAAAATTTTTTCAGCGGAAAATTAAATCTGCCCAGCAGGGGTCTGATGAGAAGCTGGGGCCAGCCTGAAGGAGGATGCAGCTGGAGGGAGTGTCCATCTGGATCCCATAGGCCTCTGGACGTTGAGAGGTTATTCTTAGCCATCTTTTCTTCAGTCCTTATTTTCTCTTGATCAGGGCTCTCTTGATTTTGCAACTGGAATCTTTTTTTCCCCTTCTGTAAAGCAATGATTTTCCATATAGTAATTCTTTCCTTCTTTAGACTTCCCAGAGGGGGTAGGAGGTTCTTTCTGTGCTCAGACACTTTGCACATTGCCTCCCACCCAGCTCCTCCCAGCGCTTTTTCGGCTGGTGTAGACCTATTCTGTGTGCTGGATTTGACCCCAGATCCTTGTTTGGTTACAAAGGACTTAACCATGCCACTCTCCTTACTGATTATTTTTTCCTAGTAACATCAATAGGAGTACATTTCCCGCCCTGCCTCATGTGTCCTGATTTCTGCTGGATTCATTTAACGTGAGCCTTAAGGGGCAGCCAAACCGATGGCAGGTGGCCAAGCTCCAAGCCTTGGCTCCTGCGTCATCATTATAATCACTCGCACTGACACGGTGCTCTGTGGTTAACAGAGTGCTGCATGCTCAGCCGCTCTTTAGTCCTCACAGCAGCAGAAGCCAAGACCTCTGGGGTTTGGTGACATCCCCAGGATCACCAAAGAGGAAAGGCCGAGGTTTGAACTTGCTTTTCTAATGCTGAATCCCCTATTTTTTCTTTCAGTCCTTGCAGGGGTCACAAAGGCAAGTGGCTTTGGGGGCCAGGTAGATAATCTAAATGAGAGAAGCTGGCTGGAGTAGAAGACATCAGGGAGTAGTGAGGACTGTGGGGGAATTAGAGAACATGCTTTGCCTAAAGGCATCAAAATGCAAAGCGTTTAAAAAGCAATAAAAACCAAACCCATTTCTTTTACCACCTCTTCAGTGTCCAGTCTATAACTTCTCTTTGTTGGTGGTGAAGATGGATGGTGTCACTTTATCGCTGAGTAGCACTGACTTGGTGGCATGAGTAAGCATGACCTTGGTTGCAGTAAGTCTCCGGTATAGATGAGGAAGTGTATGTTAAAGATTGAGTGATTTTATGGCTTTTAGGATAGTATTACAGACCCAAGGATGTACGTATCCTGGGCCTACCCATCATCTTGTCTTCCCTAGAATTTTCAAGGGATGAGGTTCAAAGTAATATGACATTTTTGGTTGTGCAAATCCCTTATGCCTCAGTCCCAGCCCTGGTCAAAAGTTCTTCCCCTCCTTCCCCACCTCTTCCTCTCTCTCTCATCCCCTTTTTGAAGTCATGGGGTAGTTGCACAGGTCTCTATGCTGAGACAAAGAGTGACAGTGACAAAGACAAGAGAGATAGTCAGGCCCCCAAAAGAACCCCAAGTTTACCTTCTCACCCAGGCATAGGACCCAGAGTAAAGACAGAGAACAGCGTGGTTCATGCCTTTAAGGAGAGAGAGACCTTCCCCATTAATATGGGGCGCAATGAAGGTCATGGGCTTTGGCCAATCAAATAAAAACTCCTTCTCTTTTGAGGGGGGTTAGGAAGGAGCTGGGCTGAGGTGGGGCTAGCATGAGAATAGGGCTGAAGTGTATCCCTTACTCTAAACAATAGTGGTTAATGCTGTGGACCCAGAGTGTGCAGCTCTGCTACCTATTGGCTCTGTGACCTTGAACAAGTTATTTGACCTCATTCCTCAGCATCTTCATCCATGAAACATGGGTAGATGCAGTGGTGATGAGGATGAACTGAGATAAGGTGTGTGCATTGGTCAGTAAATATTAGTTCTTTTTGTTTGGAGTTCTGTCTCCTAGCCCCACGCTTTTCTCTGTTAGATAAAATCTGAGGAAGCCTTCAAATGCCTGCAGAAGGAATACAGATGGAATAATTCATAGAATAAGAAACTACAATATTCTGCCAATTTTTCTTCTTCGGAACTTGCTATCGGCCCAAATTCCCTGATTCCACCTTTTTTTCTTCATCTCTATAACCTCAGATGGTCTCAGTGAGCTGGAATCTTGGATGAGGTAGCTGGGACTCTGCCGGATAACGCTTGGCTGTCAAATGTGCTCTGCGAGGTATAACTGACTTTTGTCTAATATTCACTCCAACTTAACTGCCATTCAGTTGAAACTTTTCCTAAGTAGTTGTTTTCTCATCTGGCTTCTTGTGGGACAGAAAATTTAAGAAGGCAGATTCTATTATTCGAACACAACATTGCTGTACCTACCGAATCAATAGTGGACTGAAAGTCCCCCTCCCCCATCTTTAGAGTTGGTTTTCTTTCCGCATGCCTCACATATACCAATGAAAAATAGTTCAGAGTGGATATTGCCTAGACGTAGAATTAGGTTCTTATTAATGGGAAGAATTAAGTTCTTATCAATGGGCAAAAGTAGAATTGAGAGGTAGATGATATGCTTATATACTCTGATTTATTCTTAGTTTTTACCGCACATAATATTTCTGTTGAGACCAGTTGACAGAGTCGGAGGCTCAGCATGGAAAAAGCATGGATAATTCTGAAGTACCAATGATTCACGTGTTACATGTATTTTAGCATGGAGCCAGCGGAAGACTTTTGGATCGTGTCCTTCCCGCCTTCTCTCTCTCTCTGTCCCTCCCTGACCCCCCACTCTTCTCCTTTCCCCACATCTGTAGCCATCCCCTCCTGGTTAAGCCCAGAAGGAAAACTCGATGGAAATGATGGAAACCATCCAGGAAATTATGACACCCAGGTTCTGGTTCCAGCTCTGCTAATTACTAACTGAGTGGTAGTCACTCCTCCGGGTATCAGCTTCCTCACATATAAAATAAGTAGGAGGTTGGGGGAGGCCAGGGCACGTAGGACTGAGAGATCTCTAAGTTTTCATTCCTCTGTGGATTTCACCTTTGCCAGCTTGGGGCCTGGCATGTCTCAGCAGCTGGTCACTTGGATAATCCCCAGAGCAGATAAGTGCTGCAGGATAACGGAACATGGGCCCTATTCACGGCAAAGTCCGGCCACTCGAATAGATGCTGGTGCCTCTGGCTTGTTTTCCGGAGCCACCAGCCAACCCAGAGAAGAAGCTGGCTGGAAAAGTGGATGGATGGATGCATTAGAAAGGCCAGTGTCATCTGCAAACGCAGTGTCTGGGAAATGCCCATGTGCCCAGAAAGAAGTCACTGAATCCCTTCAGCTGGGCAAGCCAGGCTTTGAATCCTGACGCTGCCACTTATCCGAGCTGTGTGACCTTGGGCAAGCTCTCTGGCTGTGTTGTCATTTTTCTCCTCCATGGAATGGGAGTGGCACTATACCCACCTTGCCAAATTGTAGTAAAGTTCGAGGTACTGCAGAGGCCTAACAGTACCTACTGAGTACAGGGACTCAGAGGTACTCAGTAAATGGTAGTAGAAGTGGCTATTGTATTACTACCCTGTGCCCTTTACTCACAGGACTCATTCGGGGGACTTGGGCCCCATTTCTGGCTCAGGGCTCCTCCCATGGGTGGAGAACTGGCTCCAAGACCAGGCCCAGCCATGCCAGGGAGCCTGGTACAGAGATGCTGCCGAACGCGACGCTGATTAATTCCCTGGTTGAGGAGCCTCAGAATCCCGGTCCAGAGCGGGAGCGCCGGCAACATTTAGCACAATCTGCTTGGATCCTTAATTAGGTTATTTTTCAAGACCTTTTCAAGGTCTTGTCCCCTTTCCTCAACTTCCTCTGGCCCCTTCTCTCTGGGTCCCTGTCAGAGGAGGGAAACAGAGCAGTGTGGGGCTCCCCTCCATCCCTCTTCCAGGAAGAAAGGAAAAGGAGCAGAAGAGGCTGTTTTCCTTGCAGAAGATGCGGCTAACACAAGCCGTGACCGCTCAAGGTGGCTGCAGCCCCATCCGAAGGGCTAAATCTCCACGCGCGCCCGGCGGATCCCTGTTTTGTTTTCTGGCGAAACTGGGTTTCCAATTCAAACCTGCCCCTTCCTCCATCCTCTATCCGGACAGCTCGCAAGTGTTTTCCTGGGAAGCGCGATTATGTGGCACTTAGTGTATTTTCTCACCTTCCTGTGTCCACCTGGTCAAAATAAAATAAAACAAAACAAAACAAAATAAAGGAGCCCGGGATTGAACTGTCGTTATTTTTTAAAAGGGGAGAGTGGGGTCACATGATGGCGAGTAACTGATTCAGTGAAGTGGCTGCAAGTCCGGGTTTGCTGCACAGCCGGCCCCTCCCGGCGGGGGCGCTGACGTCACGGAAAAGCCCCGGCGCGGGTCGGCCGGGCCGGTATAAACCGCGGGGCCGCGGCGGCTGCGGGCGGCGGGCTCCGGCGGCGGCACAGACGGCGGCAACGCGCGAGCACACTTGCGCTCGGCGGCCCCAACATCACAGCGCTCACCGACCCTCGGACGCCCAAGTAAGCCAGGCGGCCCGCGGGGGCCCTCCCGACTCTGGAGAGGGGTGGGGGGCTGGTTGGGGAAGGGATGGGCGTTCCCAGCCCGCAGAACTTTCTAAGTTGAGAAAAGAGCCTTCGGAACGTGCTGTCCGCACTGTGGTTTTCCAGGTCGGGGGCAAAGTTTAAGGTGCAAAGGATGCCATCTGTCATCAGCAGGTTCCTTGCTTCAGTTCAGGAAGAGGGCCACCTCCTCCTACAGGCTGTGGTCAGAGGGCAGCCGTCAGGCTCTGGTTGTTTGAATTCAAGTCGGCCAACGGGGGCGCTGCTCGTGAGATTAAAAAACCCGGCTGATCATCGCGGTCAGGGTCGTGCTTAGGGTCATCGACGGGTTGGGGTGTGGAGGGTGGGGGTGAGCGTGGGAAGGGGAGTGTCTGCGCATTTCTCGCTCTCCCGAATGGATCTTGCTGATTCAAATAAGAAGGCTTCTACTTTATCTCAAGGAGCCTGGGAGTACAGACCTCCGTGCAAGGGGGACCTCCGTGCAACTTTCCCTGGGGAAAGGGAAAGTTGTAGCGAAGTTGTTGAATGTCTTTGGGGAGGGTCTTTGACCTGACGTGCTTCAGAAAGGTGGAAATCTGAGTTGAATTAAAGAACTCTTGAAGCGGACATGGTTTAATAAGAGTGAAGCATTTTCTCTGCGAATTTGACAGGTCTGAACCTGAGCGGGTCGTTTCCCTGCCAGAAAGACGAGGCATGGGGCTGGGATGTTTTAAATGTGATATCCGTGGACAGGAGGGCAGAGCTGAGGCATAAACCTCAAACAAATTCTTCCCCCCCGCCCCCCCAAATAATAGCTAATTCAGGCAGCTGGGGAGCATCCGGGCAACTTTACTAAACATGGAAGTTCCAATAATCGCTTGTCCAGTCCAGCCAGGGGGAGTGATGTCATTGTCACGTGTTTCCCACTGAGGCCCACTGGGTGCTGGTGCAATTAAGAGCCATGTTTAGACAAGAGCAGCTAATCTGGCCAGCTGGTCCCCAGCTGCATTAACTTGTTGCTTTTCAAGCCATGTCTGGAGGCTGTTGGTTCCTTCTGGCTGCCTCTGTGCCAGCTCTGAGCGGGGAATCCCCAGGCTTCCTTGACGATGGAGGAAGCCCCAGGGCAGTGGGGGATATTAATGGCATTTTTTCCTCTTTGCAAGTGACAATCTGCCTGAGGAGCTGGTAACAGTGTGTGTGTGTGTGTGTGTGTGTGTCTGTGTGTGTGTGTGTGTGTTCGGTTGAAAGCCTGTTGACGGCTTCATTGGTGTTCCTTGTGTTAGGGTTACTTGGGTCTCACCTCATGTAATAGAACATCACTGATGACTGTGTTTAAGCCCCCCTGAGCTCTCACTCATGCTTCCTAATGCTAACACCTTGGCTGCTTTGCTCTCTAGGACCCAACGATGACTCTGAATAATGTCACCATGCGCCAGGGCACTGTGGGCATGCAGCCGCAGCAGCAGCGCTGGAGCATCCCAGCCGATGGCAGGCATCTGATGGTCCAGAAAGAGCCCCACCAGTACAGCCAGCGCAACCGTCACTCTGCTGCCCCCGAGGACCACTGCCGCCGGAGCTGGTCCTCCGACTCCACGGACTCAGTCATCTCCTCCGAGTCGGGGAACACCTACTACCGGGTGGTTCTCATAGGGGAGCAGGGGGTGGGCAAGTCCACTCTGGCCAGCATCTTTGCAGGCGTGCATGACAGCATGGACAGTGACTGCGAAATGCTGGGAGGTAGGTGGACCAGCCCCAGCGGGCTTCTGTGGTCAGCAGTGGTCCAGGAGAAAGAGAGAGTAGGTGGGTCATTTATCTGCAGCGTTGGGAACTGAGATTATGCATTCTTGGCTCTGGCTCGGGAGCTGAGTCCCCACAGAAGCACTGGCATAAGCCCCTGGGACAAGAAAATGAAAATGCTCATAGATAGAACCTGGGCCAGAAAGGGAATTTCTTAGATTCCAGCTCTAAAGGGACTGGGGAGACAGATTATAGAGGGCAGAGCCAGAGGGTCAGGATCCCACCTCTGGCTTTTGCCGTTTCTGACCTGGACCTTTCAAGAACTGAGTGTAGACACAGCCTTTTTCCATGGTGACACCTAAAACCAAACCGATTTGAAAAACTGTTAGGATGAATTCGCTAGTTTGTTTATTGCAATATTAGAGGCTTTTGAGGGTATAAAATCATTTAAATCTGTATTTTAAATAGCACATTTAAAAAAATAGTGAAATACAACAATGATGATACATATATTTGTATAGAGTCTTACAGTTTTTCAAGACAACTTTCCCTGTACCATCTCATTTAAAATATTTATTATTTAAGCCTTGATTTCCAAAACTAATTTGAGGTGACACAGTCTCAAAAATTCACATATTCCTCAAATACGTGTAAAGCATAGCACTACATTCTGGGAAGTAAGATGAGGATCCTAATAGTCGATGGTTTTCATACAGCGTCTTTCAGCCACGGCTCCTGTCTTAGACAATGCCAGGGTCGCTGTGTGTCCCTGTTTGCAGCTGCAGAAATGAAGGAAGAGCCTTCCAGTTCCATGTCTGTCTCTACGCTCAGTTGCAACTCACAGCTGAATCACAGACTTCCGGAGTAGGAAGATGTCTTAGCGATGACTCGGTTCTGCCCTCTACTTCATGCATAGAAATCCTACTCCTTCCTCACTACTGTCAGCCCATTTCTACTAAATGTTTATTCTTCCATTGTCCGGGAGTTCATGCTTCATGAGGCAGCTCCGAACTGGCTTTAAATGATGACTCACTGATGGAACATTGATTTCTCTCCTCACTCCTGAAATCTCAGGGACGATAGCTAAACCGTATTTCAAGGGAGAAAGAGGGTCAGTATCTCTTTGGATGTAAAAGCCTGTGGGTGAGCGTCACTATAGGAGAAAGGGAGGAGGAACTACCGTCTAGAATGCGCATTTGCAGTGGGACATGCACTTTGTTGGGAGACTTATATTTGCTACTGTTTATTTTGGTCCTGACATTATTCCTGTACTCATATGGGTAAACTGAGTCTTAGGGGCTTTCCTAGAATCACCCACTGGGACAGCTGGAATTAGAACTCAGGATTTTATAATGTTAGTTTGGTGGTGTTCTCCTTCTGTCATTGATAGGGAACTTGCTATGTGCCAGGCACTGTGCTAAGTACTTCCCACAAGTATTTTGATAATACTTAAACGAAAATTGAACCAATTTGGTATTAATATCCCTATTTTACAGGTGAAGAAATGGAAGCTTATGAAGTCAAGTGACTTTTCCAGGTTGAAAATGCTAGTCCATGGTCTGGACAGGATTCAAAACTAGTTGTGGTTGAACCTAAATCCTGTGTTCTTTTGCTGTACTCGGCAGCCCCTGGATTTAGCATCCAAATGTTGTTACATACTGTAGCACGTTGGGCTAGGTACCGACCACATGCCTGGCTGCATGCTAGGCTCTGGGGTACCCAGTGATGAACGAGGTGCACCATACATACCCTCTTAGGAAGGAGCTAAGTGTCAGTGGCTATAATTCAGAGCAGGATAAAATTATATGAATACCTTAAGAAGTAACAATAAAGTGCTTTGGAGACTGATATAAAGGAGAGACCAACCAAGAGTTTTTGTTTGTTTCTTTAGGAGGGAGGAATTGAAACAGTTAGTGGATAACAGACTTTCAAAAATGTTTGTCTATTAGAGTGCAGTGGTATCTATCCAGAGGGCAGTATCCCCATAGGCATAGAGTATTAAGAAGATTGACCCATCCCTGAAACTTGAGAAGGCAGGCTTCGGTATCTGGGAAGCTTCTTTGTTTAATAGGGAGCGGGGGCAGTTGGTAGAATCCTTTCCTTATCTCCTCAAAGAGGGAAACTTGGGCAACAAGAAGCTTCTCAGCTGACTCATCCTACCTAATGTGTCCTATTTGAGTAACTAAATTTATACTGTCTAGGGTTACAGCCCTTACGTATAGGTGGCTATTGGAATCACTAGTTGGCTTTTATGTTTCCCAAGGAGAGGGTTTTCCACGGCATTTCACTGCATTGTTCTTTTTTCAGCATTAACCATAAGAAAAAAACTACACAATACTCTCATCATCATTTCTCCAAATAAAGATGGATGTTGTTAAGATTATATTGCAATAACCTTATGACTCTCTGTGCACGCTTAATGCCGTTCATTCATTCATCCATCCATCCATTCATCCCTAAACAGTTACTGAACCTATACCGTGGAGCTTGATGGGACACTCTGAGGACATACAAAGAGTCACGGGGCTTCTTCCTTAAAGATGCTTACAGTATATGCAGTAGAGATCAGCTATAAATCGATAGGATGTGATAAGTGTCTTCAAAGAGGTACAAGGGCAGTGCTGTGGGAATTCAGAGGAGAAAATAAATATTACTTCTGGCTGTGAAAATCAGAAAAGGGTTCATGGAAGTGGTGGTCTCTGAGCTGGACCCTAAGGACCACTAGGTTTTGGAAGCCCTGAGGTAGGTGGAAGGCATTGCACGTGTGCACAGGGAGTACAGGAGAGAGCACCGGACTCGTAGCCTGATGATGTGAGTTTGGACCCCAGTTTTGACACTGACTTAGCTAGGTGCCCTGGAGACAAGAAACTTACCCTCCTTAAGCGTCCTTATTAGTAAAATAGAGACAATAACTATTCAGAGTGTATTAAGAGGATAACAGGTGCCTGGCACATAGTAAGTACCGAGTGAACGAACATTAGTGAGAGCTGATTCTGAATCTGTTGGTTCCTTTCCTTGGGCTTATCTTCCACAACTGGACCTTTCATTGCTTGAAGTCCTCATCCACTTTGGTCCCTCTTGGCTGGGGCCCCGTGATATGTGCAGAGGAGACGTGAGCCACTAGAGGATAGGGCAGTATTCCTAAGCAGGAGTTCCTTTAGGGTTCGTTGGGATCCTCTGCGCTCTGAAAGCTGAAAGCAGTTGAGAGTTTTTTTTTTTTTTTTTTTTTTGCGGTACGCGGGCCTCTCACTGTTGTGGCCTCTCCCGTTGCGGAGCACAGGCTCCGGACGCGCAGGCGCAGCGGCCACGGCTCACGGGCCCAGCCGCTCAGCGGCATGCGGGACCCTCCCGGACCGGGGCACGAACCCGCGTCCCCTGCATCGGCAGGCGGACTCTCAACCACTGCGCCACCAGGGAAGCCCCAGTTGAGAGTTTTGAGGGGAGAGGGATGCCGGAGCCTCAGAACTTTCGAGGGGCTGCCTTAGCCGGTTCTAGCGGGTAAGAGAACTCTTGGGCAGGTTCACACACAGCGCTTGAGCCAGTCTCGAGCAGGATGGTCCTCCAGGCACAGTGGGGGTCAGATGCAGAGAGACAAATCGGGGTGCGCTAGTCCAGGGAAGATGGCTGCAGACAACAAACTCCATCCCACACCTCAGGATGATCTCTCTTGCTACGCAGGGTGTGAGAACACACCCCTGGCTTTCATGGAGAGGACTGGAAGAATGAGGACTCCCCAGACCAGGTTACTGAAAAGCCTTATAAGCCAATAGGCCTTAACCCTTTCTCCATACACCTTCACCCAGAGCAAATTTCAAAGGACTCTTCCAGAATTTTATATTCTTTTATTTCCCCTCTTCTCACCCAGTTAACCCTTGAAAAGGCTGAAAGGTGGGGACTAAGAGAGGAAGAGAAAATAGAGCTTTGGTTGCAAGCAGGTCCTCTCCTGGTCGCAGAAGGCTCTCAAGCAGGATGCTTTGAGTGAGAAATCCTTGGGGCATGTGGCCAGAGGTGATACATAAGCCCAGGTGCAGGGCATATGCACAAAGCAGGGCGGAGGTGTATTGCTTTAGGCTTTTGGGTTTCCGGCACAATGACTTTCAGGCAGAGGTAAGTCCAGTCAGAATGATCCTGTCAGGAACTTTCCAGAACAGAAAAGCAGTTTGGCCTTATTTTTGCAGCTGGAATCTTTAGTCCACTTTTTCTCTAGATTTCTTCTGGTACCTCATAAACCAAGAGAAAGTTTGAGTTTGCTTTTCCCCTTAGCTATTGGAATACAGTATGTTTCTGTCTGAACTACTAAGGATTGAAATGAATCTCTTGTGCCTACTGTTGCGTGGTGAGTGATGAGCTGAGGGCAGAGAAAGTGCTTTTTTGAGTTTTCTGAGTGCAGGGAGGTCTTTCAGAGAAAAGAGAAAAACTCTGAGGTGGTAAGGGGCAGTCAGCTCCCCCGCCCCCTACCCCCATCTGTGCTGCTCAAACTTTGATGATTTGCACTTGGTTGTATAAAATTGCCTGTTGAGGTCATGAGGACCTCTAGTAAGCTAAATTAGGCATTCCACTGTGATCCCATTCATGATACATATTGTGGACGGCAGACATGATGGGAATAATAGATTTAAAATCCCCCAGTGGGAAACTGTTAACATCATTTAGAAGAATGACACCTAAAGAGATGGGGAAACTGACAGAAAGAGCCATTCCTGGCTAATTTTATTCTCATTTGTCCATATTTTCTTTTCTTTCCCTCTCCTGATTCTAATTCTTAGAGGAAGAAACACTGAACCAGGAGCATTGCTTTTTATAAACCCCTCACTATTATGAAATAGGAAGTGCCCTGGTTCCTACAATGCAGGGCTCTTAAGCTAGGATTTACCTATGGTAGGGAATGGCAAGTATGGCAGGAGCCAACTTCCTCCATCTGAAGAAGTGATGATAACAGCTAACACTTATTGCATTCCTACTTTGTGCCCAGGCTTAATATATGTAACTGTCACAGCCCTGAGGTGTGGATACTGTTATCAATCCCATTTCACATATGAAGAAACTGAGGCTCAGAGAACTTAAGTAAGCAGTCCTGAGCCAAACAGTTAATAAGAGATGGCACCCAGATTTGAATTCAGGTTTGCTTGTGCTCACAAGCCACAATGCTATATTTATCATTTATTCATTCATTTGATAAGTATTTACTGAGCACCTGCAACCTACCAGGCGCTGTCCTGGGTGCTGGGGGAAATAGCAGTAAACGGCATAGATGCAAGTCTCTGCCTTAACATTCTGGAAGGCGAGAGGGACAGAAAATAATAAAATAAGTTAAATGGATTCATGTTAGGTGGCAGTCAGCACAATGAAGAAAAATGAAACAAGGAAGGGAGTAAGGATTATTGGTAGCAGAGAGGCGATGGAATTCTAACTAGATGGTCAGGGAACACATCCCTCAGAAGGAGCTGAGGGAACAAGTGTTTCGATATTTGAGAGAACAGATTCCAGGCAAAAGGAACAGCAAGAAAAATGGCAAAAAATCATTATGAAGATCATAATTCTCACATGATAAAATTCAAAACAGGAAACCTCATTGTGAAAATAGAGTGGGTATGGGTTCAGTTGTGTGGGATTGGTGGGAATCTCTCTTGCAAAAATCCCAGTTAACTCAGTTAATCCCCCCTCTCCCCACTCCCACTGATTTTTCTGGGATGGAGCTGCTCTGGCCCTTTGTACTGCATTCACCCTTCGCTTGCATTCCATCTGGGCTCAAGTGCAGGGGGGAAGGTTTCCATTACTAAGTAGAGCTGGAGACTGCACTTCTGTTCTACTTAAGATGGAAAAACAAGGCTGTTTACTCCTAGGGAACTGTATTTTTTTTTTTTAACGAAGAAAACTTCGCCAAAGCAGGGCTAGTTTCAAGATTTTTTTCTTGCACATCTCAAAAGAGGAGAAATGTCTCTGAGCTGAAAGCTCCTGAAATGGCCAGTGAATGTTCAGTAATCACCCCACTGAAAGGTGCAGTGGGTTTCCATGGAAGGCTTATGAGCTGGGTTTACAGTTCTGCTGGGCAGTTAGGGTTTCTCACGGCACCGTCCGTGGACTCTGAGTCAAAAGCAGTAAAGTGAGTTTATTCTCCTGAATGGCTTTACTACATAAAAGGTATAGAAATGATGAAAACAAATGCCTTTCATTTCAAGCATTTAGGTATACACGTTCAGAAGATGTAGGTGTTCTCCTTATTACTAAGCAGAATACTGGAGGAATATACATAGAATGTTGTTGAAGGTGATTAAAAAAATAATTTGCCTGTGTGAATATTTACACAGTTTACTCTGTATATTTACATAATTAATTGCATATGTAGTAAGTTTATTTTCTGGCATAATTTTCTACACCCTTTTACAGAAAAGTGTTGCCTATTTGCCTGCCTCCAGGATCACTGTTCTTTCTTTTCCAGAAGATACATATGAGCGAACACTGATTGTTGATGGGGAAAGTGCAACAATTATACTCCTGGACATGTGGGAAAATAAGGTATGCAGAGCCTGTAGCTCTCTGTAAATTCCTTTCGGGGCCTGCCTTCCAACAGGCTGTTTGGGGCAAGGGTGACATTGCCCTTTTTGATGTTGCAGATGAGGTGGACTCATTTTCTTGATTAAAAGCATTTACTTCTGGAGAATGAAACTGTTCTAAGGAACAAGTCGTTCATAAATGAGATCTGAATAACAAGCAAGTTGCAGTGATTTGCCTTTAGTTCTATTCAAGAATACAAAAAAGTGTGTTTGTTTTAGGGAAAGCGCCAGTAAGTATGGATGATAATTTTAAACTACGTAAAAACATATTATATGAAGCTGACACTCCCACTACTAGTTTTCAACATTTGTTTTTTAAAGGTTTGGGGTTTCTGAGCCCATTTGCTAGACCTTCTGTTTATTAAGAACCCTCCTATGCTAACAAAAGGATTCTTCATTTTGTCACTTAGGGGCAAAAGAGTTTTATGGAAGCCAGGAAGGACTCATTTTTGGTAGTTTAAATAAAATTGGAAATATTGTTTGGCAGACTCTTTGTATAATTTATCAACTCAAGCTGTAGGAGGAATCATAAAGTAAAACTTTTTGGCATCAGTGCTGTCTGAGCTAGGAGTCTTTACAGCCACAGACATCTTGTAGGCATGGAAGACTGATGCCTTTTGGAGAGTTGGTTGGAGAGTTTTCTTCCTTTCTCATATCAGCAAGGGTACTTTAGGATAAACACATTGTCTCTTTCAAACTAACACCTCATTTACCCGGCAAGTCTGAGCTCATGGGAGATCTCATTTTATCAGGGGGAGAATGAGTGGCTCCAAGACCACTGCATGCAAGTCGGGGATGCCTACCTGATTGTCTACTCCATCACGGACCGAGCCAGCTTTGAGAAGGCATCTGAGCTTCGAATCCAGCTCCGCAGGGCCCGGCAGACAGAGGACATTCCTATAATTCTGGTTGGCAATAAAAGTGACCTGGTGCGGTGCCGGGAAGTGTCTGTATCAGGTGAGAGGAGTGGTGCCAATACCATAGAAACTGTCTCTGGGTCGCCTGCATTTTCCTTCCAACAGTTGTTCTTTCCTTCCTCTTTCATGAAGCTGGAACCAGGGACTTATTAAAATGCCACATGGAGTTTTATGTATACTCTCTAAGGTGCCCCTGTTCCCAGCAGATCATCTGTTCTACCAGCAGGATTCCAATCTCCCTATCCCCAAGGCTTTCCCTGGAATTCCTTTAGGGAAGAGGTCATGCTCAGGGGTTTACTGGCAGTCCCCAGCCTTCGCTCCTTGTCCTTTCTATTCTCCAGGGAGATCTCAAGAGTCCTGGGACGTGAAAGTAGCATCTTCAAGCAAGAAGGACGGGAACTTTGATTTAGGGGCACTGTGAGAGTCTCACTGAGATTAAGAATTCCACTCTGGTTGCCTCTGGTTCTTGTAGACCCGAGAAACACCCTCCCAGCCCTTACCCTTTGCTTCCTAAGTTTCAGTTAAGGCATCAGTCGATGGTGTCACGTATCCTTCGTCGTACTTGGTTCAGGGATAATTCCTGTTTGTTGAGTTGGCACCCAAGTGCCTTTGGGGGCCCTTAAAATTTTATTGGCCTAATACAGATTTGGTACGATGGTAAAAAAATAAAATACTGCATTGCCAGGCTCCACCCAGGAGAAAAGAACCCTGTTGAATACTTAATAGACCCAACGAGCGTGGGAATGTCTTACTCTTAGGAAATGACCGTCTACAGTAGTCATTTTTTTCCAAACCAAAACCTGGACACCTGGTCATTGAACACAATAGAACATTCGAAAATGAGACTTTCAGAAAAGCTTGTTTGGATAGCTTGCCGTAATTGTATCGTACTGTGTGAAATTCTCCAATTTTTTTTCAAAATATCTCATCAAAGCTTAAAAAATTTTTTTTCAGAGAGGAAAGTCAAACAGTCAGATTCTTATTTTCAATTCAGGAAACTGACTCAGGAGAAAGAGTAAAGAACATGAACTTGAGAGTGAAGCAGGCCTGGATTCACGCCTGTCACTTACAGGCTATGTGAACTGCCTCAAGTTTTTAAAGGACCACCTCTCTCCCCTCCAGTCTCATCACCTATCTGAAAGGGATGATGTATTCTTAAAGATTGTTGTAAACATTAAAAAAATGTTTATAAAGTATTCAACCCAGTTCCTTATGTGAATCAATTTAGGCTATGGCTTTGACTAATTAATATTCCGATATTTGACGAAATTGGAGTTTCACACAGTGAATTTGGTGGGCCAGATCTAAAGCCCATCTCTCCTGTTTCCAGGAACCTTTGTGTGAGAGTCTTTCCTTCTATTTAAGCCCTGGGAGGACATGTGTCCCAGTGGCCTCTTGTACCCATCGCATATATGACTGACTCAGAGTTCCCTAGAGGACCATTTAAAATTAGGACTCATCCAGCTTGGCTTTCTGTGTGTAAGGTCATATTCTGCAGCCCCCCTGACTTTCTTCTCCCCTCCTTTCCCCACCAGAAGGGAGAGCGTGTGCTGTGGTGTTCGACTGCAAGTTCATCGAGACCTCTGCAGCTGTCCAGCACAACGTCAAGGAGCTGTTTGAAGGCATTGTGAGGCAGGTCCGCCTCCGGCGGGACAGCAAGGAGAAAAATGAGCGACGGCTGGCCTACCAGAAGAGGAGAGAGAGCATCCCCAGGAAAGCCAGGCGCTTCTGGGGCAAGATCGTGGCCAAAAACAACAAGAACATGGCCTTCAAGCTCAAGTCCAAATCCTGCCATGACCTCTCTGTGCTCTAGGCACCCGGAGTCATCCAATGTCCCCCAGCGGACATCACTGAAGGCCATTGGGACCCGTAATCTATATTAGATTGGATTCTTAAGTATTGTTAGATGTGGCTTCCCCCGTTATTAGCTGGGAACTAACGTGCTAGGCTGATGGGCAGCAAAATGCATGAGAAATGAAAGAGCTTTGTGAAGACTCAGTATTTATTTACAGGAAAAGCCTGACCTTTGCTGCTTGAACACCCGAGACTCATTAGGGGACATGGTTGGTGTTCACATGTGTTTCCTCTCTCCTTTGGCTAGTAGAGAATTGAAGCCTACAAAATAATGCCTAGACAAGAATTTTTCATTATTAAAATTTTGCCTGGTGTTCTGTTATGTGAATTTGAGGCCGATCAGTGGGTCATAGACAAATATAGGAAAGCCATCGAAGGAATTTTTCAAAGGAGGGAGAACTTCTTTCTCTGTACCTTATATTTGTGGAGCTAGGGTTGCGGAACTGGGTTCATCACGATCTTCACTGTTATTGCTCCATGAAGCTGTGAAAAGAAACGATGGACTTGCTGGAAACTAAAGCTTAGTAAACAATTCTTGTTCAGTGCCCACAGTCAGGGATCCAGAAGTGTATAGGATTGGGAACTGCTACGTGTACCACTAAGGGTTCAAAAATTATATCTTTACTACTGTTGTCTTATAATTTTTTATTTAAAGGAAAATTATTTTAATCAAATTCTATTTAGTCAAACCACATTTTATGTTGCATTGTTTTTAAAATCATAGGGCCATCATAAAAAGATATTTTTAAAATCTAAATTATTGAGAACCTGGAGTGCAAAATACCAAATTTTTAAATATAATCGAAGGTCCGCAGTTTTATAAAACACAAAACATAAATGCTTCCAGCATTTTGGGTTGACCCTTTTATGCCACAGCTCTGCTCTATTTATTATTATTTTGCAAAATAACAACCATTTTAACATTTGATAAAGCATATTTATGAACATGTTTCTTAATAAGAAAAATGCCCATTTTATTACCATTTTCTATCTTTTTCAGAATATTCAAGTTTTTACCTATATGTCTTATAATAAAATAAATAAAATCTTTGAAAAAAAAGACATTCCGAAATGTTTCTCCTCCCGACTCAAGATGATTACGATCATTTCGATGTAGCTTCTAGAGCAAGCACATTATAAAGAAACTTACCTGTTATTTTATTTCTTCTCTTCATTGGCAAGAGCCCAGTCATCATCTGTTTTAAAGAGTATCCCTGACATCTCTCCCTTGACGTGTGATTCACAATAATGCAAAGTGATTTTCGGCTGATACAGTTAGCAAGTATTTGAGGTCATGTAAATGCCAAGTTACAGTAAAAGCAAGATTGACCTTTACTTTGGTCTGGCAAATTCCTGACTCAACAGATGGGCTTTGCTTCGCTCCCCAAAGGCTCATGGTCCTAAGCTTGAGTAAAGCATTAGAGGAAATTATAAAGGATTAGGGAGGAGCAAAAGGAAACTGGTGATTTTCAGCCTGAGCTCTAGCCAGGCAAGGCTTTTAACCAAATTCTCCTCCCTGACATTTTTACAACTGGACATTAACACGTGGCTGCTTTCCAGTGGTGCTGTGTAGCCCTTCTGCTTCAAGGGTAGGACTTCCTGCTGTTCCCCATTCACACCTGTGCCCCCCCCCAGCACGCTCTCTCAACTCCCTATCTTTCTGAGTTTGTAATCAGACATACACTAGTAGTGACAATCAAGGAATCTTGCATATTGCCCAAAGCGACGCAGTTTTACAAGGTGTCTCTGCTTTATTTTGTTGGCCCTTTCTCCTCCTTTTTCCAAGTTGGGAGCAAAGGTTCCCATCTCTGCACTTTGCATCTTTGAATTGGACGAGGAAACAGTACAGGGAGGTGATAAGAGTAAAGATTCAGGTTATACGGGCCTGGGATGAATCCTGGCTGGGCCATTTGACATGTGTGTCTTTGGAGTAAAGTTTAAAGCTTCCTGACTATTAGTTTCTCATCTGCAAATGGGGTTGCTAATAATACCTACCTTGGAAGGTTGTGAGATGGATGTCTTTCAGTCTGCCATACCGTGAAGAGCTCCAGAGACGGCAGTTTTCATTGTCACACATCTTCCATTCTGCATCAGTTAGTTAGTTTTATATGTCTGGAAACTCAGAATCAGGGGCCACTATGTCTTTTCCTTTTCATTTCTTTACTCTCTGCAATACAGTGCTTTGCATATATTGAAGCTTCTTATAGTGTTTCTTCTTGAATGGTTCCTCTCAGTGGCCCCACGAGGTTGACAGGACATTTTATAGCAAACAAGTCCAGGGGGATACTAGTTCAGATGTGAAATGTCTGGGCTAGGACTGGGGTCCAGATGGAACTCATTTGCATCTTCTAGTATCCAAAACCATTTCCTATACACACAGCTCTTTACATCCTCATGGACCATCCCCACACACACCACACACACACCCCTCTACACAGCACACACATATAACATACACATACAGCAAACACAGTACACATATATCCCACAGCTTTTCAATCTGGTTTCATCACTGTGGATGTGTGACCAGGAGGAACTTGCTTATCCTCTCAGCCTCAGTTTTCCCATCTGTGATGTGGGGATGACAATATCACCTACTTCACAGTGTTGTGGTGAGAATAACGTGAGACCGACAAAAGTTCTCGCCCCAAGAGAACTCCCACGACTTCTCCAACGCAGCATTCTCGCCTTCATTCGCTCACACCTCCTTTAGATTTTACTGGGCACCCAGGCACCATCAGGTGCCGGGAATATAGTGATGACTAAGACATTGTCCTGGTCCTCAGAGTAAAGTTGACTGTCCCATAAAGCCAAAGAAGGTGGCATTACAGATAGGAAGAAAATGAACTGTGGGAGGATTATACCTCGAAGGCGCTAGATTTGCTGCCATTAGATAAAATTCAAATGAAAAAAAAATATTATTAAAATGATTGGATTCAGTGTGGAAAAGTAAATTGGGCTATTTTTTTTTTTTTTTTTTGCGGTATGCAGACCTCTCACTGCTGTGGCCTCTCCCGTTGCGGACCACAGGCTCCGGACGCGCAGGCTCAGCGGCCATGGCTCACGGGCCCAGCCGCTCCGCGGCATGTGGGATCTTCTCAGACAGGGGCACGAACCCGCGTCCCCTGCATCGACAGGCGGACTCTCAACCACTGCGCCACCAGGAAAGCCCAAATTGGGCTATTTTTAAAAATTCCATTTTGGGAAATGAATTAGGAGCACTGGAGAAAAGTTGGATTTTAAGCATCCTACATTTTCGCTCAGTACATGAACTACTCAATACAGGGAACAAGGCAAATAAAATCACTTGGCAAAATCCATGCAGTGCCTGCTTGTGCAAAGGTGCTGTGGAGAATACATGGTGGGAGAAGGCAGTCTCGCCTTTAAGAAGCTTATGATATAGTTATGACATATTGGTGGGAGGGGGGCATGGTGCGAATGAGGACAACTGCACAAATAACTAGAATATGACATACAAGATAAGAAGGGGCCATGGAGGCATGTGAAGTAAGGTGGTTGGAGCTTAGACGGGAAAAAGAATTCCTTTCTTGGCTGGCGCAATCCTGGAATGCTTCTTGGAGGAAGTGGCATTGAGCTTCATCTTGAAGACTACTCAAGATTTCCACAGGTAAGATTGGTTAAAAGAAAGAAAAATGGAGAAGTTGGCCTATGTAAAGAAAATAACATAAGCCAGGGCAGAGAGGCAGGAAAGAGAAAAATCTGTTGAGAAAAATAAAAGAAGTCCAATTTGACCAGGAGCTTCCTGGAAGGTGGTTATGTAAATGGTTAAATATGTGAGGCTTGGAATTTTCACATTCTTACTTGTTAGGTGTAGTGGGTTGAATTGTGCTCCCCCAAAATGCATGTCTACCTCAAAATGTGACCTTATTTGGAAATAGAGTCTTTGTAGGGTACTTAGTTAAGGATCTTGAGATGAAATCATTCTGGATTTGTGGTGGGCCCTAAATCCAATGAGTGATGCCTTTATAAGAGAAAAGAGAGGGAGACAGATTTGGACACAGAAGAGACACACAGGGACGAAGGCCACATGAAGATGAAAGCAGGGATTGGAGTGATACAATTGCAAGCAAGCAGCACCAAGCAATGTCTGGCACAACCAGAAGCTGCAGAGGGAAGGAAGGATTCTCCCCTAAAGCGTTCTGAGGAATTATGGCTCTGCTGACATCATGATTTTAGATTTTTAGCCTCCAGAACTGCAAGAGAATACATTTCTGTTGGTTTAAACCACCAAGTTTATGGTAACATCAGTAACCCTAGGAAATGAAATACACTGGGTTATTTAGGGCAACTCAGCCTCTATAAGCCTCAATTTCTTCATCTGAAAAACAAGGATAATACCCACCTCAAAGGATTATCACGAGGATTAAATGTAAAGCGCGAGAGTGACTAACCAGGAAGATAAGAGGGGAGCAGTCATAGACTACGTCAATTTTTCAGGCTGAGAAGTTTGGACTTGGTTCAGAAGGCAATACAGTTTTTGAATATTGACAAATAGGGTGTGACAGATGAGTGGCGCCGCTTCAGTACGTGCCCCAGGAGAGCTGACCTGGCAGGAACCAAGAGACACAAGACCATCCCCTCCCCGCAAGGAGACCGTGAGGAAGCCTCAGGAACACCTGGCCTAGCGTACCGAGTACTGTGCCCTGGGCAGAGGGAAGGAAGCCGTCCAGCAGGAGAAGCATCGATGTGTCCCTTGGATTTATGAGTACACATATCTGGCAGGGTTCAAAGTTTTGTACAAGGAGTGCTCCCAACGCCATCAGGCCTGATACCTAAATAGCCAGACAGCAATGCAAATGAGAGAGAGAGAAAGATAGAAGAACGGGGTGGGCCCAGGTGTCAGCTGAGGCCCTGGGTTACAAGATTATACCTGAGTAAGGGGGAGGATTCTGACTTTGTGACTGCCTAGGAAACAGCCACAGTACAAGAGACCCGAGACCATCAGTAATGGTCCAGTTTAACTCCTGAAGCTCTGAGGAAGTAAATATTATACACCTGCTTGCCCTGTCATGTGACTAGGGAGAAGGATGGAAACCAAGGGCTTGAGGAGTGCCGTTGCACACGCACGTGACTCTGCATGAATGTGCGTGTGTGTGCGTGTACGTGTGCCGGTGCGTAAGTGTATGTGTGTGTGTTGAGGGGCAGAGGTGGGAAGGAGAGGGCTCACAGCTAAGGGAATAGAGCACTGCAAGTAGAATAATTTCAAAAGTCAACTAGAGGGCTTCCCTGGTGGCGCAGTGGTTGAGAGTCCGCCTGCCGATGCAGGGGACGCGGGTTTGTGCCCCGGTCCGGGAAGATCCCACATGCCGCGGAGCGGCTGGGCCCGTGAGCCGCGGCCGCTGAGCCTGCGCGTCCAGAGCCTGTGCTCCGCAACGGGAGAGGCCACAACGGTGAGAGGCCCGCGTACCGAAAAAAACAAACAAAAAAAGTCAACTAGACTCTCATCTTGCTCCACCTTCCAGTATATTCCCCAAATGCTGCTGCTGTCAGTGGTCTGTCTTACTTCAGCATCTATCAAGGAAACTGAGTGTTGATGAGGTGTGTGCCCTTTCAGAAACTCAAGATGATTTGTAACTTAAGCTTGCTGAGATCGTGGTCAAATAAGTGGAGACAAAAGTGAACCTGCATCTTTTGTGGGGCTGGTGTTTTTAACCACTTGCTCCGAAGTAGAGAAGCGACCTCTTCCTGTCAGGCTTTCGGAAACATGGAAATTCAGGCGGCCTGAGATGTACTCGATCTAGCATCACCCAGAGGCCTCACGGTCGTTGTTTGACTGGCAGAAATCTGGCTGCCTTGTGGGTAATTTGAAACAGTTTTGAAGGGCACTTTCTTGTAGGGTATTTGTAATTTTAGCTACACACACACACACACACACACACACACACACACACACACACCTTCCTACCTATATATGCACACATTTACAGCAGCCTCATTTGAAGAGAAACCATAATTGTAATACCGATGGCAGATGTTTTAAAATAAATATCCAATGAGGGAACTATACCCTTCACGTGAATATTGGCAAAAGGTACCTTATCAGGACTACCACAGACACAAAGACACAAAGCATGTTGTGAATATCAGAAAACGGGCAAGGCAAAGAGCTGTGAGGCCTGCAATTCGATAGTCGGTTAGCTTTTATTTGATTAAAAAACACAGTCAGGGGCTTCCCTGGTGGCGCAGTGGTTGAGAATCTGCCTGCCAATGCAGGGAACACGGGTTCGGGCCCTGGTCTGGGAGGATCCCACATGCCGCGGAGCAACCTGGCCCGTGAGCCACAACTACTGAGCCTGCGCGTCCGGAGCCTGTGCTCAGCCACAAGAGAGGCCGCGACAGTGAGAGGCCCATGCGCCGCGATGAAGAGTGGCCCTCGCTTGCCACAACTAGAGAAAGCCCTCGCACAGAAATGAAGACCCAACACAGCCAAAAATAAATAAATAATTAATTAAAAAACAAAAAACAAAAACACAGATATACTTGAAAGCAGTACTTTCTTTTTTGTGTAAGCATCAGGTTGGACAAGGCAATGAGGTAGAAGTGAAAATCCTATTAAAAAAAAATCCAAAGGAAATTGCCTGTGATTCATCTGTTTGAGTGTAAGATGGAGCTGGTGGCTGGCCGTAATGTGTTACAATATTTGGAAACAGCACTGTGAGGAACTTGGATTATTTGGGGAATGATTGGGCAAAAGGAATTCTGAGCTGAGGTGGAAAAAGTAAGTGAAAACAGGACCTCCAGAGGTCTTTCAGACAAGACCTGCCACACTGTGAATGTGCCACCTGGGGAAGCAGGCCGGCAGCTGGGTGGTCGTCCCACGTGCACCTTCACCCAGCATTGCAGGAGGGCACATTTAACTGTCCTGCATGCATTACCGGAGACATGGCCAAGACGATGTTGTCCATAAGGATGGTGGTAGCAAACTGTTATGACTTTGCTAACTTAACATTTGTTAATGCAGCACAGAGTGCTGGATGGTGAACCCCAGTCAACAACGGACCACAAGACGAAGTGAAGTAGAGAAGTTTATTACTCACAGGTCCTGGAGGAAGCACAGCGTGCCTTGAGGGGCCACACAGGGAGGTCCAGGCAGGGTGCAGACAGAGTGGCTGGACCCGCACACACGCCTTTATTAAGATTCCAGGATGGAGGGCTCTGGGGTTCTTGGGGCAAGGCTGGATGGGTCAATTCAAACAAAAGAGTGGGAGTTTTGGTAAGCTCCGCGGCGGTCTTATCTAATGGCTGCGGGGAGACTGTGCTCACAGGGCTACTGGGAAAGCCACATCAGGGACTTACATTTGCTTATGACTCTGTGGGCTATCTAGGGCATGCACTTGCATGAGGGGGGTCGTGGCAGCTTAAGGCCTCCCACAGGTCGCTTGGCCAAATAAAATGGGTGCAGAGGCAGCAATAGCCTGGAGTAGAGCAGCTTAGCCAAACTCTGGACGCGAATGTTTACTGAGCTCTCTTTGTCCCACGGCAGTACACGCAGACCTTTTGCCTCCAAAAGATGACTCCAGGTTAGAGCTTGAGATGGCCTAGGATGGCAGAGGGCCTCCTTTTTGCACAGAGAGAAAATGAGACCCCGATAAGTGCGATTTTCTCAGTGACCCAGTCGGGCCAGCACTCAGGGTTCCTGATCCCAGTTCAATGCTCTTTCCACAAGAGTAACTGCCCTGCCACCTTAGTTGAAAGACTTAGATACAGGTCCTGGCTTTGCTAATTATTAGGGAGCCTCAAAATCCTTACATAAAATAAGAAAAATGATACCAACCTCAGTGTTTTTAAGATGACGGAATGAGATAAGTAAAAGTGCTTTGCAATCTCTAAAAGGTCTTAAAATCTCTACAGAGTTATTAAAGTGCTTTGCACATATGAGGTGGCCTTATGGCTTGTTTGCCCATCCATGGCTTCAACAGTGTTTGAGGGAAAATCACTGGTGTCAGTCTGACTGGCACGTGGAGAAGATCTTCCAGAGTAGGTGGGTCTCTCGGTGCCCACCCACAGCGGATTGCCCACCCCCGGTGTAGACACTCACCTACTTTGCTGACATATTGGACTGGCCTTGATCACTGTCCCTTGGAATATCTAAAGCCAGTTAAAAAACATTAGCAGTTGGGGAAATGCCAATGCTATCTCTTCTGGCAGCAAAAGGAGAGAACTTGTAATTTGATTTTCTTTATTGTGTCTTTGAGAGTCTCTGTACAGACTGGGAAATGAGAAATGCTATTTTAGGTGTGGAAGATGAGGACGATTGACTCGTAAAAACAATCAGATTGATAGTGACCTTGTCCATTTACCCGCTTTTAGGTGGAACAGTGTTCCACCCAACAGATAATTGAAACCCTAGGGTTTCCTAGGTGCTTCGGGTTCTAACTGTGAGTATAGGGAAGAAGACAGAAGTGGACACATGGAATCCACCCCCTCTATGAGAAGGAAGATGCAGACTGTGCAGCCGTGTGAGAGGGTGGCTGAAAAGATGAGATGAACCGAGAGGAAGCTGGGTTCTGAGTCCATCTGCCTGGGTTTGAATCCTGGCTCCACCTGTTCCCAGCTCGGTAACTTGGGCAAGTAACAATCTTTCTCAGGCTCAGTTTTGTCATCTGAAGCAAGAAATTGAGTAAATGAATTAAGATTATCTACTTCTCAGGTTTTCGCAGGGAACAGTGGGAAAGTGCATAAAAAGTGCAGCTCCTGACACATGATGAAAGCTTTTAGTGATGTTTAATTATTTTCTTTATTCAAACAAAAACCAAGAGCCTTCAGAGACTAGTCTTAGGAGGGAAGCCTGGAAGTAGGGAGGGGCTGTCTAACAAGAGACTGTCCTACTCTGTTATTGTAAATTCTCATTTTCCTATTGGGCATTCAATACAATTCTGATGGGTAATCCAGCCTGAATGCCCTGCCCAAAAGGTGGACCAAGCTCTCTGCCAAAAGAGTTCCCCTTAGCAGCTGAGAACAGGCTAAAAATTTCAAAAAAGCCTTTAGTAAGTTCTGAGGTTGCTAAGTAGCCTGTGTTCTGCATGTAAACAGAGGCGGAGGGAATGAGCTCGCAGTCCCTGAGGATGTATGTGGGGGGCATATTGCCTCAGCCCTCTTGCCTGGATTTCTTGTTTCCAAGCTTCCGATCCTCCAAAAGAGGATCCCCTAAGTTCCCAGACTCAGGAACTACCGCCTAGATATCTTGTCATCAAGCTCCGGAGAAGCAGATACCTCCTCTGCTCCCGGCTGTTTAGTGTTTTCTGTCTTAATCCTAGTTTACTGAGTGAGATACAGGCATCTTCCCTCCCTAGATGCCTGGCCCGATGTGTCTCTTCCTCATGTTAGGTGAGAGTTTTGCCCTACTGCAATGCGGGGTTTATCCTTGAAGGTCCAGCCTCCACGCCACATGCCAGCGTTTCCCATAGTGTGATCTCTGGTCCCTTGCACTCTGTGGTATTCAAGTGAGTTACGGTGAAAAGGGAGAATTCCACGGTCAAATGTATTCAGGGAAAATTAAGCTATAGAAAGTAAAATAGGCTTCTTTTTAAAAAATTGTAGTAAAATATACAGACCATACATTTACCATTCTATCCATTTTTAAGTGTAGATTTCAGTGGCATTAAGCACATTCATATTGTTGTGTAACTATCACTGCTATTCATCTCCAGAACTTTTTTATCTTTCCCAATTATCCATTAAACACTAACATCCATTCCCCTTCCCCCAAGCTCCTGGCAACCACCATTCTGCTTTCTCTCTCTATGAATTTGATTATTCCAGGTGCCTCAGATAAGTGGAATCATATAGTATTCGTCATTTTGTGACTGGCTTGTTTCACTTAGCATAAGGTTTTCAGGATTCATTCACACTGCAGCATGTGTCAGATTCACATTCCTTTTTAAGGCTGAATAATATTCCATTGAATGTATCCACAAATGTATTCCACATTTTTTTATCCATTCATCTATCAAGACACTTGGATTGCTTGTACCTTTTGATTATAATGAAAATACCGTCATGAACATGGGTGTACAAATATCTGTTAGAGTCTCTGTTTTCAATTCTTTTGAGAATATACCCAGAAATGGAATTGCTCAATCTTTTAGGATTTCTATTTTTAATTTTTTGAGAAATCTCTATACCATTTTCCACAACGGCTGCACCATTTTACATTCCCACCAGCAATGAATGTACAAGTGTTCTGATTTCTCCACATTCTTCCCAACACTTCCTATATTCTGTTTTTTTTTTGATAACAGTCATCCTACTGGATATGAAGCAATATATCAATGTGGTTTTGATTTGCATTTCCCTAATGATTAGTGATGTTGAGTGTCTTTTCATGTTCTTACTGGCCACTTATATACTACCTTTGGAGGAATGTCTATTCAAGTCCTTTGCTGATTTTTTTTTTTTTTTTTTTCTGTGGTACGCGGGCCTCTCACTGTTGTGGCCTCTCCCGTTGCGGAGCACAGGCTCCGGACGCGCAGGCTCAGCGGCCATGGCTCACGGGCCCAGCCACTCCGTGGCATGTGGGATCTTCCCGGACTGGGGCACGAACTCGTGTCCCCTGCATCGGCAGGTGGACTCTCAACCACTGCGTCACCAGGGAAGCCCCTTTGCTGATTTTTTTATTGGGTTTTTTCGTTGTTGTTGAGCTGTGGGAGATCTTTATATATTCTGGGTATTAATCCCTCGTTAGACATATGATTTGCAAATATTTTCTCCCATTCCATGGGTTGTCTTTTTACTTTGCTTATAGTGTCCTTTGATGCACAAACATTTTAAATTTTGATGAAGTCCAATTTACCTATTTTTTCTTTTGTTGCCTGTGCTTTTGGTGTCATATCCAAGAAATTGTTACCAAGCCAGTTTCATTTGCCTGACATGCAGCCAGCCAAATGCTGAAATAGAGAGGTTTGCAGCAGAGAAAGGGTTTATTCACAAGGCAGCCAAGTGAGGAGATGGGAGAACAAGTCTCAAATCCACCTCCCCAAAGGTGAGGGCCTTGGGATATTTATGGTGTAAGGAAGTGAGGTGGTCTGAGGAATGGGGAAAGATGATTGGAGGCAAGAAAGAGGTAAAGTAACTGGTGTTCTGTGGCGTATCTGAGTTATATGCTTCTTCATGGGATGCACGTTCAGGAAATGGCAGCATTAGCATGATCTAAGGGTGGAGTTTGGGGTCCTCTAACATCAAAAGTCATCCATCAAACACTCACGCAGTCCCAGCTGGATGGCTGGTCATCAAAATCGGTTTGGTCTGGGCAAGACTAGCTCCATGTTCCTGAAACACAATTTCAACAGCTGTTACTGTTGAGAACCATACATCAGAGGTGTTATCTATAGCGGACAGTTAAAGGAGTCTTGTGATATATTGTCTAAGCTCCATGAAGCTTGGAGGGTATGCAATTTGCAAGAACAGTTAAGATGAGCTTGATCAGTGAAGGCAGGTTACAGGATATGATTTATTAAGCAAGTTATGGTTTAAGAGTTCTGATGACTGCCTTTGGTTTCAAAATCCTTGCGGAATCCAATGTTATGAAACTTTTCTTCTATGTTTTCTTCTAAGAGTTTTATAGTTTTAACTCTTATGTTTGGATCTTTGATCTATTTTGAGTTAAGTTTTGTATGTGGTATAAGGTAAGGGTACAACTTCATATATATATATATATTTTTGCATGTGGGAAATAGGCTTCTTGCATCATCTAGAATTCATTGGTTGCAAGCAACTGAAACTGAGATAGGCTGATTATTGGTATAATTCTAGATAGTTCATAGGAATTAAGGGAAGCTCTGAATGGTAAAATCTCTGGAAGTACAGAATATGGCAATGATTTAGGAATCTTAGTAACAGGAACTCATGGACTGTTTCTAATGATGCTGTGATATGAGAGACTTAGCTCCAAAAATCTTGTGTGTGTCATATTTGGCTGGGAGGCCTGTAAGTGGAAGTGTGTGTGTGTGTGTGTGTGTGTGTGTGTGTGTGTGTATTGAGGATGAGGCAGCATTGTTACTGAATTATCTCAACAAACAAGCCCAGATGAAATGCAGGGTTTGGGTGGGTGGAAGGGAGAGAGGGAGTGATTCCCCAAAGGAAAACCAGAATGCGGTTACAAAAGGAAGCGGGAAGGGGTACTGGCTAGGCCAAACAATAAATACTTGCTACTTTACCTCACTGAAAACTTTCTCAGAAGTTGACTGATAATGAATACATTGTGAATCTCAAGTAGGCAGGAATAGAATATGGAACGTTTCCCATATCTATTTGTCTAAGATACTCTTAAGTGCATCTTACAGGATTGATGTTCCATAGAGCGTGTTTTGGGAAATGCTCTCATATGCTAGTAAAAATAGCTCTGTACTTGTACAATAGCCAGTTCAATCCAGGTTGACTCTTTTCTTCAGTGGGTAAATTAGACACAGCTTACATAAAGAGCAAGGACACATTCACGTCACATACATCTAAACACTGAGCTGAAGTGGGTCTGGACTTCCCAAGTTCGTGCTGGGAAGCTAGGGGTCAGATTCAAGTAATCCTCTTTCATAAACTCACAGATTTAATGATGACTTCACATAAGCCAAGCAGAAACACAGTTCACAAATTTTTTTTGGTGTACGTATCATCTATGGGATGGGAATACGTTTCTCTGTGACACTGAGATGTGAGAAATGATACGTTTCTTTATTTTTTTTAAAAAATTAAATCTTAGTTCAGTACTTTCTCAGCAGGGCTGGTCTTTTTTGGGAGACCACCACTCCTTTGGCTTATTCACCATACTATGGGACTTATTCAAGGCCCAAACAGCTGGTCTCTAGGGAATGGTTATCTTCATCACTGTTCTGCTTTCTGATACACAGTACCTCCACTACGTGTTGATCCCCCATGTATTGGGCACTGATGCTCTAGGTGGGCTCCTGAGATGCCCCCGCCACAGTGCTCTTCAGCCCGACCTCGTGCGAGGCGTGGGGCTCCCAGTGTGCTTCCCAAATCTCTTAGCCCTGGCTTTTGTAGGCACCCACGAAGCCAAACCCAAACTCAAGTCCTCTTGTGTGTGGAGTGGCACAGTGGAATGCTGGGGTAGGCCTGCAGAAGCCCCCTCCCCTCCCCAGGATCTGGGATTCCAATCCCATTTGACACTGAGTCGTTTCTCTTTCTTACTTCAGGGCATGAACACCTCCGTCTCCTCCTCCTCTGGCACTTAGTGATCCAGCACTTGGGGTAAGGGGAGTGCAGCCCAGTAATCAAATTTCAGTCTCCTGGGACTTTGGAAGATCCCAGGGCTCTGTCCCCAGAGGTTCTGATTCAGTTCCAGAGCGGTGGGACCCAGAATAAACTCCCAGGAGAGTCTGATTCAGCAGGTCTTCTGACCATACTTTATGGGCACTGGCCTAGATCTGGAGACAAAAGCCTGACAAGACTCCTGGCGGTGGAAAAAGCTCAGTCTTTTGAGATGCCATAATTGGTCTCCTAGTTTCCAAAAATGGACAGCATGCTTCTAAA
Organism: Lagenorhynchus albirostris; assembly: GCF_949774975.1. NCBI lineage: Eukaryota > Metazoa > Chordata > Mammalia > Artiodactyla > Delphinidae > Lagenorhynchus > Lagenorhynchus albirostris. The sequence continues at coordinate 40,484,814 of NC_083111.1, read as the reverse complement.
GTAGCAACATACAACCAATATGGTTCAATTTCCACATCCTCATTGAATCTGCCATGACTCACCTCTGTAGAGCTGTATTTGAAATCCCTGTGAACAGAGAGAAGAGAGTCTCGCTATTGTGGCCTGGCAGGACCTTGGCCAGGTGCCTGGTTTGCTAACTCTTGATGTCTGACAGGCTGTGGGCTTGAAGTGATAGGAAGCAGATCAACGTGGGGGATGGACAGGGGCCTGTGTTCACAGGCATGGCTTGTCTTCCCCAGGGCACAATTGTGAATCCGCCATTAATCTGGGGATCCTTTGTGACTTTCAGAATGGTCAGAATGGGTGCCTTTTTATTTTGTTGCCAGCGCCTCTTCTTCCTGCTTCTCCAAATTCCATGCAGACATCCGTATATCTATTGTTTCACAAATCGTGGTGTTTGAGAAATGAATGGCTGTCCAGCAGGACTGCAGTAACCCCCTCAGCTCAGGGAAGGAGGGACTGATGTTTTCTTTTGGTGTTGTTTGTTTTTTGCATTAGTAGTTTTGTATTTGTTTTCTTTTTTTAAAAATTAGTTATCTATTTTATACATATTAGAGTATACATGTCAATCCCAATATCCCAATTCATCCCACCACCACCCCCCACTTTCTTCCCTTGGAGTCCATACATTTGTTCTCTACATCTGTGTCTCTATTTCTGCCTTGCAAATCAGTTCACCTGTACCATCTTTGTAGATTCCACATATATATGTTAATATATGATATTTGTTTTTCTCTTTCTGACTTACTTCACTCTGTATGACAGTCTCTAGGTCCATCCACGTCTCTACAAATGACCCATCTTCATTCCTTTTTATGGCTGAGTAATAGTCCATTGTATATATGTACCACATCTTCTTTATCCATTCAACTGTCGATGGGCATTTAGGTTGCTTCCATGACCGTGCTATTGTAAATAGTGCTGCAATGAACAATGGGGTGCATGTGTCTTTTTGAGTTATGGTTTTCTCAGGGTATATGCCCAGTAGTGGGATTGCTGGGCCATATAGTAATTCTATTTTTAGTTTTGTTTTTGTTTTTGTTTTTTGTTTTTGCAGTATGCAGGCCTCTCTGTTGTGGCCTCTTCCGTCGTGGAGCACAGACTCCGGACGCGCAGGCTCAGCGGCCATGGTTCACAGGCCCAGCCGCTCTGCGGCATCCTCCCGGACCGGGGCACGAACCCGTGTCCTCTGCATCGGCAGGCGGACTCTCAACCACTGCACCACCAGGGAAGCCCTATTTTTAGTTTTTTAAGGAACCTCTATACTGTTCTCCATAGTGGCTGTATCAATTTACATTCCCACCAACAGTGCAAAAGGGTTCCCTTTTCTCCACACCCACTCCAGCATTTGTTGTTTATAGATTTTCTGATGATGCCCATTCTAACTGGTGTGAGGTGATACCTCACTGTAGTTTTGATTTATATTTCTTTAATAATTAGCGATCTTTTCATGTGCGTCTTGGCCATCTGTATGTCTTCTTTGGAGAGATGTCTATTTAGGTCTTCTGTCCATTTTTGGATTGGGTTGTTTGTTTTCTTAATATTGAGCTACATGAGCTGTTTATATATGTTGGAGATTAATCCTTTGTCTGTTGATTCTTTTGCAAATTTTTCTCACATTCTGAGGGTTGTCTTTTCGTCTTGTTTATAGTTTCCTTTGCTGTGCAAAAGGTTTTAAGTTTCATGAGGTCCCATTTGTTTATTTTCATTTTTATTACTCTAGGAGGTGGATCAAAAAAGATCTTGCTGTGATTTATGCCAAAGAGTGTTCTTCCTATGTTTTCCTCTAAGAGGTACATAGTGTCTGGTCTTACATTATATCTTTAATCCATTTTGAGTTTATTTTTGTGTATGGTGTTAGGGAGTGTTCTAATTTCATTCTTTTACATGTAATTTCATTCCTTTTACATGACCAGGAATGATGTTTGTTAATTCCAAAACTTAAAGCCAGGTGGCAGGTGATTCAGGGCCCTCTGAAGCTGGGTTTCAGAAGGCAGCAATCAGGGCTTTGCTGGGAGCCTCTCAAGGCTTGGATTAGCCTTGCTTCTCAGAGGGTCAGGTTTGAGGATGAATGACCCGCATGCCGCGTGCAATAAGCTGGGATCAATGAGAATGGACAGTGGGAATATTCCTGGTAATGAGGATGGTGTTTTCTAGAATGTGAATCAGGAGGCAGGACACTGGAGGCCTGGGACAAGCTTCAGCTCTTCCACCAATGTCTCATCACCTCTATGCTTCAGGATATTTTCCTCTAGAAAGTAAGGAGGGTTGGGCTAAATCTATTAATTCAAAAGTAAATGTTTACTGAGCTTTGATGATGCACAAGGCTGTGTGCTAGAGGGATGTGACATTAAATAAAGCCTGATGCATGGTCTTGTGATGATGCTTTCCAAGGTCTCCTGACGCTCCTGCATTCTGTGAGTCTATAAATGATGCCTGCTCATGGCAGCCCTTGAACACTGTGTTTTCACATGCATTATCATGACTGTACTGTGAGATGTGTCATCCTTCCCACTGCATGGGGGTCAAGTGTCTTGTCTAAGGAGACACAGCTATGAAGCAGCAGAACTGGATTTGAATCCTGACTTTCCAGTGTGTCCCATTGTCCCCTCTCCCCTTACTGCCACCCTGTGATTTTCCTGACTTAAGGATTCAAAGTAAGGAGGAGTAAACTGGATGTGAGTGAAGACTGGATGGATCCTTATGGTGGGTGGCTGGTAACTGGAGAACTAATTGCCAATTGATAGCTGACCCTCCAGGCCCTGGATTTTAATTATTATGTAAGCAGCCATGATAAGCTTAGACTCATTCATCAGCAAAAGGAAGTGTGTGGGATGTGCAGAGGCTTCAGAGGGACCTTTAAGGTAACCAACAGCTCAAGTGGAGTAAGCAGAACAGCCTAGAGATGAGTCTGCAAGCTGCAGGGCCCTAGGAGAGGGGGCTCTGACAGCCGGTGAAGTCATCATTGCATGACAGATGCTAATGGACAAAGGTCATGGCCTCCGTGGAGATGGGCATGAGGCATGCTCTGTGAGTCACTCACAGGCTTGCCCAGAAACCCAGGGACCCGAACCAAGCTGTCACCAGAGCCGCCCTCCTATAAAATACATGATTAATTATGATAAAAGCTTCTTAAAAATGTAAGGCTCCAAGCTGGGTTTGCAATTAGCATGAAGAGATGGTGCTTCACGTTCAATTAATTTTTGTCTGACCTGCCTGATCTCCTGCAGCAAAGCTTGGCCACTGCTGTAAGGATTACATTCTCTGCCAGGGCCGGGGGAGCTGCAGGTGGGGGTCCTTCCAGACTGAAGAGTGTATTTGTGAGGTGTGCAAACCGATCAGATGGGGGAATAATGAGATTCACTGTCCTCTCCCCTCCACCCCCCCACCCCCTGGAAACCTGGGGAAGTAAAATCGAGCCTGTTCTTTTGGAATTTGAAAGAGAAATTAGGTGGCACAGTTTTTTCAAGAAAGCATATTTTTTCAATAGATGCAGAAAAAGCTTTTGACAAAATTCAACACCCATTTATGATAAAAACTCTCCAGAAAGTGGGCATACAGGGAACCTACCTCAACATAACAAAGGCCATATACAACAAACCCACAACAAACATCATTCTCAGTGGTGAAAAACTGAAAGCATTTCCTCTAAGATCAGGAATGAGACAAGGATGTCCACTCTCACCACTATTATTCAACATAGTTTTGGAATTCCTAGCCACAGCAATCAGAGAAGAAAAAGAAATAAAAGGAATACAAATTGGAAAAGAAGAAGTAAAACTGTCACTGTTTGCAGATGACATGATACTATACATAGAGAATCCTAAAAATCCCACCAGAAAACTATTAGAGCTAATCAATGAATTTGGTAAAGTTGCAGGATACAAAATTAATGCACAGAAATCTCTTGCATTCCTATACACTAATGATGAAAAATCTGAAAGAGAAATTATGGAAACACTCCCATTTACCATTGCAACACAAAGAATAAACTACCTAGGAATAAACCTACCTAGGGAGACAAAAGACCTGTATGCAAAAAACTATAAGACACTGATGAAAGAAATTAAAGATGATACCAACAGATGGAGAGATATACCATGTTCTTGGAGTAGAAGAATCAATACTGTGAAAATGACTATACTACCCAAAGCAATCTACAGATTCAATGCAATCCCTATCAAATTACCAATGGCATTTTTTACAGAACTAGAACAAAAAATCTTAAAATTTGTATGGAGACACAAAAGACTGCAAGTAGCCAAAGCAATCTTGAGGGAAAAAAACGGAGCTGGAGGAATCAGACTCCCTGACTTCAGATTATATTACAAAACTACAGTAATCAACAATATGGTTCTGGCACAAAAACAGAAATATAGATCAATGCAACAGGATAGAAAGCCCAGAGATAAACCCACACATCTATGGTCAACTAATCTATGACAAAGGAGGCAAAGATATACAATGGAGAAAAGGCAGTCTCTTCAATAAGTGGTGCTGGGAAAACTGGACAGCCACATGTAAAAGAATGAAATTAGAAAAACTCCCTAACACCATACACAAAAATAAACTCAAAATAGATTAGAGACCTAAATGTAAGACCGGATACTATAAAACTCTTAGAGGAAAACATAGGCAGAACACTCTTTGACATAAATCACAGCAAGATCTTTTTGATCCACTTCCTAGAGTAATGGAAATAAAAACAAAAATAAACAAATGGGACCTAATGAAACTTCAAAGCTTTTGCACAGCAACGGAAACCATAAACAAGATGAAAAGACAGCCCTCAGGATGGGAGAAAATATTTGCAAAAGAATCAACAGACAAAGGATTAATCTCTAAAATATATAAACAGCTCATGCAGTTCAATAGTAAGGAAACAAACACCTCAGTCCAAAAATGGGCAGAAGACCTAAATAGACATTTCTTCAAAGAAGACATATAGATGGCCAAGAAGCACATGAAAAGTTGCTCAACATCACTAATTATTAGAGAAATGCAAATCAAAATTACAATGAGGTATCATCTCACACCAGTTAGAATGGGCATCATCAGAAAATCTACAAACAACAAATGCTGGAGAGGGTGTGGAGAAAAGGGAACCCTCTTGCACTGTTGGTGGGAATGTAAATTGATACAGCCACTATGGAGAGCATTATGGAGGTTCCTTAAAAAACTAAAAATAGAATTACCATATGGTCCAGCAATCCCACTACTGGGCATATACCCTGAGAAAACCATAGTTCAAAAAGACACATGCACCCCAATGTTCATTGTAGCACTATTTATAATAGCAAGGTCATGGAAGCAACCTAAACGCCCATTGACAATGAATGGATAAAGAAGATGTGGTACATATATACAATGGAATATTACTCAGCCCTAAAAGAAATGTAACTGAGTCATTTGTTGAGATGAGGATGGACCTAGAGACTGTCATACAGAGTGAAGAAAGACAGAAAGAGAAAAACAAATATCGTATATCAACACATGTATGTGGAACCTAGCATAATGGTACAGATGAACCAGTTTGCAGGGCAGAAGTTGAGACACAGATGTAGAGAACAAATGTAGGGACCCCACCAACGTGGGAAACCGCGGTGGGGTGGGGATGGTGGTGTGCTGAATTGGGCGATTGGGATTGACATGTATACACTGATGTGTATAAAATTGATGACTAATAAGAACCTTCAGGATAAAAAAACAAACAAACAAACAAAACAACTAATACTAAACTTTCTTTGGGTTATTTGTATGGAAATATGTTAATATAAATGTTTCAGAGATTACATGAAATTTCTAAAAATCTTATATGTTCTGGTATAATGTTATAAGTCATAATTCTAGTTATTACTTTAAAATGTATATCTCAGAAATAACTAAATTTCCTTGTCAATTGCATTATTATGAACTTTCATCAAATCTTTAACCGTGTTCATTTTTAAGTCTTTTGTCATTTACAGACAGTTCTGGGTGTACTCTGATGCTTTTGCAAAAATGTTCCTACAAAAGGGTTTCATCTTCAAGGAATTCATGGAAAAGACTCTGACAAGTACAGGTTTCTGGTAACTGACTATACTGCTGAACTGAATGAATAAGCATTTTCAGAACTCTAATGGAAAACTGATGAATTCATAAAAGTGCTAACAAAAGATCAAGATAAAAAAATTAATTACATGGGACTGAGTGAACTGATGAGGATGAGTATAATTTTTGTGACTTTCTGTTTGAATAAAAAAAAAATCCCACAAGGACTCAGAGGCAAAAAACATACAAATCAATTTTCACTGCAAAGTAAATGAGCTGTTACAGTGGAGGATTACTGGACTGAATGTCAATATTATGATATAGTATGAGTGTGTTTCATGTTTGGTAATTGCAATCATTGTTGCTTTTGTTGTGGTCATCCATTTACAATGCTTGGTGTCAGTTTATTTATCTCTTGTAAAAATAAAATACAGTGTGTGTGTGAGAAAAACAAACAAACAACAACAAAACAAACAAACAAGAACGCATATTTTTAGGGGAAAACTTCTAGTATCCAGAGATGATGTTGACCCTGCACTGGCAGAGGGAGAGGGGCAGGAACACAAGCCATGGGTTCCTGATGTTTTCTGTGATGCCCCAGTTTTAACTTGCCCATGTCTTGATTTTCCCCTCCCCTGCGCCACGCAGAGGGTCGGTGCACACGCTGGAGTGGGTGAGGCTTTCTCCGGGCTGCACAGCCAAGCACAGGCTCTGGCGAGAAGTGCCGCATCTTGGGGCAGAATTGGACCACTGGGTTGAGCAGGGAATGCTAATGTGACCCCCGGGCTGGTCTCCTGATCTGAGGGCCCAGTCCTACCACAGCGGGGAGGACGGGGTGGTCACAGGAACCCAGAAGCACTGACTCTGGTTGAAAGCCGGGCGGATGGGATGGGGGAAGCCACTGGAATTGTTCACCAGAGAGAAAAGTCCGAGGTGGCTGGTTGGGGTGGCACTTGAATGGGATGGGAGGATTTGGATCTCGGGATTTAGGGTCACTTTATTCAACCTTTACATAAGGCTGGGGTACAGTGGAATGCCACATTCTGGGAAGCCTGGAAGTTTTGAGTTTCAGGAAGAAGTGTTCAGAACTCCTACCTCCTCATCAGATTTGCTCAGAAAGCTTGAGTCAGATGCAGTTCCGCCTCCTCCCTGTTGAGTCATCTTCGGGAGGTTATTTAACTTTCTAATCCTTACCTTTATAACATGAGAGGAATAAATATTTCCCTGTTAGGGCTGATGTGAGGGTCAAATGGAATAATACCAGCATACCCATGGGTCAGCTGCTGGGGTGTCCTGAGCCCTCTAGCATGAGAGACTCACCTTTTCCTTGATACCCTGAAAGTCTTACCTGAGGCCTACTCCACACACTGTGGCTTGTCCCATCTCCCCTCCTTCAGGGCTCTCAGAATACTTGGGGTGATTTTGTTTTCCTCCTGATGGTTTCTCACTCTGATTTCCTGCCTCCAAAGAATTTTCAGGTCCCTTCTGCATCTTTCCTGCTGTAACTGCCCTCCTGTGACTCCCTGACCCCTGTCCCTTTTATTTACTAGGAAAAGCATCATTACCATGGTGGTTGTGTTTACTGAAGATCTGGGTCTAGTTGGGGGTGGTTCAAGAGGGTTTACAGCACAGACCAGACAACAACCTAAAGCTGAGTGTTAGGTATTACCCTTCTAATGTCTCTCAGCCATTCCACAGGCTGTCTCACTAGTCATCTGTATCAGTTAGCTATTGCTGCATAACAAACTACCCACAATTTTTGGTCACAATTCTGTGCATTAGCAATTGATGATCAGCAATGTGGTTCTTCTGGTTTCAGCTGGTCTCTCATATGGATCGTCAGTTAGCTGTGGTCAGTTTGCTGATCTTGTCTGAACTCTCACATGTCCGGGGGCTTGGTTGGGACAGGTAAGCTCTATTTCATGTGGTCTCTCAACTTGTAGCAGTTAAGCCCAGGTTTGTTCACATGGCAAGTGAATGGAAGCATGCAAGGTCTCTAAGATGTAGGCCTACAATTGGCACTCTAGTACTTTTACTGTATTCTGTTGGTCAAAGCAACTCATAGAATCAGCCCCGATTCAAGAGGAGACAAAAAGGAATCTCCTTTTGGATACAAGGAGCTGCAAAGCCACATGGCAAAGGTGTGGATACAGGGCAGAGTGAAGTACTGTATCTATGTTTTGTAACCTATGGCTCCATCTTTTCCCCTCAGGGTCTCTCCTATTGTCTTATTGTTGGATCTCCAGTGTCTCCTCCTGGACTGTCTGGATCTCTTTCCAAAGAGATCTCTTCTCCCTCTTCTAGGTTCCCCAACTCTTCTTCCTACTTGAAGAAGACTCCAACTTCTTGTAACTTTATTATGCAAAATGTTTATTTTTCTTTGTTGACAATGTTTTCCTTTCCAATCATGTTCTCACCAAAAATAGTCCTAAGTGTGTTGATGAAAGTATACCAGTGGTTCTCAACCTGGGCGTTGGAGTCACCTGCAAAACTTTAACAAATTACTGATGCCTGGATCCCACCCCCAGATGTGGGGTAGGCTTTGATGTTGGTATTTAAAAAAAAATCTCTCCAGGTGGTTCTGATATGTAGCTAAGGTTGAAAACCAGTGGAATAAACAAAAACACTGTGTATCTCTGAGATGAATTTTGCTCCTTTTTAAAAATGTGGACATCTTAGAAGCTGGATTTTTTTTTTAATGAGCAAATTCCCTTTTCATACTACACTTGTGTAGTGTCCAGTGCATTGCAGATAGGTCACTAAATATGAGCCATCATCAGTGTTACTGTTGCCATCAAGGATAGGACAGTGTGTTGGTGAGGAACATGGGCTCTGAAGTCAGACCATTTCACCTCTCTCTGCCTCAGTTTCCTCATCTATAAAATGTGGATAATTAAAATTCTTACTTCATAAATACCTACTTACCTCATAGGACTGTTGTGGGGATTGTCTTAATGGTTGAACTTAGACACAGAGTAAGTGTTCAATAAATGGTGGGTACTATGTAATTATTGTTTTATTCTTTCAGCACCCCATTTTTTTTTTAACTGAGCTCAGTTTCCTTTTTCTTTGGACCAGTTTCCAAATCAAATGTGATGACAATGGATGGGGAGAGGTGGTGGTGCAGTTACACTGGAGCGTGCTGGGGCTGGAGGATGCGGAAGAGAGGCATTTCCATTGCTTGGGGGAGCCCTCAGCTCTGCCAAGTCTAGATTAGTCACAGCATTAAGAAAATTCTTTCACAAACTTGGGAATTGTCTTTCTTTTCCAAGTTGAAGTTTTCTTCAGCCCAAACATTCATGTTAATGGAGGGAGCTTCAAACTTGTGCAATTACTTGAGTAGTGCATAGTTGGCACATTTAGCTAATTCAGATGTCCTGAAGATAATACATGTGAACTAGGATACGAAAATCTGCCAGGAGCCTGGGCCGGGTCTGAGTGCCTGCCTGGGTGGTGGGGTACAGTCAGCATACTGAGGGGGTGGTGGGTAGGACAGAGGACATCTTGGAATCACAGAGAGAGTCAGCGGGACCCTTTGATGTCTAGACCCACATATAGGGTAACAGAGTCTTAGAAGAATTAAGTGTATCCAAATCATAACTGTGACTGGTAGAGCTCAGACTAGGGGAATCATGCGGATGTTAACTGTCATTGTGTCCTTCCTTGTGCCAGGCTTGTGTTGGGCCTCTATCTTTACTACCTCAGTTACATCTCACAATTCCAGGAAGTAGGGATTATTGTCTACATTTTGTAGCTGAGAAAACTGAGGCTTCAAGTTATGATGCAGCAGCAACTAAATGAAGAGTTAGGTCACCACACAGTAAGCCTGTGACACCACAAAGACTGTTTAAAGCATTGGAATGACTTAAAAAAACCACAAACTCCTATAAAAATTCTGTTCACCCAGAAACAAATTGCTCACCTATCTGTAGATGCAGAATGGAATTAGCTCCATGATATGATTATAGGAAGACCATAAGTTAAAAAAAAATCCTTTCCAAAAACTGAAAATCAGAAAACCCAAATCTCACTTCAATTTCCTCTCACCTTACACATTGATATTGGAAAATAAATTAGAGCTCAACTTAAGGCTTTAATTTCTGATACAATGAAATCATTCTTGAAAGAAGCTAAAACTCAGTGTGACCTGAAAGAGGCAACATGGTATAGGGTAATGAGCAGTGTGATCTCATATTTTAAAGAACCAATTTGGGTTAAAACTTGGTCAGCCCAGAATAAGTCACATATATGGAAAATTCTGGAGGAAAGGGCATGGACAAGATCTTATTTGTTGGAAAAAAAGTCCAAATTATAAAATATTTAGAAAATATACAATTTTATTATTATTATTTATAAACAAATGTATGTGGATAAGATGGGGATAAGGAAAAGATAAATCTCAACAGCCCTATTAATGTCTCACAGGCATAAAAAATTACAAAATTAGGATGCCGTATAGTAGAGTGGCTAAGTTTTTAGACTTGGGAGTCACACTTCCTGGTTTTCATATCCTGCTTGTATCATGTTTCTAGTTATGTTACTTTGTGTAAGTTTACTTAACTTCTCTGGGGTTGGGGACCCCTGAGTTAATGTATTATTATCTTCTTCCCAGTGCAGGATTCTCTTAATAGAAATCCTCTCTGAATTGTTACCTTATTGCTAGTAATATGTTTTTTTGATTTTAGGCAACCACTTTCCTGGTTTCTGGTCATTGTCTTTGCATCGGAATGTCTGGGATTACCTCTTGTCAACTTTAATTTACCACTTGCCATGGTTTCCTTGGCTTAGACCAGCTGCTCTTGCATTGTTTTTCACATTAGTCATGATTTGCAGAGCTTTGGCAAATGTACACTGGCCCATTGTTTGCAGCAAGAGGCACTGTGGAGGGGAAGGCAGTTTCTCCTGTGTCAGTCCCACCAGAAGGTGGCCATGGCATATCTGCTTGCTCTGGACGTGTCTGTTGGGTGTGTAACTCACGGGTGGGTGTGTTATTTTCATGTCTGCACCCAGTGGCTTTGCCAAGCACTCAGCCTCTTACCTACTCCAGGTCCTCCTGGAGATAAGGCACTGCACTAAGGCAGGAATAGGATTATCTGGGGGCCATACGGGGAAAAAAGAGATAGACTGCTTTCCTAGCCAAAATACCACCACAGACTTTTTATTAAATTAAGTTTTTTTGGAGTAGAGTTGATTTACAATGTTGTGTTAGTTTCTGCTGTACAGCAAAGTGAAATCAACTATACATATACATATATCCACTCTTTTTTAGATTCTTTTCCCATATAGGTCATTATAGAGTATTGAGTAGAGTTCTCTGTGCTATACAGTAGGTCCTTATTAGTTATCTATTTTATTTATAGTAGTGTGTATATGTCAATCCCAATCTCCCAATTTATCTCCCTCCCCAATCCCCCTTGGTAAACACAAACTTTTAAAAGCAAACAGCACAAATGTTTCTATTACCATGTTCTTGGATTGGAAGAATCAATACTGTGAAAATGACTATACTACCCAAAGCAATCTACAGATTCAATGCAATCCCTATCAAACTACCAATGGCATTTTTTACAGAACTAGAACAAAAAATCTTAAAATTTGTATGGAGACACAAAAGACCGCAAGTAGCCACAAAAGACCGCAAGTAGCCAAAGCAATCTTGAGGGAAAAAAACGGAGCTGGAGGAATCAGACTCCCTGACTTCAGATTATATTACAAAACTACAGTAATCAACAATATGGTTCTGGCACAAAAACAGAAATATAGATCAATGCAACAGGATAGAAAGCCCAGAGATAAACCCACACATCTATGGTCAACTAATCTATGACAAAGGAGGCAAAGATATACAATGGAGAAAAGGCAGACTCTTCAATAAGTGGTGCTGGAAAAACTGGACAGCCACATGTAAAAGAATGAAATTAGAACACTCCCTAACACCACACACAAAAATAAACTCAAAATGGATTAAAGACCTAAATGTAAGATTGAACTCTATAAAACTCTTAGAGGAAAACATAGGAAGAACACTCTTTGACATAAATCACAGCAAGATCTTTTTTGACCCACCTCTTAGAGTAATGGAAATAAAAACAAAAATAAACAAATGGGACCTAATTAAACTTTAAAGCTTTTTCACAGCAAGAAAACTATAAATAAGACAAAAAGACAACCCTCATAATGGGAGAAAATGTTTGCAAATGGATCAGCAGACAAAGGATTAATCTCCAAAATATATAAACAGCTCATGCAGCTCAATATTAAAAAAATGAAAAACCCAATTAAAAAATAGGCAGAAGACCTAAAAAGACATTTCTGCAAAGAAGACATACAGATGGCCAAGAGGCACATGAAAAGATGCTCAATATCACTAATTATTAGAGAAATGCAAATCAAAAATACAATGAGGTATCACCTAACATGGGTCAGAATGGGCATCATCAAAAAGTCTACAAACAGTAAATGCCGGAGAGGGTGTAGAGAAAAGGGAACCCTCTTGCACTGTTGGTGGGGATGTAAATTGATACAACCACTATGGAGAGCAGTATGGAGGTTCCTTACAAAACTAAAAATAGAATTACTATATGACCCAGCAATCCCATTACTGGCCATATACCCTGAGAAAACCATAATTCAAAAAGACACATGCACCCCAATGTTCATTGTAGCACTATTTACAATAGCCAGGTCATGGAAGCAACCTAAATGCCCATTGACAGATGAATGGATAAAGAAGATGTGGTACATATATACAATGGAATATTAGGAATGAAAAGGATTCCTTAAAAAGGAATGAAAAGGATTCCTTAAAAAGGAATGAAAGCCATAAAAAGGAATGAAATCGGGTCATTTGTAGAGACGTGGATGGACCTAAAGACTGCCATACAGACTGAAGTAAGTCAGAAAGAGAAAAACAAATATCATATATTAATGCATATACGTGGAATCTAGAAAAATGGTACAGATGGACTGGTTTGCAAGGCAGAAATAGAGACACAGATATAGAGAACAAACGTATGAACATCAAAGGGGAAAAGCGGGGCGGGGGGTGATGGTGGTGGGATGAATTGGGAGATTGGGATTGACATATATACACTAATATGTATAAAATAGATAACTAATAAGAACCTGCTGTATAAAAAATGAATAAATAAGAAAAACAAGTTATGCAAGTGAAAAAAAAAGAAGAAATAAAATAATAGTATCTTGAAATCGATATGATGATGCTCTCATCAGGCAAGTGACCTCTTTGGAGGGCTCCAGAAGACCCCTGGTGCTTGGCATTATGATGTAGATACTTCCTGCCTCACTTTGTAATGAATCTTGATCAAGTGTGTGTGTGTGTGTGTGTGTGTGTGTGTGTGTGTGTAAAAGAGAGAGAGTGATTGTGACAGTTAAGGGACAACTTGGCTGGGCCATGCTGCCCAGATATGTTGTCAAACATATGTGTTTCTGTGAGAGTGTTTTTGGATGTGATTAAAATTTAAATTGGTGGGCTCAAGTAAAGCAGATTGCTCTCCCTAGTGTGGTGAGCCTTACCCAATAAGTTGAAGGCCTGAACAGAACAAGACTGATTTTCCCCTGGGCAAGAATTCTGTCAGTCGATGGCCTTTGGAATTGAACTGCTATTCCTGGTTCTCCAGCCTGCTGGCCCACCCTGCAGATTTTGGATTTGCCAACCTCCATAATTGCATGAGCCAATTCCTTAAAAGAAATCTCTTGCTGTTGGTTCTGCTTCCCTGGAGAACCCTGACTAATTCTGGTGAGACAATAGGAGTATCAGTGTTCTCTGCTGCCTTGTATCAGCTGAGGGACTTCACTTGACAACCCTGCTCATAGCACTTTTTTCACAAAGATTCTGCATTTTAGAAATACTGTAGTCTTTTTCTCTTGTGCCTGCTTTTCAGTATTTCCTTACTTGGGATAAATTAAAAGCATAAAACAGGGAATAATATGGTCATTATTAGATTGTACTATGTTCAAGGGAATCTTAATTCAAACTAAGACCAAAGACACACACCCACTCCTCTTCTGATGACAAAATAAAAGACAATATAAGCCAGTTTCCATCAACGTAGTTCTATTATAAGGATCTACAAGGCAAGGATCATTTTAATAATTATAATATGATAGTAATAACAATAGCTGCCTCTTAGGAGCCCTTACCAATTATTGGGCATATACAGGACTTTACATATATTATTTCCTTAAACACGATAATAGATTTGAGCAGACTCCCCAAATGTACTGGGGAATCACTGCAGGCTCCCAAGTTGTAGTGTTTAGTATCTCCCTAGGAATGATACATTTTGAAAGGGCTATCTCCAGATGATTTTCTACCAGATTCTTTCCAGTTTAGTTTTATGTATCTTCAACTCTTCATGTGGTAGAGTAAATATGTACGGTGGAGGTTTTGGTTACCTAGATCCAATGACAGAAAAGCCAGCATCATCAGAGAATATGTTTATTCTGGGTAATCAAGTATTCTGGTTATATAGATTCCACATAACCATATGCAGCTGAACAGTTGTCAGATAAATTTAATTCAATAAGATATATTTAATGCTCTGCCTCTGGAATGTAATTGCATTTTGATGGGTCATAAACCTCTTTAGGATATCTCACTGCCTTTGGGTCATCTTCACAGTTGTCAATTCTCACTGTATTGTACCACTACTTTTTTTTTTTTTTTGCAGGGGTATAAACTTTATTCCTAATAGTTTATGTCATAAGCTGGGCAATAGTAACATGGGAGTTTAATATATAACTTACATTCTTCATGTCTAAACTGTTTTAAACAAAAAACAAGAACAAAGATTCATGCAGTCTCTGCTTCCAGAGAGACCTGGTTTTGAATCCTGGGTCTGTTACTTACAAGCTGTGCAACGCTGAGTAAATCACTGAACTCCCCTAAATGTTAGTTTGCTTTTCTGTGATTGGGGATAAAAATAGAAGCTATCACATAGGAATGCTATAGAATATTGAAATAACAGGATACTTAAAGCTCTTAGCATACTGCCCTGTTCTAGAATAAGTGCCAAAGAAGAATAACCTCTGTTTAAACATGCTTTAAATAGTCTCCTTGATTTTTTTTATGCTCTTTATTTTTTTTGACCTCTTTATCGGAGTATAATTGCTTTATAATGTTGTGTTAGTTTCTGCTGTATAACAAAGTGAATCAGCTATACGTACACATATATCCCCATATCTCCTCCCTTTTGTGTCTTCCTCCCACCCTCCCTATCCCACCCCTCTAGGTGGTCACAAAGCACCGAGCTGATCTCCCTGTGCTATGTGGCTGCTTCCCACTAGCTATCTATTTTACATTTGGTAGAGTATATATGTCCATGCTACTCTCTCATTTCGTCCCAGCTTACCCTTCTCCCTCCCCACGTTCTCAAGTCCATTCTCTACGTCTACATCTTTATTCCTGTCCTGTCCCTAGGTTCTTCAGAACCATTTTTTTTAGATTCCATATATATGTGCTAGCATACGGTATTTGTTTTTCTCTTTCTGACTTACTTCACTCTGTATGACAGACTCTAGGTCCATCCACCTCACTACAAATAACTCAATTTCGTTTCTTTTTATGGCTGAGTAATATTCCATTGTACATATGTGCCACATCTTCTTTATCCATGCACCTATCGATGGACACTTAGGTGGCTTCCATGTCCTGGCTACTGTAAATAGACCTGCAATGAACATTGTCATACATGACTCTTTTTGAATTATGGTTTTCTCAGGGTATATGCCCAGTAGTGGGTTTGCTGGGTCATATAGTAGTTCTATTCTTAGTTTCTTAAGGGACCTCCATACTGTTCTCCATAGTGGCTGTACCAATTTACATTCCCACCAACAGTTCAAGAGGGTTCCCTTTTCTCCATACCCTCTCCAGCATTTATTGTTTCTAGATTTTTTGATGATGGCCATTCTGCCCAGTGTGAGGTGATACCTCACTGTAGTTTTGATTTGCATTTCTCTAATGTGTATCACTACTTTCTAATCAATAGGATGCTAAATAAATGAGCCTTTATTGCATTACTTGCCACAGGGGAAAAGGGGCTGTGTTTGTCTATAAAAATATCATTTGAGGTCTATTTAAAAGTGTTATAAGGTAATGGGAAAAAGGAGCTGTGAAATATACTTTCTCCTTACTCACTGCCCACCAGCACCTGTTGGGCTTTCTGGATGTTTTTGTCCTGGATTTGCTGCCCGGATAGGCGACAGAGGCATACATTGTCTTCTGAACTCACTTAACTTCTGTAACAGGTATTTATCCTTTCCCTGATGGTGCTGTTGCCCTTATTTCAAGGGGTAGGATTTTCACCCAGGAAATGCTGTGTGCATGGTACCTGCAGGGACACCAATCACTGGTGTCCACAAAGTGCTGCCCAAGGCCTACCAAACCCAGACAGTGGAGGAAGGGTTTTGCAGGAGGACTTCCCTAGGTTCGAGGACAAATGAAGTCACTTGCTGGTTGTGTGACCCTGAGGGGATAATTCGACCTCTCTGAACCTCCTTTTTCTTATCTGTAAAATTGAGGTGATAATTCCTGTGCCATGGGGGAGGGGAAGGACTGTGAAGATTCAGTGAGGTAATTAATATAAAATGCTTAGTACGTGGTCTGGAATGATAATTCATGAACGGCAGTGAGTCTAATTGCTTGTAAACCCGCCATCAGCTCAGATTTCCCTGACCATTGGAGACACAGAATCTCAAATTATGCTGTTAAAGGCTAAAGACATCCCCAAGATGTCTGAAAATTCCTGAGGCTTAATCTCAGGTGGACAGTCTGCCCCTTCCCCCTACACCCCCTTTGATTCCAGGTCTCCAGCTCTTCTGTCTACAAGCACTACTTCTGTTTAGACGCTAACAAAGGAGAACAGTTCTTCTGTTTCAATACTAATATTGTAGTACTTTGACCTCCAAATTTACCTTCCAGTTCAGGAATCTTCATTTACTTTTTCTGAAAGGCCAGATTCAGAATGTGAAATTAGAGGAACAGCACATGGGGTTACGGTGGAACCGTCTCTTCTCCGGCAGCTTTCCAATGAGAATGTGCTCATCACTGTCTCTAAAGAAATAAATGTCTTGATTGTTTGAACAAAAAAAAATCACCACTCACTCATTATTGACCCAGATCCTTTACTCAAAACATGATCAATAAGGTAGGGAAAGCCAGAGTGTGTGTGTGTGTGTGTAACAAATTTTTTCGTTTTAAAGTTTTCTAATAGAACATGTCAAAATAAACAAAAGTAGAGAGAATAATGTAATAAACTCCCATGCACCATCACTGCCCAGTTGCTTTGGCAATTATCAGCTCACGCCTAGTCTTGTTTCATTTCTGCTGCCCTCTACTATACCACCCTCCCCAACAGCCGGAATGGATTCTTTTGAAGCAAATACAAGATAGCAAACCACTTCATCCATAACTCTTCTTATGTGTATTGCTAAATGAGAACCTTTTAAGAACTGAAACCACGTAACTATTTTCACACCTCAAAATGGACAACAAAAGAATTTCCCTATTTATATATATATTTTTCAAAAAAGAATTGGTTTGGGGAATTTCCTGGCAGTCCAGTGGTTAGGACTCTGTGCTCTCACTGCCGAGGCCCTGGGTTTGATCCCTGGTTGGTGAACTAAAATCCCACAAGCCTCAGGGTGTGGCCAAAAAAAAAAAAAAAAAAGAAAGAATTGGTTTGTGTCAATTAGGTCCAAATAAGGTCCACACCTTCTCTTAAATTTCTTTTAATCTATAATCTTTTAATCTTTTTTTCCTTTTCAATTTATACATGGAAGAAACAGAGTCATCTGTCCTGTAGTTTCTCACATTTTGTATTTTGCAGCCCTGAGTGTCATTTCATCTGTAACTTGTTTCTCTGACCAACATTTCCTATAGAGTAATTCTTTAGACCTACAGTCTAGAATGGAAGGTTTGATCTGATTTAAGTATAATTTTCCATCAAGAATTCTTCGTAAGTGGTATTGCATACTTCTTTCAGGAGGCAAACTGGGCGACCCGTTGTCTGTTTGTTGTAGTTTATCATCTTTGATTAGATCCGATTTTTGAGTAGGGATTGCAAAACGGTAATATTCTAATTCTATCATTCCTTCATTTATTCACTGGAAGACTTCTAGAAAGAGAAACTTTTCCTTAAAACTATTTGGTTACCCTGAGATACAGTTTGTATGGCAAAGGCAGGTTAAATCCTTGATTCTTAACATGTGTTCAGAATAATGAATTGTTTCTCAGGCATCCTCCAAAGGTGATCAATGAGTTTTGTTGTCAAGTATAATTACAACCTCATGGATTTTAACATATTTGATGTGTTTCAGTTCATTGCAGTCATTATTCTTGTTGGTTTTCAAAAATTTTGCCTTTTGCCTCTGAGAACCTCTTTCTGTTTGCTTCTGAATCCTTTGATACAAGCCTAGTATTTTTTGATAACTTCCTTGCTGTCCGTTATGACAAATGTTCTAGGTACATTTTGTACATTTCCTGCTCCAGACCTAGAATCAGCAGTTTCTCCAAGGAGGCTTAGTTCCTTCTGTGAAAAGCAATATTGAAAGATCACAAGCTGGCTTTAGGGCTGCTCACTGCTTATGAGTTGGTCATTGTTTCTAGGATGTTTCAGTGGGCAGAATGATAAAAAATATTTAGGAGAAAATACATCATGAGTTCCTGCTAATATTTTGAATTTGAACTTAGTACTGCAGGACTTTAACTTCTTTGATTTTGTATTTTTCCACTCTTCTGCCTAAAATCTTGCTTCCAAACAATATTAACATAATTACTTTTGACTTTACTATCTACGTTTCAGAATGATGATATTAATATAATTGCTAGCAGAATGATTTCTGAAAACAGTTCAAGATTTTTAAAGTGATTTTTGTCCTTAGGTTCTAACCCACTAGGATTCACAGACACATTACTGTTTGTTTTTTTTTCTTCCTTTTTTAAAATTTTATTTCATTTAAATTTATTTTTGGTTGTGTTGGGCTGTGCGCGGGCTTTCTCCTGTTGCAGCAAGCTTGGGCCACTCCTTGCTGCGGTGCGTGGGCTTCTCGTTGCGGTGTCCTCTCCTATTGTGGAGCACGGACTGCAGGAGCATGGGATTCAGTAGTGGTGGCTCGCAGGCTTCAGTAGTTGTGGCATGTGGGCTCAGCAGTTGTGGTTTGCAGGCTCTAGAGCCCAGGCTTAATAGTTGTGGTGCATGGGCCTAGCCACTCCACAGCATGGGAGATCCTCCCAGACCAGGGCTTGAACCCATATCCCCTGCATTGGCAGGCGGACTCCTAACCACTGTGCCACCAGGAAACCTGATATTACTGTTTTTAAATTACTTGGATTAGTTCCTCTCAGGTTATGCTTCCGACTCAATACGCAGCGAAGTTCATTTGTTTAATTTGCTTTCTATTTTTAGGAATAGCTTCTTTTCATTTTGATTTAATGTTGTTTTGTAGTTATGTAAAGAATTTACATGGTTCCAATGTCAAATCTATACAGTCAGTTATATTCAGAGAAGTTCTAGCTTCTGTTCTTATTCTCTCCGCTTTGATCCCTCGCTTCCCCTAAGGTAACTATTAAACAAATATGGTTTATCCTTCTAGTTTCTGAAGTATAAGCAAATGCACACTTACATGTGTTTATATATGTACATAATTTTATATACATACAAATATATAAATTTGTGTCTTCCCCTTCATTATTAGATAAATGGTATCATACTATATATACTTCCTTCAATCCTGCTTTTCTCACTTAATAGCTATCCTAGAGATTGCTCCATAATGGTATATAGAAATCATCCTTGTTCCTTTTGACTGCAAACTGTTCATCGAGTGGGTGCAGCACATTTTATTCAACCAGAACCTTATTGTGGGTATTTTGCTTGCTTCTAGTTTTTTTGGTTTTTGGTAATAACTAGTGCTGAAATAAATAACCTTGTACATACATGTTTGGATAATTTTTCCAGTGTATCTGTGGGATATATTCCTAGAAGTGAGATTTCTAAGACAAAGGGTAAATGTAATTTTGCTAATATTGCCAAATTCCCATCCACAGCGTTGTAATACCATTTCGCGTTCCCGCTGCTCCCACTAGCAGTGTACGAGAGTAGTTCTTTCTCCATAGCCTCTCCAACAGGACTTGTATTTTAGGTTTTTATTAATCTGATAGTTAAGAAATAGTCTTTAACTTACAATTGTTTTTTATTTTTAGTGAGGTACAGTGTTTTTCTCATATGTTTTAGGGCTATTTGCATTTCTTTCCTGTAAACTAGTGTTCATATTGCTTGTCCATTTTTTTTTTTTTTTTTTTTGCGGTACGCGGGCCTCTCACTGTTGTAGCTTCTCCCGTTGCGGAGCACAGGCTCCGGACGCGCAGGCTCAGCGGCCGTGGCTCACAGGCCCAGCCGCTCCGCGGCATGTGGGATCTTCCCGGACCGGGGCACGAATCCGTGTCCCCTGCATCGGCAGGTGGACTCTCAACCACTGCGCCACCAGGGAAGCCTAATTCTTTGAACAATATTGGCTGCTAGGCCTGGTCTGAGCTGAGCTCCAGTAAAGCTAACCACTTCCTCATTAGCTCAGAGAGAGGGTGACCTTCCTCCAGACCAGCTGAGAGACAGACTGGATCCAAGTCAGCCAGGTGATGCTCTTGCTGCATGACAAGGGAGGTCAGGGGGACATCTAAGAGGACACAGCTGGGGAAGAGATCTGGGGAGAAGCGCTCTATGGGATAAAGCGGTTGGTGTTATCAGCGCATGGAAATGACACCCGGGCAGGTTTCACAGCCCAGGCAGGATTCCCAGCGAAGGAACTCTCAGAAAAGGTGGAGTGGAAGGACAGCTGATGAGAATGCTCCTAGGGTGGAAGTGTTGACGTTTTGGCTGTGGCTCTGTGAGCTGATGCATCTGCCTAGCGGACTGAGCTGCGCATCTGATTGTCGTGCCTGGTAGGTAAGTAGAGCTGCGTAGGAGACGCATTCTACAGGAGCTCAGCCCAGGGCAGCTGTGAAGTGCTTTGATTTTTTTTTTTTTTTTAATTCACACCTGGATTCAAGCCTTGGAGAGTCCATTTTTATCTTCTTTGTTCCTCAGTTTCCTTATTTGTAAAGTAATAAAAATAATGACCTCCCAGTTTCGTTGTGAGGATTAAATGAGGTACTATGCTTAGACCAATTCGGAAAGTGCCCGGCAAAGGCCCGCATTAGATCGGTGGGTCTCAGCCTGAGCTGTGCCTTTGGTACCAAGAAGAACCTAGAGATGGTTGCTGTCAGGTCATCAAACACCAATCCTATCAGAATCCCTATGATTCCACGCAGCCAGGGCTAAGAACCTCAGTCCTGAAAATTTATTATTTGTCTTCAGAAAATTCTTTCAGGGGTTAGAAAAGAGTGGTGGGTTTTGGTTAACTTTTAGTCAAGTCCTGTGTTGTTAACTGTTATTAGTTTTCTTTTGTATTTGTAACTTAGAGACGGTACAGCCACCTCTGTCTTGTAAGTCTGTTTGGATATAGTCCTGGTTCTAGGCAATCCCCTTTGTTTCTCATGTTTAGGGAACAGATTTAAAAATAGTCCCTCTGGAGCCCTGCCTCTGTGACACACTGGTCAAGCTCATCAGGTTTAAATTAGGGGCATGGGGGTGAGTGGGATTCTAGCAGTTTAATTCAAGATGCTCTGCAGGGCCTCCCCCATGCTTTGTGAGGGAGACCTGGCGTTTCCTGAGCGTTCATTGGTGACCCCCGAGAATCTCTCCCCAGTGGCCCCCCTCCTCCCCTCCTCTGCACTGTGAGAAGCTCCTGAGGACTGGCAGAGGCAGGGGAACTAAGTAGATCGTAGATGTGAGATTTCAGCTCCTGGATTTTCTCATGTAGCAACTGGGAAATTTCAGGCTTAAGATAACAGAAGTTTTCCAGAAATTCTCCTGGGTTGTTACTGACACTAGGCTTAATATTACCCTGAGTGGAAAGAGCAAAGGGAGAAAAAAATTTCTCCTTTTTCTTCCGAGTTGCTAGGTGTGGTCATGTAGAAAGAAAATTTTCTTCCCTTTTGGGTGGGCAGTGAGTTTAAAGGGTTTCTCTAGTGTTGAACTGCCTGACCTGAAACACTAGGAGAGAGACCGAAGGGCCTGTTGTCGGTCACACTGTCTTCTCCTTCCTTCTTTGCTCAGGGCAAAGATAATCTTCAAGTACTGAAATGTTCTTATTCACATTTTTAACAGTAAAACATGAAAGAGGAGATCAAATAATAGGTAAGCTAAGTAAAACAAGTATATTTAAGTGAAAATAAAATAATTAAAAACCCTCAAAACATCTATGATAATAGAACACAATGAATTTGTTCTGAAATGCCTGGTCTGAGGTAACTGCAAATGTTTAGCCTGTGTCTTGTATTTCATATCAGGGTGGGTTTGGCTGCAGGACTTACCTCTTCCTTTTTTTGTTAACAGCTTTATTGAGATAAAATTAATGCACATAAAATTCACCCATTTAAAGTATAGAATTCAATAGCTTTTAGTATATTTACAGAATTGTGCAACCATCATCACAATGAATTTTAGAACATTTTCACCAGCACAGAAAGAAACCCCAGATCCTTTAACTATAACCCTCCACCCCATCCCCCTACTCCCTGACCTCAGGCAACCATTAATCTACTTTCTAGCTCTATGAACTTCCCTGTTATGGACATTTCACATGAATAGAATCATACAGTACTTGGTCTTTTTTTGTCTGGCTACTTTTGCTTTATCCATGTTGTAGCATATGCCAGTGTTTCATTCCTTTTTATGGCTGAAAACTATCCTATTATGTGGATATACCACATTTTGTTTACCCATTTGGCAGATGAATGGACATTTGGGTGTTTTTACTTTTGGTTATTATGAATAATGCTGCCAGGAACATTCAGGTACAAGTTTTTGTTTGAACATACGTTTTCATTTTTCTTAGATACATACCTAAGAATGAAATTGCTAGGTCCAATGGTTTAAGTTTTTGAGGAAACTTCCAGATTCTTTTTCCAGAGTGTCTGTATCATTTTACATTCCCACAAGAAGTGTATGAGGATTCTGATTTCTCTACATCCTCTCCAATACGTGTTATTATATGTGTCCTTTTTATTATAGCTATCTTAATGGGTACAAAGTAGTATCTTATTGCGGTTTTGATTTACATTTTGCTTACGCCTAATCATGTGGACCATCTTTTCATATATTTGTTAGCTATTTGTGTTCCTTCTTTAATAATGTCTATTCTTACCCTTTGTCTATTTTTATTAGATTTTTATGTATTTATTTTTGAATTGTAAGAGTTTTTCTTATGTCTTCTAGCTACAATTCCCTTCTCAGATATGTGATTTGCAATATTTTCTCCCATCCTGTGGGTTGTCTTTTCACTTTTTCAATAGTATTCTTTGAAGCACAGATTCTTAATTTTGATGAAGTCCAATTTGTTTTTTCTATTGTTTGTGCGTTTGCTGTTATATCTAAGAAACCATTCCCAAATCCAAGGACGTACAGATTTACCATTGTTTTCTTCTAAGGGTTTTACAGAGTTCTTACACTTAAGTCTTTAATCCATTCTGAGTTAATTTTTCTGGATGGTGTGAGGTAGGAGTTTGACTTCATTCCTTTGCATGTGGATATGCAGTTGTTTCAACACCATTTGTCGAAAAGGCTATTTTTTTCCCCAGGAAATACTTCTTAAGGACAACATTTTCAGAGGCAGTCCCAATGTTTTGTTGTCTAGTGAGAGACTCATAAGCAGAGGAGGGAAACCAATGTTTATTGAGCCCCCAATATCCAAGTCACAGAGTCCTAGACAAGGTTGGTGATTTCCAGGCATCTCCATTGCCAGTCTCCTATTTGTACCCATGACAGGAATTACTAATCAATCACAGCACACGTGCTACCAGGGCTAGCATGAAGCAGTGGTGTCCCAGGAGGATCTGTTTGGGAGGAATTAAAACCGTGTGGTTAATTTTGGATACGTTGAGTTCGTTGTGCGTTTGGGAAGTGTAGATGGTGCTCTGGCAAAAATTGGTTGGAATAAAAAGACTGAAGCCCAGACCGAGAGAGAGATCTGGGCGGTGAGAGAGACTTGAGACTTTGGTGTACAGATGGGAACAGATCCAACCTCCTAGAATGAGTGATGAGGCCAGACAACTTGGGATTGACCCCAGGAGTCTGGTGAGGCTACAAATAGGACTACCAGGGACTGGCTCGAGAGGTAGAAGAAAAACCAGGACCGAGTACTGGCAAACAAACCAAGGGTAAAGGGCAATTCAGGGAGAGCTGTGGATAGTGTCAGATGTTTTAAGAGGTCTGGTAAGGTGCAGCCCGGACAGCGTCTCTGATTATCATGAGGAGGTGTTATCACCTTGGCGAGGGCAGTTTCAATGGGGTACAGGAGGTGGAAACAACATGCAATGGTCTGGGCTTCAAACTGGATGTGAGGAATGACCCATGCTGGTGAAATCTGATAAGAGAGACAGAGATAGGTCTCAGAAAACCAACAAGATTATTGTAATTTCTTGGAATTAAGAAAAAAACTGAGGTCAAATAAAACATTCAGTAGACTGTGAAAAAAAATGTCTGAGGCAAGATGAGCATCTTTGTGTCTGCCAGATTCGTTCTTCACGTACAACATCAAGTCAACTGCAGTGTTGTATGAGACAGATCCTGCAGAAATGGATCCTAAATGATGGGGGGAAATTACTATCGAGCACAGGCCTTGCTAAAGAATATTTACTGGAGGATAAAGCAGAGAATCCTTAAGCTGTGTTTCTCAGAGAAGGGTCTATGTGATTACCCACATAAGGAATCCAGAGGGCTTTAAAAATGTTGACCCTTGGGATGCACCCCAGACCTACTGAACCAGGATCTCATGATATAAGGCCCAGTTTTAATAAACTCTCCAGATTTAGAAAGCTCTAGAAGGCATTTGTCCAATGTATGGCTGATGTGGATATTTCCTAACCATTCCAGTCACAGGATTCTCTAGCAGTTTCCTGACATGGGTAACTAGCGCCAGATCAAGGACCTTGTCTAATTGCCTGGAGCAACCATCTGTAGATGGAGTAAAAATATTTCTGAAATAAACAACTGCAAACCGGATCTACTTCTGTCAGAATAGAGAGCAGGGGAAAAAAACCTCTTGATTAGCCTCAAACTGTCTTTTTTGAATATTTTTATGTTGAACACAGGTGACTCTTAGCTAAGATTTTGCAACTGCATTATGTATGGTTCGGTGTTTCTTGGCATTAGTGATTTATTTTCTTATCTGACTCTTAAATCATTTAATAATGCCTTAAAGTGTCCTGGTTTGGAAAATTGCCCAAAACAACAAAAGAATCCCAAACTCAAACAAACCCACAGACGAGTATAAGAGCTGTAAATGTAGGGGGTGTATTGCTTATATTTAAACGCACACTGTCCTGGCCAGTGAAAGGAATTAGGGAAAATTCTGCTTCAGCCTCAAACATTCACTAGCAGAAAATTAGTTTCACCTCATCCCACTAAATAAATATGGAACAAAAGATGTAAAATATTGGTTTGAGGGGGTACAAAATCGTTCACTTGTCTGGGTTCCCATCAGCCTTGGTTGAGCCTGCCTGCAATCCTATTTGGAAATATGGAATTAAACAACTGAAAGGAGTTCAATTCTAAAAAGTATTTACTGAGTGCTAATGGAAGACAAAGTTTCTGCCATCATTAAGTTAACCTTAAGAGACAGATATCGAGTAATTAAAAAATATTATTGTTACGTATGTATGTATTATCCAACTTCTGTCAGGTGAGGCTGTATGTTGATAGGCTCATGATAAAATGTTCTCAAGACACATGATATGTAATGCAAATAAAGTCCATTTTAAAGTGCAAGTGCATGAAAAATGGAAAAATTTAGCATTCGTAGACTTCGTTTACCATGAGTTTTAAGTAATAGGAATATTAAAAATGTAACATACTTTGAATTTTAAGAATCATTCCAAATTTCATAAAGTTTTTATCTGGGAGGCTCTCCAAACTTTATTCATTGCTGACTAGCACTGTCCATAAATTAAATATTACTTATATATTTTCTAGGGCTAATGTTTGAGGAATGGTTAAAACATTATAGACAGAAGTGCTAATATGTTTTAATACCATGAAGCTGTTCGTCAGAAGTATTTGCCCAAATCTTTCCAATTGTTCACTTGTTTCCATCATATACATAATTTATGTCTACTTCGCTCTGATACAGGGAATTAGTCATCTTCATCAATTAGATTTTCCTTATTATTCCTATTATTACTGAGTCAGTATTAAACTACTGAACTAGAAATTCCTCATTTTTGTGTGACAATGGGTTCCTAAAATGCACTGGTGTTCACTCTGAAACACAGGGCAAAGCGTGCATGCTCTTAATCTTTGGATTTAATCTAGAATTATAAAATCCAGATAATTTTATAAATTATAAATGCATAATTTAATACATAAACGATGAAACACACAGCTCTGAGCACCATGCTAACCTGTTATCATGGAGAGCACAGGAAAAGCCTTTATAATCCGGAGATGCAATCACCTGTTAATTTCTCTGATGGCTTTTTTAATCAATCTGATGTTCTGACTTGGAAGCTACAGCCTAGAGGTAGCATAAAATATATAAGAAAGCCCAGTTCAGGAACTTGGCCATCTCCTGTCAGTAACGGCCTCACACAGAGGAATTTCTTCCTGTAGATTTTTTTATTACTTGGAGCCAGAAGGAAAATAATCTGGCAAGTTCAACACTTGTGGTGAATAGGTTGGGCTTTGACTCAGACAGACGAGGGCTGGAGTCCTGATTCTGTAATCACAGGCTGTGTGACTTGGGCAACAGGTAAAACCCCTCTGTGCCTTTGTTTTCTGTTTATAAGATGGAATCCACTTCAGGCCATGTTGTAAAGACTAACAAGAAAACATCTTTTTTAACATATGTATGAACATAGCTGTATAATATTGCTAAGAAACAAGGATTAAAAGTGATATATATACATCCTTTTACAGAAAACTTTATAGATTTAAACGTACTTTTTGCATACCTTATTAAAAAGTACAAAAAATTTCCAAAGAAGAAGCAAACTCCTTTCAGAGCAATGCCATGAGATTCTTGTCATTGATACGGGAAGTGAAACATACAAGAGGAAGCTATTTGATTTTGTGGAAACAGGTCATTTCATTCAGCTCAGGGGAGGGCACAGATGTTAAGAATGTGAGAGCTGCTTAGCCTCACTGACCTCATTTCGCTCAATGTAGTTATCTTGGCTGTGAGACAGAGGAAGAAGGATCTTTCCTGGGCCTGCTGGTCCACTGAGTATGCTAACCACTGGCACGCAACTAGATGGTTTCACGTCACGGTCCCCAAGATAAACGAGGCTTAGAGCAATCACTAAGTCTTCTCGAGGGGATCTGGGAAGCAAGAAGCCCATCTAGACAGTGGGCTGTGCTCTTGTGCTTTCATTGTGCTCGATGCCCACCTAGCAGATGGAAAACACAACACAGCTCAGGAGAAGCCCAGAAATGAATATCAGAATGGATATCAAATTTGACACAAAGGTGACCTTGATTCTCATCTTTAGTGTAGATTCCAAGAGTGACTGAGGGGTGGGAATCAGGAATCTGTCTAAAAGAGCCCTTGCCTTAAGAAATCTGGGGCCATGTTGTTTCATCGGAAACCTCATTCTGAGTGAAAAAAGTAGTAACTTGTTCTCAGGCAAATCCATTCTCAGAGTGGTGAGAAAAAGGACTTGGTTTGTGGTTTGGGTGAAGGCTACTGATGGTTGTTTCATGCAGACTTTGAAGAGGACCCTTGGGTTTCAGAAGCAGGTGCAGCCCGTTTACATCATTGGCTGTACCTTCTGAGTCATTTCCCATGTCTCTCGTGGCAGGTTATCAATGAACTGAGTCACTGCTCAGACATGGCACCCTGTGCTTGTCTGTGTTTAAGACGGAATCTACAAATATATGTCAGCTGAGTCTTCTGTGCTAAGTGGTGGGGGAGCAAAATATGGATGAAACTCTTGGATGTCATGGACCTCGCACTCTACAGATAGTTGAATACACAGAGAGTTTTTCCACTTTAACTTCTTGTCTTCTAATTTATTAAACCTACATTCCAAAATTCAGAAACCTGTTTTGAGATGTATTAGATGTGAATTAACTTCTTTTGGTACAAACGCATTTCTTTCCTGGAGTACAATACCTTTTATGACATCTGATGGTTCCTGAAAATCAATAAAGCCATTCGACGGTTAATGTTTGACTGAAGGTGAAGGGAGAGGCTGGGGAAGCAGAGCAGAGCAGGAGAGTGTCCTCTGGGGAAGATACTCAAGTCCCAGCAAGAGTCTCAACAGCTGAATGGAAGAAAATAACTTTTAACAACCATTTTGTTACTTACAGAAAGGTAAGCGTTGACATGTCTTAACTATGTCGATAGCGTATTTCTTTAAGAATGACAGAATAGATGGTGGAGGGATTAAGTTGCTGGACAAATTGATTCCTTGAGGGGTGCTATGTTATCATTTGCTGGGAAGGAAAGTTTATTCCTAGTGTGATAAGTTTTGTTTACCGAGCATAATTTCTTTCATGGTTTCTTTTTATTAGTCTATATCTTTTATAAATTCATTGGATGAAGTGGTTTGGCTTGAATCTAGCTTGGTAGTGACATTAAAGAAAAGAATAAACTTTTGGATGTTTAAATGTGGATTACACCCATTCTTTGTAATTAAAATATAAAAAAAGTTCCTAGCCCTGAGATGCCCTGGGGCTCTTATACTCTACAAATCAGGGCTGGAATCTCATTTTCACAAAGTGTCATTTCTCAGATGTGGTCTTCAAAAATTAGAGTGAGATTCAATTCAGGATTCTTTTTTTTTTTTTTTTTTTTTTTTGCGTTATGCGGGCCTCTCACTGTTGTGGCCTCTCCCACAGTGGAGCACAGGCTCCGGACGCGCAGGCTCAGCGACCATGGCTCACGGGTCCAGCCGCTCTGCGGCACGTGGGATCCTCCCGGACCGGGGCACGAACCTGTGTTCCCTGCATCGGCAGGCAGACTCTCAACCACTGTGCCACCAGGGAAGCCCCCAGTTTAGGATTCTTAGGACTGACTGCCCAGGACACAGCAGGGAAGGGGAAAGTCATAGGAGGAAAAATGCCCTTTCTTAAAAGAAGCGGAATAAGATTTGAAAACAGACAGATCTGCCTTCCCAATTGGGAAAGCAAGGCTGGTGTGTATGTTGGTCAGATTCTGGTCCTTCTTTTGGCCACATTGGCAGATGTAACATCAACTAATGTGTGATTATTTTGAGATGTCAAAACGTGTACAGCCCCTGCCTCTGTCTCAGTTTTTTCTTCATTGTGAGTGACCTTCTGGGAACAGATGCCCTCTGTGATGGGGGATACCAAACAGGAGATTGGAAGAGCAATGTATTCTCTAATATTTTCTTGTCTTTATTTTTCTTCAAAAACTTAGAGAGCAAGAGAGGAATAATTTGAAAGAAGAAGAAAGCATATGTTTAGGTGACATGGAAAATGGATGGCATTCAGCTCTCACCAGGAAACAAATGAGTCTTACTGAGTGAGGGTTTATCATGGACTGTTGGGTATATAGTTTATGAGTCTTCAGGGTTGGGCAGATGGGTTAGGCCAGTTTCATCATTTACCAGCCAGCAAGCACTGAACAGATTGCTTAAGCTCACTGTACCTTAATTTTTTCATCTACAAAATGGAGATATTTGCCTAACCAAGTGATTGTGAGAGTAAATTAGATCAGCGTGTAAAGAACTCATTACCTTATCTGACACCCAACAGACGTTCGATGAATATTATCTCTTCTTTCCATGAGAAAGTTCAAGCAGGTGATGCAGGTCAAACTGAGAAGTTGCTGTTTCATTCTCTAGGGGAAAAAGCCCAGTAATGCTGCAATAACTACATTGTCCATTGTGCAAGGGAGAAACCAATTCTATGCCAAAGAAGTGGGGTCCAATAGTATGAGAGGATGAGAAAACACTTGAGTTTTGCTTTTGTTTTTAATGAGGCATTTTATTTATTTATTTTTGAGGTTTTTTGTTTTTTTTTAACATCTTTATTGGAGTATAATTAAGCAATTATAATGGTGCATTAGTTTCTGCTTTATAACAAAGTGAATCAACTATACATATACATATGTCCCCATATCTCTTTCCTCTTGCGTCTCCCTCCCTCCCACCCTCCCTATCCCACCCCTCTAGGTGGTCACAAAGCACCGAGCTGATCTCCCTGTGCTATGTGGCTGCTTCCCACTAGCTAGCTATTTTATCTATTTTGGTAGTGTATATATGTCCATGCCACTCTCTCATTTTGTCCCAGCTTCCCCTTCCCCTTCCCCGTATCCTCAAGTCCATTCTCTAGTAGGTCTGTGTCTTTATTCCCATCTTGCCCCTAGGTTCTTCATGACCATTTTTTTTTTGTTTTAGATTCCATATATATGTGTTAGCATACGGTATTTGTTTTTCTCTTTCTGACTTACTTCACTCTGTATGACAGACTCTAGGTCCATCCACCTCACTACAAATAACCAATTTCGTTTCTTTTTATGACTGAGTAATATTCCATTGTATATATATGCCACATCTTCTTTATCCATTCATCTGTCGATGGACATTTAGGTGGCTTCCATGTCCTGGCTATTGTAAATAGAGCTGCAATGAACATTATGGTACATGACTCTTTTTGAATTATGGTTTTCTCAGGGTATATGCCCAGTAGTGGGATTGCTGGGTCATATGGTAGTTCTATTTTTAGTTTTTTAAGGAACCTCCATACTGTTCTCCATAGTGGCTGTATCAATTTACATTCCCACCAACAGTGCAAGAGTGTTCCCTTTTCTCCACACCCTCTCCAATATTGGACCTGCCCACCAGAAAGACAAGATCCAGCTTCAGCCACCAGAACACAGGCACTAGTCCCCTCCACCAGGAAGCCTACACAACCCACTGAACCAACCTTAGCCACTGGGGGCAGACACCAAAAACAACGGGAACTATGAAACCTGCAGCCTGCGAAAAGGAGACCCCAAACACAGTAAGATAAGCAATATGAGAAGACAGAGAAACACACAGCAGATGAAGGAGCAAGGTAAAAACACACCAGACCTAACAAATGAAGAGGAAATACCTGAAAAAGAATTCAGAATACTGATAGTAAAGATGATCCAAAATCTTGGAAATAGAATGGAGAAAATACAAGAAACGGTTAACAAGGACCTAGAAGAACTAAAGAGCAAACAAACAATGATGAACAACACAGTAAATGAAATTAAAAATTCTCTAGAAGGGATCAATAGCAGAATAACTGAGGCTGAAGAACAGATAAGTGACCTGGAAGATAAAGTAGCGGAAATAACTACTGCAGAGCAGAATAAAGAAAAAAGAATGAAAAAAATTGAGGACAGTCTCAGAGACCTCTGGGACAACATTAATGAGGCATTTTAAAGCCCCTCTGATGTTTCACTATAAGCCTTCTGGTGAGGTGTGGGCGTGGCATCCTTTGAAACTTGCTAAGATGTCCCCTGGGAAAAGTCACTGTCATTCAAGGTGAAGATTGCATTTCTGGTACCTCCTCCATTCTTTTATGAAAGGCAAAATCTATCCTGGCAGCAACTCGACTTCCTATTCCTTTGTCAAAGGAACTCTCTGGAGAGTGTGCTCTCTCTTTTCTTCCAGGTCAAGAGAGATGACTCTGAGAAGGAAAGCTGAGCACTACTGTGTCCCTTTCTCCAAAGGCTGACAAATAAGTGCTTTTATGGTTCTTAGTTTACACAGATAGAAATATACATATTTATTTGTTGGCATACAATTGTATTCCTTCAGAAACCTCTGGTGTTGAATTTAGAAGGAGCTAGTTGTTCTGTGGTCTCCCCAATGATTAAACAAGGAAAGAGTACTGATTTTTGTTAGGGGAATATCTATCTATTTGTTACTTGTGAGAACAAACATGAATGTTTATTTAGGTATAAGAAATATTAACTTAATAAAAGCAGACATTCACCTAGTGGTTGAGGTTTTAACCATACTCAAGATGATTTTTTCACTTATGCATATATGACAGACAAAGCTATCCTTGGCTATTGTGTATGTGACACAAAGAAAACTTAATTTCTCTTAAAATATTCTGTAAGCCTGACAATGAGTTCTCTCATCCATGATATTCTGAATCAATGATTTCTTACCGTATGTTAATTATTTTAAAACATTAGGACTTGTGTTTCTGAGTAAGAGATAAAGAGAAATCAGAAAAGTAGATTTATGCCCTTAAAGGATATTTAAACTAAGGATGAGCACATCTTCCTCACACAGAGGGTCTGTGCTTGGTCTCTGCAGTCAGACTGACACCCTTTCCTCAACCTCGCTGAGCTGTTTCCTGTCCTGTGGGATGACAACAGGACCTGCCTATAGGATTGTTGTGAAACTTGAATGAAATAAGTCTTCCAAAGTACTTAGCTTAGTAAATGTTCATTAAATGCTAGTTTTTTAAACTTTCAATTATTAAAAAAAACTAGCTAATGAGTGAGATTTCATAGTGGTATGGCATCCTTTATGAAGATAGAACTAAATTTATTTCCACCTTACTCTCTTCCCCATCCCAGTTGTCAATTATGATTTAATTACAGAAATCAGAAAGTTAGCCTACTACACTTGAGCATGACTGTGCATTTTTGTCATTGGAGTCCTTGCCTCAAGGTCACCTCATAAATGAGCTAGTATTATAGCAAGTCTTTTGTTTTGTTTTGTTTTAAATCTCAGTGTTTAAACCATATGGGATGGGATCTAATTGAGATTTACCTCATACTGAATTTCTAAGGCCAGAATGTGTAGTTTTATTATCTTGACAAAATACTCATCTGTGCACTTTATAATACACAAAGAAATGTTGTATAATGCATGAAGCAACACTTTGTAAAAAATAATTAAGCCACTTTTTTGAGAAATAGTGATTTCTACCCTCCTTTTTAGGCTAGAAAAGACCCTTGTGATGTTGTTCTGCTAGATATGGAAGAAAGAAAGTCCTCCCTCTGTCTCCCTTGTAGAGTTTCTGGGGTGGAAACCTGTGCACCTCAGAGAACTCAACACTGACATCCTTACTGCCAGCCTGCTTAAGATGTCAGAGAAGCACCACGGGGTGGGGGGGTCGCCATCTGTGTCCCCATGTGGGGGGCCTCCCTTCCCTCTGACCTCCTCACCCCTCCTGCCCCTTCCCTTGCTCACGCTGGGGGAGTGCCGGGTGGGACAATAGCCGGCTGGGAGTAAGAGTGAGCACGCTTCCTAAAATATCCCTTAGAACTCATTATTATTTTCTTTAATAATTATGCTTGTAATTTGTATTTAAGTCAATCATAGAAATTTAAAATATTTTAAGAGGAGCCATCTATCCTCTCATAAGACTATTTACCTGATCATGAACCTATTGATTAAGTAAGAAATCACCCTCAATTTTGCATATGTGTAAATCCAGATTTTCATATGCTGAAAGATTGGCATACTTATTGCGAAGTTTAGGGAGAGGACAAAGTGCTTACATTTATGTGTATGTTGGGTGGGGAGGGGGCAATCCACCCTTCCTTTTCCTTCCTTGGTCCTTCCTTCCTCCCTCCTAATCAGTCTGAAGTACAAGGCAGCAGCCCAGATTTTATGCCTGCCTGTCTGTTTCTAGCTTATTGATGGTCACTTTCATTGGGTCCTTAATTTGCCAAGAGTGCAAATTTGTCAGATCCTCCTGTGATTTTTTTCTAAACCTTAAGTGATATAATTGGTACCAGAGGTTTGTGAGTGAGAACACAAAAGATGGGCATGATTGATCTGAACATTACTTGATGAACAATGGTGTGAGCAGGCTTTTTATCTGATCTTTATTCATATCTGGCCTTGCTGTATAAGTTATGCTGCTCTTAGCAATATACAGTGCAGAGGTAAAGTAAATGGCACACAGGATTATTTGGTGCTGTTTGGTTCTGGTGATGTTATGAATTCTAGTCACATTCTTTCCTGTCCACATCACCTATGATATTTGAAAACAAATTTTGCAGTCCTCTCCTCTGTACCTTCTTTGTTCTTTGGAAATGTGTGGTTTAGCCTTAGAGTATGGTGAAGTGTTTTAATTCAAAGCCCTTAACTTTTTTTTTTTTAACAAAAGGGATGAGCCATGACTGACTCGATTTAAGGTTCGCCTATCTATCACTTAGCTTTCGTAAGAGGGGGGGAAAAACTCAATGCTTATGTATTGATTTACTTGCAGAGTTTGAGAACTGGGACCTAGAAATTTCCTGTCCTTACTCAGATAAATGGCAAAATGACAGGAGTGTCTAAAAATGCCTCTTGGAGTCTCTGGAGCCCAGCAGGAGATTCAATCAAGCTTGGAGTGGATCGCCTGGGATGCCGTGGGCACTGCATGTATAATAACTGGATAAAGTCCCATCCGAGGCCACCCTAACCTGGGACGGCAGTGCCTTTATCAGTCAAAACTAGAGTTCCTTGATATATTAGTTTGCTAGGGCTGCTGTAACAAAGTACCACAGACGGAGTGGCTTAAGCAATAGAAATTTATTGTGTCACGGTTCTGGAAGCTCGAAGTCCAAAATGAAGGTGTCTGCAGGGCTGGTTCCTTCTGAGAACCATAAGAATTGGTCTGGGGCCTTTCTCCTGGGCTCTCAGATGGCTGTCTTCCCCATGTGTCTTCATGTTGTCTTTCCTCTATGTGTGTCTCCACATCCAAGTTTTCCCTTTTGATGAGGACACCAGTTATATGGGATTAGGGCCCACCCTAATGACTTAGTTCTAACTTCATTACCTCTGTAAAGACCCTGTCTCCAAATAAAATCACATTCCGAGGTACTTGGGGGTTAGGCTCCAACATGAATTTTGAGGCAGGGGACACCATTCGACCCATAACACTTGGCTTGGTTGAAAAATGAGAGACTGCTGAGGTGAAGGTCAGAAGGAAAGGAGGAGAGAGGGTACAAATCAGAAATAGATGTGCTGTAGGAGCCAAATCTCCTAGACTGACGGCCCTCTGAGAAGGCAGACTCATGTCAGCGTCTGAAGAAGAAGGGCAGCTATGGAGTGAAAAAAAACCTTTTTGAATTTTTGGAAAGATGTGTAATAGATTCAGTGCCGCTAGATGTCTTCTTTATCAGGATGCTTGTGCTTTCATAGAGAGAATAATATATGAATAGAGTACAGGTGTGCAATTAGCCAGGCAGTGTGATCTTGGACAAGTCTGGTAACTGTTTTGACCCTCACCTCTTGATTTTTGATCTCTGAGAGAGCAATTTTAACAGTACCTGCTTCATAGGGTTCTTATGAAAAATCAATAAGATAATTCGTATAAATCTCTCAGCATGTGCTGAGACAAAGGGCTTCTAGTAGATGTTAGCTGCCTTTGTGTTGTTATCCTGGCTGGACACAGATTCAGGATATGGAGGGTTTCAGTGTTTTCTGGGCTACGGTTAATTAAACGAAGGCTTCAGCCCTAATCTGCAAGTCCGGTAGCCCTGATTCTGCATTTGTGAGTGGTCCAAGATTAAAGCAAGTGGTGGTGGCTTTTTAAAACTCCCCCTAAACCTTTGACCTCTGTTGCTAAGGATGTACTTGCCATCTCAGATAGTTGCCATAGAAACTGTCTGAATTTAGTCTTTGTACCTGAGGAAACCCTGACAAATAGCAAAAATTCCCAGCAGATGGTTGGATCAACTATTTCAGGTAGTTCAGAAGAAATGTCACTGAATTATCTGGAAATCTACTCCAATCCTTTGCCGGGTAGGGTTTGTGAAATAATCTATCAAGTGTGTATGGCTTGGTGATTTTAGGCCATTTGAGTTATAAACCATGGTTTCCCTCCAGCATCATTATGATCCAGGACGTGGTATTCATTAGTGAAATGATGGCTGTAAAAAGAGGAAATATAGGCAAGACTTGTTTGAGAGGCTGAAGTCCTCTTCTGGAATCATCCTAGCAGTGGTGTAGTTTGCCTCGGATCATTCAGATGAAGGCTTTGCCTGGCCACTTCATCTGGCTGTGAGGGTGTTGCTGTGAAGGGTACTTCTTGAGTATCCTTATGGCCAGGGCCGTTGAAAGCTGGAAATTGTGATAGGAGCTGTCCTGTGGGACAATATTTAATTTCTGACTAAGCACACTTGGGTGGCAGAAGGAATTTTTATTTGACAAACACTGTTCAAAGTATTAACTTATTGAGTCCCATAACTCTCAAAAGTAGATACTATTATTATCCTTGCTTTACAGTTGAGTAGACATTAGTCAGTGAAGGAGCCAGGATCCAAACCAGACAAACTAACAACCACATGGTATGATAGATTTGTCCACAAAGAAATCACGAGACCCTAGGCATGGGAGCAGAAAGCAATTACTTCTGTTTCCCACCAGAAACCCTTCTGTGAAGGATGAAACTGAATGTAAATGACAAAAGAAAGGATGAGTGTAATGCTGCGTTTACTTTTTAGGTTCCATTAAAACACCCTGGACGGTGGCCTGTTTGAGCATCTGACCAAAATAAGGCATTTAATTTATTTGTATTTGCTTTTTATCATTCAACTTACATGTCTTTGGGAGATTGAAAGTGCTAAAAAAATCATTTCAAGTGGAGATGATATATATATCAACCAGCTCTTAACCTATTTACTGAACAGAAATCTGTTCATGTATTTAAAAGAGAAATAATCCTCTTTGTCAACAATAAAAATGTATTACTTTGCATCAAAATAAATCTTTAGATTTCAAATTAGTTTCCTTTAACATTTTCTGTTTATTCTGAAAGCTCTTATAGATTGGACAAATTCATAGAATACCCATGTTAGACAATCACAAGTGTTTTAGAGGTTAAGAAACATCTGTTGAGAGCTTAGTATGTGCAAGCCATACTATGAAGAGCCATGAGAGGTTAAAAAAATATAATTTTAAAATGAGGCCTCTGTCTTGAAGGACTTTGTATTCTAGTAGTGGCAGCAACACAGACATGTAAATACGTGATAAAAAATAAAATGCAGGCAGGAGGGGCCTTGAGAGGAAGATGCTTCTGGCTGGAAATCAGGGAGATTTCATGAAGGATGTAGGTTCCAGCTCCATGAGGCAGACCTTGTACCCCTTAGTTTGTCATCCCCGTTCTTAGCACAGTATCTGGCATATAATAGAATTATTAAATTCAGTGATTTTAAAATAAATGGATAAGTTGGTCTTAGATGGTAGGGTATGAGAAGTAAAAGTAGAAGTGAGAAAGGATAATCTCAATCCAGCTTGATTCAGAAAATATCAATTGTCATTTACTCCAGGTGGGGCCCTGTGCTCTGTGGGGAGAACAGCCAGTGACAAATTGTGGAGACAGGGAAGCTCGGTGCAAAGTCCGTGGGGTGCTCAGCATTACTGGGTGTGGTGGGTGTGGGAGATAAGGCCAGACGAGTAAAGTGGAAGCAGCATTTAAAGGATCTTGAGGGACTTCCCTGGTGGATCAGTGGTTGGGAACCTACCTGCCAATGTAGGGGACACGGGTTCGAGCCCTGGTCCGGGAGGATCCCATGTGCCGCGGAGCAACTAAGCCCTTGCGCTACCACTGCTGAGCCTGCACTCGAGAACCCGCGAGCCACAACTGCTGAGGCCTGTGCGCCCGGAGCCCGTGCTCCGCAACGGGGGTGGGGGGCCACAGCAGTGAGAAGCCCGCGCGCCGCCATGAAGAGTAGCCCCCGCTCACCGCAACTAGAGAAGACCCACGTGCCAGCGAAGACCCAACGCAGCCAAAAAAATAAAAATAAAAGTAAATAAAAGTTCTTGAACGCTGAGGGGTTTGAGGAGAAAGATCCTCCAATGTGTCATTATTGTCTGTATTTTTACTTCTCTTAAGCAAATACTGGTTGATAGCTGATCATGTTTCTTTGGCTAATATAAAAAAAGACCAATTAGACTTAAGAATACCAATTTATTCATTTAGATACATTTCATATTGCAATATGCTAGAACCTGCAATTCTTATTTGTTTCTGTGTGTTTCCAAACCCCGTGAGCAGTCTAAAGCAGCAGAAAAATGTCTTGTTTGTGTTTGACAAGGAGCCAATTCTAAAATGATGTTTGGACACAGCGACCAGACTAATTCTGTTGCAAAAGCTCATTTCTAAACATTCACAAAATTTACAGCTCTAATTGCACTGAAGGGTTGTAGTCCTAGCTCTTCCTTAACATAGCTGTAGATCCTTGGGACAAGTTGCTTCATTTATATAGCATATACAAGCAATATGTACATTTTATACGTCTCTACATCTCTACACCTACAGCTACGTCTGTCCAGCTATCACACTGTGTAGGGTATAGCAGAAAGACTCGAAAGGCTCTTTGGACTTTGGCATCTGACAGATCTGGTTGGAAGCATGGCAATATCACTTCCTAGCTATGTGTCTTTAGGTGAATGGCTTAACTTTGAACCTCAATTTCCTCATGTACAAAATAAGAGTAACATTTCCTAACTCATGTCTGTGAGAAACTCATAAGAGCACTCATTTATTACTGAGCAATTGCTATGTATTTTCCATTTGAGGAAACTGAGGCACAGAGAGATTAAGTAATAACCCACGGCCACACAGCTAATGAAAGGCCAAGCTGGGTTTCTGGTCCAGGCTGACGCAGAGTTTACCTTCTGTACCTCTGACATCCTGTTTGTAAAGGTCCCTCCACTAATCTACCCTATAGAATGCTGCTTAATAAATGCTCATTTCTATCTTTATCTCCCAGGGCATTTGTGAAGCTAAAATGTGATAGTACTTTGACCTCTATAAAGTTCAAATATAAGCTATCCAAGAGTAAGGAATTAAACAATTTCAGGGTCTAAAGTTTTCGAGTAGTTAGAATTTTATAACCATTTTCCCATGCTGATTATATTGATGATATAAGTTCAATGCAGAAAACTTTAAAAAATAAAGAAAAAATAAAGAAATAAACCAAGATCATCCACAATCCCTAGAGGCAATAAAATAATTGGAATTTTAGTGAAGTGAATGCATTCTTCACTTCCCTGGTTTTTCATTTTGTTTTGTTTTAGCAGTCCAATATTATGATAGGCAGCAACCCTGCTTTACAGGCCGTGTGGAAAATTTATCTCAGATCTTAAAATCAGTTAGTCATGATGTGTCTTAGGGTGAAAATTATAATTTCTGTGAAATGCAAAGGCACGAGGAAAAAGGAAAAATAACATTGAACAGAATAGAAGAGGGGCAGAGTTTGGATTTTTACTGGGTTGCTTTTGAAGTAATAAGAAGTACATTTTTTCCTTAGATGTATGGCATAGTTAACAGCAAGGTTTAGAAGAGCAAAGAGGCAGCTGGTGAGGTCTTTGAATGAAGGGTTGTGAACATTCTTGGGTTCTTCCTGCTTGAAGAAGCTCATCTATTTGCAGGTTTGAGTCAGCACCACAAACATTTTAGTATCTACTTATTGTGGCATTTGCCAAAACATATATCCCCCACGCATATAATGAGTGAAAGTTATACTTATTGCCTATCATTTAAGACTCTTAAATGAAGAAGACTAATAAAGTGAAGCGGTTAGTAAAGATGGAATTAGCACACGCTTGTTTCCGGATGTTGACCTGTGGTTGCTGTGGAGGACAAGGTATCAGGAAGCTTCTGGAAGGCCAGGCTGTTCCACAGAGCAGAGGCTGAACTTCAGGGATGCCTTCTACTAGGTTTATAAATGAATGTGATCCAATGACCCTTTATGCTTGGAGAAACATAGTTTTAACAGGATTGGCAAATAATCAACTTATCTCCGGTTTATTCACAGGAGTTTGAATAAAGAAAACCATGACGATGCAAGCCCAACTGCACTGCTTGTGTCTCTTTACACTTTACTTGGTAAGAGAAGAGAATGTTCTTTATTTATTTAGTAGAATATTCCCAGTCATCCTTCTACCCCATACCAGGGAAGCAACGGCTATCATGATTTAAAAAATAGTCTATCAAAATTAACTCATTGTGAGCAAAGGACACTTTGCCCTGATGGACTATTTTTGTTGAAATAGCTACAAGTCATATGTCCAACCTTTAACCAGAGGTGTGCTTTCTCCTCAGCTCTTAAAAGCCAATGCCACTTCACGGGCAAGGTTTAAGCAAATCCGTCTACTTAGCTTTAGACCCTTGCATACAGCTCAGGGAATCTGGAAAGAAAAGTATACTGATACATGTGTTAGTCTATGTCCCTTAATCTTGATTTTTTTTTTTAAACTTTGACCATGAGAAATTACCACCGAAATTAAGAAAAGCATTTTCTCCATTTTTGACCCTGCTCTGCTCTGTACTTTTCTTCCTGTATATGGCTTGGAGTTTTCTGACCAAATTTGTGCTTAGTCACTTGTTGAGCTAACCCTATCGACTCGGGCTTCTAGAAGTTGGAGCTGGATGGAACCTGGGGAGACCAGACCTTAACCTCGGGTAGAGACAGGGATGCTGTCTTCACTTTCCTTATGAAGCCCATAAAGGTTGTACACTTGCCAAATCTGTTGCATTATGAAGCAAGATTATGGGGAAGCTTTTGCTTTCTCCTTAGAGGGAAGCTACTAGATCCTCATACCTCTAATCTTGGTTCCTTTCTTCTAAAACCCAAATATACCATATTGAATTTCAAGTTCCAGAGAG
Source organism: Lagenorhynchus albirostris (assembly GCF_949774975.1). Lineage (NCBI taxonomy): Eukaryota > Metazoa > Chordata > Mammalia > Artiodactyla > Delphinidae > Lagenorhynchus > Lagenorhynchus albirostris. The sequence goes on along the minus strand of NC_083111.1, from coordinate 40,444,078 downwards.
CCCACACAGTTCAAAATATTTAGAGTGAAATACAGCCAAACTTGTAAACCTACCAGAGCTCTCCCCTTGGGGGGAAAATCTGCAGTTCAAACCTTACGAGCAAGGTGCATCCTCACAGACCAGGGCTTGAAGCGTGTAGCTAAGACTGCCTAAGGACTGGGTCTAACATCCCCACTTGACTTCTCTCCTCTTCCTACCCTCTCAGATGTCCTTTGCTATCTGTATTATCTCAGAATGGTGGTGAAGTCAGTGCCTAGTTCAAACTCGGCACTGCTATTGATTGGTGATGAGAACTTGGGTGAGTTATGAAGCTCTGAACCTCAGTTTTCTGCCCTGTGAAATGGGTCTAATAATAGTACTTGCCTTATGTGGCAATTAAATGAGATAATGCATTTATCAAGCCCTTGAATCAATGACTCGCACAGTCTAAGGACTTGATAAATATTAGCTATTATTATTACTACCATGTTTTAAATATCCAGCATCTACACTCAGATGGACTCTGACCTCCATGAGGTCATGTGCAGCCTCAGCACATAGCACAGTGCCCGGAACAAGTTAGAACTTAAATACATACTACGGATTTATATTAGGAAACATTAGGAAACAACAGTGAGACCTAAGAGAGAGAGAAGATTCTGTCATGATAATTTGACATTAGCAGGCTCATCAGCTTCTTGTCTGAGAAAGGGACATGCATTTTTCTTCCTAGATAAAGGATGAAAGTAAGTTTTCCTTTTTCCCTACTCTCACCCCAGTGGGATTTTTACCTGGAGTAAGAAATACTGCCCAAACTACTGCTGGCAGCAAGAGCCTTGCCCAGGAGACAGCCACATGCACAGCTGTCTCTGGATGAAGGAGGGAGGCTGAGGCCTGTGTGCTGGGATTTCAGGGGCATTGGGATGGAGCCATTTCTCTTCTGCCTTCACCGACCCCTATGCCCAGACCCTCTCCTGTGAAGGCTGGAAGTTCAGTTGGAGTGTCTTTCCTTCAGCATAAGGCTTTATTCAGCAGAGGTAGCCATTTAAAGTGATTGCCAGTCATTTACTCTATACTATGAGTGGCTCTCCTGTTCTTTCCTGAGAACTGGTTCTCATAGGGGGTTAGAAACACTGCACGAATATATTGTAAGGGCACTGATGAGAGGGTTTGGGAAAGAGTGCTGAGTAGGGAGGCAGGGAAATCAAGGAGAAGCCAACTGTTTTGGAGTTTTGCCTGGGACTATGCTTCTTCTGGAAGGAAGAAGAGCTGACATACATACTATATAAACAGAGAACTCTTGCTGGAAAGTACAATGACGGTGGCTGCTAGGCAGGCAGATCTGATAACAGCATGCGTCCTTTGCTGACCCAGAAGGCAGTGGAGCAACGTGGTGCAGAGTTGGGGCTTGGTGGTCCAACAGAGCTGGTACCATCCCACAGCGGCACCAGTTATATGTGCCTCTGCTGTGGGACTCCTCCAGAGCTTTCCTGATATTGTTGAGGATCAGAAGAAATGACATGTGTGGAGGTTCTAGTTCCATAGCTGCCACACAGGAAACACTCAAAAATATCAGTTCCATTCTCTTCCTACTTTTCACCTCTTTATGCAAGATGGTGGGTTTTATTCTTCCAACTCTTTTCACAAATTTCCACCATAGCATTCCTCCCAGTTATGGATGTATGGCTTGATGACTCATGACGTGCCCATGCATTTTGAAATCTTTATAGCTCAGATAGCCAGGTTAATGGGCAGGAAGAGAGATTTGTTGCCCTGATACGAGAACCCAACCCAACTTTGAACATTGCAATTGAGACTTATCCTTTATTTCTCATAGGTGAGCCAGCTCGTCTACCTGGGGAAAATGCAGGCTTATTTGTGAGGTTTGCCTGACTAATGTAGTTTTCCTATAGATGTCGTCACTGGTGTGATCAGCTGAAAGATGGGCTGCTTGCTGATGTGAGCAGAAAGTTGATGAAGACATTTGCTGTTAAGCAGTAGCCCCACAAAAAGCACTGCCCTAGTCCTGTACCAACCATGGCACCTACTTCTTGTGTCCTGCCTTGCAGAGGAACTGCTGGAGCTGGAGAAGATGTGGAAAGGAGTGGAAGGGAGGAAGAGCCCCCAGAGGAAAATACACTTTGAGAGGAACTGATGAGCTAGAAGTCTGTATAGTTATTGTGTCAGTTAAGAATGCTTTTAGCTACAAGCAACTTTAGAGTCTTTCCAGTCAATAGGGATTTATTTTTCTCAGACAACGAGAAGCCTGTCGTGGGCAGTCCCGGGCAGGTTTAGCAGTTCTGTGATGTTATCAGAGATTTGGGCTTCTTTCTCTTTGCTCCACCGTTGTTTGAGCTGGTTTATCCCCTTGTGGTTTCATGATGGCGACCACAGCTACAGACATGAGGTCCATTGCTTGAGCAAGACGAACAGGGCAGAGGCCAGCCACATCTGTCTTTCTTAATCAGGAATACAAAATCTTGACCAGAACCATTCCCTCACCTCCACCCAGGCACAGCAGACTCCACCTTTTGTTTAACAAACCAGAACTGGGTCACTTGGTCACCCTCCTAGCTGCAAGGGAGTCTGGGAAAGAGACCACTTGTCTTCCCAAGGGAGAGAGGCTGGCAATGGCTGGGGACAGCTAACCCAAGGGCCTGACACAACTCTGAGGGAGAGGAGACCAAATTCCAAAGTCCTCAGTGTTCTTTTTGTTTGTTTGTTTGTTTTTTACATCTTTATTGGAGTATAATTGCTTTACAATGGTGTGTTAGTTTCTGCTTTATAACAAAGTGAATCAGTTATACATACACATATGTTCCCATATCTCTTCACTCTTGTGTCTCCCTCCCTCCCACCCTCCCTATCCCACCCCTCTAGGTGGTCACAAAGCACCGAGCTGATCTCCCTGTGCTATGCAGCTGCTTCCCACTAGCTATCTATTTTACATTTGGTAGTGTATATATGTCCATGCCTCTCTCTCACTTTGTCACAGCTTATCCTTCCCCCTCCCCGTATCCTCAAGTCCATTCTCTAGTAGGTCTGTGTCTTTATTCCTGTCTTACCCCTAGGTTCTTCATGACATTTTTTTTCTTAAATTCCATATATATGTGTTAGCATACGCTATATGTCTTTCTCTTTCTGACTTACTTCACTCTGTATGACAGACTCTAGGTCCATCCACCTCATTACAAATAGCTTAATTTCATTTCTTTATATGGCTGAGTAATATTCCATTGTATATATGTGCCACATCTTCTTTATCCATTCAACCGATGATGAACACTTAGGTCCGGGCTATTGTAAATAGAGCTGCAATGAACATTTTGGTACATGACTCTTTTTGAATTATGGTTTTCTCAGGGTATATGCCCAGTAGTGGGATGGCTGGGTCATATGGTAGTTCTATTTGTAGTTTTTTAAGGAACCTCCATACTGTTCTCCACAGTGGCTGTACCAATTCACATTCCCACCAGCAGTGCAAGAGGGTTCCCTTTTCTCCACACCCTCTCCAGCATTTATTGTTTCTAGATTTTTTGATAATGACCATTCTGACTGGTGTGAGATGATATCTCATTGTAGTTTTGATTTGCATTTCTCTAATGATTTTTTATGTTGAGCATTCTTTCATGTGTTTGTTGGCAATCTGTATATCTTCTTTGGGGAAATGTCTATTTAGGTCTTCTGCCCATTTTTGGATTGAGTTGTTTGCTTTTTTGTTATTGAGCCGCATGAGCTGCTTATAAATTTTGGAGATTAATCCTTTGTCATTTGCTTCATTTGCAAATATTTTCTCCCATTCTGAGGGTTGTCTTCTGGTCTTGTTTATGGTTTCCTTTGCTGTGCAAAAGCTTTGAAGTTTCATTAGGTTCCATTTGTTTATTTTTGTTTTTATTTCCATTTCTCTAGGAGGTGGGTCAAAAAGGACCTTGCTGTGATTTATGTCATAGAGTGTTCTGCCTATGTTTTCCTCTAAGAGTTTCATAGTTTCTGGCCTTACATTTAGGTCTTTAATCCATTTTGAGCTTATTTTTGTGTATGGTGTTAGAGAGTGATCTAATCTCATACTTTCACATGTACCTGTCCAGTTTTCCCAGCAGCACTTATTGAAGAGGCCTTCCTTTCTCCACTGTACATTCCTGCCTCCTTTATCAAAGATAAGGCGACCATATGTGTGTGGGTTTATCTCTGGGCTTTCTAACCTGTTCCATTGATCTATATTTCTGTTTTTGTGCCAGTACCATACTGTCTAGATTACTATAGCTTTGTAGTATAGTCTGAAGTCAGGGAGCCTGATTCCTCCAGCTCCATTTTTCGTTCTCAAGATTGCTTTGGCTATTTGGGGTCGTTTGTGTTTTGATACAAATTGTGAATTTTTTCATTCTAGTTCTGTGAAAAAGGCCAGTGGTAGTTTGATAGGGATTGCATTGAATCTGTAGATTGCTTTGGGTAGTAGAGTCATTTTCACAATGTTGATTCTTCCAATCCAAGAACGTGGTATATCTCTCCATCTATTTGTATCATCTTTAATTTCTTTCATCAGTGTCTTATAATTTTCTGCACACAGGCCTTTTGTCTCCTTAGGTAGGTTTATTCCTAGATATTTTATTCTTTTTGTTGCAGTGGTAAATGAGAGTGTTTTCTTGATTTCACTTTCAGATTTTTCATCCTTAGTGTGTAGGAATGCCACAGATTTCTGTGCATTAATTTTGTATCCTGCTACTTTACCAAATTCATTGATTAGCTCTAGTAGTTTTCTGGTAGCATCTTTAGGATTCTCTACGTATAGTATCATGTCATCTGCAAAGAGTGACAGCTTTACTTTTTCTTTTCCGATTTGGATTCCTTTTATTTCCTTTTCTTCTCTGATTGCTGTGGCTAAAACTTCCAAAACTATGTTGAATAATAGTGGTGAGAGTGGGCAACCTCGTCTTTTTCCTGATCTTAGTGGAAATGCTTTCAGTTTTTCACCATTGAGGACGATGTTGGCTGTGGGTTTGTCATATATGGCCTTTATTATGTTGAGGAAGTTCCCTCTATGCCTACTTTCTGCAGGGTTTTTATTATAAATGGGTGTTGAATTTTGTCAAAAGCTTTCTCTGCATCTATTGAGATGATCATATGGTTTTTCTCCTTCAGTTGGGTAATATGGTTTATCACATTGATTGATTTGCATATATTGAAGAATCCTTGCATTCCTGGGATAAACCCCAGTGATCATGGTGTATGATCCTTTTAATGTGCTTTTGGATTCTGTTTGCTAGTATTTTGTTGAGGATATTTGCATCTATGTTCATCAGTGATATTGGCCTGTAGTTTTCTTTCTTTGTGACATCCTTGTCTGGTTTTGGAATCAAGGTGATGGTGGCCTCGTAGAATGAGTTTGGGAGTGTTCCTACCTCTGCTATATTTTGGAAGAGTTTGAGAAGGATAGGTGTTAGCTCTTCTCTAAATGTTTGATAGAATTCGCCTGTGAAGCCATCTGGTCCTGGGCTTTTGTTTGTTGGAAGATTTTTAATCACGGTTTCAATTTCAGTGCTTGTGATTGGTCTGTTCATATTTTCTATTTCTTCCTGTTTCAGTCTTGGCAGGTTGTGCCTTTCTAAGAATTTGTCTGTTTCTTCCAGGTTGACCATTTTATTGGCATAGAGTTGCTTGTAGTAATCTCTCATGATCTTTTGTATTTCTGCAGTGTCAGTTGTTACTTCTCCTTTTTCATTTCTAATTCTATGGATTTGAGTCTTCTCCCTTTTTTTTTGATGAGCCTGGCTAGTGGTTTATCAATTTTGTTTATCTTCTCAAAGAACTTTTAGTTTTAGTTTAAAACTAAACTTTTAGTTTTAGCTTTTAGTTTTATTGATCTTTGCTATCGTTTCCTTCATTTCTTTTTCATTTATTTCTGATCTGATCTTTATGATTTCTTTCCTTCTGCTAACTTTGGGTTTTTTTGTTCTTCTTTCTCTAATTGCTTTAGGTGCAAGGTTAGGTTGTTTATTCGAGATGTTTCCTGTTTCTTAAGGTGGGATTGTATTGCTATAAACTTCCCTCTTAGAACTGCTTTTGCTGCATCCCATAGGTTTTGGGTTGTTGTGTCTCCATTGTAATTTGTTTCTAGGTATTTTTTGATTTCCTCTTTGATTTCTTCAGTGATCACTTCGTTATTAAGTAGTGTATTGTTTAGCCTCCATGTGTTTGTATTTTTTTACAGATCTTTTCCTGTAATTGATATCTAGTCTCATAGCGTTGTGGTTGGAAAAGATACTTGATACAATTTCAATTTTCTAAAATTTACCAAGGCTTGATTTGTGACCCAGGATATGATCTATCCTGGAGAATGTTCCATGAGCACTTGAGAAAAATGTGTATTCTGTTGTTTTTGGATGGAATGTCCTATAAATATCAATTAAGTCCATCTTGTTTAATGTATCATTTAAAGCTTGTGTTTCCTTATTAATTTTCATTTTGGATGATCTGTCCATTGGTGAAAGTGGGGTGTTAAAGTCTCCTACTATGAATATGTTACTGTTGATTTCCCCTTTTATGGCTGTTAGTATTTGCCTTTTGTATTGAGGTGCTCCTATGTTGGGTGCATAAATATTTACAATTGTTATATCTTCTTCTTGGATTGATCCCCTGATCATTATGCAGTGTCCTTCTTTGTCTCTCGTAATAGTCTTTATTTTAAAGTCTATTTTGTCTGATATGAGAATTGCTATTCCAGCTTTCTTTTGGTTTCCATTTGCATGGAATATCTTTTTCTATCCCCTTACTTTCAGTCTGTATGTGTCTCTATGTCTGAAGTGGGTCTTTTGTAGACAGCATATATATGGGTCTTGTTTTTGTATCCATTCATCCAATCTGTGTCTTTTGTTGGGAGCATTTAGTCCTTTTACATTTAAGGTAATTATCGATATGTATGTTCCTATTCCCATTTTCTTAATTGTTTTGTGTTTGTTATTGTAGGTCTTTTCCTTCTCTTGTGTTTCTTGCCTAGAGAAGTTCATTTAGCATTTGTTGTAAAGCTGGTTTGGTGGTGCTGAACTCTCTCAGCTTTTGCTTCTCTGTAAAGGTTTTAATTTCTCCATCAAATCTGAATGAGATCCTTGCTGGGTAGAGTAATCTTGGTTGCAGGTTTTTCTCCTTCATCACTTTAAATATGTCCTGCCAGTCCCTTCTGGCTTGCAGAGTTTCTGCTGAAAGATCAGCTGTTAACCTTATGGGGATTCCCTTGTGTGTTATTTGTTCTGTTTCGCTTGCTGCTTTTAATATGTTTTCTTTGTATTTAATTTTTAACAGTTTGATTAATATGTGTCCTTGCATGTTTTTCCTTGGATTTATCCTGTATGGGACTCTCTGTGCTTCCTCGACTTGATTAACTATGTCCTTTCCCATATTAGGGAAGTTTTCAACTCTAACCACTTCAAATATTTTCTCAGTCCCTTTCTTTTTCTCTTCTTCTTCTGGAACCCCTATAATTTGAATGTTGGTGCATTTCATGTTGTCCCAGAGGACTCTGAGAATGTCCTCAGTTCTTTTCGTTCTTTTATCTTTATTCTGCTCTGCAGTAGTTATTTCCACTATTTTATCTTCCAGGTCACTTATCCGTTCTTCTGCCTCAGTTATTTTGCTATTGATCTCATCTAGAGTATTTTTAATTTCATTTTTTGTGTTGTTCATCACTGCTTGTTTCATCTTTAGTTCTTCTAGGTCCTTGTTAAATGTTTCTTGCATTTTGTCTATTCTATTTCCAAGATTTTGGATCATCTTTAGTATCATTATTCTGAATTCTTTTTCAGGTAGACTGCCTATTTCCTCTTCATTTGTTAGGTCTGGTGGGTTTTTACCTTGCTCCTTCAACTGCTGTGTGTTTTTCTGTCTTCTCATTTTGCTTATCTTACTGTGTTTGGAGTCTCCTTTTTTGCAGGCTGCAGGTTCGTAGTTCCCGTTGTTTTTGGTGTCTGTCCCCAGTGGCTAAGGTTGGTTCAGTGGGTTGTGTAGGCTTCCTGGTGGAGGGGACTGTTGCCCGTGTTCTGGTGGATGAGACTGGATCTTGTCTTTCTGGTAGGCAGGTCCACGTCTGGTGGTGTGTTTTAGGGTGTCTGTGGATTTATTATGATTTCAGGCAGCCTCTCTGCTAGTGGGTGGGGTTGTTTTCCTGTCTTGCTAGTTGTTTGGCATAGGGTGTCTAGCACTGTAGCTTGCTGGTCGTTGAGTGAAGCTGGGTGCTGGTGTTGAGATGGAGATCTCTGGGAGATTTTCGCCGTTTGATAATATGTGGAGCTGGGAGGTCTCTTGTGGACCAGTGTCCTGAAGTTGGCTCTCCCACCTCAGAGGCACAGCACTGACTCCTGGCTGCAGCACCAAGAGCCTTTCATCCACATGGATTCGAATAAAAGCAAGAAAAAGTAGAAAGGAAGGAAGGAAGGAAGGAAGAAAGAAAGAAAGAAAGAAAGAAAGAAAGAAAGAAAGAAAGAAAGAAAGAAAGAAAGAAAGAAAGAAAGAAAGAAAGAAAGAAAGAAAGAAAGAAAGAAGGAAAGAAAGAAAGAAAGAAAGGAGGGAGGAAGGGAGGGAGGGAGGGAAGGAGGGAAGGAAGGAAAGGAAGAAAGAAAGAAGATAAAATAAAATAAAGTCATTAAAATAATTATTATGAAAAAAAATTTTTTTAAAGAAAAAAAAACAACCAAAAACAAAAAAACAAGCAAAACCAAAACCAAACCAAAACAAAACAAAAGGACGGATAGAACCCTAGGACAAATGGTGGAAGCAAAGCTATACAGACAAAATCTCACACAGAAGCATACACTTACACACTCACAAAAGGAGGAAAAGGGGAAAAAATAATAAATCTTCCTCTCAAAGTCCACCTCCTCAAATTGGGATGATTCATTGTCTATTCATGTATTCCACAGATGCAGGTGCATGAAGTTGATTGTGGAGCTTTAATCCGGTGCTTCTGAGGCTGCTGGGAGAGATTTCCCTTTCTCTTCTTTGTTCTCACAGCTCCCGGGGCTCAGCTTTGGATTTGGCCCCACCTCTGTGTGTAGGTCGCCGGTGGGCGTCTGTTCTCCGCTCAGACAGGACGGGGTTAAAGGAGCAGCTGATTCAGGGGCTCTGGCTCACTCAGGTCAGGGGGAGGCAGGGGCATGGAGTGCGGGGCGAGGCTGTGGTGGCAGAGGCCGGTGTGACTTTGCACCAGCCTGAGGCTCGCCGTGCGTTCTTCCGGGGAGTTGTCCCTGGATCCCGGGACCCTGGCAGTGGTGGGTTGCACAGGCTCCCCGGAAGTGGGGTGTGGACAGTGACCTGTGCTCGCACACGGGCTTCTTGGTGGCGGCAGCAGCAGCCTTAGCGTCTCATGCCTGTCTCTGGGGTCCGCGCTTTTAGCCACGGCTCGCGCCCATCTCTGGAGCTCCTTTAAGCAGTGCTGTTAATCCCCTCTCCTCGCGCACCAGGAAACAAAGAGGCAAGAAAAAGTCTCTTGCCTCTTCGGGAGGTCCAGACTTTTCCCCGGACTCCCTCCCGGCCAGCCGTGGTGCACTAACCCCTTCAGGCTATGTTCACGCCGCCAACCCCAGTCCTCTCCCTGCGCTCCGACCAAAGCCCGGGCCTCAGCTCGCAGCCCCCGCCCGCCCCGGCGGGTGAGCAGACAAGCCTCTCGGGCTGGTGAGTGCCGGTCGGCACCAATCCTCTGTGCGGGAATCTCTCTGCTTTGCCCTCTGCACCCCTGTGGCTGTGCTCTCCTCCGCGGCTTCGAAGCTCCCCCCTCCGCCACCCACAGTCTCCGCCCGCGAAGAGGCTTCCTAGTGTGTGGAAACGTTTCCTCCTTCACAGCTCCCTCCCACTGGCGCAGGTCCCATCCCTATCCTTTTGTCTCTGTTTATTCTTTTTTCTTTTGCCCTACCCAGGTACGTGGGGAGTTTCTTGCCTTTTGGGAGGTCTGAGGTCTTCTGCCAGCGTTCAGTAGGTGTTCTGTACGAGTTGTTCCACGTGTAGATCGTCCTCTGTGTTCTTGTTTGTTACTATTTTTTTGTTGGACAACCCAGATCAACTTAATCAAGATTCAATTAACCAAGGGATATAGTACAAGACCTTTTCCCCCATGATTTCATCCTAATTGTTTTTGGGTTATTCCCAGTTTCTATATGATAAGAGCGTACTAGCTCCTCATAAAGAAATGGAAAATAAATTCTCTTCTCGCCAGTTCTTCTTTCTTTTTTGGTTTTACCTGTCCAGTTCCCCAAACCATTAACTTTCCATATCGTACTTCTAATTCTAGCCTATCCCAGCCCTGATTCCCATAACAAGTAGGAGACCTGAAGAACCACTCGGGAAGGAGGGGGCACTGGCATCGGTGTGGGTGCCAGATCCTTCGTTCCAGAGGGTGCTCTCTGTGGTGGGTTTATGGCTGGCTGCCCCTTCCTGCGTTCCGCCTGCTCCGCTCTGCCTCACGACTCCCGTTAGTGACCATTCCTGGTGGGAGACGAAGGGATGGCAGGAACTACTGCTGAATACACCCTCCTGCACATCCCCATGCTGCCAGCTTCCCACCCCCTTCCCCCCACCCCAGGCTGTCTCGGCTGCTTCTGCTGTTGTGTAGTGGGGGTAGTGGCTAAGAGGGCCGGGTCTGGAGTTGCAGGTTCGAATCCTGCTTCCTGCACTACCTGGGCAAATTATTTAACCTCTCTGCGTCTCAGTCTAATCACCAGTGAAACAGAGCTGGCAATAATAATCTACCCTGTAGGGTTGTTGTCGGGATTCAATGTGTTTAGGACAAAGCTCAGCATATACTAATTTAGCAAGTGTGAGCTCTTCTTGTTGGGTGCTAGGCAAGCATTGTACTCAACACGTCTACATATTTTTTCCCCTTAAAAATTCAATTGTCTTTGAGGTGCCTGAACTCTAGCGTGCTGGGAATCTGCCATGGATTTCCTTATAAACTAACAGGAGTGGAATAGAGGGGTTTTAAGAAGCTGGTGTAGGGGCTTCCCTGGTGGTGCAGTGGTTAAGAATCCACCGGCCAATGCAGGGGATAGGGGTTCGAGCCCTGGTCCGGGAAGATCCCACATGTTGCGGAGCAGCTAAGCCCGTGCGCCACAACTACTGAGCCTGCGCTCTACAGCCCGCGAGCCACAACTACTGAGCCCATGTGCTGCAACTACTGAAGCCCATGTGCCTAGAGCCTGTGCTCCGCAACAAGAGAGCCACTGCAGTGAGAAGCCCTGGCACCACAACGAAGAATAGCCCCTGCTCACTGCAACTAGAGAAAGCCTGTGTGCAGCAACGAAGACTCAATGCAGCCAAAAATAAAAAAGTTAAAAAAAAAAGAAGCTTATGTAAAACCATGTAGAATTTAACAGCATAGTGGCATTGTGGGAAGATCATGAACTTTCCTTCAGCTAGAACCCAGTGTGTGTGCCATGTCCACTGCTTATGGGTTTTACTCTGGGCAAGTAGCTAACCTGTGTGAGCCTCATTTATAAAACGGGAGTGTTAATTTCTCCCCACAGGGTGATTGCTTGAATGGTTAAATGAGAAAAGCCGTGTTAGGCTCTAAGCAAACCATTTTGACATAGTAGAGCCTCAACAAATATTAGACCCCTTCCTGCCTGTTTTGACTAGATTTCACATTGTTTTGAGCCAGGTTAGAATCTTAGGTTTCATATATCAGTCCTGGAACCATAAGAAAATCAGCAAGTGACGCATATACATGCATAGTAGATGGTGATGCTAATTTTTTTTTTTTGCTAATTTTCTTTTTCTTTCTTTTTTTAACAGACAACTGGATATGGCCAAGAGGGAAAGTTTAGTGGACCCCTGGAGCCCATGACCTTTCCTATTTTTGAAGGCCAAGGACCGAGTCAAATCATATTCCAGGTAACGGCTACTCTTGATCACTGTCATCTTGATTTTGCAGGCTCTCTCTTTTACTCCTTTATCTACTGTACACCCAGAAATAAAATATAGGCATAGTAGATCTCATTATCAAGAATGATTTCAGAAGCTAAGTTAAACACAGAGATGAGTGGCTTCAGTGTTATAAGACGTTGTACCTAACTTCCTCATTCGGACTTCCTCAGTGGTGTCTGGGGCAAGTACTCCCATCTCTGGGGCGGGGATCTTGGTGCCTGTAGACTCTGCCTCTTCCCCCAGGGTGGGAAGGGAACCTGTCTCGGGAGTGACAGAGCCATCTGAGTATCTGTCTGTTCAATGAGCTGGCTGCTTGAAGCATTTGAAGATGCGGGTTCTCTGGATTACTGCTGGAATGGCCTGCTTTCCTCACTGCCTCCTCTGAGCCCATCCCTGGGCCCTCACCCATGGGTTGGACAAGGCACAGTGGGAGGCAGTCATCTCATTTAGTTAGTTAACCGAGAAAGCATCGGGTTGAGGCGTGGACTGCAAGAGACTTCAGCTGTAAGGGCCCTGAGATAATCCCGGAGATGTAATGGAGAGAGGGAGAAAAACATACTACTGCATTGACCAGAAATCCCCTGGGGAAGGCTGCTTGGCCTTGGAGTGGCTGAGGGTGCTTTGATGAGCCTCTGGGTGTGCCCATGATCTCCCATCCCATGCACTGGGGGAGCGACAGAGGGTTGCTAAACTACCATCTAAGGTGGATGCCTTCTGTTAACTGTCCAAGCATTTGTTTCGGCAGTTCCCGTCCACAGAGGAGAGACTGAAAGCTGCCTCATGCCACCTTCTGTCATTTGGTACCAAAGTAGTGCAAAGGGGCTCCATAGTACGAGCTGTTGGGGGTGCACGTGTATCTCTGTGCCCCGCTGTGGGTATTTTAGAGGCTTTGACCTCTCCAGTCAGGGAAGCCGGCACTGAGCGACGAGCAAATGCTTTGAGAGCTGGAGGCTAATAAGAGAAGAGTGTTCCAGCAAAGGCACAGCTTGGACACCTGCCCTGTGCTGGGAGAGGGCAGGGCATGCCCCGAGTTTTGGCGGAAGGCCAGCAGAGAGCCTAAAGAAGAAGGTAGGAGAGGAGGCTGCAGAGACAGGAAGGGCCCTGACGTCTAAGGCTCTTAGATTTTCTCCTCAAAGCAGCAGGCCTGAATCAAGTTTCCATTCAGGGCTACAAACTGGAGGGGGGCGGGAAACGGAAGAGGTTGCAAAGGAACTGGTTGGGAGTCTATGGCAGGGCTCACACAAGAGGTGATCTCGTTAACTAACTTTCCCTCCCTTGCCAGGGAGCACTTAGTTATAGATATCTTGTTTACATTTAAAAAATTCTGTTCAAGATGTAGAGAACAAACATATGGGCACCAAGGGGGGAAAGGGGGGGTGGGATGAATTGAGAGATTGGGATTGACATATATACACAGATATGTATAAAATAGATAACTGATGAGAACCTACTGTATAGCATAGGGAACTCCACTTCACTGTACAGTAGAAACTAACACAACATTGTAGAACAACTATACTCCAATAAAAAAACATTCTGTTCACTTGTGTATTTTTATGCTTCATAAGCTGGTAAGAATGCTGTGGGATAGGCACACGTTCATCTCTTTTTTTGAATTTGATATATTTGTATTTATTTATTTATTTTTATTGGGGTATATTTGCTTTACAATATTGCATTAGTTTCTGCTGTACAACAGAGTGAATCAGCTATATGTATACATATATCCCCTCCCTCTTGGACCTCCCCCTCCCATCCCACCCATCTAGGTCACAACAGAGCACCGAGCTGAACTCCCTGCGCTATATAGCAGGTTCCCACTAGCTATCTGTTTTACACATGGTAGTGTATATATGTCATTCCCAATCTCCCAATTCATCCCACCCACTACACCCCCGCCCCGTGTCCACACGTCAGTTCTCTATGTCTGTGTCTCTATTCCTGTGTTGCGAATAGGTTCATCTGTACCGTTTTTCTAAATTCCACATATATGCGTTAAGATACAATCTTTATTTTTCTCCTTCCGATTTACTTCACTCTGTATGACAGACTCTAGGTCCATCTACGTCTCTACAAATGACCCAATTTCATTCCTGATGGTGCCTATTGTTATAAGGCACTATGCTGGGTACTGAGGATACAAGATGACCCCAACACCATCCCTGCCCCCGCTGAGCTCATAGGGTAGTAGAAGGAGGCTAACAAGTAAGCAAACAATGTAGTGAAGGGTTCTGATTGGAGTCTGGTGGGCTGCAGAGGGAACCAAGCGCAGATGGAGAAAGAGTGCTCGATTTTAAGTGTGGGCGGTAGTGGTTGAACAGAAAAGGTTTCACTGACCCCTCAGCTGAGCATTTAAAGTTGAACAGGCACTCACAGACAGAAAGCAGGCCCTGGATACAGTATGGGAAAAAGCACGGGGGTGTGCAAATCAGCAAGAGAATGGAAGATAACAGGTGGTTTAGGGTGTGCAAAGGCGAGGCTGCCGAGGTCGGGTGGTGGGGATGGGTGTCCAGACCGGCCCTTTAACCTGTGGTAGGCTGCAGGGCACCTGTGGAGGGTTAAAGAAGGTGTGACAGAATTAGACTGTGCTTGCACAGACCTACTCTGTGATCACTGTAAGTGTGGGATGAAGGGGGTGAGCCTAGAGGTTGGAAGGCTCTTGGGACAGTTTGCCATAGACCAGTGGCAAGCGGTGGAGGCCTGGTTTAAGTAAGTATAAAGGGGGAGTGGAGGGAAGGAGAGGGGTGGGAGCAATGCCAGGAAGTCACACCTTCTGGGGTTGGTGACTGAATGAGTGCAGTGGGAGAGAGGAGGTGTTTAGGGTAACTCTGAGGCCTCTGGCTTGCTTCACTGGCTGGTTAGTGGTGTCATTCAGAGAGAGAGAGAGAGAGAGAGAGAGGAAAGGAGAGAGAGAAGGAGGGGAGGGGAGGGAAGATTTATGGGAAAGTCAGTAAATAAGTGTTAGGCCTATTGAATTTAAGGTAATATGTGGTGTTAGCTAGGTGGAGATGTTGAGGAGACAGTGGCCATGTGGATCTGGAGATACAGACTGGGGAGCCTTCCTCACACAGGTGCTAACCCAGTGCTTGGGTGTGAAAGTCCATCTGTAGTAAGTATCTCAACAGCCCACAAGGGCCAGGTAAGTGATGAATGATGCTATCTTGGGATAAGACAGGCAGTGGCAAAAAACAGATGTAGAAAACCCCCAACTGTGCAAACATGAAATTAACAGTCTTCTGATACTTGGCTCCAGCATGTGGAACACAGGGAATAGTGGGGACTGTGACAAACTGAGGGTACCTCAAAAAGTATAGCCTTAATTCAATTCCAAACGATTTCACAAGTCAGAATTTGTGTACAGTATTACTGGATTCTATAGTTTTTCCACAAAAGTCAGAAATTTTTATATTTATGTAAAATTTCCTGATCTAAGAATATTGGCACAGTAAAAAAAGTCATCTTATAATCTAAGCAAAATGTACTTGTGGGCCAGAGAGTCTGTGGTTACTTCTGCAACCTCTGTTTGAGGAGACTCTTGAGCAGAAGGGAGTAGATATTCTGTGAGTACAGGTCCACGTGCCACTGAACAGAATCAGAACTGTACCTAGAGGCAATGTCCAGCTAACAAACGTCACACACCTGGAAACTGCTTCATAGGATCCTTCTGCAGTCTCTCAGGAGCCCAGCCAGTAAAATCATTCCTTGGGTTACTCCACTTCTTTTTCTGTTCTTTTTCCATTAGCCACACTACAAAGCTTGTTTCTTCTTAACAGAAAATGATAGCCCAACTGCCATGGCTGAATGCTTCTTGTTTATGGGTGTGTGTGTTGGAGTGGAGGAGTGTAGGCAACGAAGGGGATTTCCTTCTAGAATCTCAGAGTCTTTGTTCTAGAAAAGACCTTAGAGACTTTTTGTACCAACTGCTTGTTTTACAGATAGGGAAACTGAGGCTTAAATAAGTTAATGGCATAACTGATATTAAAACACTGATATTCTCATTTTCTAGTCAAGCATATCATGCTACTTAACACCATATACAAAAATTAACTCAAGGGCTTCCCTGGTGGCACAGTGGTTGAGAGTCCGCCTGCCGATGCAGGGGACACGGGTTCGTGCCCCTGTCTGGGAAGATCCCACATGCTGTGGAGCGGCTGGGCCCGTGAGCCATGGCCACTGAGCCTGCACGTCCGGAGCCTGTGCTCCGCAATGGGAGAGGCCACAACAGTGAGAGGCCTACGTATGGCAAAAAAAAAAAATAAAATAAAAAAATAACTCAAAATGGATTAAAGACCCAAATGTAAGACCAAAACCATAAAACTCCTAGAAGAACACATAAAGAGAACACTCTTTGATATAAATCGTAGGAATATTTTTTGGATCTGTCTCCTAAAGCAAAGGAAATAAAAGGAAAAATAAACAAATGGAAACTAATTAAACTCAAAAGCTTTTGCACAGCAAAGGAAACCATTGACAAAATGATAAGACAAACTACTGAATGGGGGAAAATGTTTGCAAATGATATGACTGATAAGAGGTTAATATCAAAAATATAGAAAGAGCTCATACAACTCAACATCAAGAAGCGAACAACCCAATTAAAAAATGGGTAGAGGGCTTCCCTGGTGGCACAGTGGTTGAGAGTCCACCTGCCGATGCAGGGGACACGGGTTTGTGCCCCGGTCTGGGAAGATCCCACATGCCGCTGAGCGGCTAGGCCCATGAGCCATGGCCGCTGAGCCTGCGCATCCGGAGCCTGTGCTCCACAACGGGAGAGGCCACAACAGTGAGAGGCCCATGTACCGCCAAAAAAAAAAAAAAAAAAAAGGTAGAAGACCTGAATAGACATTTTTCCAAAGAGGACATGTAAAAGGCCAACGGGCACATGAAAAGGTGTTCAACATTGTTAATCATCAGAGAAATGCAAGTTAAAACCACAATGAGATATCACCTCACACCTGTCAAATGGCTATCACTAAAAAGAACACAAATAATAAATGTTGGTGAGGAGAAAAGGGAACCTTCACGCACTGTTGGTGGGAGTGTAAATTGGTGTAGCCAAGGAAAACAGTGTGGAGCTTTCTCAAAAAACTAGAAACAGAAATACCATATGACCCAGCAATTCCACTCCTGGGTATATATCTGCAAAAAATAAAAATACTAATTTGAAAAGATACATTCACCCCAATATTCATAGTAGTATTATTTACAGTTGCCAAGATATGGAAGCAACCTAAGTGTCCATCGGATAAAGAAGATGTAATCTGTCTATCTATCTATCTATCTATCTATCTATCTATGTGCACACACACACACACACAATGAAATACTACTCAGCATAAAAAAGAGTGAAATTTTGCCATTTGCAACAACATAGATAGACTTGGAGGGTATTAAGCTTAGTGAAATAAGTCAGACAGAGAAAGATAAATACTGTATGATATCACTTACATGTGGAATCTAAAAAATAGAACAAACTAGTGAATCTAACAAAAAAGAAAAGACAGATACAGAAAACAAACTGGTTGTTACCAGTGGGGGGAGTGCAGGTGAGAGGGGCAAGTTAGGAGTAGGGGATTAAGAGGTAGAAACCATTATGTATAAAATAAATAAGCTACAAGGATGTCTTGTACAACACAGGGAATACAGCCAGTATTTTGTAGTAACTATTAGTGGAATATAACCTTTAAACATTGTGAATCACTATGTTGTACACCTATAATTTATGTAGTATTGTACATCAACTATACTTCAATTTAAAAAAAGACCAAAATAAAAAGTAGGTTACATAGCAAAAAAAATAAAGTAACATCTGGCATATACAAAAAAAAAAAAAATAGCATACTGTGCTCTCTCCATCTTCTTACGTGGAAATGATGTGGAAAACCCAGCCTTGGTAAAATGTACTTTGAGCTCTTTATCACAGTGGTGGGAAGGAGTTGTCCCAGTTCCCTCATCTGTATCCCTTGAAATATTCTTACCTGAAGTCAGGGAGGAACAAAGCAAGCTTTCTGCCCCATGAGGTTGATCCTTGGGTTATTAACAGGTCCTCCAAAAAAAAAAAAAGAAAGAAAGAAAGAAAAAAGAACTAAACACCTATAGACTTGTCTCACTGAGGATTTTCAACTATCCCCAGCTCTGTACTCTCAGGGGCTTCTAGATCTAAGGATAGTATGATACATATTTCAGATAGGTAATTACTTTTCTTCTTTTTTTTTTGCTTCAAAGGAGTAATGTTATTTTATAATTCTCCCCATTTATTAGTTGCTTAGTACTTGATTTTTAAAAGTGCACATTAAAAAAATGAGAGTTGAATGACTTTGGAATAAAGAGGTCAGGAATACCAAATAAATTGAGTCCGTTTTTAGTTTTGTTCATGATAATTAAAGATGATTCAGCAACGATGGCTATTTTACGCAGCTCATTCAGGAGGGCTTCTAGTACATGCAAGTGCATGCACTTGATACAGAGGAGGATTTCACGAAGTTTCAGTGATGACTAGAAATATCATAAGGTGACTATGGACAATCTATAAACACCTGTTGTTGTCACTGGACAGAGAAGGCGTCCAGTTTTCCAATTCACAGCTGGAACCAAGCTCTCGGATCTTCCACTCGTCTTCACTGGCCAAAAGAAAACTTTGTAATGGCTGATATTTTTTCCTTACAATTTCAATGAAGCCTTAGATTGGATCACATGAAAATGCCTCCGCGTATCTTCCAGAACTCCCCAATACCTTCCTTAATAGCATATTCAGCACAGTTCTTGCACTCTTGGGGTGTAATCCAATTAATGCTCTCCCTGTAGTACCAA
The DNA here is from genome assembly GCF_949774975.1 of Lagenorhynchus albirostris. Lineage (NCBI taxonomy): Eukaryota > Metazoa > Chordata > Mammalia > Artiodactyla > Delphinidae > Lagenorhynchus > Lagenorhynchus albirostris. The sequence continues at coordinate 40,425,385 of NC_083111.1, read as the reverse complement.
TTCCCCGATCACTTGTCAATTTTTTAATTTGAGCTTCTATGTAATAAGGAGATACATAATAAAAATGGTCCCCAAGGACACTGTAAGCCATGTATTGAGAGCCTTCTGAGGTTTCTGTAACTTCTTGATCTTCAAAACTCTCTACATTGCAAGCTATCTCCATTTTCCCTTCATGAGGAAAAGTCATCGTTTGGACGCCCTTCAGTCCATTCGCATTTGAGCCCCGAATGGCACTAGCGATCTCTTTTCCCAGAGCCAAGTCTTGAGATCATCTTTGGTAACATTGCAGTTCATCACATACGGGCTAGCTACGACGCCTGATGTGAAAGTTTGCTTCTCAGTTTGCGGTTTCGCTCAGCTCCTGCCTCCCGCAGATTGGCTCTCGTCTGCTCTAGCGGCAGCATGAATCTCCTCACTGCAAAGCTGAAATTCCAATTTTGGTCCAACGCAACTGTCACAACACCCTGAAGCAAGCTGTTAAACCACATCTTCGGGCAGGTGCAGCTCCCAGGTTAGGTTTAAGAACACTGAAATCCCTCCTTGTGAACCAGCCCAGTTGCTTCCTTCTCTGGACAAGAGTGTGCTTCTCAGGCAGGTCAGCCTCACCAAAGAGAAACACGCTGCAGCCAGGAACACGTTGGACCAGATTCTCAGCAAGGCTTCTAGCCACAGCTCCACACTCTTCCACTCCAACACCAGAGAGAGGGTAAATGGGAATCGGGTCCACTGCTCCCAGGCAAGGATGGATCCCCTCTTGCACCTCCATATCAATTGACTGGAAGGCCTCCAGGCAGGCAGCCAGAATGGAATTGCGTAACTCAGCAAGAGAAGCTGCTATTGTAATGTCTTATGTGTTGCACCTTTTTTTTTTTTTTTTTTTTGCGGTACGCGGGCCTCTCACTGTTGTGGCCTCTCCCATTGCAGAGCACAGGCTCCGGACGCGCAGGCTCAGCGGCCATGGCTCACGGGCCCAGCCGCTCCGCGGCATGTGGGATCTTCCCGGACCAGGGCACGAACCCGTGTCCCCTGCATCGGCAGGCGGACTCTCAACCACTGCGCCACCAGGGAAGCCCTACCCTTTAAAAATGTCCAATTCAGTGGTTTTTAATATGTCACAAAAATGTACACCATCACCACTATCTGATCCCAGAACACTTTCACCAGCCTCAAAGAAACCCTGTACCAACTAGCAGTCACCCCCTATTCTCCTCTCCTCCCAGCCCCTGGCAAACACTAATTGACTTGCAGTCTCTAGAGATTTCCTTTATAGACATTTCATATAAATGGAATCATGTAACATGTGACCTTTTGTGTATAATTTCTTTTACTTAGCATAATGTTTTCAAGGTTCATCCATATTGTAGCAGGTATTAGTACTTTTTTCCTTTTTTATGGCTGATTAATATCCCATTGTATGAATATAATACATTTTGAATATCCAGTTATCATTTAACGGACATTTATGGCTATTATAAATAATGCTATTATGGACATTCATGTACAATTTTTGTGAGGATATGTGTTTTCCATTCTCTTGGATATATACCTAGGAGTAAAATTTCTGGGACATAGTTAATTCACTTTTTAACTTTTTAAATAACTGCAAATCTGTTCTGCAAAACAACTGAACCATTTTACATTCCCACCAGCATTGTATAAGTGTTCTGATTTCTCCACATCCTTGCCAACACTTGTTACTTATCTGTTTCTTTATTGTATTGATAGCTATCCTAGTGGAGTAAAGTGATATTTCTCTGTGGTTTGGGTTTGCATTTCCCTAATGACTAATGTTAATATCTTTTAATGTGCTTATTGGCTATTTGTATATCTTCTTTGGAGAACTGTCTGTTCAAATCCTTTACCTCTTTTTAAATTGAATTATTTGTCTTTTTATTGTTGTAAGAGCTCTTTATAAATTCTGCATAAAGTTCCTTATCATACACATGATTTGCAAATATTTTCTCACATTCTATAGGTTACTTTTCACTTTCTTGATAGTTCATTTGAAGCACAAAAGCTTTTAATTTTGATGAAGTTCAATTTATTTTCTTTTTTGTTTGTGCTTTTGCTATAACATCTAAAAAACTCTTGCCTCAGCCAGAGTCACAAAGATTTATCTTCTCAGTTTTATAGTATTAACTCTTAACATTTATGCCTTTGGTCTATTTTTAGTTAATTTTTGTGCATGATACGAGAGGTAGGGATCTAACTTCATTCTTTTGCATGTGGATATCCAGTTGTTCCAGCACCATTTGTTGAAAACACTATTTTTTCCCCATTGAATTATCTTAGCACCTTTGTCAGAAATTAATTTGACCATAAATACAAAAGTTTATTTCTGTACTCTTGATTTTGAATCCATTGATCTATATGTCTGTCCTTATGCCAGTGCCACACTCTCTAGAATACTGTAGCTTTGTAGAAAATTTTGAAATCAGGCAGTGTTAAGTCTCCCAACTTTGTTCTTCTTTTTCAAGATTGTTTTGGTTATTCTGGGCCTTATACATTTTTATATAAACTTTAGGATCATCGTGTCAATTCTACAAACAAGACAAAATAATTTTGATAGGGATTGTGTTGAATTAGTATCTCAACTTGGAGAATAGTACTATCTTAACAATATTAAGTTTTTCAAGTTTTGAGCACGGGATGTTTTTTCCATTTATTTAGATCTTCTTTAATTTCTTTCAACAATGTTTCATAGTTTTCAGTTTACAAATCTTGTATTTCTTTGGTTAAATTTATTCTGAAGTATGTTATTCCTTTTAATCCTATTGTAAATGGAATTGTTTTCTTAACATCATTTTCAGATTTCTTTTTGCTAGTGTATAGAAATACAGTTGATTTTTTTTTTTTTTGTATATTGATCTTTTATCTTGCAACCTTACTGGACTTGTTTATTTGCTGTAAAACTTTTTTATACTCTTTAGGATTTTCCATATGTAAGATCATGTCATCTGTGAATAGAGATACTTTTACTCATTTCTTTCCAATCTGGATGACTTTTATTTCTTTCTCTTGCCTAGGATTTCAAGTACAATGTTATATAGAAGTGACAAGATTGGGCATTATTATCTTGTTCCTGATCATATAGGGAAAGCTTTCAGTCTTTCACATTATGTATAATATTAGCTGTGGGTTTTTCTTAGATGCCCTTTATTAGGTTGAGGAAGTTACCTTCTATTCCTACTTTGTTGTGTATTTTTTTATCATGAAAGGATGCTGGATTTTGTCAAATGATTTTCTGCCTCTCTAGAGATACTCATCTGGTTTCGTCCTTTATTCTATTAATATGGGGTATTAAATTAATTGATTTTCATATGTTGAACCAGCCTTGTATTCTAAGATAAATTCCACTTGGTCATGATATATAATTCTTTTTATATGTTGCTGGATTCAGTTTGCTAGTATTCTATTGAAAACTTTTGCATCTATATTTATGAGATATTGCTCTGTAGTTTTATTTTGTTATTTTTTTTTCTGTTTTGCATATAAGGATGACACTAGCCTCATAGAATAAGTTGGGAAGTATTCCATACTCTTCTACTTTTTGGAAGCATTTGTGAAGGTTTGATGTTAATTCTCCCATACTTGTTAGGTAGAATTCACCAGTGAAGTTACCTGGTCCTGGGCTTTACTTTGTGGGAATTTTTTTGATTACTAACTCAAGTTCTTTAGTTGTTATAGTTCTATTCAGACTTTCTACTTATTCTTTGGTCAATTTTGGTAGTTTTTAATCTAAGAATTCATCCATTTCACTTAGGTTGTCTGATTTGTGGGAAAACAATTGCTTATAGTATTCTATTTCATCCTTTTTATCTCTGTAAGTTTGGTAGTACCGTCCCCTCTTACATTCCTGATTTTAGTTGTTTGATTCTTGTGTTTTTTAAAAAAATATTTATTTTTTTATTTTGGCTGTGCTGGGTCTTAGTTTTGGCATGCGGGATCTTTTTTTTTAGTTGCGGTGCGCGGGCTTCTTAGTTGTGGCATGTGGACTTCTTAGTAGAGGTATGCATGCGAGATCTAGTTCCCTGACCAGGGATCAAATCCAGGCCCTCTGCATTGGGAGCAGGGAGTCTTACCCACTGGACCACCAGGGAAGTCCCTCTTGTGTCTATTTTTTTCTTGGTAAGTCCAATTGAAGATTTGTCCATTTTGTTGATCTTTTCAAAAGACCAACTTTTGGTTTTGCTGATTTTCTCCTTTGCTTTTGTATTCTCCATTTTATTAATTTCCACTCTAATTTTTTTTTTTTTTTTGCGGTATGTGGGCCTCTCACTGCCGTGGCCTCTCCCGCTTGCGGAGCACAGGCTCCGGACGCGCAGGCCCAGCGGCCATGGCTCACGGGCCCAGCCGCTCCACAGCATGTGGGATCCTCCCAGACCGGGGCACGAACCCGTGTCCCCTGCATCGGCAGGTGGACTCTCAACCACTGCGCCACCAGGGAAGCCCTCCACTCTAATTTTTATTTCCTTCTGCTTGCTTTGGGTTAGTTTATTCATCTTCTTCTAGTCTCTTAAGGTAGAAGATTATTGATTTGACATTTTCTTCTTTTATAGTCATTTACAGCTATAGATTTGCCTCCATGTACTGCTTAATCTGTATCCCATAAAGTTTGGTATGCTGTGTTTTCATTTTCATTCATCTAAAAGTATGTTCTAATTTCCCTTTTAATTTCCTCTTTGACCTATTGGTTATTAGAGTGTATTGTTATTTCCATATATTTGTGGTTTTCCCACATTTCCTGTTATTTGGTTTTAGTTTCTCCATTGTGGTTAGAGAACATATTTTGTATGACTTCAATGATTTAAATTTATTGAAACTTGTTTTGTGATCTATCATATGATCTAGCCTGGAGAATGTTTAATGTATATTTAAGAAGAATGTGTGTTAGGATTTTGTTGGATGGAGTGTTCCATAGATGTCTGTTAGCTTCTGGTTGGTTTACAGTGTTGTTCAAGTCTTCTATTTTCTTGTTGATCGTCTGTCTGTTTGTTATATTCATTATTGAAAGTGAAGTTTTCAAGTCACCAACTATTATTGTTGAATTGTATATTTTATCTTCAATTCTGTCAGTTTTTGCTTCATGTATTTTGGGGTCTGTTGGTAGGTGCATGTATGTTTATAATTGTTATAGAATCTTGATGGACTGACCCTTGTATCAGTGTAGAATATCCTTCTTTTCTCTAGTAATAATTTTTATCTTAAAGTTTGTTTGTTCTAATAGTAGTATAGCTTAATTTCACCCTCATTTTGAAGGATAGTTTTGTTGCATATACAATTCTTAGTTGGCAGTCTTTTTCTTTCAGCACTTTGAGTATGTCATTTCACTGTCTTCTGGCCTCCATGAGAAATCAGCTGTTCAGTTTATTGAGGATCCTTTGTATGTGATGAGTCTCTGTACTTCCAAATTCTCTTTTTTTTTTTTTTTGTGGTACACGGGCCTCTCACTGTTGTGGCCTCTCCCATTGTGGAGCACAGGCTCGGGTCTTGCAGGTTCAGCAGCCATGGCTCACAGGCCTAGCCGCTCCACGGCATGTGGGATCTTCCCGGACCGGGACATGAACCCATGTCCCCTGCATCGGCAGGTGGACTCTCAACCACTGCACCACCAGGGAAGCCCTTTTTGTTTTTTTTTTTAATAAATTTATATATTTTTATTTATTTATTTTTGGTTGCATTGGGTCTCCATTGCTGCATGCAGGCTTCCTCTGGTTGCGGCGAGTGGGGGCTACTCTGCGTTGCAGTGTGCAGGCTTCTCATTGCAGTGGCTTCTCTTGTTGTGGAGCATGGGCTCTAGGTGCATGGGCTTCAGTAATTGTGTCACGCAGCTCAGTAGTTGTGGCTCACAGGTTCTAGAGCACAGGCTCAGTAGTTGTGGTACATGGGCTTAGTTGCTCCACGGCACATGGGATCTTCCTTGACCAAGGATCGCACCCATGTTCCCTGCATTAGCAGGTGGATTCTTAACCACTGCACCACCAGAAAAGTCCCTGTTTGTTTGTTTTGTGTTTTATTATGATGAGTCTAAGTTTGAGTCTCTTTGAATTTATTGTATTTCAAGTTCAGTGAACTTCTTGGAAGCATAGATTAATGTTTTTCTCAAATTTGGGAAGTTTTTGATTAGTATTTCTTCAAATAATCTTTCTGCCCCTTTCACTCTTTCCTTTTCTTCTATGACTCTCATTATGCATGTTTGCTTGATGATGTTCCGTTTGCCTCTAGGGTTCTGTTAATATTTCCTCTTTCTTTCTGTCAGGGTGGATAACCTCAATTGATCTATTATCAAATTCACAAATTCTTCTCCTGTTAGCTAAGACTTACTGTTGGGCCTTTTCTAATGAATTTTTCATTTCAGTTATTATGCTTTTCAACTCTAGAATTCTTATTTGTTTTTTTAAAAAATAATTTCCATGTCTTTATTTATATTCTCTATTTGGTGAGACATTGTTATCATACTTTAGTTCTTTAGAGATAGTTTCCTTTTGTTTTTGAACCTGTTTAAAATAGTTAATTTAAAATCCTATTTAGTAAGTCTAACATCTAGACTTCCTTGAGGACAGTTTCTGTTGACTGCTATTTTTCCTTTATATGGGCCTTACTTTTCTTTTATTTGCATGTCTCACAATCATTTGTTGAAAACTGGACTTTATAAATAATATGATGTGGCAACACCAGAAATCATATCCCATTGTCTTCCCAGGATTTGTTGTTGTTGCTGTTTGTTTGTTTAATGACTTTCCTGAATTAATTCTGTAAAGTCTGTATTCTTTGCCATATGTAGCCACTGAAGTCTGTTTGGTTAGCTTAGTGTTCAGCTAATGATTGAATTAAGATTTCCTTACAAGCCTAGAATCAATAAGTCTTCCAACCTTTGCCAATAGGCTCTGTGTACTTGTTGGGTACATCTTCAAAGATGTGACAAACAGTTTACAACTCTGCATTAGCCTTTACTTCCTGCTTGCACAGCGCCTCAAGGTCAGTCAGAGGTGAGAGATTAGGGCCTTCTAAGGTTTTTCCTGGGCATGTGCACAGTTCTACTTATGAATGTGGCCTTTTAGACTCCCAGGAATCTATTGGAGATTTTTGATGTTCCCCTGGCCCCTGCAAGAGACATCTCATTCTCAAGCTTTACCTTTTAAGTGTTTTAGTTAAAGTCTTATTTGCATCAACTGCTATCACTGTCTCAGGCAGCTGCAGTGTTAAGCAACTGCTGATGATTATTTTCAACAGATTCCCCAGGAAGAAAATTGTTTGCAGTGAGTGAGCTCTGAGTTGGGTCAAATAAAGACAAGCTGCATGAATAGGTATTTCCAGGGAGCTTCCAGATAGGTTAGATAATATCAGTTCTTTGGGGACAGGACTTCTGGGAAACTCCAAACTCCAAACTCCTTCTACCCCCTACATAGTACCATGGTTGTGAGGCTGTTGGTTTTCAAGGCCACTGCATATCCTGAGAAAGGATGATGGAATTAGGGCAAGTCAAAGCAACTACAAAGCTTGCTTCTAACTGATAGTCAGTAATTTTCTTAAATAAACAATCCTTGGATTTTGCAAGCCACAGTTCTACCCATGTAACACATCAGCTGTTTGTTTTTTTTTTTAAATTCCATTTCTTGCCAACCGACATGAATACACTTGGTACTGTTACAATCATTATCTAGACTTACTCATGTTCTCCTTTTGTTACTTTACACCATATCATTGTTCTTTTGCTGATTCATAATTTATAGAATGAACATTTTAATGCTTAAAATTCATTAAGTTTATGTGTTATATAATTTTATACCTTTCTTTTTTTGACCATTTAGGAGTTTTCAACTTTACCAGTATTGTAGGCTACTATACTACAAGCATGCAGTTTATTGTTTAAAAAATATTTCCTTAGAATAAATTCTATTTAGTAATATTTGCTATCAAAGGCTACAAACATTTTATGCCTCAAGTTATTTCCAAAAGGATTATACTAATTTATATTTTCATCAATAATATGTGTGTTTATTTACATCCTTTACAACATTGACTATTAGTTTTTATTTTTTAAATATATAAAAATATATTAGGGGCTTCCCTGGTGGTGTAGTGGTTGAGAGTCCGCCTGCCAATGCAGGGGACACGGGTTCGTGCCCCGGTCTGGGAAGATCCCACATGCCGTGGAGTGGCTGGGCCCGTGAGCCATGGCCACTGAGCCTGCGCGTCCGGAGCCTGTGCTCCGCAACAGGAGAGGCCCCAACAGTGAGAGGCTCGCGTACCGCAAAAAAAAAAAAAAATATATATATATATATATAATTATTAATGAGATTGAACAACTTTTACATCTGCTTTATTTTATGTGAATTTTCTATTCTTGTGGTCTTAAAAGTATTATAGCTATCCAGCTATCCCATGAATAATCATTGGTATTTTCTTTACTTCTGAAAAAGTGAGATTGTCATATAGAACTTTATCAATTAAAACCACTTTTAAGTTGTTTTCCTTAATATTACAATGTCTTTTAATCTTTGTCACAATTTGTAGAAGTACTAAATGACATCTTTTTTATCCTAGCAATGAAGCTACCCTTTTTAATGTTACTTAAAAGCTAGTAGTATTATAGCTTTCCGATATTCCCAGAAAAATCTCATCTAACTTTAGCTACAATTTAAAGCATCTATTGGCTTTCATCAATGTACTGAATTATGTCACATATTGTTTCTTGAGGAAAATGTATTTTGAATGTACATAGCTAACGTTCAAGCAGACTTTTAGAATGTATCACTTTAAAAGCTTAGAATTTCCTATTTTAGTGATTGTACAAATGAAAACGTTACCTGAAATTGGTGACTTACTACAAATTCTACAACATTGTTTTTCCTTACAATCTAATCTAATGTTTGCTTTTCCCCAGTTTAAGGCCAGTCCTCTTGCTGTGACTTTCAAACTAACTGGGGAGACAGATGACATATTTCAGATACAACCAGATGGACTTCTGTATTACAGCAAAGCCCTGGACAGGGAAACAAGAGCTGTTCACAAACTCCAGGTGAACTGAGACCAGACAAAGGACACTAACTCTAATCTCTCTGAGCACTCTTTGTCCTGGAAATATCACTGGCACCTTCTTTCCTAGCACAGAATCCTGTTTCAGCTCTCCTGACACTAATGACATGCTTTGCAAATCTCATTTGTCTTTTTAAATTTTATTTTATTTTTTAACAACTAGAGAGGCGTGTGGCAAAGGTATCCTCTTTTTTAGGCTTTATGACCAGAGTAACCCAATTTATATTGCTAAGGCTCTTAGATGGCATTACTCATCAAAATGAGTGGAAACCTGGATGGCACATGGATCAAAACTAGCCAGTACTTCTCTGCTATTACACTGGTGTCTGCCTATGGCTGTTGGGTGGTCTCTGGACCCACAAAGAAGGTGGCAGTGGTACTAGATGGAGCTCCTTTGGGCCTTGCAAGAAGCAGAAGTAATCAATGACCAAAGTCAGAGGCTGCCTAGAGAGACCCTTCTCTCTCTCTTTCCCCCTTAGTTTTCATGGTTTGTATCTCTATCTGAATGATAGAGAGCTAATTGTGGGGAAAAGAGCAAGCCAAAAGCTTTCTGTTTAAATTCTACTACTGGCTCTGCAGATCAACCACTAAAATGCCTCTGTAACAGGACATACTTTCATACCCTCAAGGGTCAAAGTATTCTTATTTTACTGATTCCAGCTATTTAGAAAAAAAGCATGTCCAGTGTCCAGCCAACCTCACTGCTGGAAAAACACAGTCATGATTAGATTGATTTAACTGATAGGGCCTCTATTTTAGCAGCTCCCAATTTGGGCTCTTATGGGTGTCTTTCTCCCCTGTAGTGACCAGGTTATTGGTTATTTGGGCTCTAATTTCTTTCAAGTGACTCTTGAATGTGTGATATGAGGTCCAGACTCACCAAGGAGGTTTCCTTTTCCTGTCAACATCAGGTCTCAGCCCTGGATGCTCACGGCAATACAGTGGAAGGCCCGGTCCCCATCACCATAGAAGTGAAGGACATCAACGACAATCGACCTGTGTTTCTCCAGTCAAAGTATGAAGGCTCAGTAAGGCAGAATTCTCGCCCAGGTAATAGGCAGGAGCCTGGAGATATCTGTGGAAAGATGCAAGTGTAACAGGCAGAGGGGCAGCTTTGTGTGGCTAACATGTGTAACTAGCATTCATTAAGGACTTACCATCTTATTTAAATTTTATTTATCTTATTTAAACTTCACAGCAATCCTCTAGGAGTTGTTTTATTATCCCTACTGCTCTGGGACACAACATCTCAACGTTGGCACTATGGACATCTTGGGCCTGATAATCCTTTTTTTGTTAGGGGCTGTTCTGTGCATTATAGGATGTTAGCAGCATCCCTGACATCTATCAATGCAGATGCCAGGAGCAACACTTCCCTTCCAAATTGTGACAGCAAAGATGTCTTCAGACATCGCCAAATGTCCCCTGGGGGGCAAAATCACCCCTAGTTAAGAATCACCATTTTAGGGTGAGAATTTAGAACACCTTACAGCTTTAGAACACTGTAGAACACTCTGGAAAGGTAAGCTTACTCTCCCACATCCTCCCAGAAATCCACATTCTCATGGTCACTGCTGGCTTCCAGTTCTTTTTCTTCTCTGACTTCAGCTCCTAGCTATGACTCATCCCTTCACTCTTTTACTTTTCATTTCTACAAAAGCCCCTCATCAAAGCATAGGTATGTGTGGCAGGCTTTACTGAAGATTTAGAGGAATGAAGGAGCATCATGTCATAACAGTGCACAAAATAAACATGAATATTAGACTGTGAGTTCTCAGAAAGACTTTTGGCCATTTCCATCAACTCACTGTCAAACTTCCCTCTGTGTCACTTAATCGCTATCTCTCACTCTTCAATGCCCACTTCCAATAACTCAGGAAGAATATTCCTTCCACTTTATTATGTGGAGCAATTTCACGTGTCTCTGTCCCTGAGGTTGCATACCAAAGGCTCACCACTAAACTCTGCCAAGTAATAATCTTCCAGGTCTTATTCTTTACCAATAGGGTTTTCTAATTCAGTGATTCTCAAACTTTTTGGTCTCAGGGCCCTTGTATTCTCATAAAAACTATTGTGGACTCCAAGAAACTTTTGGTTATCTCCAGTGGTGTGCTAGTAAATTTTAATAGCTGTCTCTCCAGGGAGAAAAAACCCTGATTTGTAGAATTTGTCAATTTCTGTGGTATAAGTACTCTCACCATAACCTATTTTAAGCTACCACTGGTGTTAATAATTGGCTTACAAAATTTCTGAAAATTCAACTAGGTCTCACGAGTTGACTCCAATACGTCACTGGTTATATCTATCAATATTTATCGTATTTGAAATTAAAACTGAGAAATTAAAAAATATTTATTTAGTGATTGATTTAAAGTAATAAGCATATTTTAATAAAAATAACTATTTTCAAAGACAAAAGGAATGTTAAGAAGAATGGCATTGTTTTAATCTTTGCACCTCTCTTTAATGTCTGGATTAATTGAGAACAGTTGGATTCTCATTTCTGTTTCTGCATTCATTTTGTTGCCATATGCTGTTTTGGTTGAAACATTTAAAGAAAAACTCTCCTTACACAGTGTTAATAGTGTAATAACGCTTCAGATAATTGTGGATATTCTTTGATACTAGACCAAAACTCAACAAGTGGTGGTTTCTTAAATGTTATTTTCAATGTAGAATCCGAAACCATATTAATGCCTTTTTTGGGATACTTCTTTATGCTAAAATCCATCAAATTATGTGGTTTTTTTTTTTGCGGTGCGCGGGCCTCTCACCGCTGTGGCCTCTCCCGTTGCGGAGCACAGGCTCCGAACGCGCAGGCTCAGCGGCCATGGCTCACGGGCCCAGCCGCTCCACGGCATGTGGGATCTTCCCGGACAGGGGCATGAACCCGCGTCCCCCGCATCGGCAGGCGGACTCTCAACCACTGCGCCACCGGGGAAGCCCTTATGTTGTGATTTGAATGGGTCTTTCACACATGTATGACCCTAAAAACAGTCTCAAAGACCTCTAGAAGTCCCTGGACCATACTTTAAGAAACCTCATCCTAGAGGAAAGGGGCAGAATAAAGAATCATTTCACCACTGATATGAATTATGGCACCTTCCTCCATTCTATTTCTGCCTCTTAGAAGGCAAATGTGTCTGTGGTTGGTTTGGGTTTCAATTAATATCTTTTTTTTCTGGGTACATTTTGTTAAACAGGAAAGCCCTTTATGTATGTCAATGCTACAGACTTGGATGATCCAGCCACACCCAACGGCCAGCTTATTTATAAAATTATCATGCAGCTTCCCAAGGTCAACAATATCATGTACTTTCAGATCAACAACAAAACGGGGGCAATTTCACTTACTCTAGCAGGTAAGTTAAGTGATGTCCTCATATGACTCTCTGAGGCAGTTAAAAGGACCTAGATCTGGATCACCTTCAGAGACATTTGCTTTTCTTTTCTCTCCTACTTCCCATAGGATCCCAGGAACTGGATCCTTTGAAGAATCCTTCCTACAAGCTGGTGGTCTCAGTGGAGGACATGGGAGGCCAGAATGAGCATTCCTTTAGTGACACCACATCTGTGGATATTATGGTGAAGGAGAATATTTGGAAAACACCAGAACCAGTGGAGATTGAAGAAAATTCAACTAATCCTTACCCCATTAAAATCACTCAGGTAGTGCCCAAGGAATGCCTAGAGCCTACCCAGTCAATCAGCACTCACATTGTAGGGGCCCACCCTCATGGTCTTCACTGACATTCCTGCATAGCGTCATTATGAAGCAAACTAAATAGACAAGGTCTCTGGCCCCAAGTGTCTGGAGTTTGCCATCATGGGTAAACTCTGGACTTTACAACTTGGATTCAGATATATATATGTGTGTGTATATATATATATATATATATATATATATATATATGAGTTTTAAAAGAGAACTTCACTCACCTTCACCTTCCAAGTAGATAATACTGTTGTTCCCTGTCAAGACTGTAGGATATGGCTGCCCTAGAGTGGGCTGTATATGGCACATGTACATGATTCAAATTTGGGGCTGCAAATTATTTTTGAAAGGCTGTTTCTTATTCCTTTGGGAAAAATCTCTATGCGAAAGACTCAACCCATCACAGGCTGAGGAACAGAGATAAGACTGGTCAAGTGTAAAAACTGAGTAGATGACCTTTACCTTTGGAGCCCACCCCTGCCAACTCCATCTCCTGTGGGTACCTCTCCCCTCCATTCAAACCCTCCCCCGGTCCCACCTCTATGGCTGGTGTTCATCCTGAACCCCCTCCTCTTTCTTTAGCTCCTGGAAATCCACTCTGGGGTTCACCCAGATCTGATCTTTTCTGGAAGATCAGGAAGTTTCTTGATGCAAAAGCTGTGAGTTAGTGGGAAAGCACTGGATTTGGAAGCAGATAAACTGTTATGAGCCCCAACTTCTCACCAATAAAATGGGGATAATAACAGATCTTTGGGTTGTTGTGGAAATTAATTAGTATCTGTGGAAGTGAATAAAAGGTATTAACGTTATGAAGGAGTTGTAGTCTGTAGTAGCCCTAATATTTTTTAGATGACACTGTTGTTAAGGGGTCCTGGAATGGCCTATCCCACCATATCTATTGTCTAACTTAAAAGAATTTTTATTTATTAAACATTGAATTAATGAATTTCACCTTCAGAGGAAAAAACAAAAAGAATGAAAGCAAGAAATATTCTGCTTTACCAGCTAAGAAACTATGTCAGGACTCTTTACCGTGAGAATTTCAGATTGGGTTCCTTTACTAAAGTCTTCCCGTTTATTGTTTAGGTTACCTTCATAAGGATTTGTAAATGCTAAAAAGAACACATACACTTGTTTTCACTTAGGGCTGTCAAAGAAAAGAAAATCTAAAGAGCCACCCCAATACCTAGGCCTGGGGAAGGTACTTTGTGTGGCTTGAAACTGAATAAGAGTGGAGGGGGACAGCTCAAGAGAGAACTAAGGCTGAATTTTTAGGACATCAAAGGAGCTCGCTTACAACTGAGAACATGGTTTTTGTCTTGGACAGAGGGTGTGCTTAAATAACTAGAAAGGGATACCCTTCCCAAGCTGGTTTGAGAGAATAGTTTAGTGTGGAAATTTCAAATGGCTGTAAGACTAGAGGCAAGTCACTTAAATTTTTGTGACCTAGTTTCCCCATTTATAAGGTGGGGATAACAATAGTCTCTACCTCATGGGGCTGTTTGAGGATTTAATTAGATAACATATAAAAGTGTTTAGAATTATGTCTGGAATGGGGTAAAACCCTCAGTATGTGTTGTTATTAGTACTAGACTATCAGATAGGCCAGGCTCTGTCTGTAGCAAGTAGACAGGTCTTAGTATTGAGTTTACTGATTTTTTTTTCAAACACCTTTATTGGAGTATAATTGCTTTACAATGTCGTGTTAGTTTCTGCTGTATAACAAAGTGAATCAGCTATATTCACTTATATCCCCATATCCCCTCCCTCTTACACCTCCCTCCCACCCTCCCTATCCCACCCTTCTACAGTGGTCACAGAGCACCAAGCTGATCTCCCTGTGCTATGCGGCTGCTTCCAACTAGCTATCTATTTTACATTTGGTAGTGTATATATGTCCATGCCACTCTCTCACTTCGTCCCAGCTTACCCTTCCCCCTCTCCGTGTCCTCAAGTCCATTCTCTATGTCTGTGTCTTTATTCCTGTCCTGCCCCTAGGTTCATCAGAACCATTTTTTTTCTTAGATTCCATATACATGTGTTAGCGTATGGGATTTGTTTTTCTCTTTCTGACTTACATCATTCTGTATGACAGTCTCTAGGTCTATCCACCTCACTACAAATAACTCAATTTCATTTCTTTTTATGGCTGAGTAATATTCCATTGTATATATGTGCCACATCTTCTTTATCTATTCATCTATCAATGGACACTTTGGTTGCTTCCATGTCCTGGCTATTGTAAATAGCGCTTCAATGAATATTGTGGTACATGTCTCTTTTTGAATTATGGTTTTCTCAGGGTATATGCCCAGTAGTGGGATTGCTGGGTCATATGGTAGTTCTATTTTTAGTTTTTTAAGGAACCTCCATACTGTTCTCCATAGTGGCTGTATCAATTTACATTCCCACCAAAAATGCAGGAGGGTTCCCTTTTCACCACACCCTTTCCAGCATTTATTGTTTCTAGATATTTTGATGATGGCCATTCCGACCGGTGTGATGTGATACCTCATTGTGGTTTTGATTTGCATTTCTCTAATTATTAGTGATGTTGAGCATTCTTTCACATGTTTGTTGGCAATCTGTATGTCTTCTTTGGAGAAATGTCTATTTAGGTCTTCTGCCCATTTTCAGATTGGGTTGTTTATTGTTTTGATATTGAACTGCATGAGCTGCTTGTATATTTTGGAGATTAATCCTTTGTCAGTTGCTTGGTTTGCAGTATTTTCTCCCATTCTGAGGGTTGTCTTTTCGTCTTGTTTGTGGTTTCCTTTCCCATTTGTTTATTTTTGTGTTTATTTCCATTTCTCTAGGAGGTGGGTCAAAAAGGATCTTGCTGTGATTTATGTCATAGAGTATTCTGCCTATGTTTTCCTCTAAGAGTTTTATAGTGTCTGGCCTTACATTTAGGTCTTTAATCCACTTTGAGTTTATTTTTGTGTATGGTGTTAGGAAGTGTTCTAATTTAATTCTTTTACGTGTAGTAGTCCAGTTTTCCCAGCACCACTTTATTGATTTTTTTTGCCAAGTTGTTTACAAAACAACTCTAGGAGTTGGCAAATATTCTTTGTTTTAAAAAAGTAATTAATGAGTTAATTTATTTCTTTTTGGCTGCGTTGGGTCTTCGTTGCTGCACGTGGGCTTTTCTCTAGTTGCGGTGAGTGGGGGCTGCTCTTTGTTGCGGTGCGCGGGCTTCACATTGAGGTGGCTTATTTTTTGTGGAGCATGGGCTCTAGGTGCGTGGGCTTCAGTAGTTGTGGCTTGTGGGCTGTAGAGCGCAGGCTCAGTAGTTGTGGTGCGTGGGCTTCGTTGCTCCACAGCATGTGGGATCTTCCCTCATCAGGGATCGAACCCGTGTCGCCTGCATTGGCAGGCGGATTCTTAACCACTGCGCACCCAGGGAAGTCTGTTGGCAAATATTCTTATCCCTGAAGTCTTTAAGACTAAAGACTTAAGGGAGGAATGTTCTTTATTTATGTGTCATTTGTCTTGCTTAAATAATAGCATGGTGAAGAACTGAAAGTGTCTCATCATCTTCACTGGTGAGTTCTGGGAGCTTGTTGTCCATCATGGCTTAGTGCTCAGATAACGCCGCTACTAAATACATTTTGTTTCTTAAATTGGGGTTTCGTGACATGAAATCTTCACATTCGGACTTCCAAAAGAACAACCCACAAACTCTTTAGAGGGTTCACAAAGAATTGCTTTAGAGAAGAAAAATACCCCTATATGCTTATTTGGAGCAATATAACTTAGTACAAAGGAGAAAAAAGCGGAGGGATTATTTTAAGCTGAAAACGAAAAATGTAATTTAGTAGTTATAAGAAACCACAGACATCTAAACAGGGTTGTCAGAAATTTCAAATCGAGAACCAGAAAATTGTTTATTTCCTTTCCAGTTCTCTCTGTCCGGATGTATCTTTCCTGACAATTCACTTTGGGCCCTGTAGGTGCGGTGGAACGAACCAGGTGCACTATATTCATTAGTGGAAGAGGAGAAGCCATCAAAATTCCCATTTTTAATTGACCAGGAAGGAGATATCTATGTGACTCAGCCCTTGGACCGAGAAGAAAAGGATGCGGTGAGTAAAATTAGTAGGAGTTTCACAGGTGATGAGATCCTGGGCCCATGGATATCTGAGAGCAGAAACAATTTTACTTAACACCCAGCCCCCCCCAATATCCCCCAAACTGTGTTCTGAACTCAGTGCATTATTGCTCTCAGAGACATGATAATACCCTCACAGATTCAGCCCATTTTATATTTTCTCATTTCCCAATTCTAAGCGAATTGATGATAAGGGGATAAATGAAATAGCATTGAAATCGTTGTTTTCTCTGCCTTTTAAAGGGGATGATGAAGGATTCATGTCTTAACTCTGATCTCGTTGTAGTATGTTTTTTATGCGGTTGCAAGGGATGAGCATAGAAAACCACTCGCATTGCCACTGAAAATTCAAGTGAAAGTTAAAGACATTAATGATAATCCACCTACATGTCCATCTACCGTGACTGTACTTGAGGTCCAGGAGAATGAACAAATAGGTAAGAAGCCGTGTATCTGTCCTCCCTATGTTAACTCTGTAATCCCTTTCTCCTCTTTGTCAAGTAAAAGGTGGGCAGGTAAACCTGATTGGGGATCAGTGGTCCATGCCCAGCACAGCATAGAGGTAGACTAGACTTGGGGACTCACATAGGTACAGTATTTAATTTCAAGCAATATCTGGGAAGAGTTTTTCAAAATTGGACATTTTATAACTACTACTCATACTCCTAGCACCGTTACTGCCACTACTATTACTACTACTACTACCACCCTTACCACTACCACTAGCACTGTAACCATTTACACCAGTATCCTGTATACATGTATAAGGTTATCTCTTTGCAAGGTTTTTTTTTAGATTTTATTTATTTATTTATTGGCTGCGTTGGGTCTTCCATTGCTGTGCGCCAGCTTTCTCTAGTTGCTGCGAGCGGGGGCTGGTCTTCGTTGTGGTGCGAGGGCTTTTCATTGCAGTGGCTTTTCTTGTTGTGGAGCACAGGCTCTAGGCACACAGGCTTCAGTAGTTGTGGCACATGGGCTTTAGTAGTTGTGACTCATGGGCTCAAGAGCACAGGCTCAGTAGTTGTGGCACACGGGCTTAGTTGCTCGGCGGCATGTAGGATCTTCCCGGACCAGGGATCGAACCTGTGTCCCCTGCATTGGCAGGCAGATTCTTTTTTTTTTTTTATAATTCATCTATTTTATTTATTTTTGGCTGCAATGGGTCTCCGTTGGTGCGCGCGGGCCCTCTCCAGTTGTGGAGAGCATGGACCACTCTTCATTGCGGTGCACGTGCCTATTGTGGTGGCTTCTCTTGTTGCGGAGCACAGGCTCCAGGCTCACGGGTTTCAGTAGTTGTGGCACGCGGGCTCAGCAGTCGTGGCACACAGGCTCAGTAGCTCTGCGGCACATGGGATCCTCCCGGACCAGGGCCCGAACCTGCGTCTCCCGCATTGGTGGGCGGATTCTTAACCACTGCGCCACCAGGGAAGCCCCTGCAAGGTTTCTCCATAGATTCTTATCTGCCTTCAACAAACTCAGTGACAGGTAAAATCCCGTCAAACTTGCTAAATAATTTAAACAAACATTCACACCCAATGTCAGATATCCTGCAATTGACCCTTGATTGTCCCTCTCTAGGAAGCTGATAATAGCTCATGAGGCTGGAAGATGAAGTTCAAATCCTATCTGTTTTTGACCTTTTGTTCTTGACCTGTTTTGTTTCCTTGTACTGTGCCAGGATAGCTTTAGTTTTGTACAGGGACGACTACTATTACAGCACTGTGATTTCTGGGAGTTTTATGACTTTGCTGGATTTGGGACACCTATTGTCTATTACCCCTTGGTGTTGAGCCCATTGGCTGAGCGGGCTGGCATTGCTTGAAGTGTTTTTGTCTGTTTCGTGTACATTTCAGGGCTTACAGGGTTAGCAGGCTCTCATGACTACCATTCCCAGGGCTTGGCTGCCCTTGTAGGCAGATCCTCACCTGCCTCATGGGCATTCTCATCATTTTTTTTTGATCTCTTTACTCTTCTTGCCACACACTTTTCACACAGTGGGTGCTGTCTTGGTGGACACTGCTCACATGGCCTGCTTGCTCAATGCTCACTTTTTTTCCTTCTTGCTGTCAAGAGTCATATGTAGGCTATCTATTGTCACTGTGTTCTGCTTTGGTCTTCTGTTTTTCATTTATTCCAGTTATTCTTACAACGGGAAGTATTAAATGACACTTTGAAGGATTTCAGTTAATTTTAAGGAAGAATCTTCTAAAGTGACAGTGGAGTAACAATGAAATGTGTGACAATAGCCAAGAAACACCTATGGCATCACCCTTTTTGAAAATATGGGATGGTCTGTGATGCTGAATGAAGGCAGAAGATCTTTGAAGACCTTTGTAGATGATACCTCAAGTCTCTTTGCATAGGGCCTAACATTTAGTGTATCAGTCATCCATGTTGCATAACAAATTGTCCCAAAATTTAGCAGCTTAAAACAGCAAACATTTATTATCTCACAGTTTCTGGAAGTCAGGAATCTGGATATGGGGTGCATGCCTTTGATTTAGAATCTGGATGTGAGGTGAGTGCCTTTGATTCAGAGAGAGAGAGAGAGAAAGAGAAAGGGAGAGAGCTCAAAAAATGGCAAGTAAGATGGAAG
This sequence comes from Lagenorhynchus albirostris, assembly GCF_949774975.1. Taxonomy (NCBI): domain Eukaryota; kingdom Metazoa; phylum Chordata; class Mammalia; order Artiodactyla; family Delphinidae; genus Lagenorhynchus; species Lagenorhynchus albirostris. The sequence continues at coordinate 40,405,924 of NC_083111.1, read as the reverse complement.
TCAGGGGTTTCCCTGGTGGCGCAGTGGTTGAGAGTCCGCCTGCCGATGCAGGGGACACGGGTTTGTGCCCCGGTCCGGGAGGATCCCACATGCCACGGAGCAGCTGGGCCCGTGAGCCATGGCCGCTGAGCCTGCACGTCCGGAGCCTGTGCTCCACAACGGGAGAGGACACAGTGAGAGGCCCGCGTACCTCAAAAAAAAAAAAAAAAAAAAAAAAGATGGAAGTCAGTCTTCTTATAACTAATCTTGGAAGTAACATCCCATAACTCTTGCTATATTCATTAGAAATGAGTCACTAGGCCCAGTTCGCGCTCAAAAGGAGGAGGTTACACCAAGGCATCAATATCAAGGTTGGGGGGATTGCTGGGAGCCACCGTAGAGGCTGCCTGCCTTATTTGGGAGGAGGACAGTACTAGTTTTCTGAAGCTGCTGAGGATGTCATTGTTGGTAAAACAAATGTTCAGGGATGCTGCATGCTCTTTGCATCTCCAAAAGTGAGAATTTATTTTGTAACAATATTTCACAAAGTCTTGAATTGTGGACTTAATGGACCAGGAATTCTTATAAATCAACACAGATTGAGTCTATTCTCTATATGTAGCCCAAAGGGGTACAAAAAATGTCCCTGCCTTTTGGGGGCTTACTGTCTAGCTCAATAAAATACTCAATTATTCCTTAGTATATTTATATTCTCCTGTTTGGTGTCTTATATTGGCCAGAATCTTGTGGGACTCATGTCCCCAAGTCTCAGCAATAACAACATTAATTCTGAAATCCCACCTGCTACCAAGACCTCTGTGTTCATACAGGAACTTCATCCTCTTATAAAAGCCCCACCTCCCTAAAGTATTTCCGAGTGCCCCAAGAGTTGCTGTATGTACCTCTGAATCAGTTTGGGCTGCCACTTGTTCCTGGCCTTTGTCACTCAGGGACACTTCTCTGACTCCTGGCTCATTCATAAGTTCTCTGCTCCCACTGAGTGGTGTCTCCTACTGGAATTTCCCTGTCACTGACGTCAACAGTCTTCATGGTGCCTCTGACAACTGGAGATTTCCTCCGTGGTGAGGGAAGGACAGTGTCCTCTGTGTTATGCTCACTTGCTGGGGGGAAAGGTCCAGAGCAGGGCTGCTCAGACACCAAACAATCACAGAAGTTAGCAAGACACTCTTTCATTCCAACACACAGATGCTTTTCTCACAAGGGCAGATGCATGTTCCAAAGGTGACTCGGTTGTTTGTGAAAGCAGAAATGGCAGCAGCTGCAACACTAGATACGTGTTCTCTTCTGCTACCCACGTTGCCCTGCCTCCCCAGCCCATGAGACACGTCTGCACATGCCAGCTCCATTATAGACATAACATAGGTACTTCCATTCCTCCCCTCACAAACCCTCCAAATCTCCCTGTAAATCAGTAGATGCAAAGTAACATGGGGAAGGGGATGAAACCGACCTCCGCAAGTGGGGAATACATATTCAAGTTTTAGCCCTCACATGGGATTCTGGCTGTGTGTAGAGAAACCCACAATTCTCATTTCACAGAGCAAGATGAGCCAGCACCTATCAGAACTCAGCCAGACCTGGGTGGAGCACTGAGTCAGAGCAGGACTTCTGGAACTCCCTGGACTGAGACATCAACAGAAATAAAACTCAGGACCATAAACTGCAGCAAGGCAGAGACGGTCCCTGCTCTCCGTCCCGCACCCGTCTTTATCTTTGGGGTGGAGTCAGTCTCTGCCATTCTTCCAGGAAGTTACTTAGAAGTAACCACGGTTGGCTTGTCCTTGTTTAGTTTTACCATTTGCCTTGTGTATTAGTGTCTGAGGGTGGCCGTAACAAATTACCACAGACTTGGTGACTTAAAACAACAGAAATTTATTTGCTAAGAGTTCTGGAGACTAGAAGTCTGAAATCAAGGTGCCAGCTAGGGGAGAATTCTTCCTTGCCTCTTCTGGCTCCTTGTGGCTCCTTGGCTGCTTGTGGCAGCATTGCTGCGGTCTCTGCACTCTCTTCACATTGCCTCCTCCTCCGCGGGCATCTCTGTGTCTTCTCTTCCTCTTACAAGAACGCCCATCACTGGATTTAAGGCCCACTCCAAATCCAGGATGAGGGACTTCCCTGGTGGTGTAGTGGTTAAGAATCTGCCTGCCAAGGCAGGGGACACATGTTCGACCCCTGGTCTGGGGAGATCCCACATGTCGCGGAGCAATTAAGCCATGTGCCACAACTACTGAGCTTGTGCTCTAGAGCCCGCGAACCACAACTACTGAGCCTATGTGCCATAACTATTGAAGCCCGTGTGCCTAGAACCTGTGCTCTGCAACAAGAGAAGCCACCGCAATGAGAAGCCCACACACTGCAACGAAGAGTAGCCCCCTCTTGCCACAACTAGAGAAAGCCCGTGCACAACAAGAAGACCTAACATAGCCAAAAGTAAATTAAAAAGAAAAAAGCAAATCCAGGATGATTTCATCTCAAGATCCTGAACTGTGTCCTCCCAAAATTCATATGGTGAAGTCCTAACCTCCAGCAACTTAAAGGGTGACTATTATTTAGAGATAGGGTCTTTAAAGAGGTAATTAAGTTAAAATGATGTCATTAGTGTGGGTCTTAAGCCAATATGACTGGTGTCCTTCTAAGAAGAAAAAATCTGGATAGATACAAGTACGGGGGAAGACCATGTGAAAACACATGCACCAGACAGCTATCTACAAGCCAAGGAGAAAGGTCTCAGAAGAAATCAACCCTGCTGACACCTTGATCTCAGACCTCTAGTGTCCAGAAACTGTGAGAAAATAAGTTTCTGTTGTTAAAGCCATCCAGTTTTTGGTACTTAGTTATAGTGCCCCTAGCAGACAAAGACACTTCTCCACACACTGTACTACTGAAAGGGTTAGAAGAACCAACATCGATCTAAGAACTTTAGTCTGCTACTCAAAGTTACTTCCAGTGCTTTCTAGGAACCTGATTCTTTGGTAAAATCATTTTTTAACAGAGTAAAAAGAGCCTATAATGGATGGGTTTCCTTCTTTTCTTCTCTACAGGGAACAGTATTGGAACACTTATTGCTCATGACATGGATGAAGAAAACACTATCAACAGTGTTTTAGGATACAGAATTGTGGATCAAACCCCCAAAGTTCCTAGAGATGGACTCTTCCTGGTCCAAGCCTACTCAGGAATGTTCCAGTTAGCCTTGCAGTCCTTGCGGAAGCGAGACACTCCGCAGTACAACTTGACAGTAGAGGTGTCTGACAAAGGTTAGTATCACCTTCCCTGTGTCAAGAGCGATAACACTTGTTTTCTTTCTAGTTGTGATTTTCTAGGCTGCTCTGATGCCTGGGTGTATTACAGAAGGATGCTGTTTAAGGGTTCTTGCTTCCTATGTAAAACACAGCACAGAGGCAGCAGGTCCAACATGGTAATGGCCAGAGTGGCAGCTTAGGCAACATTATTACGTTGGTTCCCTGAGAAGAAGATGCCCAAGAGGGGATTAAATATATAAGGATTTTATTAGGGGAATTGCCTATGAGAAAAAACGGGGAGGGATACAGAGAAGGCTGGGAGAGCCATCAGACCTCAATACAAGCCGGACGCTGAGTGAAGGAGAGAAGGAAGGACAGTGGTGGGAGCACCATAGACCACTAAGCAGTCAAAGGGAAGCTCAGCAAGGTCATTAGGGGTCCAAAGTTGGCCGTGGAAGGAGTCTGTGATCTCCAAAACAGGCCTACCTTAACCTGCCGGACTTGCTCTGTCACTGGCTTGGGCCAGCCAATGGGAAGCAAGACCTTGGTGCAAATGTGGTGATGGGTTTCAGAGCAAGGTGGCATGTTGCCAATTAAGTTGTCAATTAACAACCCCTGGTGTTAGGGGTTGGCAAGGCACGTTGTCATGGCCACCATGGTCACAAACAATAAAATTAGTTGTATTTCCCAAGTCTCCCTTTCAGACTCAAAGGATTCTACTGTATGACAGTGAAGGAAAAATGTATCGTGTGGGAAGTTTTGTCTTCTTATATTAGCTTCTAGGTGGCCATTTGACGATATCTGGAGACATTCTTCCTTAACGCCTTATCCAATTTCAAAACAAGTGGTTTTTAATCTTTGTTAAGTCATGAGACCCTTTGAGAATCTGATGGAAACTATGAATTCCTCAACAAATGTACACATTATCAACAAATTGCACAGACACACAAACTTACATGAACTCAGGGACAGGCTTATTTTAAGATCATTAATACTCCTAGGCTAAGAATCGTTCTTTAACTGGCACTGAATCTTAGATTACCAAGTAGTTCAGTAATTGTTATGCTACGAGAGAGAGATTATACAGGTGTGCTGAAGTAAAGAGCGCCATCTCATACTGTGCTTCACATTTTATTTTTCATTCCACAGTTGCTGAGATACTGAAGAGAGCTGGGGTTTAGCAGGCCCCCGAAGCAGAATGTTTGAGATGTAGTGATTAGGCAAATATTGAGGGCCTTACATAATGTCTAGCATTATGTTAAGAGGTACAACAGAAGTGGGTATAATAAATCGTCCCTGCCCATGATGAGCTGACAACCTCACACCATTAGCCAGCCATTCTTTCAGCAGTTATTGAGCAGTTACCATGATTGAGGCACCATTCAAGGTACTGGGGATACACAAATGAATAAGACCCCGTGTCTGTCCTCAAGGAGCATTTGTGGTAGAGGAGATGGACATGGGAATAAATAAATTGTAAGAAATATGTACAAGGTAGCCCATGAAGGCAATGAGGGACTCATGGGAGAGGTAGAGAGCTGATAAAGCTTTCTGGAAGAGGTGTCATTGCTCTGAACTTTGATGGATGAATATGACAAGTTACAAAATAGTGTAAAGGCTTACAGAGGAGAAGAAAGCCCATGTGAAAATGCACGGGGACCTGAAGCAGTTTGAGGCTGCAAGAGCATCAGATTACAAATTGTCTATGTACCTGAGTACATCTACAGACTATATGGACCAGATTATACAGTATATTTATATATAACTATATATGTGTATTGATGGAGTTAAACATCCAGTTGCGTACTGTAGAAAATTAGACTGGTAGGCGGTAATTAACATAGTTTTACCTAAAATCAGGGAAGGTCTGTTAGCCAGGAGGTCCACTGCTGGCCCAAATAAGGTTTGTGCAGAGCAGGGAGCCAGTGAGTTCAGGCCCTGGGACCTCCTGAAATCTTCAGCCATTCTTGCTGTCTACAAATGTTCTGGGGACTGGACCCAACTTGAGTTAACATCCACTTATTTGTAATACTGTTATTATTAGATTACATGCCTGGCTTTGTGTCCAGTGCATCAAGCACAAGCTTTAGAGCTAGGCTGTGTGAGTACATTTGTCAGGATCCCAGCAGGAAACAGACAGCCCCCTCGAAAGAAGTAACCAAAAAGTGTTTAGAGAGGGGATTATTTGTAAAGGCTGGGGGTAGGGGTTATGGGAAACCAACAGGGGGTGTGAAGCACAATGGCAGCCTTTCTTACCTGAAGGTGAGAAGGGATGAGGGAAGGTAACATCCCCTGAAGGAACAAAGCCTGTTCCTGTGACTATAGAAGAGGCTGCTGGCAGTGACCCTGTTGCTCCTGCCCTTCCTTAGATCTCCTGCCAGTGCTACCACTGGTGGAACCCAACTTCTACCCAGAGGGCCAGGATGCCCACTGATGCAGTTCCTAAGGTCAGCCTCCAGGGCACAAAGCAGGGTGAAGGGTGGAGAGTGGACAGAGAGGGAAAAGGAACGCATGGATTTGAATTCTGGCTTGAACACTAGTTAGCTGTATGACCTTGGTCAGGTCACCAACTTCTCTGTCCTTTGGCTTCCTCATTTGTGAACTCAAATGATGTGTGTGAACTCATCATGTGTGTGAACTCATTTGAGTGTGAACTCAAACTCAAATGAGAATGATAATTGTACCTACATCACAGAGTTAGAATGAAGATGAAATTAGTCATGGAAGCAAAGCACTTAATATGGTGCCTGGTACATAGAGAGTGCTAACAATGTCAGTTAGGACGAGAACCTTGGCTCTGTTGCAATCTACATTTTTTAGATAAACTGACTACTGCACAGAGATTTTGAGTGACATTCCCAAGCTCTCACACGTCTGATAAGTAGCAGAGAAAGAATTTGAACAGTGGGATTCCAAAGCCCAGAGTCTTAGCCTTTGTATAATATACTACTTCATAGATAAAACAATGGAAACCCCAACAAAAAACCTATCATGTTGACTCTCACTGTGGATATTTCCCTGGGGATCCCATCCCCACCTGTACTCCATGCTCATCTTGGACCTAGGTTGAACCTGCTGTCTCTGACTAGGTCTCTGAATTGTCAAACCCACCCCTCAAAGCCTATGCCATCTCCTAGAGTTCTATGAGCTACCTCTGCCTCTGTAGGCTGGGCAGCCAGGCCTTTTGAAGGGGGCTAATTATACCTTTCCTCCCTCATTTGGGCCTTCCCTTTAGGGGGAGTTCAGAAGGGATACAGGACAGTAAGTGCTGGAAGTGTTCAGAGTAGGAAAGACAACCCTCTGGGATGCTCAAAGAAGTCTTTCTAGAAGGATAGTTTTGTACTGGGCTTTGAAGGCTACATAAGTTTCACTAGCCAGAAAAGAGAGGCTGCTTCACAGAAAAGAAGGCATCTTGCTCGGGGACAAGCCTTACTGAGGAGGGGGCAGGTAGAGGGAGTGGGAAGCCCAGGGGAGCCTCTCGTGGGGTTTTCTTCAGCCCTTGGTGACCTGCTCATGGGTGCAGGTGGGGGCAGAGAATCCTCTCACCACACAAATCGCATGTCAATAGTAAAATTGTGGCTACGGCCGTCACTTTACTTGCCAACTGTTTTTCTTGCAGATTTCTGATTCTTATGCATGATTTTCAGTGAAAATTTCTGTGATGTGACTTTGATTTTCAGATTTCAAGACCCTCTGCTTTGTGCAGATCAACGTTATTGATATCAATGATCAGATCCCCATCTTTGAAAAATCAGATGTGAGTAGTTATCACCTTGCTTTTTCTTTACTTTGTTCATATTTACCTGACCCCTACTTCTGGAATAAAGACACAAACAGTAGTTCGGGAAAATGCCAGACTTAATATCTTAGTCGATGCACTGGTACCAAACTCAAACACCATCTTCAGTGGAACTCTTCAGGGAACAGTAACATTCACGGTTATAGTATCTGGAAGCATCTGGGTTTTTTATTAAAAACTTTTGCCAACAGCTCATTTATTTCAAGGACTGCTTGGAAGCTACAACCAGTGTGTAGCAGGACAATAAATTGATTACTGCTAGGTCTCAAACAAGCATGTGTAGTCAGAGTTTAAAATTTTGAATATTGCCAATTTAAACTCATTTTGTAATTATTGGATAAGAGAAAAGGGGAAGAAAAAACGAATCTCTGGTTTATGCCAAAAACTGTGCCCAAGACATTTGCAGGAATTAGAATTGGGAAAAAAGAGCAGGAGAAAAATGATCAGTTGAGTATATCAAGAAGAATTCAAGTTAACTTATTATTAATGTGGGGGTAGTTTGATCGACGCTTCCCTTAAAATGGACACCTCTATTTATTTATTCTGGAGAAGAGAGAAGCCCTTTTGGCTAGATTGTGACGTTTGAAGTCAGTTTATGAGGCGGCCCAGAGCCTTGTGACGATGTTCGTAAATCACAATAGGGATAAGGCAGTGACAAAGAACGGGAATTGATTTATGGGAGGGTTTGAGGAGGTACAAAGTGTGACAATATAACTTGTATAGTAGGCACTGAGGTTAAGCAAGCGTGAGAGTAAGAGCCTGTTTCTACTCTGCCTCCATTCTCTTGGGCATTTGATCCTTTCTGTGTGTTGTAGTTTCCTTGCATTACATCTAGGCAGTGTTTTTACATTGAGGGTAAGAGTCCTGCATTGGGAATCTCAGAGCTTGGAAAGGCAAACTGGGCCTTAGAAAGGTGAGTCCACTTCTTTCATTGCCGTGGTCCTTTCCTGGACCCTGCCTGTTACCGTCTTCATGATCATCATGCCAAGAGACATGATGTGGGGGATTTTCAGCGGAGGAGTGGAAGATGGTCTAGGTCAGTGTTAATTAAGAGCACCTGCTTTGGAGTTGGACAGACATTGGTTTGAATCCCAGTTCTGTGACCAGCGAGCTGTGTGGTCTTGGGTGGGTTTTACCTCTCCAGTCTTTTGCTCCTCTGTCAAATGGAGATGATAATATAGCTACTCAGTAGGGTGCTTTTTTTTTTTTTTTTTTTTGCGGTACGCGGGCCTCTCACTGTTGTGGCCTCTCCCGTTGTGGAGCACAGGCTCCAGATGCGCAGGCTCAGTGGCCATGGCCCACGGGCCCAGCTGCTCCGTGGCATGTGGGATCTTCCCGGACCAGGGCACGAACCCGCGTCCCCTGCATCGGCAGGGGGACTCTCAACCACTGCGCCATCAGGGAAGCCCGGGTGCTTTGTTTTGTTGCTTATCTTTATTGACCACTTATTATGTGCCAGGCATTCAGGGGTTTTATATGCATCGTCTCTGTAAATCATCACAGCACACATGAAGTAGGTTCTGTTATTATGATTATCATCATTATCATCTCCAAGGACAGATGATGAACCTGAGACTTTAAAAAATTAGATAACTTATTTCAGTTCACCCAGGTCATAAGTGACAAGCCTAGGATTCATACCCAGGCCGTTTAACGCTGAAGTTCAGGCTCTTAACCACTATTCCCTGATTGATTTAAGAATTAATTAAAATAATGTAAAGTGCCTGACACATTGTAGGTACGCAATACATAGTAGCTATCTATTTGTCTCAACTATAATGATAATTACAGTTATTAAACATATTGGATGTGAGTGGAGGGATAGGTTTTAGAATCCTATCAGTAGATCTCTGAGACGTTGTGTTTCCTGGCACAATGGATATCAGTCTACAAGTATGACAGATGTCAAAATCAACTGTAACCCACTCATTAATAGAAAAAAAACATGCTTGGTAAGTATTGATGCAGACTGTGACTTGTGTCCATTCTGAAACCAAGGAGACAAGTTTGCCCTTTGACAATTGTACTCGATGACAATGGACATTCTCATTGTTTCCTTCCCCTGTTTCCTTCTTAGTATGGAAACCTAACTCTCCCTGAAGATACAGCCATTGGAACTGTCATCTTAACCATCCAGGCCACTGACGCTGATGAACCATATACGGGAAGTTCTAAAATCCTGTACCGAATTACACAGGGAGACAGTGAGGGACATTTGGAGATTGAAACAGATCCCGAAACCAATACTGGATATGTCAAGGTTAAAAAGGTAAATAGCACGTTGAATGGAATTTGTCTTTTTCAAAGGTTAATTTACTTAGGACCATTCAAGGACCTATAAGTAGAGGTGACATATTAGCAGTGACCTCTCAGGTGTGTGATGGACTCCTGGAACACTCTCAGTCATTCCTGTCCTCCCAAAAGACAGAAGGCAGGATTCTTGTTCTGGCTCTGTCACTAACTGACCAAGTAGCCTTTGCAGAGTGAGGTAGGATTGACAACTAAAATATATAAACTACAAGATAGAAAATTTTTTAGTATAAGTATGTCCCATGAAATACTTGGGACATACTTATACTAAAAAATTGCTTGTTGTCTACCTGCAATTCCAATATAACCAGTTGTTCTATGTTTTTATTTGCTAAATCTTGGGCAAGGTGGTGCTCCAGGCTTTATTTCTCTCTTTGCAAATGTGGAGTATTAGACTAGATGAACCCTGTGAGCCCTTTAGGCTGTTAGACTCTTTATTCTAATGGGCCAGCCATTGGCTCCTCTTTAATAATGACCGGAAATTGGTAGGTCTCCTTTAATAGACAAGTTTTAATAAACAAGTTTATTCTTTCATGGCTTCTTCCCTGCCTACCCCTTACTTTCATCTTTTATGGTATTGCTGCGTCCACTGGCTCTTGCTTCGTCTCTCCCTTTGTAAGGACTGGGTAGTCTACAGCCAAAATCTTGATTACCATGATACTTGCTTTTTAATAGAGGGTCTTCCCATCCTTCCCTCAGTCTAATCCCATCCCCTACTGTGTACAGCTGAAGTTTGACCCTTTCCTCCATGGCTGCCTCATTTGTGCTTTAGAGCATGTAAACCGTTTACCAGATGACTCAATAGGAAGCAGCGCTTGTCATCCAATGTAGTTAGAATTAAAAGGGGTCAGAGTTACAGCAATTGAGACTTTGCAGACATGGTTAGATGCTGAAGGTTTGTAGGGCAGTGTGTTGGAGGCTGCAAAAGAAAGCTCTGGAGGAAAGTTTTGACCCAGAATAAAGGAAAGCTGAAGTAGAGGCTAAAAATGAAGACAGAATAATTTCACAGAAAATAGATAGAAGCACAGGGAGAAAAGTGCTAATGCTGAAGGAAGCCCTGGGGCAGAATCTCAGAATTCTGATACCATTATGACTATATAACCTACTTCTGACAAAAGGCCTCGCTGAGTTTTAGCTGCGAGGTTTTTGTGTGGACCTACTCAAGACATTAGTATTTTGTGTGAGTCTGACATTTGGAAAAGGTGCCGTAACATCTTCCCCCTCTATTCATGGCTGCCTACACGGAGACAAAGAACCCAGAAGGAAAGGCCAATCTTCAGAGTTTGCAGTGGGTGGTCCAGGCAACATACGTGATCTTTTGGCAGGAGGTAGGGGCAGATAGCTTCTATTCTCCCACAGGCCCAGAGCTCTCTAGGCATCTAAGAGAAGATAAAGCCCTGTCCATCTCAGTATGAATGAGTCCCACATGTCAGTAATTTTTCATGGTGGCTTGTTGTGAATCAAGTTAATTGGACCATTTGTGGCTAAAGGGCACCTATAGGGAAAAATTGGTAACCTTGATGATTAGCGGTAGGTAAGGGCTGTAAGTATCCTCCCACGTGCTCTTGACACGAGGAGGTATGTTACAGTACAGCAGGCCTCTGGCCAAAAACTTTGTCACATCCTTATTTTGTTTGTGGTTATATTCCAATTGTCCAGAATATCGCCTGGCACGTAGTGGAGGTTCAATAAACATTGGTTGAGTTGAATAAATAATTGAATTCTGTGCCATGTACAATTAATAACAAGCTGGGACAAAAAACATCATCCAACTTGTGCTTTCGGCTTGTGACGTCCCAGCTCTCTGTCCCTCAGGCACTGTGGGCACAGTACTCTATTGAGAGGATTCATCTGACTGTCCACAGAAAAGGTGTTGATACAGACAACAGAACTGGCGTCCTGGAACTATGAAGGCTATAAGCTGCTGGACTAGCCAGATGCCACACTCTTGTTCATTTAATGACCAAGACATATACTATATTGTTAACCAAACTGCATGTCGTGAATACCACTAATATCACAAAACCTCTTTGTAGGATCACTTTGCTAATTAACAAACCTTCTAGTGCAGCTTGAGATAGTGTGAGCTCAAAAACTGTACAAGCTGCCTCTGGAGTGTGGATCTCTGATTAGGATCTGTCAAATGCTAAGTGACAGCCAGCCCAGAGGTGTGGATTCTTGATGAGGATACACTAGATGTTAGCCAACTGCCCCTAGGATGTGTGTACTCACACTGACAGATGTTTGTATTCATACAGTTTTCAGTATTTTAAATAAATTAGACTCTATTATGTGGTTTTTCGCGTGTAGCTTAGCCTTACTTCTAATTCCCTCCCCATTAAGCCATCCATTGCTTCAGGACCATTGTGTTGATCATTTTTTAAAAATTTAAAATCCCAATATAGACTACTTTTCTTTTTCTTTTGCGGTACGCGGGCCTCTCGCTGTTGTGGCCTCTCCCGTTGTGGAGCACTGTCTCCGGACGCGCAGGCTCAGCGGCCATGGCACACGGGCCCAGCCGCTCCGCAGCATGTGGAAACTTCCCGGACTGGGGCACGAACTCATGTCCCCTGCATCAGTAGGTGGACTCTCAACCACTGCGCCACCAGGGAAGCCCCAGACTACTTTTATTTCCTAATATTTTCTTCATTTTTTTAACGTCTTTATTGGAGTATAATTGCTTTACATTGTTGTATTATTTGCTGCTGTATAACAAAGTGAATCAGCTCTACATATACATACATCCCCATATCTCTTCCCTCTTGCGACTCCCTCCCATCCTCCCTATCCCACCCCTCTAGGTGGTCACAGGGCACCAAACTGATCTCCCTGTGATATGTGGTTGCTTCCCACTAGCTATCTATTTTACAATTGGTAGTGTATATATGTCCATGCCACTCTCTCACTTTGTCCCAGCTTACCCTACCGCTCCCCATGTCCTCAAGCCCATTCTCACTTCTGCGTCTTTATTCCTGTCCTGCCCCTAGGTTCTTCAGAACTATTGGATTTTTTTCTTTAGATTCCATATATATGTGTTAGCATATGGTATTTGTTTTTCTCTTTCTGACTTACTTCACTCTGTATGGCAGACTCTAGGTCCATCCACCTCACTACAAATAACTCAATTTCGTTTCTTTTCATGGCTGAATATTCCATTGTATATATGTGCCACATCTTCTTTATCCATTCATCTGTTGATGGACACTTAGGTGGCTTCCATGTCCTGGCTATTGTAAATAATGCTGCAATGAATATTGTGGTACATGTCTCTTTTAGAATTATGGTTTTCTCAGGGTATATGCCCAGTAGTGGGATTGCTGGGTCGTATGGTAGTTCTAGTTTTAGTTTTTTAAGGAACCTCCATACTGTTCTCCATAGTGATTATATCAATTTACATTCCCACCAACAGTGCAAGAGGGTTCTCTTTTCTCCACACCCTCTCCAGCATTTATTGTTTGTAGATTTTTTGATGATGGCCATTCTGACCCGTGTGAGGTGATACCTCATTATAGTTTTGATTTGCATTTGTCTAATGATTAGTGATGTTGAGCATCTTTTCATGTGTTTATTGGCAATCTGTGTATCTTCTTTGGAGAAATGTCTATTTAGATCTTCTGCCCATTTTGGGATTGGGTTTTTTGTTTTTTTGATATTGAGCTGCATGAACTGCTTGTATATTTTGGAGATTAATCCTTTGTCTGTTGATTCATTTGCAAATACATTGTCCCATTCTGAGGGTTGTCTTTTTGTCTTGTTTATGGTTTCCTTTGCTGTGCAAAAGATTTTAAGTTTCATTAGGTCCCATTTCTTTCTTTATTTTTTTAATTTCCATTTCTCTAGGAGGTGGGTCAGAAAGGATCTTGCTGTGATTTATGTCATAGAGTGTTCTGCCTATGTTTTTCTCTAAGAGTTTTATAGTGTCTGGCCTTACATTTAGGTCTTTAATCCATTTTGAGTTTATTTTTGTGTATGGTGTTAGGGAGTGTTCTAATTTCATTCTTTTACATGTACCTGTGCAGTTTTCCCAGCACCACTTATTGAAGAGGCTGTCTTTTCTCCATTGTATATTCTTGCATCCTTTATCAAAATAAGGAGACCATATGTGCGTGGGTTTATCTCTGGGCTTTCTATCCTGTTTCATTGATCTATATTTCTGTTTTTGTGCCAGTACCATATTGTCTTGATTACTGTAGCTTTGTAGTATAGTCTGTAGTTGGGGAGCCTGATTCCTCCAGCTCCATTTTTCTTTCTTAAGATTGCTTTTGCTATTTGGGGTCTTTTTTGTTTCCATACAAATTGTGAAATTTTTTGTTCTAGTTCTGTGAAAAATGCCATTGGTAGTTTGGTAGGGATTGCATTGAATCTGTAGATTGCTTTGGGTAGTAGAGTCATTTTCACAATGTTGATTCTTCCAATCCAAGAACATGGTATATCTCTCCACCTGTTTGTGTCGTCTTTAATTTCTTTCATCAGTGTCTTATAGCTTTCTACATACAGGTCTTTTGACTCCTTAGGTAGGTTTATTCCTAAGTATTTTATTCTTTTTGCTGAAATGGTAAATGGGAGTGTTTCCTTAATTTCTCTTTCAGATTTTTCATCATTAGTGTATAAGAATGCCAGAGATTTCTGTGTATTAATTTTGTATCCTGCTACTTTACCAAATTCATTGATTAGCTCTAGTAGTTTTCTGGTAGCATCTTTCGGATTCTCTATGTATAGTATCATGTCATCTGCAAACAGTGACAGTCTTATTCCTTCTTTTCCAGTTTGGATTCCTTTTATTTCTTTTTCTTCTCTGATTGCTATGGCTAAAACTTCCAAAACTATGTTGAATAATAATGGTGAGAGTGGGCAACCTTGTCTTCTTCCTGATCTTAGTGGAAATGGTTTCAGTTTTTCACCATTGAGAATGATGTTGGCTGTGGGTTTGTCATATATGGCCTTTATTATTTGGAGGAAAGTTCCCTCTATGCCTACTTTCTGGAGGGTTTTTATCATAAATGGGTGTTGAATTTTGTCAAAAGCTTTTTCTGTATGTATTGAGATGATCATATGTTTTTCATCCTTCAATTTGTTACTATGGTGTATCATATTGATTGATTTGCATATATTGAAGAATCCTTGAATTCCTGGGATAAACCTCTCTTGATCATGGTGTATGATCCTTTTAATGTGCTGTTGGATTCTGTTTGCTAGTATTTTGTTGAGGATATTTGCATCTATGTTCATCAGTGATATTGACCTGTAGTTTTCTTTTTTTTGTAACATCTTTGTCTTGTTTCGGTATCATGATGATGGTGGCCTCGTAGAATGAGTTTGGGAGTATTCCTCCCTTTGCTATATTTTGGAAGAGTTTGAGAAGGATAGGTGTTAGCTCTGTTCTAAATGTTTGTGAATGTTCTAAATGTTTCGCCTGTGAATCAATCGGGTCCCGGGATTTTGTTTGATGAAGATTTTTAATCACAGTTTCAATTTCAGTGCTTGTGATGTGTCTGTTCATATTTTTAATTTCTTCCAGTCTCAGTCTTGGAAGGTTGTACTTTTCTAAGAATTTGTCCATTTTATTGGCATATAGTTGCTTGTAGTAATCTCTCATGATCCTTTGTATTTCTGCAGTATCAGTTATTACTTCTCCTTTTTCATTTCTAAATCTGTTGATTTGAGTCTTCTCCCATTTCTTCTTGATGAGTCTGGCTAATGGTTTATCAATTTTATTTATCTTCTCAAAGAACCAGCTTTTAGTTTTATTGAGCTTTACTATCATTTCCTTCATTTCTTTTTCATGTATTTTTGATCTCATCTTTATGATTTATTTCCTTCTGCTAACTTAGGGTTTTTTTGTTATTCTTTCTCTAATTGCTATAGATGTAAGGTTACATTGTTTGTTGAGATTTTTCTTGTTTCTTGAGGTAGAATTGTAGTGCTATAAACTTCCCTCTTAGAAATGCTTTTGCTATATCCCACAGGTTTTGGGCCATCAAGTATTCATTGTCATTTGTTTGTAGGTATTTTTAAATTTCCTCTTTGATTTCTTGAGTTATCTCTTGGTTATTTAGTAGCGTGTTGTTGAGCTTCCTTGTGTTTGTATTTTTTACAGTTTTTTTTTCCTGTAATTGATATCTAGTCTCATAGCATTGTGGTCAGAAAAGATAGTTGATATGATTTCAATTTTCTTAAATTTACCAAGGCTTGATTTGTGACCCAAGGTGTGATCTATCCTGGAGAATGTTCCATGAGCACTTGAGAAGAAAGTGTATTCTGTTGTTTTTGGATGGAATATCCTATAAATATCAATTAAGTCCATCTTGTTTAATGTATCATTTAAAGCTTGTGTTTCCTTATTTATTTTCATTTTGGATGATCTGTCCATTGGTGAAAGTGTGGTGTTAAATTCTCCTACTATTATTGTGTTACTGTCACTTTCCCCTTTTATGGCTGTTAGCATTTGCCTTATGTATTGAGGTGCTCCTATGTTGGGTGCATAAATATTTACAATTGTTATATCTTCTTCTTGGATTGATCCCTTGATCATTATGTAGTGTTCTTCTTTGTCTCTTATAATAGTCTTTATTTTAAAGTCTGTTTTGTCTGATATGAGAATTGCTACTCCAGCTTTCTTTTGATTTCCATTTGCATGGAATATCTTTTTCCATCCCCTCACTTTCACTCTGTATGTGTCTCTAGGTCTGAAGTGAGTCTCTTGTAGACATATATGGGTATTGTTTTCATATCCACTCAGCCAGTCTATGTCTTTTGATTGGAGCTTTTAATCCATATACGTTTAAGGTAATTATTGAAATGTATGTTCCTATTACCATTTTCTTAATTGTTTTGTGTTTGTTATTGTAGGTCTTTTCCTTCTCTTGTGTTTCCTGCCTAGAGAAGTTTCTTTAGCATTTGTTGTAAGGCTGGCTTTGTGGTGCTGAATTCTCTTAGCTTTTGCTTGTCTGTAAATGTTTAATTTCTCAGTGAATCTGAATGAGATTCTTGCTGGGTAGAGTAATCTTAGTTGTAGGTTTTTCCCTCTCATCACTTTAAATATGTCCTGTCACTCCCTTCTGGCTAGAGAGCTTCTGCTGAAAGATCAGCTATTAACCTTATGGGGATTCCCTTGTATGTTATTTGTTGCTTTACCCTTGCTGCTTTTAATATTTTTTCTTTGTATTTAATTGTTGATAGTTTGATTAATATGTCTCTTGGCATGTTTCTCCTTGGATTTATCCTGTATGGGACTCTTTGTGCTTCCTGGACTTGATTAACTATTTCCTTTCCCATATTAGGGAACTTTTCAACTATAATCTCTTTAAATATTTTCTCACTCCCTTTCTTTTTCTCTTCTTCTTTTGGGTCCCCTATAATTCGAATGTTGGTGCATTTAATGTTGTCCCAGTGGTCTCTGCGATTGTCCTCCACTCTTTTCATTCTTTTATCTTTATTCTGCTCTGCAGTAGTTATTTCCACTATTTTACCTTCCAGGTCACTTATCCATTCTTCTGCCTCAGTTATTCTGCTATTGTTTCCTTCTAGAGAATTTTTAACTTCATTTATTGTGGTGTTTATCATTGTTTGCTCTTTAGTTCTTCTAGGTCCTTGTTAAATGCTTCTTTATTTTCTCCATTCTGTTTCCATGGTTTTGGATCATCTTTGCTATCATTACTCTGAATTCTTTTTCAGGTAGACTGCCTATTTCCTATTCATTTGTTTGGTCTGGTGGGTTTTTACCTTGCTCCTTCATTTGCTGCATATATCTCTGTCTTCTCATTTTGCTTAACTTACTGTGTTTGGGGTCTCCTTTTCATAGCCCACAGGTTTGTAGTTCCTGTTGTTTTTGGTGTCTGCCCCCAGTGGGTAAGATTAGTTCAGTGGGCTGTGTAAGCTTCCTGGTGGAGGGGACTGGTGCCTGTGTTCTGGTGGATGAGGCTGGATCTTGTCTTTCTGTTGGGCAGGACCACATCCAGTGGTGTATTTTGGGGTGCCTGTGGACTTATTATGATTTTAGGCAAACTCTCTGGTAATGGGTGTAGTTTTGTTCCTGTCTTGCTAGTTGTTCTGCAGGAGGTATCCAGCACTGGGGCTTGCTGGTCATTGAGTGGAGCTGGGTCTTAGAGTTGAGATGGAGATTTCTGGGAGAGCTCTTGCTGATTGATATTATGTGGGGCCAGGAGGTCTCTGGTGGCCCAATGTCCTGAACTCAGCTCTCCCACCTCAGAGGCACAGGCCTGACACCTGGCTAGAGCACCACGACCCTGTTAGCCACACAGCTCAGAAGAAAAGTAAGAAAAAATAGAAAGAAAGAAAAATAAATAAAATTAATAAACTAAAAAAATTTTTAATTATTAAAATAAAAAAATTTTAAAAAGAAGAGAGCAGCCAAACCAATAAACAAATCCACCCATGATAACAAGTGCTAAAAACTGAACTAAGATAACCATATAAATCAGAAACTAGTCAGTCGCATACAACAAACCCAAAGTCTACAGTTGCTCCCAAAGGCCACCATCTCAATTTTGGGATGATTCATTGTCTATTCAGGTATTCCACAGATGCAGCGTACATCAAATTGATTGTGGAGATTTAATCTGCTGCTCCTGAGGCTGCACAGAGAAATTTCCCTTTCTCTTCTTTGTTTGCACAGCTCTTGGGGTTCAGCTTTGGATTTGGACCCGCCTCTGCATGTAGGTCATCCTCTGGTGTCTGTTCTTTGCCCAGACAGGAGGGGGTTAAAGGAGCTGCTGAATAGGGGGCTGTGGCTCACTCAGGCCGGGGGGAGGGAGAGGTATGAAATGCAGGGAGAGCCTATGGCGGCAGAGGCCAGTGTGACGTAGCAACAGCCCAAGGCACGCCGTGTGTTCTACCGGGGAAGTTGTCCCTGGATCACAGGACCCTGGCAGTGGCGGGCTGCATAGGGTCCTGGTAGGGGAGGTGTGGATAGGGACCTGTGCTCGCACACAGGCTTCTTGGTGGCGGCAGCAGCAGCCTTACCATCTCATGCCCGTCTCTGGGGTCCGCACTGATAGCCGCGGCTCGCACCCTTCTCTGAAGCTTGTTTAGACGGTGCTGTGAATCCCCTCTCCTCGTGCACCCCGAAACAATGGTCTCTTGCCTCTTAGGCAGGCCCAGATTTTTTCCTGAACTCCCTCCCGGCTAGGCATGGCGCACTAACCCCTTCAGGTTGTGTTCACGTCACCAACCCCAGACCTCTCCCTGGGATCCGACCTCCAAAGCCCGAGCCTCAGCTCCAAGCCCCGCCCGCCCTGGGCGGGTGAGCAGACAAACCTCTCGGGCTGGTGAGTGCTGGTAGGCATGGATCCTCTGTGCAGGAATGTCTCCACTTTGCCCTCTGCACCCCCGTTGCTGTGCTCTCCTCCGTGGCTCTGAAGCTTCCCCGCTCCGCCAACCGCAGTCTCCGCCTGCGAAGTGGCTTCCTAGTGTGTGGAAACTTTTCCCCTTTCACAGCTCCCTCCCAGAGGTGCGGGTCCCGTCCCTATTCTTTTGCCTTTGTTTTTTCTTTTTTTTTTTTTTTTTTGCCCTACCCAGGTACGTGGGGAGTTTCTTGCCTTTTGGGAAGTCTGGGGTCTTCTGCCAGTGTTCAGTAGGTGTTCTGTAGGAGTTGTTCCACGTGTAGATGTATTTCTGATGTATCTGTGGAGAGGAAGGTGATCTCCACGTCTTACTCCTCTGCCATCTTGAAGCTCCTCTCCCTGATATTTTCTTAACGACAATTCTATCAGCACCTGTTCATACGAATTACAAATGTGCTAACGCAGGTAAAATTCACCGAGGAGCACACACTCCACAACTGAAGCCCCTTGTGCTTCATGAAGCACTTCTGCACAGGCTCCTTTTCTTCTCACACTGACTCTGAGGGAGGCGGAAATAGCCCTGCTGTACAAATGAGGTTCAGGCCCACAGCAAGATACAGTCAGTCCCCCAGGGATGGCAGAGTTGGGAACTTGACCCCAGGCTTCTGACTCCCTTCAGGAAATGATTTCTGTTGGGGCCTGGCATTGCCATTTACTAGCTCTGCGACCTTGACCGAATGTTGTAACCTCAGACCTCAGTTTTCTGATCTGAAACATTGGTGAAATGGCAGCACCTTCTTGATAAGGACATTGGAGGATTCAGTGTGAAAATACATATATAGCTCTTAACACAGCCCCCAGCAGGTAGCAGTCAATTTAATGAATGTCCAGCATTATCTTAATTCTAATTAATTAGAGTGAGGGCAGAAGCCAGGATTCTGCCTGTGGATAGATGTGTTTTCGCTTCTTGCCAAGGGGACCAAACTTGTCTAATCCAAGAGTCAAATGGTGCCCACTGGGGACTGCTGACTCAGCCTCTCTATGGGAGGACCTGGAAATCAGTAATTTTAGTGCCTGCAAAGTGTTTCTCCTTTACTCTTGCATTACTACCACACTTCACTTTTGACACCAGGTTTGTGGGTTTTCCACGCATCAAGCCATTATCCAACACCAGGCTGATGTCCTACAATTTAACTCAGTTCTGACACTGTCTACCTGGAGATAGCATCAGACCGCACAGGTTAAGGGCTCAGTCCCACAAGACTCCCCCGCACCCCACTTCAAAAGTCAATTGCAAGTCCTAGGTTTTCACCCGTACTTCTGACTGACTGGCTATAAATCAGAGGTTCCCATGACTCTCTCCTTGGGTTGGATCATTTGCTAGAACAGCTCACAGAGCTCAGGGAAACATATTTACCAATTTTTATTTGATAAAAGATATGATAAGGGATATAGATGAGCAGCCAGATGAGGAGATAAATAGGGCAAGGTCTGGGAGGGCCCCAAGAGTAGGAGCTTCTGTCCCATGGAGTTAGGGTGTGTATCCACTTTCCCAGCACATGGATGTGTTCACTAACCCACAAGCTCTCTGAAGGCCTTACTTTGGGGATTTTTACTGAGGCTTCATCATGTAGACATGATTGATCATTAACTCAATCTCCAGCCCCTCTCCCCTTCCAGGGGCGGGTGTGTGTGTGTGGCGGGGGGGCTGAAAGTTCCAAGCTTCTAATCATGGCTTGGTCTTTCTGGTAACCAGCCCCCATCCTGAAACCATCCAAGGAGCCACCAAGAGTCACCTCATTAGAATAAAAGGCACTCCTATCATCTGGGAAATTCCAAGGGATTTAGGAGCTCAGTGTCAGGAGCCAGGGGCAGAGACCAATATATACATTTTTTATTGTTTCACTTGCCCCAAGTGATGCTTAGGATTAAGCAAGTTTTAGAAGCGCTGTCCTCTCTCTGTTTACTGCTGCCCCAAGCTCTCGCCTGTTGTGTGGTAGATCATCATACCCTTGGGACCAAGCAGGTGCCAGGAGCCAGGAAGCCTATTTCTTTGAGCCCTGCCTGGCTCATCAATAACTCTCCTGGCACCCCGTTTCTTGAAATTCAGGGATTTGTTTTGGCTTTAATTTTTTTTTTTATACAAATGTTGTCACTTCTTCATTATGGCTGATTCTTTTTCATTCTTAGTACGTGACTTATTTTTGACTAGCAAGGGTATCATCTGGAAAACTAATGTGCACTTTTTCCTCATCACCGATGATTGGTGTAAATGTTAAATATCCCCAGTCTCAATTCCTTTCCTTCGGCACTTTATCTCTGCTTTCAGGTTGAATCTAAATCATGGGGTTTGACCTTTGAGCAGTTGTATGCAGAAGAGCGATTGTGGCATGAGCATGTGTTTTCAGCTTACCTGAGGAGTAAGTTGCCCAGATGGGCCCGAGGTAATCCCAAGAGGCCGTGAGGGTCTCTTGACCTGGCTTTGCAGACCTGCCATGTCATGAAAGACAGTATACGTGGTTTGACAAGGCTCGTCCTTGATTCCACTCTGCTGATTATCATTTGCAAATTTAGCATCTTCCATTTCTAATTTTATCCCTGGAAAACTTGGTTCAGTGTTTTTCCTGGTGTGAAAGTTAAGCAGACTGATTGATGGCAGGCTGATTCTTCCATTCAGTAAGTGTTTCAGGAGCACTGACACCCTCTCCTAGGAGGGTGACTCCCAAGAGATTGACACTGGTCTCCCTGCCCAGGTCAGATGAATTCAAATCCACCCCTCCCATGGCTGCTCCCAGAGTTAACTTTCTACAACACAAATCCCCGCCCCTTGTCAGTCTTGTGCTCACCACCTCTCTCTGCTCATCAAGGATAAAGTCCCAACTTCTTAGCTTGATGTGTATCTTCTCTGTCATCTCTCTCTTCTCTCAGCTTCACATGTTCTGTTCTGGTAACACAGGCTGCTCCACCTCTGCAGATATACCATCTCATTTCTTTACCCCTCATCTCTGGTGACCACATGAAGGGATGGAAAAGCCAGGGAGGGGACTTAGGACCTGATGGTAAGAATGGGGGGTGTGCATCCTCTGCCTGAGCACATAGAATGCTGTGCTGCCTGTCTGAGCTTGGGTGTGGCTGGACCCACAAGGAACAGAGTGCTGTGTCCTTTATCCACACGGCAGGCTTGCTCTGGGGGCCGCTGCCTTCCTGCTCCATCAACCAGACCTTCTCAGTTTGACACCCCTGCCCTTATCCCCTGAGATGATGAATGGGTCCCTGGGAGTCAGATGCTCCAGCTTGCACACACCTCCTCACAAACCCCCAGGTGAGCGGCCCTTTCAGACCATGTGGTAGTGATCAAGAGGTCATCATGGGGTTGTGCCCTGCGGGCAGTGGGTGCTTATGTCTATGAAAAACCTCATTTTTACATCGTAGCTAGCTTACAAAATTTTATATCCTGTATTTTAACAAAAGTCAATTGATTCTTATTTTCTATCTCAAATGACCTTGAGTCTTCATACTTAATTCTTTCTCTTCCATATGGGCAAACTTTCTATTATACTTTCTTTTGAACTAGAAATTGGGTTGTGATGTTGTGTGTGTTTGTGTGTACGTGGAGGAGAGGGTTTCTAGAGAGTGGGGATTTTCTCCAGAATCTCTTTCCCACTGGAGTCTGCGAGGGCTTGAGAAGGACCAAGGCCTTCTCATTTTTATCTATCTTAATGGATATACTATGGGCACTGCATGTCAGGGAAGTGATGAGAAGCGAAGAAGAATATAACACAATTCCTCTCCTCAGAGAACTCATGGTCAATAAGGATCTAGAATATATAACCAAACAAGTAGAATCCTGAGTTAAGTATGATGAGATTACAGACGACATGGAGCTCACCCATTTGGGGATAGAGAGGAAGGTCCAGGGAAGCCAATATGGAGAGGACAGCATTGAGCCAATTTTTGACTGAGTGGGAGAATTTTTTCCGATGTTGGGGAAGGGCAGGCCAAGCTAATGCAATCATGTGTCAATTTTTCTCTTCATGAAAGGATACTACCATTTTTGTTTAACTGATGAGAAACTGATATAAACTCAAGTTAAAGAGCTGACAGCTCACCAGGAGATCCTGGGTCCTCCAGGCCTGGAAGAGTGAATAAAACAGTGCAGTTCCCATAATCTATAATGTGCCTTTTGGGCTTTACTTTGGTTCCTTCATCTTTTTGAGGTCATGGGTACCTTTGAGACTCTGACAAAAGCTACATATCCTCCCCCTACCAAAAGATTCACATATGAACATATGTATTGTTAAACAACAAAAATTCAATTGAGTAAACTTAAGGATCAAATTGGCTTTATTAAATACTTCATAAATCAAGTGTCATCCCATTTAGCAATTAGAAAGAAGCTCCACCAAGCTGTAGAAAAGAAAAGATTTTTTAAAGGTAGAAAGGGGGCGGACAAAGGAAATTATTAGCGAAGAATGCATTGCTTCAGACAAGGCTGCCCCCCTAAGGGGAAAAAAAGGGCCTATGGGGTGGATTACCTCACTAGTGCTGACCAGATAATTCAAGACTGACTGGTTAAAGGTTGCATTCCTGGTGCAGGGATTGAAACTGCAATAGGTTAGTTATTAAGTTTTGATTTGCTTACGTGGGGTTTAGCACAAGTGACTCCATTTTGGGCCTGCTGTTTCTTTTTAACAATTTTCCCCTTTTGATCAGACTCTCAGCTTATCTGAGAGATGTGATCAAAATGTAAGGCATTAAATGCCACTATCACATACCTCTCTGTAGTTCTCTCAGCTTCTGTTGATCCTCTGTGTGGTACTCACAAGTCATAATGTTTTTTCGCTTAATCTCTGTGATAGTCACGGGCATCAGCTTCAGGTTCACAATTTTTAAGTTGGTCATTCTCTTTGTCTCTTTTCTGATGCTCTAGTCTTAGGGAGACTTGGTAGTTAGCAGTCGTGAGCATGCATTTAATGCTTTTTTTTGCGGTACGTGGGTCTCTCACTGTTATGGCCTCTCCCGTTGTAGAGCACAGGCTCCGGACGCGCAGGATCAGCAGCCATGGCTCACGGGTCCAGCCGCTATGCGGCATGTGGAATCTTCCCGGACCGGGGGCACGAACCCGTGTCTCCTGCACCGGCAGGCGAACTCTCAACCACTGCGCCACCAGGGAAGCCCTGCATTTAATGCTTTTGAGAGAATACAGCACATGAGGGCGAGTACTCTGATTCTAACAAGCAGGATAGTTCCCAATGTTTGGAGAGCACTTTGGAGCCATGGTCCCCAAGATCCAAACCAATCAAATCAAATAAGTCAAAGAAAGACTCCATGGCAGAAGTAACCCTTTTAAGCCAAGAGAAGTGGCTTGCTCAGTGATCTTATGGAACTGAATTTCAGCTTCCCCAGAAGTGTTACTCCAGGTGCAGCAGGTGGTGTTGGCCACAGTGCAGACAGCTCCTTGCTCAGCTAAAAGAGAATCAAGGGCTCTATTATTATCAAGAACAACTTGGGCCAGAAAGTCTAAAGATTTTTTTGTTGGACAGCTATTGCTCTAACAGAGGATTTTTCAATATGTTTCAATATTTTCAAGAGTTAAGGAAAGGTTCCTGATCTAGTCTCATTTACATATACTCTTTTTTTTTCTCTCATTTACATATACTCTTAACTGGGGAAGTATGGCCCTGCTAAAGGAAGTGAATCCTGAGTCATGAATACCTCTTGATAATCCCTTTCTAACTCAATGATGTAAATCCAGGGGAGTCAACCAATGAGGTGTCTCAGTTTGTGAACATTTAGGGGAGCAGTTAGATAACCTAAGAGACATTGCCTGATATGTACCAGCCGTCTAGGTACATAAGAAGAATGACAACCACCACAGACAAAGATAAATCCTGTCGGGACACAAATCACTTCCACCAAGGTGGCACTGTTAATAGATTCACTTGCAGGGATAGTTGCATTTGCCTGTTCAAGCTAGATGTCAGTTAGGTTTTCTCCTAGCCTGAAATAGTAGTTGTTTTAAACTTCAGAGGTTACCTCCCTTAGCAATGGCCTGGAAGATACAGATGATGGTGTTACCTTTCCAGGCCAATGCCAGAGTAAAAGAAAGGGAAAGAAAAAAAAGTCTCTTTTTCAGTTGAAGTGTGAAGTCTTGATGTGGTGTCTTGGAAGGAAGCATCTACCTCAGGGTCAGCTACTTCTCTTCCCAGTCAATTTGATTTGGAGATTTCCAGCATTTGTATAAGACCAGATGTCAGGTGGAGTCCTCTTCAGCTGTGAGATGTGTATCCAAGGTTTAAGACCCTGAAGTTTGGCTGCCATCAGGGTAGTGAGGAAGACCTGGTATAGTCCCTTCCAAGGAGATTCAAGGGCAGTCTTTGTTCTTAGTGATTCCAATTCAGAAGGGTGGGAGAAAACTGGAAACATTAGTTTGGAAAGTTGTAGCCAGATATTTGAGGAAAGTAGAAAAATTCAGGATCCAATCCAGTTTTCATGTATATAACAAATCCTTAAAGATAATTAGCAGGATTAGAATCTAATATAGATAAAGGTGCAAACATAATTTATTAAGCAGTTAATAAATTTAAGAAGTTATTCCTGCATTTTAAAAAAATTCTTTTTTAGGGTAATCCTACTAAAACTTAATTTGTTTGCATTAAATTTGCCTTGATTATTTACATAAGTGCAACAAGAATAGTGATTGACTATATAAGCTCTTTTTAAGATTGCTTTGCTGGAAACTTGGAAGCAAGGTACTCTCTGAGTCTATGTACATCTCTCTCAAATGTGACAATTCAGTCCAAGCCTTGGTAATATGGTCAATGTTTCCAGTTGTGTTCCATTACAGGAGAACAGATTCTTATTGAACTTATGTGAATGACTACCTATATTGCCATGAAAAGAATACATTAAGAGTTCCTAAATTCTGGAGAGATCATGTAGAAAAAAAATGTCATTTTTGTTTACAAAGGTATAGTGTATCAATTGCTGTAAGTCATAGATTGCTTAAGTGAAAAGATTTCTTTAAATCTGGAAAACCAAAGCATTAAGGAACCAGCAGTGTTTTAAAAGTCATACAAATTATAATCAATCATCCTCCTCATTTTATTTAATCCAATGTAATTAATACTTGCTCTGTTTGAATCGAGTTTTTCCACTAGTTCTGGAAATTCTTACTCAGTTTAGTTTTATGATCTTAAAATGATCAGAGGGCTTCCCTGGTGGCGCAGTGGTTGGGAGTCCGCCTGCCGATGCAGGGGACGCGGGTTCGTGCCCCGGTCTGGGAAGATCCCACATGTCACGGAGTGGCTGGGCCCGTGAGCCATGGCCGCTGAGCCTGCACGTCTGGAGCCTGTGCTCCGCAACGGAAGAGGCCACAACAGTGAAAGGCCCGCGTACCGCAAAAAAAAAACAACAAAATGATCAGAAACCTGTATTCTAGAATACCTGTCAGAGTCCTTTTTATGGATTTCTCTGAAGATGAAGCAATTTTGTAGGAACGTTTTTGCAAAAGCATTAGAATAAAAATTTAACTATCTGTAAATGACAAAATCCTTAAAATGCCCATTATTAAAGATCTGATGAGAATTCATTATAATGGAATTGACAAGGAAATTTGGTTATTTTTGTAATATGTAATGTTTAAGATAATAATTACAATTATGACTGATAACATCATACCAGGAAATAATAGATTTCCAGGAATTTTATCCCATTTCTGTAACACTTATAACATGTATCTATACAAATATAACATAAAGAAGGCTCAGTATTACTTGTTTGACGATTTTTCCCATGTAATTTAACATATCAAATAAGCCTAATTAGTGTCACATCTCTCTTTTCATAAGGAGAAAGAAGAAATCTTTTCTGATTTTTCCAAAGGCCCTATGGAAAATCCCAAAGTTATTTCCAGGTCAAAAAGACTTCACTTAGAATTTGATTTGGGGAAGTTTGCCAAAAAATTCAAAAGGTTTTGGACACTTGGCTAAAAAGGATCACAGATCATTATGAAACAATACTTAATTATCCACTTAATTATCCAAAGTGACAATAAAAGATTTCAAGAGCAAATGCAATAAGTTACATATTTCTGAGCCAAACTTTGCTCTTTTAATATTGAGAAGACTCAGTTTACTTAAGTAATCAAAGACCTGATAATAAAGATATAAAACACAAAAAATTATTTTGATAAAACACAAAATCTTTGCTTTCCAGGCAGGTTATTTTAAAGATAAAGAAAAAACTTTGTTTAAATTTCTTATTAAGAGTAGATCTCATTTATTAGTAAATCTAATAAAACTTTGTCCTTTTAACAGAGGAAAGAAAATTAAGTTTTAGTTTTACATAAGTATACTACTGGTGTTAAAGCTTATTTTAAAACCCTTATAATAACAATTTAATTTTTAGCCAACTTGACCACACAAGATTTCCTCATTTTCCCTCTCTTTTTCTGTTTCTCTCTTTCATTCTTCTTAACTTCCTATATCCATAGTTTGTCCTTTTTTTTCTTCCCATTTTGAAATAACTAGTTTTACTTTAGAGCAAAATCACTTTTATTTCCCTCAACAAAATGTATCTCCATACTTCATACCCTTTTAACCAAAAAAAAAAACAAAACTCCAAAACAAAAAACACATCCAATTTTCCTTGCATACAGAGTTGTTTCTTATTATTTTTACATATTGCATATTATATTATATATATAATATATATTATATATTGCATATATTAGAATTCTTAACCCTTAGAAACCTTAATTTATAGTGAAAACTTAGCAGTTGTGAACTATTCCACTAGCATTCTTTAGATTAGCAAATTTGTGAATACATTTCATAATTTTTAGAAATACATGCTTCTTCATAGTAAAATTTTTAATGTGGCAAAAACCATATATACTAATAGAGCCAAATGTCTTTAGTTCCTCTGCAAAAGGAAACCAAAAGTAGGTAAAAATCTACATTCAGTAATTAATGTTTTAGTATTTTATATTATTTAGAAGTGATCTAGATATTCAATGAACTTCTATCATTTAATTTAGCAAAATGCTAAGGGTGTAAGTTATTAAAGAGAGACTAAGTACACATACCATAAAATATAATTATTGCAGAAAAAAGTTTACCTAAAAACTCTTATCCCACTTACATCTATCTAAATCACTTGCTCCCAACTATTATGTTTAGATTACCCATGAAAACTTCATGAGACATTAGACAAAGTCAGCCATCACCACAAGCTTTTTTTTTTTTAATTTTTTGCTGACAAACTTTGTAACAGAGATAACATGGACTTATTTGACTAATAAACCCATGTAGAATAAAATTTGTGTGCCTGTATTATATTCAGTGTCATTCTAGACACATTCTATTTTAATCAAACCAGCAACTTTAAATTAACTTTGATATAAAATATTTTCCCAGAATATATAAAACTGAAAAACATTTGGATTAGCCTCTATTATATTTTTGAGACTTTCTATGAAGACTAAATTTATATAAATGCTTGTTTGTTTAAGCCAGCTAAATAGAACTCTTTTGTAAATGAGTTTTAGCAATACCATACATCTGCAACACACGTATATGTAGACACACATGAACATACAGACGGATGCAGAGACCTTATCACATCTGTTTTACTAGTTATTAAAAGAGTTGAATTTAAGTTGCTTTTTTTGGTCCTAAATTTCAAATGACCTTTCCCCTTTTTGTTTTTCTTCTGATAAAACTTACCTCCCTGAAGTTTGTACTTTAACATTTACATCTCAGAGGCACAGGGAAAGAATGCAAGTTATAAGCCTTTTAAGATAAAATAGGGGCGGTTTGGAGATTGGTAAAAGGAATAGGTGAACTTTGAATCGCCTCTAGAGCTGCATATCTAGTTTTGCAAAGATTTGTAAGATGAAAAGAATTGCTCTTGATTCCTCAAGGAATTGGTTTGAAACCTAAATGACATCATCAATAGCTGTCAGTTTTCAGCCTGTTTAAATGGTAAATGTTTCTGGTAGTATTAAAGAACTCCATGGACCCAAGAGGTATCCTCAAAGAGGGTGCAAAGGTTACTACCTTTCTAGGATCCAGAGTTACTCCCAAAGATAGTGAAAGGAAAAAACTGACAGCCTGCTTGCCCTAGGTAGGCAGAAAGCCAAGCTAAGCTCTTATTTTATTAATAAAAGGTAACTAATTAATAGTTTCTTCAGAGTGGAGAGGCAATTCAGACAGAAGATTACCAGAATGAATATTCAAATAAAGGAGGATGGAGGGGAGCAGTAGGAATTATGTCAGTCCTACAGTCTTTTTTGGGCACGTTTTATATCTCTACTTTTTTATTAGCCTTTTGCAACGATATTTTCAATGACACTATTTTGGAAATTTTAAGTCTTTTGGAGGCTTCTGCATGCCCATTAAAATAGGTATTCCTTGATTTTAAGTGCAATTTTTTTTTTTTTTTCGGTACGCGGGCCTCTCACTGTTGTGGTCTCTCCCGCTGTGGAGCACAGGCTCCGGACATGCAGGCTCAGCGCCCATGGCTTACGGGCCCAGCCGCTCCGCAGCACGTGGGATCTTCCCGGACTAGGGCATGAACCCGTGTCCCCTGCATCGGCAGGCGGACTCTCAACCACTGCGCCACCAGGGAAGCCCTAAGTGCAATTCTTAAATGCTTTTATCTAATTGGAACGTTTGCTAGGACGCTTAGCAGCAAATGGAGTTCAACTTCCATTACTTTCCGTTCAGCCATATTTGGGACCTCAGTCTGATGGTTACCAAGCCAAGTTCTTATGCACAAAATTCTAGGTTGTCTTTAGTAAAATTTTGGCCATTTTTTGGTAGGTATTTATAGCTCCTGAGACATAGCTTTTAGACATAAAATAAGCAGGTATGCTGGAAGGTGGTGCACTTAACTCTTCAGCGTTTATGGATCCCATTAGCTATGCTGAACTAATACCTAAAAGGGCTGTGCCACTGACTTGGGGATTGTGCATTGTTTTACCATGTATTGTACCTTGTTGCACAGAAATTTTCTTTAGGTTGGCAGGTGGTCTGTATCAGTCTAGCCTGTTCTATGACCAACTTATCCTAATACAGGAGTCTTTGAGTTAGGTGGTGAGCATTCTAACAGCCCTTAAATGCTCCATCTGTACCCACCAAATTTTGCAGCTTTTTTTTTTTTTTTTGGCTTCTGAGATCTCTGCTAGCAATAGCCCTTATCTACACAAAATAAGACAAACAAACATGTACACCTTAACACACCAGAGGTAACCAAGAGAAGGTTGTACACCATCAGCAATTCCCAGCATGGATTAAGTCAACAGATTCCAGTAAATGGGGACTGTGGACTGGAACTAGGGAAAGGGATGCTATACAACCGAGGGGAACTTCAGACAGAACCAAGGCCTAGGGACTCAGATTCTGCATGGAACCATCAGCCAGCTCAAGTTGACCCACTGAGCCCTGGACTGGAAAGCCAAGTGGATCAGGAGCTAAACACAAAGAGAGTGGAGCTCAGAGGGGTTTACCCCCAGCTCTTGGAAATGGCAAGAAGGACAGTGAACTTAGTTTTTGAGGGGTACCACACCTGTGTTTCTCGTTGTCCTCAAAGCTGTTGTAAGTCTCCTTCAATCCCACCACTGCCACCAAATTTGTTAACAAAAATTCAACTGAGGAAATTTAAGGATCCAATTGACTTTAAATGGATTGGCAGAAAAAGGAAATTATTAGCAAAGAATGCATTGTTTCAGGCAAGGTTGCCCTCCTAAAGGGAAAAAAAGGGCCTATTGGGCAGATTACCTCACTAGTTCTGATGAGGTAATTCCAGGTTGATTGGTTAAAGGTTGCATTTCTGGGCAGGGGTTGAGACTGTAATTAGGTTAGGTATTAAGATTGGGTTTGTTGACATGGGGTTTAGCACAAGTGACCCCATTTTGGGCCTCCTGTTTCTTTTTAACAATGCAATATTTAGATTTTGGTTTCTAGGAGTTCATGGATCCCAGGAAACCCTTTCTTTCCCCTTTAGAAGCCCTACTTTAGGGTCTGTCTCACTCCTCAGCAGGTCTCTAGGATTAGGACTTTTTCCCCATAGAATTATGGATTCTGCCTTAAGAGGAACCTTAAAAGAATGTAAACCAATTGTTTGGGTGATATTTAAAAAAAAAAACAATTGCTTAAATGATACTTAAGTCCTTTTATGCTAGCCTGACATGTATTGTTTAAGCCTATTTTTTTTTTTTGCGGTACGCGGGCCTCTCTCACTGCTGTGGCCTCCCCCGTCGCGGAGCACAGGCTCCGGACGCGCAGGCTCCGGACGCGCAGGCTCCGGACGCGCAGGCTCCGGACGCGCAGGCTCAGCGGCCGTGGCTCATGGGCCTAGCCGCTCCGCGGCATGTGGGATCTTCGCGGACCGGGGCATGAACCCGTGTCCCCTGCATCGGCAGGCGGACTCTCAACCACTGCGCCACCAGGGAAGCCCTGTTTAAGCCTATTCTTGAAAGCTTCCAGAGTTAGGAACTTGCTTTTTGAAGCAACTCTTTCTGTCTTGGGTAGCCCTAACCGTTAAATTCTTCCTCAAACTAAACCAAAATTAGTTTCTTGATTTTCATTCCTGGTCCTGTCCGACATGGCTTGAACCAGAGCAGACCATCGATCTCTTGATTGTGTCTGCTAAACTCTCCCACCCTCCATGAGTTTAAAGTCTTTTATTTTGAGGTTTAAGTCCTGAGGTTTCTGGGAAATCATCCTCCACCAATGTGAAAATCTCTGCATGAGCACTTCCCAATGACTTCTGAGAACCATCTTGAGAGAATCAGTAAGTTTGTGCTGAATGAATGAATTACTCAAGGGTTAATAAATTTGAGGAGTGCTGCATTGATTTCCTCTTCTAGGAGAGTCCGAACACACATTAGCATATTAAAAGTCCTGAGAAGTCCTGCAGCAAAAACTTTTCCATGGCTCTATTATCCTGAAAAGTAAGTTTTTGCTGACACTAGATTAAGAACTGCTGCTCTGTAAGCGTTTTTTCAAGGAACATAGGGAATGAATCTTAAGAGAGCTAAGTATCCCCCAATTAATTTTCCTTCTTTTTTTCCCTACACAGCCTCTTGATTTTGAAGAAGCAGATGTTTACAATATTGTGTTCCAAGCAGAAAACCCGGAGCCTCTGGTGTTTGGTGTACAGTACAATGCCAGTTCTTCTGCTACATTCAGACTTACTGTGACAGATGTGAATGAGGCACCGCAATTTTCCCAACAACTATACCAAGCAAAAGTCAGAGAGGATGTGGCTAAAGGCACCAAAGTGGGCAACGTGACTGCCAAGGATCCGGAAGGTCTGGACATAAGGTAAAGGAGAGCAGTGCTGGGCAGACCTAGCCGTGCACTGTGACCACAGATGGTGGGGAGGAGGAAGGGCTGGGAAGGGCAGAGAAGCTGGCCTGACTCCAGGGCTCTCCCCTAAGGGAGCAGCCAGCAATCTGAGGCCATGTCCCAGTGCACTTGGTGAATCTGCCCTTGGTTCTGGCAGGTGCCAGTACCCTGGGGGGCATCAGGGAGAATCCAGGCTCGGGCAAGCGGGAAGCGGGTCAGATTCCACCCCAACCTGCCTACTGCAGGTCCCAGCTGAGAGCTGGTGAGTTCAGGAGGTGGGGTCTAGAGACTGGGCTGTCTAAAGCTAGGCCCTCTGTCTGGACCAGTCGTGGGACCAGGGTCTGGGGAAGAGTTCCAGCCCCTAAGGCGGACTGGAGTTCTAAACAGAAGAATAAAGCAAAAACCTGACTCGGCAGACTCAGCCACCTGACAAGGTGAAGGGAATCTTCTCAAAGGGGGTCGTATAGGAGCCTCAGCTTTGCAGAGAGCAGGTCTGGGGCAACAAGACTCATTCCAGAACTCAGCCCTGGAGAGATGAGTACATGGGCTGAGAAGGTTAAACAAGATGTGTAACTCTTTCTACCTTAGCAATTCTCAATCTTTTTTTTTTTTTCCTGTGCAATAGAACCCACACAGATTTGCCTTAAATATGTGCAATGATAATTAATTTTTCTAAGATAACAGATGTATGTATCCATATCTGTATCAATATCTATAACCTTTTTAAGATCATCTAGTTAATAAGCACACAGATAGGACTTGAACCCGGATCTTTTGCTTCTATTGTAGAACATCAGTCCTACTGTCCATGGCATGACAGATATTTTAGCATGACTTAAAACCCATGCATGTGGTTATGAATGACAATTCCTTAAGTGCCTCTAAACATTTAAGGGGAGTTTTGCTTCCCATTGAGTGATCATTTAGGCAATTGGAATCAGTTCCAAGACCTTTTTCTTATTGTCTGTCAGAGTAAAGATCCCACCTACTGTTTTGCTCTGCAAGCACTTGTCAACTTTCATAAAGACAAATATGAGGGCTTCCCTGGTGGCGCAGTGGTTGAGAGTCCGCCTACCGATGCAGGGCACACGGGTTCGTGCCCCGGTCCGGGAGTGTGCCGCGGAGCGGCTGGGCCCGTGAGCCATGGCCGCTGAGCCTGCGTGTCCAGAGCCTGTGCCCCGCAGCGGGAGAGGCCATAATAGTGAGAGGCCCGCATACCACACACACACAAAAAAAAGACAAATACGAGAAAGGAAAGACGACTTGGGTTGTACTGTATGGATAGTGTAGATACTGCTCCGTACATCAGTCACTAATTATGATGGGGCACAAAACGTTCCTAATTTAACAACCATGTATTGTTTAACAAATGCTTCTATCTCCCTTATGAGAATGCTATGAAAGTTATTAGTCAGAGACAAGTGAGTAAAAATTTGAGTTTATGAGTGGAGAAAACAAAGGCATTTAAGATCATTCCTCAGATGGGTCCAGGAAAAGATATAACGTATGTACTATTAAGTTATAATCAGGAAGATGAGAAAGAAGACTGAGAAAGGGAGTGTCCTGTAAGAGACAAATGAAAAAAGTACTTCATGAATGAGGAATAATCAATAGATCGAATGCTAGTAATGAGTCAGTTAAGAATTAAGGATGACTCAAAAGCTGCCAAAGCCTGAGCAATTTAATTCTTTTCTTTCTTTCAGGTCCACAAACTTAGAATCCATTAGCACCCAATGGCTCCTAATCCAATGTATCAGTAAATATTAGAGATTCTTTCATTGAAATATATCCAGAATCCACCTGCTTCTCACCACTTCTGCAATGGTCCAGGTCACCATAATCATCTCCTCCACCCCTCCCTGAGTCCATTCACTGCAATCAGAGTGTGGGTCTTTAAAAAAGTAAATCAGATCCTGTGACTCCTCTGAAAACCTTCCAAAGGGTGTCTGTCTCACTCAGAAATCCCGACTACATAGGAATTTTTAATTCACCGACCATACACATAACCTAACACAGTGCTTGGCATATAGAATATTCTAACGCTGGGGAAAAATTAATTTGAACTAACACATTATAACTTCTTAATCATTCTCCTACTACTGGACATGTAGGTTGCTTCCAGTATTTTTTTTTTAATTCTAGAAAAGTTTTGAATGTATGTATATAATTCTTTTTCTTAACTTCTATTCAATTGTTTTTTATTTGGAGAACATTTCCAGAGGTGGGATTCTTTGACCTAAAGATATAGACATCCTTATTGGCTCCGATGTGTTGTTCCCAAAAGGCTATAGAAATTGGTTTTCCCGTGGTTCTAGGCTTGTCTCTCTCAAATTCACGTTTCATACACCTACCAATGAGTTCCATTGAAGACACAAACATGACTAGGTCACCATCCTGCTTACCACCATTCCCTGGCTGCCCACTGCTTCTCATGTTTCAGCTCTTTCCAATCCCTCTGGCTTCATTTTTGCCATCCAACGCGTCCTGTTGATATGTTATCCCACCACTGCTGGAACGTCTGATGCCTCCACACCCTAAGCTACTCCTTGGCCTCTCAGCCTTAGTTCATACAATTCCTTCTGCTTAAAGCATCCTTCTTTGTCTTGCTTTAGTTAACATCTACTCTTTCAGAAAGACTTCTCTGATTCCCTTTAATTTATTTGGGATTCCACATGGCCTCTTTGTATTCACCACATTTTACTGGAATTATCTGTCTCTGTGTCTGTCTCCTCCACTGGCCTAGAACCCCTTTGTGTAATCTCCTCTCTTGGTCCACAGCATGATATTTGCTAAGCCCTCAATAGATGTCTGCTGAATGAGGAATTCACTGCGCCACCCACCAGTAGCCTCTGAGTATCCACCCATTCACATATTTCCACCAATGAGTGTTCAAGTTTTCTGAGAGGGGGCGGTTTGCTAATCAATTTTAGAAGATAATTCCAGGTTGTTTTAATTGAAATTCTTTGATTGCCAGAAAAGTTTAACTTTTTTTCTGCTAGAGTTTGTGACGATACCTTTTGTTTTAAAACAAGTACAAAAACCACTTTGTAAGGATGAACAAATCCTCCCTTTGAGGGCAGATGGTTTGCAAATAAAGCAGTAATAATATTAGATCATGTTTCTTTAAATATGTTGTCAGTAATATGCAAGGGATAGTGCTGATATAATAGCATAGTGTTGCATAAACTATCTTTACATTTTCCTGCAGAGTAATGTGGGCTTCCTTTGCTCTTTTCTCTTACTAAAGTTATTCACTAAGAGGTGACAAGAGAGGTTGGCTAAAAATTGACCCCGTCACCGGCGAGATCTTTAGTGTGGCTCCGCTGGACAGGGAAGCTGAAAGTCTGTATCGGGTACAAGTGGTGGCAACAGAAGTAGGTGAGCCGAAATGGATACATAAATTAAAAATAATAATAAATAAAAGGTAACACAAATGATTAGGGGCTACATCAGTAGAAATGGGAAGGAGGGTGAGGTGGGTGGGAAACTGGGTCAAATTGTCAGAATATCTTACAGTGGAAAAATGAAAAGGGTACAAAAGTGGAGAGAAGTGCTCCACTTTTGGCTTGTTCTTGGCTTTGTTCAAGATGAGAACCCCCGTGACCGGTAGCAGGGCTCTTTCAGGCAGGGATGCACCCGGAGGCTGGCTAGGCTTCAGGGCTGCTGCTCACTCTGTGGTATCCTGAAGGGACCACAGCTTCTAGGAAGGTTCCTGTGTCCCCACTGAGCTACCTCCCTTCTCCAAAGTGGCTGTGGGTTTCTCCAGGGAGCAGGGTCAAACCACTGACCTGCCTACCTAGACT
Organism: Lagenorhynchus albirostris; assembly: GCF_949774975.1. Taxonomy (NCBI): domain Eukaryota; kingdom Metazoa; phylum Chordata; class Mammalia; order Artiodactyla; family Delphinidae; genus Lagenorhynchus; species Lagenorhynchus albirostris. Next base: position 40,370,113 of record NC_083111.1, on the reverse strand, counting down.
ATTACTTGCTCCTTCAGGCTTAAATTGCAGTGACCGAGGTCTCATCCTTTTGAAGCATAAAATGTTTTGTTCAATGTTCTCAACTTCATATATGCCAGAATCACCCGGGAGCTTGTTCCATACAGATGGGAATTCACCTTGCAGATTCTGATTTGGTAGATTTGGGTGGCCCTGGATATCTGTTTTGATGAAACCAGGTGAACTTTTGAAAGGAAAGATTTATTATAAAGATGAGCCAAGGATGTTTGAATCTTATATAGCTATAAAAATAAACTCACAGGAATATTATGCTTACCAGTGATAAGGCTCGTGATTAAAACACTGAGTTTCTTTACGTTTAAATGGAATTTTCCAACTTGGAGTCGGGATTCTGTTGATCTTATGCTGGTCAGAGCCTTGAATTAGACAATAAATATATCTGCCTGGCTTACCAAAAAATTAGAGTTGAACAGATTATGACTAAATAAATATAGTTTTATACCAAAGAAGGAAACTTTCAAAATGTGAAGCCCAGGGTTGGGAGCTGGAATGCGGAACATTCCAATAGGTGGGAACCATGAAAATGGTCCCTGTGTGTGAAAAGATGAAGAAAAACAAAAGTACTGCAGCACGTTAAACCAGTGAGGGTAGACACGCAGAAGCGTGTGTCGAACTTGGAATGGTGGTGTGTGAGTGGACGGGCCTCGCTGAGGCAGGTCGGGGACTGGCTCTCTCTCTTACGTCTAGTTGATGTGCTTCTTTCTAGCACATACCACTATCACACTCCATAAATTTAACTCTCAATTTAAAAGTTCCTGATTTAATCAGCAGGAAGTTTCTGGCTAAGCCTTTGTGCTGTGCCTTCCGCTAAAATGTACTGTGGGGTCAGCACTTCGCTTTGGATGTGTCCTAAAGGTCTCTCACATTTTAGAAGTTTCATGAATCGAAACCAGGGTTCAAAACCCTGCTCTGTTTGCCGTTGTTGGCCCTGAAATGACACACATTGATGAAATGACTTCCTCCTTTGGTTAGGGAGACAGCCGACAAGAAAAGCAGGCAAGTAGTGTTTACTGGAATTGAAGCAGGTCTGAGTCAGAAATTGTAGAAACATCAGGGAGAATGAGAACAGTAAGTGTTTACGTTGTACTGACCGTCCTGTTCTAAGCACTTACCCCTCATACAACACTATGGGGTAGGTACTATTATTGACCGTATTTGATGTATGAAGAAACCAAGGTACTGAGAAGTAACTTGCCCATGATCACACAGTTACCAATTGTTCAGGCTACAGAGGTCAAAATTTTCTCCAGGACACCGCAGCAAATAACATTTGTACAGCTCTGTACAATTTTCTAAGAATACATGTCAGATCCTCATAAAGTCACGTTTTACAGCTGAAGAAATGAGCCTTAGAAAACTTAACGAACACGCCTTTAGAAAACTTAACGAACATGCCTAAGTCAGTGTTGAGCGATTAAAGGTGTGGGCTCTAGAGTCAGATCCCCTGGGTTGGAAGCCTCTCTACCGCTATGTGACCTTGGGCAAGTCACACAACTTCTCTGAACCTCAGTCTTCTCATCTGTAAATGTACACCAGTGTTATTTTGAAGTAATGTATATAAAATGTGAGCACATAATTCTTATTATTATCAAGACTTTCTAAGCAGAAAATGAAACTAGGTCTGAATTGTAAATATTTTTTTAAAGAAAAGGAAATATCCTTTCTTATTGAGAGGAGAATGAGAAAGCAGACACCATATTTCAATGATTCAATTCCTTAGGTGGATCCTCCTTGAGCTCCATGGCGCAATTCCACCTGACCCTCATGGACGTGAACGACAACCCCCCGCGGCTGGTCAAGGAGTACACAGGCTTGTTCTTCTGCTATCCCCCGAAAGCACCCGGAAGTCTCATTTTCGAGGCCACCGATGATGATCAGCAGTTATTTCGGGGTCGACACTTTACATTTTCCCTTGGCAGTGAAAGCTTACAAAAAGACTGGGAAGTTTCCAAAATCAATGGTGAGTTGTCAAAAGAACATCGAGAAAAACACTGATGGGCGATGGAATGAGTTTTTATTTGCCTTGGTATGCATGCAGCACTCAACACAGAGCTTTCTTCCACGCTCCAGGAAGGAAGTTCATGCTGTGGAAACTTGCACAGGCAAACTCTCCAGAGGGTTGAAAGCCCCCGGGGTTTGGAGGAAAGAAAGATTGTTAATACACAACATCTCTCTTAGGGTACATGAATAGTGGGACAATCAGAGCAACATTGCAAAATTTCCAATGGCAGCTGAGAAACAGGTTTCATCATGATTATTTTTAAAATAAATTTATTTATTTTATTTATTTTAATTTTTGGCTGTGTTGGGTCTTCCTTGCTGCGCGGGCTTTCTCTAGTTGCGGCGAGGGGGGGCTACTCTTGGGTACGGTGCGTCGGCTTCTCATTGCGGTGGCTTCTCTTGTTGCTGAGCATGGGCTCTAGGCACGAGGGCTTCCGTAGTTGTGGCGCACGGGCTCAGTAGTTGTGGCACGCGGGCTCTAGAGTGCAGGCTTAGTAGTATGGCACATGGGCTTAGTTGCTCCACGGCATGTGGGATATTCCCGGACCAGGGCTTGAACCCGTGTCCCCTGCATTGGCAGGTGGATTCTTAACCACTGCGCGCTAGGGAAACCCGCTCATCATGATTTTTAAAAAGAGCTTTATTGAAATATAATTGACTTACAATTAACAGCACATATTTAAAGCATACAATTTTATAAAAATCAATATATGTATATACCATTGAAGCCATCAGCACAATCAGATAAGAAGAGTTCCACCCCCCCCCCAAAGTTTTATTCATGCTCTGTTGCAATCCCTATTTTCCACCCCACACTGTCCATCCCTCACTCCAGGTAATCACTGATCTGCTTCCCGTCACTATAGATTCGTTTGCATTTTCAAGAATTTTATCTAAATTAAATAACAGCATGTACTCTTTTTTTGTTTGGTGAATATCACTTAGTATACATATTTGGGGATTTCACCATGTTGTTGCATATATCAACACTTCACTCCTTTATACTGTAGAATAGTATTCCATTGTATGACTATATCATGATTTATTATTCATTAACATATTGATTATTACTTAAATTGCTTCCAATTTTTGCTATTTCAAATAAAATTGCTATGAACATTTGTGAACAAGTGCTTTGTAGGAGCTATGCTTTCATTTTTCTTGGTTAAATACCTACAAGTCATCATATGGTAGCTATACAGTCAAATTTTTAAGAGAATATCAAATTGCTTCCCGAATAGTCTGTAACATTTTACATTCCCACCAGTGAATGAGAATTCTAGTTGCTTAATATTCTTCCCAATGCTTGCTATGCTCAGTCTTTTTAATTTTAGCCACTGTAGTGGGAGTGTAGTATTTCATTGTTTTTTTTAATATGGTTATATGAGTTGTTAACATATTTATTAACTTGTTTTTTTTTAACGTCTTTATTGGAGTATAATTGCTTTACAATGGTGTGTTAGGTTCTGCTTTATAACAAAGTGAATCAGTTATACATATACATATGTCCCCATATCTCTTCCCTCTTGGGTCTCCCTCCCTCCCACCCTCCCTATCTCACCCCTCCAGGCGGTCACAAAGCACCGAGCTGATCTCCCTGTGCTATGTGGCTGCTTCCCACTAGCTATCTATTTTACGTTTGGTAGTGTATATATGTCCATGCCACTCTCTCACTTTGTCCCAGCTTCCCCTTCCCCTTCCCCGTATCCTCAAGTCTATTCTCTAGTAGGTCTGTGTCTTTATTCCTGTCTTACCCCTAGGTTCTTCATGACCTTTTTTTTTTCTTAGATTCCATATATATGTGTTAGCATACGGTATTTGTTTTTCTCTTTCTGACTTACTTCACTCTGTATGACAGACTCTAGGTCCATCCACCTCACTACAAATAACTCATTTTGTTTCTTTTAATGGCTGAGTAGTATTCCATTGTATATATGTGCCACATCTTCTTTACCCATTCATCTATCGATGGACACTTAGGTTGATTCCATGTCCTGGCTATTGTAAATAGTGCTGCAAGGAACATTGTGGTACATGACTCTTTTTGAATTATGGTTTTCTCAGGGTATATATGCCCAGGAGTGGGATTGCTGGATCGTTATGGTTTTAATTTATATTTTCTTAATGACTAATGGTGTTGAACATCTTTTCATATGCTTATTTGCCATCCGTATATCTTCACTGGTGTAGTGTCTGGTCAAATATTGTGCCTGCTTAAAATTTTTAGCAGTTTGGCTTCTGTTGTTGAGTCATAAACATTCTTTATATAGTCTAGATTCAAGTTCTTTGTCAATATTTTGGCAAAATATTGTCAAAAAGTAAATATTTTTTCCCAGGCCATGGCTTACATTTTTATTTTGTAACAGTGCCTTTTGAAGAGCAAATTAAATTTCTTCTTTTTTTTTTTTTTTGCGGTACGCAGGCCTCTCACTGTTGTGGCCTCTCCCGTTGCAGAGCACAGGCTCTGGACGCGCAGGCTCAGCCACCATGGCTCACGGGCCCAGCCGCTCCGCAGCATGTGGGATCTTCCCGGACCGGGGCACGAACCCGTGTCCCCTGCATCGGCAGGCGGACTCTCAACCACTGCGCCACCAGGGAAGCCCGCCCCTAAATTTTTTTGATGACATCTGATTTACTGACTTTTTTCTTCTATAATTTGTGACTATTTTGTGTATTGTTTAAGAAAGTTTTGCCAAGGTCACTAAATTTTTCTATTTTTTTTTCTCCCAGAGGTCTTATAATTTTAGCTTTTACAGTTACGGCTATCTAATTGTTTAAACACTATTTATTGAAAATATCATTTTTCACATTGAATTGTCTTGGCATCTTTGTCAAAAATCAAGTGACCACATATATATGAGTCTATTTCTAGACTTTCTTTTCTGTTTCATTGATCTCTTTGTCTTTATAGCAATACTCTAACGTTTTGATTACCGCAGCTCAATAATAAGACTTGAAATCAGGTAGTGTAAATGTCCTTGCTTTGTTCTTTTTCAAAACATTTATTTTGCATTTCTACATAAATTTTAGAATTGAACTTGTCTATTTCTACCCAAAAAACCTATGCAGATTGTGATTGAGATTGTGTGAATCTATAGCTGAATTTGGGGGAGAATTTACATCTTAACAAAGTTGAATTTTCCAATCCATGAATATGATTATGTCTCCACTTATTTAGGTCTTCTTTACTTTCTCTGAGCAATGTGTTTTAATTTTCAATGTATAGTTCTTATAGAATTTCCCCTAAGCATTTCATATGTCTGTGCTATTTTAGATGTTTAAAAATTTTAAATTTTTAAGTAATTCCAGGATATGGAGATATAATTGATGATTTTTGTATATTGATCTTGTAGCCTTGTAACATTGCTGACCTCACTTGTAAGTTCTCTTTCCCTCTTTTTCTTACGTTTTCATAGATTTTCTACATAGACAGTCATGTTGTCTGTGAATTATAGGTTTTATTTCCTTTCCAGTCTGGATGGCTTTTATATCTTTAGCTTGCTTTCTTAGCGGCTAAAATCTTCAGGACAATGTTGAATGAAGGTAGTGAGAGCAGAAACAACTTGTTGTTCCTAATCTTAGGGAGATGGCATTCATAGTCTTTCACCATTAAGTATAAAGTTAGCTATAGGTTTTTTGTAGATACCCTTTATCAGACTAAGGACTCTATCTTCTATTCTTAACTTGCTGAGAGGTGTTTTGGGGTTTTTTTAAATTAGGAATGGGTGCTAAAAATTTCAGGTGTATTTTTCTGCATCTATTGAGATGATTGTATGGTTGATTTGGGGTTATGGTTGTTGTTGTTGTTGTCGTTGTTTTGGGGGGGTACGTGGGCCTCTCACTGTTGTGGCCTCTCCCGTTGCGGAGCACAGGCTCCGGACGCACAGGCTCAGCGGCCATGGCTCATGGGCCCAGCCGCTCTGCGGCATGTGGGATCTTCCCGGCCCGGGGCACAAACCCATGTCCCCTGCATTGGCAGGCGGACTCTCAACCACTGCGCCACCAGGGAAGCCCTGGTTGTTGTTGTTTTTGTCTGTTAATTGGAGAAGTATATCAATCAACTTTTGGATGTTAATTCAGTCTTCTCTTCCTGGGATAAAGCTTACTTGGTGGTGAAATATTAGCATTTTTATATGCGGTTGGATTTGATCTGCTAAAATTATAAGGTTATTTCTATCTATATTCCTAAGGGATATTGGTCTGTATTTTTCTCTTCTTGCAGTGTCTTCGTCTGATTTTGGTATCAGAGTAATGCTGGCTTCATAGAATGAGTTAGGAAGGGTTCTACCTCTTCAATTACCTGGAAGTTTGTGTAAAATTGTTTTTTATTTCTTCCTTAATGTTTGATAGAATTCACCGGTGAAGGCTTCTGGCCCAAAGTTTTCTACAGTAGGACTCAGTGCCTACTGTAGTCCTTACCCTCTTTCAACTGGTGTCCTTACCATGAGTTAACTACAAATTCAATTTCTTTAATAGATATAGGGCTATTCAAGTTATAGATTTATTTTTGGTTGAGCTTGTTAGTTTGTATCTTTCAAATAATTTCTCTATTTCATTTGATTTGTCTAATTTATTGGCACAAAGTTATTCATAACATTATTTTATTATTCTTTTAATATCTGCAGAATATGTAGTGATATCACCTCATTCTGATATTGGAAAAATTTGCCTCTATTTTGGTCCTGATCAAGCTGGCTAGAGGTTATTAATTTTTTTGATATATTCTCAATGAACCAGCTTTTGGTTTCATTGATTTTGCTCTATTTTTTTGTTTTGTATTTCATTGTTCAGATCTTTGTTATTTCCTTTATTCTTCTTATGCTGTATTTAGCTTGTTCTTCTTTTTCTATTTTTATTTAGATGGAAGCTGAGGCAATTGAGAACTTTTTCTTTGTTAACATAGGCATTTGGTGCTATAAATTTATCTCTTAGTGTCATGTTAGCTGTATTCTATAAAGTTTGATATGTTTTCGTTTTCATTCAGTTCAAAATACTTTCTAATTTCCCTTTAGATTTCTCCTGTGACACATGGGTTATTTAGAAGTGGGCTATTTAGTTCTCATATATGTGGGGATTTCCCACATATTCCTGGTTACTGATTTCTAATTTAATTCTGGGGCTTCCCTGGTGGTGCAGTGGTTGAGAGTCCGCCTGCCGATGCAGGGGACACGGGTTCGTGCCCCAGTCTGGGAGGATCCCACATGCCGCGGAGTGGCTGGGCCCGTGAGCCATGGCCGCTGGGCCTGCATATCCCGAGGCTGTGCTCCACAACGGGAGAGGCCACAACAGTGAGAGGCCCGCCTACCATAAAAAATTAAAAAAATACTTTAACTCTGTAGTGACCAGAGAACATTTGACTGGAATACTTTTTTTTTTTTTTTTTCTGTATGCGGGCCTCTCACTGTTGTGGCCTCTCCCGTTGCGGAGCACAGGCTCCGGACATGTAGGCTCAGTGGCCATGGCTCACGGGCCCAGCCACTCTGCAGCATGTGGGATCCTCCCGGACTGGGGCACGAACCCGTGTCCCCTGCATCGGCAGGCGGACTCTTAACCACTGCACCACCAGGGAAGCCCTGACTGGAATACTTTTAAACTTATTGAGACTTTTTTCTTTCAGTACTTTAAAGATATTTCTCCTTTGTGTTCTGGATTGTATTGTTTCTTCTTCGTTCCTTTGAATGTCATGTGTCTTTTTTCTCTGGATGTCTTTACGATTTTTTTTTTCACTAGTTTTAAGTAATCTGAGTATTATGTGCCTTGGTGTAGTTTTGTTCGTTTTTCTGTTTCCTAAGATTTGTTTGTCTTCTTGGATCTGAGGATTTAGACTTTTCATCAAATTTGGAAAAAAGTTAGCAGTTATTTCTTCAAATATGTTTTCTCTTTCTAATTCAGTGTTTGCGGCCACTATATGGAACATAACTACCACGAGTAATGACAACCTGCTATGTTTAGTATTCATTTCTAAAGAGAAGTCATGAATTGAGAACTTGAAGGATGTTTTAGCATCCTTTTTGACATTTTGGAGGGTACCTGTGGAGTGGTAATACTTTTGGTAGTTTAACTCATACTTATATCTAACCATTTCCTAGTCAACTTTAGTATTATATGATACAGAGATGAACTTTATTCCTGCTCATCCAGGGGCCTGCAGTTGTGTTCTCACATCAGTCATTTTTTCCATATTCTGACAGGAACTCATGCCAGGCTCTCCACCAAGCACACGGGCTTTGAGGAGAGAGTTTACCACATCCCAGTCCGCATCAGTGATGGCGGTTGGCCACCCTTGGAAGGAACTGTCTCTTTACCAGGTAGATATTTTGCTGCAGGCAACTTGGGATAATGTCTGTCAATATGGTAGTTTGTAGGAATTCTTGTCTTTGAGATGGGATTCTGCAACTGTTCGCTCAAAAATTTATCTACAAAATATGGTTCTGTTTTTCAGTTACTTTCTGCAAGTGTGTGGAAGATAGGTGTTTCCAGCCAGCAGATCACATGCCTGGGATACCTACTGTGGGCGTGACAGTTGGTGTACTCCTTACCACCTTTTTGGTCATCGGTGAGTATAATTTCTCAGATTCAAGGATTTCTGTTCTGGGCCTTGGAAACATAAGCTCACATCAGGGTCTGACTTCATGGACTGGTGTGGGGCTGCTCAGATGGCAATCTAGGCAATAACCAAGAATATAGATCACCAGTAAACCATATCCAATTTTCCTGATTGGGAGCTACTGCTTTAGGACCACCCTCTACCTATCACTGCCTTGCTGGTTAGGTTGGGAAATACAACATAAGAGGCTTTAAAGAATAAATTATTGTATTGTATGCTTAGTTACCAAGCTTTCATGATGAAGGAGAAAGAAATGCAGTAGCTGTGCCTCTGCTATGTGTCAGGCACAGTGCTTGGTGGGGAACACAGTGACAGATATACACAGATCCATCACTCACAGAGCTTATGGTCTAGTCTGCCATTGTTGGAATAGGTAGAAGCTAGCCTTCCAGTGGAGATGCTGGCATACCTGAAATGTTGCAGAACTCCCCTTTTTATGTTTTGTGACTGTGGGCCTTGATTCTTTATTATCTCAGAATAATTCCACTGCATCACAGGCCTCACTCTGCCATGGCCCCTGGCCTGGCTAGATAGCAGAGTTCCCTGTCTTCTTTTTTGTAAACAGCTCAGTACCTGCTGTAGTCCTTACCCTCTTTCAACTGGTGTCTTCACCACAAGTTAAGCATTAGAAGTAGATACTTCTTCTGCCCATTTTTTAATTGAGTTGTTTGTTTTTTTGCTGTTGAGCTCCATAAGCTACTTGTATTTCACCAAAGAAGACATATAGGTGGCCAAGAGGCACATGAAAAGATGCTCAAAATCACTAATTATTAGAGAAATGCAGATCAAAACTACAATGAGGTATCACCTCACACGGGTCAAAATGGCCATCATCAAAAAATCTAGAAACAATAAATGCTGGAGAGGGTGTGGAGAAAAGGAAACCCTCTTGCACTGTTGGTGGAAATGTAAATTGATACAACCACTATGGAGAACAGTATGGAGGTTCCTTAAAAAACTAAAAGTAGAACTACCATATGACCCAGCAATCCCACTACTGGGCATATACCCTGAAAAAACCATAATTCAAAAAGAGACATGTACCACAATGTTCATTGCAGCACTATTTACAATAGCCAGGATATGGAAGCAACCTAGGTGTCCATCAACAGATGAATGGATAAAGAAGATGTGGCACATATATACAGTGGAATATTACTCAGCCATTAAAAGAAACGAAATTGAGTTATTTGTAGTGAGGTAGATGGACCTAGAGTCTGTTATACAGATTGAAGTAAGTCAGAAAGAGAAAAACAAATACTGTATGCTAACGTATATATATATATGGAATCTAAAAAAAAAAAATGGTACCGATGAACCTAGTGGCAGGGCAGGAATAAAGACGTAGACACAGAGGATGGACTTGAGGACACAGGGTGGGGAGGGGGAAGCTGGGGTGAAGGGAGGGTAGCATCGACATATGTACACTACCAAATGTAAAATAGATAGCTAGTGGGATGCAGCAGCATAGCACAGGGAGATCAGCTCGGTGCTTTGCGATGACCTAGAGGGATGGGATAGGGAGGGTGGGAGGGAGGCTCAAGAGGGAGGGGACATGGGGATATATGCATGCATATGGCTGATTCATTTTGTTGTACAACAGAAACTAACACAGCATTGAGAAGCAATTATACTCCAAAAAAGATGTACTAAAAATAAAAAGTAGATACTTCATCAATTCACCTGTGTAAAGGGGTTTATACAGTTCCACATCCTTTCTCTTTTAAAGGAAGAGCTGGGATTATTCTAAGTCTTCTTAATTGCTCTCTTGGCATCTGGTCTTTTCTGCCACCATCAGTCTACCACATTGGACTCTGATTCACAGCTCTAAAAGAGATCTCATTTCCTTATACCCTTCCATTCGAATTCCTCATTATTATGGCATAGAAGGGCCTTTGTGACATGACCATTACGCATCCTAATATTGCATGGTGACCATCATTTCTCTTTGAGAACCACAGTTTGGTGCACACCTTTTATACTAATTGAGCTGGCTTTTGAGGTTTACTCACTTATCAAACTCCCCTCTACTTCTATGCCTTTTCTTATTCTATTTGTCCTCTCATCTTGAAAGGATTTTTGAGTTTTTATGCCATGGTTTTCTAACATGACCATTTACTCTCATAATTTTACAACAAGTTAAAGATTGGATGAGTTTGGTGATCTAAAGATAGAAGTAATAGGATCTTGTAGTTTCATATCCTTACTTTTTTCAAAATAGGAGGATTGGGATTATTGCAAGATTCTTAATGGGCTTCTGAGCATGCAGTCTTTTTTGCCATGATTCCTCTTGTAAACTTACTGCCAGGTTAATTTCTTAAAAACAACTTACTTTTCCAGATAAGTCTCTGATTTATAGTATACATAGTGCTAAAATGCACAATGTAATTTTGTAGTAGGTCAGAGATGGGGGAAACCAGAGAGGTTAGGTAGTCCACTCAAGCTGGAGCGACAAAGAAGACGGCAAAGAAAATGTAATACTTGATGTGGACATGGTGAAAGTAGGCTTTAGGTAGGTGAATTGGTCTAAGAACAGCTTTTTGGTTTTTCTCATTGGACTACTTCCTCTAGGGAAGAGGAAGAAGAACTGGAATCAACATTTATTGACTGTGTCTGAAGTTCGGGAATTCTGTCTAATGCTCACGCACTTAGTCTTCAGGGTAGTGTAGGCATTAAGTCCTATATTCCTTGATAGAGACCCAGCGATAGCCACCAGCTTCGATATGACTTGGGACTTGTTACATATTTACTGACAACAAGATAAGTGGTAAGCTTACTTATCCAAGAAAGCCCATGCCTAGAATCTCTTAATCACCAGGACAATGAAACTTTGTTGAACCACAAACAAAAATGAAATTATATGAGTCATTTTTTCCTATGCAGGTGCTACTTTATAAATGAATGTGACAGTACATTTTAAGACTCCATCTCTTTGACTCTGAATTTTCTCTTTTAGGTATAATTTTAGCTGTCGTGTTTTTCCAGATAAAGAAGAATAAAGGCCAACATAATGTTGAAAGTGCTCAGGCATCTGAAGTCAAGCCTCTGAGAAACTGAATGTGAAAAGGAATGTTTGAGTCTATGTACCAAGTGCTATTTCAGTAACATAACCATTTAATCCCATAATTTTGCTTTTCATCCAACATGTGCACTATAATTTTTTACGATATACCTTCCTGCCCTTTACTATTTTATTACTCTTAGATATTTCATGTGCTGTAGACATTAGAGATATTTTCCATTTTCTCATGACACTTTTCCACTCTGCAAAAGCCTTAGCTATTTATCCAAACACAAAAATGTATGTGCTTTTCCCTCTTAGGGAAAGAGGGGCTGATGAAATACTCTGTGCATTTTTTCTTCATTAAGAGATCTATCAGTCATCCATCACAGCACATCCTGGATTCCATTTATGCTTTTTCTAATTCCATCCCGTGTCTCCTTCCTCCATATCTCCTTTGGTATTTCACTAATTTTAAAACATTTATTGGAGGAAAGAACAAAGCTAAGTCTCAGGAAAAAAAATTAAAGCGCAGACCTGTCCCTTAGTTTGAACAGAAACTTTTTGTTGTTATTTGCCTCCTTTAGCCCCACGTGGCTTATGTTGCTTTTCGTTGGAGGATTTTGCACTTGGGAACAGCATGAGACCACTGCAGACCATGCAGAGGCCTGCTTCATAAACCCTGGTGCCGACACCGGCCACTACCTACCACGCTCACATGCTGCGCATGTTTTCTTTATGTGTATATTAATAAAGTTCCGGTTATTATATATTTAACAGTAGAGGAAGATAAGGAAGCACAAAAGATGTAGTGACAAGAATCAAGAATAAACATTGGCTTTGGTTTTGTTTCTTGGATCTCTTTGTCTCTGCTTCCTGGTTCTCTGCATTTGTTGAGGGAAGGACTAGATAACAATGGTTATCTATCATTTATCAAAATTGCCTCCCATGTAGAATTAACCCATAAAGAGTGGGTCCACAATGAAATAAAAATTCCCTGTGCTCACGACTGTGGAGTGGGGTGTTCGAGGCAGATACACTAGGAATTTTAAAATCTTAAATAAGAAAACCTTAGAGATTTGGAAGCATTTCGAGGCCCTGGAGCTGTTTTCTGGCTTCTGATTTGAGGCTTGAAAGCATTCAACATTACACAGCCTCTCAGAATTTTCAAGAATGTTTGGGAAAACAACTTGTATCTGAAAAGGTGCTCCTACAATGACGGCTGAAGCAGGCCATGGAGTTCTGTTTTTCATAAATAATCCTCTTTGAGGGCTTTTATTATCTTTTTTTAAGGCAAAAAAGTAAAACAAAAGAAAATATCCGAACTCTATTTCTAAGACCTCAATATTACTTTCTTGTATTGATAGAATGTTATCCTGTGCTTCAGGATAATATTGAGCTCTCTTACCTGTTTTTTTTTCCACACAAGGCTCATTGGAAAACTCATAACGGGCGAGGTTCTCTCTTGTCTCACCATACGCTGAAAGACAAAACAAGAAAACAAAAATCTAAGAGCACCAGCAGCAAATTATATCCCAACCTAAGGAATGGTTTAACTTTCTCAGCAACTTCTGTAGATATTTTCTTGTGTGTTTTTGACCAAGAGTGACTGTGATATGACATTTAGTTCACTTAAAATTGCATCATTGCTAGCCCTGCTTATTTTCCGGAAAGCACTTTATCATTCCTGAAAGACTGAGGCAGTCCCAAAGCAGGTCTGCTCAGAGGGCTTAGGGATGCCTCCTGCCTCAGTTCAGGGTTGTTCTCTCTGGACCAACTTGTATCATCGAATGATAGACTGATTACACATAACCTTCTCGTCTAAAATCACTGATTAGTATTCACATTTCTTGTGCTGCTCTTCCTCTGGGTGGGCCTTCCCTCTAAACCTTCTCTTCCTTCCATGACCAGATCCCACCCATTCCTGAAGGCTTAAAGACCAATTTATATACTGGTCCGTTTGGGAAGCCTTCTCTTAGGAAACTACAGGGTACCAGGCCACTACCTCATCTAAACTACTATACTGTGGTGAGGAAAATTCTAGGATCTATTCCCTCTTCTGGTAAAGATGGTTCCATTTCCACTGGAAAACACCTTCCCCTCCCCTTCACCTGGCTCTTCTACACCTAGTCTGTATAGTTTGAGTAGAGTCAACTTCCGGTTTTCCCCCATCTCCCCATCTCTCACTTCTAGAATTGTGTTGAAGCTCTTAGAAAATAGCTCTCTTTAAGTGGAATTTGCTAAACTAGTAGAAAATAAACTCAGAGCATTCTAGTTACCACAAAAGGTAAGCCTACCCCAGAACAAGGACCACACAGAGTTGAGAGAAGATTCTGAAGATGTTGAGTGCCTGGATCCAGCTGTGCCTGAAGGCAACCTTGCCCTGGACTTTCCTATCCTGTGAGCCAGTACATTCCTTATTACTTAAAGCTCAATATATTTCTGCCCTTGCAACCAAGAGTGCATATTTGTGCCTTGCTTATGGACCTTATGTTCTACAGTTAGGGCCCATTTGATCTCCTTAACTAGTCTGGGACTTCTTGGAATCCTCTCAATGTCTCTATGACAAGTCTTGGCTCATAGTAGCTCCTCTATAAGTTTTTGAAGAATGAATACATGAAATAGCTGATTTATGTAGGCCACTTATGCTACTGTCATCTTAGAGCCACCCACCTGACAAAATTGAAACTAATCCACTCTCTGTTTTTAGTTACAGTATCCTCAAAGAGGCGTTAAACTCCCACTTCACTACATTCCGTTTCCCTACATACAAACTCTGACGCTCCGTTCAAACATCCTCAGAGCTGAATGCAATGGTGAATGAGGCTGTGAGTGACAAAGCCCTCAAGAATTTCTGGATGGTTAAGAAATAGCAGGGAGAGTGAGGGGGTCTCAGGGTGGGGGTGGGAAGTATAGGGGCAACTCCTGTGAGTAGCTACGTAGAAAGTCTCAGGGGTTTCTGGAGAGCAGTAAATTAAGAGTAGAGATCTCAGGGTGCTGGTCCATGGTCTAGACAGCTCACAAGCAGGAAGCTGAGATTACCTCTGAAGCATCTAGGGCAAGAAGGAAATAATTTGTTTCCAAGATTCTGTATAATGCCATATGCATCATGGGAACTTGTTAAACTTGGAACCTTAAAAGTTACCTGAAAAGGTACAATATCTTACAATTTGATTTTAAAATCTCATTTCAACTGTCTTGAAATGTACAGTTCAGTTGCATTGAGTCCATTCACGTTGTTGGGCAATCACCACCATCATCCACCTCCAGAACCTTTTCATCTTCCTAAATGAAACTCTACTCATTAAATAAGAACTCCCCCGGGCTTCCCTGGTGGCGCAGTGGTTGAGAGTCCGCCTACCGATGCAGGGGACGCGGGTTCGTGCCCCGGTCCGGGAAGATCCCACATGCCGCGGAGCGGCTGGGCCCGTGAGCCATGGCCGCTGAGCCTGCGCATCCGGAGCCTGTGCTCCGCAACGGGAGAGGCCACAACAGTGAGAGGCCCGCGTACCACAAAAAAAAAAAAAAAAAGAACTCCCCATTCCTTCCTACCTCCAGTCCCTGGTAACCACTATTCTAACTTTCTGTCTCCATGAATTTGAGTGTGCTAGGTATAAATGGAATCATACAATATTTGTTCATAATATCAATGTTTTAAAACAGGTTTTACAATAGTAAGAGAGAAAAAAATAGCATTCAAGCCGAAAAGTTATCTTATGAGGAGACTCTCTCAAGACTAATGCTATTTTTGATTTTGTTGCATTCAAATGTGTCACACATTGTATATACTTAAATATACATTTTGCACACCTGTGAAGATATCCATACAATGTATACACCATGCAGGTGTGTTCTCCAAATACCACTCATTGCTCCTAAATTTCTTCTCACCAAAGCCTGTCTCATTCTGACTGAGTCCCAAGACTGTGGTCAGGTGTCGGATGCCCAGCTCTCTACCACAGGAGTGCTCAGTGGGTGCAGGTTAAAAACACCTGGGGGAGTTTTTCAAAAATACTCATTCCAGAGCCCTACCCCCAACTGAGTCAGCATCTCTGGGCAGGGGGCCCTAGCTTTAATATTCTGAAAAAATATCCCCATGTGAGTCCAATGTGCAACCACAGCTGAGCTCCCTTATTCCAGACAATCCCTAGAGGGGTTAGTACCAGTCTGGTGTGGAATATGATCTTTTGTAGGGTCTGAATCAGCGTCTTTCTTCAGAACATCACCTTCCCAATCCTCTCAACTTTCTGGGCACCTTTAATCCTAACCAGGCCTGCTTAGACCCTTTCCCAGATGCAAACATGGGCCATGCCCCAGAGTTCAGGGAAGGTAGGAAGGGCTGCTGTCAAGAGAGCCATTGCTTGGCCCATAGAGATCCTTCAGCTAAGAGCAGCCTGGTGGGTCCAGCCCCAGGTCACTCTTGCCAGCACATCGGAGCCTATGAACTCCAGCCACGAAGCTGAGAAGAAAGAAGCTGGTTTCACCTGCAGGAGAGTAGCCCCTTTGTAGACCAGAGCAAAAATTACTGTGAAAACACACATTTCTGTAAAGTGATCTTCTTGTGCTTGTGCTTGGAGAGCTGGCTATTTAAAGGGAAATTCCTGACAGTGTTAACAAAAATAAATAACATTTTTTATAACACAATTATTTCCCATTTTATTGGTTTTCCACTTTTACCTCCTAGCATAGTTCAGGCTCCATTCGACATTTCAGAGTGACTATACGCTATGTGTTAGTCGTGTGTCAGCCATCTGGGCCCTTAAGACAAGGAGGACGGCCTCCTGAGATGGTAGATAATTCTAAAGGGTAAGGGGCTGCCCTGGAATCCAGGGTTAAGAATGTCGATGGCTAAAGCACAAGTCCCACTTTAGGCCTCCACAAGTTACTTGCCACGAACAGTCATTGGTTTCTTTGGACGGAAATCAAAACTCCCCTTTTTTTCATGTGATCCTTATCCTGGAAGGGCCGACTGAGTGCACAGTGGGACAGGAAGGGGTGTGACGAATGGCCGGTTATGGAAACAAGTGTTCATCTGATTGAGAGAAAGAGTTCTCATTTTTTCCATTGCAGCACTTGGGCTGAGGAGAAGTCCAGGATTTGGAGGGCTGCATTTGGAAGGGGAGGAGGGTATGCAGCAGGAGGTGGGAATAAAAATAGGCCCTGTGTGTACCCAGCATTTCAGTTAGTCTCTTGAATTAAGCACAGGACAGGGGGAAACAGAATATATTTTTGGTAACAGAAGTTAAACTGAGCCTCTTTGGCTCCTGGCCAAGAAGAGATCCCGGAGGCAGAGTTTCCGGGGGCTCTGCTCTGGGACAACCAGAGTCAGCCGTGGCCTCGGTTGGCGGTGGACGCAAAGAACCAGGGAAAGGTCCACTGTGGGGCAGGAGGGGAGAGGCCCCAGCTGAAGTTCCCTGCTGCATTTTGCCTTTTGTGGTGGGGTCTCAGACAGCCTTCCTGGGGCCTACGAGGGGGAGGGATTCCCCTGAGTAAGCAAACGGGGCTTGGTGTATGCTCGCAGAAATCCCAGCACAGGGATTTTGACCCTGAGCCGTGATGGAAGGTTGATGGGTGTTAAAGAAGAGAAGGGACTCAGGCCCATTATACAGCTCTGGGAGAGCCTGGGCCAGGCGGGAGCCGAGCCCCGAAGCAAAGACTGATGGAGGAGCCCCTGTTCGGCAGAAACCACTGATCTTAGAACCCCTACTCTGCCAGGTCGCTGACCAGGGGTGTGATCCTGAAGGTGAAGATGGCCATCAGCCAGTGGGGGCCTCTTGAGGGAAGGTCTGAGCCTGCCCCCCCCCCATGGCTGTCATAGTTAGTTTGCTGTTTTAGTCTTTTGCTTATTTGTCAGATATTTATCGAACCCCCATCATGGCCAGATACTGAGTTGGTCACTAGGAACACAAACAGCAGTAGCTAATAATTCTACATTTATAATGTGCCCTGAACTATTCTAAATGCCTTACAAAATGTTGTCATTGAATCCTTACAACAACTGTATGAGTGAGATACAATTATTATGTCTATTGTACAGATCAGAAACTGTGATAGAGAAAGCTTAAGCATAAAACTCGCTCAAGGTCACAAATAAACTATCTCAGAAGTCTTACTCTGAAGGTCACGCCCAAAGCTACCGTATTTCATCTAATCTATGGAACCGAAAATTGTAAGATGTGTTATTTTATGTGACACTAAGAAAGAAAAGAGCACTATCAGTTAGCTTTGCCGTACCATTATAGGATTGCATCCTCAACTTCAGAGATGTTAAAATGTGAAAAAATGTGAGTCTTGAATTGACAGCTGTTACACAGAGGCACTGTCTCTCTTCTCATGGGCTGCACAACTGCACACGAGAGACCACCTAAACAGTCATCATGCAATGAGGTGAGCATCAGGTATCACCAAGGTGGAGCACACAGATTGCTGCGGTGATGAGAGAAGAGAGACCTTCACTTTTTTTTTTTTTTTTTTGCGGTACGCGGGCCTCCCACTGTTGTGGCCTCTCCCGTTGCGGAGCACAGGCTCCGGACGCGCAGGCTCAGTGGCCATGGCTCACGGGCCCAGCCGCTCCGCATCATGTGGGATCTTCCAGGACCGGGACACGAACCTGTGTCCCCTGCATCGGCAGGCGGACTCTCAACCACTGCGCCACCAGGGAAGCCCTAAAGAGACCTTCACTTTTGCCTGAGGGTCTTGGGAACCCATCACAGAAGTGACACCCAGCTATGCCTTAGCGTTTCTCCAAATACAGAAGGGGAGGATGAAATGGGAAATCTGGGGCATTTTAAGGGCCATGGTTGATAATGCTAATGCGAATAATATAGCAATAGCTAACAATAGCTAATCATTAAGCACTCACTGTGTGCCAGGAACTGCCTAAGGGCTTTCTACGCATCATCCCATTTAATCCCCACAGAAACTCTGTGAGAAAGCGCTCTTGTCAGCCAGAAACCTGAGGCTAAGGAGGTGAAGCAATTCATCCCGCAGGGCACAGCTAGAGGGAAATATACCAGGATAAGGATCTCCGGAAGGCTGACTCCCAAGTTTCAGACTTGAACCACACTGCTGGACCACCTCTCAGAAGTAAATTAGTCTGATAACACTGTACGGTGTAACTGAAATTTGGAAGACAGTAGAACTTCAATGTTCTCACACACACACACAAAAGGTAAATATGTGAGGTGATGATTGTGTTAATTTAAATAGTTCAATGGGAGGAATCCTTTCATAATGTGTATGTAACTCAAATCATCACGATGTACACTTCTGAATACTGGATTGGCCAAAAAGTTCATTTGTAACATCTTACAGAAAAACTCAAACGAACTTTTTGGCCAACCAAATTTTATTTGTCAATTACTATACATCTCAATAAAACTGAAAAAAAGAAGAGAGTTAGTGATGAGACATGTTCACCAAAGTCATTCTCATCCACTGAGCTCTCCATTTCCTGGGATAAGCACGAGTGAGGGCTGGACATTGTCAAACACAAGGATTGAAGAGAGACCTCTGGGAGACCTGACTCTGAAGTTGGGCAGAGAATGACTGATGGGCGGGAGGTTCTGGAAGGGTTGCTCAAGACGGGGACCTCAGTCATTTCAACTATCAAGTATCTGCTGAAATCTCATCCTGAGCAAAGGTCTGTGCCAGGCATTAAGGGGACTGTTGAAGGAAGTCGTGGCCTGCGGGCCAATGCTGAATGAAAGAAGCACAGCGTTGAATCCCTTCGCAGGCCTGCCTGGTGTGGCACTCTGACCTGGTCTCCTGGCTCCTCCCTCTTGCTCACCATGCTTTAGCCACACTGACCATCCAGCACTTCCTTGACGAGGCTGAATGCCTTCCATTTCGTTCCTTTATGCGTGCCTTGCCTGGAACATCCTCCCAGCTCCAGCCTCTTTTGTATGGTTTGCCTTTTCTCTTGCTTTAGGTCTCTGTAAAGTTGGTCTCCTCCGAGCTGTCCTGCCAGTTATTTTCTACCTGTTAATTTTCTTCCTAGCACTTTTCAGAGTGTAGAATATGTCCTTTATTAGTTTGCATCTTTGGGGGCAGAAATTTTGTTCACCGTTGTGTCCCAGCACTGAGCGTGGTGCTGGCATATCGTAGACACTCCCTATCTGAATGGATGAATGGCTTAGCTTAGAATCTAATCATGGAGCCAAGAGGTACATCTATGATACAGAAAATAGCTGCTGAACTTCTCAAGGAATGGAGAGATTGATGTGGGTGGAAACGGTCAAGGAGATGCATTGAACAGGGTGGGCAGAATTCAGAGACTTAGGGATGACCTTGGAGAAAAACCAGCTGGGGGAGATAATGCAGTCTGTGGGAGAACAAAAAATAGTTTTCTCTTTCCTTCAGGTTTGAAGCACCTTTATTTTCAGTATCTGGAATCACCCTAGCTTTCCTTACCTCCTGAGCTCTCCTTCAACTTACTGTAACATGGGTGAAAGCCATGGCGGCCAGTTGTCCAGCCTTCTCTCCCAGAGTGCTTTGGTGGACTCCCTTCGGGGACCAAACACAACATTGAGACTGAGCTCTCATATGGCTCCTCAGCCTAGGAATGGGGATGTTTGGGGGAAACCTTTATGGATGCCGTTCTCACTTCCAGCATCATGAACAAAGTGATTCCCAATGTCCAGAAAGGACCTCAGATGGTCATATTTTAGAATCCTTTCAAGGATTTTAGAAGCAGAGATATAGCTCAATAATTATAGTGTCTTCAGTCAGCTATTCCTGTCCCCTCGCCACCCACTCACATAAATCTAATAGAGCACATCATGTGACTCACTCTCTTAATAGTTGTACAACTTTGAATTTCATGGATTTCCACACCATAAATTTTGAAGGTCAAGATTTGTTACCATTTCATACATGTTTTGCCTTATTTATCTTACATGTCTAGAAGGATGTCTGTCTACAGAGTATTAAGTCTTATTTTTATTATTTATTCATGCGTTTACCTCTCCTCACCCCACCTCCTGAGGGCAGGAGACCATGTCCTATTATCATTGTAACTCTGCTGCCAGCAAAGCATCTTTAACAAAAGTTTCTTGGTAAACTTGAATTAAATTGAAGAGTTCCAAGATCTTCCAGAAGTTCAGTTCTCTTTTTAGCGGAGCAAGTTGCCTCAATTCACCTGAGCCCAAGGTTGTTGCCTGTTAACCATATAAACCAAATTCGTGTCCTCCTTGTCAAAGACTATTAAAGAGCAGACATCTCATTTTAGCTTTGATTGATCTGTGACTTAATTTGGGAAGCCTTGCCTTACCCAAGATTAGACGTTATTGAACAAGAAAACAGAGAATGAACTAAAATAACTTTCTGCTATAATGGAACAACAATTTAAAAATTTAAGCAAAACTCTTTGCCATCAACCCTTTAAAAAGCATCTAGTTATTTCAGAATTTGTAGGGCATATTAATCGCCACTTTTCAGCCAAGGACAACACCATGCAATGGAGCTAGGAATGAAGTCATTTTGGTACGTGTTTTCTGGAACGGTGCCCTGAATAGTTTTCTTCTTGACATATGTCCAGCTCTTTAATACAGCTTAACATTAGTAATGCTCATAGTTTGTTTATAAAAATCATGTTTAGAATATAAAGGAAGCATGGAAAAATTCTCAGAGTGAGGGAAAGGAGAGAAAAGTAAGGAAAAAAGCAGTTGTTGAGGATGAGTGAACATTTACCCTGAGAGTGCGCGATGAGACTGCTCTGTCAATGAGAGCCTTATCCAAAGAGTCATCCCAATGATTGACATGACATTTGCTCCCTGAATTAGGACACTCTGGATTTAGCTAAGGATTATCTTCTTCAGATTCATGCATTATTCACTTAATCCACAAATGACTATTTATTACTTTTTATTCCTACGAAGCAGGCAGAAGCAGTGGTAACAACCCCTATAGCTTTTGTTCATGCATTTTCCTCTCCATTAATCTTCTCATTCAACAGAACCCTGTCAAGTCTTCAGAAGGAATTGTGGATGTTCCCAGACTCCAGGTTCAAGGACTCTTCCACCAAGTGATTATTAAGTAAATGTTTGCAGTAATATTTACCCACTTTGGACTGTTCCTATCTCTGGTATTTCACCACAATCAGAGCCTGATCCCAAGATCAACTTGGAAACATTTTAAGGAAATAAAAGGTAAAATCCCTTTGTGAGGGCGGAACTACGGAATTACAGAGAGACTTGGTAAATTCTCCCCAGCAGCTGGGAACAGTCAGCCAGAGAGTGATGCAGAATTCATAAACCATGTTAAAAGTTTTGGTGCCCTGGAAAAAGCTCTGAAATGTTCCAATCATTAAATTACTCAACTGAAATCACTTTCAGATGAGCCAATTCAGAGCAAACATTACCAAGCTTTTAAACTACATCATATGTTCCAAAAGTAAAATGGAAAACAATAAAGCAGAAAGGTCTGTTCCCCCACTGGCTTATGCAGGTGATTTCAGATTTAATACAAAGAAATCTCCAGTATGTCTGCCCTCAGCACCAATAACGTGAATAAGCTTGGACCACTGATTCCAAGGAGTTTAATCTTTAAATGGTTCTGCCAATTAGAGTGGTTAACGTCAGGACACTTCATACGTGGTGGATGTTCAGTAATGTTCATTTCACTGATACGTAAACACATGGATAAATAACATCTGATGAAGAGAATAAGGTGAAAACTCCTAAAGTTTGGCAGAGTAAGATAGCCCTATGAAAGAGGATAAAAACAGAGGTCAAAAAAGTAAGACAAAAACTTGCAGACTAAAGCGCTGACAAAAATTAGAGAAGAGAATTATAAAAAGGAGTAAGTGGTTGACAAGATCAAATGTAGTGAGATGCCTTGGACTGATAAGTGTCAAGTGGATTTAATAACAAAGTGGTAATCTGGATGATGATAGTTGCAATTTGCATATAAGACCAATTAAGTAGGCAGCCTTTACCACTACCTCCAACTTCCTGCGTTCACACCCTTGTATAATCCCCTACCAGGAGTGTGGGCTGGATTTAATGACAGGATCCTAGTGAATAGAATCGGGCAGAAGTTATGGATGTTACTTCTGGTGTTAGGTAGCAGAAAGACTGTGGCTTCTCTCTTGGGCGGCCCTCTCATTCTCACTCTCTGATTCGCTTTTTCTGCCACGTTGTGAGCTGTCCTAAGCAGAGAGTTACATGACAAAACCCCTAATGTTTCTGGCCTGTAGCCAGGGTGAACCTGAGGCCTGCCAGCAGCCATATGTACCCAAGCACATTTCTGCAGTCACTTACTCTGTTAGGAATATGTATTAATAAACATGGATTATTTTCATTGGTCTCAAGAAGTACTGCTATGCTATTGCTGAAGATCACAGGGTAGCCATTCTCTCACCTAACAGCAAAGAGTGGTGGCCCTATGGGCTTAAGGATAACTATGGAAGACATCCCTCCTAAATGACTGAGCTAAGAAGATGTATGTCTTCTCACATTCAATTTACTCTTTAGTCTCCCAATTCATGGTTTCATCTATTGCTTCAATGTCCATTTAGAAAATTCCAAACTGTTTTGACTAAATAGGCAAAATAGATAACTAAGAGCCAAAACAAAATACTTCAGAAATTGTGATCTTTTAAAATGGGATGTGTTTTAAAGCCACTTTCTCTTTTGAAAAAAAATACCTGAAGAAAAACATTTTAACAGGATTGATTAACACAGCAATTTGGTTGTGGTTATTTTGATATAGGAAGTATTTTGATGTAACTGTTTTGATCACAGTATTCTGTTGCTTCATCAGAATGAAAAATTACAGTTTATTTTTTAAAATTATCAACTGATATACCCAATAAATTAGTGGATATTTCTACTCTGATCCTCCCCCATCCTAGATCACTTTGATCTTAATTTCCAGGTACAAGTTGACGATGGGATGAAACTTGGGGATTAGGTAAGGATGACAACTTCACAGTATTGCAGAATGATATTTAAAATATAAAATTTTACATTACAAGGAACTAGCAGACAAGGATGGTAAAACAGCTGTATTTGAGTATTTAAAGACAAAATATTGAGATCAGTAGAGCTATAAATAAGAACTCAAATGGAAATTCTAGAGAGAAAACCCAAAATATCTGAAATTTTTAAAAGTTCACAGGATGATATTAAGAGCCAACGAGCCACTACAGAAGAAAAGATTAGTGAATTTGAAGACATAACAATAGAATCTATACACACTGAAGCAGAGAGAAAAAAGACTGTAAACAATGAGCAACTCAGTAGAATGAAAAGACAAGTCACAGACTGTGAAAAAATATTTGCAAAAGACATATATGAAAGGGGATTGTTATCCAAAATACATGAATAACCCATAAAACTCAACAATAAGAAAATGAACCTGATTTAAAAATGGGCAAAAGACCTAAACAGAAACCACACTACAGAAGATATACAGAAAAAAAAGTACACGAAAATATAGACAACATCATATGTCATTAGGGAATTGCAAATTAAAAAAACAATGAGACACCACTACAAAAAATTTAGAAAACATTTAGATTTAAATGAAAATTAAAACACAACATACAAAATGTGTAGGATTCAGCTAAAGCAGTTCCTAAGAGGGAACTTTATAACTCTACAAGCTTATATTATAAAAGAGGAGGGACAAAATCAATGATCTAAAATTTCACCTTAAAATACAAGAAAAAGAAGGGTAAGTTAAACCTAAAGTAACCAGAAGGAAGAAAACAATAGAGCAGAAAACAATAAATTAGAATATGGAAAGAAATAGCAAAAATAAATTTATGTAAAAGCTGATTCTTTGAAAGATCAATGAAATTGATGAACATTTAGCTGGACTGATCAGAGAGAGAGAGAGAGAAAGACACAAATTACCAATATCAGAAATGAAAGAAGGAACATCACTATAGATCTTATAGACATGAAAATGATAATAAGGTAATATTATGGGCAACTTTATACCAACAAATTAAAAAATTCAGACAAAATGGACACATTCTTGAAAGACTCAGATTACCAAAACTGACTCAGGAATAAGTAGATGATACTTATGGAGTCAACCTAGCACTGATTCACTGAATGCTATTGAAAATGACTAGTTTTGATCAGATTTTATCTAAATATATCAGTGGGCCAAAATTATAGACGATCTGAACAAGATTAGGGTGTCCAAATAAAGCCAAACAACCCATTAAATAATAAAATACACAATGCAATTGATGACTGCACCACCAAACAAATGAAATATTTTTCACTGAGCTGCTGAACAACTTGACTCAGTTATTTAGGAGTTTTATAAACCTGACCTTCAAGATTTAGATGCGAAGGCACTGTGGGTTGGCTTACTCAACAGCCTTTCCCCTTCCCTCTTGCTTATTTTCTAAGCCTCCCTTGCAGCTAAATAAAGGTGGCCATATGCACCAATCTGGCAAGAGTTATAAGCAGATGTCTGCTAGAGGGTGGGGGAAACACCTTGACAAAAGGAAACAAAGTTCAGCAGCCGTCTTGCAAATGAGACAATTGCAGGGACAGTGGTCCTAACATCTTTTAGCTGTTGAATCAGTAATGGAAATAATGGCCTTCTTATTGATTTTTTCTTATTGTTATGTGAGAAAAATATTTATTTAAACAGTTGATGTTGAGCTTTCATTTACTTGCAACTAAACACAGTCTTAACCAAAGAAGACCAGGGCACATTTATATACCCCCATAACGAAGGAAACAACTAAGGCCAAAAGGGAGCCGTCATTCAGCTCTTCCCTTGACTGGCTACAAAATCTTAGAAAAATTACTTAGCATCAATGAACCTGAGTTCTGACACCAATAGATTAATAAAAATAATAACAACAACAATAATAGCTATCTAGTAAAAACAGTGCTGAGAGAGGGAACAAATAAGAGGCTTCAGAATCCCTTTTGGCCACTGGAAAGAAAGACGGTATGTCAATACAGGAATTTTTTACACATCAGAATTGCTAAATCTAGGCTGTGATTCTCCATGTGGCATAATAAAACTTCACTAGGCATCGGTTTTAGTATGAATATGAAGAGTTTTGAAATTTTTAGAGGCACTGACACTAAGAAGGAGTCAGTCAACTCCTAAGAGGAACAGGAAAAGTAAATTAAGCACATTCGGTGTTTCCCCAACAGAAGCCTGTGACAATATTTCATATGAAGGAATCTTTGCCTCTGTGATTCACTGCAAATCCCATGACCTGTGTTTCTTTTCACATGACAAACCACCAGGGTTCCCCCAGAATAACTCCTTGTTTAGCAGATATTTGTGGTCAAGGTTCAGAGAAGATTTTTGCCCATAAATGGCTTGTGCTCTATCCAGCTGGAGGAAAGGAGGGCTCATGGAATTTCAGAAGACTGCAACTGCCCAGGGAAATCCATGCAAACCAACTGGGCATGTAAGCAAACAGAGCAAGCCACAGTCATGTGCCACTTCCAGTTGAAAAGGAAAGGGAATAAGATTGGAATACACACAACCACGGTGCCTTACCTTTCTTTCTTGAAGCATGGAGCTCTGTTAGCTTGCTAGTCTAATTGGTTTCTTGTATAAAAAGGAGGGCTTTGACATCACCCAGCTCCACCACTTACCAGCCGGCTGTGTTGATACTGGGGAAATAAACAAGTTGTGTCTCAGTTTTGTCATATGTAAAATAAGGATAATAATAGCCCCTCAATAATAATAACAATAATAATAAATTTATTGAGCGTTTACTTCATACAGAACACTATTTTAAGCACATTAAGTATGTTAAACTCCTGTAATCTTCACAACTCTATGACGTAGACTCTATTATCATTATTGTATTTTATGTTGAAAAAAATTCAAGAAAGGGTAGGAACCTTCCTGAGGTCACATAGCTGGTAAGTGGCAGAGATTAGATAGAGGGTTACTGTCGGACTGAATGCAATAATGTATGTATGTAAAGCCCTGTCTGGCGCATAGTAGGTATGTGCCATGATAAATGCTAGTTGTTATTTCTAGGTCACCTATTGCCCACGATGTCACCTTAGAAACAATTACAGGAATCTATTGGAGGCCATGTGTAGGGAAAGTACCACAAATAAAAGCACTGAATCTTTTCATTGAAAACCAAGTTAGTGGGATAGGAACATGCTGGGTAAGGCAGTTGTAATAGTTTTCTTGGAAGCCTTTCGGGAGAAGCAGCCAGCACAAACCAGTTACAGAGCCATTGTCAATGGAGAACTAAAGTCAAGCTTAGGAAAGAAACAAATGCTGAGTTCTCACAATGGCAGGGGAGCTATACGAGAATGTAAAGTGGGTAACCCTGCAACAGACACATTCCCACTTCTTTCCAAAATAATCTACAGGGATCTAATCCTTTTGTTTTTCTATTTCATAATTAAAGAGTCACTGGCTATCTTTCTGCTCCCCAGACAGCCCCTTCTATTAATATGGACTCTTAGAACATTTTTTCCATTCCCCAAGATATACTTAATGCTAATCCACTCTTGAGTTCATCTTTAGCCAAGCTGAATTTTATGCATCTTTACTTGTATCGCCTCCAACCGAGTTTAGAACTATTCACTGAGCTATTTTCTCAAAGATTTTTTCTGCAATCAGTAAGATTTATTCCTTAATGAACTTCATGGAAATAATTTTAAGTTTTTTTCCTTCTTTCTTTTTCACAACTCTCCAACACAGCTTTCTGTTCTGATATATTTTAGAAATGGGACCTTTGGGAACTATCCTGTGATTTGTAATATTCTCAGAGAGATGACTCCTTCCTTTCCCAGAGGTCTTGCCCTCTGACCAAGGTTAGCCTCCTGTGCACACCCTTGACTCCTTCCTCTCCTTCTTGCCCTTTGAGTCCACTCTTACTCTCCTCTTCCACCATCATCCATCGCTCCCTCTCCTGTGTCCCCACTTCCCACAGTCTCATTGATCTCTTGTCCCTTTAGCACACCAGCCCCCTCTGCTGTCTTCTTACTTCCTTCCCACAGTGGTCAGTTCTCTCCAACAAGTGGTATCACTTGTAGTTTCAGCTGTGCCTCAGTCTTATTTCCCTTTAAAAATACCGTCTCCTTGATGACCTATGACCTCCTACTTGTCAACGTCAACAACCTTTCTCTGGTTTTTGTCCTCCTTAAGCACTCGGTACTATTTGGCGCTGTTTACTCACCACACCCTTCCTGAAATTCTCTTCCTTCTTCTGGCTCCTATTCCTGACAGAGGTGCTTCCTTGGGGTAGCTGTCAATCCCTGATTTCCCCAAATGAGATGCGACTTCCTCCTTTCTGCAATTGCATGTGTCTATGTCGTATCTGTTCTAGATTATTAATTCCTTGAGTGCAGTGACTTTGTTTTTATCTCTTTCTCCACATACATATATACACATACAACCTAGAACTAATACAGTGCCCTGCTCAAAGCTAGTATTTAGCAACAATGAGCACAGATAGAAACATGGCCTCAGAATGTCAGGATGCAGGCCCAAAGTCTGAATGTGGCCCAAAGATTAACTTAATTTGTCCCACTTACTTTAAAAGATTTAATAATCAGCTTTTTAAAATTGGGATATTTCACATCAAATATTCATATGTTTTGGTCATTTTTTTGACACATCTGATTTAATCTGATCTGGGTCCCTATTCCTATATGGCAACACTTAGAGGATCTGAGCATCCACTGTCACCATGGGGAGGACACATGTCCCCAGTTTTCCACTTCACTCATTGACATTTCCTTCTTGGACCCTCTAGGTACTTTTGTTTTATGAACTCTTGATAAATGAACCAAGACAATTGGATCAAGGAGAGATAGACTCTTCAATTTCTCCATCAGTTTTCCTATCAGCTCTGTCCTCTGGCCATCTATTAAGAATTTGGAGTGAATGGCAAATTGTTAAGTCTCTCTGAGCTTCCTGTAACTGGCCAGGATCTGGAGCTAATGCTTCCTCCATGAAGTCTTCCATGGTTGTTCCTGCTAATACAGGACCCTCAAACTCAACATACACACACACACACACACACACACACACACACACACACACACACACACACTTCAGTCAGCTTTGGCTATATATATGGCTTAACTTTGACTGCCTACACCATGATTGCATCTTGGGGTCTATTCCCTCTGTTCATACGTGTCTGAGCTTCTGGTTGGTGAGCGGTAGAGGAGCGGGAGCCTTGGTGGGGGCAGGGAGAAGAGGAGGAGGAGATTAGAAAGGATGATTTGGTCTCTTCCTCAAGGGCAGGCCCTATGGACTGAGTGTGCCTCATGGTGAAGGGGGAGAGCCTGAA
Source organism: Lagenorhynchus albirostris (assembly GCF_949774975.1). Lineage (NCBI taxonomy): Eukaryota > Metazoa > Chordata > Mammalia > Artiodactyla > Delphinidae > Lagenorhynchus > Lagenorhynchus albirostris. The sequence goes on along the minus strand of NC_083111.1, from coordinate 40,341,202 downwards.
GCTGACACCAATGTCTGGAGGGGCTCTGGGTAGGGCTGCCCAGATGCCCCAGGAGACTCAAGGTGGCCAGAGTTGCAAAAGAGTCCCTACTTACCTTTTTTTTTTGGCGGTACGCGGGCCTCTCACTGTTGTGGCCTCTCCCGTTGAGGAGCACAAGCTCCGGATGCGCAGGCTCAGCGGCCATGGCTCACGGACCCAGCCGCTCCGCGGCATGTGGGATCTTCGCGGACCCGGGACACGAAGCCGTGTCCCCTGCATCGGCAAGCGGACTCTCAACCACTGCACCACCAGGCATAGCCCCCCTACTTACCTTTGTAAAGAACTTTGGCACCGCTCTTTACCCAGAAGGCTGGAGAGGTTGGAAGCGGGGGACATAGTCTCTTGGCCTGGGTAGTGGCCATCTTGTGATGGGCAGTGACTGTGGCAAGGCAGGCCAGGCTGAAGGCAATGTGGGTGACAGGGAGCAGAAAAGGAAGGATAGAAGAAGTGTGCACATTAACAAACTAGTTGTGGGCTAGTAAAGCACCTTCTGGGGCTCCCAGGAGTACGTGGGGACACCATTACGCAAACGGGGCTTACCCAGTTATTGGGCACTGATTTACAGGTATTTGTGTTCACGTTTCTATTAATTGGTGTCTTTAACAAAGAGACCTAAATAACAGTGATTTAAATGATAAGTTGACTTCTCTCCCAGGTAAAAGTACAGGGAGATGATAGTCCAAGGCTGGTATGGCAGCTACAGAATCATCACGGTCCTAGCTCCTTCTATGTTGCTGCTCTGCCATCCTGAATAGGTGGCTTCCACGTCATGATTCTAGATGGCATCTCCTGCTCCTGCCATCATGTCTGCATTCCAAGCAGCAGGAAGGAAAAGGAGGGGGAAAGAATGGGAGCATTGCTTCTGTTTCTTTTTTCTTTTTTTAATTTATTGTTTATATTTATTATTTTTATTGCGGTATAGTTGATGTACAATATTAGGTAAGTTTCAGGTGTACAACATAGTTACAATTTTTAAAGGTTATATTCCATTTATAGTTATACAATATTGGCTATATTCCCTGTGCTGTACAATATATCCATGCTGTTGCAAATGGCAAAATTTCATTTTTTATGGCTGAGTAGTATTCCATTGTGTATACATACCATCTCTTTTTATCCATTTATCTGTTGATGGACACTTAGGTTGCTTCCATGTCCTGACAATTATAAACAATGCTGCTATGAACATTGGGGTGCATGTATCTTTTTATTTTAATTTTAAAATATTTTATTGCTAAAAATTCCAAAACAATTACAATAGTAACATCAAAGATCACAGATCACCATAATAAGTATAATAATAATAATGAAAATGTTTAAAATATTGCAAGAATTACCAAAATGTGACACAGAGATGTGAAATGATCAAATGCTGTTGGAAAACTTGTGTTGACAGACTTGCTCAATGAAGGGTTGCTAAAAACCTTCAATTTGTAAAAAAAAAAAAAAAAAGGCAATATCTTTGAAGCACAATAAAGCTAAGTGCAATAACACTAGGTGTGACTGCAGTTGTAGTACTACACTTATGTTACTATTAGCAGTCCTTGGTCACAGTGAAGCCCTCCAAACAAGGTGCTAAACCTTTCCTGGTTCTCAGTCACTTGTCTCAAGATTCCTATTTACTACTCACTCTTAAAGTCAGCATCCCACAGTTTAACATGTTTAAATGTCCTCTAGTTTCTTCAAGTGCTTTAGTCTTCTTAATTGTAAGTATTATAGGGCAGAGACCATGTCTTGAATTCTCAGAGATTCTGATTCAGCTAAAATAGCATGGGGTGCAATGGTTTGTTATAAGCACCTGAAGTGATTCTAATGCAGGTGGTTTATGCAGACCACATTTGGAGAAACAATAAGATAATGGTTTAGAGTGAGCTCTGGAGCCAGGCTGCTAGTGAGTGGTTGTAGGTGTGGGCAAGTCAACTTGCCTCTGTTACCCTCAGTTTTCTTGTCTGTGAAAAATGAATAATAGTACCTGCCTCACAAAAGTTGCGGTGAGGATTGAATGACATATATTGATTTAAAGCGTGTCTCATTGGATGTGCCTGACCCACCATAAGTGCTCAATAAACAGTAGCTCTTATTATTCCTGTAATGCTATTTATATTAATCACTGCATGTGCACTTTTTGAGTTAGTGTTTTTATTTTTTTCAGATATACACCCAAGTGTGGAATTGTTGGATCTTATGGTAGTTCTCTTTTTAGTTTTTTGAAAAACCTCTGTACTGTTTTCCACAGTGGCTGCACCAATTTACATTCCCATCAACAACAGTGTACGAGTGTTGTACACTCTGCATCCTCACCAGCATTTATTTGTATTCCTTTTTTTTTTTTTTTTTTGTGGTACACGGGCCTCTCACTGCTGTGGCCTCTCCCGTTGCGGAGCACAGGCACCGGACACATAAGCCCAGTGGCCATGGCTCACGCGCCCAGCCACTCCGTGGCACGCAGGATATTCCAGGACCGGGGCACGAACCCACATCTCCTGCATTGGCAGGCGGACTCTCAACCACTGCGCCACCAGGGAAGCCTTGTATTCTTTTCGATGATAGTCATTCTGACAGCTGTGAGGTGATAACTCTTTGTGGTTTTAATTTGCATTTTTCTGATGATTAACAATGTTGAGCACCTCTTCATGTGCCTGCTGACCATCTGTATGTCTTCTTTGGCAAAATGTCTATTCAGGTCTTCTGCCCATTTTAAAATTGGTTTGTTTGTTTTCATGATGTTGAGTTGTGTGAACTGTTTATATATGTTGGATATTAACCCTTATCAGTCTTATCATTTGCAAGTAAATATTTTTTCCCATTCAGTAGGTTGTGTTTTTGTTTTGTCTTTTCTGTGTAACAGCTTTTAAGTTTAATTCAGTATCATTTGTTTATTTTTGTTTTTGTTTCCTTTGCCTTAGTAGAGAGATCCAAAAAAAGATTGCTTTGATTTACATCAAAGAGTGTTCTGCCTATACTTCCCTCTAGGAGTTTTATGGTTTTGGTCTAACATTTTTGTCTTTAATCCATTTTGGTTTTATTTTTGTATATGGTGTGAGAAAATGTTCTAATTTCATTCTTTTACATGTAGCTATTCAATTTTCTCAGAACCACTTATTGAAGAGACTGTCTTTTCCATTGTATTTTCTTTCCTCCTTTGTCATAGATTAATTGGCCATAAGTGCCTGGGTTTGTTTCTGGGCTCTCTATTCTATTCCATTGATCTATGTGTCTGTTTTTGTGCCAGTACCATACTGTTTTGATCACTGTAGCTTTGTAGTATAGTCTGAAGTCAGGGAGCATGATACCTCTACCTCTGTTCTTTCTCAAGATGGCTTTGGCTATTCAATGTCTTTTGTGTTTCCATAAAAATTTTAAAACTATTTGTTGAAAAATGCCACTGGTATTTTGATAGGGACTGCATTGAATCTGTAGATTGCCTTGGGGATTATGGGCATTTTTACAATATTAATTTTTCCAATCCATGAACATGGTATATCTTTCCATCTGTTTATGTTTTCTTCAATTTCTTTCATGAGCCTCTTATAGTTTTCTGAGTACACATCTTTTACTTCATTAGCCAGATTTATTCCTAAGTATTTTATTCTTTTTCATGCAATGGTAAGTGGGATTGTTTTGTTAATTTCTCTTTCTGACATTTCGTTGTTAATGTATAGCAATGCAACAGATTTCTGTATGTTAATTTTGTATCCTGCAACTTTACTGAATTCACTGATGAGCTCTAGTAGTTTTTTGACGGTGTCTTTAGGATTTTCTATGTATAGTATCATGTCATTTGTAAACAGTAACAATTTTACTTCTTCCTTTCCAATTTGGATTACTTTTATTTCTATGTCTTCTCTGATTTCTGGGCTAGGACTTCCAAAAAAGTTGAGTAATAGTGGTGAGAATGGGGCTTCCCTGGTGGCGCAGTGGTTGAGAGTCCGCCTGCAGATGCAGGGGACACGGGTTTGTGCCCCGGTCCAGGAAGATCCCACATGATGCGGAGTGGCTGGGCCTGTGAGCCATGGCTGCTGAGCCTGCGCGTCCAGAGCCTGTGCTCCGCAACGGGAGAGGCCACAACAGTGAGAAGCCCACGTACCACACACACAAAAAAAACATAGTGGTTAGAATGGACATCCTTGTCTTGTTCCTGATCTTAGAGGAAATGATTTCAGTTTTTCACATTGAGAATGATGTTTGCTGTGGGTTTGTTGTATATGGCTTTTATCATGTTGAGGTACATCCCCTCTGTGCCCATTTTTTTGGCAAGTTTTTAATCAAAACCTTTTTCTGAATCATTTGAGATGATCATATGGTTTTTATTCTTCAATCTATTCATGTGATTATATCACATTGATTGAGTTTGCAGATATTGAAACATCCTTGCATCCCCGGAGTAAATCCACTTACTCATGGTGTATGATCCTTTTCATATATTATTGCAGGGGTTCCCAACCCCTGAGCTGCAGACCACTACCAGTCCGCAGCCTGTTAGGAACTGGGCCGCACAGCAGGTGGTGAACGAGTGTGTGAAGCTTCATCTGGTGCTCCCCATCACTGGCATTATTGCCTGAACCACCCCCCAACCCAGGCCATGGAAAACTTGTCTTCCATGAAACCGGTCCCTGGGGTCAGAAAGGTTGGGGACAGCTGTATTATTGGATTTGGTTTGCTAGTATTTTGTTGAGAATTTTTGCATCTATGTTCATCAGTGATATTGGCCCATAGTTTTCTTTTTTTTGCGATATTTTTGTCTGGTTTTGGTAACAGGGTGATGCTGGCCTTGTAGAATGAACATTTGGAAGTGTTCCTTCCTCTGCAATTTTTTGGAATAGTTTGAGAAAGATTGGTGTTAACTCTTCTCTAAATGTTTGGTAGAATTAACCTGTGAAGCCATCTGGTACTGGACTTCTGTTGTTGGGAGGTTTTTTTAAATTACTGATTCAATATCAGTACTGGTAATTGGTCTGCTCATATTGTGTATTTCTTCCTGATTGTGTTTTGGGAGACTGTACATTTCTAGGACTTTGTTAATTTCTTTTAGTTTGTCCATTTTATTGGCAAATAGTTGTTTGTAGTAGTCTCTTATGATCCTTTGAATTTCTGTGGTGTTGGTTGTAACCAATTTTTCATTTCTGATTTTATTGATTTAGGTCCTCTCTCTTTTTTTCTTGATGATTCTGGCTAAAGGTTTATCAATTTTGTTTATCTTTTCAAAGAACCAGCCCTTAGTTTCATTAATCTTTTCTATTGCTTTTAGTCTCTATTATTTCTGTTCTGCTCTTTATGATATCTTTCCTTCTATTAATTTTGGGTTTTGTTTCTTCTTCTTCTAGCTCCTTTAGGTGTAAGGTTACATTGTTTATTTGATACTTTTCTTAGTTCCTGAGGTAAGCCTATATCACTCTATACTTCCCTCTTAGAAATGCTTTTGCTGCATCCTATAGATTTTGGATCATTGTGTTTTCATTTGTCTCCTGGTATTTTTTTATTTTCTCTTTGATTTCTTCCGTGATACATCGGTTATTTAGTAGCATACTTTTTAGATTCTGTGTGTTTGTGTTTTTGCAGGGGTTTCTTTGAAGTTGATAGTTTTGCTCTGCTACTGGGCTGGGCCAGGGCCCAGTTGGTCCCAGGGCAGGATCTGGCCTGCTAGTGGGTGGGCTGGGTCAGCAGGCTGTGGGATGTTGGGTTTCTTGAAGGTAGTGTCTGTCCACTGGTGGGTAAACCTGGGCCTGAGGCTAGAAGAGGTTCACTAGTGGGTAGGGCTGGGGACCAGCTGGTCCCAGGGCAGGATCTGGCCTGCTGGTTAGTGGGCCAGATCCATAGACTGCAGGGCTGCAGTTTTCTTGTGGCTGGTGTCTGCCCCTTGGTAAGGCTTGTCTCAAGGCTAGAGCAGGTTCCCTGGAGGGAGGGGCCAGGGCCCAGGGGATCTAGGGCTGAGCACTGCCCACTGGTGGGTAGAGCTCAGTACTGGGGTCTCTGGCTGGAGGGCCCTGGTAGGGGGGGTTGTCTCATGTCTGATGCCTGTGTACTGGTACATATGGCCAGGTTCTGGCCCCTTTGGTGGTCAGGGTCATGTCCAGCGGAAGCTGTGGGCTCAGAGGGTCTTAAGGCAGCCTGTCTGCTGGGGGGTGGGGTTGTGTCCATGCCCAATTAGTTGCTTGGTCTGAGACATCCTAACACTGGCACCTACAGACCGTTGGGCCAGGGCAGGGCTGGGTCCTGGGACTAATGAGCTAGAGGGAGGATTCCAAAATGACATTTGCCAGCACCATTGTCCACGTGGTAGAGGAGCTCCCCAAAATGACAGCTTCCAGGGCCTATGTCCCCAGGATGAGCTGCAGTTGCCTCCTGCATGTCCAGAAGACTCTCCAAGATCAGCAGATAGGTTTGACCCAGGCTCCTCCCAAACTACTGCTTCTGTCCTGTGTCCCGGAGGGTGTGAGGTTTAGTATGTGCCCTTTAAGAGTGACGTCGCTATTTCCCCGAGCTCTGGGACTCCTGAAAGCAAGCCCAACTGGCCTTCAGAGCCAAACGCTATTGGGGGCTCATCTTCCTGGCACAGGACTCCCCAGGCTGTAGAGCCTGACATGGGTCTTGGACCTCTCACACCTTGGAGAGAATCTCTGCAATTGTAATTATTTTCCCATTTGTGGGTTGCCCACCCAAGGGTATGGGACTTGACTACATAGTGATTCTGCCCTCCTACCCATCTCTTGTGGTTCCTTTAGTTATCTTTAGTTGTAGGAGATATTTTTCTGGTAGGTTATGGTCTTTTTCACCAATGGTTGCTCTGCAAATAGTTGTGATTTTCGTGTACCTGTGAGAGGAGGTGAGCTCAGGGTTTTTCTACTTTGCCATCATCGCTTCTTTTTAAAGGCACAACTAAGAAATTGTGAAGACCACTTCTTATATCCCATTGACCAGAACTTTGTTATAGGGCCATTCCTAGCTACAAGGGAGGCTGGGGAATACAGTGTTTAGCTTGGTTATAATGCACCCACATAAACATTCTCTTTCCTAGGAGAAGGGGAGAATGAATTTTGGATTTCATCTGGAAGTCTGTTTTACAACAGCTGTTTCCAATACACTGAAAGCTCATGGAAGACCGGGTCTTTGGCAACACTTATTCCACTAAGTACTAGCATAATATGTATGCATAGTTGGTTCATAAACAAGAACTGCCATGAAATCTGCTCTTGCCATCCTGGTCACTATGGGCTAGTCGTGGAGTTAGTGCATGCACCTGCAACGGAAGCTGATCATCACAGAATCAGTGTCTTCTCTACTACTTTCTAGCTGGGGATCTTTGAACAAGTCAGCATGGAACCGAGTCTCTTCATCTATTCAGTGGGAATAATAATACCTGCCGTCACAGTGTCGTTAGGATTAAATGTATGCTTAGTGTTTGGTACTAGGTCAGTGCTCAATAAGTGTTTTAAGAAACTAGAATCGCAAGTAGATTATCCCATAGCTGATAGGGACAGAGTAAAGGGACTAAGTAGGTGATTAAATAGTTAATCCCACTAAGGGATAGTAAGTAAAAAAAAAAAAAATGTTGGGAGACCCCTGTAAGTTAATGATCACTCAAGGAAGCAGGCTTGCTTAACAGCAAAACCAAGCAGGCTTGCTTAGCAATAAAACCATGCAAAAGAAGCATGAGACATGCCCTGAAACATTTAAGCAATGGTGGAATGAGATGCACATTGTGCCCAGTGAGGTCAGTAAGTTAATGATTCCTAGGACATACTCCTCTGTGCACACTAAAAACAAAAATATAAGGAAAAGGTGACATTATAGTGAAGCCTGAGATAGTTTACCATATTTTAGTATATGTTACTTGCCTTTTTGCTAATCTCGGTAGCACCATGACAATCTCAGTTTGACCATGTAGGGACAAGAAAACTCCCCCACCCAGTGTGGAGGAGGAACTGATAATGGAAGCTTGTCTACACATGAGAATGAGGAAGAAGGTGGTCTTCTCCGCACCCCCACTTTTCCTCTGATTATAAAACTGTAGCCCACTAAGTTCTTGGGGTGGCACCCTCTTGCCCACCTGCTTGTAAACCTCACAAGTGTCCTATTCTAATAAATCACTTCTTTTCTCTCACTTTGCCTCTTGCTGAATTCTTTCTGCCCTGAGACATAAAGAACTGGAGCTCCTTGAAGCCCCGGAGCTGCATTTCTGTGGTTTCATAGCAACATCAGGGAGGGGCCCCACACAGAATCCCCCAGTTCACACAGCTGCTTGTAAGGAAAACAGAATAGTTCTCGGTAGGTGTGCGCTTGCTTGAGGAAACCCAATTTATAATCATCTTTATAAACAACCAAAGAAAATCCTCAGCAAGTAACATTAGGAGGCCAATAGCTTGAATTTCTCCACTGATTTATGATATAGCTTTTCTCAGCATGACTCTTTTGCCAGGTACCAAGAGAGATACTGGGAATGTCTTCTTTCATGATGGAAGGGTACTAGTGGAAGGCACAGAACTTTTCAACTAAAGGTTGAGCACTGCAGAATTCTAATCCTGTGGGAGGTTTGTCTATGAGACCTGCCCTAAAGGGCTTCTCCTGTTTCCAGACGATAAGAATTCTTGGCTCCAGGGCTGAATTTTTCTTGTGAACTCTCAAGGCAGTTGGCTCCTTTTGTGCTCTCTAGAGGGGTGAGAGTCTAGACCTCCCTCTAAATCACACAGTCATTGCAAAAACCATGCAAGCTACCATTCCCAAAGTGCTGCCGCATTTTTTTTAAAGTAAATGGTCTTGAGTGTATCACCTGCAGGAACAAGAGTCATATTGACAAACACAGTGACATGGGAAGAGCATGGATTTAGAATCAGATGGACTTTGGATCAGGCCCCAGCTCCACCGCTTGGCTGAAAGAATTTGGGCAAGTCCTGTAACTTCACAAAGCCTCAGTTTCCTCTGGAGGTGAATGTATTGCCTCAATCGTATCCTTAAAAGAGTCAAATCAACTAACATCATGTATCAGAAAAGCACTTTGTACACTGAAAACCTCTGAAAACATTATTTCTAATGTTGTGAAATTGGTCAAGGGACCAATTTCATGCTTTTAAAGGGACCTCTGGGGTCCTCTTCTACACAACCCCCCCACCCCACCCCCATTAAAAGGCTAGGGTGTTATGCCGCTCTGGCCTCTTATCCCTCCCCCATCTGATGAGGAATATTCAAGGAAGAATTACACTCGCTCCCTTGTGATGTTTCATCCCCCACGAGGGTCTGGATCATTGTTTCCTTGGCTACCCTCCCCTCCATGAATGGCCCCTTCTCAAGACTAGTTAGCAGGTTAGACCTTGGCATCAGAGTCAGCGAAATCCTGTTTTGAACTCTGTTCTCCAACTTTTGAGCTAGTTAGTTAGCTGTCTGAGTCCTGATTTTCAAGTGGGGGAAAAATAATAGCAGTGTATGAGCTTTGGGCTGCAAGTAGCAAAACAATCCAACTCAAACTGGCTTAAGCAGTAGGGTTATCTTATATAACAGGACATCCAGAAGAATTCTGGGAAGGAGACAAGATTACTCTCAAATGAAGCCAGCTTATCACTGGTGTGGGAATGCATTTGGCTTTCCTGAGGCTACACTGGGGAAGAACAAAACTGTGATTCAGTTAGAAGAAAGGGAAAAATGGATGCTGGGTGGGCAACCGAGCGTTTCTCCTGCCAGGATGCTACCAGGGATATGTGAGAGTTAAAGAAAATAAGGTGATGAAAAGGAAAACACTTGTTCCCTTAACTCACTATTCACTAAAGGCCTCTGTACTCCAAGTATAGGGAGGGATTTTTCCCTTACCAAGCAATTCTCCAAATTTCAGTGGACATAAACTTGGTGTGCTACAAATTTAACTCAATCCCAACACTATCTACCTGGAGATAGCATCAGATCCTACAGGTTCAGGGCTCAGTCCCAGAAGACTGCCCCACTCCCCACTTTAGATGCCGATCTCAAGTCTAGGTTATCATCTGTGCCTCTGACTGAACGGCCATAAATAGGAGGTTCTCATGATCCCTCCTTGGGTTTGATAATTTGCTAGAGTGACTCACAGAACTCAGAGAAACAGTTTACTTACTATGGATTATTGGTTTGTTGTAAACGGATACAACTCAGGAACAGCCAGGTGGAAGAGATGTATAGGGTAATGTATGAGGCAAGGGGTATGGAGTTTCCTTTTTCTCTCAGGCTCACCACCCTTCCTGCACCTCCATGTGTTCAGGAACTGGGAAGCTCTCTGAACCCCATACTTTAGGGATTTTTATGGAGGTTTCATTACACAGGCATGATTGATGAAATCATTGGCCACTGGTGATTAAACTCCATCTCTAGCCCCTCTCACCTACTGAGAAGTGGAGGGGTGTGAGGCTGAAAACTCCAACCCTCTAATCACTTGGCTGGTTCCCTCAGGAGCCAGCCCCCATCTGTAGGGGCTTTCCAAAAGTCACCTCATTAACATAAACCCAGATGTGGTTAAAGGGGCTCGTTATGAATAACAGATGATGCTCCTGTAGCCTTTAGAGCACTTATCACTTAGGGAATTACAAGGGTTTTAGGAGCTCTGTGCCAGGAATAGGGACAAAGACCAAATAACTACTTATTATATCTCAGGATCACAGGTAGTGAGTGCTTAATAAATGCTACCCATTAGTATTGTTCTTTGTTTTTTTCTTCTCCTGTCAAACCTTCTTTATCCTGGATCTTTCGTCCTCACGATCCAGATGTGTGATCAGACAGACACTTAAAAAATGTAGCACTTTCTGGTATCAAGCAGAACTGTGAGGACAAGACTTTTAAGCAGAGGGGACACAAAACCCGTCAAATCACAACTGTACGGAATTCTCCTTAGGACCAACGTTGGTCACAGGTGTCTTCAAAGCAGCCCCTCAGGCCTCTTGCTGTGGTTGCTGTGTTGGAGGAGCGGAGGGCCTGGCACAGTCCTCACAGGTTATTCTTTTTTTCCTTTTTTAACATCTTTATTGGAGTATAATTGTTTTACAGTGGTGTGTTAGTTTCTGCGGTATAACAAAGTGAATCAGCTATACGTATACATATATCCCCATATCTCCTCCCTCTTGCGTCTCCCTCCCACCCTCCCTATCCCACCCCTCTAGGTGGTCACAAAACACTGAGCTGATCTCCCTGTGCTATGCGGCTGCTTCCCACTAGCTATCTATTTTACATTTGGTAGTGTATATATGTCCATGCCACTCTCTCACTTCGTCCCAGCTTACTGTTTCCTCCAGTCCATTCTCTACGTCTGTGTCATTATCCCCTCACAGGTTATTCTGTTGCTGCAGGAGCTTGGCCTGGTAGCCTGCGAGCTCATGGCCTTCTCCACCACCCCCGGGGCCCTCCCTCCTCTTTCTTTGCTAGCTCTTTCTAGCAATGGAACCATGCGCTTGTGATCCTCAATATCATTTTTGGTAGAATTATTCTGAGCAAAACTGCAAGTACAAGAGGGACACTGTTTTGAAAATATGATTCTGATATAGTTTTTCACTTGCCTATAGTCCTTGAGTCATAAGTCTGAGCACTAGGCTTACTACTTAGAGAAAGAGGGTGGTTTGCTCCTAAAAATAGTAAAGATACTGTTTTTCGTAGTTCATTCTTGGATATAAGTTTCCACATTAGAACATTCCAAAGCCTAGAATGGGTTATTGTTTTTACAAGGCCATCTTGCTCAGATGCCTGCTCTCAAGAAGACACGTTCTTCATATTTCCCAGTTGGGGGTAAAGGAAAACAGCATGACGAAATAACTCCCTGGTGAAGGTCTGCTTCTTCACCCACACTAGATTCCTTCACTCTTTCCTCTGGTCTCATTGCTTTGGTTGTATTCTTCTCTCAACCTGTCTTTTCTTTCTCTTTGCCTACTATTATTTATTTCACCCTTCCTTCAGGGTGGGTGGAAGTTCTGCCATATATGTCTATGTTAAGGACAACAATATAGTAATTATACATGTGGTAAGTAGAAAACGAGGTAGGTGCAACCAACCTTATTAATTGGAAACTTCATTCTAATCAAATGGATGTTATCCTAGTAATTTCATAGAAATACCAGGCGACAGAGACAGAGGTGTTCAGAAATTTGTTGCTGCCTTCTGAAATGTAGCAAAACATACTAACCAACCAACTGAAATCTCATCAAGATACATTGCTTTCAATGATTCTCCTGTGGGCAGGTTACTCTCGCCTTTGAAGTTGATCAGTGTGGTGATATCACGTCATCATTAGTGTTCTGAACGTGAATAACGCTAGCAAGCAGTATTGGTTGTGGAGGCAAGAATCCTCTTTCTTAATCTAACTCTGTGATTGAGAGCAAACCCTCACACCTGCAGAAAAATAAAAAGCAGTGTATTATAGTCAAGATACCATCCAGAACGCATCTTTCTTGGTCCCAAAAGTCCATGCCACAGATTCATTAGCTTTCCCTTGGGGTGCCCACTTAATGCCATTAGTGAACACTTGTAATAACAAGTGTTCATATATTACATATATACATACATATATATATGTGTGTGTGTGTGTGTGTGTGTGTGTAACCAATTTTTTCAATATTCTCAAAAATATACAAGAGATTACACAAAATTTTAAAAGGACATCATCCATTTCTAAAGGTAACACCAAATATATACTGTGATTAATTCACAGGATTTACTCACCAAATCCAAAGGGGCACCTTAGAATAGCTGGGATTAGGAGATACTGAAGTTATCAGATAACAGACTTTTGACTGAGATTCCATAGTGCTTCCACTCTAGACATTATAATCAGAGTAGCATTTTTGAATTGGATATCTTCTTTCAGACAGATTTCACCTGTCATGCCTACAGGATTTTCCAAATTTTCTCCCATCTGCTGGGACTTTCTATCTGACTTTTTTTTTTTGCGGTACACGGGCCTCTCACTGTTGTGGCCTCTTCCGTTGTGGAGCACAGGCTCCGGACGCACAGGCTCAGTGGCCATGGCTCACGGGCCCAGCTGCTCCGTGGCATGTGGCATCTTCCCGGACCAGGGCACAAACCCGTGTCCCCTGCATCGGCAGGCGGACTCTTCAACCACTGAGCCACCAGGGAAGCCCTATCTGATATTTTTTAAGTGTCTTTTTCTTTTAGCCAAACACTTTACAGGGATATGTCCTTCTCTAGCTTTAACATTTTTGTTTCTTTTTCTGTATACATAGTATGAGGAGGTATCCTTTTAAAACTTCACTTATGTAGTGCTTTTTATTTCTTCACCTAAGCATTTAATGTAATTAATAATCTACAACTTCTTGTCAAGTAAGTCAGCGACCATTTCATCCCCTGCAACATGGATACTCTTGGAAGTAGTTAAGTCTTAAGATATTGCTCCATGAATGATTGAATGGAACTTAATCCTTTTGTTGAGTATAGATGAGTATGTTTAACAAGAGCGTAATGGAAATAATTTCTTCCAGTTTCCTCCAAAGGTCCATATCATGGCTCTCAGTCAAGTGACCTTTCCCTCTTATCTAACCTCTGCTCAAGGAGAGAAGATGGGCCAGTGACAACTGGTGTAAAATTCTTGTTTGCAAGTTTCTTCAACTTCCTGGAATGAAATGCTGACTCATTGTTAGAAATGATCCTGTATTTTAGATCCAGGATTCCTGGGATCCAATAAACAGGAAGGGGTCAGCTGGATTTCAGTAACTTCCTATTATGCCTGCAGATAACTGACACCATCTGAGATTGCAGTAGAGATCTGAGCTAGAAATAGTAACATATGAGTTATTTGGAAAATAATACTCCAGTTCAAATTGTATTCTTCTGTTACTTTCTCAAAGTACATTATTCTTTCCTATCAGAGCATTTATAATTTTAATGATGTGTTTGAATGCTTATTCATTAATGTTCATCTCCTCAACTCATCAGGAAGCTCCAAGAGGGCAGGAAACTTATCCTTCACTATTATTGTTATTGTTTTTGAGATATTACTTACCTATATAAAAATACACAAATCTTAAGTACACAGGTTGCTGAATTTTTGTGTGCATATACACCCACATATCTACCACCTAGGACATGATATAGACCATTTTCATCACTACAGAAAGTTTTTTAATGTCACTTCAAGTCAATATTCTGACATATAACTACAGGTTAATTTTGCCTGTTCTTGAACTTCATGTAAATGGAGATATACAGTATATATACTCTTTTATGTCTGGCTTTTTAAAAACTCAATATAAATGTTTTTAAGATTCATCCATATTTTTCTATGTCTCCACAGCTGTTTTTCCCCTATACTAGTATATAATATTCTATTATGTGAATATATCACAATTTATGTACCATTTTCCTGTATATAAACATTTGAGTCATTCTAGTTTTAGTCACAATGAATAAAGTATCTTATAGGAGTCTTTTGATGACAACACATTCATTTCTTTGGGGTATATACCTAGGGTAGAATTCCTGTGTCACAGGGTAGACATATGCTTAACTTTAGTATACACTGCTAAGCAGTTTTCCAAGATAGTTGAACCATTACCACTTCCCCTAGTAGTGACTGAGAGTTCCCATTGCTCCATATCCTTGACAACACTTAGTGTTGTCAGTCTTTTGGTTTTAGCCATTCTGGCTGGTGTGTAATGGTACTTCATTGGGGTTTTAATTTGTATTTCCCTGATGAGTAATTATGAAATGAAAATCTCCTTCAGGATGATATTTTCTTTCCCACATCTGTAAGTAGACTATTTGTTGGTTGACCAGAGTTAGTTTGACTAAAATAGATGCAGGTATCATTATATTTCCTGCATTCTGCTGGCCCAGTTTATTAAAGTTCTTTCTTCACTTAAAGTGAAATTTTAAAAGCATAGAATTTCTATTAGAAATTTTACCTTTACTTTTTGAGACATGAAGAGAAATCATCTCAGTAGAAGGAATTTTCCTGAGGCCATTATTTCTGAAAGTTTGGTTCCAAGAGCGCTTGTAAGATGGTATACTGGGTTGAATATATTGACCCCCCCAATTCATATCCACCTAGAACTTTAGAATGTGACTTTTTGGAAATAGGGTCTTTGAAGATGTAATTAGTAAAGATGAGGTCATACTGGATTAGGGTGGGCCCTAAATCCAATGTGGGTATGCTTATAAGAAGGCCATACAGGGCTTCCCTGGTGGCACAGTGGTTGAGAGTCCGCCTGTCGATGCAGGGGACACGGGTTTGTGCCCCGGTCCGGGAGGATCCCGCATGCCGCGGAGTGGCTGGGCCCGTGAGCGGTGGCCGCTGGGCCTGTGCGTCCAGAGCCTGTGCTCCGCAACGGGAGAGGCCACAACAGTGAGAGGCCTGCGTACAGCAAAAAAAAAAAAAAAAAAAGAAGGCCATTCAAAGACACATATACAGAGGAAAGAAGGCCATGCGAAGACAGAGGCAGAGATTGGAGTGATGCAGCTACAGGCCAAGGAACACCAAAGATCCCTGGGAGCTACCAGAGGCTAGGAAGAGGCAAAGAAGGATTCCTCCCTGGAGCCTTCCGAGGGAGCATGGCTCTGCTGATGCCTTGATTTCAGACTTCTAACCCACAGAACTATAAGCAGCTACATTTCTGGTGTCTTAAGTCACTCAGCTTGTGCTAATTTGTTATGGCATTCCTAGGAAACTAATACAGATGGCTTAATGGAGAACTTCATATCCAAGGTAATGGAGCAGAGTCAGCTAAGAATTCTTAAAGGTACCCCAATGTGGTGCAATAGTGTAGAAGCTCTGCAGTGGAAATAGCAATGCTTCAGGTGTGATTTTCTTTTTTGGTAAAACGGAATAATAAGATGGTGCTGATGAGAAGTACATCCTTAATATTTCAAGATTCACTAAATATTCAAGGATTAGGTCAAACAGTATTTCTGAGTTCCATAGGCTCTTAGGAGCTGACTCATTCCTGTTGAAGACTTTCTGTTTCATTTACCTCAAAGGAGAATGAAAGTCTCTCAAGACAGGGCACAGCTCAGTGCCTGGCACAAAGAAAGAGATCATAAATATTGCTCAGTAAGCTTTCAGTAGATGGGTCTCCTTCAGTTGTCAAGCAACAGAAGCCAATTTAGACTTACTTTCATGGGCTCACAGAACTGTGAAGACTGGGACACAGCTTGTTTCTGGCAGGGCCAGACCCAGGGACTCAGAAGATGCTCGCAGGGGAATGTCTTTCCATTTTTCAGCTCCATGTTAGCTTTATTCGTGGGTACCTTTCTCCCACCTCTCCTTGTAAAGGCAAAGAGAGTCACCAGCAGCTCTAGGCTTACATGATTCTCGCAGTTAAGGATTCCTAATCAGAAAAGAAAGGAGTGCTTCTTTCTTACTAGCTCCAGAAAAAGCCGAGTGTAAAGCTCTGATTTATCCCAGGTAACAATAACTGTGGTGGGGTGTGGAGAACACTGGACGGGCCCAGGTCACATGTGGGTAAACCACAAGGATGGAGAATGGGCGGGATATTTCTCTCAAGAGACCTCAGAAAACTAAACACATATCCATCTCCTGCCTAAAGCTGTCATTTGGAGTCGTCTTTGGAATGGATTGCCATGCTGGTAATTGCTCAGATTTTTTTTTATAGCTTCCCCTGTTGTCTCTAGAAGTTTCATTCTGTCATTCAGCAGTCAGAAGAAAGCAAACCATCGGCCACAGCTCTTTTCTGGAGCAAACTTCCCTGGGTTAATATGCAAAATCCAGTAGAATACAACTGTAGGATCTCCAAAGGAATAAAGGACACTAATGGAAATTTAAAAGAATAAAAGCACTAAGAATGAACCTCATTGGGTCCTAGCACACAAAAGATCCATTTTAAGATTGGCAGAGCCAGGTAGCACTGCAAGGAGTCTTCAAATTTCTGAACCTGAATGAAATCAAGTGGAGTAATCAGTTTGAAAAAGAAAGGCATCTATGCCTGCAGAACCAAATTAGGCCTGATTGAGATGCGCCATCATCTTCTCGTTGATGATTGAGAATTCTTTCTCTCTATCTCCAAAAGACAAGAATTAATCAAACTAACGTTTTAACTATTCAAAATAAATAGGATTTGGGATACAAGCACATTTATTTTATGTTAAAAAAGGGGAAAATTGAGTTAGAAATGATTAGCACCTAGCATTTATTATAAAATACTTATTATATGTCAGGTACTATGCTAAATGCTTTATATGAAATAGTTAATTCTCCCAACATCCTTATAAGGCAGATATTACCATCTCTGAGCTACTTCTAGGATTTTCCATTCAGCAGTTTACAAGCTAGTTTTCAATAACGCATTACAATTTTAAAATCCCACCCCTATGGTCTTTAGTATAGAATGGGGGAGCAAAAGCCACACTGGTCCATGTGGATCACAGAGGATGAAGCCCAATAACACATGTAAGAAGAGGACTGGCCCAGGGCCCAATCCAGCACATGAAGGGGTCTCAGTCCACCCTCAGGCGCTCTTGTTCACTCCGGGCCCATTGTGTTGCCACTTCTAGCTCCACATCTGGTGGACTGGTCTCGTTGAAGTCCTAAGAACAATGAGAGCGAACTGCCACAGCGAAGCAGAAACAGACCCAAAGAATGAAACACTGTCTGAGGGCATGTCCCAGGAGTCCAGGCACTGTTTGCTCTGAGAGTGACAGGCAGCAGGCAGGCGGTGCTTCCAGGCTCCCTCCTGTGCCACTTGGCTGGCGTTTCTCTGAGTACGTGCTGCACGTATGAGTTCTCTCAAAACACAGGCTCTCTCTTTCTCAAATGCTTCTCGGAGATCCTTGAGCTTCTGGCTTATCACAAGAAGTATTCCTGCTATTCCAGAAGTAATTTTTTTCATATCTGAACACCTGCTGATAATTGAGACTTGGACCTGTGAAGCAATCCTGGACCTTGTCATGAGTGAAAAATTCTGCTGCAGCAGCCCTCTCCCTGACGCTTTGACTATTTAAAAAATGATTTTTTTAAACTTTACAAAAGGATATATGATCTTTTACAAAAATTAGAAGTCAACAAGTAAAAGGAAGAAAACAAGAAACATAATCTTATCTGTCTGGTTAATACACTAGTTTGTTTCCTTCTAAATCTTTTCGTCTCTCCGGGTTCATATAATGCAAACTATTTTGTGATTTGCTTTTTGCATTTAATAATATTCAAGTAAATGTTTTCCTATATCTGCAAATATACTACTATCGCCCATAATTGTATAACTGAGTAGTATTCCACTGTGTGGGTACAACTATTTTTACATTTAAAAGTATGGTAGGTGTCTTTATGTTCTGATGTCATATTAAAGCAGACATTGAAATGATTAGCTGGCAAACGTAAAAAAGAAAAATTTTTAATGGTGGTTTTCCTAGTGGTATATCGAATAATTGGTTTGGTTACTTTTTCCCGAGACCAATACCTTTTTTTTTTTACTGCATTAACTTAATTGGTCTGTAGCTCTGAGGTTCTGTGCATAGATCTTAAATGCTCCTGAAAAGCTAAACAAAAATATTAGATAAACATTGGATGTAGGTTTTCCTGCCAAGAGTCAGAGCTGTCTGCTTTGCTTTCCCTGGCACGCTGACTGGAATGCTAGCCTTGTTTACGTTCTGGGGACCATGCAAAGTCATTAGACGTGGGAGGGAGGGTGCAGGAGGTGAGAGGCACTTATAGCCTGCTGCTCCTCTGGGTGCTTTCTCCTTGAACAGATTTCATCTTGTCACTGAAATGATTCTTTGTCATTTGTGGAGGCTTCCTGGCAGTAATATTTAGGAATAGTGCCTTTCTCGGTTTTCTGTCTTGTTTTATTAGCCAATGTGTAAGACAGTGCTCCCTTGCTTACCGAATTATTCTTAGGCTGTTGAGGAGAATGGAAGAGAAAACAGGAGTGTTTGCTAGAGCTTTTGAATCAAGAAAGAGCATCTTCCCTTTAAGGAGACTCAGGAAGGCTGTGCTGCATACGGCCACACCCCTGAAACTGATGTTTCACAACCTGTCACCTTGCAGCGCAGTGACACATCTACACAGGGGTTATATTTTGTACACTTACCTCCCTAGCCTTCCAAGTATGTGCTGTTAACCACTGCACCACCTTTCTGGGGAGCGCCTCTCCAGCAGCAGAGCTGCAGCTTCTCTGGAGGTCTTTCCCCTAATCTTGACCCTGAGACAGATCCCGTGTTGGTATCTCCCTTCTGCCTGGCACTGGCTGGCTGGGAGTAGCCTCTGACACTGGGTTACCTCCATTTCAGATCTGCTAAAGAGCTTTGCATCACTAAGTTCTAAGACTTCTTGTGGTGAAACAGACGAGTTGGCAGTGGGAACACAGCGTATCGTCAGAGAGCAGGCTAAGAAAAGGATAAATTCAGAGGCAGAGGTTGTGTGAGGAACTAAGCATGTTCTTAGAGCTGGGTTTCCCCGAGACCCCCCAAGGGCACACAGCCCATCATTTGGGACAGGAGTTAGCTCGTTATCTCTGGCCCCGGCCTCCCTCTGGCTGACAGGTCTCCTCCTCTCTCTGCATTTCTAACCTTGGTTCCGGCTTCTCTTATCCTGGAGGCTCTTGCTCTGGCCTCTAAAATTTCCCCTGAGTTTAATGGTATTTCAGCACGAGGCCCCGACTCTTGTGTTTTGACTTGTCAAATTTGACCTCTTGGGCTTCCCTGGTGGCGCAGTGGTTGAGAGTCCGCCTGCCGATGCCGGGGACACGGGTTCGTGTCCTGGTCCGGGAAGATCCCACATGATGCGGAGTGGCTGGGCCCGTGAGCCATGGCCACTGAGCCTGCGCGTCCGGAGCCTGTGCTCCACAACGGGAGAGGCCACAACAGTGAGAGGCCCGCGTACCGCAAAGAAAAAAAAAAAAAAAGTAAAGGCAGAACTGGGATTAAAATAGAAAACTAGCTGGCTCCAGTACTTGTGTTCATCTCACTATGTCAGACACCCATTCATTGACTTACTCAGAGTCAGGTTTTGGGCCAGGTGATATGGCCAGGAAGTCACCAGGGCATGAAACAGCTGGGACTTGACCCCTGATCTCCCAGACCAGCCCAATGTTCTTTCTCCCACACCACTGCAATCTTTGTGACCCCAAACTGGGCAAACCGTATGAGAAAGGCTAAGTGGGGTTGGGGGTTTGGTCTACCCTGGTTCAGAGGCACCCACCAAAATGGGAAACTCTTTCCAAGTCTGACTGAGTACCCGCTGGCCACCTCCCCTCCCCACTGCTGGAAAAGGACACCCATTTTGTACCTCATCCTTTGCTTCTGCTTCCTTCCTGGGCTGCCTGCAAGATGCCAGGGACTTAGTGTAGGCTTTATTTATTCTTGTCTCCTTGAGGTTTTGCCTATGTGTACTTTCCACTTTCCAAAGTGCTGAAAGATATATTGTTGTTTTTTTTTTCTTCCATGCAGTTTATTGCAGAGCCACTCACAGAATAACTCATTTTAGAACGAGATTGCTACAAATGTAGCATGCACTTCAATTTAGGGCTGTCCTTGCTGCACTGTTAGAGCCGTCAGTGTTGACCTCTGGGCTTTGTCTCAACTAATGAGGGTTGCAGCAAATAGGAATTTTGCCTGAATGGCTACCTTTTTAGAAGGAGGTTTAGGATTGTTTAAATACAGGTTAAATCCATTTAATTGAGCAAGCATTTTAAGGTCCATTGAAGTGTAACCATTAATAATGTAATCTCCCAGGTTGGAGGCTGAGGGGATAGCAGGGATGAATGAGGCAGTCTGTGTCCCCTGGGAGACTTTTGTTTAATTGAAAGGGAAGCTGATGGAGAGCAGGGGTCAGCAAACATTTTCTGGAAAGAGTCAGATAGTATATATTTTAGGCCCTGTGGGCCATAAGGTCTCTGAAACAACTACTCAATTCTGCCTCTGCAGCATAAGAACAGCCATAGCCAATAGGAAACAAGTGGGCATGGCTATGTTCCAATAAAACTTTATTTACAGGGCTTCCCTGGTGGCGCAGTTGTTGAGAGTCCGCCTGCCGATGCAGGGGACATGGGTTCGTGCCCTGGTCCGGGAAGATCCCACATGCCGCGGAGCGGCTGGGCCCGTGAGCCATGGCCGCTGAGCCTGCGTGTCCGGAGCCTGTGCTCTGCAATGGGAGAGGCCACATCAGTGAGAGGCCCGTGTACAGAAAAAAAAAAAAAAAAAAAAAAACACCTTATTTACAAAAACAAGTAGTGGAACAGATTTGGCCAACCAGCTATAATTTGCTGACTCCTGGTTTAGAGCAAGGTCTCTGCCACTAGACTGCCCATTTTACAGCCCACTGCCTTCAACTGTGGGACTTTGGTCAATTCACTTAATCCCTCCAAGTCTTAGATTTCTTATCTATAAGTGGGAATGGGGATAAAAGCTGCCCCATGGAATAGTTCTAAAACTGAATGAGATAGGGCTTCCTTAGGGCAGTGGCTGGCTCCTGGTAAGAACTCAATAAATGTTAATTATTACTACTAGGCCAGGAGCCCATTCAGAAGCCTCTCTCTGGTGAGGACATCACTATAGCCGTGATGACAGGGATAGAAGTAGAGAAAGGGGACTCTAAACCATAAAGTGCTGTAAACGAATTCTCTTAGAAGTGAAAGTCTTACACGAGGACCTTGTGAAGAGGTGTGTGAAGATCAGAGAGCCTTCTGAGGCTTTTTCTGACACCCCCTTCCCCCAGCAAATACGGCTATCTTTACTCTGCTCTCATCACATCTCGTGCAAACATCTGTTAGGGCGCTGGCGGTTCCTCTGAGGTAACCAATAGTTAATGTCTGTCCCCACTCCACTGCGAGCCTCTCCTGGGATTTCAGGGCCTGGAAGAGGGCTGGGCTCAATGTTAGGTGAAGAGTAAGTATTGTTTTTGTATACTTTTCAGTGTTTAGGATTCCATATATGTAAAGAAACAGCTCTGCTGTAACAGCCCTGAGATCTCCATAGCCAGTCAGTCCAGCCTTGAGGGAGGGAGTTTTGGAAGGACCCTCCCATAGTGCTGCTAATATCCTCCTCCTTTTCACTGCAGTTCCTAAGCTGGGTCTTCCCCATTCTCTGAACGTCTGTTTTCTTTATTTCTAAAAGTCAAGAACTGATCCTGTAACACTTACAGAATGTTCTTGAATAACCAATTGACCCCTGATTGTTAAATGAATAATCTTTTTCTCACAGAAATGAAAAACAGGTTAAAATGCCAAAGTCAAACAATCCAAGCATGGCAATTCTGTGGCGGATAGAGGCCATGCCACTGTACGGAGACCCAGATAAACAGAGTGAGTGCAAGCCAGACAGCCAGCTCTCCATTACACACCCGGTAGGCATCCTCCAGCGCCTTCCTGGCACAGTCTGGAAGCGTGGTGCCAACTGGGGACAAGGCTGACATCCACCTCAGTTCTAACAGATGCAGATCAATAGACCTGGCAGCTGGTTCATCTTCATTTGAGTTGCTTTTGAAAGTCCAGGGTAGGGAAAGCCAACAGGCTCTGCAGCACAATGTGCTAGATTGGCCTTGGCCAAAGGCACTTCTGCTGTCTGCCTCTCCGCTATGGTGAGTCATTCTCAACAGGGGGAGGCGGGAGGGGGAAAGGGGCCTCTTTGCAAGGATGTGGAGCTGGCCTGCCACATCCCAGTTCTTTGTGCAAACTGGGCATTGTTACTCACTTCTGTCTGAGATACAGAACCAGGAATGTAGCAGAAGGAAGAATGGGGGCCTGGGAGAGGAAGAACAACCCAGACACATATCGGTGCCTAGGCAAGCATAGTGCTAGAGGCTGACACACATCCTCATGTGAAATTCCCACAAAAAGTCTGAGTCCTCCATGCCAGAGCACTTCTTTACCCTGGATCCTAGGTATGAAGGCAATTATCCAGCCTGAATCAACCTCCACAAACCTCCAAGAGGTTCTGTCACTGCCCCACACTCTCCCCAAGACCAGTCAGCACTTGCTATACTTGCTTTTCTCAAACTCAGCATTCTCTCTTTCACCACAGAACCTTTCCAAGTGCTATGCCTTCTATCTGGAACTCTCTTCCCTTCCTGACTCCCCTTCCTCCAGCGTTTTGTCTCAGTAACTCAATATTTATACCTCAGTTCTCCTTCATCAGGAAAGCTTCAACTCACCCTGCAGTGGAGGTCAAGTAGCTTAGGTACAAGCTGCATTTCTCCCTTTCAAACCTCTTACCTCAGTTTGTAATCACCTTTATTAGCAATAAGTCAGTAGTTAATGCAGTGAGTGTTTTATCCCCATTGTTAGCACAGTTCCTGGCTCTAGAGTCGAACTACTAGGACTTAAATCTTATCTCCAACACCTACCAGCTGTATAACAAGGGCAAATCACTACATCTGCCTATGCCTCAGTTTCTGCATCTATAAAATGGGCATGAGAATGGTGTTGACATCATAGAGTCATTGGGATGATTAAGCAAGTGAACCCCTGAGGTGCTGATGCTGCCTCTTCTCCTTGGTGTTGACACCTGGCTGGACTTCTGCATTCACAGGTACAGTCAGGACCTCAGCATGAACCACTCCTGACTTCTTGTTTTGACCAACTGTTTTTGCTGTCAGATTGGTTCATTTCTGCCTGGTCAGTCCATGATTTTTCCCTTTGACCTTGACCCTGTTTCTAGCCCCAAAGCTGACATGGACATCACTAGCCCTGGCTCTCATTCAGGTTGTGACCACTGCTCTGGAGGTAGGAGAGACAGTGGTGACAGCAAGGTGGAATTGGATGGACTGAGCTCTGACCTGGAGACACCACCATCTACAGGCTGGGAGTCAGCGAGGGGCCGAGATGACAAGCAGAACAATTTCAAGACTCCAAAAATCTGCCCTTTTGTCACATTTTCCTACACTCCCCTCCCTGACCTGGGCAGCATCCTGTCCTGTTCCCCTCCCTCTTGACCTGAAAACAGCACTGGGGAGAATATTGTTGGTGATGTTTTCCATTATAATCACTCTTCTACTCTGTTAAGATTACATTTTACATGTTTAGATTTTTTATTTTATCTTAAATTAGTTTTTAATTATAAAAGTAATACAAATTTACACGGTTTAAAAGTTAAAACTGATCAGAAGCATAGAAAAGTTATGAAAAAGCTCACCTTCACTTACTATACTTGCATATCCCATCCCCTTCTGAAGGGTAGCCACACTCTATGGTGTGTCCTTCTAGAAAAAGTTTGGCAAATATGCAATTTATACAAAAATATGTATTATACATCCCTTTCCGCACTAATGATATATTATACATATTGCCCTGCACAAGGGTACTTCTTTTAATAAAGCTGTAACTTGCTTTTATTTTAAAAGATAGAGACGGAAGGAGAAACAAAGACATTCAAAATGCCACTTGTCAAGCTGTGCTTCTTCAAACATTATTGATATATGACTCATTCTCCTCAAGGCAATAACATTCTGTTCAGAAAATTCAGAAAAGGTCGTCACCTTAAAACCAAAGGAAAACTTTGGTCTTAAATAGATATTTAACAGTACTTGTTCAGAGTAGGCATTTATCACCAATAGTGATACAACTATTGATATCATTATTAGTATATTCTAGAAGGGAAGACTGCCTAAGAGGAGCTGATTACTCCTTCCTTTCTGCCACTGTTATCCCTTAAATACACACTGTAGTCACATCTATATTTTAGGTTTATAACTGTGTGTTTGTATTTCTTTCCTTTTGAGTCTTATTTATCTTTCAAGCCCCATGGGCTCAACAGTGTCTGGTACATAACATGCAATCGGTCTTTGCACTGTCAATCCCTATGTAAAGACACAGCTTCAACCCTTAAATATAAACAGGCAGCCAAGGACCATCAGACTTGAGGAAAGCTAAGTCATGGGATTCAGGAAATAAGGAACCTAACACAAGAAGGAGATGAAGAGAATAACCGGGATGATGGCAGAAGTAAGTTCCAAGACAATAGCTCTGCAGCAGGCCTAGAAAGAAACCAGAGGAGATGGAGCAAAAGAACAGAGGATGTCTCCAAGGAAAAAGTGTATTTAATAGGTTACCTGATGTATTGGACCATACGGAGGGAAACTTTACAGCTTCGTAAGTGAATCTGGCTGTAAGTTGGCGATAAGTACATAAAAAGAACTAAAGGAATAAAAAATAACACAATCCTTAGCTCCAAGAAAAACAAGAAGTTCTACAGGAAAGCAAAATAAATAATGTTTGTATAGTCATAAAAATATAAACACAAAATAGTAATTTAACCGAAACCTGGGATATAAACATACTTGGGATATAAATATACTTGGAAAATGAGATGGAAGAGAAGTATAATAAAGCTTATCTTTCACAGTATGAAGTCAATAGATAATGTCTATAAAACTGAAGAAAGGGCTTCCCTGGTGACGCAGTGGTTGAGAGTCCGCCTGCTGATGCAGGGGACACGGATTCGTGCCCCGGTCCGGGAAGATCTCACATGCCGCGGAGCGGCTGGGCCCGTGAGCCATGGCCGCTGAGCCTGCGCGTCCGGAGCCTGTGCTCTGCAATGTGAGAGGCCACAACAGTGAGAGGCCTGCGTACCGCAAAAAAAAAAAAAAAAAAAAAAAAAAAACTGAAGAAAAACCAGCAAGAAACTTCTGTTAAAGCATATTACTTAGACAGTATGGAGGTCCCTTAAAAAATTAAAAATAGAATTACCACACGATTCAGTAATTCCACTTCTAGGTATATATCCAAAAGAAGTGAAAGCAGGATCTCAAAGAGATATTTGTATACCCATGTTCATTACACCCTTATTGACAATGGCCAAGAGTGAATATCCATCAGTGAATAAATGGATAAAGAAAATGTGGTATATACACACAATGGATTACTATGTAGCCTTAAAAAAGAAAGCAATTCTGCCATTTATGTTCAAATGGATGAACCTGGAGGATATTGTGTTAAGTGAAATAAAACAGTTACAAAAAGACAAATGTTGTGTGATTCCACTTATATATGATATCTAGTCAAACTCATAGAAACAGAAAGTAGAACTGTGATTGTCAGGGGCTGGTTGCGGCAGGGGGGATGGAGGGTGTTGTTCAATGTGTATAGAGTTGCAAGATGAAAAAGTTCTAGAGATCTGTTGCACAGCACTGTAAATATAGTTCACACCACTGAAGTGTACACTTGAAAATGGTTAAGAGGTAAATTTTTTGTTTTTTACCCAATTAAGAAAACTCATCGGGGGAGTTCACTGGTGGCACAGTGGTTAAGAATCTGCCTGCCAATGAAGGTGACACGGGTTCAAGCCCAGGTCCAGGAAGATCACACATGCTGCGAAGTAAATAAGCCCATGCGCCACAACTACTGAGCCTGCACTCTAGAGCCCACGAGCCACAACTACTGAGCCCTCGTGCCAGAATTACTGAAGCCCTCTCACCTAGAGCCCTTGCTCTGCAACGAGAGAAGCCACCACAACGAGAAACCCACACACTACCATGAAGAGTAGCCCCCACTCGCTGCAAATAGAGAAAGCCTGCGTGCAGCAACAAAGACCTAATGCAGCCAAAAAAAAAACCTCATCGACTGTACAGTTAAAATATATGCATTTTATTGTATGTGAGCTATACCTTAATGAATTTGAAATGAGCAAAAAAGAAGAAAAACCATGTTACTTAGAGAAAACACTAGAAGAAACAGCTCTTTTAAAAAATCTCTTTAAAGAGGTCATCTCTGGTAGTGGGGGGCGGTGGTAGAGCAGGGACTACTAGTTCACACTACGTGTACAATTAAATGTTAAATGTTATATTATGCTCATATACTGCCCAGAAAAAATAAACAATACATTTTAAAAATCCATTCAAGGACATGAGTAAACACTGAGGTTTCAATGGAAAAATGGGTCAAGGTTATGATTCAAAAAGAAATACAAAGAGCTAATGAAAATAAGAAAAAAGTGTTCAAAGTTATTAGTAACAAAAGAAATCCAATGATACACTCTTTTTCCTATTAAAATAACAAATAGTAATAAAAATCATATAATTCAATGATGGCACAGATGGAATGAGATGAAGGGTTTCACACATTGTGGTGAAACCTTCCAAGAGGGCAATTTGGGAATGTGTATTGAGGTCCTTCGGGTCATACCTTTTGACCCAATGGCTCTAGTTTAGGAATTCATCATAAACAGAAAATTAAAGGATTAAATCAGAGACATGGACAAAAAATTTCCAATGTTCTATTATGAAAAATTTTAAACACAGAAAAGTTGAAAGTACAATGAACACCCATATACTGTTCACCTAGATTCAACTACTGATAACAATTTGCCACAAGTAAATGGTATGACCTCAATAGTTAACAGTGGTTATGTCTGGTTATTGGGATTATAGGTAATTTTTACTTTTTATATTACATTTTTTAGTTTTGAGCAAAAACAGGAATCAAAAATTCCCAATTAATATCTTAGCAAAAAGAAATTCCAGGTAAGTGATTTCAACAAATATTACATAGTCCTTTCCTGTGTGTAATGCCATATGGCACTCCCACTACTAATACCATTTCTGAAATCAAAATACCAGTCTTCAGAAGTTTTAGTAAAGTCTGTGGCGAGCTTCTCCAGCTTTTTGTCAACAGCTTGCCCTTGAGAGAAGTTTCTAAGATGCACATCATTTATTTGAAACTAAGAGTGAGTTTCCGTCTGGGTCAATCTGAGACTGTGTTTATTACTATTTTTCCAATTTCTAATGACCCTGGAAATCGTCCTGAATTACAAATGGTCACCTCTCTTAACTGGTCTGAATCGCCTTCCTCCACCCTTGCCTGCCCAGCTCACACATACCCACTGTGGAAGGCCTTGCCCACATCCATAGTTCCTGATATTCCAGAGCAATGAGAGGAATGCTCCTCCCACCTCCTGCGTCCCTGAAGCGCTGCGCGTGCTTTCTTCCCGCGCGGGGTTATCACTCAGTCTCCTTACCTGCCTCCGACACTGGGCTCTTAGCCCTTGAGGACAGGGCCTGCCTTACCTCAGTGTCCCAGGACCTAGAAGAGAGTGGGGCTCAGCCACCAGGGCTTTGAATGCCTACTATGTTGCTTAGAAGATACATTGTTTCCGCCGGAAACCGTTCAAAATGCCTCCAGAGCGTCCCCCTTTTGTCTTTTGTATTTCCCCTTAACTTTACTGAGAGAAATGCCTGAAGAAGATGTGGTTTCCCGTCTGGCTACCAAGCAGGAGCTCAGAAGTTTTGTCCTGCCTCTGATTGAGTGCCTCGGTACAGGCAACTTTTTCTCTTCCAGAGGGAAAACAATTTGGGAATGACGTGGATCATCTTCTAGACGGCTATTGTGGGAGGAAGGGTGGCGGGGGAGGAATGGAAAATGAAAGTTCCTTTTGAGCTCACAGTGAGCTGAATCCACTCAGCAGATTTACCCCCTCTCTGGGCTCGTTTCCTCATCTGTGAAAGGTTAAGTCTGGACGTGATGGCTTCTCAGGCCCGCTAGACAATGTGAGTCAGAGGCAGTGGCCCTTGCTGGGAGTCCCGGATAGGGGTAGAGAGCATACCATCAACACGAGCCCCTAGAGAACTCCAAGCAAAATCAAGAGAAAGGAAATTCAGAGCATGTCCCCACCCTGGTCAGGTGACCTCTCCACTTTTGGAGAAAAAAAAAAAAAAAACTCCCAAAATGAATGAGCCTCACTCAGAGGCCTTGTGTGTGTGTGTGTGTGTGTGTGTGTGTGTGTGTGTGTGTGTGTGTGTGTGTGTGTGTGTGGTGCATCTCTGGCTGGGGTTCTTCCTGAGCAAGCACAAGCTCATCTCGACCTGTAGACTTAGTGCAAGTTCGTGATCGCAGGGATGGCGCAGTAATACTGGGGCATTTCCTGCCCAGCCTGATACAAAGTTCTGCACACACCATCACTTCATGGAGAAGGTCCAGGTCTGTTAGCTACGACCTCCTGCTCACTGGCCTTTGCCCAGGGCCCGGCTACCCTGCCAGGCTGCTCAGTCACCGGTGAAAAGATTGCTTCAGTTCCGTGGCAGCCTGCTTTAGGATTTGGTTAGGTTTGAATCATTTTCAAAAACAGAAAATGGACATCGCATTCCAACTCCCTCACATCCTGTGTGTCTCAGTTGCCTTCACAGAATCGTCACAAACGAGCAGACGTAAAATCAGGCAGGAAGTTAGGGCACCGTTTAGAAGAGGGCAGATTTACGCAAAGATCCTCAAAATTTATCTCTTTTGAAACACGGAGGCTGCCTCAGAGCTTGAGAGGATGTTGTGCTGGAATGAGCACTTCCTGTGACAAAATAATTACCCTGTGGCTCCCCAGCCGGCGGCACTATGGAAACCAGCGACCTGCTGTGCATGGCCTGTGACTAATGTGAACTGAATTTTAAAAGGCATTATTTTGCCAAAAAGAAAAAAGCAGGACTATAATAAAATTAATGAACTTTTAAATATGACGTTTATGACTTTTTTCCTTACGTGTTTGAAATATTTGTCTTTGCTGAAATCCAGGGCACAGAGACTTAGGATCCCAATTATTCAGAATTACCTCAGACTCTGAGCGATACTGATTTGTGACAAAACAGAGAACTGGGCAAAAGTAGAACTTCTAGCTTCATACTGTCATAAAAAATAAAACAAAAGCGGTAATACAGTGTTCTTCCCAGTGCCTTTTAAGACCTGCTTCCCTGGCTGCTCACAGACACGGACTGCCCACACCACCTGATGAGAGCCTGGGTGAGTGGCCAGCCTAAACTGTGGGGTAGACTTAGGTCCCTTGGTGGTGCCTCTCAACGTCTACCACGCGGATTTCCTTCGACCTCCAGGGAAATTTGAAAACTGATGATGTTTTGCTATGGAAAGTTCTGCTCTTGGGACTATGCCCAAGCTTTTGATAATGTTTACATCTATTGCTTAATAATTCCCAACACACATCATAAAAAACCCCCACAATTTAGGGTACTTTAGTTCACCCTACCAAAAATAAATCAATTAATTTAAAACAACAAAGGGAATTTATTTCCCACAGTAAGCTGAGGGGGAGAAACCCACAGGGCTGTTGTTCATTCCCTGGGGCCAGTTAGAAGTTTTTACTCCTCTTTCCCCATAGGGGAGGCCTTTGCACTCACTCCCTTCCTTGCTCCCTGAGAGCTGATAATCTGGTTGTTCAGATTCTAGAACACTGATTGGGTCACGTTCAAGGGGACAAGGGTGCTAGGAATGAGTGGTTGTCTCCTCCTCTGCATGTGGCTGAAGCAGTAAACTGATGCAGGGCAGATCGGCCCATCTTCCTTTCTCTTCTCAGTGGGAAAGGAGCTGAGGTCTCGGCCTGTTTGGGAGGGAGCCAGGGAAGCTCTCTCCCCTCCCTGTAGGGGGGCTTCTCTCATTTGCTGCCAACTAGAGGATGGCGAAAGCCTGAGAATCAGATGTGGACCTAGGAGGAAACTGAGGGCTGCCCTTCAGGCCTCAGGCTGCGCCCCTTTCTCCAATTCTTTTCACTGCCATTTTGCACAGAGCAGTGGTTCTCCAACTCTAGCAAGCATCTTAATCACCAGAAGACCTTGTTAAAACACAGACTGCTGGACACCAGCCAGGATGTCTGATTCAGGAAGTCTGAAATGAGACCTAAGAATCTGCATTTCTAATAAGTTTCTGGGTAATGCTGAAGTCGTTGGTCCGGGGACCACGCTGTGAGAATCACCGGCTTAGAGTTTCAGATACAAGCCCAGACACAAGGAAGGACTTCTAAGTGGCAAGGATGATTAAGCAGGCATGGAAATACTGTCCCTGGGGGTCTCTAAAAGCAGCATCAATGACCAATCTCACTCGCATGGCTTGAACCTGGATGAAAACACACATTTCTAGAAGAGTTGCAATTAATTTGACCCTCATTCTCTTCCAGGAACTATGCTAAATGCTATATTTTATTTTATTCTTGTAACAACTCTGTAAAGTTGGTGCTAATATTATCACCATTTTACAAATAAGGAGGCAGAGACCACAAAGCCCTCTTGCTCATACACCTGGAAAGTAGCAGAACTCAGGTTCAAACCCATGTCTCTATGATTCCCTGTCCCGATTTTAGGTCATACACGAAGCTATAATTAACTATTGGAGGTTTGTATTTTCAGATTAAAGAGTCGTTCCTGTCCCAAGAGGTCGGAAGGAAGAAAGTTCCCTGTAACTGAATGAAAGATACATGATCGGCAAGCTTTGATGGGTTGTGGGTGAGCGAGGTGGGGTAGAGGATATTGAAAGCACAAAGGCCCAACCAGTGAGGAGCTGGGGAATGATATGAAGAGCCAGGTGCCTGTGGGGGGATTACACTGAAGAGGGTGGAGAGAAAGGAAACTCAGCTCACAGTCTGCCTCTTTCACAATTTTGCTTGGGCCAGATATGCGGAGTGTAGCCAATAAAAGAAACCCAGATTCAATAAGGGCTTAACCAGGATGGAAATTTATTTCTCTTTGATGAGACAGTCCAAGCTGGTAGAGCAAGTTTCCTTTGTGAAGATGTCAGGGGCCCAGACTCTTTCCATTTCATTGCTCTGCCATCCTCAATACGTGCATCTGTCTTGTGTTGTGGATGGGCTGCTCCACTTCCACTGCCCTATTCCAGCTACTGGCACCAGATCCAGTAGTTACACGTGCAACTTTCCTCTGTATATCTTTGGCTAAAACTTAGTCCTGTGGCCACGTCTGGCATCAAAAGAGGCTAGGAGGGCTTCCCTGGTGGCGCAGTGGTTGAGAGTCTGCCTGCCGATACAGGGGACGCGGGTTCGTGCCCCGGTCCGGGAAGATCCCACATGCCGCGGAGCGGCTG
The DNA here is from genome assembly GCF_949774975.1 of Lagenorhynchus albirostris. Taxonomy (NCBI): domain Eukaryota; kingdom Metazoa; phylum Chordata; class Mammalia; order Artiodactyla; family Delphinidae; genus Lagenorhynchus; species Lagenorhynchus albirostris. Next base: position 40,309,460 of record NC_083111.1, on the reverse strand, counting down.
GGCCCGTGAGCCATGGCAGCTGAGCCTGCGCGTCCAGAGCCTGTGCTCCGCAGCGGGAGAGGCCGCAACAGTGAGAGGCCCGCATACCGCAAAAAAAAAAGAGGCTAGGAAATGTAACTTTTGTTTGTTTGTTCATTTTGTTGTTTTTTGTGGGGAGTTGTGTGCCCAGCTGAAAATAAGGGGTTCTATTATTATGAGAGAAAGGGAAAATGGGTAGTGAGAGAAATTCAGCTGTCTGCCTCAGTAGGCCCTTTCAGCGTGGCTTAGGGTCCCTTCCCTTTGTTAAAAGCAGAATATCATTACAAAATACATTTCAAGGGCTTCCCTGGTGGTGCAGTGGTTGGGAGTCCGCCTGCCGATGCAGGGGACACGGGTTCGTGCCGCGATCCGGGAAGATCCCACATGCCGCGGAGCGGCTGGGCCCGTGAGCCATGGCCGCTGAGCCTGCGCGTCCTGAGCCTGTGCTCCGCAACGGGAGAGGCCACAGCAGTGAGAGGCCCGCATACCGCAGAAAAAAAAGACATTTCAAAACCTGCTTTTTTCCACCATAACAGAGGTCACCACCAGCTACCCAGCCACCTGACCAGAAAACCTGGGATTCTCCTTTGCCGCCTTCTCGCCCGTCCTCTGACAGGAAGCAAGTTCCATGAAGGCAGAGAATGTCTGTGCTGTTTGTCATGTTCCAGCGCCCAGCAAGGGGCCAGGAGTGTTACTCTCTGCTCAAACCCTGTCATGTCCCCATGTTCTCAGGATGAAGTTAGTGCTCCTTCGGCGGCACTTAGGCCCTTTATCGCCTGCCCCTGTCCAATCCTTCATGCCTCCTTTCTACAGCCTGCGGGTCCCTTCCCCGAAGCCATTCTGCGTTTTTCCCGATGCCCCACATGCCGTGTGGCGCGCTGTTACTGTCGCCTGACCCAATCCCATTCCTCAACCAACTATTGAGGCCTCAGCTCCGATGTCACTCTCTCCAGGAAGTTTCTTGGATCCTATTCTCATTCTAAACCTCTAGGCCCCTCTCTTCTGTTCCTGTCTCTGCTGAGCGATCCTCTATTATAGCATTCCTCATTTTTCTATCTTCTGGAGGCCTGAGACCTCCAGGTTTTGTCTCTATCCCCCCAGCCCATTACACAATGTCTGATATATCGCTTAATAAGTGTATGTCGAGTCCACTTAAAACTCCAAGAATCTAACCGTGCTCAACACTTGTGTATCACGCACCTCACAAACCAGGACCAAGCAGAGTGTGGTCAGGACAAAGCCAAACCCATTCCACAGACATTTATTGAGCACCTGCTTTGTGACTGGGAATGAGAGCCAGGTGTGGAACAATCCTTTCCCACAGAGAGCTCCTAGACCCATGGGGAGGACAAGCCACACACCCGCCTAAGAGTTCTCACCTAACAGATATGTCGTGACTGCCTTCTTCTCTCCCGCGGGGAATTCGCCCTCCTGGGGCCTGGAGGTGGAGCTTGTACCAGCCTAGAGCGGTCTTCCACCCCAGCTGCCCCAGGCCACGTGGGGAAGTGGGCCAGCGAACTCGCTTCAGAGAACAACTCAGGGCCCTGCGCTTTTCACACTATTTCAGATTTGCAACCTTGTCTCCTGCCTCAGTGCCACTGAGACATCTCAGGGCCTTTTATTCGGTCCCTTAACAACGGCGATTAAAGGCAAGCAAAGTGAGGCACCATCCAGCCACTGCAATGAAAGAAAATATCAGGGGCAATTTAGCTTCAAGTCTGAGAACAACACAGGCCATCAGTTTTTTGCCCCTTAGTATTTTTCAGGCACAGAATGAAAAAGTATCTCAGATCTGGAAAGAGATCCAAATCTGTCCCAACACATCTGGTTTCAAAGAAAAAGGTCACGTTATTTTTTTCCTGGTATTTGCAAACCCAAGGATCCGACACTGAGCGGCCTGGCTGCCTTTGCTTGGGTGAGGAAGAGCTCAGAAGCGAGCTCTGAGCTCTTGGAAGGGGATGAAGGCCAGACGTTGCTCATTGGTTTGTCACCCAGCAGTCACCCGGAGCCTCCTTCCAGACAGCCCCCGTGTCAGGTGCTTCAGAGACAAAGATCCATTCTGCCGTGCTTCCACCAGGCAGGGCATGACACGTGTGCAAGGTCATGTGTTATTGTAACAAAAAACTGTAGACAACTTAAGTGTCCATGGCTAACAAGCCACTTGATAAATTATGGTCCTCCCATATTATGGGATGTCAGGCAGCCATTAAAAAATATATTATCTCTAAGATTTGTTGTTATGAGAAGAAAAGAAGCTTCGGAACAATGTTAGATTTGATTATTACAAAAAAGGGATCTATCTGTCTACACACACATACACATGGGCATATGCGGTCTTTTTTTTTTTTTTTTGGCCGTACCACGTGTGTTCCCTGACCAGGGATCAAACCTGTGCCCACTGCATTGGAAGTGGGGAGTCTTCACCACTGTGCCGTTGGGAAGTCCTGCAAATATGCAGTCTTAGATGCTTACTGGCTTACTGTTGATGCTCTGGGAAGGGAAACTGGAGACTTTAGGGTGAGAAGAAGACTTAATCTTCACTATATATGTTTCAATAATGTCTGAATTTTAAAAAAAAATCTTAAAAAGAATGCTCCTTCTTGAGTTAAAAAAATGCACCATGAGTTGGATACCACTCTTGAATACCCTGCCAGGCAGTGGACGTGCGTCATCTCATTCACTCTTCACAAAACCCATGAGGAAGGTATTGTTACCTCCAAATAACAGGTGAAGTAAGACAGCAGCAGCTATGGAGAGCCAGCAAGGGCCAGCGCACCAGGCCCAGGGCCTTCAGAGCTGACTGAGCCCCAGTTCCCAGAGTAAGTCTGGGAAGTCAGGCCAGGAAGGTAATGCCCGGTGAAGGGGCACGATCTGGCCAAGAGGACAGGACTGCTTGGGGCAGATAGCACAGGGACATCAGGGAACGCTTCTTCCTGAGGTCTGAGCCCTGAAGATTGAGGAGGATTAGCCAGGAGGAGTGGGAGCGAGGTGAAGGGTGAGTAGCACATCGGGGGGACAGAGCAGCAAAGGTCAAGAAACAGAGGCTGAGGGGAAATGGTGCCCCACAAAGGCTGCAGGTCCGGGTGTGATGAGTGGTGGAGATGAGGCTGCAGACAAAGGCTGGAGCACAGGAAGGAGGTCGTGGGTGGCCAATGCTGAAGGTGGCCAGGAGCCACTGCAAGGTTTCAACAAAGGAGGAGGGCTTGCTCCTTCCTCATCACCTTCACTCTTTTTTTTTTTTTTTTTTTTTTTTTTTGCGGTACGCGGGCCTCTCACTCTTGTGGCCTCTCCCGTTGTGGAGCACAGGCTCCGGACGCGCAGGCCCAGCGGCCATGGCTCACGGGCCCAGCCGCTCCGCAGCACGTGGGATCTTCCCGGACCGGGGCACGAACCCGCGTCCCCTGCATCGGCAGGCGGACTCTCAACCACTGCGCCACCAGGGAAACCCACCTTCACTCTCTTGTCTGTTCTTTTTAACGCCGATTACTGTCTACAAAATCCTGTTCATAGTTTACTTGTTTATTGTCTGTCTCCCTCAACTAATACATAAGCTTTGGAGAGCAAGGACCACATGTGTTCTGTGGGCTCCACCACCTCCATGCCTAGAGCAGTGCAGGGCACGTGTGGACACTTGGCATTGGATAAACGGATGCAGATTGACTGAAGGCCTGCTGTGCACCCCACACAAGCCACAGTCCTTGTCTCCCAGGAAGGAGACAAGACAGTGCACTGGGAGTATCCACCTGCCCCTCCAGAGCTCCTCCCTGTCTTCTCCATCCCCGCCGCATCCTGGGAGGTGGGCCTGCAGGGGCTGCCTCACCATTGTAGAAGTTCCCTTATGCTCCCGCTTCTGGGAGAGGCCAGCCAATGGACAGCACCACCAGGAGATCAGAGAGAGGGGCTCCCTTAAGCCTGTCTTTTATTTTCTGTATCCTGAAGCTTTGACGTCTAGGGCCTTGCAGACCCCAGAGGATGCCTTTATATGCAAATGTACCCATCCAGAGTTCTTATTCCCAGCTGCCTTCTTTATCAGCTCTCTCACTCTGGGCCACTGCCCCTCTGCCCTGGACCAGGTACCAGGCAACTAGAGACAGCCTCTAAACCCCATCGTTTAAACTAGCCAATCCTAAGCTTGCTTATCCTGCCTCCCTTTTTCCTTCCAGTAGAAACCACAATAAAGGCTCTGGTCACGTTTTCTACTGTCTCCCTCTGCCTCCTGACCAATTCTGGTACCTCCCTATGGACCCCTCGCACAGTGGCGTGCTACGCCTCCTGTTTCTAGGGAACTGTAAGTATAAAAACTTCTTCCTTCATGACAGTCATTTCATGTCTGTGTGTCTTAAGGTACTAGATAAAACAAATCCTGAGTACCCTGGAAACTGGGCACAGTGAGGTCAGGGTATGTATTCCCTCGATGCCCTGCCCATGGGGGGCTGGCTGCATTCCTCAAGCGAAGGTCACAGCTCCCGTCCAGGTGACTCTCTCCGCGTCACTCTGGCCTCCTAGGTTCTGGTAACCGCCCTCCCTTATTGCCCCTTCAGGCAGTGGTGATCAGCTCTCACTACTCTCTGCGTTTTCCCTATACCTTGTCCACTCCTTAGTAAATAGTCCCTTTACTAAACTCCTCGAATAATCCTCATCTGTGTGTGCCATCTGCTTCCTGGCAAGACCCCAGCTGATACAGAGCACTGTACCATTGTGCCCAGCAGGTTCTTAACAGTTACCGAATGAAGATAGAATGAAATGCATCAGGGAAGAGGGGTACAAGATGCTAGAATAAACAAAGGAGGTAGAAACCCATTGTGTTAGGATCAGGGAAGTTTTCAGGCAGGAGTTGGCACTTGCATCGGGCCCGGAAGGATGAGGAAAATTTCAGCAGGCATTGGAGACTGGGGGATGGGGAAATATTTCCCAGATGGAGAAACCAGCTCACATGGAATGGTGACAACTGGAAAAAAGCAAGGCTTGTGTGTGGAACAGCAAGAAATCCAGTTTGATGGAAGGACAGTGTTTGCGAAAGGGAGTGGTAGGTGATGCAGCTTGAGTGATGGGTTGGGAGTGAACCACGGACGGAGGTCAAGGCAGGCGAAGAAATTGGGATTTGCTGCCATTCTGCAAAAGTACGGCCATGGAGACCCACCCAAGCAGGAGTGCATAGCTGGAGCACAGTTTAGGAGATGACGGGGAGCACAGAGGGCAGGGGCAGCGGAGAGAATTCTGCAGGGAGGGAGACCAGCAAGGAGGATCCGGCAGGAATGCACTCAAAAGTCAAGAGAATGAGGATGGAGAGAACAGGCGTGATAGCAGGGGTGGGAGGAAGGGGGCAAATGTGTCCACGAAGCAGGCCAGGTGAACAGTGCCCCACGTCAGGGTTCCTGGAGGCGGGTCAAAGGCAGGAGCCTCTCATTGCTGCTCTTTCCTCAGGCCCGGGTTCCATCTTCTTGGGAAGCCCTCACCTGTGTTCCACCAAAGAACAGTGAGAGAGGCTGGGGAGAGGAGCTCAAGTCCCAAAGTGATAGGAACCAGAGGTTTTGAACCAGTTCTGTTGAGTTCCCAGGATCATTGTCACCCCCATGTAGAGAGGTGGGGAGGGGTCCACTTAATTTCCTCCAAAAGTTAGGGTGAAAAGAGCCATTCTCCTAAGCACCATTTTTCTTTCTCTTCCTGATCATAACGGTGATAAGACCAGGGGCTCTGTGGTGGAAAGAGCTTGGGCTCTGGAATCAGACCTGGGTCCCGGTCCCAGCAAGCTGTGTCACACTGGGCAAGTTACTTAACCTCTCTGAGCTTTGGCTTCCTCTTAAGTAACGTGGGAATACTAATACCTACCTGGCAGAGTTGTTCTGAGGGGTAAATAGACAATGCACCATATATGCTTGTATATAAGGTGAGCTTTTTGTCCCCCTGAAAACTTAGCCCTCAGAAGGAAAAAGGAACTACCGTATATTTGTGTCCCTACTAAGTCTTCCTATTATGGGGTGTGTCAGAGGCCTCTTAAAGGCCACTTCATAGCCTCTCAGACTCACTTGTTTCCAAGGTAACGCCCAGCTGCTGTGGCCACCAGCTGTGTGGCTTCACATGGGAGTAACTCATCGACAGTGTCCCACTTCCTGCTGCACCTTCTTCCTGCCCCTTCTGGGTCTCCCTGCAGACACTGCCATTTTTCTGCGAGGTCCATTCAGTGCCCATGCTGAGCATCCCAGGAGGGGAGGGACGATAGCTCCCCAAGGGCGAATATTGACCCCGGGGAGACTAGGGCAGGGGTATGAATTCTTCCCTCTCATCCCACCTGAGCCAAGACGCAATTATAAGGCCTCTTGGAGGGTGTCTTGAGAGATGGAACACTTGCTTGCCTTGATACCAATAAGGGTGCAGCTCAGGAATGCACCTTATACCTGCCCCTGCCCAGCACGCGGCTCCTGCCTGCGCATTCCCTGATAAAGTGGTAGCTGGAAGACTTTGCCCGAGGAATTCTCTCCCTTTACATTATTTTGATAAAGTACTGTTTGAGAAGGACAAATTGTTCTGAAACGATGTTCTGTCAGTGCAGTTTGGAATGGTTATAAGGGTCGCTTTACACAATGGATTTTTCAAAGGAGGCAAATTTAATACAGATATAGTCATAAATCTGTATTATCTGAGGATAATACAGATTTAGTCATAAATCTAGGGATATGACCTCACAATAGCAAATACTAGATATCATTGAAAACAGGCCTTTTAAGGATCACTTTAAAAAGCAATACTAATGGGGTTATTTTATAAATATCGTAAATACACATTTAGAGAATGAATGAAAAAAACCAACTGTACTAAAGTCTTATGAAAATGGGTATTTGGAGCCTAAGGTAAATTTTCATTAACAGCATATTGTATGGATTCAAAAAGCAATGTTATCTCAAAGCAACTGAGTGGGACGTAAAGTCACCGTGTTTTGGAAAACTGTTAGATGCCTCAAAAAGTGACTTTAGTTGTGACAAATACAGTGATAGTAAAGGGAATATGAAGAACTTATGTAAGATGGTTTTATGAATATGAGATTGGGAATGTTTAAAAGCAGTATTTCTAAATTACTATAATTTTTATAATACATCTTGATAAATTAATAAATATAACAGGTAGACATTTGTCTATTTCATTTACATTTCTAAAAGTATATATCCTCACATTGGTCAAAACCTTTTTTTTGATCTTTAATCTTTCAAAAATGGAGGCTCATCATTCTTTTTGTGTTTGCTGTCTATTTAAACATTTGTGGTACATAAAGGGCTTGGCACAAAGGAAGGGGTTAACAGATGCTAGCCCCTTTGCCTTCTTACTTCCTAATTAATGGCTCAATTCTCCTTGCTCTTTGCGGCTCAGATTCCACCAGGAGTTAGTTTGCTTCACTTTGCTTTGTTTTCTCTAACAAGGGAGCCAGACTTGGGCTAGAAAAAGCACCTGAATCTTTTTACCTGATATGTCCTGGCTGTCTTTCTACCATGCAGCTGATGAGGGGTGATGGTGGGGTGCTAATTAAATTGGGATAATCTAATTTTTGTGGATGAAAATGATATATCATTTTGCCCAAGAGATATCATTCTTAGGAGACCTCACTCTGCTTGCCTTGAAGAGGCAGGACACCTTCCAAATGCAGGTCAGAGCCACACAGAAAAAAAATGTGCAGGGAAATATTTCTTATTGGGAATATTTTCTCATTACCACAGAGGCAATGGTGCTCAGTGGTGGCTAAAACCAGATGGATATTAATGTGGCTTCTCTGGGTAAAGAGAATCACTGAGGGGCTTCCCTGGTGGTCCAGTTATTAAGACTTCGCCTTCCAAAGCAGGGGGTGCAGGTTTTATCCCTGGTTGGGGAGCTAAGATCCCACATGCCTCACAGCCAAAAAACCAAAACATAAAACAGGAGCAATATTGTAACAAATTCAACAAAGACTTAAAAAAAAAATGGTCCACATCAAAAAATATCTTTAAAAATAAAAAGAATCACTGATTTTTGCCCTTCCTGATCAGGAATGCCTCTTAATAGGGCAGTAGGTTGCTTCATTATTATAATTTATTATCGCGTCCACTTGGGGACTTCAACAGCACCTTGGCTCCCTAGCAGCTTGTTACTGTAGACAGGATCCATGCATTGATGGTACCATGTTCTTAGGAGCCACAGGCAGAAAAGTTGCCATTTGGGTATCTTCTTACAGCTGGAGAAGGAAAGCAATTGGTAGATGCAAGCCCTGGGACCAGGCTCTTGAGTGGTCTCTGGGTCTCTGATCACCCAGCAGGTGAGTCTAGAGCAAGGCTCTGAAGCCAGCTCCAAAAAGGGAACAGAAAAATGGCTTCTTATTAGCTGACCAGGTGACCAGGCATAGCAGAGTAGTTTGGGGTCAGGCAGGCCAGGTGTGAATTTCAGGTCCTCTACTTACTAGCTATGTAAACTTGGGTGTATTAATTAATGTTTTTGCTTTCCATTTCTTTGGTTCAAAATGGAGATAGCAATAGCCCCTCTCCCTTTCCCCATAAAGTTGTTGGAAGGATGAAATAAGGTAAATATGGGAAATGCTTTGCATGTTGTCTGGCCCCAACTACTCCAGAGATGTGAGCTATTATTATTGAGTATATTACATTTTCTTTAAATCGCATTTGGCCACATCCTACTCATGTGTTATTAAGGAATTCCTTCTCTGAAGATACTGTTTTTCCTAAGAAAAATGTACATACAGATACCCCCCAAATTTTACAGATAATTTTAGAGAATTCAATAACCCTCTGAGTTCCAGACTGAAAAACATCGTGTGGTGTAACACAGGGCTTTACTTCTAAACATCCTAAAACATTCACAGTTTCACAAATAGAAATATTACCTCACATATGAGATTACCTTATATTCAACCATTTCCTCTGTACTTTAATCTCTCTATTTCCTTTTCAGTGGAAGACGTCAACTTGGTTAATTACCTTTAGAGCTTCAAATATCTTAATCAATAATTGGACTGTTCACAATTTGTGGGTTAAGAAGTGGAAATCTGTGCTGCAAAGTAGGCTTCAGTCCTCAAATGCACACGCAGGGTAAAGTGTTTCTACCTTTGGGAAAATGTTGGAAATGAGAAATCTTTCCAAGTTGCTTGAATACCTGACATCCTTTTGGGGGAAAATATGGGGAATATTTTCTCAGTCTTCTGAGGTTAGATGCCCTGATTTCCTTAGAGGTCAATAGAATTCTGAGGGACACATTCTGCTGGAATTTGCCAGTTTCTGTTCCTCAGTTTTCAAGTATTTTATGAAAAACTCTTTCTGAATCATTGGTAATTTCAAATGCCACAGATTCTTCTAGTTGGTTTAATGAATCAAATAGGTCATGAAGAATGACTTTACTAACCAAAATGGCGCCTAAGTAGAGCAGTCCAAGTCTCCATATCAATTATCGAAGCTTTGTTTTATAGTGCTGCCAGATGTGGGGAGAAGTGCTGGATAAGGGTCTGAATAATAATGAATAATAATAACAACAGCAGCATTAATAGCAGCTGTTATTTACAGAGCATCTACTATTATAGCACTGGGCTAGGCACTGTGCTTATCAGTTCACATGCATTATCTGATTTAATCTTCACAACAATCCCATAAGACAGGGCTCACAGATGAGGAAAATGAGGTGCCAAGAAGAGCTTCTTTTTCAACTTCAGTGGCATCAAATCAAGAATATCCAAACTTTTCCGGAGAAAAAGCAAACCGGAGTCTTATGATTGTCTGCATTATGGATGGAATCGAGTGGAAAAGAAGTAGGAAGTTAGGAGAGATGGGGGAAGGAGGACTTGCTGAAAATTAAAGTTACCCACAAACGTGCTGCTGGAGAGGATTTCATCACAACTCGTCGTGGAGGAGGCCTTGAGGTGGTGGTGGCTGACTGAGGACCACTCCAGGTCTGTTGAAGGGGGGATTCTGAAGTGTGAATTAAACATAGCCTTCTCCCTTCTGCCCTCCAGATTCTGAATCCATTGAGAAGTAAACAGGAGTTATATAGGGAGCAAAGCATCCACTTTCTAGATAGCCAAGCTGATTGGAGAGCATGATTAGACCATTGGAAAACATAGTGGTTTGACCCCATTCCTCCAAATCAAACCTGGAGTACTGGGCACAGGAAAGCAGCATGGAGCATTAGGCCTGGCCTTACACCTGCGAGTCTAGGAGACTGTAAGACGGGCATAAGGAGGGAACCTCAAGTGTGCCTTTAACCCATTAACCTTGCCCAACAGAGGACATGCACATCCAGGGACCAATGGATGTCAAACTCTAGTCATCTCAGCAACCAGATAATCACTCTCCCCACAGGAGGAGGATTGAGAGGTTAAGAGTGGGAACAGAAGCATTATTCCAGAAGTCTGTCCTCTGGAGAATAGAATGGAGGAGGATTGAGAGGTTAAAAGAGGGACCAGAAGCATTATTCCAGAAGTCTGTCCTCTGGAGAATAGAATGGAGGTTCCCTCTCCTCTACAGAAATGTGAAGACAGGTTACTGAACCTCCTGCCTCAACCCTCATGTCACCCTGACGCCCAACAGGAACCTCTACCATAAAGCCCTATGTGCTCAATTTTCATTCGCTTTTCTCTAATGGATGCCACATATCGCAGGAATCCAAGATGTAGACTCAAATAGAAATAGATAGAACAATAACAGGAGCATAAAGAAACAAAGTGCTTCAGGCAGATTCTCCACCACCAATGAAAGAATAAACTGCTACTCATATGCTGCTCAGGTGTGGACGTATGAAAATTGTATGTAAAAACACATAAAGCATATAGTTCTAAGTCTGTCGATGACGTGGACTATGGTGATGATTTGTTAGATACAACACCAGATGCATGATCCATGAAACAAACAGTCGATTATTATGAAGTTAACCTTATGGGAGTTCCCTTGTATGTTATTTGTCATTTTTCCCTTGCTGCTTTTAATATTTTTTCTTTGTCTTTAATTTTTGCTAATTTGATTACTATATGTCTTGGCATGTTCCTCCTTGGGTTTATCCTGCCTGGGACTCTCTGCACTTCCTGGACTTGGGTGACTATTTCCTTTCCCATGTTAAAGAAATTTTCAACTATAATCTCTTCAAATATTTTCTCAGGTCCTTTTTCTCACTCTTCTCCTACTGGGACCCCTGTAATGCAAATAATGGTACATTTAATATTGTTCCAGAGGCCTCTTAGACTGTCTTCATTTCTTTTCATTCTTTATTTTTCTTTATTCTGTTCCATGTCAGTGATTTTCACCATTCTGTCTTCCAGGTCACTTATCCGTTCTTCTGCCTCAGTTATTCTGCCATTGATTCCTTCTAGTGTATTTTTCATTTCAGTTATTGTATTGTTCATCTCTGTTTGTTTGTTCTTTAGTTCTTCTAGGTCTTTGTTAAACATTTCTTGCATCTTCTCAATCCTTACCTCCATTCTTGTTCCAAGATCCTGATTCATCTTCACTATCATGATTCTGAATTTTTTTCCAGAAGGTTGCCTATCTCCACTTCACTTAGTTGTTTTTCTAGGGTTTTATCTTGTTCCTTCATCTGGGACATCTACCTCTGCCGTTTAATTTTTTCTAAATTTCTGTGATTGTGGTTTCCGTTCTGCAGGCTGCAAGATTGTAATTCTTGCTTCTGCTGTCTGCCCTCTTGTGAATGAGGCTATCTAAGAGACTTGTGCAAGCTTCCTGATGGGAGGGACTGGTGGTGGGTGGAGGAAGGTCTTGTCCCTCTGGTGGGAAGGGCCATGCTCAGGAAAACCTGCTTGTCTGCTGATGGGTGGGGCTGCGTTCCCACCTTGTCCGTGGTTTAGCCTGAGGTGACCCAGCACTGGAGCTTACAGACTGTTTGGTGGGGCTAATGGCAGCCTCTGGGAGCGCTCACGCCAATGGGTACTTCCCAGAACTGCTGCTGCCAGTGTCCTTGTCCCCACAGTGAGCCCAGGCACCCCCTGCCTCCACAGTAGACCCTCCAATACCAGCAGGTAGGTCTAGCCCAGTCACTTATTGGGTCACTGCTTTTTTCCCCTGGGTCCTGGTGCACATGAATTTTGTGTGTGCTCTCCAAGAGTGGAGTCTCTGTTTCCCCCAAGAGTGGAGTCTCTGTTTCCCCCAGTCCTGTGATCAAACCCCACTGACCTTCAAACTTAGATTCTCTGGGGACTCTTCCTCCCATTGCTGGACCCTCAGGCTGGGAAGCCTGATGTGGGGTCAGAATTTTCACTCCTGTGGGATACTTCTGTGATATAATTGTTTTCCAGTTTGTGGGTCGCCCACCCAGTGGGTATGGGATTTGAGCTTATCACAATTGTGCCCCTCCTACCGTCTCGCTGTGGCTTCCTCTTTATCTTTGCATATAGGGTATACTGTTTTGGTAGGTTATAGCATTTTATTGTCAATGGTTGTTCAGCAGTTAGTTGTGATTTTGGTGTTTTCATAAGAAGGGGGCAAGCTCGTGTCCTTCTATTCAGCCATCTTGAGCTAATCTCCCACTAACATTTGACAGAGACTCAAAGGCAGACAGAGGAGCGGGATAGCTTTACAGGTGTAAAAAAAGGGGGAGGCTTCAGGTATGTCCTGATTGGAGGCTGTTGGCATGGGGAAGCTCCAGAGGGCTAACTAGAAATGGGGCATCCTAGGTGACTGGTTAGGGGATGTATTTGGCTTTCTCTGGTTGGTCCTAAGTTGGAAGCTGTCAGTTATAAATCAAGTCCTGGCAGATTGTTACAGAAGTTATTGTTTAACTTCCTGGATTGTCACTGGAGATAGCAATCTGGCTTCCTCAAGTCTGACTTATACCAGGCTGGCTTCCTGGGTTGCTTATTGCAGATAAAGAGGTTGGTTTCCTGGGCAGGTTACTGTAGATTGTGGGTCAAAGTTCTATTTTTTTTTTTTTGCGGTATGCGGGCCTCTCACTGTTGTGGCCTCTCCCGTTGTGGAGCACAGGCTCCGGACGCGCAGGTTCTGGACTCAGCAGCCATGGCTCACGGGCCCAGCCACTCCGTGGCCTGTGGGATCTTCCCAGACCGGGGCACAAACCCGTGTCCCCTGCATCGGCAGGCGGACTCTCAACCACTGCGCCACCAGGAAATGTTGCACAACATTGTGAATGTACTAAATGCTACTGAACCGTATACTTCAAAAAGTTTAATTTTATATTATGTGAATTCTGCCTCAATTTTAAAAAGTAGGGGCATATAATTAAACCAAAATAAAACCTATAGTGAGCATCCAACGTCTTTCTAAGATGATTCATTGCTGGGATTCAGACATGTCCAGGCCTGCCTAGAAATTACAAGCTGGGCTGCCTGAGGGACAGAGGTCCGCCTGAGAAAGGATCTGCTCCTACAGGAAGAGAAGAAGGCAAACTTGATCCAGTAAGGCATGGGGGAGGGTGATTCAAAGAATTAAGTGTTTCTGGCCCTCACCTTTCCCTGATGTAACTGCATGTCCCCTGTATTCTAGGCCACCTGGGTTGCCCTTTCCTTTAGTATCAGGCCCCAGCTCTGTCTTGACAGTAGGATACACTCCCAAATAGTGCGAATAGCTCCAAGGAGTAGGGCTGCTAACACAGCCTGCCAGGGTGCTCTCATCCCTTGTACCACAATTCTGCTCTGGTTTCTTCTCACACTGCCTCTGACCAATCTACTACCTCTCCTTATGCCACATTAGCTTCTTCCCAGCATATGTTCTTGTTGCTTGCTGAAGGCTTTTGTAATGATGGGATTGCTACCGGACGGGGAACCCCTTCCAGGGCCTGAGAGGGAATGAATCGTCCGAGGAGACACACATACTGACAAAGCAAAAGACTTTATTGGGAAGGGGCACCAGGGCAGAGAGCAGCAGGGTAGGGGAACCCAGGGGAACTGCTCTGCCACATGGCTCACAGTCTCAGGTTTTAAGGTAATGGGGTTAGCTTTCTGGGTTGTCTCTGGCCAATCATCTTGCTTGTGCCCATATTTGGTCTGACTCGGGTCCTTCCTGGTGGTGCCCACATCTCTCAGCCGAGATGGATTCAAGTGTGAAGATTTCTGGGAGGTTGGCCAGACATATTATGGGCTGGTGTCTCCTCCCTACTTTTGCCCCTCCCGAATTCTTCCAGTTGGCTGTAGCTTGTCAGTTCCGTGTTCCTTATTGGGACTTCCTGTTGTGAGATAACTCAGGTCAAGCACTTAGTATCCTGCCTGGCCAGGGTGGGCGGTTTCAGTCAATTACATCATTAAACAAGGAACCTGGCTGGGCACCAGGCATCACTTTCCCTAAAGTCCTGGGTCAAACCTACCCAGGCCAGTCTCATGGCAGAGGCCTCCTTCTGGCCCTGACCATCATCGTGCAGCTGAAGCCTGTTCCCTCAGTACAGAGGTCTATTTCCAATTTTCTCTCTCCTTGAAGTCTAGAAACATGTTCACTCCTCCCCCATCTCTTTTCTCCTGGACTGGCCCAGAGAAAACCAAACGTCAGAGATCATCAAAGCCAGGATAAGCTACTAGTAAAAGCAGGACATTATTTCAGAGAGGGAAACATTACACAAACTTTAAAAAGAACTCAACCTAATTAGCAATCAGAGAAATACTAAATACAACCTGCATTTTATACGCACCAGACTGACAAAAACGAGAAAGACTAACAATACCAGCTGTTGGCAAGGAAGTGGAGCACTCTGACTGTCAGAGTGAAATGCAGTAACGAGGGACAGCGTCCAGCAAGAGCACATGCTCAGTGTCGCTGGCCTCGCTAGCCCTGCGTCCTTTCACTTCATAAAGGCAGAACAAATCCTCTTTGCATCAACAGGAACATTCCAGACCAAGGTCTGGCCTCCCCTTCACGTAACCTCTCTGCCAAAGCAAAGTCTCCGTAGGATGGCTCCGCCCTCATCCCTTCGGGCGACTGGCACAAGAGGCAGGCCTGGGGTTCCTGCCTCTGCTCCTCCTCGGGCTCCCAGTGAGCCAGGCTGGGACCTGGGACCTGGGGCCCTTTGCTGCAGTGCTTTGCACCTGGACAACCATCTCCTCGAGTAACAGAATACAAAGAAACTATAAGGGACTAAAAATAACGGCACACATGTGCAGCTGGGGCAAATTATGAACAATAAGATACAAAAAAGGCCAAAGTCCAGCTGCCATTTCTGAGGTGCTGGGATTAAAAGCAGGGTATTACCCATGATCCCTGCACATAGCACCACCAAAGGGGTGAGCAGACCATCTAAGCCAGCCCTCCAGCGGACCCCCGCCCCCACCCCATTTAAGGAACCAGCTCATTCTTCCCCCACCACCCGGGGATCAAGCATGGGCACCTGTTACTTTGTTCTCTCTCCCTTGTGCTGAAGCATGAGTCCCAGTAAAGCCTTGCCTGAATTTCTCTTCTGGCCTCTTATCAATTTCTGTTGATTAAAGAGTCCAAGGACGCAGCGTTCCTACCCTGGGTCAGTGTCACAAAGGTGGATGAAAGGATTTCCAGCTCCTGCAGTGCCCTCCTTCCCCTGGGCCTTGCCGCTTTAGGGCTGGCATGCTTCGTGCCGGGGTCAGCAGCACCTTTGGCCCTGGGCACAGCAGGGTCACCAGCGAAAATGGAAAGATTTAGCGGGGCTCCAACATCAAAGGGGCGTCAGCACCAGTGTGGGAGGCAGGGGCCACTCGTGCCCTGACACCGTGCCTGTGATGGCTTTCAAGTGGCCCTGGGCTAGGTCTCTGCAGGGAGCAGAGTGGGAGCACAGACATGCAGACGCCTTGGGTAGATGAGGGCATCCTCCTCGGCGCTCCAGGAAGCTGGAGTAAAGGCCCTTCCACAGAGAGAAATAAAGGCTAGGACCAGCTGGTGATGAAGGATGGTACATATTGGTTCTCCAATTTGATACCCTGCTGGCCTGGCTGGAAACCAACAACAAAATGCTAGTAAATCAGGTAATCCTCTGGAGCCAATTCTGTAGAATGCTTCTCAAAGGGAGGTCTTCAAACTATTAGCATCAGGACTTCCCTGGTGGTCCAGGGGTTGAGATTCTGCCCTTTCAATGCACGGGGCACGGGTTCAATCCCTGGCCGGGGACCTAAGATCCTGCCTGGAGCAGACAAAAAAAACAAAACAAAACTATTCACATTAGCATCAGGTGCAGATTCTTAGGTCCTACCCTAGGCCTCCTGAATGAGAGCTGAGGAATTCCTCAGGGGACTCATGTTTCCCCGCCATCAGGGGATTCAGGAGCCTCTCTGCGAAGACAGCTGAGCCTCTGAGGACACCTGGGCTCCGCCTCCTCCTATTAGCTCAGTCTCTTCACTAATGATCAGGGAGCCCCACACATCCAAGGGACTCAAGGATGGTTCTCCAGGCGCATTCCATCTGCAGAACACAAACTCCTCATGCCAGAATTCCTTTAAGAGGCTTTGTTTTGTAGAATGTCTGAACAGTGTCCTTCAAGGAGATGTTCATATTCCTAACGGGTTGTCAACATCATTTTTGGCTTTAATTGTGATTTTGTGAAACATGAGATTTGGGACGCGTCTTAACACAGTTTAGTCTGTTATATCCCGAAAGCCGCTTGGGATTTGTTCCCTTAATGTACGTATCACATAAAGGGAGGAGGGGGCAGGGGGCTGTGTGCAGAGCTTCAGGTGCCTTCACCCCCTGCCCTCGCCTCACAGAGGTGGGCTCCAGGTCAGCTTGCCCTTTAGTGTACCGGGTTGCCTGAGTTTTTTCCCATGGGTACGCTCTGTATCTTCTTCTTCCCTCATTTCCCCCCTCCAGCTTTTACTCTGGAGTCTGTAAAGGTAATAACGCCAAAGACAGACCAAAAGCAGGATTTTACACATTGACTTGACTCTCTTGTTACTCACAGTTTGGAATTGTTACTTAGTTACCAGAAGAGTCTGGCTTGGACTCCAAGAAAATTAGTCTGACGCTAAAAACTTAAAAATGCCAGATGTGCTCCAATGTTTAGACAGGCTTGGCAGATGAAAAGTTCCAGAACTGGAAAATGGTACAAGCATGAAACTCACTCAAAATTCACAGACCTCTGCATTTACGCATTTTCCCCTCTTTTTTCTCCTCCTGGTCAATTAATTGCGTATGGGTGGGCCGCAAATCCGTGCTCGGACAAACATTCCTTCACCTGCAACAAATGATTTATCGTGGCTTTTCCCAGAGGCAGTCTACATTTCTGTGAACTTAAAAAAGCAGTGGGGCTTCCCTGGTGGCGCAGTGGTTGAGAGTCCGCCTGCCGATTCAGGGGACACGAGTTCGTGCCCCGGTCCGGGAAGATCCCACATGCCGCGCAGCGGCTGGGCCCGTGAGCCATGGCCGCTGAGCCTGCGCGTCCGGAGCCTGTGCTCCGCGACGGGAGAGGCCACAGCAGTGAGAGGCCCGCGTACCGCAAAAAAAAAAAAAAAAAAAAAAGCAGTGGTTCCTGCTCTAGAAAAGGAAGAAGGGGGAATCTCGATGGAGCCCCCCTATTATTTTTTATTTATAGAAAATCATAGATGAGAAAGCATTGCAATTTGTAAATACGTATGGTGTGTCTCCCCTGCTAAACCTGTGTTATTAACGCCACAGATGGAAGTCTGATCCAGTCCACCTGGGGTGGGACCCCTGAGGATTTGCATTTTTAACAAGTTCCCAAGTGGCGCTGATGCTGCTCATCGAGGGACCCCACTTTAGGAACCACTGGCCAGAGCAGCGATTCTCTCAGCCTTGCTGCACTTTAGGAGCACCGTGTGTGGGGGGGGAGGGTTAAAAACCTGAACGCCTGGACCCACCTCAGAAGAGCAGTTGGTTGTGAAAGTCATGTCAGCCCTTTCAATCACTCTAGGGCTGTGTTTCCTCAATCTTGGCTGCACATCGATCACCTGGGGAGTTATATTTTTTAATTAATTAATTTTTGGCTGTGTTGGGTCTTCGTTTCTGTGCAGGGGCTTTCTCTAGTTGCGGCAAGCGGGGGCCACTCTTCATCACGGCGCGTGGGCCTCTCACTGTCGTGGCCTCTCTTGCTGCGGAGCACGGGCTCCAGACGCGCAGGCTCAGTAGTTGTGGCTCGCGGGCCCAGTTGCTCTGCGGCATGTGGGATACCTCCCAGACCGGGACTCGAACTCGTGTCCCCTGCACTGGCAGGCAGATTCTCAACCACTGTGCCACCAGGGAAGCCCACCTGGGGAGTTTTTAAAACCCTAGCGCCCAGGCTTCCGCTCACCTCAGGCCTATTCCCAGGCATTAGTGGTTTTCAAGTCTCCCCAGGTGAGTCACACATGCAGCCTGCAGCGTGGAGAGCTGCCGGAAGGCAGGACCCTTATCACTGAACAGATGCCATGGCTCTGGGAGGGGCGCGTGCGCTTCAGAGTTAAACCCTAACCGCGTCAGGAGCAGTTTCTTTTTTCCGTCTTTTCTCCCTTGAAGTGGGTTTTGAATTAGAGGCTCTAAATCTGCTTATGTTAATGCTGGAGGGGTTCGATGGCATTTTAATGGTCACAGAAGCAAAGAGGATCACTACACTCTTTCGAGGTCAGGGAAGCTTCCACTTTGAACGAAAAAAAGGGCTTGACTTCGCTATTACCTTCTTTTGGGGGTGGGAGCAGAGGCTGACCGTATCGCCTCATTGGGAAGGCGACGTTTGAGGGACACTGGGTGAGAGTGAAGGAGCCTGTTGTACGTTTGAACCAGCCCCACCCAATGTGGCTGCAGGCTGTGAGAGAGGAACAGAAGAAATGGAAGTAGGGAGGATGGTCTGGGGAGGCCTGCCCGGTGCTCAGGACAGCTGGGGCATGGGGGGGTCCAGGTGCCTCAGGACAAGTCAGGAGGGGACTAAATGGGGACTCAGGGACGCTTGGAAAACACCATTTGGCTTAAACCTGGTGCTGAATGTGACTTTTTTTGATGAGGGACCCAAAGAACACACTTTCCCTTCAAAGAAGGTGACTTAGACTAAGCCGCTTTCTGGAGCTCTTAATCACACATGGGCCCTTAAACCAGAAAGGACCCCAAAGATCACCCAGTGTAGTTCTATCCAAACTATGTTTTGCTGAGCTCTGGGGATTCCCAGTGGTCTCTGAGGGGCCCAGAGATGGGAGGGGAGGAGAGAACCGTGGTAGAGCCCAGTAGTGGCCTGAGGGGGGGACCCTACCCCTCACCCATAGGCATAAGATCTAGTTAGTACTGCACTGCTGTGCAGCATCAAGACAATAAAAGACAACGCAGGGCACCTGCTCGCTCCCGCCAGCCACGCTCCTACGCACTTTCCATGTGTGAACTCATTCAGGCCTCACCAGCTCTGTGAAGTAGTTCTATCGCCCTCTTAACAGTGAGCAAAGGAGCCCAGCGAGGCCAGAGAAGTTGTCCAAGGTCACAGTCATAAGTGACTGAGCTGAGACTCACATTGGACAGCCTGGCTGCAGAGCCCAGCCTCCAGCGCTGGGCTGTCCCCCTCCGGCTCACTGCCGTGGGCATTCCTGAGTCTGCTTGGCCACACGAGGGAGGCTCAAGGCTTCCCCACCCACAGTTCAGCCAGTGTTCCTCCCAAGCCACTCCAAGGTGGCAAGACCCCTCCTCTTTATCTCCAAGAAGGCACCTCTGTCTTTGCTGCTACAGATGAGTGGAGGGTGTACGTCTGCTTCCGTGTGGTGGGGTGGGCACCAGCTCCCTCAGAGCCTGTCCTTCTCCAGGGCAGCCTGCCTCACAGGCCTCCTCCAGGCCAAACTGGCAGAACCACTGTGGACAGGTGCTTCACTGAGGGCTGGGCAGGTCTCAGGGCGGACAGAGGCAGGGCAAAGGCTGCCCTCTCTCCAGCTCAGCTGTTGTCCTCTATTTTTCCCGAGAAGGTCCTTCCAACTCCGTCCCTCTGCAAAGAGAGGGCCTCTTGGGGTGTCACCTCCTTCCCTCCCTCCCTTTCTCCCCAGAAGAGGAACCCCCGTTCACATCCTCAAGTTCTTACTCTGGCGCTCGCTGCCCCACTTTATTTGCAGAAGTAAATGAGGAGACAGAGGTTCTGGCTGTGGATTCTGGTAACTTGCCCTGAGGCTGCTTTGGGCCCTTTGAGGTTTTTCTCTGAGGTTTTTTTTTTTTTTTTTTGGTAAGCGGGCCTCTCACTGTGGTGGCCTCTCCCGTTGCGGAGCACAGGCTCCGGACGCGCAGGCTCAGTGGCCATCGCTCACGGGCCCAGCCGCTCCGCGGCATGTGGGATCTTCCCGGACCGGGGCACGAACCCACGTCCCCTGCATCGGCAGGCGGACTCTCAACCACTGCGCCACCAGGGAAGGCCCTCTCTGAGCTTTTTTGCAAGTGGAGGCTTGAGAGGGCACTGAGCCCACTCGGGTGAACCGGGACCCTTTCAGATCAGCCTCCTGATCTGAAAAGAGCCATCTGGGGGAGGGGAGGGGAGAGGAGGGGAGGGGAGGGGAGAGGAGGGGAGGGGAGGGGAGGGGAGAGGAGGGGAGGGGAGGGGAGAGGAGGGGAGGGGAGGGGAGAGGAGGGGAGGGGAGGGGAGGGGAGAGGAGGGGAGGGGAGGGGAGGGGAGAATAACCTTGCCAAGCAGAGGACTAGTTACTAGTTTCTGTGGGAAAGCATGCAGCTTTGGATCAAAGGAGGCTATTGATCCCTTAGCAGACCTCACACCTTGTGGAACCTTGTGGAACAGCCTTTGTCCTCTAAGCTCAGCTGTGGGCCTTGCCACTGGGGTACCACCGTGATCATGCTCAGAAGCGTTTGCCTTCCCTGCCGACCTGAGGCTGCGTGCCTTGTACGTGAAGCCACTCTCACTGTAAACGGCTCTTCATCCCAGGAGGAATGGTGCTGGATTCTACACTTAAACTTGTAAAACTATACACCAAGGCTCACCTGATTTAGGCGGGAGTTGCACATGCTCTTCACACCAACATAAGTTTGTTGGATCCACGTAACTTTTGGTTTCAAAAAAGGAGCCTGTGCATGGGGAAGAACATATCTGAACCGTGATATTGAGTCTTTGTTCCTCATTTTAAATTTAAGAAAACCCATTCCAAGGAGATGAGACACCTCTGGCATGGTTATCGAGCTCACCTTTTATGAAAGAAAACTAAGTCTCACATTAGGAAACAGTTTATGCAGAGAAAGAAGCAGCTGCGAATCTTTCTAGAATTATGAGAAAAGTGCTGATCACAGACATTCCTTGTCCTCTCTGAGGGCCTCGCTCTGACAGGCTCTCTCTCCTTTCTTTTGGGATAGCTTAGATAGAAAGTGTGGCATTCCAAGCCTAGATATAAAGCCAGACCCTTCAGGTTTCCATCATTCTCCCTGCTAGGCTGTTTCGAGGCCTGTGCCTATATTCCACAAGGCAAAATCTGATTCTCTGGAATGTAGCCACTGTTCCCTTTTAGACTCTGGGGCAGTTTGTTTAAGATCAGGAGATGAGAAATAGACTGGATTTAGAGTTGCAGGCTATACCTGTACGGGCACGATGATGTCATCCCTGGGGAGGGGCGCCAGGGGCGGGGGAAGGGACTCCACCACGGCCTCTGCTCACTGCCATTTAAAAGAGAAATTGTCCTTAACTTGGTTTCTTTCTTCCTCTAGCTCTGTCCCTACATGGTTAATCCTTACCCCAGGAGCTGTGGGATTCGAGAGTGAAGTGGAGTGAGAGGCAAAAGAATTGTGCTTAAGAACTCAAACTGTTGCAGGAAAAAATGGGGCACAAGAGGATGGTCACGTTCCAGGTTTCAGGGGAGCCCCTGGGATGGGCCGCCAAGTGAGGGTCCTTGGCTTCGCGTAGGAAGGAATTCAAGAGCGAGCTGAAGGAGAGTGAAAGCGTTACCGAGTCCAAGCTCGCTCTGCTCACCGCACTACAGGCCAATAAATCGGGAGATGAAGTGGTGAGGCAAGGAATGATGACTTTATTCGGAAAGCGGGCAGACCGAGAAGATGGCAGACTAGGGTCCCCCAGAAACCACCTCATCAGGGTCTGGATGCCAGTTTCTCTTATAGAACAGAGAGGGAGAGGAGGTGAGGAAGTAAAGGAAAAAAGGCCATTTATCTTGCAAAATAGGAGGGGATGTGTTGATTTCTTCTTTTCTGCAGCCATTCACAGGGGGGCAGGGTCAGAATGTCTCTCTGTGAGCTGAACAAAGTCACTTTAGTTTAACATTTAGGCAGAGGGGCAGGGTTCCCTGAGGCAGGCCATTATGTGTATGATTATAATAACAAAAGCGACGGAAAAGCAAAGGTTAAAGTCAAAGAAACAGATCCAAGGTGGAGTCTGATTTAGCTCTTCCCCCTTACAAAAGCAAATTTATTCAGGGAGATACACACTCCATAAACAGAGTGGGGGCCATCTCAGAAAGCGAGAGGCTCCAGGGCATGGGGTTGTTAGTTTTTATGGGATGGGTAATTTTATGGGCTAATGAGTGGAGGATTATTCTAGCTACATTGGGGAAGGGGTAGGGATTTCCAGTCATTGGGTCACCACCCACTTTTTGGCCTTTTATGGTCACCTCAGAACTGTCCTGGCACCTGTGGGTGTGTCATTTAGCATATGTTAATGTATTACAATGAGCGCATAATGAGGCCCAAGGTCCACTGGAAGTTTAATCTTCCGCCATCTTGGGCCTAATCCGTTCTAACGAGTTTACGTCATGTCCTTAATGGCTATGTCATTCTTTTAAAGGTTGTGCCCTGCCCCCTTCCCTCCTGTCTCAAAACTGTGAGTCAAAAACCAACTCTAACCCTTACTGACCGGTGATCTTAGGTCTCCATTTTCTGATCCTTAAATGGGGTGAGACTAACACACCTTTGTATCATAATTATAACAAGATAATGCAATATTTCTGGAAAGAGCTGTCTTTCATCCGTTTCACGTTCTTGTTCCATTGTGTCTACTCAACCCTCTTCAGCTGGTTTTCTGTTACCAAACACTCCGTATGCTGCCTCTGCCTTTGTCTAGATCACTGATGATCTGCGTGTGGCATAACGCAGTGGACACTTGTGACCATCTTCCCTGACCCATCTACCAAGCTCAACAAGCTACTCCTCCCTCCCCACCTGGCATCCACAACACGCCTCCCACCTTCCTCTTCTTCCTCGGCCCCTCCTTCTCAGCTGCCTTCAACAGCTTCTCCTCCACCCCTCCACCCCTCAGTGCTGAGCCATTCTTTCCCTCCCCCAAGGTGATTCCGTCTAGTCTCCAAGCTTTAAGTTGGAAGCCAATGACACCCATATCAGTATCACCAGCCTTGACCTCTTCTAGGAGTTCCACACTTGGGTATCCAACTTCCTCTAGGACATCACCACCTAGATGCATAGTGGTCATTCCATACTTACTATGGCCAAAACAAGACCCTTAATTCGTACTCCCTCACCCCTCCCAGGAAAAGGCCTGCATCCCAGGCTTGCCTGTAGGAGCTATCTTTGATTAGTTTTTCTTTGCAACCCTCTTTCCCTCCCCATGGCCCCCTTCCCCACCGCCATAGTCTAACCCATAGCCCGTCCTGTCAACTGCATCTCAAATCCTACCTCAGTCCACTCCCCTCTTTCCATCTCCACTCCTGCCACTCTAATCCAATCCCTTGTATCTTATTTTGGACTTCTATCATCATCTCCCTGTTTTTTTTCTTACCCCCTGTAACCATTCTTCCTACCCTGGCAGGATCGTGCCCTCACCTACCTTGGCAACCATGCCTAGTCCATCCTCTCCCTCGTCCATTCCACTGTGGCCATATTGACCCTGTTATGATTTCTCATACTTGCCAAATTCATCCTCACTTTAGATCATTTGCTCTAGAGATTTCCTCTGTCTGGAATGCTCTTTGTTCTGACAGGGCAAACAGCCCCCACCCCTCCAAAAAGAGCACTATTTGAAAGCAAAGGGCACATTTATTTTCAAATAACTTGCCACTTTATATAATCTACACTATGACTACATTTTTTCATCTGGGATGATTGGGAGCCGTCGAGAGAGAAACACACTCAGAAAAACACCTTTCTTGTTAATAAGGTAATGTGATCCTAAACGGAGGAATTCTATGAGGTTATATGTCCGTGACTCAGAGTGACTCACACTCCACTCTGAGCGTGGTACAAATACCTTCCTGATGCCAGTGGGAGATTTCCGTGGGTAATTTAATCAATTGGACCTGTTGCTGTGTTACTGTCACATCACTTCTTGCTAAGATGTATTCCCCCCAAAAAAAGTCTTAGTGCTGTCTCCTAAACTCTTAAATTGGCAATGAGCAATACCTCTAGAACAGACGTTGTAAGAATAAAACATGAGGGTCACAAAGGCTGAATCCAATTCTCTTCTCTAAAATGAGACACAGAGGAAATGACACAAAGGAACATTTTCCTGGATATGACAGGCTCGGTTGTTCTGCTAAAAGGGCCTCAATGCACACTCCATCCTCCCAGAGGGTGAAGCCAGGTGGGCTGCAAATGCTTGGTCACCATTAGACATCTTTGCTGGTTGTCAGTTGGCTTTTGAAGCTCCCATTCCTTGGGCCTTAGAGGACATGGTTGCACTTCAGGTTGCACTGCTGGTACCTGGGAGCACACCCAACATGTTGGGCATTTTCAGATATCTGCATGTCTGCCCTGGGAAATAAGAGATGGTGGCAAAGATCCTTCCTCCACTCCCCACAGGCTGTGTGACCAGCACATTTCCTAGCCCAGGGGCGGGGCAGAGACTGACAAAGAATACAGAACACTTTGATCTCATCAGCCAAGACGTTCTGAAAACCCTCATTCCCCCAATATTTGAGCCATGCCTTATTTGCCACCTTAAATTACTTTTGACCTACTTTGCTGAACAGGGTGTCAGAGGCAAAGTCCATGCTCCAAGGCAGTACGTTCTGAGAATAAGCTCATGAACTAAAACGGTCACAGAAATGATTTGAACGTGAGCAAAACACTAGGCTCATGCTATAGTTGGCAAAAGTTTGGATCTGGAATTTGCAACGTTGACCCACCACTTATTTCTCCAGCCAAAAAACGGGTTTCTTCCGGATCAGCAGAGAATTGAAAAATAACAGAAAGAGAAAAGAAAAGCAACATGGAGCTCGCAACTACGGTGAGCTGCGTGCGAGTCCTTTCAATGCAAGGGTAGGAGGGCACTTTTATAGAGGAGAAAAGGAAATTGGGAGGGCTAGAGTAAACCAAGTGTCCATGGCTTTTCATTGGCTGAGTCGTTGCCAGGAGAGAGGAGGATTGCTTCTTCCTGTCGGGCTCTGCTGTGGTCGCAGGACAGGACAGCTCTCTCTTCTGGTCTCCCAACTCTATAAACTAAGGTTTCTGTTTATTAATTTTTCACAGCAAGTACTATGTGAAACCCTCAGATGTGTATTTTTACCTTTTACTCTTTCCCCTGCACCGGCAGGCGGACTCACAACCACTGCGCCACCAGGGAAGCCCCCACCTTTTACTCTTTTTGAAGAACAGAAGCAATACGGAAAAAACAGACAAGAGTAAAAAATGACTAATTCCCATAAGATTTTTAATCTCAGCACCACAGAATGAATAATTACCTGTTACCCAATAACAAGCTCGAGTAGGGCAAAGGGGCACAGACAGGAGTCTGTTCAAGTCCACAACTCATTTGCAGCTGACTATAGGTTTGGCATAGACTAAACACATTCTATTCCTTCTCTTATCTAAACTCTAATGTTCAAACTAGCCCACTCAGATAGGTGTTATTACCCCATTCAATGGATGCAAAAACAAGCACAGAAAGTGAAGTAACTTTCTCTAGATCTCAAAACTAGCCTATGGCAGGGGTCTGCCTGACCCCCAGTTCTCTGATCTCTGCACTACCACCCCTGCTTCCTTCTCCAAGTTGACTTCCCTGGCTTTCTCCTCTGGACATCCAAACATGCCCAAGCATCTCCAGGATTAGAAAAATCAAAGAAAAGGGCACAACCATCATCAGAGAGTTCATTCTCTTCTGGTTACAGTCCTATCATTCTCCTTTCTTTTAATTAATTAAATTATTAATTCGTTATGAGATAGATTTTAATATGCTCTGACTTCGTGCCTTGGATCATTTTTGCTGTGTTGTCAATAGGAAATGATTCTCAAATTAATTCAAGCAAAAGGATCATCTGAAGGAACTTAAAAAAAATACAGATCCAGGGCCCCATTTCAGACCTGAATTAGAATTCCGCTGGCCACAACACATGTCTTTGTTTTGGTGGTGGAGGGGTGGTGGTGGTTGTGTGTGTGTGTGTTTGTGCCTGTTTGTTGATAACACAAGATCTACCTTCTTAGCAAATTTCAAGTATACAATACCAACAGCTTACCATAGTCACGTCGTTGTACATTAGATCTCCAGAACTTATTCATCTGATAACTAAAACTTGGTTCCCCTTGACCATCTCCCCATTTCTCCCTCCCCCAGGCCCTGCTCTTCTATTCCCATGAGTTTGACATTTTTAGATTCCACATATAAGGGAGATCATGCAGCATTTGTATTTCTGCATCTGGCTTATTTTAATTAGCATAATGTTCTCTCAGTTCATCTATGCTGTTACAAATGATAGAATTTTCCTTCTTCATTTTAGTTTTTCGGCCATGCCTCGTGGCTTATAGGATCTTAGTTTCCCAGCCAGGGATTGAACCCGTGTCCCCTGCTGTGGAAGTGCGGAGTCCTAGCCAATGAACAGCCAGGGAATTCCCAGAATTTCCCTTCTTTTTTTAAGGCTGAATAATATTCCATCGTATATATATGCACCATACTTTCTTTATCTGTTCACTGTTTGATGGACGTTTATGTTGTTTTTGTATCTTGGCTATTGTAAACAATGCTGCAATGAACATAAGAGAACAGATGTCTCTTCGAGATCCCGGTTTCACTTCCTTTGAATATTTACCCAGAATTGGGATGGTTGCATCATAAGGCAGTTCTGTTTTTAGTTTTTTGAGGAACCTCTGTATTGTTTTCCATAATTCTCCTTTAAAACCAAGCATCTTCAAGATACAGAACAGTGTGTAAAATATACCACAACTGAGTTTAAAGGGGGGATTCTTTTTTAACCTGTTTGTGCACAAGATATATATGGAAAGATACCCAAGAAACTGGTACTGTTGGTTCCCACGGGGAGAAGTGGATGGTCAGCTGCTGTCTCTCATGGAGCAGAGCCACCCAGCTGAGCCCAGTCAAGGTCAACCAACCCTCAGCAGATTCACAGATGTATGAACAATAATAAATAATTATTGTTTAGAAGTAATAGAAATAAGTAAATCTTGAGAGTGCTGTGTATCTCACCATTTTACTGTAATAATTCCCTGCTTATATATTTATTCAAGTAAGCTACAGTGGTAAGAGTCAAGCTCTGGAGCCAGACTGCTTGGGTTTGAATCCCAGCTCTGGTGCTGTCCAGCTGAGTACCGTGCTCTGGTCACCTAACGGCTCTGTGCCTGAGCCTTCTCATCTGTAAAGTGGGAATTACAGGGCTTCCCTGGTGGCGCAGTGGTTGAGAGTCCACCTGCCGATGCTGGGGACATGGGTTCGTGTCCCGGTCCGGGAAGATCCCACATGCCGCGGAGCGGCTGGGCCCGTGAGCCATGGCCGCTAAGCCTGCATGTCCGGAGCCTGTGCTCCACAACGGGAGAGGCCACAACAATGAGAGACCCACGTATAGCATAAAAAAAAAAAAAAAAAAAGTGGGAATTACAATAGAGCCAACCTCAAAGGGCTCAGTGTTTTATAATATACATTTAAAACTGTGTAACTATT
Organism: Lagenorhynchus albirostris; assembly: GCF_949774975.1. NCBI lineage: Eukaryota > Metazoa > Chordata > Mammalia > Artiodactyla > Delphinidae > Lagenorhynchus > Lagenorhynchus albirostris. The sequence continues at coordinate 40,281,770 of NC_083111.1, read as the reverse complement.
AACATAAAATGTGTTTATACATATACAGCCAAAAATCATGTGGTAAAATGCCGGTTGGTATTGTGCTGTATTTGGGGTACATCACTATTACATACAATTAAGAAAAGGAAGGAAATGTGCTCAGTACAAGTCTGTCCCGAGCCCTTAGGAGGAGGGCAGTGTTACGTTCATGCGACTGATCAGTGGCTCCAGGACTAGCCTCGCCCAAGGCTGGCAAGAGCAGAGATGTTCGTGTTATCTCCATGGGCCCACAGGTCTTCCCATCTGTGTAGCACCTGCCCATTCCAGGAACTGTAAGATATTACAAAATCGTTCAAAATGTCTCTGCCGGAGGTTTAGGCTGAAAATTCGTCTTGGGATAAGACGGATTGTGAGGAATCAGTTTCTTTTCTTAACTATTAATTCTGCTTTTACTCCAAACTCCATCAAATCTAAAAAGCCTTTGGTCAACCTTTTAAGGCTTTGCTAATATCATAATGATGAGAGAGAGTTATCAGGCTTCCAAAAATCTAAGCATGAAGTACTAAAAGGGAAATCTGGACTCTCAGTCACAGGGGAAGAATATTTTGTGGCTTCTAAATTTAAGCATTTTAAAGGTGCTGAAGGTATCAAATGTTATACCTCTACGAGCCGAACAGAACTTAACAATTTTTTCACCTTCATAAACGTGTGTGTAAGGTAAGAAATATATCTTTAAGAACTACTGATAATATTTTTTGAGAAATTTTTAGATATATTTGAAAAATGTCCAAAGCAAAGAAAAGCAGAGACATTTGGATAAAAAGAATGATAAGAGCATCAATGAGAACTGAAAAAGGTGACAGTATGCCTCACAGCGCTCTCTTCTAGTTTCCCACAGCTCTGGTGAGTTCTATAGTGGAATATTAGGTCCGAGCTAAACCAGAGGCTGAAGGCCAAGGTCTGTACTTCCTAGTTCTGTCTCTGCTGTTTACCTCCTGCAGAACTCTGTGCATTATCTCATAGGAAAATAGAAATAAAGGCTTAAATGAGCTAGTTACAAAGCAGGTTTAAATAATAAAAATAATTATGATGCAGAGATAATACTCATATATATCTACACACATGAAGAGTTGTAAACATGCAACCTTTGTGCTAAAAGAGACTTCAGTCCAGTCTCTTGTTTAACAGAGGAGGAAACCAAAGCACAGAAAGGTCAAGTGACTTGCCCAAGGTCACACAGTAAATTAGTGCTGTTGGAGATTAGAACATAGGTCTCCTGATGCCATTCCAGGATGCTTTGCCCTCTAGTACCTGGACTGCAACGTACGTGGCACAGCTAGGTCAATGTCAAGTCTGAAAATGGAAAATAAATAGATATGGTTGAAGAATAATTATTTGTATAAATTCTTCTTATGAAAAGTAGGGACAGATCATTTTCTTTCTCTCCTTGATAAGGGTAGAAGGGCAAGGAAATTAGTATAGATTTTAAAGGTTAAATGATAGTAAAAATAATAATAGATATTAAATAGTATGTAATTTAGTAATAATAATAGTAGTTAATAAAACACACTAAATATCATGGTGCCAGGCCCTGTGCTTATTACTTCACTTTTTCCTCGTGACATCCCTATGAGATTGAAACTATTCTTATCTCTATTTCAGCAAAGAGAAAACAGTTTTATGAAAATTTTCCAGTGAAGTGGTGGGTGGTTGGATGAGCTCGATTTTATAACCTCACTTTAACGGACACTGACAGGTGGGAGGCCATTCCAAGAACAGAAGCCAGGGATTTAAAACCTGTCACGGCAGAGGGAGCTGACGGACCCCTTTTTGAATGTTCCTGCTAAGTTAAATGCATTTATACACTCATTTAATCCTCTCAGCAACCGTAAGACCTCGTTACTAAGGTTTTATCGGCTCCTTTTTATAGATGTAGAAACTAAGCAAAGAGAGATCAAGTACCTTGATGGAGGTGGAGACAGGATTCGAACTTATTTCTGTTTACTTTTGATTTCATGCTTCTGACCACCATGCTCTGCTTGCTCCTGAGCGTCAATTCTGTCATCCGTAAAGCAGAGTTTATAACACCCATCATAAGATTTGAGAGAGGATTATACCGCACAGTGCCAAGTAAGTGAAGGAGCGATAGCTATTAGCTGCTATGGGAACACTATTTTTGTGGAGATGAGGTGGGAAAGGAAGCTTTGCTGGAAGCGTAGAACTTAGAACTTGGAGTTTTCCTAGGAATGTTGGCTAATTGTGTTTTTCTCAATTCTTAATGCTAAAATTCTCCATACCTCCTTGCAGTTTTCCTTCTGCATACATTACTGAAATACGTATGAAACTCCAAGATGCAAATTCAGCTTTCTTATGAAAACCGTTACCAGTGAAAACACTTTATCAGACTGATGAGGAGGAGAGTTAAAATCAAAACAGCAGGCTACTCCCAAAGGGCTGTTCCTGTCGACCCTGGGGCTCTGAAAGAAAATAATTAAAGCGGGGCCTGTGCAAGGTTCCCACAGAGACTTATGAACAGAAACTTAAATACCTCAGCGATCCTGCCTCTGTTTAATCACTCCATTGTCAGTGACCTCTACAGTGGAAAATCTGAGAGGGGAGTGTTCTGAGTGCTCAGAGTAGCAGAGACACCAAGGCAAGAAAGTGAGAAGCCTCACTCTTGCAGAGGCACTTGGACACCTGTACACACATCAGAAGTAACAGCTCTTGAATTGAATTAAAAGGTCAAGCTGTTAGGGACTGACACCTGGCCGGCCACAAATATTGTAATACGTTGTCTGTCCCTATTAGCGTTTCTTGTCTCAATCTTGACCACAGATTCTTCCCCCACTCATATATATACTCAGACACATGCTTAACTTTCCAAAACAGAACAGTTTGCCAAAAGAGAACTCCAGGACATTTCTTGTTTAAAACAGTATTCATTTCTTAGAATTGCTACTAATCAAAGCCAATGGTGACTTAAGGTCTTAAAACTGCCACAGTGAGATGTTTCTGAATTCAGTCTACAGGGCATTCACAGCGTGGAAAACAGAAAGCCTTCGACTCCAACCCAGATTGTCACAGTACAGGTAGTTTGTTTTCATTCAGAGAACTGACCTTAAGCTTCGTAGTATCAAATCCTTTCTATTTTTCCCCCCGTTTTTCTATTTTTCAAATTTTGTTCCAGATAATGCTTACATGATAACCAGTATAAATAACCAGTCACCCAGCTGAAGGACTTCCCACAAGGGAATGTGGAAATAAGGGTACAGGGACGCTGCTTGCTTGCTTTTCTGAAATGATTTTACAGATGTACCTAAATCCAGCTTTTGTGCTCAAAGACAAGACACACGCACGGCGCTCACCCACAGCGAAATTCACCGACCCATCCAAGTAAGTTCCCAGTAAGGCTGAGATCCTTACTGTGAAGAAAAGGGAGACGAGGGAAGGACTTAGGTCAGCTCCCTCAGATATCCCCAGAAGCCAGCTTCTTCAGCTTTGGCCAAGTGGATGCACAGTCAGCTCTCCCTATCCACAGATGCCGAACCCATAGATCCAGAGCGCTCACTGTACGATACCATCTTGTATAAGGGACTTGAGCATGGTGGGGCCCTGGAAGCAATCCTCCACGAATACTGGGGATGAGTGTAGTCATGTGGTCATCTTAAATCCTTTCACAGATGTTTAGTGTAAAGTGGTTATCAAGTTCCTCTGGAGAGCAACGGGCACATAGAGTCTCTGGGACTCAAACTGGTGCACTGGTAAAAGAAGCCCTCATGAAAACGGATGGGCAGCAATTCCGCTCCTAGCTACACACTGGAAGACCTGACCAGAAAGCAGGGCCTGAGACAAATGCACATGTGCAGGTCGGTTATCATTTGGGAACTGATCCCAGGGAGGAGTGAAGAAGGGCGGAGTGGAACTAGGAACCAGGGAAGAGGGAGAGCCAACGTAAGGGACTCAAACACACACTTGTACACAAACGATCATAGCAGCCTTAATCACAATAGCCGAAACGTCGAAACAACTCAAATGCCCATCAGATGATGACTAGACAATCAAAATGTGCCAGACACAAAATGTCACACATATTGTATGATTCCACTTAAATGAAATACCCAGAATATGCTAAGTCCATAGAGACAGGAAGCAGATTAATGATAGCCAGGGCCTGGGAAGGGGGCGGGGTACTGGGTATAAAATTTCCTTTTAGGGTGACGAAAATTATTTGGAACTAGGTAGAAGTGATCGTTGCACAACATGTGAATGTACTAAATGCCACTGAATTGTACACTTTAAAACAGTTAATTTTGTGTTATGTGAATTTTAGCTCAATTTTTTTAAAAAAAGGCCAGGGAATGAGATACAGATCCCACCAGAGAGGAAGAAACTTTGCTGTTACTACTCGTCCTTTGTCCCCAGCCCAGAGCCTCTCTGCCCCCATCAATGATCTCAGTAGTTGGTATGGGTATGCGGCACTGTTACCGAACCAGTTTTGTTTTAACCTACACAGCGCAAGCAAAAACACAGCAAAGAGAGGGTTTATTTGCAAGGTGGCCAAGTCGGGAGACAGGAGAACAAGTCTTAGATCTGCCTCCGCAAAGGCAAGGGGCTTGGGTATTTATGGGATGAAGAATACAGAAGCAGGGGGAGCATAGGGAAAGGTAATTGGAAAAAGGTACAGTAATCGTCATTCTGCGTGGGTGTAACTAAGCTATAGACCTCTGCACATTCAAAAGTGGAGGCCCTTAACACCATCTGAGGGTGGAGTTTTCAGTCTTCTGATATCAAAAGGTCACCCGGTGGACACTTGTGTATGCCCAGTTGGAGGATTGGTGGTCCTAACCAGTCTTAACTAGCTCTGCCTGAACTAGGCACAGCTAACTCCAAGTTCCTGGAAAACAGTTCAGGCAAACATTTATCGCTTAGGCTATGCTCCACTTGGAGAACCCGCAAGTCTTAAAAAAACCGTGATTAGCAAAGGCAGGTGAAATGGATTTGACTAATGATTACCCTTGGTTTCAACTGCATTGGAAGTTGAGAAATCTCCTTGCTACTGCTTGTTCAGCCCATCAGTGTGCTTCCAGTCAGCTGCCAACCTAGCCTCGCGCTTCACATCTGAAGATGGCTTCTGCCCTTCGTTGCTCTTCTCAGGGAGGGTTTGCCACTACCCATTAGACCATAACTGGTGAGGCCTTGGAATGCTGCCTTTACATGAGGACCACGTGCTCATCCTCACTTTGCCCCGGAACTTCAGGGGACCAGGGAGTTAAAGGACATGGGAGGATTTTAATGTGTCCTTCTTGTTGCCAGAGGTGTCTGACCTATATACAGGTGGTTTTCCTGAACCAAGAAAACACTGTCAGATTTGAGGATATGAAAATTAGATTGTTGTCTTAGCCTGGGTCACCCAGAAAGCAGGGCCTGAGACAAATGCACATGTGCAGGTCGGTTATCATTTGGGAACTGATCCCAGGGAGGAGTGAAGAAGGGCGGAGTGGAACTAGGAACCAGGGAAGAGGGAAAGCCAACGTAAGCATGCGTTATCAAGTTGGCCCCTGCAACAGGTGACTACTGCTTGATCTTGCCTGAACTTTCTGAGGAGCCTCCTGCAATGTGTCATCTCGGAGCTACCAGCCCCAATTACAATAGGGGGAAATATTTGTGCATTGATACCTGTCCCCGTTTGATGAAGGGCGGCTCCATCATGCTCGCATTTCTGAACTGCACACTCATGAGTGTCCTGCAGGTCACTGTAGGATCTCACACGCTGGCATCAGAGAAACCCAGGCAGGAAAGGACAAGCGTGTTTGCAGTATTAGTCTTCTTGGAGCCCTGTCTGGAAGCTGTTTGAGTAGTGGCAGCTGGAGCAAGGTGTGGGGCTCATGGGATCTGCACTGACACGAGGTATAAGTGCTGCAGAGGTATCGGGAGAGCGTTAGACTTAAAGAAACAAACATCTGGAACGCCCGCCACAGCATCTGTGAATGGCTGGCATACTCTGGCATGTGTTTCTGCAGTTCTTCATACCCACCCACCGGGCAGCCATCACCAGATAAGCTCTGCCTGAAACCTCCCTTCAAGCCTCAGGTATTGACTGAGCACCTCTGTGACAGGCAGTGTGCTAGGAGCTGGGCATGCAGCAGTGAGTAAGACCACAGCATCCTTGCTCTTAAGAAGCTTATATTCTAGTGGACAGAGACAGACAATATAAACTACAAAATATCAGAGAAGTAAGTTCAGGAAACTGAAAATAGGGTGTTGCGATGGGGCTTGAATGGCCAGCTTACCTTGTTACTTTGAAAGGTCAGACAGGTGGGTAGTTTGGCTTCTGGTTCCTGTTTCCGATAGCTCTGTGACTCAGTCACATTTTTAAAAAATCGATTTCAACCACTTAGTCAGACACAGTTGCACAATTTTAAGGTCTAACATTTTAAAACAATTTCATTATTCATAAGATCTTATGACACATAACTAATACCAACAGTGTCTTCTTAGGCAAAATGTGAGAGTCATTCTTAATTTATTGTTCTCCCTTGTATACCACACACACATACACACACACATACACACGCAAGTGTCACATCAGCTGTACTTCCTGACACTTCTCAAACCCACTCTCCCTTTACATCCTCTCCATCCCCATAGCATGTGTGGTCCAGGCCTTCACCACCTCTTGTCCAGGCTCTGTGGCAGCTTCCTGATGACTGTCCAAGTTTTGCTTTGCTCTGCAGCCCCATTGTCTGGTATCTAGAAGAATCTTCCTCTTTTTAACTTTTTTCCTTTTTTTAACTTTTACCCATCGGTCCTGGTTATGCCCTCTGGAGTTTCAGTGAATAACTACACGCATTTAACCACACAACTGCCCTCCCAATGAATGAATAGAAGGACACAACACTCCCCACTTGTCTTCTCTCCAGCCTGCATCTCCCCTGTTCCTCACTTTTCTCATTGCATCATCACTTCCTGACCCTTCTTCCTCCTGGTGACCCATACCTGAACGTACTTTGATTTATTGTTATTTTTAAAATGTACTAAATTGTGGTCTGAACAAAGCACAGTGGTTCTATTTCCTCTTTTGAACTAATTCTCTGTTTTAAAAATATATATTATAGAGTGCCTCTCTGAGTTTTGACAAATAAATACGCCTGTGTAGCCACCAGTCTGGTCAAGGTAGAGAACGTTCCCGTCACTCAAGAAAGCTTTCTCTTGCCCTTTTTTAGCCCACACCTACCAACAGTAGCAACCACTATTCTGATGTCTCCCCCTGTAGATTAGTTCTGCTTATACAAGAATTTCACATAAATAGAATCACAAAGAACGTACTCTTCTGTGACTGGCTTCTTTCAGTCAACATAATGTAATTGAGACTCATCCCTGTTGTTGCATGTGTTGGTAGTTTGTGTTCCTTCCTATTGTTGAGTAGTATTGCCTTGAATGGATATGCCACAGTTGTTTATCCATTCTCCTGTTGATGGTCATCTGGGCTGTTTTCAGTTTGGGGCTATAATGAATATAGTTTCTATACACAAGCTGTTTTGTTGACATTTGTTTTTATTTATCTTTTTTTTTTTTTTTTTTGCGGTACGCGGACCTCTCACTGTTGTGGCCTCTCCCGTTGTGGAGCACAGGCTCCGGTCGCGCAGGCTCAGCGGCCATGGCTCACGGGCCCAGCTGCTCCGCGGCATGTGGGATCTTCCCGGGCTGGGGCACGAACCTGTGTCCCCTGCACCGGCAGGCGGACTCTCAACCACTGCGCCACCAGGGAAGCCCTGGGACCTGCCTTCTTAACAGAGTCACTGAATTCGGGGGGGAGGTCATTGACCTCGGCAACATCCCAGCCACACCTTGCTCTTTGCTGACCCCATGGAAGTGCTATCCTAGCCTACTTTTACCGTAAACTGAATGCTCTATTAGCCCCACTTCACAAATTAGATAACTTAGGTTCAGAGAGACAAGAATATAAAACAGTAAATCACAGTGTCAAGATTCAAATCCAGTCTCCTGCCTCCCAAACCAGTAACGTCTCATAGGCTGTCTCATTGCCTTTCTAGGTAGGTAGTTCCCTGTCCAAGCAGCGTGCCATCAGAGGTGGGAGGGCTGTCAGAGCAAAGTTATTCAAGGCCCTTCAAAGTACTAGTTTAATTATAATTGTAATCATAATTCTGCCCAATGACTGGGAATATAATATCAACCTCTAAAAGAGAGAGAGAGACAGACAGAGAGAGAGAGAAAACAAAGTAGAAAGTGTTGTATTACTAACAACATAACTCACAGCCTGTCCACTTTTTTTTTAAGATTTTTTTTATTATTTATTTACTTATTTTATTTATTTTTGGCTGCATCAGGTCCTAGCTGCAGCATGTGGGCTCTTGGTTGCGGTGCACGGGCTTCTCTCTAGTTGTGGTGTGCAGGTTTTCTCTTCTCTAGTTGTGGCGCACAGGCTTCAGGGTGCATGGGCTCTGTAGTTGTGGCACTTGAGTTCCAGAGTGCATGGGCTCTGTAGTTGGTGGCATGCAGGCTCTCTAGTTGAGACGCGTGAGCTCAGTAGTTATAGCACACAGGCTTAGCTGCCCCGCAGCATGTGGGATCTTAGTTCCCTGATCAGGGATTGAACCCGCATCCCCTGCATTGTAAAGCAGATTCTTTACCACTGGGCCACCAGGGAAGTCCCCTGATTCATTCTTACCAGCAAGAATTGTGCCACTAAGTCGGCCTCTATTCCCATTATCTGATAAAGATGAAAGCCCATCTCCAAGATGAGATATCTTGGAAAAGAAATAGAACCACAAAACTCTGGTTTGCTGGAAGTAAACCAGATAGAACCTGACTTTTGCTGCTTTGCCCAGTTCACTGAATTTATAAAACAAAAATAAAAGTTAAGCCTTAGAAGGAAGGAGGGAGGAAATACAAAGAGAGAAAAGATTCAAAGCTGCATCTGTGAGACTCCCCTAAGCTTCCCTAAATTTTTTCCTAAACGAAGAAGAACCATGAGGGGTTTATTTGTGTATTAATCAGAATTCTTTCAGTTGCAAGTAACAGAAACCCAACTCCAGCAGTTTAAGGGAAAAAATAAATGGATATTGGTAGGCTCACAAGACTGGTAAGAGTAGATAGCGTCAGGTATGGCTGCATCTAGTTAAGGCAGCAATTCTCAAAGTGTGGTCTGGGGATCTTGGGGAGTCACTGAGACCCTCTGAGATCTGCAAGGTCAAAACCATTTTCATAACAATACTATGATATAGTCTTAGTCCCTTCCACTGTCAGCACCTTGAGGCAATAGGGTTATTTTTCTCTCGCTGGGGAGGAGAGAGGATCCAATTTCATTTTCTAATTAGAGTTTGAGTCCAAGTCACGTTCCTTTTTCCACTTGTTCTCTCACAAGTGTACAGTGGAGTTTTCCAGGGGTTACGTGACATGTGATATCAAGAAGATAGAATGCAGAAGTAGATAGTAGAGTCCAACTGCTCTTCTAGTAAACTGACCATTAAGGAGATTTTCAAATATGTAAAACAATGTCATGCTTCTCAGCATTTTTTTTGTTTGAGAAAATGTAATTATTTTTCATAAAAATACATTAGTTATTTTAACCAGTAATGGATTTATTGTTACTTTTAAATGAATTAATATTTTAATGTTCTTTTCTAATTTTCAAATACAGTAAATATTGATAAATATAGTACACATAAATAAAATTTCTTTGGAGTCCTCAATAAAAAAAAAAAAAATCAAGCCTTTCTTCCATGCCTAGCAATCTATTTCTGTGAGTCTGTCTTTATGCCCCGAACCTCTGGATGGCAGAGTTCCAGGCCATCATTCTGCTGTTTTGACAGCTTTTCAGTTGTGCCCCCATGTACTGGAAAGCTGGCGAGCTACACGCAGTGGCTTGGTCTTAGAACTGCAAACATTTTCAATGTGATGAGGCATTTATAAACTGGAAGTACAGCTAGGGTCCAGTGCTTCCAGGAATAATGTGTATAACCCAGAGGCTCTTTTTTTTTTTTTTAATAACCCAAATTTATTTTTAAAACTCAATAACCTACACATTCAGGAAACTCAACAAACTCCAAGTAAAATAAATGCAAAAAGAGCCACAATTATATACATCACATTAAAAATACTGAAATCCGGGCTTCCCTGGTGGCACAGTGGTTGAGAGTCCTCCTGCCAATGCAGGGGACACGGGTTCATGCCCTGGTCCGGGAGGATCCCACATGCCGCGGAGCGGCTGGGCCCAGGAGCTACGGCCACTGAGCCTGCGTGTCCGGAGCCTGTGCTCCGCAACGGGAGAGGCCACAACAGTGAGAGGCCTGTGTACTGCAAAAAAACAAAAAACAAAAAACAAAAAAACAAACCTGAAATCCAAAACAAAAATATAATCTTGAAAACAGCAAGAGAATAACCACTTTTCACTTATAAAACTCAGAGGCTCTTAATAGGATACGTTGCGGATTTCTCCTGCTCTTGCCTCTGGGTGGGATCACGTGAATTTTTATGAGTTTACCCATGAGTCATGAGCATGAGACTGTTACACAGACAAATTTGGATCTTCATCTAGATTGATAAATTCTATAAAACCCACCCTACCACAGTTTCAGAAGGTAGTTTTGTAGAAGGCATTCCTAGACATTTTGTAAAACTCATTAGCCCTGATGTGGTGGAATCAACGCATCCCTACATTACACATATCTATGTAACACCAAAAAAAGGATGGAAATAATTCTAGAATAGAAATACAGTTGATGAGGTGAAAAGCCTTTAACTTTTATTCATTCACTCCCCAATCATTTTTTGACCACCTGTTATGTGACAGGAACTCTCGCTTGCTAAACATACAGAAATGATAAACACACTCCCTTCTTTCAAGGGGGCTCATATTTAACGGGAGAAACAAACCTATGTGCAAATAATGGTAATCCAGTCTTCTGGATTGGTAATCCAAATTTGATGCCAAAGGTCAAATTTTGATGCCAAATTTTGGTCTGGTAATCCAGACCTTTGATGCCAAAGGTCCTTTGGGAGCACAGAGGAAGAGTGGATTAGCTGGGAGGCTAAGGGTGGACATCACAAATGAGGCTGCATTTGAACTTGGTCTGGAAAGACGTGTAGGTGTTTGTCAGGCAGAAAGGTTACTGTGGGATTCCAGGTAGAGGAACTCCACATACAAAGACAAAGACTGTGGTGAGGAATGGTAAGTTTGGAAAATGGCAAGTCATTCAGCTCTATTTAGGACCTAAATTTCGAACAATTGCAGTGAGAAAAACTGAAAGCCTTCTGCAAGTCATATACACACACACTCTGATGCTAAAATTATGTATCCACAGTAGATCTAGGTAGAGCAGCATGGGTCATGGAAATAGGGCCAGAAATAGACTGAGACCAAAAAAAAAAAAAAAGGATAATCTGTACTCAAGTAGTCTAGCATATGATCCCAGTGACTCTGGACTATGGGTTTTCCCTAAATCCTGTGGGAAATGAATGGATGTTAATATTAGAGTCACAGAATATACTATTCATTTATAGATAAAATAGTTATGTTGCATACATTAACTCTAAAATAATTATTAGTTCAGTTATTCTCAGCAAATACCTTTGTTATAATGGCCTAAAACAAACATCCCCTTCAAGTATTGATAAGGAGAGGTGCAAAAAATGGGTAGAGCACACTGATATTTGCCTTGTGGATAGAGAGGCCCCTATAAAACGGTGTCTGCAAGAGAGCTGGCACCAGATAAGCACTTAATAAATGGTAGCTCGGTGGTGACAAAGGGGCATATAAAAATAACAAGTGAAAATTCACAAGGCAGCCCAGGAAAGCGTTGAGCTTGCTGTCTGGGGTTTCAAGGAGGCCAGAATCCATTCAGGAAAGTTGAAATCCAGGTCTGCGTACCTGCGCGTCAGAATCCACATCTATCCTATCTGTGTGGCACCGGACTCCCAAGCTAAGAAATTAAAATGGAAGTAGTATAGGGACACTGAAAACGCTGGGGTTCAGCAGATGCAAATGTCGAGCTGCTCTGTAAAGGATTTGCAGCTTGCTTCCCTGGTGGCGCAGTGGTTGAGCGTCCGCCTGCCGATGCGGGGGACACGGGTTCGTGCCCCGGTCCGGGAAGATCCCACGTGCCGCGGAGCGGCTGGGCCCGCGAGCCATGGCCGCTGAGCCTGCGCGTCCAGAGCCTGTGCTCCGCAACGGGAGAGGCCACAACAGTGAGAGGCCCGCGTACTGCAAAAAAAAAAAAAAAAAAGAATTTGCAGCTCTAGGTTCATAGGACCTCCTCAGGAGGGGATAAGAACAAAAAACCTTTTCAAGGGATGAGCTCATAATCAAAGAATTCACAGAAAGAGACAAACGGCCACAGAGGAAAATTAAGAGGTATAAGAGCAGGAAATAGTACAGTGGCCTAAAAATGACTTGAGGACAAGAGGTTTGAGAAAGTATTGCAAACAAATATTTCTATAACTTCTACCCACATACTAAACTTAATTGGAACCTGTTAAGAACAATAAAAGGTAATTCCATCTGAAATTCTTGACAGCCTCTTTTGTGCTTTGATCTTGATTTGTGGACTAATTCAGATATCAAATTCAAAATGTAATTTGATACCAATCTGGCCAAAACCTACTCAGTTTGGTCAAAACCAGTCTTTTAAAGTTAGGTCAAAAGTTTTCTTGGGGACTTCCCTGGTGGCACAGTGTTTAAGAATCCGTCTGCCAATGCAGGGGACAAGGGTTTGATCCCTGGTTCAGGAAGATCCCTCAGGCCACGTGCACCACAACTACTGAGCCCACGAGCCACAACTACTGAAGCCCGTGTGCCTAGAGCCCGTGCTCCACAACAAGAGAAGCCACCGCAATGAGAAGCCCATGCATCACAACGAAGAATAGCCCCCACTCACTGCAACTAGAGAAAGCCTGCGCACAGCAACAAAGACCCAACGCAGCCAAAAATAAATATATAAATAAATTAAATTAAAAAAAAATAAAATAAAAGTTATCTTGGAAAAGGCAGAGAGATAGAAGATGCCAGAGTCAAGTTAAAACAGGCACCTCATTTTGCCCAGTGAATTAAACCGGCTCTGAAATTGTCATAAGTAATTTTATCTATTCAAATTTCAGCTGGTGGGTCCATTTGGTTTAAGTGTAAACTTCTTAGCCACTTACTTCGTTAATAAGAGATGTCAGAATCTCGACAAAAACTCAAAAAAAAATTTTTTGTATCTTGCTGCTTCATTAGAACAACATTCCAAAATGGCTTTACATGATTTTTTTTTTTTTTTGACCTGTGGAATTTCTAACTCTTTCTGTGACTGCCAAACTTTAGTGGGTTGAATAACCCGATAATGACACTGAAGCAGGGGCCTCAAATTCCTGTGTGTCCACCCAGAACTCTCCTGGATTAGCAGGTGCTGAATCTGGGGGCTTTTTGGATGAATACAGTTTAAGGAGTGATAGATAATTTAAAGGAGTGATGATAGATAATTTCCATTTTATTATTAAAGGAGTGATAGATAACTTCCATCTTATTATTTGATATATAAGGACATTCAAAATAAATATCTACTACTGCCCTAATTTTATTTTTAAAAGAATATTTTGACACCAAAATAAGGAAGAACATAATATCAGAAAAAAGAGCAAAGTCCTCAAATTTGTATAAAGGTAGATTTATTAAAATATATATTATAGCACCTTGTTTTCCCCATTTTGCCATGAACTAGTAAAATACTGGTCATGGTTTCAGATTGTGTGATAATAGAAAAAATATGTATTGATCTCTGCCTCCAGTTACTAACACAGAGCTCCTGAAGCCCTTGTAATTTCCTGGGTAGGAGTTTCTTTTATTCTAGCGAGGCGACTCTGGATGGCTCCTGATTGAGGACTGGTCACTGGGAAAGACCAAGCTATGACTAGAAGCTTAAAATTTCCAGCCCTGCCCTCCACTTTCTTGAGACGGGAGAAGGACTGGCAATGATGTCTCCATAAAAGTTCCAATAATGTGGGACTCAGAGAGCTTCCTGGTAGATGAATACATCCACACTGGAAGGGTAACATATCCCAGCTCCATGGAGATAGAAGCGCCTGCTCTTGGGATCCTTCCAGACCTAGTTCTATGTACCTCTTCATCTGGCTGTTCATTTGTATCCTGTATCATATCCTGGTAAACTGGTAAACATAAGTAAGTGAGCGTCTGTGAGCTGCTCTAGCAAATTAATCAAACCCAAGGAGGGGGCGTGGCCACTTCTGAATTATAGCCAATGGGTCAGAAGCACAGGTGACAGCCTGGGACTTGCAACTGGCATCTGAAGTGGGGTGGGGGAAGTCCTGTGGCACTGAGCCCTTAACCTGTGGGATGTGATGCTATCTCCAGGAAGACAGTGTCAGAATTGAGTTAAATTGTAGGACATCCAGATAATGTCATGGAGAATTGTTTTGTGTGGGAAAACACCCATACATTTGGTCACCAGAGTGAAGTGTTCTTGTGTGAGTAGTAAAAGAAAAAACTCACAGGACATAGACTGAACTGTAGCATTTTCCAATACACAGATTCAGTGCTCTTTACTTGGGGATGCAGGGTACGTGTCCTCATAGCTGTGATACCAAAGCAGGGGTTGCATAACTCTAGAATCCCTGTCAACTTAGTCTCACATTCAACATTAACATGGCAGACTCTACACCTCCTGACCTATCTTTATCACCAGACTGACTATAAAACTATTGGAGTTTAGAGGATTCTTTATGGTTTCCATAGAGCTAACATACATATGCATTCTCTCCTTCAATCTAAGGAAGAAAGAAAAGAAAAGAGAAAAAGAAAACAGAAAAAAGAAAAAGAACCCTACTTCAAGAAGATCTTATCACGATCTTGCAGATGAAGAAACCGAAATTCAGAGCAGTCATTCATTTACTCATTCATATGCTCATATAGTCAACAAATATTTATTCCACGTCTCCAGGCCCTGTAGCATCCTGTTAGCTCCTGATGATGTTACGATGAATAAAAAACCATCTACATTCTTAACTTACTTAAGATATATGGGTAGTTAGCGGCAGAGCTGGGACTGAAGCCCAGGTACTTTGACTGCAAATTTTGTGCTATCTCTAGCAAGCCACGATACCCATTGTATCTCTCTCTTCAGTGGAAATAGTTCTACTACAGACACACAACCTGCTCCCTCCCATACAATCCGAGCTCTGCATCTTGGCCAGATTGAGATGTGTGGCACTCTGGATTGGCTCCCATATTCAAACCAATATTCTTTAGACACTTGTTCAACATTTACTTAAGATAACTGAGCTCTGCAAAGGGGCTGGGGTAAAGATTAAGAATGGGGAGGAGGACCACTAGGAGCAGTAACCCAATCAGCAAAATAAAAGGAGATTCAAAGACCAGATATTGTTATTTGAACATGAACATACTTACAGGCCCTTAATCTCCTCCCACCATCCCAAGCAGCTTATCAAAATAGTCTTTCCAAACATTTGTAGTTCTCTCCCTGAATGAAGATCCAATTAGTGCAATTTTCTCCACTTCCTTATATTCTAGTGATGCCTTAGTTTAACTCCTTGGTTGCCCACCCTTTAATCTTCCTCTGCACCCACTTCTTGTTTGAAACAATCTTTGTTCGGCACTTTGCCGAAACATATTCTCATTGTGCACCACCCAATTCAAGACCCATCCTTTCCAAGGAGACCTCTTTGATGCACCCAGAACATTTCATTTTCCCAGCTTGATCTCCACACATCTCAGCATCTGGTGTCCATATATTCCAGGATTATATCCAAGCCTGCACCCAGCAGTATGTGATTGGACTGACAGGTGTCCTGGTCACATGGTTGTCACAATTTTGAATATCACTGTTACATATATTGCTGGGTTGTAAATACTCTTCTTCCATGTTTGTCAGACTGAGACATGGTACAGGGCAGAGGCAATTTATAAATAGATATAGATGTATAGATACAGATAATTGTAATATGTTTAATGCAGTGCCAAGTGATGGATCATTATACATTCATTCATGACAGTTTTGAAGTTAAGAGGAAAAGAGAAATACCATCTTTAACCCTTCACTTACAACTCCTCTCTACACTCTGTTTAATGGGATGTTTAAACTCTTCTATTTTTTCTGAAATAGAAAATAATTGGTGCTGTACTGAAAATATGTTAGGTCTGTCTTGAAAAATGTCTTGAAAAGTTCAATAGACAACATTTGAGAAATGCATTATCGAGTTCATGCAAGATGGTTTTAGGTGAAAGCTTCTCTAAGGTGAACAAGACCCTCTTTCAATAGCAGTGCAAGCTCCTCTGTGAGGGAATTGTACAGTACTTTAACCACTCATTGCATTGTGGCCTCCACAGCTTTGTCAGAGGCATTGAGAGAAAAATACTTGTTATCAATCCATCACAAGGTATAGGAGTTCTGCAATATGTTAAGACATCTTAACTAAATCATCAAGTCCATGTGACTCTAGGTGATGTGAGCTCTCATGTAAGTTCCTAGACTTCACCCTAATGGACACTGAATAGCCACACACAAGATAGTCCTAACTCTTGTGAAATGTACAGTATTCATCCTCAAAAATGCTACACACAAATGGGGTAACTAACAAATATTTATTGAATAAAATTGAAGAATTGAATGAATGGAATTGGACTCTGTAGCCAGGGGTTGCTACCATCCTCAAATGATAATGAGATTAAATGATGAGAATTGTACTTTCTAATCCTAGCACTGGTCCTGGGGAAAGAGATCTTGGGTCCTGGGGATTGTCAGTAATTTATGCTTCTCTTTAAGCCTTTCCACTTCACTTATTTCAAGATAGAATTAAAGCCTACCAGCATGTAAATTTCAGTAAGTAGGTTAATTTGGAGACAAAAGATTCTCCATCGCAGCCATTCTAAAAAAGGCATCAACTATTCACAATAGCCAAGACATGGAAACAACCTAAATGTCCCTTGACAGGTGAATGGATAAAGAAGGTGTGGTACATATATACAATGGAATACTACTCAACCATAAAAAAGAATGAAATAATGCCATTTGCAGCAACATAGATGGACCTAAAGATTATCATACCAAATGAAATAAGTCAGAAAGAGAAAGACAAATACCATATAATATCACTTACATGTGGAATCTAAACTATGACCCAAATGAACTTATCTACGAAACAGAAACAGACTCACAGACATAGAGAACAGACTTGTGGTTGCCAAGGGAAAGGGGGGTGGGGGAGGGATGGATTGGGAGTTTGGGATTAGCAGATGCAAACTATTATATATAGAATGGATTAAAAATAAGGTCCTTCTGTATGACACAGGGAATTATATTCAGTATCCTGTGATAAACCACAATGAAAAAGAATATGAAAAAGTATGTATATACATACATGTATATATATATATGTGTGTGTGTGTGTGTGTGTGTGTGTGTGTGTGTGTGTGTGCGTATGTATATATATATATATATATGTATAACTGAATCACTTTGCTGTACAGGAGAAATTAACACAACATTGTAAATCAACTATACTACAATAAAATACATTTTTTTTAAAAAGGCGTCAACTCAGTTTCCTGCATGAAAGCCATATTTATTTGTTCAATCCCTTCATTCCCTGTTAATTCCTTTTCTCTTTTCCTAGTTGAATAACAATTAGCAGAAGGTAAGATATCAAAATCCCTTCTACCCTGTCCCCAACCAAAGTAACAGGAATCCTGAGTCACAGCACTTTGGCCCACATACTAAATTTGATTTTTTCTCTATTTTCCAAAGAAGTAGATGCTTTCTGCAGAAAGAGTGGCTGGGAGAGGCATGAGATCTTGAATGAAACCTTGTGTCTCCTAAAGAATCTTCACGGGCCAACTGAAATTATGCACTGAGGCAGCTGGTTTCTGAAAGCTGCATACAGCACCTTCCTTAGAACATAAATCTTTGCAGCCTGTGTAAATAGGAAAGAGACACCAGATGTGGGAGAGGGGTGCAGAAGGATGGGTGAAAGGACATTAGAACTGAACCTGACCTTTCTGCTTGCTCCAAAGGATGAGAAGGCCCTAATGCTGCAAAGCTTTATTTGCACTAACAAGCTCTTATTTCAAAATGCAATTACCCATAGGATGATTAAGCCTACAGCACTGGAGATCGCATTAAACTCAATTAAGTCCTCTGAAATCAGAGTCATTATTTGGGGGCAAGGGGAAAAAGATGCACATTCCAGTTACAAGGGGATGGAAAAGAAAATGATCTAGGGCAGTGTTCCCCAAATCTGCTGCATAAGATTCATCAGAAAGGCTTCTTAAAAACAGATTCCCTTTTCTCCTCCCCACTTCACACCAGCTCTGAATCAGGAAAGACTGATGTGGGGTCCAGGAATAAATATTTTTAAGCTTCCTGGGTCATCTGATGTTGCCAGCCCAGGAATGAGAATTGGGGAACCATAGGTCTTGGAGGCTGGTTTGTTGCCCAGACCAAACTTCAGTCTGATCTTCAGCTGGACAGACATTAAACTTGATGTTGCACTAGGGCTAATTGGGACCGATCCACTTACAAAGTTCACAAGAAACATATGTATAAACCAGAAAGCCAGCTCACTAATTACAAGGAGGGATAATCCTTCTCAGAGTTCAAAGTGTCCATGTTTGCCATGCAGAACACCTGGACAACCACACTCTCAATCAGATGAATGTCTGTTATTGATATATGAAATCAGATCAAAGGGATGCTCCCAATGGCATTTTCATTCAGGCTGCAGAAGTGAAGCAATAATCCTTGTACTAAATGCCCCAGAACAGATCTCCTTAACCTTGGCCAGAGCTGGAGAAATGCTGCCAAATTCTTGCCCTCAGACATATTTTTCTAGATTCTGTAGCTCCTAAGAGCAAACCCAGGGAAGGTTCTGCTGCCCATCATGCTTGGGCAACTTGCCTCCTCAAGGGCAGCTTTTCCAACCTTGCTGGGAGCAGTGTTGTGCCACCCCTAGTGGGCATGACCAGACACTTCCTGAGATGTTGCTTCTTATTGTGTTTTATAAAATAGTTTGTAGTTTACATAAAAATAAAACTTAAAAAAAGTTATCCACGTGCAAAACTATAGGTGATGAAAATGTTGGGGTTTTTTTCATTTTTTGTTAATTGATTTACAATGAAAATGATTCTGATGGTCATCCAGATTTTGCTAAAATCTTTTCTTTTGTTGTTAATATGTTTATTCGCCCTTCAAATAGCACACAATATATTTTTACTAAATTTCCACTTTCTTTGTTGAAACTGCATTCCATTCATGCACCTCTGGTCACCTATGTCATATTCCATGTGTTCACATCACTAGTACTTGGTGACTCCTTGACAGGTAAACTTATTCTCTATCCTTCTGCTCTGATCTGACACAATCTTGTGAACTTACATCCTAGTGGGGAGAAGACTTGTAATAAATATATCTTAAGAATCAAAAAATAAGAAAGTGTGAGTGCTTTGAAGAAACTAAACTAGAGTGAGAGATAAAAAGAGGTAGAAAGACTGGAGCTGGGAATTAGTCAAGGAAGACTTCTCTGCAGATGTGACATTTATGTTGAGAGCCAGAACCTCATAATTACACTCTCAAAGCATATTTATTTACAAAGTCACACAAAGCCTTATATCTCCATCATAAATACTGACATCGTTCAACTAAAGGAGTCAGTTCACGGTTTTGTAAAATTTGTTATAAACAGCTAATGGGAAAAATACATGTCTAGATAGTTTGAAAACTCTTCCACTACTAAACACAAGGAATACTGGACAAAAAATAACAAATATTTATAAATACACTATTTTAAAATGAAATATATATTTTAAATTAAGAGACAAACTCACAATAAGGTAAGAGAAATCATCAGTCACCAAAAATAATGAGGGAAGTGAAAACCAGTAAGGTCAGCATGAGCCTTGAAGCTTCAGCTGCTGCAGGGAAGGAGTTTGGATACTAATCCCTGTGTAGGAACAGGAGATAAAGCCTTAAGCCCTAGAGACAAGAAGTTGGAACTGAAACTGCAACATGAAGCCAGGATGAAGCAGTGCAGAATTTTAAAATAATTTTTTTAAAAATCCATTAGCTTTGGATAGAAGTTTAAAAAAAATAAAAAAGATATCTCTGAGGATTTATAGCCACATAACCATCTGGTGTTGAAATTCATGCCATGGGCAAGATGTAGGAAACTTTAAATTGAGATAATAGCATAAAAAGTAGTGTTTAGCTGGTGATACTCCTGGAGTACCTTACAAAAGTAAAAGCAACACCTCTCTTGAACATCCCCTTAATGTGTCTCTGTAGGGATTTCAAGAGATTAAATTCCAATGAGGCCAAGTTCATTGTCTAAAACTGTGAAACATATGAGGAAACAATAATGTGAGAAAGAGTCAGCAAACAATACAGAAGACAGAATTAGAATTTTAAACATTATAATTCTTGAATAGAAATGATCTTTAAAAGGACTTAAAGGATTAACTATATAAAGAAGGTCTTAAGGAGAAAGTATAAGGTTCTCTGAAAAAAAGTTCAGGCTGACCTTGAAAAGAGAATTAAATAGAACTTTTCGAAATAAAAAGTAGGGCAGTAAAAGCTAAAACTTGTTGGAGGTGAAAGTATTTGCATATTACATATCTAACAAGGAACTTGTATCAGGAATATATAAAGAACCCTCTAAATAAATTATTGATACATATAACAATTTGGATGGATCTCTAAGGCATTATACTGAGTGAAAAAAAAAACCTGTCTCAAAGGATTACAAACTGTACACTTCCATTTATATAAAATTCTCAAAATGACAAAATTATAGAGATGATGGACAACAGATAAGTGGATGTCAAGAGTTAAGAGAAGGTGGAAGGGGGGTGTGTGATTATAAAAAGGTAACATGGGGGAGTTCCTTTGTGGTGATGGAACAATGCTGTATGTTAACTGTAGTGGTGGTTATATGAATCTACACTTGTGATAAATGTCATAGATTTATACATAAATACCTTAAAATACGATTACATGCAAAAACTTGCAAAATCTGTTCTTTAGTTGATAGTATTGTGCCAATCAACTCCTTAGGTTCTATAATACACTCTAGTTATTTAATTGGTCACCACTGGGGGAAGCTGAACATAGGTATACGTGAACTCTCTGTACTATTTTTGCAACTTATAATTCTGTAATTATTTTAAAATGAAAATTATTTCAAATTTTAAAACTATGCAATATGTATTCATTTTAGAGCTCAATGGACATGTTAACAACAAACAAGTCACAGAAAAAAGAGAACTGTTGATCTAGAAGATTGATCTGAGGAAATCACCCAAAGCCCATCAACCCAGGAAGGTAAAGAGATGAAAAACACAAAAACATTGAGACATAGAGGACAAACCGAGGTGTTCCACATACTCTAATAGGAGTTGAAGATAGAAAAAGCAGAGAAAATATAGGAAAGAGGCTATTTGAATAGATCATGGTGAGAAGTTTATAAAATTGAAGAAAGATATGAATCTGCAGATTCAAGAAGCCCAACAATTTGCAAACTGTGTAAATAACAATAAACTCATCCTCAGACATATTATAATGAAACTACAGAATACCAAAGGAAAAGAGATTTTTAAAAACAACAAGCATGGTTAGTTTTATCTGTTGCTAATCACAAATTTCTTTTCATTGAAAAACCAACTGACTGGTGCTTCTCTTGTACTTACATTTGAAATCTGCTATCCAAATACACTGATACCTAAGAATGTCTAGAGTTTATTACTTTGGAGAAAAAATTAAAAACACTCTGCACTGCCTAAACTTTTGTGCAATCTCAGTAGTAAGAGCTGAGTAAATATGACAGGCACATGATCCTTGCTGGCCAAGAACCAACCAACAAACTGTAAGTCTGCCTTAATTTCACTCAAGTTGTTTTCACTGCTGTAAACAGCGAATAAATCAAACCCACCCTTCCTCACAGCCTGGTCTGCAGCATGATGACAGCTCAGTATAAACACCCTTCAGTTAATTTGTTGAGCACTCAGAGGGTACAGGTTTAGCCCCACATGTCCCTTCTACCTGAGCTACCAGGCTCTGACTTTGAATTGGGAAAACTGAACTGAGAGAAGAATAATGTAGTTCTTTGTTCTTCTTTTTCTTCTTCCCCTTCTCCTTCTCCTTTTTCCCCCCTTTCTCTTTTTCCCCTCTTCCCCCTTCCTCCCTTCTTCTTCATCTCTTATACCTAGTGAACATGAGGCTTCTTCTCTGTGAATCAGGCAATTTCAGTCAAAATGGGGTGATTTACAATATAGAGCAATGGGCTGTTTCTGACTCTTCTATAAATCTCTTAAATCTCTGAGTCTTGTTTTTACCCATCTCTAAAATGGTGCAAACCCAAAACTCTATCATACTGCTTATTTCAGAAGAAATACACCATTACAGCCCTAAACTTCACAAACATATGTTTTACCATTCTACTCCACTGCAACTTAAGCTGCAGGGGAAATGAAAAGGATTCAACGTTTTAATTTATTTTTCTACAGACATTGATTAATTTGTCAAGTTAGAAAATAAAAAGACAATCCCTGAGGATTAATTGGGACAATGTGGAAGGATCATCCATCTCTTCCTGTTTGAATTTTTGGTGAATGTGAGGGATGAGGGGGCATTTCCTTTGGAGTTGCCCAAAAGTAGGATTGCGTACACGGAATATGTCCTTAAAGAAAAGGAGTCATATGGAAAATCTACTTATAATTTCCTCATTTGGGTGATTTCTATGACTCTTCCCCATTGGACACTTTCTCCATTCTTTACACTGTCCATGACTTTGATGGACTCTGACAAGTGTATTTCTATAAACAGCAGTTAAAAGGCGGTATATTATGAACTTCTCAGTTCTAGGGGTATGAATAACCAGAATGAACCATGTAGGGAAGAAGGGTGTATCATCTCTTTCCATGTCAAGATCCTCATACACATGGATGGAACATGTTCCCAGGCTGTCTTCTCAGATCAGGAATGGGGGTTTGCTCTGTTTCCTGAGGACATGCACAAGGGAGTCATGCTGATGCCATGCAAAGATGATTCAGTCTCTGGCCAGAGGTCATCTTGATGCCTTCATGGGTGGTTTTTAATTAGAAAAGATTTGGCCTAAAATTCACAATAGAGACATATGCAAGATTTTTACTTAATCTTTACACTTATTGGCGCGTGACTCTACCATGTTCCCATCTCTTATTCATTTGCCTACTCTCTTTCTCTCTCTCTCCTCTCTCTTCTTTGTTCTCTCATCATTTACTTAAAGTGCTGAAATACTTTCAAAAATTCTGTTAAATAAAAACAATGATGAAAAGGAAAATCGCTGCCATACTCAGGCTAGGAAAAGACTGGAAACTCTGACGATATCAAATAAATACACATATGTTTTACCATCTCTATACATCATACCAGAAAGCCACAGCTGCCTAACGAACGTCACGCCTACTTTTGAAAAGTAAACATTGCGACAATAAATGTTCCAAGATGACATGCAAGTATTTTCATTCCTTAAATTTCCTAAACAGATGATATGCATAGAGTCAGTATTTCAGTTGTTCCAGATAATAAATTATTCCACCAGGTTGCATCCTTCACTTACACCAACCCCCAGGCTCTGTTTGTTTCAATACTTCCTGCAGCTGTTACTTAAGTTTTTGCTACAAAATTATTGTTTATTCAAAAATCTCTCACTTGTTAGGGGATTTACCTACAGAGCTCTCACATTCAGCTTTCAAAACGTGATGATTCTTAAACATTTTGTCCTTTGTGCTAAATGTTGGAGGCGGCTTTTAGCCCTAACCAAAATATTTGCATGATGCTAATTACATTTCTGTGGACCATCAAAATAAACTCCGTAGAAGAATAAATGAAAAATGTGCATCAAACTTCATAGTTGTAATTTCAAATCTTATGGAACAAAGGATCTTAAAATCAGAGGAAGTAAACAGCTGAGTGCCAGGCCTATGGACCAGGCCTGCTCTGAGTGCCTTCCATATTTAATCTTTAATTAACCATAGGCGATAGGTGGTATTATCAGCCCGTTGCACAGATGAGAAAACTGAAGCACAGAGAGGTTAAGTCACTTGCCCAAGGCCCCGCAGCTAGTAAGTAACGCAGTCTGAATTTAAACCCAGGCATTCTGACTTCAGAGTCCACACTTGAACCACCACACCATACTCTCCTTATGAAAGCTATTTCTCCACATTGGTATATATATATATATATATATATATATATATATATATATATATATATATATTTTAAGTTCAATATCCTGTGTACTAGATAAAGGAGAAAGAAAAAAGGCAGGAGACTTCTTCTCCTGCCCTGATCCTGGTCCCCTTTTCAATTCATCAACCCCTGATGCCTCCCCCCTATACCCTCTACCTTCGCAGTAAACGGGAAAAGCCCCTGTAGGGCACCCAGATCCCTAACATCTGCTTTTCCGATTAAAATTTATTTAAAAGATCTAGTCTCTATCTTCTAGAAGTTTGTAATCCAAATAAACAATATAAAGAGGCATACAATTTATAATTCAAGAAAACAATGGAAGGAGGCAAATAAAAAGATCATATAGGCATGGAGGAAAACGTGGAGGAAAAAACAGGCAAAGTTTGCCCCAAATTTGACAATAAGACAATGAGATTTGACGTGTGTAATTGATAAAGAGCCTCTGAAGGCAATTCCAAAGCCAAATTTCAACAGGGTTTCTGCCGACTTGTGGGGACAGCTATGTGTGGTAGCCCACACTTAGAATATTTGTGTAAAAGTATCTCATTCTTTTATACATACAACGCAAGTGGCTTTCACCTCTTTCCAGTCAATTTACCCGGCTTTCCCTACCTCCTCTTCTTCTTTTCATCTCCCCCTCTTCCTTCATGTCTGCATTCATTCCTCTTGTCCAGGTATTCATTTAACAGCTCCTTATGGAAGACCCTTTTCCAGGCACTGAGGGCCACCAAGAGCTAAAGGCAACATCCGCCTTGTTGAGGAGCTTACCTGCCGCAGGATCATCTTTTAAAACTGAGATTATGATCCCGCCCATAATATTTAAAACCATCCAATGGCTCCATTGCCATTAGGACAAAGAACAAAGTCGGCCACAGGGTCTCCCTAAAGCCCGGAGTGGCTGGCCCTGCCCCTTCTCCAGTCACAGCCCCACACTGTCCCCTCTGTTCATGTCTCTCCAACCTGTGGTCAGCTCCTTGAAGGTGCCAAAGCAAGATTTTAGTTTTATGACTTGATAGCATCCTCTCTGCCATTCAGAGCCCATATCCTAATTTACAGATGCGTGCTCCTGTGATCATTGATCAGTGTTGATCTCCCCCACTGGACGTAATCTGCAGGAGTGTGGGCAAGAGAGCCCCAAAGAGGTAAAGCAGAAATGTTAGTGGAAGTCAGATTGTGAAGAGGTGTCCAGGTGCCAGACTGAGGAAACCGGACATTACTTTGTATGCTCTGGGGAGTCATTAATGGTGTCTGAGCAAGGAAGCAAGGCGATCAGAGTTGTGCTTTAGGAATAGAGTTGAGTCTAGTAGCATAAGCGAGGTGGGATGGAGGAAGACAGAGCAGGGGCCCATTGGGGAGGCTGTTGATGTAGTCTGAGTAACTGGTATGAGATGTTGCACAAAGGTGATGGGGAAGAGAAGGAGGGGACAGATTCAGGAGACTGGGCCAAATCAGCATTTGATCTTTGTTTGTCTGTGGAACTTAGGGACAGGGAGGGTCTGAAAAGATTCAACTTCATAAGTAGAAATCAATAGGTAAGAGGAGGCCCCTCTGAGGAGAAGATGATAGAATCAGTTCTGGGATTGTTCAGCTGGAGGCATGCCTGGGGGTGGACAGATGGAACTGGATGTCAGAAGAAAGAAAGGTCACAGCCGGTGAAAAAGATATGGGCACCATGTGCATGGAGATGGTCCTCATAAATAGGAGGAGGGGGAGGAGGAGAGAAAGGAGCTGGGAAACAGGAAGAGTGATGGGAGAGAAATAGTAGAAGCTGTGGTCAGTAACACAAAGTGTTCTGCCAAGACTGAAGCGGATGAAGCGTGAGAAAAGCCGACTGACATAGAGAACAGACTTGTGGCTGCCAAGGGGGAGGAAGGTGGGAGAGGGAAGGATTGGGAGTTTGGGGTTAGCAGATGCAAACTAGTATATATAAGGTGGAAAAACAACAAGGTCCTATTGTACAGCACAGGGAACTATATTCAGTATCCTGTGATAAGCCAGAATGGAAAAGAATATGAAAAAGAGCATGTATATGTATAACTGAGTCACTTGGCTGTACAGCAGAAACTAACACAACATTGTAAATCAAATCTACTTCAGTAAAATAAAATAAGAAAAAAAAAGCCAACTGAGATGGCCAAGTTGCAAGGGAGGTCTGAGTGAGCAGCGTGGTGAGGGTAAGCCCACATTGCAGGGGTTTTATTGAGACTGCAGAGGTCGGCAGTGGTTCTACTGCCCTCTGCTGCGGAACTTGATTTAATTAAGTAGGACAAACACCGGTATTTACTTGACCCCTGGCCATGAACCAGGTGCTTCAGGCTATTTAAATAACTTTTCACAACAGTCTTGTGAAGAAAACATCTTTCCCCATTTTAGTGTTTTAGTATCAATTATTGAATAATTTACAGTTTAAAATAGAGCTCAGGGAAGTACTGTAACTCGCATAAGGACAGTGAAAAAAGTTGCTAGGCTATAAGTTCCACAAAGGCAGGACCCGTGAGTTTTATTCATCATCACTTATGCCTAGATAGAGAGCAATGCTCAGCATATAGGATAGGATGATTTTTCAAGTGAATGAATGAATGAATGAATGAATGAACTAATCAAGTTTGGTGTCAAAGTTAGGTCTAATTCCAAAGCCCATAAACCTTCCAGATATCCACTGCTGTCTCTTACACACTCTTATTCCAACAGAAGGGACTGTCCTATTGCCAATTTCCTCAAAAGCTCTTAAGAAACAAGAGTGAAGAAGCTGACGTTGTGAGAGGTGTTATTTCTGAATAAAAGTATGTGATTATAACCTTACTTTGAAAATTACCCAGCTGATAAACCAATCAAATAATCAAGTCAATCAAAGCTAAATTCATCATGTGTATGTCAATGTTTACAAGTAAGTAAATTTGTATGAATTTTAAGAAATGTAGGGAAGTGCCCCTCAGCCGTCCCAAAAGTCAATCTTGGGCCAAACTGTTTCAAATTATAGGCCACAACTTTTCACATATTGTTTAGAGAGAATTATTTTCCTAAGGTGACATTCCTTCATACATTTTTCAGAAGACAAATTCATGGGAAATAGCGGTCACATATCTGAAACTAATTATGAGAAGTTGAAAGGGAAGAGATTCAAAAATATTTGAGTCTGTTTCTGAAAACATTTGGAAAGGACATTTCATTATAAGAAAGATTTGAACCACAACAATCTATGTGTTTCCTGTCATGGAGGCTGGCATCATACTGATATTCAGATTCTTCCAATTTCGGCTGGGAGCTGGGAGGCTGGATGGTCCATTAAAAAACATCGTAGATGGAAACAAATTTCAGGTCTGTCTGTAATTAAATTCAAGTTTGGAAAATCAGCTGGACCTTCTAAATATCAGTTTTCCCATCTGTAATATGGGATTAAAAGTGTCTGGTCTACTTAACTGACAGAGTTATAGGCAATATAAATATAAAATCGAAAGAAATGTCAAAGCACTACACAAATGCAGTCTCATAAGCATTGTCTCTTCCCTAAAAGATGCTTCTCATCCATTCCCATCCAAATAGAAGAACAATCTTCAAGGAGTCGAGTTGCTGTTGGGTTTTCTCTGTGTCATCATTTTTATTATTATTATTTTGCGGTACACGGGCCTCTCACTGTTGTGGCTTCTCCCGTTGCGGAGCACAGGCTCCGGACGCGCAGGCTCAGTGGCCATGGCTCACGGGCCCAGCCGCTCCGCGGCATGTGGGATCTTCCCGGACCGGGGCACGAACCCGCGTCCCCTGCATCGGCAGGCGGACTCTCAACCACTGCGCCACCAGGGAAGCCCTCTGTGTCATCATCTTATAGAAACACAGAATTGAGTGACTCGTCAAGAATTCTCCAGGTCAGGCTGCCTTTAAGCACCCTGGAAAGAAAATTGTCTTCATTCACCTAGAGTCTACCTCTTGGAAGCTTCCAGATGGTCCTGAAGTTTTGAACTTCCATGAAGCTTCTAGAATCATATATCTCCTATAGATTTGAGTATATGACTTCCAAATCTTGAGGCGGAAGCCCCCATTAGTATCTTTCCCAAAGTAAAGTTCAAGGAGGCTGTGGCCAGGATTACCTTTGGGAGTATCTTTCCAACCAGGGAGGCCCCTGAGACCTAGGGTTAAGCTTAGACTGCAGTGTTCTTCCTCTGGGCCCTACCTTGGGTTAAGGAGATGGTTGGAAATGGGCCTGGCTCCCAGGAAGCCAGCTGCCTTCTCCTGGCTGAGCAGTGCAGCTGCAGCTCTCTCTCATGTTGCTAGGGGCAGATCTCCAGCTTTGGGCTAAAGTGGATAATGATCTCTGGTCAGGGCCTTCAGAATTGGGACACCCCTTGAATGGCTCTAAGTGCAAACTAAGATGAGTAGAGGGTATGTAGGAGAGGACAGGTGGAATGCAGACAGCCAGGTTCACGTTTGAGGGTTACCTGGAGTAAGGTAACAGAGGGCAGTGGAGATGTTTGCCAACAAAAATAATAGTTACCATATATTTATTCAACCCTTCTTATGGGCTAGGAACTTTAAATATATCACCTCATTTAATCTTTATAACAGTATGAAGTATGATTAAAAAGCATTGTAGATGGAAACAAATTTAATCCTTCTAGGTAGATATCATGGTACCCCTTTTACAGATGAGTAAACTGAGGCACAGAGTCTCATTTCCACAAAATATTTATTGATCACCTATCATTTTTCAGACACTGAGAATATAGTGACAGATACAGCACATTATTGTTGAAGAAGTAATGACCAAGAGGAAGTCACATAACTTCCCCAGGACATTGTCCCTGACAGGATTTAAGAGCCAGAATTTAAGAATAATCTGTATGCTGGAAGTCTTCCTACCTGGAAGCTTCATTCAGTCATTTGTTGGTTCATTCAGTCAAGAGTCAAGTATTGAGCACCTATTGTGTGCTGGGCAGGATGCCAGGGGTAGAGCAGATAAAACCATGAGTCATATCAGGCAGAGTCAGCTCCCACCTTCACAGAGCTTAATCCCTGTGCTGCCACAGGGGTGCGGTTCACCAGGGGAGAGCCGCTGTCCTCCCCTCCCAAGGAGCCCTGCCATTGATTTTAGGCTACTCTCCAAGGCCCTAGTTCATGCCGGTTTTGTGGTTATGTCAGGCATCACAATGGGGACGTTTCTAGCTGGTTTTTCTTTCCATTTATGGACAAAAACATTTTCTTTGGGAAAACGCCGGTTCTGGACAGATGAGATCATTCATAAGTGAGAGAAATATAAGTAAGTAAATTAAATAAAATAAAAGGGACAGAGATCCCGTATTTCCTAAGTGGGTACCCCTTGAGGTCCAGCCTCTGTCTCCGTGACACACATCCTCTGGGCTGAAGGTAGCAAAAGGGCCGGCTTTGTCCTGGGGCTGCGTCACAGCCCACGCAGGATCCATGCACATCACTGTGCCGTCAGCTGCCCACGCCTCACCTGGGCTCGAATCATATTTCTCTGACCCCATTAACAGGATTGTGCGGGATGTGTGTATATTTGATTAAGCGTGATTACCACCGCAGGAAGCCGAGCTCTCTGCGCAAAAGCCCTGCTCCCTGCTGAAATCTTAGGGGTTAGCAGCTCACCAGCTCCATCTGTTGACTACTCCCCGCAACTGTCATTGCCTCGCCAAGAACCCTCTTAAGCGTCCCAGAGGTTCTGATTCTCTTCGTTCTAATTTCCTTTAGCTTTTGACCTCAGAGTTAATTGTAGGATTAAATTATATATGACTAACCCTTGCACTGCTGACAGTAATTTTGTATTTCTTCTTAGTATTCAGAAAGGAAACTGTTGGTGCCATTCTTAATTTTTTTTAAATTTTACTGAAGTATAGTTGAATTACCATGTTGTGTTAATTTCTGCTGTACAGCAAAGCGACTCAGTTATACATATATATTCCTTTTCATATTCTTTTCCATTATGTTTTATCACAGGATATTGAATATAGTTCCCTCGGCTGTACAGTAGGACCTTGTTGTTTATCCATCCTATATATAATAGTTTTCACCTGCTAATTCCAAACTACCAATCCTTCCCTCCCCCACGCCCCTCCCCTTTGGCAACCACAAGTCTGTTCTCCATCTCTGTGAGTCTGTTTCTGTTTTGTAGATATGTTCATTTGTGTCGTATTTTAGATTCCACATATAAGTGTTATCATGTGGTATTTGTCTTTCTCTTTCTGGCTTACTTTGCTTAGTATGATCATCTCTATTTGTATCCATGTTGCTGCAAATGATGCCATTATTTCCTATTCATACAACAGAGGTGGACTGATGTTTGTGTGGTTAGGGTCCTGACAGAAAAGCTGTAGTCATTGTCACACCTATTACTTTTGTCACATCTCCTGGCTGTTGTCCTATATCCTGGCTTTCACCACCTTTCTGGTTCCCTAAAAAGCCCGTTCACACGCCCCTCCACTCTCAGTGATGGCTGTATATATTCCCTCCTTTTCTGGGGTTTGTCTGGGATGTCTCACCATAGCACTGAAATGTTCTCTTTGCTATTTACCCAACTCTTTTCTGTTATTCTCCCAAGTTTTGTCTGCATGTCACATCTCAAGCCAGTCAGTATTTTGATGTATGGAAGAATGGATATCTACCCATCTCAGCCTCTATTTTTCCATAACAAATAGGTACCAGTGATGAAGACGGAATTTTTCTTAAACTGCTTTTAGGTCAAATTTAGCCTTGATAGGCTGGGTTGCCAGATTTAGGCTTAATAATGTAAGGGAAAATTCTTAGCCTATTTCCCGGCACAAAACAAAATTTAATAAATGTTTATTTTCTTCCTTCCTTGGAAGAAGTTACTTAGCCTAGACTGTCTTAGAGAGTCTCCATTCTTAGATATACATGAGCCTGAACTCAGGATGAGAGCAATCAGAGTTCTGCACATGGGCATCTCCACCTTTCCGAAGCAAACAAATATGGCAGACCTTGTGAGATAATAGAATCTTGGAGCGAAAATGGCCCTTTGAGATCATCTCTATTGACCCTTAGGCAATTTTACAGGCTTTAAAATAGATTAGTAATGTTAAAAATAAGCAGACAGTGAGGTGATGGTCATTGCTGGAAGATCTCACCTTGGTGTTTTTCTTGAGCAGTCTCCAGTGAGATAACCATGTTGATTCATTGTGCCCAAGAATGATCCCCTTCCCAAGAAATGATCCACTTCTCCCAAGAATTGATCTGCTTCCCTAGGGTTCGTCTCCTTTGATATATCAGTTGTTTTTTTAAAAAAATTGCCACTGACTTAGGGTGGTCCTTAAAGAGACACTGCAGGCCTCTTGTGAGATCCCGTAAGTTTTAAATTGGGACAACTCCCTTCAGAAACCACAGTGCACCTAAACACAGGAATTCCAAACAAGAGGGGGCTTGGCTACGGCAGAAAGCACAGGTTTTGGAGTCAGGCACACCTCGATGTGAGTTTGGAGCCTGACACTTTCTGGTTGTAGAACCTAGTGTCAGGGAAGACAGCAACTTCTCTGACCCTCGATTTCCAAATCTGAAAAATGGGAGTAATACCTATCACTGGAGATTGCTGGGGAAGTAAAATGACTTCATGTATGCAAAGTGCCTCGCACATAATAATCACCAAGTGCCATTCATTTACATTCCTTGTGGCACATTCGAACATCACAGTGTCAGACAGTCTCAAAAGATATGTTATTGACTCCCTATCATATCATTGAGAGTGGGAAAGGGTTTCGGAGAAGGCTTTGCTAACAACACAAACTATAATTTTTTTCATGGTCGTCTACAACCACTGACAGAAATAGATTTCCTGATAGATACAATAAGAAGGCAAAAGAAGGGCACTTTGCTGTGGTCTTAAATGTTGAATTCCACTTCTGCTGTGTTACTAAATATGCCTTGTCTTGCTTGGAACTATAGTTACACAAGATTTTCTCTTTTAATTTGCTACCGTATTTTTAGCATCTCTCATGTATTTTATTAGGTGTCTTACATACATTTTTCTCACTTAAGACTCCCAATAATCTACGGAAGGAGTGTTGTTTTTCCAAGATTACAGATGAATCTCAGTGAAATTAAGTGACTTTTCTGAGGTGACACAGGCTTACCTGACATGAAGCTCCCTCTGCATTTTGGAGTGTGTGTGTGTGTGTGTGTGTGTGTGTGTGTGTGTGTGTAAGGCTGGCTTTTTTATGTGCATGTCACTGACTATGTTTAGCAGGCATGAACTGTGAGTTCTTTTTCCCATGACGAAGGTGATTGGTGCTCAACAGCTATTTCTTGTATAAATCAATCTTCTCTTTCTCTTCAGACCTTACTTGTAATCAGCACCGGGTCTGTGATATAGCTAGCAAAGTCCAAGTTTGGAATTTTCCTCTCTCGGCAAAGTACTTATTTTCAATTTTGCTCCGCTAACCATGTAGGATGAAGGGAAGGGTCATGTACAGTCTCTTCTTACCAGCCTTGTACTGTCCGGCCCTTATCTACCCTCCAGCCTCCACACTAACTACTCTCCCCCAGGTTCCCTACTTTCCAGCGACACTGGGCTTCTTCCAATTCTTGATGGTGCCATGATTCTTGGGCTCTTCACATGTTGCTCCATCTGCTCGGAGCACCGGCCCCTTCTACCTATTCTTCAAATCTTAGCTAAAATGGAACTTCCTCCAGAAACCGCCCTTGGCCCCCTGTTTCAGTTATCTAGTGCTGTAGAACAAACCTCCTCAAAAGTTAGGGGCTTCAAACCACCACCATTCATTTGTTTGTGAGTCTGCGATGGAGTTGGGCTTGGTGGGGACAGCTCAGCTCTGCTCCATGTGGCATTCGCTGGGCTAGCTGGCTGAGGCCGGAGGATCCCAGGTGGCTTCACTTATATGTCAGGCACCTCAGCTGAGATGGCCGGCTGGGACTCACTCTCTCCCCACGAGATTTCACTAGCGGGACTTCTCTACGCGGTGGTTGACTTCTAAGACGGTGAAAATGGAAGCCACAAGGCACCCTAAGGACTATGCTTGGCAGTCACATGGTGTCCCTTTTGTCACATTCTGCTGATCAGAGCAAATCACAGGGCCAGCACAGATCAAGAGGAGGGAAAGTAGACTCCATTTCTTCGAGTGACAAGTGCTTAGAGGATTGGAAGGAAAAGCCGGTGGCTGTCTTTGCAGCAAACTTCCACACCCTCCCAGACTAGATAGTTCTGACTGTTATATAGAGCACCACACCCTTCTTTGTAAAACTAAGAGCACTTGTAAGTGCTTATTCAATGTCTGTCTACATTCTCCTGTCACCTCCCACACCAGCCTGTAAAATCTATTAGAACAGAAATCCTGTCTGTCATGTTCATTGCTAATTATAAATACGGAGTGAACGAATGAATGAATAGGTGAGCATACTGTAGTCCAGACACACAATACAAAGCAGTTCTCACACATGCAATAAGTGTAGTGTTCCTTTCTTGTTGATCATAAGCTTGACATTTAAAGTCCTGTGGCCCTCCCGTCTCCTCTGGAAATATTGACGTGCATGTCATGAGGATTGAAATTTGGCAATCTCTAAAGGCGCAGAAAAGCTTATGGTCCTTTAGACAGCTTGGAAAATTCTGACTTCTCTAGGAGGAAAAGGCAACGATCCTGTTGTCAGTAATCTTTCTTAAAGTTTTTGTGACTTGTTTTGGGTGCCTGCAAAGCTGTTACTGCAATGTTAGAATATCTTGCCTTGTTGATGTTTGTCTAGAAGTGACTGTTTTGGAAACACACTGGAAAATCCCTTCGCCTTTCCCCATCTGTCTTTTTTGTTCTAAATATTAACAAAAACCAGAAGGGGATTTCAAGAGAACAGTAAAACCAAACATGGCTATGTAGCGTTCATGGGAGTTTGTTTTAGAAACTCACATTTCAAATGCTAAATTAATTGCAGGTTTATGCAAGGGAAAAAGAAATTTCTTAGAACCAGAAAAAAAAAAAAAGTAAGCCAGGGAAATCAATCAACGTGCATTTTTTTGATGTTCTTTTCCATGAAAACAGAACAGGATGTGAGTGAGGCACAGGGAAATTGGGACTTTTTCAGCCAGAGCAAGTCTTAAAAAATCTGGTTTTGACCTATGAGTCATTTGATGCACAGATGCCAAATCTGGGGCCTCACTGGTCCCTGCCCATCTCCCTGGCCTTCATCTGCCTGAGCAACTGAGCCAGGCCGAGGCAGACGACAAGCAGAAGTTGGATTAGCAGCCACTCTTGCATTGTGTCTCCCATGCTCATCTCCATGTTAATTATGCTTAGGTGCCAGGAGTGTTTGCAAGCATTTCTAAGAATAAATGAATGCCTGTTGGCAATAATGGTTCATCGCAAACTTTGAAAAACAGCTTAATAAGGAAGAACTCTGATTTGCTTCAGATTCCTGTTAAAAAAAAATATATATATATATACACACACATATGTTTGTGTATGTGTGTATGTGTATGACTTTTCTTTTTCAGCAATTTGAAAAGATAGTCTGGAAATAGAAGAATGAGGCAAGCATGGCCTCTTAGCATCCTAGAATAAATACAGCATCTCAGAGCTGAGGAAGGCATGTTTTTCATTTGGATTTCTAGGCCTAAGTTTATCATTTATTTCTTTATAAATACATATAAACAAAGTTTCTAGGCAACCATCATGAAATAAAGCAACTAGCTCTGAAAAGCAGAATAATGATGTTCATTTTATTCTTATTTTTTGCTACTTAGAAAATCTCTCCCACTCTATACTCACCAACTGCCCCACCCCACCTTCCGTGATAAAAACAATAGTAGTTAATAGGATTTTTTTTACCACCAAACAGGGAAAATTTTCTTGGGCCTCAACACATTATCAGAGGCAAATGCCTTCACAAAATTCCATCAAGGTAGCGCCCTAAATTGGTGAGTCTTTCCAACCAAAACATAAATCAAAGACTGCCAGTGATTTCACTGGCTTCTGACATCATGTGCCTCAGTGCAGGTTTCTTTCATCACTGCCTGGTTGCCTAGCAACCAGCCCCACTCCTTCCTGCTCTTTTGCTTACATTGGTCCTC
Organism: Lagenorhynchus albirostris; assembly: GCF_949774975.1. NCBI lineage: Eukaryota > Metazoa > Chordata > Mammalia > Artiodactyla > Delphinidae > Lagenorhynchus > Lagenorhynchus albirostris. Next base: position 40,246,529 of record NC_083111.1, on the reverse strand, counting down.
ACAGGGTTTTTTTCTGTTTGTTTTGCCCCACAGGAGCAGGATCTGAACACCCAATACCTGCAAGGATGGCTTAGAAGTTGTCCAGGATAGTGTGGCAGTCCTCAGATGCCGAGCTGTGGAGTCTCTCCCTCATTTGGGAAATGACAGAGAGCCACTGTTATTCTGAAGGAGCGACAGGGTCAGAGCTTGCTCCTGCTGAGGAAGTTGTGAGTAACAGACCACAGCCGTGACCATCAGAATGGGAAGGAGGGTGCGGAGGAGACTCACGTGCCTGCGGGAGAAGCAGTGCCAGGCTGCGAGGGCCCTGGAGATACCAACGGTGTGGGCATAGCTTCAGACCTAGGGGCGGGGCCGTCTACAGGAGCAGCGAGTCAGGAAGGTGTGTGCCAAGTTAGACATAATGAATCTGAAGTGTCAGAGGAACAGAGAGGCCAAGATGCCCACATTTTTTCCCCTAAGTGTCCTCCAGGAGGTCTGTCACCAGAGAGGCTATTCCAGAACAGGAACTTTACTCGGTGACTTCCTTCAAATCATAAAGATACTGCGAGGAAGTGGACACATTGGGACAGCTGTTAGTGATTTCCTCAGAAGCCCCACCATGCCACCACCCACCCCCAGGGCTGTCACGTGACCCAGGCTGATCCGAGCGTAGCACCTCCTCCCACTGGCCCCATGATTGGTCCAAACTGGGCAGGGGTCCTTGGCTGAGGAATCAAATTCCCTGGAAATGTCTTCAATGGAAGCTCAAAGAACAAAGGTTTTTATCTGGAAAGATTTGAGTCTAGAGCATGTTCCCTGCTATTGAACGCTGCCCATCTTCAGAAGCAGAGAATGAAACCAATTTTCAGAGTCGGCAAAGAAGAGAACCTGACAGTGCTGGTGGTGATCCAGTCCTTGAACCCAGCCAGCTCTGAGGCGAAGCTTTTCCTTGGCTGGGCTCCATGAGCTAACAAGAGTCCCTTTTTGGATGAAGCAATTCAAGTTGAGTTTCTATCACTTGCAACTTAAGGAGTCCTGAGCAGTATCGTATTGCCATCTTGATTTGACAGAGAGGGGAAATGATGCTCAGAGAAGTTAGCTAAATCCCTTGTGATCACAAGAACACATTAGGGTACAAGCTTCGGAACCTGAGTTTGCCTGGACCCCAAAGCCAGTGTTCTTTTCTTTATACCATTCTGCCTCTCAACTTGTGATGCTCAAGAGAAGAGGTAAATAAACAGGTGTGTCTGGATCTCTGCACACTGTCCGTAATCCTCTAGTGAAACCATCTGTGACATTTTTAAATGCCCGATGCCGTGGAAAATAGGAGATCTGCTCATTTTACAAATATTCTCCGTTCTTCTTTCAATGATAACTCTTCCACCTGCTCCAGCTTTACAAACAAAACACCTACTTTCAGCTTGAGAAGAACCGTCAGACAGGCTATTTGCAGTTTGCCACTTAGAGGGAGTGTGAGAGAACTTTGTGTTTTGGGGCACAATTCTTCACTAAGGAGCAGGGTGGAGAAGGGGAAAGATGCTCTAAACGGGGCAGCCATCCACCTTCCAGCTTGAGAAGAACAGGAGCTGACGCGGTTGAAGAGAGTGTGGCTGGGGATTCAGGATTGCATAACATCATGAAACCTTCTCTCTAGAACATTCTTGTTAGCATGTGTTGGTTCCAGCAAAGACAACTCCTGAGCTTGTTTGTTCCAAATTTCAGATTCACAGAAGACAGATACTGCTTCATACAGGACGGATCAGAGGACAAATCCTAAATTACCCACCCACGGAGGGGGCCAGGGTCACACAGGTTAGCGGGACCATAGGGGTCAGAGGAGAGAGGGTGGTGGTGAGTCAAACAGACATCCTAGGAGAGGTCCACTGCAGCATGATGGTGGCCCAGAGGTGGTGATAACATACTCTCTAGCTCTGCGGGCAGGGCCGTGGGAGGACCAAGAGATCATGGCAGATGTTATTTGCCTGTGAGCAAATGTGAGACACAACCTGGAGACCCAGCAACATGAACGATGAGGCAGCTAGTGTGGTTAAAAATGAATAGTAATCGTTTTCAGTTACTCAGCCTGCATGTACACAGCCCCGTCCTCAGCTCTTACTTGTGCTATCTCATTTAACCCTCACCACCACCCGATACAATAGGCACTACTGCGCTGGACAAGTGAGTAAACCAAGGATGGAGAGATTGAGCGACTTTCCCAAGGGTACATGCAGGGGAGAGCAACGTCTTGGCTTTGAAGCCAGACACTTCAACTCCAGAGGCCTTGTGCCTTACAGTGTTTTACTCAGCAAATGGGGCAATGAAATATGGGTATTGCTCTTACTGGGGCCCCATCTGAAGCCACAGATCACAGTCAGGCCTGCTGGGGGCATTTGGCTTCTGTTCTGTTGTTGCTTTAGATCAGCCTTATTCACCACTTGACAAAACACGTCCAAGGAGTAGTTAATCACTCAGAAATACTTTACTCTTCAGAATCCACATATGTCCTCACATATGAAACCGTCCACATCCTTGTGGCTACAACCACCTTTCTCTGTTGTAACCCATAATGATGATACCATTACATCCCATAGCATGCAATCACTCTGTCTCATGTACAGATACTCAACTGTGTCATCCAGGGGCTTGTCCAAAGGGCACCTAAGTCTGGACTTGTATATTCACAGAACCACCTGGTCCTTTCTAGAGGAGGGCATGGTGTACACCTGCTGGGATTTTGTGTTTATTTAGAAGTTGCTGCTACTGTTGTTTTTAGTTCTTCCTCTGGCATTCGTCTTAATGGTCCAAATAGCATTTACTTTTGAACTAGACCTTACCATGCTGATATACATCTGCTAGAGGCTTTCCTAAGTCAACAAATATGGATTTGTACACACACATCCAGAGTCAGGAATGGGGCTGGAGGGTGAAGAAGCAGCTTGTGCAGGTGGGTTTTAAACAGATACACCACCAGAGGGAGCTATACAGGAATGCCTTCAGGGAATGGAGCAATTCATATTCACAATCCCAGGAGAGTCACTGAGTAAGGTCTTTATCCAAGAAAGACTGTGGTCTGGGGCTACATTTCTGTCATGAAGAAGATTTGCCATCTAATTCCTGCATGTTTAGCTAATTATATTTTCTCAGCTCCCCTTAATTATACAGACCAGATTCTTCATGACTAGAAATAAACTCAAAAACAGAAAGAGCATCAAAGACAAATCATCTGTGACGAAGAGTCATAAATTGAAAGAAAACAACAAATTAAGTAGTCTAGTCACAGTCACAACTCACTTGTCGCAGTTCACCTTCTGAATTCAGTTAGTTTTAGCACTGACTGTAATGATAAGCCTTTTTTAAAATTGGAGGCCAAGGGGCGTGTGGTTGTGAGTCCGCCTGCCGATGCAGGGGACACGGGTTCGTGTCCCGGTCTGGGAAGATCCCACATGCTGCGGAGCGGCTGGGCCCGTGAGCCATGGCCGCTGAGCCTGCGCCTCCGGAGCCTGTGCTCCGCAACGGGAGAGGCCACAGCAGTGAGAGGCCCGCGTACCGCAAAAAAAAAAAAAAAAAAAAAAAAATTGGAGGCAAAGTATTTTGGTTGTTTTATTTTCTTTTTTCTTTTTTGAATAAGCAGTAAAGGAAGATATCAATGCTAATTTCCATCTCCCTGGCAATAATCAGGATTTCCTGTTAGTGTGTTTTCTTCTGGACTCTTCTCTAATTGTTTATGTGGGTGATGATACCCTATCTGAAGGACACATTTCCCTTATACCTGCCGATCAGCCAGGCTTGTGTGAGGCCTTACGAGACATTGTAAAAAGCACCGGGCTTGGATTTTGTTGGCCTACATTTGAATCTCTACTCTGTTCCCTGTTATGTGGCTGACTTTGGAAAAGCCATGTAAAGTGCCCTGCAAATAGGATTAGCAACTGTTTCACACATGTGCTCGTTCATTTATTCTACAAATATTTTACTGGATTCCTTCTAAGTGCCAGGCACCTGGGCAAAGCTCTGGTCTAAGGCGGCTCACAAAGAAGTAAACAATTAAAATATGATATAGTATAATAAGGAGCATGTCCCAGAAGTACAGGGTGCTCTGGGATCATGGCACGCAGGAGTCAGGGATGGCTTCCTGGAAGAGGTGATGACTAAACTGCAATCTGAATGATAAGAAGGCATTAATCGGGCAAATAGGAGTTTGGGGTGTGGGTCAATGTGTTGGAAGTTTGGGGAGGTAGAAGCAGTCTTCTAGGCAGAGAAAGTGTTCTGTCCAAAAGCTCCCTGGCTGAAGAGAATGAAATACATTTTAGATTAAAAAAAAAAAGTTCCATAAGCTGAAGCTTGGATGAAACCGATAATTTGGAGGGGACATAATTAAAGATGAGGTGGGAGAGCTTGGCGAGGACTTTATATACCATGTGAGGGAGTCAGAGCTGATACCACGGACAGTGGGGAGCCACTCAATGTAACCAGGTGCATGCTGTTCAGATTCGCCCTGGAAATGGTGAGTGCTAATAATATGAGCTGTTACTCACACACTATGTCCTTTAGCCAACATAGCCTGCACTGTTGTCAACAGTGGTTGCTATCTAAGAACCAATTTCCAAGAGAAGAAGGAAAAGAAAGAGAAGGCTGGCCGGGGAGGGGCGGTGTGACAGTTGCCAGTGGTCATTTGGAATCAATACTCCTTTACTTGAACCCTTCACCCCAGTGGTCGCTGTGGAGTCCAACTGTGACTTTCATCTTTTTCCTTCCCTAAAACCAGAGACCGAGAAAAGATTGAAGGAGAAAGACAGGCAGATCTCCCTAAATCTGCCCAGGAGCACAGAATCCAGAGACTCAGGGCTCCAGGTCATTGCTGGTCCTGTCCTGTTGGGAGAATTTCTGCTGTTTAGGTAACCCCCTGGGAGTCACGTGAGTGGGATCATCGCGTTAGAGGTCAGGCTCCACTCACCTCACACATGACGCCCGGAGACTTGCTGCTCTCAGGATCTCTTTCAGCACAGGACCAGGTCATCAGACGGGAGAAGAAGACTACAATTCGTGTGGTGTGTTCTTGAAGAGGCCACCCCTCATTTCTCCTCAATACACTCTCCACATCTCATGTCTTCGCTGTTAAAGAGGAGGGAGATGGGAGGGAGGGTGTGAAGAAAATGGTAGACATTGCCATCTTTTCTCGCTCACACATCCCATGATTCTTGCATTTGGTGAACCTGTCCAAAACAGCTCAGGAGGAGCCAGTGTCTCCGATTCTCCTGGGAAAATCACTACCTTCATAGGGTGCTGGAAAGCGCACTGCACCAGTCCCAGCCAGATGTCTACCTGGGGATGAAGCCACAGAAGCACCAGCAGGAAGACAGAGATAGTGCCATGGGACCTCTTGATATATTAATTGAGGCATTTTCCCTTCTCATCACTAGAACCAGACCAGACTTACTGTGCTAAGGAAGGGAAGACACAAAGGAACCCCAAGAGAACAGTTCCATTCTTGACTTTGAGTTCCAAGAGTCTTCAAGTCATGGTTCTCAGTTGCAAGAACCAAGCAATAGGGTGGGAATTGGGAAGGGGTAGATTTCTTTGGATTCAAAAAGCTTAGCTTTAAATATCTGGTGCCAAACCTAGAGGATTCAGAGCCTAGAACAGAGGTCAGCAAACTCTTCTGTAAAGGGCCAAAGTCCTCATCTCAATGACTCAACCCCGCCATTGTGCAGGCAGCTCACAGACAGTAAGTAGACAAATGAGTGAGCTGTGTTCCAATGTAACTTCATTCACAAAAACAGGCTTCAACCAGATTTGCCACATGAGCCCTAACCTAGGGTGTTTTTTGGAAACCAGAGAATAGGAAAGAATAAGGTCCTTTTCTCTTATTGGTCTGGGGGCAAAGTTTTAGAAGAGAATGGAACAGGAAAGCAGGAAAACTGAAATGCTAGTGTAGCCTTCATCTCTTTGCCCTCACCTGAGTGGACAAGGGAGGTGGTAATAAAATCCTGGATGGGCTTGGAGATTTTGAAACAGAGGGCCTTGTACCCATTATTCTTCCTAACTGTAGGAGGAAACAGTCCTAAAGAATACCCCACATCATCATAGGATGGCCAGAGGAGAGCAGAAAAGGCAGTGTGGTGAGTTTAGCAGAGAGGGTCTGGGTCAGCCCTCCCACATCCCCAGGTCTTCCTTGCCTCCCACAGTACAAAGAGGAAATCTGAACTTTCCACATGCCCAAGTAGGGGTGTGGAAGGAGTCTTGGAGAGTCCTGGTCTGGTCAAGAGGATGGCGAGGAGTGAAGAGAGCAGACCCCATAGCAGAGCCAGCAGGTGCAATGCACAGAGGGAAATCACTTTGGTCGGAGCCAAGTGGATGTTGGTCAGCAGAAGACCTCACCCGGCTCCCAGGCAGTCCTCAAGATTGGCCTTGCTAAAAGAAGGGACAAGTAACATCAGTGATGGATGCCCGGGGAAGAGAATCCGTGGAGCTCAGCTTCTTCCCCGGCACCACCACATGATATACTCCTCGGCTTAGGTTCCTGCTGGGCAAGAGGAAAGAAGAGAAAGAGGGAATCAGAGATTGTCTAGGGATTGAAATATTAATTGAGGCATTTTCCCTTCTCATCATTAGTACCCAGAGGGACATAGGGTCTAAACTGGAATCACCTGGAATTGGCAAGATTAGGTTTTCTATCACAGCGTGAGAAGAGGCTCTTTGAGAATGATCCTAAGTTCAAGTACAGGGAAACAAAGTTATATTTGGGAGCATCAGACTTTGTGACTATGAAGTTGAACTTAGCTGTTTAGGATAAGAAGGGAGAAACCAAGGCAAGAGCATGAAAGTGTGTGCAGGTCCCTAAGGTAGACAGTGTTTGCACCTCAGGGACACATTCAAGTCTGTCCTGGGCTTCAGGCTACATAGACGGTCACCTCGACCCCATCACTGAGGCCTGACGGAATTTGAAGAAGGCATAATTTTTGAGTGGAGGATTGCAAGGCCTCAGAGGCTAAGGTGTAGAGTCTTTCCGAAGTCTGTGGGTTCGGCTGGTCCATACCTGCAAGTGTGTCCAGCCTGTGTAGGTGTCCTCACTTCAGACAAACATTGACATCTCGGGGGCAGAGACGGGGAGGCCCTGAGTGCTTAGAGTTTCCAGCAAATTTCTTTTCACAGCTTATGTTTCACAGGGTAAGTAATTATCCAGCATCTGACACGGGGCTTGCATGTTGCAGTTTGAATAAATTAATTAGTTAATGAATACCTCTACCAATTTCCTCCTGGTTCAGTTATTTGCTCATCTTGTCATCGTCTCATAGCAATTATGCCGCACTGTAATTATTTGTTGAGCTCTTTGTCTCCCCAGGTGAACTCAAGAGCAAGGACTGTGCCTTTATTATTTTTAGCTTCTATTTATGCAAACAGATAAAACATAAAACGAATTTCCAAATACTCGATCCATCACTGTTTCCTGAGAGAGAGGCAGGAGTTCAGGGACAACTGAGTGGCTGGCTCAGGGCTGACTGAGTCCCGGCAGGGTGGGTGACGGGGCTTGTCTTCTGCCAGCCACATACCGCTGTCTCTCCCAAGTTCCATTTCACAACCTGTTTTAAATACGTAGATCCATAGTTTAAAACACTGAAGACACTGTCTTAGATGGAATATTTATAGCATTTTAAGGTATTTTTGTGTTTTCATTCTATCTCAGTTTATTTCCACGAAAGGACTCTCAAAATTTGGATCGGTGATGCTCAACGCTGAACTTTACACAGAAAATGTACAACTGATGTGAATTGATTGGGGATGAATAACCTGCTCCATCACAAGGAAGAGTTAAGACAATTTTTGCTGAGAACATAGCATAGACTTATCACTAGCATCACAAAACAGTCCCCACTAACTACAATAGTTAGAGGTAGAACTAGATGATAAATCCTTGTGGTTACACTGGGACTAACTGGGTAATCTAGAATAATCTCCCCACCTCAACATCGCTAACTTAATCACAACAGCAAGTCCCTTTTGCCATGTATGGTAACATATTCACAGGTCCCAGAGATTAAGACATGGACGACTTGGGGGTGGGGGAGGATTATTTAGCCTATAATGCCACCCTTGACATGATGTCAGAACCAGAGCAAGCCTGCCACAGGAAGGCATCCCTTGATCTGCCTGACCCTGGATGAGAAACTCAAGGTCTAGAACAACCAGAAAAATAAGCAGCTATAGCTCTTCTCAACCTTTCCTCTCCCTTTGCTCCACCTTATTCTACATTCAGTCCGAGATTGTCAGAACACAATTAGAAAACAAGTGAGATTGGGAGTGGGGGACCAGCAGAGGCACATTGCACCCTGGGAAATGTATTTCCTACAAGTAAAGTGCTGTGGGAAGGGCTGGTGAGCAGGGGACCCTAATAGAAGTGCACTCTGGTAGTTGTAGGCTGTTGTGTCCTAGTTCTGCCAGAGAATCTGAGGACCAGGTAATGGGGATAGGGATGCAGCCTGCCTCTAGTCAGGAGAACTGACTAAGATAAAAGACAGCTAGAGAGGGTATTGTGCACACCCTCCTGCCATTTATCTAAGGAGCTGAAAGGGGGCTTTGGTCTCTTCTTTTGGTTTGGCTTCTTTCAGTCTGCGAGTCCACCTAAACAGTCTAGAGAGATCTTTTCATATCTGACCCACAACTGAGAGCTAAATTCAAGTTCTATCCCTTGGCATTCCTAGGTCCAAGCCAAACAAGGAATAAGGATTTCCACTTACGTTATGAAAGATAAGGTAATTAGGACCAATCCACCCACTGAGGACAACCAAAAAAGCTGGAAGAAAAAAATTTTTAAAGCATCAAAGAACAAACAAGTTAGTGAGGAATTTCTGGGTTCAAATCTAGGGAAGGATAAGAACTCAAAGAGGTAAGCCCAGTGTTCAAAGCTCCCTTTGTCCTGGAAGCATTTGCTGATACAAAAGAAACAACTGAATACTGTGTCTGGCAGATATCCAGGCTCAAGAAGATAAAACTCAAAGCCCAGAACACACCAAAAATACATACTGTGTTAAAACATCCCCTATTTAAGCTGGGACCCCAAAGGGCCTTAGCCTCGGAATAAGGTGAACCAGAAGGAAGCCTTGTAGTGACCCATAGCCTGGTTTTATCACATCTTAGCAGTGGGAGAAAACTTAAGACTTAAACTTAGATGAACAGGGTCCTGGACTAGAAACACCCCTAGGCACCCAGCAAAAATAAATGAAAAAGCTCTCAGGAAAGACATGTCCTCATCCTAGGCCTCATAATTAATATTTCAAAGAACTTTTCAAAAACAATGACCAGCACATAGTGAAAGATAACCAGACATATTCAGAAACCAGAAATTCAAACACCAGATTCCATAAGTAAAAAGGAGCAGAAAGACCAAACAACAGAAATAGATGTACAAAGACCTAACTACTAGAATTATCATATTCAAACTATAAAACAACTAGGCTTACTATGTTTTTAGAAATAAAACACAAGCTTAAAAGTTTCAGCAGAGACCTGAAAATTGCATTTTAAAAGTAATATGGCAGAGCTGAAAAGAACCAAATAGAAATTATATAATTTTAAAATGCAATAAGTAAACTTAATAGCTCAGCAGAGGGTTTAACAGTAAATTGTACATAGCTCAAGAGAGACTTGGCAAAGTGGAAGATGGGAGAGAAGAAACTATTAGATGCAGCACAGAGAAACAGAGAGATGGAAAATACGAAGCAAAGAATAAGAGACTCCAAGGATCCAGTGAGAAAATCTAACAGGTTTTGAAGTTCCGGAAGAAGAGAGGGGAAAGAATGCAGTAGAAGCAATATCTGAAGAAAGAAATAATTTGGATATGGATATCAGATTCCCTGAATATTCCATCAGAGATTAACTTCCTGAAACATTCCCAAATTAGTTGCCTGGTTAGTTCAGAGCACACAGGAGTCCTCTAGGGGGCAGCGTTGCCTAATGCCAAACACCAGTCTGAACACTGCAGATACGAAAATGTCCCAATGCTCTGGTGGAAGAGGATGCAGTTAGCCAGAGGAACAGGGGAAAGAGAGTTACAACCTGAGGAAGTTGCATATGCAGAGGCTGGAAGACAGAAGGAGAGTAAGAGACAAAGACAGAGAGGGAGAGAGAATATGAATAACTCTTTCTAAAAACAGAATGGCTGGGGCATAGAAGGGGATGACAAGATGATTAAAGAGCCCCCAAAGGGACATGAAGAACCTCATGGACCATGAGGACATTTAGGTCTCATTCTGTGGGCTATGGAATTTAAAAAGGGAAGTTAGAAGAATCAGTCTGGGTAGAGTATGGAGAATTGATTAGAGTGGGGAGAGTGATGGCTGGGGACCACTAAGAGACTGTTGTAAGTCATCCAGGTGGGAGCTGAGGGTGACCTGCTTCAGGTAATGGCATTTAAGAAATGACAATACCTAATGTTGGAGCAGGTGCAGGAAACAGGCATTCTCAAACGCTGCTGTTGAGATAGTTGCAACTTTTTGGAAAGCAATTTAGTAAAATGTAACAAAACTTAAAAATGGATATAACCTTTGATTCAATAATTCCCCTTCTAGGATTTATTCTAAATAAATAATTAAGAATGTGCAGTTCATCACAATATTAATTATAAAAGAAAAATGTTGAAAACAACCTAAATGTCCAACACTGGGTATCAAATATATGTACACAAATAATACCTTAGACATTAAAAACGTATTTTAAAAGATTCATTTTCTTCTTTATGCTTTTATCTTTAAAATTTTTCTCTAATGTACATGGACTACTTTTGTAATTAGGAACAAATCAATGAAAATGTTTAGAATTTATGAAAACATATAAAAAATTCACAAAGAACACAGGATTGTTTCAAAAATGAAAATTATGCAAGGCATACGCTTCAGCCACTAGAAAATAAAATTCAAAAGTAACGCGATATGTGTAACTCACTCCACCCAGGAGGGATGCAAGTAATACCACATTTTATTTATTTCTTAAATTAATTGGAACTGGTTTGAGTCCCCACATTCCAGACTGGTGAGAGGTCATGGACTTCATTCTTGGGCCTTTCTCTTATCTATGGGCCCTTACACTCTTCCAAGGGGTTCATTTAGGCAGTTTAAAAAGGAAAGCAGGCAGGCTTTTATTCTGAAGCAAAGAAGAACTCTAGCTTCTTTAAGCCTGCTGCCACCTTCACCATAGTTGCTTCTTGCTTCACAAGACAATTTTGCTAGCCTGGGTCTTCCTCTATCTGTCCAGAACTGCTGGTCCCTGTGTCCCAAGTCATGCCTCAACAATGTCCTTCAAAAGGGAGCAGCATTATGAGCAAACCCACTTCTTCCATGTGAAGCTCACTCCCCTTACATGGGCCCCAGTATTGCAGCTCTTGGTATCTGGACCTGTCTTCACACACAGCCACTTTCCTCCAAGGTCCTACACTTCAGCGATGTTTTGCAAAAGGGGGTTCCATCATCCTCTCTTCCTTAAACCAGTCTCTATTCCCAGGACTTGGAGAGCACACCTCGGACTGGAGTGCTTTATTTTTTCATCCACTATCACACATCTCCAAACCCTCCTCCTGAAATTAAACGTCCATCAGGTTCCTTGCTTTTATAATAGGGCTTGCTTGTCTGTGATGAAGTGTCAAACTTTAGAAATACACACACACACACACAAAGCCTTTCTACTCAAAGAGGGATGAGGATGGAAAGATAGTTTCCATTCTTTCCTGATGGGTTACTATTCCTCAAGGACAGATCAGAAGACTTTCTGCTGAAAGAGAAATAAGCAGTGTAAAGATCATCCTAACTATAAAGATAACAAAAACTTGAAAGAATCTTGGACAGTAAGAAAACAAAACAAAACAAAACAACTCTCCTAAATACTTGGGGCAAACCAAAAGCTAAAGCATAGTTTATAGACAATACTATACTCATTTGAAATTTATGGAATATTGTCAAAGCTATGCTCAGAGGCAAATAAGTAGCCTTAAATGTTTTCTTTATTAAACAAGATAAAATAAACTCCAATTAAATATTCAATGTACAAAATTAGAAATCTAACTTAGGCAAACTAAAAAAAGGTCAAATTTAATGAATTAGAAACAGAGAAACTGTAAATTGGTTCAAGTTCTGTTCCTTTGCTGGGAAAAAGAGCAACAAAAGCAGTTACAACAAAAAATCTCTAGTAAATCTAATTAGTGAAAAAAAGGAAAGCAAAATAAACATAAAGCATTAAAAGGAGGGAATGCAAGAAGAAATAAATGTAAAAACTTTAATAGAATAAACTATTCTCTGGAAAAATGTAAATTATCAATGTTTATCTAAAATGTTGAAAGTTGAATACACTGTCATGTAAGAAATTAGAAACTTTTTCAAAGAAGTATCTGCAAAACAGAGTTCAGGGCCAAATAAATGTTACCAATTCCTTGCTATGTGAATTACTTCAGAAAACAGAAAAGGTTAAAAAAACTTCACAAACTATTTTACAAAACCAGTATTACCCTAATGCCAAGAGATCTAACTAAGATAACAACCAAAAAAGTAAAATTATTGAGATGTATATATGTGTATTTATGCCAATTTATATATGAATAAAGGTGCAAAAATCCCACATAAATACTAGATAATCAAACTCAACCATATTTGGGGGGCTGGGGTTAAAGGTACTGCTTTTTCAAAAAAAGTTTTTCAATTTTTTATACAATTTTTAAAGTTTACTTTCCATTTATAGTTATTACAAAATATTGCCTATATTCCTCATATTGTACAATAATCCTTAAGCCTGTCTTACAGCTAATAGTTTGTACCTCTCACTGCCCTAACCCTATACTGCCCCTCCTCCATCTCCCCACTGGTAACCACTAGATTGTTCTCTGTATCTGTGAGTCTGCTTCTTTTTGTTATATTCACTAGTTTGTTGTATTTTTTAGATTCTACATATAAGTGATATCATACAGTATTTGTCTTTTTCTGACTTATTTCACTTAGCATAATACCCTCCAAGTCCATCCATGTTGCTACAAACGGCAAAATGCTGTTCTTTTTTATGGCTGACTAGTTCTTTTTTATTCCACCTTTTCTTTATCCATTCATCTGCTGATGGACACTTAGGTTGCTTCCATATCTTGGCAATTGTAAATAATGCTGCTATGAACATTGGGGTGTATCTTTTCAAATTAATGCTTTAGTTTTCTCTGGATATATACCCAGGAGTGGAATTGCTCATTCCACTCATATGGTAGTTCAATTTTTTAGTTTTTTGAGAAACTTCCATACTGTTTTCCACAGTGGCTGCACCAGTTTACATTCCCATCAAAAGTGCACAAATGTTCCTTTTTCTCCACATCCTCGACAACACTTGTTATTTGTATTCTTTTGATGATAGCCATTCTGACAGGTGTGAGGTGATATCTCATTGTGGCTTGATTTGCGTTTTTTCATGTTGAACTTCTTTCCATGTGCCTGTTGGCCATCTGCAGTTCCTCTTTGGAAAAATGTCTGTTCAGTTCTTCTGCCCATATTTTAGTCAGGTTGTTTGATTTTTTGATGTTGAGTTGTATGAGCTGTTATATATGTTGGATATTAATCCCTTATCAGTCATATAATTTGCAAATATTTTCTCCCAATCAGTACATTGGTTTTCCATTTTGTCAATGGTTTCTTTTACTGTGCAAAAGGTTTTAAGTTTAATTAGGTCCTGTTTGTTTATTTTTGCTTTTATTTCCTTTATTTTAGGAGAGGAGTCCAAAAAGTACTGCTGTGATTTATGTCAAAGAGCATTCTGCCTATGTTTTCCTCTAGGAGTTTTGTAGTATCCATATATTTAGAAATGCTATTTTAAGTCAACCATATATTTTACAATGCTATTTTAGTTTTTAAAAACCTATGCCATAATACATTTCAAAAAGAAAAAAAAAGAGACCAGCCCAATATATGTCAAAATTACATTTGATAATATTCAAAACCTAATGCTGGCTTAAAAATGTCTCACTAAAATAGAAAAAGAAGAATATTTACCAAATATAATATAAAAGTACAGAATACAATATATATAGTAAATATAATGTATCAAACCACCAGTCAAGATCACACTTAATGAACACTGGAATCATTTCCTGTGAAGTAAGGAATAAAAAGGAGTTATTCATTACCACTCCTCTTATGTAAATTTTTTTTCCTCTTACGTAATTTTAACTTGAAAAATAGTGTAATAAGAAACTCCAATGGAAGATTGGTTCAAGATGGCGGAGTAGAAGGACATGCTCTCACTCCCTCTTTTGAGAACACTGGAATCACAAATAACTGCTGCACAATCATCGACAGGAAGACACTGGAACTCACCAAAAAAGATAACCCACATGCAAAGACAAAGGAGAAGCCGCAATGAGACGGTAGGAGGGGTGCTATCACAATAAAATCAAATCCCATAACTGCTGGGTGGGTGACTCACAAACTGGAGAAAAATTATACCACAGAAGTCCACCCACTGGAGTGAAGGTTCTGAGTCACACGTCAGGCTTCCCAACCTGGGGGCCTGGCAACGGGAGGAGGAATTCCTAGAGAATCAGACTTTGAAGACTAGTGGGATTTGATTGCAGGACTTGGACAGGACTGGTGGAAACAGAGACTCCACTCTTGGAGGGCACACACAAAGTAGTGTGCACATCGGGACCCAGGGGAAGGAGCAGTGACCCAAGGGGAGACTGAACCAGACCTACCTGCTAGTGTTGGAGGGTCTCCTGCAGAGGCAGGAGGGGACTGTGGCTCACAGTGGGGACAAGGACACTGGCAGCAGAAGTACTGGGAAGTATTCCTTGGTGTGAGCCCTCCCAGAGTCCACCATTAGCCCCACCAAAGAGCCTGGGTAAGCTCCAGTTTTGGGTCACCTCAGGCCAAACAACCAACAGGGAGAGAACCCAGACCCACCCATCAGCAGACAAGTGGATTAAAGTTTTACGGAGCTCTGCCCACCAGAGAAAAAGCCAGCTCTACCCTCCACCAGTCCCTCCCATCAGGAAACTTCCACAAGCATCTTAAATAGCCTCATCCACCAGAGGGCAGACAGCAGAAGCAAGCAGAACTACAGTCCTGCAGTCTGTGGAACAAAAACCACATTTACAGAAAGATAGACAAGATGAAAAGGAGGAGGGCTAGGTACCAGATGAAGGAACAAGATAAAACCCCAGAAAAACAACTAAATGAAATGGAGATAGGCAACCTTCCAGAAAAACAATTCAGAATAATGATAGTGAAGATGATCCAGGACCTCGGAAAAAGAATGGAGCCAAAGATCAAGAAGATGCAAGAAATGTTTAACAGAGATCTAGAAGAATTAAAGAACAAACAAACAGAGATGAACAATACAATAACTGAAATGAAAAATACACTAGAAAGAATCAATAGCAGAATAACTGAGGCAGAAGAATGGATAAGAAATGTTTTTGACAATTCTGACCTAGAAGACAGAATGATGGAATTCACTGCTGCAGAACAAAATAAAGAAAAAAGAATGAAAAGAAATGAAGACAGCCTAAGAGACCTCTGGGACAACATTAAACACAACAACATTTGCATTATAGGGGTCCCAGAAGGAGAAGAGAGAGAGAAAGGACCAGAGAAAATATTTGAAGAGATTATAGTCAAAAACTTCCTGAACATGGGAAAGGAAATAGCCACCCAAGTCCAGGAAGTGCAGCGAGTCCCATACAGGATAAACCCAAGGAGAAACATGCCGAGACACATAGTAATCAATTTGGCAAAAATTAAAGACACAGAAAAATTATTGAAAGCAGCAAGGGAAAAATGAGAAATAACATACACGGGAACTCCCATAAGGTTAACAGCTGATTTCTCAGCAGAAACTCTACAAGCAAGAAGGGAGTGGCATGATATACTTAAAGTGATGAAAGGGAAGAACTTACAACCAAGATTACTCTACCTGGCAAGGATTTCATTCAGATCCGAAGGAGAAATCAAAGGCTTTACAGACAAGCAAAAGCTAAGAGAATTCAGCGTCACCAAACCAGCTCTACAACAAACGCTAAAGGAACTTCTCTAAGTGGGAAACACAAGAGAAGAAAAGGACCTACAAAAACAAACCCAAAACAATTAAGAAAATGGTCATAGGAACATACATATCGATAATTACCTTAAATGTGAATGGATTAAATGCACCAACCAAAAGACGAAGGCTTGCTGAATGGATACAAAAATAAGACCCATATATATGCTATCTACAAGAGACCCACTTCAGACCTAGGGACACATACAGACTGAAAGTGAGGGGATGGAAAAAGATACTCCATGCAAATGGAAATCAAAAGAAAGCTGGAGTAGCTATACTCATATCAGATAAAATAGACTTTAAAATAAAGAATGTGACAAGAGACAAGGAAGGACACTACATAATGATCAAGGGATCAATCCAAGAAGAAGATATAACAATTTTAAATATATATGCACCCAACATAGGAGAACCTCAATACATAAGGCAACTGCTAACAGCTATAAAAGAGGAAATTGACAGTAACACAATAATAGTGGGGGACTTTAACACCTCACTTACACCAATGGACAGAGCATCCAAACAGAAAATTAATAAGGAAACACAAGCTTTAAATGACACAACAGACCAGATAGATTTAATTGATATTTACAGGACATTCCATCCAAAAACAGCAGACTGAACTTTCTTCTCAAGTGTGCACAGAACATTCTCCAGGATAGATCACATCTTGGGTCACAAATCAAGCCTCAGTAAATTTAAGAAAATTGAAATCATATCAAGCATCTTTTCTGACCACAATGCTATGAGATTAGAAATCAATTACAGGGGAAAAAAAGGAAAAAACACAAACACATGGAGGCTAAACAATATGTTACTAAATAACCAAGAGATCACTGAAGAAATCAAAGAGGAAATCAAAAAATACCTAGAGACAAATGACAATGAAAACACGATGATGCAAAAGCTATGGGATGCAGCAAAAGCAGTTCTAAGAGGGAAGTTTATAGCTATACAAGCCTACCTCAAGAAACAAGAAAAATCTCAAATAAACAATCTAACCTTACACCGAAAGGAACTAGAGAAAGTAGAACAAACAAAACGCAAAATTAGCAGAAGGAAAGAAATCATAAAGATCAGAGCAGAAATAAATGAAATAGGAACAAAGAAAACAATAGCAAAGATCAATAAAGCTAAAAGCTGGTTCTCTGAGAAGATAAACAAAATTGACAAACTGTTAGCCAGATCCATCAAGAAAAAGAGGGAGAGGACTCAAATCAATAAAATTAGAAATGAAAAAGGAGAAGTTACAACAGACACCACAGAAATACAAAGCAGCCTAAGAGACTACTACAAGCAACTCTATGCCAATACAATGGACAATCTGGAAGAAATGGACAAATTCTTAGAAAGGTATAACCTTCCAAGACTGAACCAGGAAGAAATAGAAAATATGAACCAACGGAATGAAATTGAAACTGTGATTAAAAATCTTCCAGCAAACAAAAGTCCAGGACCAGATGGCTTCACATGTGAATTCTATCAAATATTTAGAGAAGAGCTAATACCCATTCGTCTCAAACTCTTCCAAAAATTGCAGAGGAAGGAACACTCCCAAACTCATTCTATGAGGCCACCATCATCCTGATACCAAAAGCAGACCAAGATACTACAAAAAGAGAAAATTACAGACCAATATCACTGATGAATATAGATGCAAAAATCTTCAACAAAATACTAGCAAACAGAATCCAACAACACATTAAAAGGATCATACACCATGTGGGATTTATCCCAGGGATGCAAGCATTCTTCAATATACGCAAATCAATGTGATACACCATATTAACAAACTGAAGAATAAAAACCATATCATCATCTCAATAGATGCAGAAAAAGCTTTTGACAAAATTCAACACCAATTTATGATAAAAATCCTCCAGAAAGTGGGCATAGAGGGAACCTACCTCAACATAATAAAGGCCATATACGACAAACCCACAGCAAACATCATTCTCAATGGTGAAAAACTGAAAGCATTTCCTCTAAGGTCAGGAACAAGACAAGGATGTCCAATCTCACCACTATTAACACCACTATCAACATAGTCTTGGAAGTCCTAACCATGGCAATCAGAGAAGAAAAAGAAACAAAAGGAATACAAATTGGAAAAGAAGAAGTAAAAGTGTCACTGTTTGCAGATGACATGATACTACACATAGAGAATCCTAAAAATGTCACCAGAAAACTACTAGAGCTAATCAATGAATTTGGTAAAGTTGCAGGATACAAAATTAATGCACAGAAATCTCTTGCATTCCTATACACTAATGATGAAAAATCTGAAAGAGAAATTAAGAAAACACTCCCATTTACCATTGCAACAAAAAGAATAAGCTATCTAGGAATAAACCTACCTAGGGAGACAAAAGACCTGTATGCAGAAAACTATAACATACTGATGAAAGAAATTAAAGATGATACCAACAGATGGAGAGATATACCATGTTCTTGGATTGGAAGAATCAATATTGTGAAAATGATTATACTACCCAAAGCAATCTACAGATTCAATGCAATCCCTATCAAAGTACCAATGGCATTTTTTACGGAACTAGAACAAATAATCTCAAAATTTGTATGGAGACACAAAAGACACCAAATAGCCAAAGCAGTCTTGAGGGAAAAAAACAGAGCTGGAGGAATCAGACTCCTTGACTTCAGACTATACTACAAAGCTACAGTAATCAAGACAATATGGTACTGGCACAAAAACAGAAACAGAGATCAATGGAACAAGATAGAAAGCCCAAAGATAAACCCATGCACCTATGGTCAACTAATCTATGACAAAGGAGGCAAAGATATACAATGGAGAAAAGACAGTCTCTTCAATAAGTGGTGCTGGGAAAACTGGACAGCTCCATGTGAAAGAATGAAATTAGAACACTCCCTAACACCACACACAAAAATAAACTCAAAATGGATTAGAGACCTAAATGTAAGACCAGACACTATAAAACTCTTAGAGGAAAACATAGGAAGAACACTCTGACATAAATCACAGCAAGATCTTTTTTGATTCACCTCCTAGAGTACTGGAAATAAAAAGAAAAATAAACAAATGGGACCTAATGAAACTTAAAAGCTTTTGCACAGCAAATGAAACCATAAACAAGATGAAAAGACAACCCTCAGAATGGGAGAAAATATTTGCAAACGAATCAACGGACAAAGGATTGATCTGCAAAATATATAAACAGCTCATGCAGCTCAATATTAAATAAACAAACAAGCCAATCCAAAAATGGGCAGAAGACCTAAGTAGACATTTCTCCAAAGAAGACATACAGATGGCCAAGATGCACATGAAAAGCTACTCAACATCACTAATAATTAGAGAAATGCAAATCAAAACTACAATGAGGTATTACCTCACACCAGTTAGGATGGGCATCATCAGAAAATCTACAAACAACAAATGCTGGAGAGGGTGTGAAGAAAAGGAAACCCTCCTGCACTGTTGGTAGGAATGTAAATTGATACAGCCACTATGGAGAACAGTATGGAGGTTCCTTAAAGAACTAAAAATAGAATTATCATATGACACAGCAATTCCACTACTGGGCATATACCCAGAGAGAACCACAATTCAAAAAGACACATGCACCCCAATGTTCACTGCAGCACTATTTACAATAGCTAGGTCATGGAAGCAACCTAAATGCCCATCAACAAATGAATGGATAAAGAAGTTGTGATATATATATACAATGGAATATTACTCAGCCATAAAAAGGAATGAAATTGGTTCATTTGTAGATACATGGATGCATGTAGAGACTGTCATTCAGAGTGAAGTAAGTCAGAAAGAGAAAAACAAATATCATATATCAACGCATATATGTGGAACCTAGAAAATGGTACAGATGAACCAGTTTGCAGAGCAGAAATTGAGACACAGAAGTAGAGAAAAAAACGTATGGACACCAAGGGGGCAAAGCAGCTGGGGATGGGGGTTGTGGTGTGATTAATTGGGCAATTGGGATTGACATGTATACACTGATGTGTATAAAATAGCTGACTAATAAGAAAATAAATAAATAAACATAAAAAAAAGAAAGTCCAATGAAGTAAGAAAGGAAAGTAAGAGTTGTTGGAAAAAGAGATAAATGTATCCTTATTTTCAGATTGCATCATTTTCTATCTACAAAACTCAAGCAAATTAATTTAAGCTATTATAATTAATAACAGAAGTTAGTGAAGAATTAAGAGAAAGAGAGAAAAGAGGAGAGTGATAGGAAAAGTGAAAAAGAAGAGGAGATGGCAAAGGAAGGGGAAAAAAAAGAAAAGAGAGAAACCATTGTCTCTGCTTTGTCATAGACACCAAATTCTTCTATTCTTTCTTTTTTTTTTTTTGGCTGCATTGGGTCTTCGTTATTGTGTGCGGGCTTCTTTCTAGTTGTGGTGAGTGGGGGCTACTCTTCATTGCGGTGCGCGAGCTTCTCATTGTGGTGGCTTCTCTTGTTGTGAAGCACAGGCTCTAGGTGCTTAGGCTTCAGTAGTTGCAGTGTGTGGGCTCAGTAGTTGTGGTGCATGGGCTTGTGCAGGCTTCAGTAGTTGTGGCATGCGGGCTCAGTAGTTGTGGCTCACTGGCTCTAGAGCGCAGACTCGGTAGTTGTGGTGCATGGGCTTAGTTGCTCTGTGGCATGTGGGATCTTCCTGAACCAGGGATCAAAACCGTGTCTCCTGCATTGGCAGGTGGATTCTTAACCACTGTGCCACCAGGGAAGTCCCCATAGACACCAAATTCTAAATGCTATCCCTACTGTTGGAAGTCTAAATCAGTAATAGAAGATGCTTTCCAGGGATCGTTTATCGAGTGCATTTTATGAGACAAGAATTGTTTATGTACTTTGTGTGAGTTTTGGGCATTTTTGACTTGTTAGCTGGGACTCAGACACTGTGAACAGAGAAAGCATACCCATAGCCAGGCCCCCGAGTCTCTGTGCATTCACTCATATATCTGGAGGTTCATTTGTATAACTTGTGATTGAAAGAGGAACTTGAAGAGAAACGATGAGCAAGGTTTTTTTTCTGGCTCCTTGAATAATGTTTAAGCCCAGAAACTGAACTATATTTCTTGAAATAGTTAGTGGGCTCATGGGCCAGAGGTTATGCCCAGAGGTGAAGAAACAGAAAAACTTTCGAGGCTCCCGGAATAGTTTGAGCTATTTCAGGGCTCAGGAAACAAAGTTGCAAGAACTAGGGAATAGGCTATTGTCTTCTTCATGGAACCCAGCATTACTCTGGTACCCACCAAGAAGTGGAAACTTGTTAACAACTATAGGGATAACCTTGATATGAACATTGGCATTCTTGTGAGCAGGAGGGGCTTTCACCCAAGTGACTTTCAGGGGCTGCAGACTTGTATAACTGGGAGTCAGAGAAAAAGAGTGGGAAGACACTGGATGGGTCACCGTGGAGACAATCTGATTTGGAAACTCATACAAGCCCTGCCCTTTTGGACTCTCAGATACTAATGTGATACACTTCAAGGACACTAATTTCTAGTACTTCAGGGCATAGGAAACTGACTCACTGGTTCTAAAATTCATGTGGCAATGCAAAAGCTCAAGGAGAATGAAGGCAATCTTAAAGAAAAAGACTTAAAAAAAGCCTGAAGACTTAACCCCCCCCAGATACCAAGACCTATTACAAAGTTGTAGCAGTTAAGACAGTGTAGCATTTCCACCAGGATAACCAGAAAGGCCAATGGAGCAGAACACAGTTATACGTGAACAGAAACCTAACTTATGACAAAGGGGACAGTGCCATATCCTTTTCAGAGGCGAAAGGATGATTTTTTCATAAATAGTGCTGGGTCAATTGGATATATAATGGGGAAAAAATGTATCTTGACCCCTACCTCACATCATAAACAAAAATGCATTTCAGATGAATCACAGATCTAAATGTAAAAGGTAAAATAATAAAGCTTTGAGAAGGTAACACAGGACATCCTCAAGATATTAGAGTAGGCAATGATTTCATAAACAAGACAAAAAGGGACTCACCATAAAAGAAAAAACTGAAATACTTACAATGTTAAAATTAAGAGCTTCTGTTCACCAAAAGACATCATTAATAGAGTGAAAAAGCAACCAGAGTAGGATAAGATATTTGTGATACATATATCCAACAAAGCCTTACACCAAATATATAAAGAATCATACAAATCAATACAAAGGAACCCACCACAGATGATTCAATAAAAAAAGTGTGCAAAAGATTTAAACTGATATTTCACAAAAGAGAATATCCAAAATGTTCAATAAACATATGAGAAGATGTTAGATTTCCTTAGCCGTGAAGGAAATGTACTTTAAAACCACTATGAGATAACACTATACCTCCATCAGAATTGCAAAAATGAAAATAAAAATACCAAGTTCTGGAAAAAATATGGAGCAACCAGAACCTTCATAGACTACTGGATATATAAATTGGTTCCAATCACTTTGGAAAACTATTTAGCAATATCTACTAAAACTTAACATATGCATAGCCTGTGACCCTCTAATTTCACTCCTGGGTGTATACTCAACAGAAACACAAGCATATGTTCACCAAAATGTATGTACTAGACTTTTTAGAATTTTCGTAAACCATACTATTTTTAGGAGCCAAAACCAGAAAGTTACCTAAATGTCCATTAACCAAGAAAGGGTAAATAAATTGTGGGGTATTCACACAATGGAATATTATATGGCATTGAAAATGAATGACCTCGAACTACATGCAACAATATGGAGGAATCTCATAAATGTAATGTTGAGTAGAAGAAGCTGGGCAAAAATTGTACCTACTATAAGATTCCACTTATATAAAGTACAAATAAAGGTACAACTAATCTATGCTGTTAGAAGTCAGGATAGTGGTGACCTGGGAGGGTGGCCAGTGACCAGAGGAGCATAAGGGGGACCCCTGGAATGATGGTATCTTCTGTTTCTTGATCTGGGTACTTATTACATGGATGGAAGTTCAGTTCATTAAAATCCACTGACTGCATATTTATGATATGTGCAATTTTGAGTATGTATATTATACTTCAGTAAATAGTTTTTTAAGTAAAAACCTACGTGACCTGTAGTCATGTGACTATTCTGTAGTCAACCATATGGTAGAGTTACTATTATGTCCACTATACAGAATAACTGAGGCTCAAACAAATGAAATACCTGGCACAGAGTCACACAGACCTTATGTGGTAGAGCTTGGACTGGCATTGAAATCTGTTGAAATCCAAGGTCACGTGAAAGATTACTCTAGCCCTTCTTCAGGTTCTGATCCTTCCCGATAACCTTCATAACTCTATGTCTTTTGTCTATTTGTCTTTTCTACCTAGAGTGCCCTTACCTAGTGCTCTCCTCTACCAAGAAAATTTCTACTCAGTTTTCAAGGACCAGCTTAAGGTCTTAACCTCTGTGAAGTGCTCCCTTATAACTCTACTTCCTTTCTCATCTCCAGCTGTTTACAGTAGAGATTCCAAAGGGCCCCAGCACATATTGTAAACGAGGGAAGCAGCAGCAATAACAGGGAGAAGTGAGGAATGTGACACAATGCAGTGGGCAAACTCCATCTAAAGGTAGGAGCAGCTACTCCATTCCAACCAATTGCTGCAACTCAGGAATACAATATCGCTGAAGCCAGAAGTCTAGATTATTCTATGAAATCTTTCTTTTAAATATTACTTTTTTAAAATTAAAACCTAACACAAACAAAAAACACCATCAGCCAAACGCAGCATGTCCGAGGGCCAGATTTAACTTATGAGTCCCAAACTGCAACCTCTGTTTAATTTGGCAGGGTCAGACAAACTCCAGCTGATGAAAAACTGACAGACTTCTTTCCTAGGGGTTTTGCCTTCTTCCTGATGGAGATGCTCTTCAGATATGGCAGAGGAGGGTTGCTTACTAAAGTTCCAAGCTTTCATTTTTACTTCCGCATATGTCCCCCAAAACCTGTGAGGAAGGGATGGAAGAAATGTTTTGGGTTCCCTTCAAGCCCACCACTGCCCCTCAATGCCCTATGATGTACTCACTCAGAAACCATTCCTCATTAGTAGGTTGTTTCTCAAGGAAGCATGAGAGAAAAAATGAGGCAGCATTTGAAATAGAAGGAAATCTGCCACATCGGGGCAGTATAACCACATCGGGGCAGTATAACCACATCACGGCACCAATCCCCAACCACTGGGGATTCCAGGTCCCAGGCCCCAATCCCAAAAGAGCAGCCCCAGGCGATGAATGAAGCAGCAAACAGGGAGAGGCTTACAGAGGGCAAAGCATCCGTTTGGGACACTAAAATCTCTAGTTTAGAACAAAAATTGAACTTGAACATACGTAGATCCATATTTTGAGGGAGAATCAAGAGGTAGTTCAAGAATAGAGGAAAATGCATTATCAAGGATCTTACTGGTGTTTTTCCCTTGGGGGTTTCAAAATGGGTAGTTTTTCTCTATGAGTTAGCCAGGTAAACACCTTGTCACGGATCTGTTGTGTTTGGAAGCAATCTAAGTGAAATCTGCTTTTATTAGCAACAAACATCCAATTTCTTTTTTCTATTCAATAGACAGGAGAACTGAATAAACATACCCGAGCTTACAAAAAGGTCATTTCCAAAAGCGTGCCGTTAGGCTAATTTTTTGGAAGTTAGAATGCATTTTTGCACAGAAACAAAGTGATCTCTGAGAATTAACTTTTCATGAACAAGTCAAAAGAAACGATTTAGCCCATAATGAAACTAAAATATTACTTTTGCAATTCAGAATAGAAAATAACTCTGTAGTAAGAAAGAATAACTTAGAAATCAGCCAACACACTGAATAATTTAGTAATCATTTATTACATATGTGCTTGTGCAAGATGCAGCTGATTTGAGTTTTATGTTTGGAGGATTAGCAGTAGCCTGTGAGAGGAGACTTAGTGGGGTGAGAGAAACAAAAGCCTGATGAAAGTGGATGAAGGTGGAAGAGGCAGTGAGAAAGTGGAACCAAATAAGATTGTTCTTTCTAGGACCCTGACTGGGGAAAAAGGAGAATGTCATCACGATAGCTGGAGAAGGATTCAGGACCAAGGGGTCAGAGTTCTTTGAGTATGCTTTTAGGCAACTGGAAAGCCAAGACAGAAGGAGAGGCAAAAATACAGGTTAAAGGGGGTATAATCAATGGATCTATATTCCTGTGAAAAAGACTAGTAGTTGTCTCTGCTCTTTGATCTCTGCCTATCTAGAATGAGAACCCTGATTGTAATCAGGGTACTGATGCACTTAGCTAGAAGGCCACATTCTCCTGCCTCCCTTGCAGCTAGGTGTGGCCTTATGACTACGTTCTGGCCCAAGGGATACAAGCAGAAATTTTAGGTGGGACATTTCGGGAGATTGTGGACTCAGGTGGGAGAAAGCCCTTCTGTCCTTCCTGCTGTTGAAAACTATAAATGTTAAAAATGTAATTCCCACACATTATCTGAGCACATGCCACAATATAATTAATTCATTAATGAGGGGAGCCAGCAAGATGACATAGCTGGTTTAGTAGGGAAAAAAAAAGAAATCCTGGAATAAGAATGCTAATAAGATACAAAAATGGCAAATGTTATTCAAGGTAATAAAACCATCTATCCTGAGAAAATTTCATTTGCGTCTTATTGACTTTTTACAAATTAACATCTAATTTTAGAGTCTGAACCCTGATCAAGAGTAACTAAAGGGCCATTCTCCAAGTGAGATGACCCTTGGGGGAACTTGACAGTGTTCTCCTATGACATTGGTAGGACACACAGCCATCCTTCTGCTTTCTTTCCAAGTTTTGGGTAACTTTCCTGAACATCAGCTTCCTTCTGCCTGCTGTCTGGAATGTGGATGCAGTGGCTGGAGCTGCAGCAGTCACGAGGATGGAAGCCATGAACTGGAAAGGCAGGGCAGAAAGGGAGAAGGAGCCTGGGTCCCTGATGACTGTGGAACCACCAAAACGGCCCTGCACCACTTTACTCCTGGACTTTTTTTATGAGACAGAGAGAAGGAGAGAAATACACTTCTCTCTTAAGCCACTGCTGTTTTGGTTTTCTTTTATAAGTGGCCAAGCTTAATCTTCTAATGGGGCAGGAGGCAGACAGAGAGAGAAATCATTATTAAAGAATGCTGGAAATCCAGTGGACCATCGCACTCAATGAAGTTGCCTATAGGAAGGGATTCAGCACTACCCACTAGTGGGTAGTGCTGGCTTTACTACAATCTGGAAGAAGAAACTGAAGAACCAACTAAGGGCTAGAGAGGAACTGATAAAGTTATCTACGAAAACTAGGATGGTGACAGCAAATGGGAAGATGGAATATTCATTAGTTTGTTCAAGGTTCCTAAAAAGCTTACTTAAGTAACGCCTCTTTGGAATTTCATGCTATATATTACTGTATACTTTGTGTAGTCTTATGCAGTATATATACCTTACACCTATAGATTACTGTCTGCTTGGTACATTCACACCTATATATTACTTTACAGGACTGTATTCTCAAAGCCACTTTTGACCTATTGTTATGGATTATTTAATTACTATGTGTGACTTTTCCCTATGTACTGACTTAAGAATCTAATCTCCACCTTAAGATGTGATTCTACCCTAGAGAAGCTGAAGGTGGATCTGATTAACAAGTCTGGTGGAGAGGTGAGACTTAAAACAAGAGAGAAGGAGGGAGGTATAGAAACAGATAAAGTTGTTGGCTAGGAAGTAGGAAATGAAGCAAGTTCTCACTTGATTACCTCAATGTCCTCAGTATGAGACAGCCATCTGTTGAAAGGTGATGGGGAGCTTGGGGAAGTGATGGAGCTTTGAAATAGCTGCTCCGGGGAATGGGCTTGAGAACTGACCAAGGACTTGCAAGAAGATAAGCAAAGGGATATGCTTAAGCCTGAGACATGATTGTGATTTGGCTCCAAACTGGCATCCTCTTCCTCTCTCTCTGTTTCTAGTCCCCGCTGGGGGAATATGGGGACAGGGAGGAAAAAGATCGAGCAGTTATGTGTTAAACCTGCCCACTCAGAGTAAATACAGTCAAATTTGTAAATAAGATAACATCTGGCAAGTTGTACAATTTGATTACATTTGGCTAAGAGCTGATATTTTAGTCACTTGTTTTAAACCTAATTTTATTTAATTTTTAATATTCTTTTTTAATTGAAATATAACTGATTTACAATATTATATTAGTTTCAGGTGCACAATATCCTGATTCAATATTTGTATAGATTATACTCCATTTAAAATTATTATAAAATAATGACTATATTTCCCTGTGTCACTCTTAAAAACCTAAGGATGCATGGTTGTCCCCCTCATATGTCAATTCAGTTCACTAGTTTGTCTCCTATAAAACCAAATGGATCCTAGGAGTGGATTCCCACCGATTCAACTAAGCAGAAGCTCTAATTGCAACTGTCATGCTAGTATCATTACTAAAGTATGTCAGTGTGGCTTCTGGCTCATGGTATATGACCACTGATCTGGCAAATGTGTTGTCGTCTATTCTCATCAGAAGAGAGTAGTAGAAGCAGCTTGCATTCACGTGGGATAGTATACATTTACAGTCTCTCTTTAGCTTTTAAGTTAACTCATGCCCTCTGTCACAATATAGTCCCAAGGGCCTCAGACTAACTGGAAATTCTGTAAAACATTTTATTGGTCTGCCATACTGGTGATATTATGTTCACTGAACTGATGAGCGGGAAGTGGCAAATACGTTGGAGGCCGTAGTAAGTGTTTTAAACTTACTTTAGAATTAAATTCTGTTCCTGATGCACAGTAGGCACTTAATAACTGTTAGGATGATTGGCCAAATACAAGCAACTGAGTGGCCTGTAGCTGTCTGAATTCTGCAGAAGCCATTGTTTAGAAGAAAGACTTGTCAAGAAAAGATCCCCATAAATGGCAAAGAATTCACCTGTACCCCACCTGTGAAGACCTGGGGAGCTTGCATGTCTGTTGCTGCTGTTTCTTCTTGCTTCCAAGGGCGTAACTTCCTTTTTCTTAAAAAAAAAAACACAAACATTCTTTAAAGTCAAAAAGAATCAGGGAAAGGTGTCCTGAGAGAAAAGGATTTACATGAAGGTTAGAATCTTACATAACATATATTTTTTTATACCACAGTTTAAACCTAATACCGTTTCCTTTAGTGTCTATATTTATTTTTGAGAGCACCGTATTTTAAAATTGCATGCTGGGCTGAGTTGCTCTACACTGTCTAGTCTACCCCAGGACCTTCTGACATCACGGGAGTAGCTGGCTGTGTTGGGCGTTCACAAATGCTAATGAAGCAAGGCAGCATCTTTTGTGGATCTAAAGGTGGGAAGCACCTTTCATCTCCCCCAGGGTTTTAGACAACGATCAAATCAAAGAGGAGGCAGGAGGCAGAACCTGGCAGCAGCCACCCAGTCTTATCAGCCTTTTCTCATGAACATGGAGCTCAATTTCTTGGTGTCCAAGGGAGGTAAAGGTCAGTTTGCCATGAGAGGAAGGAAACCCATTTCTCTCTGCAGAGAGTAAACGTCTTCGGTAACTAAAGGAATTTAGTTGAGCCAAGACAGGGAAAGACTTCCTCTTCAGGACATGGGCAAAGGTGACCCTGAATGGAGAACAGACTGGATATAGGACAGAGTTGACAGACCCAGAAAACTTAGTTTGAATTGTCTCCCACAGTGATCAAACATGAACTTTGCATCCAACTTTTGTGATGGCAGCCAGCTTTCGGCTGAGTTACCCTCACTGTTGTAAGAGAGCTGGTGACGTGACCAAAAAGAGACCAGCAAGTTTGCCGCTAAGCTACAAATGCAGAGCCAGATCAGCTTTCTCGAACTCTTACTATGTGCCAGACAAGGAGGCCAGCATACTAAACTCTAAATGGGCTCAAGCCCTGGAGCAGCCGCCACGAAGTCAGGAAGCAGCTGCCCCCTCACCCCCAAGTGGGCTTGGCTGCCTGTCGCCAAGGTTGGGGAGCTGTGAGAGGTGAGGGGCAGGCCTTTTCTCCAGAAAGGGAAATGAAACTAGGCAAAGATGGTCAAACTCACATGCAGATGAGGTACAGCATAAAGGGGCATTGGTGAGGAACACATGAGCCACTGTCCAAAGAAAGAAGATAACTTGCCAAAGTACAATAACAATAATTCTTTTACGAACACGCATTTTAAAAATATACACAAAAACACTAAGATAAAGTCCAAAACCTCAGAAGCTTAATGTGACTGAAATGCAACTGGACAAAATCATTTGGGTGTTGTCCTGTTAGCCTCCTGCTTTGTCTCCTCTGCCAGTTGCATAGATGGGGAAGGGGGAGGGGAGAGAAGAGGTGGGAAGTGTTGGATCGGACTCACTAGAGAAGAGGGGCAGAAGGGAGGGATCTGGCCAAGCCAGGAGGGAAATGTGAGGCCCCTAGGATTTATTAGGTTTGAGAGAAGAGTTGAGGGTAAAGGGTTTAAAGATTAATCATGAATTATGACTTGGATTATTTAAAATTTTTAGAGATGTAAGACTGAAATGCCTGTTTGAGCTGTGCTTCTTCAAATAAGTGTCCATTTTGAGACTAGACTGTGTGGGCTGTGACTGTGTAAGTATTCTCCAAGCAGATCATGAGGCTGACTTTTTGCCCTTTTGTGAGCACAGGAAATTGCAGAAAATGGAGTCATTCTCTTTGATTATTTCAAGTACCTTCTCTGCTACCCAAGACCAATCATGTGCCAACTTCTTAATAACCTCCAAATGATGGAACAATACATCCTTACATTTATCTGGGGGCAGGGAGAGGCAGGGAGCAGGTCATAGCTCAAATGCCATAGATCCTCACTGTTCTGAGATTTAGTAGGTTTTCTTGAATAAATGTTTCTTCATTTGCTGTATGCCCTCAGGACAATCTCCAGAGATTTTAAATGGTTGCGTTTTAAAAAATAACTTTCACCAGTTATGATTGTTTCACTAGACAGCAGGTCTGAGAAGTTCCTCCTGCCACCATTCCAGAATTGGATCTTTGGTACTTGTATTTGGCATTGTAGTAGAGAGGCAAAGCATAGTTCAAGTCAGGTTGGGAGCCAGAGAAAATAAATGAGAACTTGGAAGCCAAAAAGAATCCACTGGTCATGGTTACTTACCTGCTGGGGATTTTGTGGTCCAGCTCACTCTAGAGTTGGAACCCTTCTTGGCTGAACCAGCAACAGCAAAGCTGTGGGCAGTGGTGTATGACAGCCTAGATCCACTGTGAGGCATTGATGTTACAGACAGGTTGCTCTTCTGACCAGAGACCAGAAAAAAAGTGGGCTAGAGAGAGAAGGCAAAAATGGGGTGGGGTGGGTGTGGGATAAGGGTCCAACTTCATTCTTCTGCATGCAGATATCCAATTTTCCAAGCACCATTTATTGAGAGACTATCCTTTCCATTTTGTGTGTTCTTGGCACCCTTGTTGAAGATCAGTTGACCATGTATTCATGTTTTTATTTCTGGGCTCTCTATTCTGTTTCATTGGTCTATAGGTATGTTTTTATGCTAGTACCATAATGTTTTGATTACCGTAGCTTTGTAATGAATATTGAAATCAGGATGTATGATGCCTACACCTTTGTTCTTCTTGCTTAAAATTGTTTTGGCTATTTGGGGTCTTTTCTGGTTCCATATGAATTTTAGGATTGTTTTTTCTATTTCTGTGAAAAATGCCATTGGAATTTTGATAGGAATTGCATTGATTTGTAGATTGCTTTGGGTAGAATGGACATTTCAACAATGTTAATTCTTCTAATCCATGAACATGGGATAACTAAAAAGATATTTGTCATATATGATTAAGTGGACAAACAGGTTACAAATCAATATGTATAGTACAATCTGATTTTATATTAAATGTATATATGCATATCAAAAGACCTGGAAGGATAATAGTGAAAACGACTCCCAGAGCACTTTATATGCATTATTCTTTATAATCCTCATAAAAAGCCTATGAAGAAAGTGCTATTGTTATCTCCATTTTACAGATGGGGAATCTGAGGCACCAAAAGGTAAAATAATTTCTGGGAGCTGGTCAACTTGGGACACATATTTAGGTCAACCTGTATCTAAGCCAGTGTTAATTCCACTATACTGTACTGTCTCCTGATATACTGACTTGTTAATAATTGTTATCATTGAATAGCAAGATAATGGTTCAACTTGATTATCTACTAATTATGTCTGCTTATGTGTATTTTCTAATTTTCTACATTGAGCACTTATTATCTATATAATAGAAATAGAGTCTTAAATGTATTTTTTAAATAGGCTTGTAATAAACAGGATCGTATTATACAACTTGATTTTTTTCACTCAATATATCTCAGAAATGTTTTCTGCATAAAAATATATATTTGGTCATTGCACATCTTGTTTACCAGATAACGTTCAAATTGGAGACATCATCTGTTCAGAAAACAGTTGAATGACCAATGTCTGGGTAACCAAATGTAAAATTTTCAAGAGGATAACAAATTGCTTCAAATCTTAATGTCAAAAACAATGAACAGTTATTTCTGTGAAAATTAATATAGGCATACCCCAGAGATATTGTGGGTTTGGTTGCAGACCATCACAGTAAAGCAAATATTGAAATAAAGTGAGTCACACAAAATTTTCGGTTTCCCAGTTCATATAAAAGTTATGTTTACATTATACTGTAGTCTACTAAGTGCGCAATAGCATCACGTCTGAAAGAACAATGTACATACCTTAATTTAAAAAGACTTTATTGCTAAAAATTGCTAACTATTAACTATCATCTGAGTCTTCAGCGAGTCACAGTAGTAACATCAAAGACCAAAGATCACTGATCACAGATCACCATAATAAATATGATAATAATGAAAAAGTTTGAAATAGTTTGAGAATTGCCAAAATGTGACACAGAGACAGGAAGTGAGCAAATGTTGGGAAAATGGCACTGATAGACTTACTCAACTCGACGTTGCCACAAACCTTCAACTTGTAAAAAACACAATATGTGCAAAGCAAAATAAAGTGAAGCACAATGAAATGAGGTTTGCCTATAAATAGAAACCTCATTGAAAATGAGGAGGTCCAGGGATTTCCCTGGTGGCGCAGTGGTTAAGAATCCTCCTGCCAATGCAGGGTTCGAGCCCTGGTCCCGGAAGATCCCACATGCCGCAGAGCAACTAAGCCCGTGCACCACAACTACTGAGCCTGCGCTCTAGAACCCACGTAACGCGACTACTGAAGCCCACGCGCCTAGAGCCCGTGCTCCGCAACAAGAGAAGCCACCGCAGTGAGAAGCCCGCGCACCGCAGCGAAGAGTAGCCCCTGCTCACCGCAACTGGAGAAAACCCCGCGCACAGCAACGAAGACCCAACTCAGCACACCACGCAAAAAAAAAAAAAAAAAAAAAAATGAGGAGGTCCAGAAGGGGGAGCTCTCATGCTGTACCACTGTAAATCAATTGCAGACCCAACTGGAAGAGATGTACCTTTGCAGTTACAACACGAAGAAAGTTACATTACTACCCAGTAGGAGGAAGGAAGAATTTCTCCTCGCCTGGCAACAGCCCAGCCAATGAGAGACTGTCACAACTCAGCCAATGAAAATCCACTATACTTCAAACTCTCAGTTTCCTCCAATGGACTCTTGTTTATAACAGCCCGTCCCCCTTCTCCTCTATAAAAAAAAAGGTCCTCTCTTGTGTTCTCCAAATCTGCCTGTGATTTGCCATAGATTGCGTGTCCTGAATTGCAATTTTTTACTGTTCCTGAATAAACCCATTTTGCTAGTAGAATAACTGGCTGCGTTTTATGAGGGTTTAGAATTTGGGTGCAGCTTTTCTGGCTCAGGATCTCTCATGAGGTTGTTAATCATGCTGTCAGCCAGAGTTGCAGCCTTTGGAAACTTGACTGGAGCTGCAAGGTCTGCTTCCAACTCCACTCATGTGTCTATTGCCAGGAGGCACTGGTCTCTTTCCATGAGGTTCTCTCTACAAGGCTGCTCACAACATGGCTCCTCCCAAGAGAGAGTAAGAGTGACCAAGACAGAAGCTGCAGTGTCTTTTATAATCTGATCTCAGGAGGGACATGCCATCACATCTGCTGTGTTCCGCTGGTCACACAAACAAATCCTGGGAGCATATTACACAGGGCATAAATGCCAGGCGATAGGGATCATTGGGAGCCATCTTGGAAGGTGGTTACCACATAGCCAAGTACCCAAAACAGTGAACAAGCCCAATAAACACTTGCTAGATTGGACTGAACTAACTGGTGGCTGGCAATTCAATCCAGTTACAATGTTCCAAGACTTTGATGGGTGACTGGTTAGGTCTCCCAAGTTCAGTTGTCAGGTTACCCCATACCCGAGTAGAGCTCAGTGATCGTGCACTATGGTAACTAAGGAATCAAGAGGAACAAAAATATGACTGTGTTTGAACAAAACATACCCGTTCATTAAATGTGAGTGTACACACGTGAATGACTAATGGCAATATGTAAATCACAACGATGTTCTCTTGCCTAACCACCAATCCTTCCTCATTTAGAATTAGGCAAGTCTCCCACCTATGAGTAGCTAGAAGCCAGATTTCAGCCTGGCATGGCTCTGGCTAACATCGTTTTGTACTTCTTCCTCCCACCCCTGCCTCTACCAACTCTTGCATCCCACGCCTGCTTGGCTAGTCTTTGCCATCTCAAGTAGTTCTCTAAATGTATGCTAGCTGCAAGGATGCTATGGCCATTGTGTACGGTTGACCCTTGAACAACAAGGATTTGAACTGTGCAAGTCCACTTCTATGTGGATAGTTTTCAATAGTAAATACGACAGTGCTACTTGATCTATGGTTGGTTGAATCTGCAGATGTGGAATCACAGATACAGAGGAACTGTAGATCTGGAGGAATGAAGTATATGGAGGGCTGACTGTAAGTTATATCCGGATTTTCCTGTATGCTGGGAGGTTTGGGGCCCCTAGTCCCCTTCTCGTTCAAGGCTCAAATGTACTATCTACCTAAGGCTTTTTCTGCAGTTCCTATCTTTCTACCTCATCTCCCACTGTGGAGATTTCAACAAATGAATTGGGAAACTGAGGAACTGCACACCTGGACACTGCAATGCACTCCTCACTTGGCACACTCTGTGGGTGGCTCCATTCCCCACGTGCTAGACTAACTGCTGGCCTACATCAGTCTTTGCTGCTGCTTCTGAGGATCGTTATCTCAGCTTTGCAAGGGCTCACTTGTCTACTGGCCACTTGACAGTCCTCGGGTCTTCTCAATTCCAAAGGGATCATTCTGGTTACACGGAGAGGCTGGGCAATGTGATGTGATTAAACATGCAGGCTTTGGAATATACAGGTATGGCTTTGTTTGGTGTGTGATGCTGGACAAGCTACCGTGCCTCTTTGCACTAGGTAAAATAGGGGAAATCATACTTCAGTTTGTTTTAAGGATTGTATTGGTCAGGTCCTGGTAGGAAACTGATTTCACCTTACATTGTTCAAATGAACGGATTACTCACAGAGGTGTGAGCAAGGATGAGGGAACAGACAGGGTTGTTGAGGCACCCAGAGACGAGCAGTAGTAGGAAGTCTTTACCATCCCTAAGGCTGAAAGGACAAAGGGAGGAATAGCGTGACCTGAGCCCACTGAGAACCGGAAGTGTGGAAGAGGTGCAGCCCTAAGGGGCTATAGTGTGGAGGGACACAGCTAAGGCTGGAGATGTTACTTGAAACATGGAGAGAGCTAGGAAGAACTATCCCAGCATCTCTCTCATCCCACCCTCCAATCACCTGCTGGTGCTACCCACTGGTTGAATGGAAATGATAATCAGAAGACAAGCGAGGGACTTCCTTGGTGGCGCAGTGGTTGAGAATCTTTCTGCCAATGCAGGGGACACAGGTTCGATCCCTGGTCCAGGAAGATCCCACATGCTGCAGAGCAACTAAGCTCATGTGCCACAACTACTGTGCCTGCACTCTAGAGCCCGCGAGCCACAACTACTGAGCCCGTGCACCACAACTACCGAAGCCCACGTGTTCTAGGACCTGCGTGCTGCAACAAAAGAAGCCACTGCAATGAGAAGCCCGTGCAATGCAACAAAGAGTAGCCCTGGCTCGCTGCAACTAGAGAAAGCCCACGCACAGCAACAAAGACCCAACGCAGCCAAAAAAAAAAGAAGACGAGCAAGCCTGGGAGGTGCAGCCTGGAGGAGCTTCCAGGCACACAGGGCAGGGCAGAGATGGCTTAGAGAAGGGGTTGAGGGGCCAAACAGAGATTAGCAGCACAAGTATTAAATGAGAAAACACAGAGTATATTTTCCACAGGACCTGGCACACAGTAAGTGCTCGAGAAACAGTAATCGTGGTTACCGTTAGCATTACTAAGGCTGCGAGGTCACTTTCTCGTTATACCTGAAGCCATCTTTGCCCGTCTAAACAAGAGCCATAGGTGTGTGACCCCACAGTCATGAGGCTTGGTTTAGTAACATACTCTCTCTGGTCTGCTCAGTCTCACAGCTCTGTTTCTACTGACACCAGGGCTTTAATGATCTAGTCTCTGTTTTCATCAGGTGAAATTAGGCTGTTTAACTTGTCCCCAGATTTGGAGCAAGAAAAAATAATGTCTAAGCAACGTTCCTTTGAGAAAACTGTCCATCTGGTCAGTTTCCCTTTCCATGTGGTCAAAGACTTTCTTTTTTCCCTCTTATCTAATGAGCCAAGACAAAATGGTCACGCTAATGGAAACTGCCTTGCATTCCAACTGCTGCTGCCCTAGCATAAAATCCATGATTTCATAAGGGCTTAAAAGTGTTTTTTTCAATCCTTTATGTCGCCACTATTCAGCTGGCTGCTGTTTTTCCTCTGCTTTGCTTTCATCCCTGTCACTGGTCCAAGAAGTCAGAGGATCTGATGCTCCCTGCCCCCATTACTGCCTCTAATCACACCACTCTCTTCCTTCTCTCGCCTTTTCTTTTTTCTTTCCCTTAGATCTGTCACGTTTCCCATTCTTCTCAGCTTTTATGCTTGAAGGCTCGCCTCTTAGTCAACACTGCCAGCCTATCAAATTGGTCTTGTCCTTCAAGGAGACAGATTGATTCAATCACCGCAGGTGAGATAAAATCTTTGGTTCTTTGACTCTTCTTGGCTGCTGGTGGTGGCTCAGTGCTCCAGGTCTGAGGTTTCTGAAAGGCTGAATAGGATCACTAACCTCCTTGCACTGTAGTAAAATCTGATTGTTTGGGTTGGTTGAGCATGTGATGCAGGCAGGAAGTACGTCAGTGAACTGGGTATGGCTTAGAAGAGAGGAGAGGTGTGACTCTAGGGCAGGGTCTTATGGCTCCCTTGGGGTAGGAAGGTGACGTGAATTACTGAGCTCTTTTGGAGCTGGGTGCCAGGTGCTTCCAAACAACAGCTAAAGTTCTTCGCAGGCCCTCAGAGGGCACGCCTCCCACCGTGTGTACAAAAGGAGCTGGGGAAGAGGGCAAGGGTTAGATGGGGACCAGTTAGCAAAGTTTTACTGGGGGAAATGAACTGACTTTTGGGGTCCGATTGATTCGCTTGACTATTGAGTCTTTGAGGTCTCTCCCAATGAACACAAGAAACATTCTCCCGTCGAGGGCTAAAGGTGTGATGGGCCAATTTGTATAGTGATACTTTTTTTTCTTTTGAATAT
Organism: Lagenorhynchus albirostris; assembly: GCF_949774975.1. Classification (NCBI taxonomy): domain Eukaryota; kingdom Metazoa; phylum Chordata; class Mammalia; order Artiodactyla; family Delphinidae; genus Lagenorhynchus; species Lagenorhynchus albirostris. Next base: position 40,209,828 of record NC_083111.1, on the reverse strand, counting down.
TCTTTGCAACAGGAAACTAGTTCAATTTTTAGAAATCATTGACTTTTAACTATAAAAATGAAACTAAATTTCAGCATCTAGATTGATGTTAACTTCTGACGAATGAAGAATTTCTTAAAGTTCACTTAGGTTTTTTTTTTTTTACTTGATGGTATGTCTCTAATGTACAATAAAGTGGATGCAGAACATTTTTTATTCAACATTGTGTTGGCTCAGAGAGAGAAACAAAATCCACGGGCCCTGACCTTAAGGAACTGAAAATCTTGATGGACAAACAAGGTAAAGTTAAAAATTAGAACAATTTTAAACCAGATATGTGCATATTTTACGAACCTAAATATTGGCTACATAACTGAGTCTAAATTGTGTGGTCCTTAAAATATGTGCATTGCATAATCGTTATTAATGGCACATGAAATGCATGAATTTCATCATTCTTAATATATTTACTTTGAAGACTTATAATTTGAAAGCTATTTAGAAGACAATACTGTGTATTGTTAGGATTCAATCCAAGGTATAAATTTTGTCATAAGAACCGGGCTGACTGGATTTAATAAGATTAAGCTTGGCTTTCAAAGTAAACTCTGAATGGAACAAAGGAAGTGACCTTCATACTGTAACAAGTTAACTCAGATACCATTAACGTCTTCATTTACCCAGCTTGCCCAGGCCTCAGCTTTTGACGATCTGAAAAATTCTATAGTGAATAGCAATTGTTTTATTTATGATAAGGATCATAATTAAGGTATGTTCACCTACAGACTAAGGATAGCAGTTACCTAGACCCTCTTGCTATACCCAAAGACAGAGCTAACAATAACCCATATTCAGGCATGTGTTTGACTAGTGAGCAGGAAAGCTTGTTCTAGGAAGTATTAATTTAGTTTAATAAAAGCAGAGATATTCAAGTCAGCTACACCATCCCAGTCCTAACTTAACAGTCAGCATTTAAGCCACTTCCTTCCCCAACCCTAATCACAGCAATGGCCGATGGAGTGATAAACCAGGACCATCAAAAACCGAGGTATTATTTGTCTTTTTCTTATAGGATAGTCATTAGCTCAATCACTTAATGAACTAAATCAACTCAACAAGATTATCAGTGGGAGAGGTACAGAGAGGTCATTAGCAAAGGACCACTCCCTAATCCCTCCAAATTTTTCACCATGAAACATTTTCATCACTTGTTTAAAGGGCATTTTTTAAAAAGTCCTAGCATTAAGGTACGGAACATAAAACTCACCTGTAATCAATCACATCTGCAATGTTAAATCTATTCTTCAACCAAATAATATCCCTGGGAATTGCTAACCTAAAAGTTAGCTCTAAAAGGGGAGAGGAAGGGGGCTAATAATGCCCATCAGCAATGGATAAATTGTGATATATTCATACTATGGAATGCTACTTGGTAATAAGGAAGAGACTGTGAATACACTCAACATAAATGAACCTCAAAAAAATGAACAACCGTCAGATACAAAAGAGTACATATTATATGATTTCATTTGTATGAATTTCTAGAACAAGTAACACTGATCTATGGTGACAGAAGTCAGAACAATAGTTTTGTGGGGAAGGATTAACTGGAAAGTGGCATGAGGGAATTTTCTGCTGGAGTAATGGAAAAGTTCTATATCTTTATTGGGGTTGTGGTTACCAAATCTCAAACTACACATTTAAAACCTGTGCATTTTACTGAATGTAAATTATACCCTCGTTTTTTTTTTAAGTACTATCTATCTAGAGGATCCTAAAGTTAAGTATAATCTACCCCCACAGAAAGCATCTAATGAATCTTACTATTAATTAAAAACCAACACAGGTCATTCAGAAAGCAGATATGAAGCTTTAATTCACTGTGGGCATTTCTCTGACCATTCTCTATATTATATATGAACTTTTCACATTTCTTCACACAGATACAAGACAGTTGTTTTCCCCAAGTACTGTGTACCATACCACCATCCCATTTAACTAGCTAAGGACGTATTATAAATACCATGAGCCACTGACTAAATACAGAAGTTGATACATATGTTAGAAAGTATAAATTAAAAAAAGTTTAAGGCTAAATACCATGAAAGTTTACACATATTCTTTAATTCTAGATATCAAATCACAGTGACAACCAATTATAATAAAATCTCAACTTTTTTTAGATGATAATATTCATATTTCTAACATCCAATTATTTTCATTTTCATTATTTTCATTTCCATACTGTTAACTCCACACTGCATTTTCATTTCTATAGAGAGTAGACAGGCTTTTGGACTGCAGACCAAGTTTCTTGTGTAATAATAAGAATTACTATCTTGATCATGACCATGGGAAACCAAATTTATATATACTGTACTATATAGAGACAAGACTTTACTAAGTATAAGATAATGTGGAACTCTTTAGTGGTGGTGTTCAAGAGAAATTCAAATAGTAGCCTGAAAATGAGTTTTAACTGCTACTGCATTCTACAATATATTTCATTAAAAGATGAAGTCTCTGTCAAAACATTTATAAATAAGTATATAGTACAATAGCTTTTCCCCCTCCAAAATACTGCCTGGGAGGAAAGTTCCAAGCTGACTCAAGGGGAAAAAAAAGGAAAAAAAAAAAAAAAGGAAAAAAAATAGACCTCAGAAAACAAACATATGGTCTTCTGAGCTGCAATCTTCCTGAGTCTATTTTCAATTGGAACAAATTTTGCAGCCAATTCTACCTTGCTTCAGTGTCCACAGTCCAGAGGGAGTCCTTGAATATCTAGTTCATATTCTACAGAAATCCGAAAGGACCTAAACACCCCTCAGCTAATTACACAAGGGAAAACTGATCATGTTTTGTATTAAAATCTATGTGAAAATCAAACATAGTCATAGCCATTCTTTTATCAGTGATGCTACAATAAGTGATGAAAATATATGCACAGCTGTACATGGATCACCATTAAACACAGGAACAAAATGCCATTTGATGCATATTAAATAAGCTCCCCAAAAGCCAATTTGAATATATTTATTTTCATTTACTTTGATACAGCATTGGAAGAGACTGCATATAATTATGGCGACTGCTGCAAACAATACTTGATGCTGCTAAGTGTTCCATTAAGCATGAGGCATGCACAATAGTTACCTTTAAAAATTTCTCATGTAGATATCTTAACATTCCTATTTATAAGCTGCAATATGTTTAAAGCATTTAGTAATTTTTAAACCAATTATTTTAATTGACCTACATCTAAGTGGGGAAAAACAAAAAACTTCCTCCTCATTTCAGCACCCGAAGGTAATATTAAACCTTACTCCCCAAAATTATATATTTAAATTTATTTTATATGTGTCATCCTTAAAAGTCCAAAAGTGATGAAAATTATTATCACTACTAAATTAGAAGTATGATTTCCCAGCAGCAGTCTACCCAGCACACACAGCATGCCACGCTTCGGGGGATTACATGATAAGAGTGACGTGCTGGTGGCTGCAGATGACAGTAATTGAACATATCAGCCTCTTCTCTTCATTCTGGATCTTTTATTTCAAACTAAATAAAGCTTTTCATTAACATAAACTGAAAAAATTATTTTTCCTTTATTTAACATCAATAAGAGTAGATAAAACTAAACACCTTTATTGTCTTCAAGTGTGTGGCAAGATAGAAAATGTTTCAATCATATTAGGTAATCAGGGGTGGGGAAGGGGGTAGCGTTTGTTTTTCCATTTAAGCAGGATTCCAGTCAAATAAGCACACACACTTACAAATTCAGATTACTTGGTTCTCGGTCCTTTATGGCTTAAAGCACTGGATTTGAAAACTACTTCAGGTTAAAATAAAGTTATATGAATAATGCATAGGCTGTATATCTAGGAGATCATGCAATAAATAAATGTTCTCATGTACAGTGGAATCTTGGTGATGAAATGGGTCTGCAGGTGTGAATAATGTTTTTTCGTTTTACCAAGAGAATATGCCCAGCAAGTTCCTTGCTTTGGGCCTATTCAAGATCCTGTTTGTAAGGTCATCCTGATTTTCTCAGGTTGAAAAAAGAAGCCAATGTCCTAAGACATCTGCAGTAAGGAACTGACGTGCCTCAACCGCAAGTGCTGTGAGGTCCGAGCTAAGCAGAAGGAGACTCAGGATCCTGCCACCTGGCTACAAAGTCAACTTGGACTACTTGGCGACTAGAGTATCAAATGGGGAAATGCTTAGAATGACCCACTGGAAATGTTTACTATATTAGTATCTTTTAAAAATCTATCTGCTCTTTAAATCTATTTCATGTGAGAACTGCCAGGGTAAGATCCACTCACTATTCCTGGTTTTGATATGCCCCTACGACATGAGAATTGAACTGAACTACAATGATTGTAATGTCATCCCTGTACATCCTAGCAAGCTCTTCAGGAAGACTAAGCATTTTGGAGAGGCGCTCGTGATCAACAGCCCCAAACTCGTTGTTGCCCACAGCATGGCGAATTAGATGGGTTGCTGCATTCTGATCCTCAAATACCGATGACATCTTGGCTCTCCTTTCTGTTAAAAGGCCATGCATCTGTCCCAGAGTCACCTTATAGCCACCAACAGCTATTGGCTGTTGGTGATGCATGCCTGTTAGGTACTCGCCCACAATCCTAACCACATCCTGCCTATGCATTGTCTCCCACAATCCATCAGTCGCCAATACCAGAAATTTATCCTGTGGCCTTAATCGGTGGTAAGTTACTTCTGGCTCAGCAGTGAGATAAGGAGGTGTGTAATAATTAGGAGGGATAAACTTGGTATATTCGTTGTCATTCAGCTGGTCTGGGCCAGATTCTATCACTCTCTTTTGAAGGTCAATGCTCCATTTGAACTTTACGTCTCCAAAAGCCCTAAAAGGCATCAGTAAGCCAAGCAGCCTATCCTGTTTCACCACACTCTTGGCCTCATTCTTTGGGTGCTCCAATTTCAGGCGTTCCACTTCTCTTTCATTCTGAGCGTTGTGGTCATTAGATAGAGTGACTGCTGACCAAGAGCCGTCCTCTTCCTGAACACCCAGCATGGCTCTGCTATCACCAGTATTGGCCACATGAAGGTCAACACCATCCACATGGGCCACACAAGCTGTGGCCCCAGAAAATGCCACTCGAAGCACCAGGTAGTTGAGGAAAGAATTGGGATCACCGACTTGAGCCTCCAAGGAGATGTCATTATCAAGCCTCTTGAAAGCATTAACCAAAGCCTCCTTAACATCAATTTCAGTCGACTCCCCAGTGTTAAGGTCTATAAGCTCTTGCCAGTAAGTCCTCAAGCTGTTGAAATATAATTTGGACGCCTCCTTACTGAAGTAATCATTGGGATGCTTGTGCCACTGGAGAATGGGGAGCAGTGCTCGACCGCTCTCCACCGCATTTTCGATCTCTAGCAAAGTCTCATGGGGTAACAGAGAGACAGCAATATAATAAAAGAGTCTTTCACTGACCGCCTGGGAGCAAGCACAGCCTGCATGGCCATCGAAAACCCCCAAAAGCATCCCTCTGGTCTGCAAGCAGGTTGCTGCACTTCTCCGGTCCTCAATGGGTGCATTCGCAGGCAGCTGATTGCTGTCAAATCCAAGGACAGAACTGACATTTTTGCCATCAAATTCTGGCACTTTGAAACTGTATTCATTAGCTTTCAGGATGCTGTTGACTTGTGGAGGTGTAAGGTAAAATTTCTGTGGTGTGGAAGCATATCTCCTTCCTTGGGTGTACTGCCACCAGCTCTCCTTTGGCCTATAAAAGGTAGCATATGCCGGATGGGGTGTGTATCTCAGGCGACTCTGAGGAATGTAAGGGGGTGAGCAGCAGAGATGTCTGTGGTGGCAGTAACATGCAGTGCCATAGATTCTGCTCAGTTCACAGTGACGGATCAGAGGGAAAAACAGTTGAGTTGGTGCTGGCATGGCATCAGAGAACAGCGGCAGGCTGGAACTTCTGACTGGGATTCCTAGACAGCAAAAGTTACATTCTGATTACTTAATCTATTTTTGCTTTCATAACAAATGTTTAGCAGGTGAATCTACAGGCTCCCTGTGCCTCCTAAGGCACTACATTTTACACACATATCATGTACTATTTCTACAGGATATACTCTGTTAAGCACACCTCCCAATCACTTATGGAGCCAGGACTGAACTGTCGTCGAGCTTTACTTTTCTCTCTTCCTTGTATTTCTTTGTGCAGCACAAACTGTGCAGAATGTACAATAGATCTGGCTGGGGAGAGTGGAGGAGACGAAGGTTATATAACATTATGCAGTGGCAGTCTACCTGGCCAATCACCCTTCTCCCTATCCTTAAAAAAGGCCGTGGATCTCCCAAATTGCATTGCTTCTCCCATTTATGAAGATCCTGTTTCTAGACCAGTGGTCGATTGTTAGCATTTGATACACATGGCTACTACTATAAAAGTGTTGGGATGCAGTCCCAACCTGTGTGTATTCATGAATTATTTGTAAGTTATATACGTATGCTACTACATTAATATAATGTTCATTATAACCTGTACAAGAAAAATTTTACATAATGAATAAAAATAGAAGCTCCAAAATGCCCTCCCTGCATCCTAGTAGATGGTCTTGCAAACAATGTTTCTCCAGACCACTGTGCCAATTTGGCAGGTTTAGGGACATAGGTCTGCCACCAATTCACCACATAATCCTGGAAAAGCTGGATCACCGCTTTGAGCCTTGCTTTCCTAAGCTGTACGTGAACACATCAGAGCAGATCCTATCTGAGCACGCTTCCTGGACTCTGTGCCTTTATAAAAAGTGTGCATTGAAGTGAGGCTTTGATATTAAATGCAGGTTCATTTGTTGTTTAATTTTAGTGCATTCTTTGTGATAAAAAAAAAACCTAAGTATTCTAGCAGCTCTAAAACTCTGTTAATAACATAAATGGTCGCAGTTCTGGAATTTAATTTACTTGCTACCGTTTTCCTCTGCTTATCAGCCATGAAAGAAAGCTACAGAAATATGATTTTCATCTACAATGGATCCCAAGTAGAATTCACCCCTAGAAAAATATTTTCTCTTACATTTTATAAAAAAGTTATCTATTTGTACTTGGAAATTAATAAACAGTGAAATAGTAGTCTAATGGTCTAAGGTTTGGCTAAAAAAGGTAGAGCATTATAATCATGAATAAACCAAAATCATATCACTTACTATGTGACACTGAAAACATTTTGCTGGGCATTTATCTAGAAAATTTAATAAACATGTATCATTAATTCAGGTAATTTTTACAAGAAGAGAATCCCTCTTGTAACATATATTTCCCCTGAATTCTTGAGGTATTGCATCAAAGTATTCATCTGGCCTATAAATAAACAGGCTTTATATTTTAAATAAGAAAACAAATGCAGTAAACAAAAGGGAATAAGGAATATAAAACCATCTGAGTCTGAATATCAACTATTCCTTCCTAAGGTTGAACACATTAAGAAAACATTTTACAAATATCATAGAGAGTGTTAGAATATATTACATTATTTTCACGCACCCTCTTTTGAAACACAGTTAGAAAAAAGATAAGTGGAATGCGGTGAAGGGGGCAGAGAAAACAGAGAATTTGCTTCTGTAATAAGTGCTATATAAGCCAGTCATATAGAACCCCTTTTGCATGTGATAGAAAGTACCGTTATTTTAACTACAGTATTTAAGAAGGGATTTGTTTACAAAATTGAGGACAAGATTAGGCAATAGAAGGAAATGATTAGAATTTTGGAAATAAAATCCATAACTAAATAAGTATTCTGAAAGGCAGTCATGAAAAACAGAAATTCCAGAAGAACAGGAATCTATCAAGACTAACCACTTAACTAACAGCACTTCAAACTGAATACCTGAAAGTCATCCAAAGGTTAAGTGTACATGACTGAGCCAGGAGATGTGCTCAAACGTGGGGCCACATGACACTGGCTTCTAGATATGAATCATATCTCTTGCTAGGTTTGTATGCAGAAAGCACATTAACTTATTTCATGCTTTGTATAAAGATTTTTTCTGTTATTAAAAATGTAAACAGACACCAATCTTAATGAAAATAAATTTTCTCTGTAACTTTATATACGTTTGCATTTATGCTTACTTTAAAACTTAAGAATCTTAGAGGGAAAAACGTGTATTTCTGTATGGAATGTAGATTGAATCAAAGCACTGTGTGTGTGTGTGTGTGTGTGTGTGTGTGTGTGTGTGTGTTGGAGCGGGGTTTTCACAGATAGATGCATACCAGGATTTGGCTATATGGTGTCTGATCAAGGAATAACAAGTCCAGGAAACCCACACTTTCCTTAAATTCCTTTGCTTTGACAATCCTCCTGCTTTTGAAATTGACTGCAAAATGAACTATTGTGGCAAAAAGAACCGACTCATGCAGCAGATGCTTTGAATAATACGTAAATTCAAACAGCAAGCACTCTAACATACATTTTTCCTTCAGGCATAAATTCTCAACATTAAAAACAAAAAAGCAGAGAGTGAATTTTATTAACTCTATCTTTCAGTTACTCAGGGGCTTAGCATATGGACTGACTCCCAACATGCCTCCAAAAGTCAAATTCTTAGGGAAGTTACCTACTCTGTGATTAATGAACATTCTATCACCACCAGTACAAGTAACATACTCTCTCCATCAGACCAGTTACTACTAGAAGTCGAAGTACTTTCAAATGCTTTCATAAACCATTAAGTGAGCATTCAAAAAACTCTGTGAGTATCCTTCTGAATATCCTGTGATTCAACAACAAAACCCCATGAAATCAAAACTTCTGTCGACAAACTTGCTAAATTAATGAAGTAGACGGCTCTTGATGAGGCAGGAAGAACCGCAGCAAGGTACAGTTGTGGTAAACTGAAGCACTGTCAAATTTTCCAGTTATTTCTGGCCACAATTTCACTTAAAAGGTCCTATCCCATGATCCAGACTTAGCCACCTTATATTCAGCATCTTAGTCTTAGGCAGATTTTGCCAATTTTGCCCACGACTAATAAGGAAAGATGAGCTGTAACCAGCAACAGGAAAGAGATCCATCCATTCTTACTGATGTGCTCAACAGAGTTTGTGCCAAGAAATGATTCAACTTCATCAATAAACTCGCAGAAGAAATTAGAGAATGCAATTACTGTACCGACTCCAGAGCTCTTTAGGTTTGCAAAAATTTTGGTGTAAACGAAAAAAAAATGCTATACTAATCATTAAATGTGTCAGAACCCCAGTTTACGTAATTTGATTGCATTAAACACCCTGCATAAAGACTCTCTGCGATTTTTCAGCATTTTTGGTTAATGTCTAGACATTTCACAGCTCCTGTTATCTCTACATGAATGAAGAAACCGGTTGCCTTCGGAAGACACGAAGCCCTAAGCCAGCACTTGTTTGATTAGTTTCCTTTGTCCCTACCTGAAAATTGCACTCACTAAGGCATCAAAGCTATCTATCTCACCTCTTAATTCCACGCCGACCCACCTAAAACCATCCACACACAAAATCAGTCAACATCCTTCCTGGGTACCCAACGCAGGTAGTTAAGTGAATACCTACCAATTCGTCTGGGCCCGGGACACACACACATTCTCCTGTCATCACAACACGGAGCCGACAACATCCACAACCCGCGCGGACAGCAGCAGCGACAGCAGCACCGGCCCATTGAAAGCAAGGCAGAGATGCTCATTAGAGGAGGCGGCGGCAGGGGAGGCGGGAGCGGAGGAGGGGCGAGGTCTCGCCCCAGCCCGGTGAATGGGGCTAGGAGGGGGGAAGAGGATGGAGGAGGAAAAAAGGGGTGGGGAGAAGAAGGAAACCAAACAAACCAACCCACCCCGCGGGAGAGGCAGAGCTACAGTGGAGGCGGCGGGGGCCCCAACGCCCGCAGAAGCGCGCCCCGGGACCGGCCCGTCCATCCAGCCCGGGAGCGGAGCCCACGGGCGCGCGGCATCCTCCGCCCGCCCACGCCGCACCGGCTTCAGTCCTGAAAACTGAGGGTCGGCCCGCGGCGGCTGACTGTGGGATCACCCTGGACTCGAGGTGTGTAAGGGGAAACCCTCAGGCAGAGACGCCGCGCCACCTGCGTCGCACCTCCCGGGAGCCCACCCTCCCGCGGGTCCCCACGGCGCCCCCGGCGCTGACAGCGGGCGCGGCGGGCCCGCCCACCACCCCGAGCCTGCGGCTGCCCCCAGCGCCGCCACGCCTGCTGCGGCCCCGACGCCCTCACGCGCACCTGGCGCTCCGCGGTTAGTCCCTCCGCACGCCCGCGGCCGCCGCTCCCCAAGCGCGCCGGCCGCCCCCTCACAACTTTGGGTTGGTGGAGGAGGATTCCGGAAGGGCCGGCTCGGGGCCTGGAGTAGGGAATACGAACCGGGCACGGCAGGGGAGGAGCCGCTTCTTCTCAACAAGGAGGCGGCCGCGGCGGCGGCACCTGCGGGCGGTCCTTCCACGCAGCCCAGCGCAACTCCCTGTAGCTCGGCCCCTTGCCCCAGCCCGGCCCACTCAGCGCCCCTGCCCCGCAGGGCAGCCACCCTACCCCGCCCACACTTTCGGGCCGAAGCTCTCCCGCCTTCCGATTGGCTGCGCAGTGGCGAGTGGGCGGAGAGGAGGAGAGCTGGCCGCTGCCCGGCTCGTGGGAGCGGAAGAGCGGCGCGCTCCCCGCCGGCTTTGTGACGTCATGGGGGTCAGACAATCCCTTCCATTCCGCGCGAGGTGCCCATTGGTTCCGCGGGCCCGCCTCACGTGACCGCGCCCGCGCCTGGTTGCCTGGTGGAGGGTGGGGCTGCGCGCGGTTAGTGGGTTGGCGGCGGAACGGGTTGGAGAAAGCGTCTGGCCCGGACCAGCATCCCCAAGCGAGCTGGGCCCCGGGACCGGCTTCTGCCTGCCGGGCAGGCTTCCGCGAATCTCTGGCCTCTGGCGGGGGGCTGGCCGAGCCTACCCCGCGCCTTGCGAGTGGGCCGGGGCTTCGTAGGTTTAGGCTGTTGGGGCGGCTCCCTGCCCAACGGGAAACTGCATTCGCTGCAGTCGCCCCTGCCTGGAATAACAAGGCGTGATAACCCGGGAGTATCTGTGGCCTCATTCATTTGATACTTTGCAGATTTTAGGAGTGTTGCCGTGGATGTTTTCTGTCATTTTCTGGGCACCTCTCAGGGCCCAGGGAGAAAGGCGGTCTAAACAGCAGCAAGAGGAAGTTGTGATGAAGGAATTCTTTCCCCTGTAGAGTAGGTGTGTGCTCACGTTTTCTGAAGGGCTTTGAAATCAGTATTGACTTACTTGCCCTGAATGGTTACAAGGAAAAGGGTAGAATGCAGTCTGCATTTGTGACGAAGTGGGAAGAGCCCTGGACTCTTGTGTCAGGACTTTCATCCAAGTCATTTCCACTCCATAAGACTCAGTTTCCCCTTCTGTGAGACGAGTTGTATTTGGGGTGGTATTGGCAGCCTGGGGTTAAAGGGAAGACATGTCAAGGGCTATTTCATTTCCTTCTGTCCACACGTAATCCCCTCTTTATGGGAAATGAGTCACTGATAGTGACTTCTAAAAGCTTCCTCGGAGATGGTATCAGGTAGATCATTGCACTTAACCCGCCTACTGTTAAACAGTTTACTTTGATTTATTAAGCATGTCTGCTTACTAGCCAATAAAGTTCATAAAGTGATGTGAGCTGGATATAAAAACTGTCATGTTAACAGTATTGTGGAGTTTTGTTTTTATTAATTTGCATTATCTGATTTTTATGTAATAAAGGAAAATTTTTATAGACACAAAACAGTGCCAGGAACTGGTTCTTTATAACTCCTACGTCTTTCCAACTGCCTTCTCTATTCTCTAAATAAATTAGAGGGCCTTTTTGCCCAGCACCAGGCTGCCCATGGAACTCTTGTGGCTATCTTTATGTGGCCTTCATTCCATTTTACATGGGTCTTGCCTCACTTCACCCCTCCTTTCTACTTCTCAAATGAGCATCCCATAAGTTTGTAAATATATATATATTTTTTTGCGGTACGCGGACCTCTCACTGCTGTGGCCTCTCCCGTTGAGGAGCACAGGCTCCGGACGCGCAGGCTCAGTGGCCGTGGGATCCTCCCGGACCTGGGCACGAACCCGCGTCCTCTGCATCGGCAGGCGGACTCTCAACCACTGCGCCACCAGAGAAGCCCAAGTTTGTAAATATTTTTCATTGTCCTTTATTCTATTGAGTAGCTGATTTATGTATCTGGTTTTCTGTGGTCTCATAGAGGCAGTATAGGGTGGTATATAGCAAAGTGAGTAAGAGCACAGCTGGAGATAGACTGCCTGAGTTCCAGTCCCAGCTCTGCAGCTTACTGTGTGGCCTTGGGCAACCTCTTCCTGGCTCAGTTCTTTCATAAGTAAGATAGGAATAAAAATAGTAATATTTTAAAACTTTTTAACCTCTCAGGGTTGTATTGAGTTGATACATATCATGTTAAGTAAGTACAAGCAGGTAGTAAGGGCTATATAAGTATTAGCTATTATTAGTATTATAGACATGTCCAGATGAGTGTGTTTGTTTTAATTAAGGACTCCTAGTGAGTAGGAAACCCAGACCCTCAAGTGGAATATGTTCTACAGCTAGATACTAAGAAGTCATAATATTAATAGATTGGAGATTCTTAGAACCTTAGGAAATCAGGTTAAAGTAATTTATTTACATGAGGAATGTCACTGCCTCTTAGCCCCTACGTTGCAGACATGGAGACCAGGTAATTGAAGGTAAGTGGATTTTAATTTTGAGAATTTCTGCCTGAGGACTCAGAAATGAAGCTTACACTAGGCTTGCCTGTTGGCTATAAACTTTTTCCTAGTGATTGTGAAAATAGAGTCATGAGACTCCAGAATATATGCATCCATATCAATGGCTTCTTCAGCTCATCTTGGTGGCGTATCTCATTATTCCACACCAACATTGCCATTATTCAGAGCCCTTTTTAAATTACCTTTTCAAATTGTTTTTGGATCTGCCCAGGAAACTCCAACTTAGTTTACTATAACTAGCGCCTTGGTTTTTACACCAAAATAGTATTGATTCCCTCCTGCTAATAGTCTTAGTTCTGAATGACCTATTTCTGAAAATAACACCCACTCTCAAAAAATTGGTATTCGCCACCAGTAAATATAGTCAAAAGAATTTGTCATGAGAACTGAAGGCAATGCCAAAGTATTTCTGGAGTCAGAATAAAGGCTCCCCAAAGTAATGGCTTTGAAATAAACTCATTTAGAGGTGTAAGTTTTGTTCTCTAGCTACAAAGTTGTATGATTCAGTGATAAGTATGTTCTAAATAAAGTCATAGTACTTCTGCAGAGGAACCAACTGCTTGTACCACTGGGGGAGATTCTTTAGCGTCTCAATCTTGTCTTTCCTCTGGCCTGGCTTTCTTCCTGTCTCTAGATGGAGCTCCATTTGGCCACCCAGTAAATAGGCTTGCTTCAGAAGTGCTGTTTGTTTATCACATGGCCATCTGGCCAAGGCCAGGGAAGGTCTTTGGGTTTGCTGCTCTGACCCCACGGACTGTTTTAGTCACTAGAACACCTGTTGACACTGTGACATTGGAAGGTAGATAAAAGTAGCACTGAACAACACAGGATTGTTGTAAGGGCAGGCAAGGAGAAAGGAAGGGGCTTCTAAAATAGTATGGTACAAAGAAAGCACTGCACAAAAGTACCTGTTTTGTCTACACAGTGTTTTTTGTGATAACAAAAATGAAAGACAGTTCCTGAATTAGACCATTAACATGTAGTCATTTTCTTGCCCTAGAATAAACCTGGAGATGAGCAAGTGCTCAGCCAGATTGGCCTGGTGTTCTTGTGGGTGGATGATAAAAACCCTTGGGGGTATTGGAGGTTAGCTGTGACCACATGGAGATAGTCCAGTAGAATCTCAGAGATGCCAGCCAGGAAGCTTAAAATAGACCTGCAAGTGGGTCTGAGATGCTGTCAGCCTGATGCCTGGTGAACTACCATGGCCTTTGCCAAAATCAGTGATTAGAGGGAAGAGAGGCTGCTAGACACTCATCTTTAACTCCTCCAGGTCTTGGATAGGAAATCAGCAAGTACTTACTAAGTATGTAAGCAATAGGTACCTGTTTTATTACCATCCTGGGGTTGAGAACTGCTTCTTTGAAATTAAATTATTTGGAGTTATGCACTGAGATCAACAAATCATCTGTAAGAAAGAAACAGATCATGGAATGTGGCTCATTTCTTGTGGGCCAGAGGCTGTTATAGGTGCATTCAGTTTTGTCTTATTTAATATTTTAAAAGTAGTCCATTCTCATCAGAATACATGAGGCAGTAGTATGTTTGAGGGAAATAGATATATCATCGTTCTCTTACAGAATTAGGGACAAAAATCTCCTGGGAAGGAGGAAGCTTCTGTGCATTAATTTAACATGACAAAGAATACGAAAAGTGGGTATCTAGAGTTGCTTTATTTCAGAAATCCCTGCTTATGGTGCTGTCTTTAAATATTAAGGATGATATGTTTGGGGGAAGGGGTATTCTCCAGCCATCAGATAATCAGGCAGGATTACTTTTTCTTTCATTACTTTTTGTAATTCTGTAGATAATTCTCCAGAATACAGAGGGTAAAAGGTGAAGGGTTTCAGGGGAACTGAGACCTTGGGGTGGGTCTAGAGCACTTTACAGCAGGTGCCCGGGCATGAGTGCCCCTGAAGCAGGTCATGCCAATATGCAGACTTCAGCAGAAGCTCCCACACTGTGAACTCAAAAATAGTAGCTGCTGATCTGCACACTTCTTAAAAACTATAATTCTTTGCTTACCTGTACACCTTCACTGTAAGAGTATAAGCTTCTTAAGGGCAGGGATCCTGTCTCTTTTATACACCCATATAAACCCACAGCTTGGCGTATAGTGAGAACTAACAGGTAGTGAGTGCTTACTTTATACTATCCCCTGTTCTAAATGCATTGTCTCATTATATCCTCATAACTCTCATATGGGGTAGGTGTCGCCATTATATCCATTTCACAGGAGAGGAAACTTGAGTCTCACTGAGGATGATTGGCACTATTTACATAAGTAGGAAGTAGTACAATCATCTGCCTTGCATCTTAGCTTGCGTTCTAAAGCACTATGTTATAGTGACCACTGCACACAATAGGTGATCAATAATGAACTCGTTTCAAGTAGAGACAAAAGTAGCATGTTGCAACAGGTGAATTGTGATAATTGAGGAACTACAGAAAGTTTCACATTTTCATTATAGATTTGAGGATAAACTATATCCTTATAATTGCAAAATTTCCACCCTTGTTATTGTATCTGTAACCAGCAATAAATTTTGCACAGATAAGTGTATCACCACTGAATGGCCATTCTTGTCAGAGCACTGAAGTGTTTGGTTATGTTTTTTCAGGAAAAACAATTGTAGTTTCGAGGTAGGAGATAGATGGGCCCCAGGCTGAGCAGCTACAACTGGCCCCTGCTAACACCTTGAGATAAGACACCTGCAGGAGCATCAGGCCCTGACTGGGTGAAAGACAGAGTGACCACATTTTTCACATTCTTGTGGTCAAAGGGATTTCCTAGCCCACACAGGCATAGAGAAGGTCCTCAGGGTTCAAAGGAAGGAGGGGTGTCAACCCATAGTATGTCCTGCCAAGCTCCCAGAAACCTTCACACTGGAATCCATCTGGATTGAAAGATTCATGTACCAGGGAGGGCCCTGAGTCCAGCCAAGTATGGACACAAGTGAGATGATTGGCCAGAGACACTCTGGAAGACTGTATCCACGTAAGCAACCTAAGCCGTCCCCATTCTGCGCCTCACTCCAAGTCCACCTGTATGATCTTCCACATGTACTTTGCTTCTAATAAATGCTTTATCTCCTTCACAATCTGTCTCTTTGCTGAATTGTTTCTTCAAAGAAGACAAGGACCAAGGTCCTGCTTCAAGCCACCGCACCCCTTACCCCAAGATATCAGCTATAAAACCATGTTTTCCTTGGAAACTAGATATTATAAATATTTGTAGATGAATACCTAATGTATTCAATTCACATCCTAGTAATAAACTATAGTTGACATGTGATATGAAGTGAACAATTTAATCTATTTAAAGCTATATGTTCAGTTTACAATATTTTATATTTAAGCATATCAACAGGAGAGGGAAAAGTTCACGGAGAGAAAGAAGACAGAGGAAGAATGTTAATAAGAGCTATCGAATTATGTATCCAGTTTCTGCTAGGAATAATGGACTCGGGAAGTCTAATCAGAATATTTAGGGGACTTCCCTGGTGTCCCACTGGGTAAGACTCCACGCTCCCAATGCAAAGGGCCTGGGTTTGATCCCTGGTCAGCAAACTAGATCCCACGTGCCACAACTAAGAGTTCGCATGCTGCAACTAAAGATCCCACACCAGCAACGAAGACCCCGCATGCTGCAGCTGAGACCTGGCACAGCCAAATAAATAAATATTTTAAAAAAATGTTTAGGGAGTTACTAAGGTACAATATCTGGGTTGTGATTTTATCCCTTCTGAAGGCATTGTGGTTTTGTAAAACAAGCATAAGTTGGAGCCAGAGACACCAGAGTTCAAATCCTAGCTCTGCTTCTTACTAGCTGGCTAATCTTTCCAAATTTACCCAATAGCTTCAACACTTTTAAAATCTAAAGAGCGTTATAAGGATTAATGACAATCTAAAGGAAAATGCCAAATGATGGCTGGCAAATAGCACAAAATAGTAGCACCTGAATGAATTTCCTATTGCTGTTGTAACAAATTACCACAAATTTAGTGGATTAAAATGGCACACATAGCTTACAGTTCTGGAAGTCAGAAGTCTAAAATGGGTCTCAGTTGGCTAAAATCAAGGTGTCAGCAGAGCTGCATTCCCTTCTGGAGGCTTTAGGTGAGAATCTGTTTTCTTGCCTCAGCCAGCGATGAAATGCTACTGCAGTTCCTTGACCCATGGCTCTTTTCTCCATCTTCAAAGGGAGAGAGTAGCATCTTCAGATCACTCTCACTGTGATCTCTATTGCCTTCTTGTGATTACATTGGGCCTGCTGGGTGAGAATCCAGGATAATCTCTTTACTTTAAAGTCAGTCCATCAACAACCATAAATCCATCTGCATACTTAATCATCCCCGTGCCATGTAGCATAGCATATTCACAGGTTCTGGGGATTGTGGTGTGGACATCTTTTAGAAAGGGATGTTGCTCTGCATACCATAGGGCTTTTCTCCCTTAACACTTGTTCATTCATTCACATACTTATTAAAGGAAAATATGAATAATAAAAGTATCCTTACCCCCCCACACACAAGAATCCTTCTGTTTAGGTAGAGAGCTTAGATTTATACATAAAAAAATTAACTGATAATACAAGATAGTATGAACAAGCCCCAATATGAGCCATTCAAAAGGAGAGATCACTTAGATGAATGAGGGAGAAAAAAAGAATCACTGAAAACTTTGATTTTCTACAATAAATAGTAAGGTTGCCCCCTTCCCTCCACAGAAGGTAAACGTGATCTTAGTTTGCATTAAGGTAAGAACTAAGGAGGGGATAGCCTCCCTCCATTTTACCTTGGTGAATCCCCAACAAACTTTGAAGGGTATAAAAAATCTTCAGTGGAGCCAGAGGAGGGCAGCCAACAGGGTGAAGAGCCTAGAATCAGAACATGTAAGAAATTTAGGGATATTTATGGTATGGTCTTCAAATACCTAAGTGACAGACACATGAAAAGAAATCTAGATTTATCTTTGAAACCTCTGGAGTTTGAAAAAACTAGAGTAAATATGTAGAAGTTAGATTTACACTCAGTGTGCTAACTTGATTTGGTTATAGTTTTCTGAAATGGAATGAGCTACCTGAGTTTCCTGTCCCTGGAGGTATTCAAGTAGAATCTAGACAAGTGTCAAAGAATGTGCTCCCAAAGCACTTTGTTCAGGTCTTGAACATTGTACTTACATTGTAATCATTTGCATTCCAATCTCCCTGTGCAAACTGCGACCTCTTTGGGGGCTGAATCTATCATATTCATTTTTACTTGGCTTAGAAGTTACCAAATGAATGTTGGGTTGGTGAATAGGTGATGCATGAATGAGGCTGAGGGTTGGACAGAGTAACCTTTGGAGTCCTTCCAACTCAGACTCTCAGTTCTCAGCTAGGATTTCAACTAGGTTTAAAGGATGGAATTGGCTGCAGAAAGGGAGTGGTGGTTGCGTTCTGGATTTCACAGTACAGAAAAGGCCCAGAGACAAGAGGGAGCAAATGTGAGTGGAAGAGCTATGTTGGGTGAAGAACAGGCATTAGAGTTGGGGCAGGCATTTGGGTTCTTTAATATCAAAGATGTCAGATTTTCTCATGCTGCAGTCTGGACCCAGGCTGACACTTGACTAAATCCTGATGAAAGAAGAGAGAAAAAGTGCTCTTACAATCCTATTCATTTTGGTTCTACTGGGAAAGACTGGAGACTTACTATGGACTGAAATGTCCCCCACAATTCTTTTTTTTTTATTTTTTTTAACACCTTTATTGGAATATAATTGCTTTACAATGGTATGTTAGTTTCTGCTGTATTACAAAGTGAATCAGCTATACATATACATACATCCACCTATCTCCTCCCTCTCGTGTCTCCCTCCGTAACCCCCAATGTGAAGGGTTAGGATGTGGGGCCTTTGGGAGGTGATTAGGTTTAGATGAGATCATGAGGATGGTGCCCTCATGAATGGGGGTGGGGGGTTAGTTCCCTTATAAAAAGAGACACCAGGGAGATTTCTCTCTCTCTCTTCCCCTCTCTCTCCCTCTACCATGTTAGGAGACATGGAGAAGGGGGCCATCTACAAGCCAGGAAAAAGCACCCTCACCAGGAAACAGAATCAGCCAGTACCTTGCTTTTGGATTTCCCAGCCTCCAAAACTGTGAGAAATTAGTGTCTTTTGTTTAAGCTGCTGAGTCTATGGTATTTTGTTATGGCAGCCCGAGCTGACTACTACAGGGCTATTGCCTAAATATGACAGTAAAGAGTTAAAACTCAGAGCTAGGCAGTGGCAGCAAGAATATAAAGGAGGGGTCAGATGGGAAGAGACATTACTGAAAACATTAAGACTTGGTGGTGAGGTCAATAAGAAAGTGTTTAAAGGGGAGGGTATCAAAGAGGCCCAAAGCTTTGAGCATGAGTGACCATGAGGGTGGACATTTATGTCCACTGCGTTTCTTATTGCAATGTAAGGAATATGAGAAACTATTTGAAATATCCAGGATTTTCCACAGCTGTTTCCATTAAGTTTGTGGGGGGAAAAGGACTATTTTTAATATTGATGAGGACGGAAAGTCAAGAGTATTAGGCTGTGAAGGGAAAACCTTTTTTAGAGATGAGCTGTAGTACTGGTAAAACTCTGCCCTGAATGACAGTAGTAACAGCAGACACTGTTGTATAAGCCCCACTATGGGCTTGGTATAATACGAGACATAGTGTCATCATCCCATTTCCTTAAATTACCCCTGAGTGTGAAGGCCTGAGCCTGTACCCCATACAGTGTCTGCTTTAGGGAGTGCCCAAGGAAAATTCTCATCCATGTTAGCACTAAGTATAATTATATGTTTCTTCAATAATTGGATTTTCTTGGGCTTTCCTGGTGGCGCAGTGGTTGAGAGTCTGCCTGACGATGCAGGGGATGCGGGTTCGTGCCCCGGTCCAGGAAGATCCCACATGCCGTGGAGCAGCTGGGCCTGTGAGCCATGGCCGCTGAGCCTGCGCGTCCAGAGCCTGTGCTCTGCAACGGGAGAGGCCACAACAGTGAGAGGCCCGTGTACCACAAAAAAAAAAAAAGGGGGGTTTTCTTTTTAAAGTTTTTGGACTCTGAGCTAACATCTGACCTTATGTGTGTGTGGTGCAGTTGTGGGGGTGGGGTAAGAGGAGGCTGGAGGAATTATGCTAAGTTTCAGAGCCAGATTGTGGCCCAGTTTTAACATGTGTGTAATGTATTATTATTATTTTTATTTTTTTTTTTTTTTGCAGTACGCGGGCCTCTCACTGTTGTGGCCTCTTCTGTTGCGGAGCACAGGCTCCGGACGCACAGGCTCAGCAGCCATGGCCCACGGGCCCAGCTGCTCCGCGGCATGTGGGGTCTTCCCGGACCGGGGAATGAACCCGTGTCCCCTGCATCGGCAGGCAGACTCTCAACCACTGTGCCACCAGGGAAGCCCGTAATGTATTATTTTTTAACCTCTTTCCCATTTCTTATTTTTCCCCTATCGTTGTTTTTCTATCCTCCCTCCTCTTTTAATCTATGCTTCCTTATATTTTATGTATCCCTGAAAGTAGTCTTAAATTTGTTCTGGAACAAAGGAAATTAAGTATAAATATATTTCTATTTATATCAGTCCCCATTTTATAGATGAAGAAGCAGAGGCTCAATTAATTTATCTAACTTACCAAAGATCACAGTGGGTGTATTAGTTACCTATTGCTGAGTAACAAATCACCTCCAAAATTAGCAGCTTAAACCAACAAACACATTTTTTCTCACTTGGTTCCTGAGGGCCAGGAATCTGGGAGCGGCTTAGCTGGGTGGCTCTAGCTCAGTGGCTGCTAAGGTTGCAGTCAAGCTGTCTGCTGGGGCTGTAGTCATCTGAAAGCTTGACTGGGGCTGGAGACTGCTTCCAACTCACTCACATGGCTGTTCACGGAACATTTCAGTTTCTTGCCTCACAGGCCTCTCTTTAGGGCTGCTCACAACATAGGAGCTGGCTTTTCCAGAGCCAGTGATCTGAGAGAGACAAAGAGAGAGACTTCGAGGCAGAAGCTGCAAAGTCTTTTATAACTTAATCTCAGAAGTGACGTACAATCACTTCTGTATCCTATTGGTCACACAAACCAACGCTGGTAAAGTTTGGAAAGGAGTCCACAGGGCATGAGTCCCAGGGGTGGGATCCTTGGGGCCTGCCAGCCTCAGTGAGGAAATAATGTAGCTGTGCCTGCATGATGTTGCTTCTACAAAAGCACTGCATTCAGATATGCTCAAGTTTGGCCCCCAGAGCTGTTTTCATTTCTTTAGCCTGAAGGATAGGTGAATGAGCACAGCAAGCTGTGAGGCTCTGGGTTTCAGTTTTCTTCCTCTGATCCCACTTACAGTTGCTAATGCTGCCACAATTTTATCCATAAAGCTTCGTGTAGCTTCATAACTATTTAATCACTGCTAAAGGTAAATTTAAATTTGATCCATAAGACAACACTAAATGATTTAACTGTTGGATACCGCTAAGAAGTGAAAAGTAATAGCTAACATAACACTGTATAGGCTGACAGCCTCTGAATTTGTCAATTGTTTCTTAAGAGACAGTCTAGGAAACAATTGATTATCATTTTAATTCCTTCCCCTTTTTATGTTCTTTGCTTCATGGAGATATATGTGTATAAAGGATAGAAGTTTTTGGT
This sequence comes from Lagenorhynchus albirostris, assembly GCF_949774975.1. Lineage (NCBI taxonomy): Eukaryota > Metazoa > Chordata > Mammalia > Artiodactyla > Delphinidae > Lagenorhynchus > Lagenorhynchus albirostris. The sequence goes on along the minus strand of NC_083111.1, from coordinate 40,188,393 downwards.
GATTCCGCCCCCCATAAGGTGATTCCACCCCTCATTTGTCAATGTAATGAGAAAATCCATAAAGATATTTTTATGGAATATATTTTTACTGCATTGCTGATCTGTGGCCAAATTATGTCAGGGTAATAAATTAGGACATGTTGTTTTCCTGAATTTAGGAAACTGCCGGGTCAGTGTTCAGTATTCAGACCACAGATCCATGACTCACCAATAAACCACCTGCATAAATGAACACAGTGGATCTCATCTGCTGCTGGCTATTACCCTACCTCTTGATTCTTACTCTGTTCTGCATCCGGAAATTCCATTTTCATTTGAGGTATGTATAAATCGATGTCACTCTCCATGTTTAAACACGACCCCAAACCAATTTCTTAGCCGAGATTGTTTTTCAGAACAATGATGTTGACTAATTATTTAAACTTCAATTAAAATTTGCAAGCCGTAGCTGTGTGCCAATGGTATTTGATGTTGTTATACCTTCCTTTACATATCTCTAGGACCTCCCTCCAGGGCCTATTGTGGTATGCCAGTTTGCAAATAAGATGGTCAGTTTTGTCTAGGGAGAGAATTTTCTCTTTACGTTTGACTGACTTATGTACAAATTAATTTGATAAGTTCTGTACGTGGATAAAAGGGTAAGACACAATCTTTGTGCCTTTAAAAACTTGTGGTCTAGCTGCTAGATAAATATTAACAGGAATAATTATGAGGGCTTCCCTGGTGGCGCAGTGGTTGGGAGTCCACCTGCCGATGCAGGGGACACGGGTTCATGCCCCGGTCCGGGAGGATCCCACGTGCCGCGGAGCGGCTGGGCCCATGAGCCATGGCCGCTGAGCCTGCGCGTCCTGAGCCTGTGCTCCGCAACGGGAGAGGCCACAACAGTGAGAGGCCCACGTACTGCAAAAAAAAAAAAAAAAAAAAAAAAGGAATAATTATGAAACAGTGCGATATAGCAGAAGTATTCACAAAATGCTTGAGGAGAAAGAAGGGGATTAGTTCCACCCAGTGGTGGAGGGAGATGATAATCAGGAAAGACCTCCTTTAGATCAGTGGTGGCCAAATGTTGCTCCCAGGACCAGTGCCAGTCTCTAATAGAATTTTCACTGACTTGTGGCAGAGTGAGAATAAAACTAAATTCCATAAGCTAACTTTAAGATTAAAACAAATTCTTTATCTTGCAATTATGTACTGACATTCTTTCTCCTGTTATGTTGTCCTTTGCTTTATGAAGTCATGGTGGTAATATGTATTATTATTTGTTTTCTTTCATTGCAAATTGAAACTTGGCAACCTTGAATCATCCAAAGTTTCATGTGTTCATTCATTTATTGGTCCTTGAAATCCAAAAGGTTAGGAGCCCTTGTTATGGATGGTTATATCTGTGCTGGGGTTGGAAGAAAGATACACTCATATAAAGGCATTCCTGCTGTTTGCCTGTCAGTGGTTTAACCACATCTACATTAAGGGGAAATTAATTTGTGAGAAAGAAAAAAAATACACTTGCTTTTTATTTTTAAATTTTATTTATTTATTCATTTATTTTGCGGTACGCGGACCTCTCACTGCTGTGGCCTCTCCCGTTGAGGAGCACAGGCTCCAGACGCGCAGGCTCAGCGACCATGGCTCACGGGCCCAGCCGCTCTGCGGCATGTGGGATCTTCCCGGACCGGGGCACGAACCCGTGTCCCCTGCATCGGCAGGCGGACTCTCAACCACTGCGCCACCAGGGAAGCCCCACTTGCTTTTTAAAACTGGTTTTGAATGCTTTTCTAGTATGTGTCTGGGGGAGTGCGGGGGAGGGTAGGTGTAAGAGAAAAACACTGTGCCTGCACTGGTGCAGAATTTGAACTGTAGCTTTGGAAAGCCGCTGTTGCCAACATGAATACTAGTTTTAGAAGGATTCCCACCCCCGTCTCACCCCCACCCACATAAAATCTTAAGAAGTTTAGATAAAATTAAGCTTGATGATTGTAAACCTTCTACTTCTTTCCAGGTGTTGGATTAAAAAATAACCTTTGTATATACGGGCCCTTTATTTCCCCTAATTTTTCACCAGGGGACAGGAGAAAGAGTGAGCCGTTGTATCTGTGTGTCTGAGCAGGTCAGTGGCAGTAGCATATTTAACGTGTCACGTTTTCAGTCTGCCTTGTTCATCTCACCTACAGTAGAAAAGCTTTTCATCTCTTTGCAAATGGATGCCTCTCAGGAGTTGAGCTGTATCCATAATTTTAGAGAATGTTTCATCTTTGAAGAGGGATTCAAGGAGAATGACAAAGATGATAAAAGGGCTGAATATCAAAAGATATTAGATTTAAAAAGAACACTTGTAGGGATTCCCCTATGTGAACTCTTACAGGAACTTATCTGCCCTTAGTTCCTCCCAGCATAAATACTTTAAGAAATGATCAAAGATTTCCTTGAAAATTTACAAAACAACACTTGCAAATAACAGGCTCTTCTTCTACTGTGCGTTTGGAAGCAGCCCCGTGTGTGGTGAAGTAAGAACCTCTGAAGTCAGAGGATTCAAATTCTTGCCCACTCCTTACTACTGTCAAGTCACAACCTTGCTAAGCTTTAGTTTCCTCCTCTCTACAATGGGAATAACAGTCTTACTGCATAGGGCTGTTGTAAAAGAAGTAATAAGCATGCAACAAGCACAAACTACTACTATTCTTATATTTAAAGTTTTATTATTGCTACTTTCTCCTGGAAGGAGAGCCTCTCTCCTGGCCCTTCTCTCCTTCTCTGCTCTGCACTGTCTTCCATCTCTGAGTCTGGAGGGTCTTGATTCAAGTGAACATGTGTATTGGTTGATTCTTTCAGCTTCCTTGAAACCTCCATCTGCACATGAACAATGACAGCAAAATAATGTTTATAGGGCAGATCATTTATTTTGCTTAACTGTCATATATTAAAGCAAATGAATCAAAATTGTATGTCACAATATTTCTAGACAAAATCAAGTACAGAAAAAAATGTGGGTTTTTTTTGTTTTGTTTTTTTTGTTTTTTTGCGGTACGCGGGCCTCTCACTGTTGTGGCCTCTCCCGTTGCGGAGCACAGGCTCCGGACGCACAGGCTCAGTGGCCATGGCCCACGGGCCCAGCCGCTCCGCGGCACGTGGGGTCCTCCTGGACCGGGGCACGAACCCGTGTTCCCTGCATCGGCAGGCGGACTCTCAACCACTGCGCCACCAGGGAAGCCCAGAAAAAATGTTATTTAAGCAAATTATACACTCTATTAACAATCCACAGGCTTCGCTCTCCCCATGACCTTTAGCAACTCAGCAATGGAATATTGGAAGAATATAAACACACTAGTGATGATGAGATGATGGAATAGTCCATGTCCTTCCTGGTTCCTGCTTTGCAAAGAGAGAGAGAGAGAGAGAGAGGTAGAGAGAGAGAGGTAGAGAGAGAGGGAAACATGGCCTCAAGGGATAGAATCGTGATGTGGTCTAGCACACAGAGGTGTGCTGTCCACCCTGAAATGACCAGCTAAGCTGTTGGAGATTAAGATAGAGAAGTTAAGAAGGGCCCTTTACACACACTCCCAAGCAGCAAATTTTATAATTAAGTTAAAAGATGGTGAAGGGGTCATGAGGTTACATCTCTTGCTTAGAAATGTTGAACTGACCTAACCTTGAAGAGTACTGAGTCATTCCTTCATTCAACCAATAATTGTTGGACACCCAACGTGCACCAGACACTGTTCTGGACACTGGAGGGCAAACAGGACCAAGCCCCTGTTCTCATGGAACTTGCAATCCAGTGGGGAAATCAATGTGTTAGGGGAAACACTGACTGAAGCTGCCCACCCTGGCCAGCACCACAGTAACCATTTGCATGAGTTATTTTACAACAGGAGGTCCTGGTAAGCACATGGAACTAACAAGCCACCACCAACCAGAAGAATTCGGGAAAGGTCAAAAGGAGACGCCAGCCCATATGTCCTACCAACCTCCCAGAATCGTCCTCGCTGGAATCCAGCTTGGCTGAGCAATGCGTGCACCACCAGGAAGGACCCTGAGTCAGAATGATCGGCCGGAGACTAACCCAGAAATTAATCCCATCACCATAAAACCTGGGACTGTGAGCCACGTGGCACAGCAGTCCTCCTGGGTTCCCTTTTCCTCCTGCTCTCCACACGGGTGCTCCTTCCCACTAAAGTCTCTTGCTTTGTCAGCACATGTGTCTCCTCCGACAATTCATTTCCGAGTGTTAGACAAGAGCCCACTCTTGGGCCCTGGAAGGCGTCCCCCTTCCTGCAACAAATACAGAAAAAACTCCACAGGAATTCACAGCAGAACCAAACTCCCGGTGGCATAGGAAGGCCCTGAGGGTGGCCTTGGTGACTGATGGGTCATAATCACCCTGCTTAATGTTCACTCAGAGATTTAGGTGTGTTTTCGTGTTATTATACTAATTACCAAGGCAGTAATTTCCAATTAAAGCCACAAGGGGTTTTGACCTCTCAGAAATGATTGACATGGCTTTGGAGATCTATTTTTGTCCTGCTTTCTCAAGTTCATGTTATTTGTGGTAGCCAACAAGGAAAATACCATGCTGCCACAAGTGTAATTTTATAAGCTCTATGTTATCCGTGACACTTGGGCTGTCATGATGCTGACATGCTGAGAAGCAAACCTTTGATTTACCTAATGTAATTTTGTGCTTTAAGCATTGGGGTTTTCTACCTAGGGCTTTACCCTTTGATATAGTTAACTTTTTTTGGTATGCCTTCTTAAGTTTCAATGTAAATTTTAATGAGTCAGAAATCTTGCCTGAGACCAAAACCTCGATAATATTATATGTGCTGGTGAAGCCATGAGAGTGACCTTCAGATGTCTGTGGGCAGGTGGTTTGTAAAGGAGGAGGGTTAGTTTTAACCTTAACCCCCCTAGAGCCCTTATGGAAAACATGTGGTAAATCAAGTAGGGCGTGTTAGGTGTTGCATTTCAGCTGTGGAGTGATATCTAATACCAAGTCAGCATTTGTTGTTTACTCTGGATGTACTGTATTAAGTAGTTAAGAACAAGTCTTCTCTCAAATATCCCCCTCAGATAATTCATTAATTACAACAGGAAAAAAATGGTAACTTTACAGTGGGGAGACCTGACAGGTACCACCATCACCAGCGAACCCGACATCCTCAGCGATGGCGTTGTTGACCGCCATGAAGTTCTGCCAGAGATGCCATGGGAAGTGCACAGCCTCACCTGGGTAATATTCCTACCAAAGAATGGTTAACCTGAATCTAATCATGAGGAAACAAGCAGACAAAACCAGATTGTGGGACACTCTGTTAGGCAATTGGCTCAGACTCTTCAAAAATGTAATGTTGGAAAAGATAAAAAAAAAAAAGTGGGTAAATGCTCCCAATTAAAAGAGAAAGAGACCTGGCAGCTGGAGGATAAGATGCTGAAGGAAACTGAAGGAAAGGACAGTAGAGGGAAGGGGAGGGGAGGAAGGAAAAAACTATCTATAAAAGATATTTGGGGGGATGTTGGAGAAATTTGAATATAATCTTTATTTGATTATCCTTTTGGTGTTAAATTCCTTGAATCTGATCATTATGAAGGAGAATGTCTTTGCTTTTAGGAGATACATGATGAAACATTTTAGATGTGAAATGTCCTGAGGTCTGCAAACTTTCAAGTGCTCAAGACAAAAGTAAACATAGAAAGAATAAGAGAGAAATAAACATGGCAAAATGTTAATTGGTGAGTGTAGGTGTAGGGAATATGTGTGTTCATTGTGTTATTCTTTCAATGTATCTGTCTAAAGTTTTTCAAAACAAAAAAGGGGGAGACAAGGGAAGTCTATTTGAGGGAAATTATTATAGAAATCTGGAACAAAAACAAGAAGTAAGAAAACATACATGCATACAACTTAGCTGTGATGCCTCAGAGGAATAAAGCCCAGGACGGGGGACAGACCCTGGAGTAGGAGTCACAAAGGTTGTGTTCTGCTGTGTCCTTGGCCATCACCCTCCCTGGGATCATGGGCAGTTTGCCTAACTCTGTATTCATTTCCTAGGTCTGCTGTAACAAGTGCCACAAACTACACGGCTTGAAAAAAACAGAAATGTATTGTCTCACAGTTCTGGAGGCTGAAGCCTGAAATCAAAGTGTTGGCAGGGTCAGGCTCCCTCTGAAATCCAGAGGGGAGCATCCTTCCTCTCCTCTTGCTCGGTTCTGGGGGGTTGCCAGCAGTCCTAGGCGCTCTCAGCTCGCAGCTGCAGCCCTTCAGTCTCTTCCACCATCTGTTACGTGATGTTCCTCCCTCGTGTGTCTGTCCCGGTATCCCTCCTCCTCTAGTAAGGACAGCAGTTGTATTGGATTAGGGTCACCCTAGTGACCTCATCTGAAGCTTGATTACATCTGCAGAGACTCCGTTTCCAAATAAGTTTGCATTCACAAGTGCTGGGGTTAAGGCTTCGACAAATCTTTTCAGGGGATACAATTCAACCCATAACACTCTCCATCCTCGTTTCTCCAACTCCCAACAGGTGTGGGGTATGTGGTGGAGCTGGTCAACCAGAAAGCACTCTGAGGTCCCTTCAGCTCAGAGAGTCTGAGGCTCCAAGTGTCCACCATTCTAAGTGCAGAATTAGTCATCCTTGGACAACTAAGGAGCCCAAGAGAGAATGATTAGAAGGAAGTTCCAGGTCATTATAAAACAGATAAGAAACATGGTCTTTGGAAACATGATTCATGTACATTCTTGACATAGCAGGCTATTTTGCTCGTCACAGTCACCTTTCTGGTTTTCATTTTTATTTGTTGAATGATTGTTGGTTAAAAGTTTTCTAAGCTGAATTCCCATCCTGTTACCCATAAAATTACATAAAATGAGTTGCTAGAGTTAAAAAAAACATAACTTTCACATCACAACTGATTTTAGATGTTGGCTAGGCTGCCAGCTGGAGCAGATTAACAAGGAAAATCAAGACTCCTCTCTCTGTCTTTGTCCTTCAGGCTAAAAAAAGGCAAGATAAGAAGAGAGGACACTGTAATGAATAAGGGTGTTCGTGCCTCCTGCTGGGTCAGCCCTGGGTATCTGGAGGAGGAGACCCTTTGAGGCCCTGGGGGTGGGTTCTGGCTGGGAGGAGAATTGCAAGTGGAGGGGTGGGGGCAGCATAAATGGAGATGAGAACTGTCTACACTCTCTCCTGATGTTCCTGTCCTTCAAAGAGAAAACTGTGTCACAGCCCGGGAAGGGGAAAGCACTGATCACTGAGTTGAAAGAGGACATTTTCCCAGAGTTCTAGGCCCACAGTCCTCAGTGTGACATGTGTACAAAGATGCATCTGCCTCCCTCTTGCGTCTCCCTCCACATGACCTAGGGTGGACACCAGATATGTAAACAAGGACAGGGCAGTGTCCCATCTGGAAATCTCTGACTCGTGTGCCAAAAACCTCAGCAAAATGGAATCTTCTCCAAAATTAAATAGTGCTATTTTTTTCCTGGCTTTCAGAAATTATTTAGATAAACAATGGGTAATTTAATTATAATGTTATTATGAAAGCCGGTCCTGTCACCTGCTGCCAACGCAAGGTAAAAACACTGGGAATTCACCCTGTGTTGTTATTATTCTGGTCTTTCTTTGCCACTCCTTCAGCAATGGGAGTTATGGATTTGTCAGCATTTCCATTATTACCTCTTATTTTCAAGGCTTCTGTCTTAGTTGCTGAAATTGCATTGTACTGGATGGAAGCCTAGAGGTAATTTCCTTTAGTGTTATAGCAGCTGCATTCTTTCATGGTTGTGTGTGACTGTGCAAGTGATTTCAATATCTTTTTATTAAAAAATTAATTCATGCGTAAGTCTCAATTCTTTTTTTTAATGCATATAGCTCTTATACAAGATTGAGGTATGAATCATAGGAAGTAAACATTTACGAACAGTCCACAACTCAAGAAAGGCATTGCCTTGGCAGTAACAAAACAAGGTGTGGCAAGGAAGTAATGAGATCAGTGTGGTGATTATTAGTCATAGTTCTTTATGGTCATACATTGTGTATCTCTGAGATTTACAATGTAAAACAGAAGGAAAAGCAGATATGGTCTTCAAATTGTGAATTTAAATGATATAAATTATGCTTGTATAGACATTGGGATCTTCTCATCAAATCTTAGAATTTTAGTATCTGAAAAAGACCCTAGATCTTCTTTTATCCATCAGTTATGAATACCTATTCTGTCAATTCCACATTCCCTCTTCTGCCCTTCCAGTAATAGATCAGTTATCTATTGCTGTGTAACAAACAATCCCAATACTTGGTTTTTGGTTAAGGAAACAGTCACTGAGGAGTTCACAATTCTGGGTGTTGGCAATTTAAACTGAGCTCAGCTAGGTGGTTCTTCTGCTAGTCCTGCCTGGGTTCACTCCTGTGGCTACAGTCAGCGGGCGGTTCAGCCAGAAGCTGATTGAATGTGGACGGCCTCATCACGTGTCTCGTGGTTGGCTATGGTGCAGAGGCAACTGTGCCATGTGTCTGCAGCACCCGACAGGCTACCCCAGGCTTTTCACTGGCCACTGCGTTCCAAAAGCAGCAAAAGAGAGCAGATCCCAATTCACAAACTCTTTTCAAGCCTCTGTTTGTATCACCCTTGCTAGTGTGTCATTAGCCAAAGCAAACCACATGACCAGGCTCAAGTGCAAAGAGGTGAAGAGATAGGACTCCATCTCTCTATGGAAGGGACAACATAAATGGAAGTAGGCATCCATTTGTTTTTTATTTGGAAACTGGGGTGCCATCCTGATAGCTTCAGCTGAGATCTCCCTAGTATTCAATCTCACCTGAGAAGAAACAGAAGGGGAGGTAGTTATGGGCCGCTGTGCATAGGACCAAAAAACCTCCTAATGGAAGTGACAATTCATCCTAAAGAGAGAGGAGAGTCCAAGATTGTCCAAGGTCATTAAGTCAGTGATGGGGGTGGCTACACCTCAGCACAGCCCTTATCTGTCCCTCAGATGGCCCAATCCTACCCCCATGTTCTGTACACAAGACCTGGAGAAGAGGCTGCAATTAAAAGAACAAAACAGAGTTTCAGTGAAGTTTCTAGGGAAGAAGTGGGGATTTAGAGGGTGAAGGGAGTTTCCTCATTTGGGTCTCCTCTGGGGATGGGGTGTGGGGTGTTGGGCTGAACCCAGTCTGCTTCTGGACCAGAGTTGATGTGGGAGAGGAAACTGGCCTGGGACAGGCAACCAGGCGATTGACACAGGCTTCGATGGAATGTGCAGGAGAACCTCACAGCCTTAGCAGGTCAAATCGGGAGAGAGGATTTATTCCCAAGAGCATATAAGACACCCTCTCCCAGATGAACTGGAGGACACTGAGGGAACTCAACACTTATACTCAAGTATAAGTCACAGCTCCTGTGTTTAAGCCAGTGTGTGAGTATGTATGTGTTACTCTGTGATGATGTGTAAGCCATAACTTATATAAGCAACAGTGCTAGAGAAGGGGATCTGGGAGCCCTCGATCAGAGAGAGACTTCAGGGAAGGGATAAGACTGAAGATAAATCTGCAAATATGGGAGGACTCAGGAGAGGATTAAGATGGAGAATATTCCAAAGAGTAATCAAAGTAATCTACCAATGAGGGTAGTTAATACTTTACTGAAAACCCAGCTCTTTTACTAAAAGCTATTTTGTCTTAGATCACCGTGGTGGAGACATGAGAGAAATTGTAGGATCAGAGGAATTTGGGAGGAAGTCTGTCCCCTGATGCCCTTAGAATCTCAATATTTAGAATCACTATGGAAATCAAATTACTTTAGCAATGGCATTGATGAACTACTGCCAGAGTATAAATGAGTGGGGCGTGTGTGTGTGTGTATGTGTATATGTGTGTATGCGTTTAGAATCTCAGTCTTTATTGGCTGCAAGGCTTAAAACACTCAGGCCCAGTGCCAGGGCTCAGATCTTGTTGAAAGCAGCAATGTCAACGCTCAGCACGTAAGGGGGCAAGAGGAAGCAGAAAGAACATAGAAGTCTTAGATAAAATGATGAATAACATATAGCCCATTTATTAATATGTATTTATTTATACGCTATCTTTTGCAGAAGGGTGACTTAAATGAATACATTCATATATTATATATTACATACATATAACTTGGCATACATTTCAAACAAGGATGAAATAACTTTTGCATAAGTTTTTTTCTGTATTACTATATTTATAGCTTTACACTTGTGGGGACAATTGAATGGTACTTCCATACTCCGACCTATGTAAAAAAAACAAGTGTCTGTTGTGCAAGTTGGGTCCCTTCTGAGTCACCACCTACGGTGCATCAAGTTTGGAATGAATTCTACAACCTCACCTGGTTTGGGTTAAGGAATAGGCTTTATTGGGGAAAGGGAAAACCTAAAAACAGATTACACAGAAAGAGAGTACTGGGTTCCCTACTTCCCACAGTCCCACAGAGAGACAGGCAAGCGTGCTTGGCAGGAAATATGGTGTGGGTTTATGTTCCAGTAGAGGAACAGTATCCCTCCTTATTCTGCCTTTTCTATAAAGCAAGTATAAGTTGCCTTGTCAGTGGGAGAATACTCAGGCAGCTTGATCCAGTCTGGATTGGGGGGCCCAGCTGTTTACAGGGGCTGCTGGGAAAGCCAGCAGGCAAGGTTCATAGGATGCTGCAGGCGAAGGATACTACCAGTCCCATGGGAAGCCAAGCTTGGGTGTAGCACTTCTACTGGGAGAAGGAGGTCTCTGGTGCCTGCTAGCTCATTGGTCAGGCAACCAGAGTCAGCTGCCATGGTCATTTTCAGACTGTTTTGCTCATCACACTGTAGTTAGTGAGAAGTCTGCAACCAGGAAGCCTAAAACTTGCTATGGTGGCCTTACAAAATTCTCTTCACCTGTCTGACCCTAATTAGAGGTTCTAGTACTTATCCTACTCTGTTGGTTGTTAGGGAATCAAATGAGATTGACCAGAAGAGAAACAACTAAAATGGGAGGCTGGCAATATAGCCAGCAATATTTTTCAGCACTCTGCTTTTAGAATTAAAAGGTAAATCATACAAGTGAATGTTCATAACTTATCCAAAGTATGCCTTCCAAATTATAAATTCAGCCCGTTCTTCCAAGCCTCAACATATTAGAACTCAGTATAATAAAATAATTCATGCTTAGAATAGTGAGCTGGGGGCATTTCAACATCCCCAGTCATCAAAAAGAAGGAATACGGACCAAAGCACAGGAGAGAAAAATTAGCTAATATGTAAATCAAAAACCAAAATAATAATAATCATAGTAACAATAACGGATGGTTGTGGCAGACACTGGTGGCCAATCACCCACCAGGCAGCCCCTTCTTCCTTGCTAGAACCCCCATTTTGCTTTAGCTTTCACAGGGCACCTCCACAGCCTATGAGTAGATCCTTGTTATCCTAAGTCAATCATGGTGCTTCCACAGGCTTGCGATGTGATTCTGGTCAAAGAGTTGTGAGAGAAGGTCTTCAGGGGACTCATGGGAAAGGGTCTCCTTGTCCTTGAAGAAGGGTGGATGCTGAGAGGTGTGAAGTGTGTGCTGCCTTCAGAATTGCTGCCAAAGTCCCGTCCTCCAAACCCTGTCTCCAATGATGCTGCCTGCCCTTACGGGGTCTCCCGGATTGCTCCCTCTCTCCCCTTCAGAATGACTGTCTCCTCCAGGGCGCCCCATCATGCCGGACCCTAGGACACATTCCAGCTTGCACTATGTAAACTCTGTGGTGATGGAAAGACCATGGGCTCTGGAGCCCTGCTACCTGGGGGTGCCCCCAGGTCCCTGGCTACCTATTTGTATGCCTGTATCCTACTATCCCATAATTATCCTGTTACTGACTTTCCCCATGTGACTGGGCCCCACCTCAGGCCCATGTCTAATCACCACAGTCTCCCCAGTACCTAAAGTGTTCATGGCACCAGAAGCAGCCAGAAAACTTTTCCTGAAGGAGTCAGAGAGGGAACTAATTTATCCCAGTTGCTTTTATTCCAAATGATGCAACCTTGAGAAAGTGATATAACCTGTCTGTGACTTTATTTCCTTACCTATAAATTGAGGTGATAACATCTGTTTGTAAAGGTTATTGAGATAATGTATTTTTTTTTTTAGAAACTGTAAATACTGGGGAGGAGGAAGGAAAATGAGGGAAGATCCGTGTCACATGAGTGGGGAGGACCATGTTAAGTAATAATGATACTATTAATAAGAGCTAGAACTTTTTTAATAGCTGTCACATATGTTATACCGTTGTCTCATTAACTACTTCCAACTCTTTGAGGAAGGGATTACTGCACCCATCATAAAGATAACAAAACTGAAACTCAGGGAGTAAAGTACTAACCAGGTGGCAGAGCTGGGATTCAAAGCATGCCTTAGAGGCTAAGCATTAGCACTTCGGTGCCCATCTCAGGGACAAGCTGGTAGCTGGCTCCAGAGAGGCATCAGGCTGAAGACCTGGTCCAGGCTGTCCTCATTTAACACCTATTCTTAATAACTTAGAAGAGAGCAGGCACAGCGTGTGCTTCAAAGACCAGAGACGGAAACCAGAGCTGACGTCCAAAGGAGCTGGTGCAGAGTGGGAGGGAGGAACTGGGATTCGGTTTGGGGAAGTACAAACCAAACTAGCCACAGGGAACTAATCCACAGCAAAGGTAGAGAGGCCAGGGAGAAAGGACAGCTGAGAGGCTGAAAAGCACCTGGGCAGACTGATGGACGGGAACGGAGATGCTGCTCTGTAACGTGATGAGGCCACAGTGAGGCCAATTCTATTCTAGGCAGTACTCACTGGAGCTATGAAGGACAGAGGAGGCCTGCTCCGTGCTTCTTGTTTATAGAGGTGAGACCCTATCACAGGTCCAGTGTGTGTGTGTGTGTGTTGTACACACACACTTTAATACTGACCCTTGTGACCCCCATGAAACACACACATATCCACACACACACTTTGACATTGACCCCCATTAAAGACACACAAACACATTTTGATACTGAGCTCCGTCATACCCCATGAACCTTTTAAACTTTCTTCCTTTCCAGGCTTTGTCTGTGTATTTCCTAGTGTCTCTAAGAGAAGTTGCATCTGTAGAATGCGGGGTAGAGTTCAGAGTGGACGGGGAGGCAAGAGTGAGTAAGTGAAGGAAGCAGCGCTCAAGCACGCTGATGGGCTGGTCCCAAGTTCCAGAAGCTCTGCCTTCAGTCGGAAGCTCTGAGCCTTCTTCTAGCCCGTGCAGAGGCAATGCTGCTTAGTGGTGAAAGGCAGGAGCCAGCACCTTTCACCACCTACGTAAACGTAGGACTGTCAAATGGTTCACATTCCAAAATGCGCAAAATTCACCCACAGAGAGTGACACTCAGTTTAAAAGCACAGTCATTTAGGACATTTAATGGAGACGTTTATCTACCTATTATAAAGGAAAAACAGCATGTAAACATTTTATTAATTGAATAAATCAAATACTACAAGAACAATTCAGTTTCATGTATCAAGAGAAAGGTCAGTCTTGGCCTGTTCATAATTTTGCTTAGTCAGTTCTGCAGGTAGAAGGCAATGGCATACATTATAAGGCATTGATAAGGATTATAATGGTATCTCTTGATAGAGAAGGAGGGTATGGTCTCCCCTCCTCTTACCCCTTACATTCGTCCAGCAGACCTGCTTGAGAAGCTGATCTGGTAGATCCTTTTTTGAGAACTTTGCTTAGTTTTATCTGACAGAGATGCTGAAATGTTTTGCCAGTTTCCAAGAAGACCAGTGGGGAAGACAGAATTACTGCTGCTCAGATGCAGTACAAGGGGGTGTCTAGGTGCCTTCCACATCCAGTAAGCCATGGTTCTCTCAGGCACAGCACATGCCCTATGAGCTGTGCAACCCCAGGCAAAGTCATACAACCTCTCTGGATATCAGCTCCTTTATTTCAGCAATGGGAATATTCATAGCATCTCTATCTGCCTTATATAGTTGTTGTGGGGATGAAAGGGCATAATGTATGACAAAGGGCTTTGCAGAGGCAATAAGCCATACAGATGCAAGGGGTACTTTTTGTGCTGTTACGGCTGTCTGTCCTCAACTGGCATCAGTCTGGAGAATTTTATTGCCCCAGGTGAAAACTTCTTTGTTTCCAAGTTAAAGTGGTTAAATATCATCAAGGATTTGTGGGATAAAAGCATCCATCTTCCGCTCTCACTGGCAATGGAACAGTATCTCTTGGAGACAAGTCTGAATGTTATCTGTGTACCCACTATTACTAAAAACTTTTCTAGACATAATGTCCTTGGATTTGAAAACCATTACCTAAAAAACTCTTTTCCTCTGCAGTTCTGCAGAGCTATTGTGCACCCACACAGATCTGGCCAGCATGGAGCTCAGACACAAGAGCTCCATGGAATTTCAGACACAAGACTCGCTTGTGGTTGAAGAATATTTCCGGAAACATGCAGGGACTTCAGGGGATGGAGCTGAGAGGACTTCACTATAAAGACCGGTTTATTCATAGAGTCATAAATACTAAATTTGGAAAGTTGTCTAGGCCAGACTCTTCATTTTAAGATGAGAAAATATGGCTCAAAATAGGTTACAGGCTAAGCAGTTACTTTGGGAAAACTTAGTTTTTTCTGATTTCCAGGCCAATGTTCTTTCCATTACATCATTAATAATATGAACAACATCAAAAACCACCACAACAGCTACAATTTACTGAATAATGAGTATGTGTTAGATATTGTGCTATTTATATACATTCACCCATTTAACTCCTGCAATAAACCGATAAGGCAGATATTGTTCCCATTTTACAGATGAGGAAAATGAAGCTCAGAATTACTAACTACTTGCCCAAGGTCAGGGTACTGATATTTATGTAAGTCCACAGTATAGAGAGCAAGAAGGGGTATATGTGTCAAGGATCGGTGCTGTTGTTTACATACAACAGAGTGTCTACAATTTTTTTTAAATTTAGAGATGAAAATTACATCTTACCCCAAATATCAAGGGCCCTGGAAAATATACTCTGAATTGAACTATCACATAAAACTTACCCTGAAGTGCAGCCTGACTTTCCATTGACAGGAATTAACTAGAAATGAGGGTGTGGCACTTGCCCGTTCTTCCGCATGCCAGGCTTTTAGAATTCAGACACGAGATGAGTCATAAGAGAAATGTGCAGGCTTTTGGCCACAATGGAAATACTCATTTTCCCAATTGCTCGGCAGCAAAACATTGAGGCCAATTCTTTTTGTGTGCTAGGAATGTTAAAAGCATTTTTCAGTCTTAGCGTTGCTTTTAAAATCATTAAACCAACTTCCGTTGCCCCTGCTGTGGTTTCATTCTAAAGATCTACACTCAGGCTCTTTCTCCTCCTGCTTTATGGGAATTATGATGAGAAACTCACTAGGCCTACAATCGTCAGTTGCCACAATAAATCTGCCTGCTCCCTAATGTTGATTTCATATTTTTCCAACTTTCATTAAAAAGCATAACTCCTCTATAGTCTTCCCTCACTCTGACACAGGTTATAGAACTGGAATTTTAAAACTCCAAGTATGTATTTAATTATAACTCAAAAGATCAGAGAACACTTTTCAGAAATTCTGTCTTCCCTAAAATGTTAACTTTACATTCAACAATGCTATGAACGAAGGTCCTAAAAACACCAGAATGCGTTCTTGAGATTTCTCCAGTACAAAATAAAAGCCTAATAATAAGAGCCAAGGCTCTTTAAGCCCAAAGAGACACTGGATGAAACTTGATAAAAATAAAAGAAGAAAATCTTATGAAAACAATTCTGTAGTTGATTATTAGCTGTTATTGGAACACAGTGTAAAACAATGATGGGAAAGAAGTTCATGATTATTCACTTAACAGGACATTTAAAGAGAAGAATGAGCTGTGATAACTGGGATCTCCACCGTCACACTTTCTTTGTCTCTTCTATCCTTTTATCCATATGTTCATATATCTATTCATGCCCAGCCTTTCAGCACTTAGGGACTCGCGTCCCTACTACATGCTAGACCCTCAGAAACCAAAACTTAAACTGTCATGGTCTGTGCCCTTGAGAAGCCCTGTTAATTGGCAGAAATGGACACTACGTGAACCCCTACAGTATGTTGTAATAGCTGCCACGATGGAGACAGGTACAAAATGGAATGGGGCTCAGGCTGTGTACCCTTGGGCAATCAGGGATAGATTTACTGAGAAGGTGACATCTGGGTGCTAATCAGTGGTTAACCAGCCAGGCGGAAAAAGGGAAAGGGGCCCTCCAGACAATGGGAACAGTGGGTGCAAGAGACACAAATGTCTGAAAGACCATGATTAGTTTAAATGGTGGTATTGGTACTGGGGAAAGAGAGGAAGGAAGGCTGAACCAGTAGGATGGGGTTAGAGTTTGAAGGACTTTTTACTCTAGAGGAGGAATTGGGAGCTATAGGTAACTAGGAGGTAGAGAATATCAAGAGAAGGCCTGGCTTGCTCAGATATATGTTAGAAAGATAACTTGGCTAGAAATACCGAGTAACTGGAAAGGAGAGAAGCCTGGAACAGAGACCAGCGAAGATGACAGGGTTACAGGACTACCCCAGTGTTAGCCAGGGTGCTTCAGAAAAATAGACCCAATCGGATATGTGCGTGTGTGTGCACGCGTGTGTAAAGAGACTTCTTATAAGGAACTGCCTCACATGATTATGTTGAGTATCAAGGCCTGGGAACTAGGACAGCCAGTGATGTAAGTCCCAGTTTAAAGGCAAGAGAAGACCAATGTCCCAGCTTGTAGGCAGTCGGGCAGGGAGAGAATGCTTTCTTCCTCCGCCTTTTCTTCTCTTCAGGCCTTCAGTAGTTTGGATGAGGCCCACCCACCAAAGGGAGGGGGATACGCTTCACTCGGGTCTACCAATTCAAATGTTAATCTCGTCCAGAAACACCCAAACAGACACATTCAGAAATAATAGTTAACCACATATCTGGGTACCCCATGGCCCAGTCAAGTTGACACAGAAAATTAACCATCACACCGAGCCACCCTCCCCCCATTCACTAGTCCCCTGGCCCCTCCAAAACCCTGTCCCATCAGCTTCCAGAATGATCTTCCCCAGAAGCCAATCTGGCTCCGGCACTGCCCTGCATGAAGTCCTCCACAGCTTTCCCTGCCTTCAGGCTAGCTCTAGGCAGGGGCAGGTCCGTGTTGATGATCCTGCCTTTCTAGTCCCCGTAGCTCAATTTCTCCTCCTCCTCCACCCTAATCACACTCTCTGGATTGCTCCAGAATGAGCTATGTGCACTGTCCTCCTGTCCACTGGCATCACCCTATACCTGAATACCTTTAGCCTGGCCTCCCTCTCTCTTCTCCCTCCCCTGGCTAACTCCTGGTTAATCTCTGAGACTCATTTTAGGCCATTCTTCTTTTCTAGAAAGCCTTCTCTGACTTTGCCTCCCTCCTGATCTAGGTTAAGAACCATGCCCCTATGTTCCAAAGCATCCTATTGCATGCCCCTATTTGACTCTTGTCCCACTGTAATGTGATAGTGACAGAAACTGCTCATCATTATTGAATACCCACCATTTGCCAGGCTCCATGCTAGGTGCTTTGTATGCACTACCTCATATAATCCTTGTAACAATCTTTGGTGATAAGTATTAGGATGAACCCCATTAAGCCGATGAGAAAACTGAAGCTCAGAGAGGTCAAGTAAATTGCCCAAGGCTGCAACTAGTAAGTAGGAGAGACAATCCAAAGCCTGGTAGTTGGACTCCTAAACCTGGGCTCTTGACCACTGCACTACACTGCTTGAGTTTCTTTGCCCTAGACCATGTGCATTTTAATGATAGGAATGCTCCTTGTCATTGTATCCACATTACCTAGCACAATGCCTGGCATATAGAAGAAAAAAAAAAGTTTGTCGAATGAATGCAAATGCATGAATGAGAGGTGAAGGTAAGGAGAAAAAGGGAGATGAGAAGTTGTGCAGAGCAGTTGTGGAGAACTCCTTTGTGGATTTTAGCTAAGTGGAGAGAAAGAGAGAAAAAGAACAAATAGGGTAATAGCCAGAGGGATACACAAAGTGGAGGAATGTGTGTGTGAGCATGTGTGTGTAGATGGAAGGGACTTAATCACATTTCTAGGCTGAAGAAAAGGAGCCAATGAAAATGGAAAGACTGAAGACATAGAAGTGAAAGCGATCCCTTGACAGAGCATGTTCCCAGAGCTCTCGTGAAGAGATGAGATCGAGTGAGAGCTTGGGTGAAGTGAGTCAGCCTTTGGGGATCATATGCACATTCTAAGTTCAAATTTTTACCGCATAATGATATTTCTCGAAGGATGTCTCTCCTTGAGCCTTCCATTTAGAAAGCGTTTTAAAAATATTTGCTATGGGAACTTCCCTGGTGGTCCAGTGGTTGAGAATCCGCCTTCCAATGCAGGGGATGTGGGTTCGATCCCTGGTTGGAGAAATAAGATCCCACATGCTGTGGGGTAACTAAGCCCGCACAGCAACTACTGAGCCTGCGCGCTTCAGGGCCCACGCGCGCCTCAACTATTGAGCCCACGTGCCACAACTACTGAGCTCTGGAGCCCACACGCCACAACTAGAGAGAAGCCCGCACACTGCAGCGAAGAGCCCACATGGCACAGCTAAGACCCGACACAGCCAAATAAATAAAATAAATAAATTTTTTAAAATATTTGTTATGATGGCTTAAATGAATAAAATAAAATCATATGAATCTAATTATCTTGTTTTACCCACATTTGCAGCTGCTCTAAAGGTCAAGTCTGAAACATGCTAAGTAACAAGACTAGGCAGGGCACAGAACATGAGAAATGAAGAGGCCCAAGGAAAAAGATAGTCCAAAGCACTCACTGTGCAGAGGAAACAGGCCCAGAGAGGACAGTTAAGTGACCTGGGACTACACAGCTACTGAAGGCCAGCAGAGTCGTACCTGGGCACTGAATCTTCAGACTCTTACGCGGGGGCTCGTGAACCTCACCTTTAATCACTTGGCATCATGAGCTGCACACAAACGGGGAGTCAGGCAGACCAGAGACAACACTTCCCTTTGCAAACTACCTTGAGAGGCTATTATGAGGATTAAGAGATAGTGAGTGTGAAGCACCGCGTGTGTTACCTGACATATATTAGGTGTTCAAAATGTGTCTGTCAACGGTGTGACTCTGCACTGAATCTCCCCAGCAAAGGTGTGCGATTGTGCAAACGTGTTCGCCTGCATCAAACCAACAGTTACCCTGGCTGGTTCCATCGCATTCCACTCAGACGCAAAGGAAAGGATCTTTGATTACTTTAAAAGTAAGTGTAGGGGCTTCCCTGGTGGTGCAGTAGTTGAGAGTCCGCCTGCCGATGCAGGGGACACGGGTTCGTGCCCCGGTCCGGCAAGATCCCACATGCCGCGGAGTGGCTGGGCCCGTGAGCCATGGCCGCTGAGCCTGCGCGTCCGGAGCCTGTGCTCCGCAACGGGAGAGGCCACAACAGTGAGAGGCCCGCGTACTGCAAAAAAAAGCAGTCGTAGATATAGTGAGTGCAACCTGAAATAGAAACGTTTCAATGCTCCTTCTGGGAACGTCTGAGTTTGCTGACAAAATCCATTATCTGCCCATCTGCAGGACCCGGGCTCAGATCTGAAGATGGGTATTTCACCAAGTGCAGTCTGAGGCCCTCTGCCCTGGGCCTGGCAAATTCACCAGATTCAGAAACATTCCGCGGCCCTGCGCTCCCCGTTCCTACGTCCCCAGCTTGTAGGAGGCCTTGGATAGGCAGGCTGGTTGGTTCTGCACACCTCACTCACTGTGCTCTCAACCACAGGCCTCCTGCAGCCTCCCCAGTGGGGCAGGAAGAGAGGCCGCTGCGAGGGGGCCAGGGGAATACCCTTGCTGGGAGGCCAAGCAGAAGAGGCTGGGGCTTTGCTAACTTAAGAGGTTTAGGCATATGTTTTTTCAGACCCCTTGGGCCCTAACATCGAGAGCTCTAAGGACTGCCTGTGTTCCCTTCGGCTCCCACGGCCACTCTCTTTTCGCTGTCCTCACTATACTCCCTGCCTGCTCACGCCCTGCCGGCAGGCCGAGGGAGCCTCGTATGAGCCGCTGGACTGGACTCCCCTGTGTGGTACAGGACGTGCTCCAGGCTCCCATCTTCCGCCTGCTTCAAACCTTCTCTTGTCCAGGACTTCCCACCCTCAGCCCTGTTGACATCACTTCCCAGATTCTTCTTTCTTTCTGGATTTCATTTAGCAGCATCTTCGGACCCACTCCCTCAGCACCATGCTGACAGCCTCAGGGCAACAGAAGGCCTGCTCTTGGCCAGACTTCAGGGGAGGGGCTTCAGATAAGGTCTAGGTTCTGTTCTGCGGCAGGCAGACATTGCTTTGCCTTCAGCCCAGCCCAGCCACACCTTGACCTTAAAGTTCTGGTATTTGCATCTCTGTGCCTAAGGGCCTTTGCCCCCAGCTTTGCTCAGAAAGGCCACAGCCCCCAGAGCAGTTCTCAGTGAAGACTGATGGGAGGTGGTATACAGATGCCCAGTTCCCTCCTCCCCCAAGGGGTGGGATTCCGAGGAGTGTGTTCCACACCATGGTTTCCCCAGGGGTCAAGGTCTAGTCACCCCCTAGGGTAGCTGGCTTAATAGCCCACACATTATTGGCTGCTCTCTCTTCTCTATCACTTTCCCATTCCCCTGCCGGTGGTCCCTGTGTCTCCCAAATAAATGACTTGCCCTCAAATCTCTGTCTCAGAGTCCACTTCTGGGAGAAGCCCAACTAAGACATTTTCAAAATTCTTTCCTTGGTGGAGACTTGAAAACAGATCAGACTAGAGAGTTAGGTGCAAGCGCATAACATTTAAGGAGGCCTTCCCTCTCAGGGTCCTGCAAGTGGTGACCATGCACTCGAGTGGCCCCGAAAGGGAGGGCCTCCTTAAATGTGAGCCCTGGGCAGCTCACTGGTCTCACCATAGTTCTGGTCCTGCTTGGGAAGGCACAGGAAGTGGCATCCAGGACTAACTCCTATTGTCTATAACACTCTCACCAGTCTAGAGTTCTTTAATCATCTCATATCCATGTGTTTGTTGTTTATAGAAGTATATTCCATTTTAAAATATAATCTCTGAGATGGGCTGTGATGATTTGAACTGTTGCTAAATTACTCAGTATGGACCATATGTTTAAAAAGCCAACACTGTTGAGGCAGGAGTTAGATGATCTCCAGGCTAGACATTTACTACTGGCCTCCTCTTCACACTTCCTGCGGTGAGAAGAAGATGGGCTCCAGGCCAGACATTCATTATCAGCCCCCTGTTTACATTTCCGGAAGTAAGAGACAAACGGGCTCCAAGACTACATATTTATGATTGGACTCCTGTCTATATTTTGAGATCTGTGCTTCGTTATAAAAACCAGCAACAGAAATAGGGTAGATAACTGGACATTGGACATTTTTACGGCAGGGACAGAGTGGGACTAAACCCTGTTAAAAGATCAAGAGGTCATACATTTCCCATCCTTGGGGCAAGGGAAACATTGCACATGTGCAGAAAGCTCCTTGGGGGTCAAAAAGGAGGGGGCGCCACCCCATAATATGTGATGCTAAGGCCGTCCCATAGGCCTCTGGGCTGTAATCCATCTTGGAAAAAAGTTGCGCACACATGTTGGGGACGGTCCTAAGGTAGGTCAGGTGTGGAAAAAGAAACCAGATAATTGGCCAAAGGTAAACAAAGACTCGGAAGACCTGCCCTACATAAATGACTTAACCGCCTCTTTACTGCACACACACCTCCTCCTTCGGGAGGACACCCACACCCCTTCTCTCCGGGTGTGCGTCACTGCCTTGCTTCTATCTTAACTAAACAAATTGTTTCTCTGTGTACTCTCCCAGTTGCTGTTCTGCTATGTCTCTAATAATAAACTTTGTACCTGTTTTCACAGTTTTGCCTCCCTGAGAAATGCATCTTTCACTAGGGGCGAGAGCCAGGGGGTGTGGTGACTAGGATTCTGGTTTTCATCCAGGATACCCAGGTTCAGTTCCTGGGCGGGGAATTAAGATCTCGCTTCACTCCACCATTCACTGCTGCCTCTCCGAGACCACTATTACCTTCATTCATATGTTTTCTCATTCATTTTCATAAGTATTTAAGGAATATCTACTACGGGTGACAAAGATTTAGTGATGCGGAAGATGCCCTGGGAACACAGACATGAAAACCATTCCCACCCCTGACTCAAGGGCCATGTCATTATCAGCATTATTATTTTAAAACACACATTTGGACACGTACCCATGGATTTAGTCCTTCCCATGACTTGCATTTCTTTAGGGAGGTGTCAGTGATGATAGAACCCGATGCTGGGCCCTTTCCAGATGTATTTCCAGTCATCCTCTCTACTTCCCACGTATTCTAGCCACGTGGGACTATTTGCGGGGCTCTTTTTGTAACTTTGCCTGGTCCCACTGGAATGCTACTTTATCCTTCCAGATTCAGGAGAAATGGCACTACTTCCAGGAAAATTTTTGGATTCTTCCTGAAGAATTAATTGCTATTTTAACTGTCCTGGTAACGCTTTTACACCTCTATTATAGTATTTACCGTATTTCACAGTTTAAATTTTACACATTTGCTTCCAGAGCTAGACTGTAGGTGCCCTCAAAGCAGGGCCTTCTCTTCTCTGATTACCTTCTCACACCTTGTACGGAGACCCTCTCGGAGCTGGTGCTAAATAAACGTGAAGGGACCCATACGATTCCTTTGGGAACTGAAAATCTATTAGGATAAACCATCCACAAAATTATTTTGTGAGTCAGGCAATCCTCATTCATTTTTTAGATAAATATTTTAAGAAGAACTTGCGCATAAAGATTTACATTCCTCAGCAGGAACACAATTCACACGGATTCCTAAGAAGTATTAATTAGGAATAGGTTCAGGTGTAAAAAACAAAACAAAACAAAACATCCCCAAGTAACTGAGGTTTAAAGAAGATAGAAGTTTATTTTTCACGCATGTAGAAGGGTCCAGAGGCAGGATCCAGGGCTGATGTGGTCAAACCATGACCCTCAAGGACTCAGGCTCATTTAACCTTGCTTTTTTGCCGTCCGCCATGGTCATCACATCTATTTTTCAGCCGGTTTGAAGGAGAAAGAGCCAGAGCAGGACATAACGGCTCCACCCTGACCCCACCTAAACCCTGACCATTTTTGAAAGTTGCACAACACCTCCACTTGTATTTCATTGGTCAGAACTTAGTCACATGACCATACCTAGCATCAAGGGCAGTTGGAAAATGTAGTCTTTATTCTGAGGTGGCCAGAATATTATGAATATTAAGTACCAGAAGAGTAAGTGTTCCATTACTAAGGAAGAATGGCAGAAATGGATTTGAGGCGGACAATTATCAGGCTCTGCTATACCCAACTTACATATCCTGGACCTTGTTTACTTAAGCAAATATAAGCTACTGTCAAACATGTTATACCTAGTACCATTTATACGGCTAGTCCACCAAAATAATACATTTCGTATGAAAAAATGTACTCTGGTCCTCTAGAATAGACTTGGCATTTAGTAAATAATAATAACTAAGAAAGACCACCTGAGAGGGTGGGGAGTGGGTGAAATGGATGAAGGGGGTCAAAAGGTACAGATTTCCATTTATGAAATGAATGAGTCATGGAGCTGTGATGTACAACATGGTGACTATAGTTAATATTGTATCATTGTATGTAATATTGTATTGCATATTTGAAAGTACCTAGGAGAGTGGATCTTGAAAGCTCTCGTCATGAGAAAAAAATTTTGTAACTAGGTATGTTGATGGATGTTAATTGGAGTTACTGTACTGTTAAAAAAATGTTGCCTGCCATTCCAGTTCTACAAGGATCAAGCCGTTAGCCACTGCAGTAGTCCACCGACAGTGTACCCTGAAGGGCAGTCACGATGGAGAAAAACAGGAAACATTCTTTGCTTTGGATATACGTGCCCCGAGAATTCCCTGGTGGTCCAGTGGTTAGGACTTTGCACTTCCACTGCTGGGGGCAAGTTTCAATCCCTGGTCGGGGAACAAAATCCTGAAAGCTGTGAGATGTGGCCAAAAAAAAAGAAAAAGCCATGGATATACTTGCCCCTAGATAGTTAAGATGCCTATCTAAGGAAAAATTTCAAATGACCACAGATTCTTACATCTTCATATATAGAAAAGCACTAAAATCATTAACTCGAGATGTCTGTTCTTAGTAATTAGCAGTATTCTTTTGATGCTTGACTACGTGCTTTTCCCAGCAAAAAAAAATTTCACATGTATCCTGGCTTCTCCTTTGCCACTTTGAAATAGTTCCTCAGAGCTTTCTGAGAGGCTGCTTTCTGGGCTATAGACCTCAGTAATGTACTCAAATAAAACTTAACTCACATCTTTTATGTCGTGCAATTTTCTTTCCTTTGACAGTGGTGATATTTTGCAATATAGAACAAATATCAAATTGTTACGTTGTATACCTGAAACTAATATAATGTATGTCAACTATATCTCAATATTAGAAAAAAATTTAAACAAAAAAAAAAAAAAAAGAAGGATCACCTGAAATTGCTTTGGACACTGCATTTTCCTGATTAACCTGAAATACATCCTCCATAAAGATCAGTTTTGTTACTCAGAAGGTAGAACTTGATATACATGTTCCACTGAAATGAAGCACTTGGAGCTATGTTACCAGTGATTTTGTTGTTGTTTTTAGTGGCATTAGATCAGAATTTTAGGTCAAAACAGTGAGGCTGCAATAAGCCAGCAACCTCAAGTTGGGTGGGAGTTATGAGTTCCCTCCTCCAGCCTCTGTTTCTCCCATAGAGAAGAATAATACCTTCCTTCCAAAGATTTTATGACAATTCAATGAAAAAAGTACATATGTGAAAGGCCTTTCAATTCTGTTTTTTTTCTTTTTTTAATGTTAATCCCAAACTCCTAATTTATCCCTGCCCCCTCAATTTTCAAAATACACCACAGTTTTAAGACTTTTAGGCAGTGAGCAGATATCAAACCATTTGATGTAAAAGATAAAGTAAAACGCAATAGCTGTTGTGCTAGAGCTAACAGAGATTTAAAAATAGAAGGACTGCCCACAGATTGTTTGAATCTCAGGGTTGGACAACCTGCGCAGAGCAGACACACCTCCACATGCTGGGCCAGCAGCCAGAGTTCCCAGGCATTCTACCCCCACTCCACTCCTCCTGGAGATGATCTGCATCATCTCCCACCCTGGAGGGAAGAGAAGGGAAAGCCAGCAGGGGCTGGGCCATTGGCATCTAGCTGACTGACCCGGAGACGCATGTGGATTGTGGAAACTGAGGCTGGGACTGGAAAGTTCCTGCCCTGGCTGACGTGTCAAGTCGTAGAATCCTAGAGAAAGCCTCAGGCCCCAAATTAGGAAGTGTATGTATAAGTAAAGGAACCACACACCAAGACCTGGGAATCGAAGAGAGACAAAATCAAAGCAAAAGCAGATGGAGAACAAGAACCTGGGAAGATAAGTGGGAGAGGCTGATTCTGAGGAATCTCCTCAAATAGCCTGAGGGCCTACAGAGTACCTAGAAGAGACCTGGCTTACAGAACCACCTGGCCAATGTGAAAAATGCCTCAAAGGAAACGTTGACCTACCTTGAGACCCCCTCCCTTTCCCATAATTCTGTTACTGAAAGCAGAACTTGCTGCTACAGTGGAACCTCTTTTTACGGATGCTGGTGGTTTTCAGTCTATGTTTGATTTACATACTGCACAAATGCATCCCAGAGGTGGGGGAACAAAGGGGACCTGAAATCTAGCCCACACGTCCTTCACCAGGCCATATTCAGGTGTGGAGCTGCGTCTGCCCAGAGGGAAGAAGAGGCTCATCCTTTGCTCAAGGGCACTGTTATGGACTGAATTGTGTCCCTGCACCCCACAATTCATATGCTGAAGGCCTAACTATCAATGTGATGTTAGAAGGAGATGGAGGTTATGAGGGTGGAGCCCTCATGATGGCATTACTGCCCCGCTAAGGAGAGACCCCAGAGAGCTTGATTCCTCATTCTCTAGCCACACTCCCCAAAGAAAGGCCATGTGAGGACACAATGAGAAGGCAGCTGTCTCCAACTCAAGGAGAGAGCTCTCACCAGACACTAATCCTGCTGGTACTATGATCTCAGATTTCCAGCCTCCAGAACTGTGAAAAATCAATTTCTGTTTAAGCTACTCAGTCTGTGGTATTTTGTTATGGCAATTGGAGTTGACTAAGACAGGCACCTGCAGGTCTGCTTCCATCACAAAGCCACAATACAGGACGACGGGAGACCTGGCCTCACCCTTGCATGCTGCAGTGCCAACAAACTGTGATTCCATTTCATTTATAAGACATTTAACTAAATTTTAAAGTATATTCCCCAAATGCACTCAAGTGTATTATGTATTTTTATTTTTATAAATTTTAAATTTATTTGAAGACCATCAAACCACATTATTCTATCTGGGGATAGAATAAAGATTCTTGCCATCTCTAAGCACATATCTGAACTCTTTATCAAGGTGTCTTATATTTTTGACAGTTATAGCTCTGCACTGGACTTTTACTAAATTCAGACCTGCATGTAATTGAGCAAATGACCTGGGAGTGGTCTGCTGGGGCTAGAAAAAGGACCCCATAAGGCTAAGATGGGTCACTGTGTCTCAGTATTTTGGGATGAGAAGGGAGGCAGTGTGGTGGATGGTGATCTGACCCGTCTTTTTCTCAGGCTTTCACGAAGGTGAGGACCTCAGACTATATAACCAATTCCATTTTACATTTAACTCATGCAGGAATCTTTCATCGCCCTGAACCCACACCCTCTGTATTAGTTTGTGAGGGCTGCAATAACAAAGAAGCACAGACCTAAACAACAGACATACATTGTCTCACGGCTCTAGAGAGCCTAGAGATTGCAAAATCAAGGTGGCTACAGGGTTTGTTCCTTTCTTCTAAGGGCTGTGAAGGAATGGTCCATTCCCGGCTTCTCTCCTGTCTTCTAGACGGCTGTCTTCTCTTCACATCACCTTCCCTCTACGTGTACCTGTCTCTGTCCAAATTTCCCTTCTTTATAAGGAAGCCAGTCACACTGGATTAGGGCCCACCCTAATACCTCATGTTAACTCAATTACCCCTGTAAAGACCCTGTCTCCAAATAAGTTCACATTCTGAGGTACTAGGGGTTAGGACTGCAACATATCTTTTAGGGGGTACACAATTCAAGCCCGGGCACTCACCAAGGGATCTTCTAGAGACAATTTGGCTTCCCTGAAGGTTCTCCTACGTAGAGAGAATATGGGTAGCGAGTAGTTGGAGCTCTTCTCCCTGTCAGTAAGTGACTTGTGTTGGGGACAGAAACTAAAACTCCCTGCCAACCCATAAAACCTGTCCACAATAGTAGAGGAGAAAGGGAACATTTTTATCATTGAATAAGCATTCAACCAAGATGTGATGCACATCACAGGCAATCTGCTAAGAGATTGCAAAGACGGAAAGACATCTCACCTTGTATAGTTAAGCAGATACAACTTATTATTTACATATTTTAAACAATAACTAGTCCTAAAGTAGGAGGACTAGGTAGTACCATTTGTCACACGTAGTAATTGCCACTTGGTAATCACAGTGACCATTTATGTTAGCTATTGGCTTTATCCCAAGGAGAAATAAATGACTTATATCCTTTTCTCTCCAGTTTTATTGAGATATAATTGACATATAATATTGTGTTAGTTTAAGGTGTATGACAAAGTGATACATGTGTATATTGTAAAGTGATTACTGAAATAGGTTTAGTTAACATCTATCACCACACACAGTTGCAAATCTTTTTCTTGTGATGAGACCTTTCAAGACCTACCCTTTCAGCAACTTTCAAATATACAACACAGTACTGCTAGTTATAGTCACCATGCTCTACATTACATCCCCAGGACTTATTTAGCTTATAAAACTTCTCATATCCTTGTGACAAGAGGTAGGTTTGCAAGTCAGAGCCAGGTGCACCACCAGAATTAGGCTCCTAGCCTCCCACAGAAACTGGCTGCATTATCCTTCTTGACAAACACATTTCAGAGATGACTCCTAGGTTCCTGAGAAAAGTATTCCTCGGTCTTAAATCTGGTAAGAGGCTTATTTAACTTTTAAAAAGTTTACGCTCATCTCAGAGGGACAGAGAAAGAATTTATAATTAAGTTTTCTAAAGTAAATGCTGAAAGAAAAGGGGGAGGGGATGTGGGTCTCCCTTTTTGTACCGCGGAATTTTTTTTTTCTTTTTTGATTCATATTTACCCTTGTACTTGGCATTCTTATTTATACACCAACTCTTTCTGAGTTTTATTAATGTCATTCAGAATGCCCAAGCCTAGTTCACCATGAAAGCACAGGACAAACTGAGTTGCTGAAGATAAAAATGTAAGGGGAAGATATTGAACAGAGTTGATTCTACCTTGTGAGATCCTGAGTGGCCAGTTGGGTTTCCTAATGATCCCTCTATCTAATAGCTCTCTGACTCCAATAGTAGTTAGACATTTTAGATATTAAATATTTTTTTTAACATAGTAAATCCAGAACTAATCCAAAATTTAGTTTTTTGTTTTGTTTTTGTTTTTCTTGTGTGTTTTTTTTTTTGCGGTACACGGGCCTCTCACTGTTGTGGCCTCTCCCGTTGCGGAGCACAGGCTCCGGACACACAGGCTCAGCGGCCATGGCTCACAGGCCCAGCTGCTCCGCAGCATGTGGGAACCTCCCAGACCGGGGCATGAACCCGTGTCCCCTGCATCGGCAGGCGGACCCTCAACCACTGCGCCACCAGGGAAGCCCCAAAATTTAGTTTTGTTCATAGGACTCATTTTCTCTCTCTCCTCTCTCTTTCTCTCCATACCAAGAAAGTTTGCAAAGTCCAGTGGGAGACTAAAGCTTAACCATGTGGAAAAGTCTGGGAAGCAGTGTAAACCACATGCCTCAGAATTATCCGACCAAAGAGTGAGAGAGCTGGACTATGTATACACCACCTCCCATCAGTCACTCACTGGTGGAGAGGGCTACTCCTAGATGTTAATTCCTGGGTACTTCTGGCTTCAGGGGAAAAAAGGCCCTGGAAGTTTCCATAAGAAGCCATTAGGTGCAAAGATGTAGATGTCAGTAGTTGGAAGTCTGCCATTATGTGGCAGACCATCATATCATAGAAATGTTAACATTTGAAGAATGCCAGCAATCACTGACAACTACACTATATAGAGGCTTTGTATATATCATGGTAAAAAAATGGCTCAACATCTTGTATTTATGGAGCATATATTCTATTGAAGGGAGACTAACAATAAACAAAAAAATACAATAAATAAGTAGATTATATAGTATTTTAGAGGTTGATGAGTATAGGATAAGAGAATGGAAGTGTTGGATGGGAGAATGGCAGGTTGTAGTATTAAATATGGTGGTCAGTGTAGGCATCTTTGAAAGGGTGACATTTGAACTGAGTCTTAAAGGAAAAGAGTGAATTAGCCATGCAGATACCTGGGGAGAGCATTCCTGTCCAAGGAAGAGCCATTGCAAAGGCCTCAAGGCAGGAGCATACCTGGTGTGGTCAAGGAACGGCATGGCCGATGTGGCTGGAGTGGAATGAGCAAGGAGAGTGATAGATGAGGCAAGAGAGGTAAAGGGGCCACATCCTGTGGGGTCTTGGGGGCCACTGCTTTTACTCTGGGTGAAATGGGAACCCACTGAAGGATTTTCAGGAAAGGAGTGACAGATCCAGAGTAGACCAGCAAGCAGTAAGGATGGAGCCCATTTAGGGAGCTGTTGAAATGCTCCACCTAGAGAAGATTATGACTTTGCCCAGTTGGAAGCAGGAGAGATGATGGAAAGTGGTCAGATCTTTTTGACCTTTTGGGTAGCATCAAAAGGATTGGCTGAGGAGCTGGATGTGTGAGGGGAGGGGGATAAAGTCTAGTCAAAGACGACGTAGAGTTTGGGATTGTAAGGACAGTGTCACTACCAACTGAGACACTGAAGAAGGTGGCCCTTTATACATTAAACATCCTTGATACATTAAGGAAATTTGCTCTTTGCCTCTCCTCCATTTTTGTGTCTTTTGACTTTGTTTTTGCTATTTAAAAATTTTCATTTTGTTATAATTAAGTTTAAATCTTTTCTTTTTTTTCTGAGTTTTCTGTCTTGCTTGGAAAGGTTTTCCACAGATCTTGTATTTATAAAATAATACTTGCATGTTTTATTTAGAATTTGTATGGCTTTATTTTATTAACTTTAAATCATTAATCCATCTAGAATTTGTTTAAGAATCCAATGTTGATGGGTTTTATTTTCAGATGACCACCTAGTTGTTTCAAGGCTTTTATTAAATAATGTTTTCCTCACTGATTTGAAATGCCCTCTTACCATATTCCAAAATTCCTTTGTCTTGGGGTCTATTTCTGATCTCTGTTCTGTCCCGTGGATTAGTCCATTCAAACTGCTTTAATTAGGATAGTGTTATAATATGTTTTAGAAACTGATACAGGTCATTCTTCCCTTATAACTCCTCATTCTTCCCTTATAACATTTTAATATTTTTCCATATATATTTAAGAATCCATTGCTTTCCATCAGCAAAAGTGTATTGATGTTTTTAGTGGAATAAGGTAAAATGTATAGATGAATTTAGGGAGTAATGTTATCTTTATAATATTTTTTTCCTACACAAGTCTTTGTTATGTTTTTTCATTTATTCAAGTATATTTTACGTTTTACAGCAACATTTTAAAGTTTTATGTTGAACTCATCCATTTCTCAAGTCTGTCATTAGTCACAGTATCCTTTTTTGTTAGTATAAAATGAGATATTTCATTCCATTTTTCAACTTATCTGTATATAGCAAAACTATTGATTTATTATGATGTTGATTTTGCTGCCACTCATCTTACTGAATACCTTCACTGTTTAATAGTTTTTCAATTAATTTTCTTGGATTTTCCAGGCAAGTCAATCATATTGCTTGCAAATAACAATAATTTTTCTCATTCTTTCCACATTTTTTACACTTTTATTTAAACTTTTCTTCTAATTGCAACAGTTAGTGCCTTCAAAATAATGATAAATAAAAGACTAGTAGACGTTTTGTCTTAGCTTTACCTTAAAGAATGTCTTGCATTTCACCATATTAAACTCAATGCTGTTTTTAGATCTGATTGTTTTAAATTAATGATTATTTTAAAATTTTATAGGCATTAATAAGTTACTCTTCTAAACTAGTCATTTGAATTTACACTCTTATCAAGAAAGTATGAGAATTTTTTTTCTTACAATTTCACCAACCTGTAAAAAGATATTTTATATCTTTGCCAATATGATAGACAAATAGTGATTATTTTTATTTGTTTTTCATTACTGCAGTTAAGATTCTTTTTTAGGAACATATTTATTGGATAAAGCTTTTTCTTCCTTTTATTTCAACTCCCTACATAATCCTTGGACCACATTTCTATTGGATTGTTTTTTTTTTAATCAAATTTTAGAAGTTTAAAAAATATATTATGGGCACTATTCTTGTGTCATATATTTTGCAAACACTATTTTCCCTGTTTGTCTTTTTTTGTTTCCATTTTTATTGTGGCTTTTTTCTATACTGAAATTTTAATATTTAAGCAAACTGGTAAATCTTCTTTCATAGTTTCTTTTCTTTAACAACTATGAGATTAGTCAATATCCGAAGTTCTCAGATTTAAAGTCCTTTCTCCCAGTCCAGCCCTGGCCTAGACAGGGGTATTAATCTGGATTTACACTCAGTAAGTGATTCCATTATCCGAGCCTCCGCTTCCAACCACATTCTTTGAATCAATGAAACTCAAATGTACTTTTTTCACCTTGAATTACCCACATTAAAAGAATTCAGTATTAAGTTACTGAAGGTGTAACGGCATTTAAAGGAGAATTTTTGGGCCATGACTGATGTGATTAGGAAAACATTCAGGCAATACCGGAAAATACAAAAGAATAAGCAATAATAAAACTTGGCAGATCACTCACTGAATTGCCATTAATCGCCTTACAGTTTACTTGAAACCCGGAGGAACAGGCCCTTCCTAACAAGTCTTTCATTCCTCTACTTCCCACAATAGCTAGATCCTCAATGTTTTTCAATCTTGCTTTGTAAAAATGATCTTTTATTCTCCTTCACAATCCATTTCTAATTCTACTTGCTTTTTTCAGCTTTCCCTAATGTTCACTGTCTTCGCTGGGCTTCTGGTGCACTATTGCCTTTATTTTCAGTCTAAAATTCCTAACAGTTAGAACGTGGAGGTGAGGGAAGGATGACATGAGCAGCCTTGAGAAGCTTTGAGCTTCCCAGATTGAAAGTGTTCCAGAGAAGAGGAACACCTGTCAGGAAATAGTGGGGCAGGGATTCTAATACTGAGTGGAGTTTAGATTACACGATCTGCAATATTCTTCTCAGAACAAAGATATTGTTTCCAAAGAAGACATACCAATGACCAACAAGCACATGAAAAGATGCTCAACATCGCTAACCATCAGAGAAATGCAAATTGAATAATTTGCATAATGAGATATCACCTCACGCCTGTCAGACTGGCTATTATCAAAAAAAAAAAAAGTCTACATATAATAAATGTTGGCGAGGATGTGGAGAAAAGGAAACCCTCGTACATGGTTGGTGGGAATGTAAATTTGTGTAGCTACTATGGAAAACAGTATGGAGGTTCCTTAAAAGCCTAAGAATAGAAGTATTATATGGTCCAGCAATCCACTCCTGGGTATACATCCAGAAAAAAATGAAAACACTAATTTGAGAAGAAACATGAAGCCTCATGCTCATAGCAGCATTACCTACAATTGCCAAGATATGGAAGCAACCTGTGTCCATCAACTTATATAGTGGAATACTACCCAGCCACAATACTACTCAGAATAAAATTTTGCCATTTGCAACAACATGGATGGACCTGGAGGGTATTATGCTCAGTGCAATAAGTCAGACAGATAAAGATAAATACTGTACGTTATATAGAGGCCAAACTAGTGGTTACCAGTGTGGAGAAGGAAGGAAGGAGGGGCAAGATAGGGGTAGAGGGAATTCCCTGGCGGTCCAGTGGTTAGGACACTGTGCTTTTGCTGCAGGGGACACTGGTTCAATCCCTGGTTGGGGAACTGAGATCCTGCATGCTGCTTGGCACAACTAAAATAAAATAGCTACAAAGATATATTGTACAGCACAGGAAATATAGCTGTATATAATAATTTTAAATGGACTATAATCTATAAAAAATTGAATTGTATGTTGTACACCTGAAACTAATATAATATTGTAAATCAACTATATTTCAGTAAAAAACAAACAAAAATACATTGTCTCCAATAAGCTTTAGCACATGCACACACTCAGATTCAAAAGACTCAAAAACTATTCTGTAGAAGAGAGGAGTGTCTAGGTTAGAAAAATTTTTTATTACCTTATAATTTCGGCTCATTGTTTTGACCAGACTACTTTTAATTTCTAAATTTATCCAGTGTCAGATAGATGGCTTTGCTACATTTAAAAAGTCTAATGATAGAAGGAAGGAAGGAAAGAAAGAAAGGAAGGAAGGAGGAAAGGAAGGAAGGGAGGGAGGAAAATGAAAGCAAGAAAGAAAGAAAGAAAGAAAGAAAGAAAGGAAGAAAGGAAGGAAGGAAGGAAGGAAGGAAGGAAGGAAGGAAGGAAGGAAGGAAGGAAGGAAGGAAGAAAGAAAGAAAGGAAAGAAAGAAAGAAAGAAAGAAAGAAAGAAAGAAAGAAAGAAAGAAAGAAAAAGAAAGAAAGAAAGAAAGAAAGACAGAAAGAAAGAAAGAAAGACAGAAAGAAAGACAGAAAGAAAGAAAGAAAGAAAGAAAGAAAGAAAGACAGAAAGAAAGAAAGAAAGAAAGAAAGAAAGAAAGAAAGAAAGAAAGAAAGAAAGAAAGAAAGAAAGAAAGAAAGAAATGATGACACCAGGTCTAGGCCCACAAGGAGCTGTTTGGCTAAGTCAGTTAAGGCAGCAAAAGCCATGGCCCTGGAGTTCATGACGGACAGCGAGAAGACTGGCTCTCTTTCATACAACTTGGTTTTAACTCAGAAGCAAATAGATCGTCCGTCCCTTCCACACTCAAGACGTCCTGAGGAAAGAGCAGAGGTTCTATAACACGGTGTGTTGAGAAAGGCAGCCTCACTCCTTGGTTGGCTTTCAGTTATTAGGGCATGCAGCAAGTTAGGTGGACCCACTGAGGATATTATTTTGATGTGACTAAAGGAGTCCCAACAGAATGGATGAGTGGCTTAAAATGATTCCTGCAAACAACTGGTATGAGCTCAAGGGAACACCAAAGAAATGGCAGGGCTGGTGCTCCTCCAACTCGGAGAACAAGCTCTCTGTCAGCCACATTGAGCTAAAAACAGAATCAAATCTGGCGAGAAGTTGGTTAAACAGAGTTAAAATTATCAAAAAGGCTATTTGAAATATGGATTTACGTCCACAACCATTAACAATGTAAAGAGCTGTAAGGAAGTATTATGCCTCAAGATATTAGCCTATGAAAATATGAAGCCATCATGATTGTCAACACATTTAAAAAGTGAGCATTCAGAACATTATCAATAATGGTATAATTATAATGAGAGCAAAGGAGGTGAATAACGTTAATAAAATAAAGTGTAAGATCCATTTCAATGTAGTCAATACATAATCTTTATCTCATCATTTTTTAATTTCTGTTTTTTATGCCTGTTGTAATAGTACATGTATAGAACTGCACACATGTATAGAAATATACCTGAATAGAAACATATGACATATTACTGATGGGGTGCCCAGTGCGATATAGGACAGGACAGTGGATTGCACCCAAGTGACCACCCCAATAATCAGACACTTGATCTCACATGTATCCACTGACAGGAGAAAAAAATTATTAGGCTTAGAACTATGAGTCTAAAAAAAAACAAAAAAACAAACAAACAAACAAAAAAAACCTATGAGTCTGGGAGATAATGAGATCTATCACTCAGAGCTGTTCACACTTAGGGTAAATAGATGGTTATTTGATTATGTTGTAGAGAGATTCAAGTAGCCTTTGGAGAATTAGATTAGATGACTTTTAAAGACCTTTTAATCCTAAATTCTATATTCTCATGATTCTTCTGTTTCCAATGTATTTTGGGTCAACTTCTTTCAACAAGTTTATCTTACTCTGCCTTTTATTATATTGATTTATGTATGTGTTTGTCTTATGTATGTCTTTGTCCCTTCTGGTAGCTTAAATTTTTTGAGGGCAGAGTTTACTTTGTATTACTGGTTGTATCCCCAAATTACCTGAAACCATGTTTTGCAAATTGGAGGCATTCAATAAATGCTTGCTAATTTAAAGAGTGAAGTGTTATCATCTTTAATAAAGCAAAAAATATCGTGTATTTGTGGGATAAAATAAATCAAAATCCTAATGAAACAGTAGAGTAAGTTGTTCAGAGGTCTCAGATCATTTTTGATATTGAATACAGATCAATTTCAGTATTGAATGAACCATCATTTATTAAAATGTCCTTGTGCAGAGAGGGTAGGGGCTGCCTCATCACAACAGGTTGTGGCATTGCATGACGTTTTGCTCTCGCAGTGATTATCAATCTATACGTATTTATTGAGCAGTTATCCTGTGTCAAGAGCTGTGTTGTACATTGTGAGTATTATAATAAATATTAATATGGTTTCTATTCTCAAAGAGCCCAGAATTCAATTCAGGAGACAAAGGAGAAGGCATGTTCATGAAGCAGAGAATGCTGAAATACAAGATATTACGATGTTATAAATTGGTTTCAACTGAACGCTCTGTTGCTCAGGGGCAGGAGGGGTCCCTGTGGGCTGGAATGATTGGGGAAGGCTTCTTGGGATAGAATGGCTTTGAGCAGGACTTTGAAAGCACCAGCTGCTTTGGTGTCTGGCGAGAACGGTATCCCCCATCAAGGATCAGCCCTTTTTTAGTGATCCATTTGGACATTTGCTGTTAGAATTCTGGGGTAAAATTCAGGCCACAAATCAGAGAGTTTCTTTGTAATCAGAAACATTGATAATATGCTTTGTTGCCATCATAAAGCCCCCAACTCAGTGTTTTTATCTATAACTGTGACAAATTATGGTTGACCTGGTGTTGAAAATCCCTTCCAGCTGTAAAATATCTGTAATTTCATGAGAAAAGAAAACCTCCAGAGAGAAAGACGGATCCAGGGCACTTGGCCTTGCAGATGGTCTGTCTAGGTACAGCCCGAAGAAAGCAGCAAAGCCCTAGGGATACGTGGAGAACACAGCTGGGTGAGGAAACGAAAGCACTATGCTTGGTCTCCGTGCTGCGGGCGACTCCAGCACGGATGGCCCTGCTGAGGCTGCTTAGCAGGCTTGTCCTTGTGAACATGGACCTGGTTCCCACCTGTCTTCGTGGAAGCGGCAGTCCTGCAGCCACAAAGAGAACTGATTTGGTTTCATCCTTCATCAACTCCATCTTGGCTGCTAAGAAGAGCTCAGAGACTCTCAAATGACAGTTCTAGAGAAATGCTTTGCCATTAATGGGTCAAGAGAGAAAGTGACTGTGAGCACAACACGTAGGACAAGCAGAACTCAGTAAAGCTGTAACATCTTTTCTATCTGCTGTTACCGAGGATGAGGATGGCTACATAGGGAGCCAACTATCAGAGACATTTGTGTATTGCTTTTCATTTTTTCACTTAACAAATACTGATTGAGCAAAATTTACTCATCTATGTAACTGTTCATCAACTCAGTAATTCAACAACTTTATATGGACGCTCTAACACATCAGGCATCGCGCAATATGTTTGCAGTGTGGAGACCAATACCGCCCTGTCCTGCCCCCTAGAAGATGGCGGTTTTCGGAAACGCAGGAGAGGATGCAGCAGTTCCAATCTACTGTGACAAGTGGATGCCAAGGTAACCCAGAGATACTGGTGGCTCATGGTTGGGAATCAGGGAAAACATCAGGAATGTGAAGCCTTGGTTAAATCTGCAAAGTCTGAGAGGTGGGATGGGAGAAGAGAACCCAGGAAAAAGGATCAGCTTAGGCAAAGGCACAGGGTGAATATGGTGCGTTCTATGAAATTCATTTACTTGACAAATATTTATTGAGCCTCTCTTATGTGCCCGGCACTGGGTTGAAGCATGGAACACAACAGACAAAGTCCCTTCTCTTTATGGAGCTAATATTCTAGCAGGGCAGACAAATGAGAAATAATAAACATAACAAATAAGTATGCAGCATGTTAGAAAGTGAGATGTACACAAAAAAGGAAAGAAAGAAAAAGCCGAGCAGGGTAGTGCGGGTGTGGAACACCCAGGATAGTTTGATGCTTCTAAAGGGCAAGTGCAAGCAGGAGGTAGCTGGCAACCACCTTGAGCTGCTTCTCTTCTTAACTTCCTGGTTGCTCCTTCCCTGTCCACCTTCCAAACTTTTTCTGGAGTGAACTTCCTGAAATTGATCTTATCAGTCCTCTGATTAGATCGTTCACTGGCTGCTCACTGATTTCAGTTTCAGTTCTGAACCCCTTAGCAGGGCACGTGTGGTCTAACCTCTGCTCACCTCAAGTCACTTCTCCTGGGGCTGTGGATGTCTATTGACTGCCTCCCCATCACCAATTTTCCCCTTCATACTTCCTCTCTGCCCAGCTTCAAGTAGAAGCCGATTCACTTATTCTATACCTTGAGTAGAGTAACTGGTTGTGGGGGTATCAGATCTAAAGAGACCCAATGAGGCTTGTGTCTGGAATCTGGGTATTTTTCCTGCTCTGGACCACGTCGTATATAGACATGAGACCTGGAACTGGGCTAGACATTTTAGCAAAACCCTCCGGAAGATAAGTTGAAAGATGGAGGTTAGAAGAAAGGGACTAGTAGAGAGCCTGAGCCAGAGTCCCAGAGACATAGATGACATATGAGCCCTACATCACTGGTAATTGACGCAGCCTCATCACCACCTGGCGATGGGTTAGAAATGCAACTTCTCAGCCCCCATCCCAGACCTACTGAATCAGAAAGTACAGGGTGGAGTTCAGCAATCTGCGTTTTAACAAGTCCTGTAAGAGATTCTGATGCTCTTTAACGTTTGAGAAATACTGACCTACAGCAGTTACTTAAGCCTATAAATCTGCTTTCTAGTTTAAGTCAGTCTGAGTTGGATTTTCCGTTACTTGTGTCACTTGCACAGTCCTACGGAACCAGTAGGACTCAGGTGGTGTAAAAACAAATGCAACTTCATTTGTGTCCCTCACTGCCCCTGTAAACCTGTTCAGTGTGGGCAGTCCTCTTACCACTAGGTGAAAATTTGGGCAGGCCCCATAACTTTTCCATTCCTTTTTTCCCCTGTATTTTGTCTATTGTGGCAAAATTTACATAATCATAAAATATGCATTAAATTTACCATTTTAACTATTTTTAAACGTACAGTTCAGTGGCATTAACTACTCACACTGTTTGTAACCATCATCACCATCTACCTCCAGAACTTTTATATCTTCCCAAACTCAAACTCTGTACCCATTAAAAACTAATTGACCATTCCTCCTATGCTCAGCCCATGGTAAGCTCTGATCTACTTTCTGTCTTTTTAAATTTGCCTGTTCTAGATAGCTCATATAATTGGAAATGTAAAATATTTGTCCTTCTGTGACTTGCTTACTTTGATTAGCATAATGTCTTCAAGGCTTGTCCATTTTGTAGCACTTGTCTAAATTTCATTCTTTTTTTTTTTTTTGCGGTACACGGGGCTCTCACTGTTGCGGCCTCTCCCATTGCGGAGCACAGGCTCCAGACGTGCAGGCTTAGCGGCCATGGCTCACGGGCCCAGCCACTCCGCGGTATGTGGGATCTTCCCGGATCAGGGCACGAACCCGTGTCCCCTGCATCAGCAGGCGGACTCTCAACCACTGCACCACCAGGGAAGCCCCTTCATTCATTTTTAAGGCTGAATGATATTCCGCTAGATGAATACAAGACGGTGGCCAAGATGGCAGAGTAGGAAAACCCTGAACTCACCTTCCACTTACACACCAAAATTACAACTACTTACAGAGCAACTATCAATAAGAATGATCTTAAGACTGGCAGAAAATACTTCCCATAACTAAAGACATAAAGAAGGAGCCACAGTGAGACTGGTAAGAGGAGTGAAGATGTAGTATGGTCAGGACCCACACCCCCAGGTCCTCAACTGACAATGGAAGGAACATCACAATCGTAGAGGCCCTCACTAAGAAGTGAGGGGTCCATGCTCCATAAGGGGCTCCTCAGCCCAGGGGTCCTACATTGGGAAGATGAGCCCCCCAGAACATCTGGCTTATGTTCAGGAGAGACAGAGGGCTGTAGGAAACAGAGACTCCACTTTTAAAGGACACATGCATAATCTCACACTGCGTCCCAGCATGGAGGTAATAGTCTAAAAGGGGCCTGATTCAGACCCTCTTGCTGATCTTGGCGAGACTCCTGGAGAGGCAAGAGACAACCAGGACTCCTAGTTCATTAAGGTGCAGGATACAAAATTAATATACAGAAATCTGTTGCATTTCTATATGCTAACAATGAACTATCAAAAAGAGAAATTAAGACAACAATACCATTTACCATTGCATCAAAAAGAATAAAATATTTAGGAATAAATCTAGCTAAGGATGTAAAGACCTGTATCTGGAAAACTATAAGACACTGATGAAAGAAATTAAATATGACACAAACAAATGGAAAGATATACTGTGCTCATGGACTGGAACAATTAATATTGTTTAAACGACCATCCTACCCAAGGCAGTCTATGGATTCAAGCAATCCCTATCAAAATACGAATGGTATTTTTCACAAAACTAGAACAAATAATTCTAAAATTTGTATGGAAACACGAAAGATTTCGAATAACCAAAGTAATCTTGAGGACTTCCCTGGTGGCGCAGTGGTTAAGAATCCGCCTGCCAATGCAAGGGACACGGGTTCGAGCCCTGGTCTGGGAAGATCCCACATGCCGCGGAGCAACTAAGCCCATGTGCCACAACTACTGAGCCTGTGCTCTAGAGCCCGCGAGCCACAGCTACTGAGGCCCACACACCTAGAGCCCGTGCTCTGCAACAAGAGAAGCCACCGCAATGAGTAGCTCATGCACAACAATGAAGAGTAGCGCCTGCTCGCCACAACTAGAGAAAGCCCATGTGCAGCAACAAAGACCTAATGCAGCTAAAAATAAATTAATTAATTAAAAAGAAAAGAAACAAAGTAATCTTGATAAAGAAGAGCAATGCTGGAGGTGTTATGCTCCTTGATTTCAAACTATACTACAAAGTCACAGTAATCAAAACGGTATGGTGCTGGCACAAAAACAGACACATACATCAAAGAACAGAACAGAGAGCCCAGAAATAAACCCAAGGGTATATGGTCAATTAATCTATTACAAAGGAGGTAATAATATACAATGGGGAAAAGACAACTTCCTCAATAAATGGTGTTGGGAAAACTGGACAGCTAAATGAAAAAGAATCAAACTGGATTACTTTCTCTGTATACATTATGTATGAAAATAAACTCAAAGTGAATTAGAGACTTATAGGTAAGACCTGAAACCATAAACCTCCTAGAAAAATACATAGGCAGTACACTCTTTGACATTGATCTTAGCAATATGTTTTTGGATCTGTCTTCTCAGGCATGAGAAACAAAAGCGAACATAAACAAATGGGACTACATGAAACTAAAAATCTTTTGCACAGCTAAGGAAACAATCAACAAAATGGAAAGGCCATCTACTGCATGGGAGGAAATATTTGCAATGATACATCTGACAAGGGGTTAATATCCAAAATATAAAAAGGACTCATACAACTCAACATCAGAAAAACAAACAACCCAATTCAAAAATGGGCAGAGGACCTGAATAGACATTTTTCCTAAGAAGACAAGCAGATGGCCAACAGACACATGAAAAGATGTTCAACACCACTAATCATTAGGGAAACGCAAATTAAAACCACAATGAGATACCACCTCACATCTATCAGAGTGGCTATCATCAAAAAGACAACAAATAACAAGTGTTGGCAAAGATGTGGAGAAAAGGGAACCCTCGTGCTCTGTTGGTGGGATTGTAAATTGGTGCAGCCACTATGGAAGATAGTGTGGAGGTTCCTCAAAAAATTAAAAATAGAACTGCCATGTGAGCCAATAATTTCATCTCTGGACATTTACCTGAAGAAAACAAAAATATTGATTTGAAAAGATGTATGCACACCATGCTTATTGCAGCATTATTTACAATAACTAAGATATGGAAGCAACCTAAATGCCCATCCATAGATGAATGGATGAAGAAGATGTGGTGTATATTTACAATGGGAAATTACTCAGCTATTAAAAAAAATGAAATATTGCCATTTCCCACAAAATGAATGGATCTAGAGGGCATTATGCTAAGTGAAATAAGTCAGACAGAGAAAGACAAATACCATATGGTCTCACTTGTATGTGAAATCTAAAGACAAAAGCAAAAGACAAAGCAGAATGAAAACAGACTCATAGATACAGAGAACAAAAGGATGGTTGCCAGAGGGGAGGGGAAGAGGAGGGCAAAATAGGTGAAGGGGATTAAGAGGTACAAACTGACAGTTATAAAATAAATCAGCCAAATGGATGTAATATGTAGCAAAAGAAATATGGTCAATAATATTGTAATAATTTTGTAGGGGGACAGATGGTTACTACCATCTTATTGTGATCATCATTTCATAATGTATGCAAATGCCAAATCACTACATAGGACACCTGAAACTAACATAATATTGTACATCAACTATATTTCAATTAAAAAAATAAATTTAAAACATTTTGCACATACCACATTTTGTTTATTTGCTGAACATTTTGGCTTTTTCCACCTTTTGGTTATTTTTATCTTTTTTAAGAATGAACAATACCTTGATCTCTTGAACACAAAACACAGTCCTGATTCAGAAATTAGGAAGCTCATTTCAATGCATTAACACTGCAATCTTCATTGAAAGGCAAGACTTTCTAGAGGTCCATCCTCCATACCTGCCAGGTAGGACCTCAGCTCTCTGCCCTGGGGTTGTGGAGGAAGGGGTAGGGGCAGCTTCTCCTTCCCTAGATCCTCCTGCCCTTCAGCACTGTTTGTGATTGTAAATCACGCCTGCCCAGGACTAGCTCAGGAAGGAGGGAAGGGGGGGGGAAGGGAAACAAAGAAGTTCTTATATGATAGTTTGCACTCTCTGGACCCAAGTGCTATATTGCAAATTTTTTTGTGGATTCATCAGAGATTATAGCATCTGGAGGGGGAAGTTACTTTCAAAAGTCAGCCGTCTGCTCTGCGGCCACAGGCTGCCTTGACTCTCTCAGGCAACCGCCAGGCTCCAGTCCATGGTTCCAGCCACTGCTAGAAACCCACATTAGACTCATCTCCTTGGGACATGGTTAGGGTCAGGACCTCACCTGGCTTTCTTCAGAAAAATTCCTTTATCTAATTAATCTATTTATTTTCATTTTAAAAATATTTATTACAGTAAAAATACATAACATAAAATTTACCATTTTAACCAATTTTAAGCGTACAGTTCAAAGGCATTAAGTGCATTCACATAGCTGTGCAACCATCATCACCACAAACCTCCAGAAAGGTGACATCTTCCCAGACTGAAACTCTGTACCCAATAAACACTAATTGTCCATTCCTCCTATCCCCACCCCCAACCCCAGCCAGCATTCTATTTTTTTCTCTATAAATTCGGCTACTCTAGGAACCTTATATGAGTGGAATCATGCAATATTTGCCCTTTTTGACTGGCCTATTTCATTTAGCATAATGCCTTCAAGGTTCATTCATGTTGTAGAACGTGTTAGAATTCTAATTTCCTTTAAAAGGCCGAATAATGTTCCATTGTATGTATATATCAAATTTTGTTTACCTGTTCATTACTCAATGGGCACTTGGGTTGCTTTCCCCTTTAGACTATTGTAAATAACACTGCTATGAACATGAGTGTACAAATATATTTTTGAGTCCCTAATTTCACTTCAGAGAAATTTTTATCACAAATCCACTTCACAAATCCTCTCTCACTCTCTACTCTCTCCCTTTGGGAGGAGGGAGGGGATTTTAGTGTCCTGAAGTGGGTCCTGGATACTTGGAATATTTTCTCTTGCATCTCAAAGTCTCTGTTAAAATGTAGAACTTAAAATCCTGTTATACAACTGAAAACACATGAACTAATGTTAATCTCTTTTTTTTAACAACTTTATTAGAGTATAATTGCTTTACAATGGTGTGTTAGTTTCTGCTTTATAACAAAGTGAATCAGCTATACATATACATATGTCCCCATATCTTCTCCTTCTTGTGTCTTCCTCCCACCCTCCCTATCCCACCCCTCTAGGTGGTCACAAAGCACCTAGCTGATCTCCCTGTGCTATGCGGCTGCTTCCCACTAGCTATCTATTTTACATTTGGTAGTGTATATATGTCCATGCCACTCTCTCACTTTGTCTCAGTTTACCCTTCCCCCTCCCCATGTCCTCAAGTCCATTCTCTAGTCTGTGTCTTTATTCCTGTCCTGCCTCTGGGTTCTTCATGACCGTTTTTTTTTTTTTTCTTAGATTCCATATATATGTGTTAGCATACGGTATTTGTTTTTCACTTTCTGACTTACTTCACTCTGTATGACAGACTCTAGGTCCATCCACCTCACTACAAATAACTCAATTTCGTTTCTTTTTATGGTTGAGTAATATTCCATTGTATATATGTGCCACATCTTCTTTATCCATTCATCTGTTGATGGACACTTAGGTTGCTTCCATGTCCTGGCTATTGTAAATAGAGCTGCAGTGAATATTGTGGTACATGACTCTTTTTGAATTATGGTTTTCTCAGGGTATATGCCCAGTAGTAGGATTGCTGGATCGTATGGTAGTTCTATTTTTAGTTTTTTAAGGAACCTCCATACTGTTCTCCATAGTGGCTGTATCAATTTACATTCCCACCAACAGTGCAAGAGTGTTTCCTTTTCTCTCCACTCCCTCTCCAGCATCTACTCTTTCTAGATTTTTTGATGATGGCAGTGTTAATCTCTTGTGATAGTTCTTTAAGTATGAGTCATAGTCCTGACCTCAGAGAGGAAAGGAAATGCACAACAATTTAGGAACTGCCACGTGCTGGGCCTCAGAAAGAGCTTCGTATGTTTCTACGTCATTAAATTTGTGTAAGGACCCTGCCAGATGAGGGTTCTCACCTTCTTTTCAGGCCAAGGAACTCAACTTCAGATAAGACAATTAGCTTCGTGTATGTGAGGTCCCACAGCCAGAAAACGAAATCCAAACACAGGTCTGGTGGTCTGCTAAGCACTTCCATAATCTTTGCATCCTATGCCAGAGACAAAAGTGTGAATAAATTCTAGAGTACTGATCATATGATAAATCTCAGGAAACGGGATTATCAGTGTGGGCTGTACTGATTTGAGAGTAGTCTGTGCTTAATGTTGAACTTGATCTTGAAGCATGAGGAACATTTAGGCAAACAGAAATTAGAAGGGAGGGCATTCCTGGAGTAAGGACTATACTAGGCAAATAAAAGGAGGAGGGAAATAGTACAGAGTATGTGAGGGACAGAAACTGGACCTTCCTCATTAAGGAGATGGTGCCTGTTGAAGAGCAGCAGGAGATAAGTTTAGATCAG
This sequence comes from Lagenorhynchus albirostris, assembly GCF_949774975.1. Taxonomy (NCBI): domain Eukaryota; kingdom Metazoa; phylum Chordata; class Mammalia; order Artiodactyla; family Delphinidae; genus Lagenorhynchus; species Lagenorhynchus albirostris. Next base: position 40,143,626 of record NC_083111.1, on the reverse strand, counting down.
AAGAGCCAGCGCACATTAGAACAGAACTGGAAATCCAGCGTGGCGTAACACATACAGCAAGGGGATAGACTTGGATCACTGCCTTGTCTTACTTGTGAAATCTTGGGCAATTCATTTAAACACACTGGTCCTCAGTTTCCTTACCTGTATGGTAGAGACGATCGTACACGTGTTGTAAGAAGTAGCGATGATATTGGGTTGGCCGAAAAGTTCGTATGGGTTTTTCTGTAACACCTTACGGAAAAACCCAAACAGACTATCTGGCCAACTCAATATATGTATAAAGTGTTTGTCCCAGACCTGGCACATAATAAGTGCTCGATATACGGTAGAGGCCTTTGCTACCATCACCATCATTATTGTCCTCATCCACACGTTAGACGGTAGGGAAGCAACGGATATTTCTAAACATAGGAGTGGCTGAGCAGAGGCAGTGTTTCAGGAAGACCTGCCCGCAACAGAATGCAGTCTGATTGCTGAGGGTGATGTCAGAGGCAAAGGGGACTGTCAGAGGACCCTCAGCTTACTGGGGTGTGAAACCAAGGGCTTGAGCAGGTGGAAGGAACTGGAAAGAAGAGGGAAGAGCAAACTAGTGGTTCTTTGAAGGAAGAGTTGGCAGAGCTCTCAGAATCCTGGAAGTGACGTACCAGGGAGAGAAAAGATTCTAAAAAACAGCACACTTTCTAGTAAGAGAGATGAAGGAGGAAGATGGGAACACCAGTGCTGTGAACTAAAACGAAGGAAGGAGGGCTGATTGGGGAGTGGAAACACCACGGGGGAGCTGCTCTGGTCAGTTCTGGGCTTGTTGAGACCTTAAAGTAAGACAAAACCATACATGGGGTGAGCGGGAACTGATACCAGAAAAAGTGAGGAAAAAAACAGAGTATCTGAGAGAGAGAGCAAAGCAAGAGTCAATTAGGGTTGAATGAACTGGCAACAGTACCCTTCATACAAAGAATTCGTGTTGTCTGAAGCCAATAACAGAAAAACAGTGCACTTGTTTGTACTGTGGGAGCAGCCGCAGAAAGCCGGGAACCACGAGACCCCGCAAGGCTGTCCTTTGCCTACTTGGCCCATGGGTACTACTGCACTGGGCACAGTGCCAAGCGGTCACTGCTTGTGGCAGAAGGAGGGAAGATGGTGTTATGGGAAGTTGCACGTTTCCTCTGCTGGGGAACTCTGAGCTTTTGTCCACACATACCTCATGTGTCAGCTCATATGACATGAAGGCAATGCGGCAGCACTGACCCTAATGCTAGGGTGCTGGCTGATATTTGATGTATATTCTGTTGGAAATCCCCTTAACACTTCTAGGTTGCTAGGATACTCTTCAGAACCACTCAGAACTTTGCATGTCTTGAAAGTGTTCATGTAGATCCCCCAAGACTTTAACTGTGACCCACTATATTTAAAAACTAAAGTGGGATTCATCTGATTTAGCAACAGTTCCAAGGTTTTTTCCTTTGTTTTTTTTAAAAATCGTATTTCAGCAAAATTTACCTAATGCATGAGTTACTCTCAGAGTAAAGGGTTTCTTTTCATTTCAAATCATGTCTGATTATTTCTGTGTAAATCACGATGTTGATCATTATTCCAAGAAACAAGACCGTCAGCATTTGGTACATTTTTTTTTTTTGGTACATTTATTATTTGAGTGAAATGGCATGCATCATTAGCTAGATCCTAGATATGGCTTCCATTTTATTGCTATTCTGAATTCAAGCAGATTCTAAATTAAAGTATTAAATTTTATACAAGCAGTACAGTATCGCCAGAAGTGCCTTCTGGATAGGAAGGGGAGAGTAAGGAAGAGATTTTATTCTTGCTTCTGTTGTGGGACTATGCAGATCAGATGTCCAGTTGCCAACTTGACAAAAAAGCTCAAACCTGAAATTGTCGTGTCACCAGCTTTTCCGTTTGGCCCATGTTGCATTATCGTGAGCTGGTAGCCCTGGTGATTTTTATTATAGAATTTACATAATAAAATTTAAGATTTACTGATGATGCCCCTCCTATGTTCCCCCAACCTTCTCTAACACAGAAACACTGCTGTGTGTTTAATTAGCATGAAATTGTCAGTTCTATGAAGAAGAGACCCCGTCTGCTTTATTTACCATTGTATCCCCAGTACAGTTCCTGTGTCAAATTGTGACATGCAACCAGTACATATCTGAATATCTAAACCCATGAATGATGGCAACAAGCTGGTTCATGTGACTAGTTACATGAAATGCTAAGATGTTTCTTGAGTCATTACAATTTTTCCCATCACCTATTGTTTTACCTTAGAATCATAGAAACTTAGAGTTATAGAGGCCTTATAAGTCACGTAGTGCAGTGGTTTTCAACTTTAAATGCACACTGGAAGCATCTGGGGGCTTTACAAAAGACCAGTGCCTGGATCCCACCACCAGAGATTCTGATGCAGTTGGTCTGGGATGTGCCCAAGTGCTGGGAGTTCTAAAAGCTTCTCAGGAGACTCCAATGTGCAGTCATAGTTGAGAGGCATTGCTATGTTGTAGTCTTTTAGAGATAAGGAAGTTGAGGTCCAGAGAGACTAACTGACTTGCCCCACATCACAGAGTTAGCTAGTGGCAAAGGATGGAAACCCAGGTGTCCTGGCTCTCAGATCAGTGTTCTTCCCACTTATACCTGTGTTTTTCAATCTGGACTCACTCACAAACCATTTACTCTATCATTCAGTATTTTCCCTTAAAGGGACTCCTTTTTTAGCAGTTAACCGATTTGTCTTAAAAGAAAATTTTATATCATTTGATAACTGGAAAATCTGTTTCACTTGCTATACATAGATGAGAACTAAAAATAAAAATGTTACTAAGGGGCTTCCCTGGTGACGCAGTGGTTGACAGTCTGCCTGCCGATGCAGGGGACCCGGGTTTGTGTCCCGGTCTGGGAAGATCCCACATGCCGCGGAGCGGCTGGGCCCGTGAGCCATGGCCGCTGAGCCTGCGCGTCCGGAGCCTGTGCCCCGCAACGGGAGAGGCCACAACAGTGAGAGGCCCGCGTACCGCAAAAAAAAAAAAAAAAGTTACTAAGTTTTAGCTCGATGAAGTTGCCTGCTGAAGACTCTCAGTCTGAAACGTGTTCTCTCCCTGAAAAGAACAGCAAGAAGAAACAGACAACTATCATTGAGGCTTTCTCCTTAACAAGAGGACTGAAAGGGAATTGAAATGGAATGACTAGACATAGAGAATGGAGATTAGGTTTGACATAAGTACACTACCAAGTGTAAAATAGATAGCTAGTGGGAACCTGCTGTATAGCACAGAGAGCTCAGTTCGGTGCTCTGTGACAACCTAGATGGGTGGGATGGGGGCTAGGGTGGGAGGGAGGCTCAAGAGGGAGGGGATATGGGGATATATGTATACATATAGCTGATTCACTTCATTGTACAGCAGAAACTAACACAACATTGTAAAGCAATTTTACTCCAATTAAAAAAAAAAAAAGAAATAGTGGTCTCCAAGAATCAGCAAATAGGATATGAGCAATTTTACTCCAATTAAAAAAAAAAAAGAAATAGTGGTCTCCAAGAATCAGCAAATAGGATATGAAATCCCGTGAAAGAAAGATGGCACTTGCTCCCTCTTCTCCCAGAGGGCAGAATCATTCATTCATTCATTCATAAAAAAAGAAAAAAAAAAGAAATGGAATGACTTTTTAACTATATGAGTCAAATAATAAATTTTAGAAGAATGAATGAATTCTTTTATTAATCATGGGTTCCGTGTCCACGTAGCACCTACAACTGCCTCAAAGGTCAAGGTGGGCCACATCACATCCTCTCTGAAATCCCATGATGCAGGTGTAATTGGAGCCACAGCTGTTTCGCTGCAGTGGCCATCTAATCAGAGTGGTTAAAGACCAAAATATATTAAGGGTAGAATTCTGGCATAAAAGAAACTGTATAGAAAGGGGAGAAAAGAACAACACAGCATTTTCTTTTGATACGCCAAGAAAGGAAAAACTCACCAAGGATTTCTCTTACTGGGTTTAAAGCTCTTTCAGATTTTTCAGTTATCAAGTTCTGATGCAGATTACAAACTGGTATATTTACTAAGTGCTCTTTCCAGGCAGAAAAAGCAAAAACACTGGGTGGAATGAAAATAGAAGATAAAAAGTGGGTGGAAGACCCTGCTGAATTCTCAGCTAAGTCAAGTCTGATTAGACCACATTTTCTAAAGCAGATGTTTATGTTCTGAGGCAAAAGTTAAACTTATCAGACACACATGGCATGGACAGTGGAATGGGACAAATTATGAGGGACACAAGCCTGATGTCTGTTTCCTCAAGCATTATTCCATACCGAGGAAACGTTTGCTGGAACAATCCTTATGTTCTCCATAGCATTTGAACTTATAGGCACTCATCCACAGTTTCTTTCTTGGAGGCTGAAAACGTCTTTGTCTACTTTGTGCTGTTTAAAAGTTGTCTAATCAACGTTGGCCTAATGCTCTGTCCTTCCTGCAAAAGAGCCAGCTGGGATCTTTGGTTCCATCAGGGGGTAAGTTATAATACAGCCATTTCCCTTTTAACACATTGGCTGGGAAAACTCCCCTGCCAGGAACTAAAAGGCTTTAATTTTATGAATCATCAAAGCTTTTTCTTATACATGATGTAGAATAACCTTTTCTTTTCAGAAGGTCTAATCCCACAGCCTCCCAGAAATCAAGATGTCACCAAATGGCATGTGCGTGGAGCTCAAGAATAACAAAGGCGAGCTCTATTCAAGGCCAAGCTGCCTTCTTGCAGTCTTGCATAACACCCGGTGTTAGAAAACCTCGACCCATAAAACACTCACCTACTTTGTGGAGTTTAAATAAAGCAGAATGGTGTTCCTTTTTAAAGAAGTGCTTTACAGTTATCTTCCTGTCAGAATTTCAATTATTCTATGACTCAGTGGGTATATGTCTAGCTTTTTTTTAATTCTTTTTTTGGGTAAGAATGTGAAGAAGTTTTTCGGAGAAGTTTGTAAAGGAAACGTTTATATAACAATGCTAAGCTGCATCGAATACAAATACAGCTTATTTCATTCTTGGAAATACAAGGTTTTAAAAGTAATGTTTTAAGAATTGAGCCTTATCTATAAAAGTGAACAACATTTTCTTTGGTGCATTTGAAAACATGGTAGTTCACTTGGGAATTAACTGACATTTATGGCAGAGTTGAGGTTATTCAATATTCACCTGTCTCAGTCCTTCGGATTCAGACTTCCATAGAAGAAGATAAATCAGGCTGAAATTTCTTACATGCAAGGGATTCATTTTTCCCGGTTTTCACAAAACCTGAGCATCTGTCCTTTCTCTCATCTAGAGCATAGGCTGGTCAGCTGCTCCCTATACCCACCTCCACCTCTGAACACACAGCTAGACTACATTCCCAGCACTTCGCGCAGATTAGCACAGCCCGTGACTAGTTCTGGCCAGCAGAACGTGGACAGAAGCGGTGCGCTTTTCCGGCCTGGCCCATAGAAACTCCCTGTGACACCTGCGCCCATCATCAAATGGCCAAACACCCGGGGCGGACACTGAGGCCACGTCACAAGCTGAATGGCCATGTGCCAACCACAAACGTGCACAGCACTGAACTCTGAGTCTGAAATAAGCTTTCATTGTGTTAAATCACTGAGAGTTTAGAGTTTTTCATTGTTTTTAACAGTAACAACCAATACATCACTGTTGTCTTTTCTTCTCTCTTTCCGTCTCCTTCTGCTGTCCTCTTTCCTTCACTCCTTCCTACTGTCTCTCCTTATCGTGTGATTAGGTCTTTCCGATTTAATAACTAAACCAAATTGCTTTTATTGGATTTGCAATTAAGGCCTTAACAGTGTTGAAATAATAAGCAGACTCAGTTAATTTAATTGGGAGAAAAACTTCAATCAGTTCAACTTTTCAAAAAGCGTACAAGTTAATATTTAGGATAATTTGTATTAAACAACTGAGTAAATAATGAACATTTTATCTCATTTAGAAATCACATGAGAGCCTCAGGGTAAGTTATCTTAATGCTAATGACCCAGCAGATGTGTACATGACAACCATCTTCTAATGAGGAAAACCGGTGTCCATGCACTTGGAAATCGATATAACCTTATGTTCTCAGACAACTCTATTTGAATGGCACTGTGACTTCCAGTGGGCAAGCATGGGCACTGTCACATCAGGCAGGCCAGAAAAAACACACTCGTACTACATACGACCACGTGAGGCTTCCAAAAGAATTAGAGTTTCAAAGTGGCTTTTAGAAAATCCAAATGGAAATTCCGATCTGATCTCGTGTAAGCTGCTTTCTTTCAGACTCAATATGGCAATTAACCCTCCTCCTTCTTTTCTTGCTCCAAGTTGGTGATTCTCAAACTGGGCTCAGGGAAGCCCATTTAGAGGTTATCTCCAGAAGTAGGCTCCAGGCAACTCACTCCAGATTTGACTAGAAAAGCTTTATTTTGATCTGTTTTGCAAATTGGGTTTCTGCATAAGCATTTATTTTTGTGTGTGAGTGGAGAAGATTCTTTTGCTTTAAAGCAAAAAAACATAGCTTTATATGTTCTACCTGGATATGACATCTACTCTCAGAGTTTTAGTCACGCAAATGTCCAAAGACGTCCAAATGTGAACCTCTAGCACATCATCCCACTTGTATTTCACCACCTCCGCTCGCTGGATGCCTCATAGCCACCTCTTCACAATATTCCTGAAATAGAATGCATTATCCTGCCTACCCTCTTCCTGCATTAATGACATAGCCTCTACCTGATTACTCAACAGAAAGCTCTGAATCATCCTGACCCCCTTTCCTTTTCCTCCCCATATCCCAGCAGTCGTTTAGTCCAGTTTGTAAACTGTCCTAAGTATCCATTAAATATGTCCTTCTTCTCCATCCTCGTTGCCACGGCCTTAGTCATACTCCTTCTGGACCATCACAATAGTCCCCAGTGGCTCTCATGTTACTCTGCCCCGACTGCACTGAAATACAGTAGAAATCATAATAGTTCATATTTATCTTTGGCTTGGCAGTTAATAAAATGCTTTCATGTACATTGTCATATTTAAGTATCACCACATTCCAGCAAGAAGACATTGTTAGTCTTCATTTAGATCAGGAGGCCTCAGAAAATTATCTTGATCAGGCATCCTCAGAAAGTCAAAGAGCTGGTGCTCGAACCCGAGGACTCTGAAGCTAATTCAGATGACATTAGCCACACTACCAAACACACATCAGTCCTTGGCTTTAAGACCTTCAATTCCTCACCACTGCCTACAAAAGAAAACCCAGACCTTTTAGCACCTCAAACACAGCTCGCTCTAATAGTGCCCCGGGAAGCTTTAGAAGTTAGTAGTAGCTAATTTAGCAGTTAACATTCCAGCTCTGGAGTTAGAACACACATTCTAGTGTAAAACCTTGGATAAGTTACGTAACCTTTTTAAACCTCAGTTCCTGAAGGTGCAACGTAAGGCTAATAATGGAGTTTATCCCACGAGGTTGCTGTAGGGCCTAAGTAAGATTGTGCCCGTGAAGTGCTTTACACACTGCCTGTCCCATAGGAAGTGCTCAGTGAATGTTGGCTGTGGGGGGGCAATTTACCAGCCTCTTCCTGCTCTGTTTACTTTCTATCCTCCACCCTTCAAGCAGCCACACGCTCTGCGATGTCCTCCATGAAACCCCGAAAATCCCATGTGGTAAGCCCACCACCACTTTGTACACACCTCTACAGTTAGATGCTTGGTTGGGTTATACCACCCGTAAGACCAGGGGTGGAATGTTCCCTGGGGCTGGTCACAAGGTCTCGGAGAAAGTCCCCACAATGGAAGCCTCTTCCCACAAGCTCTCCTAGGTCTCTTGCTTTAGGTGTCTTTGCTCTGCCTCTCCCCCAACCCCTGGCACTTCTGACATCAGTGTTGTTCTCCAGGCTTGCCTGTGCCCCAGCCGGATAGCCCTGCTGTCTAACTCCAGCAGTTCGATGGCTATGTGACCTCAGCTCCGTGTCAGCACAGTTGTTCCTCTTTGGTGCAAAGCTTTGGCATCTGGTCTGGGTTCTTTCTGGCATCTGACCTCCAGCCTCTAGCTCTTCCGAAGCTGATGGCTCCCAGAGTCTGACCCAGAATGGGTCAGATGGGACGATCATGAATCTTATCACGCTGTTTTGTGTTGTCTGTCTTGTCTTTGATCTTGGTAGGTCCTCCACAGCACCTGGTTTAGAATAAACACTATCAGTGTTTGTTGACTGACTATGAGACAGGCTGGGACCTGCAACCTGGGACCCTTTGCTGCAGTGCTGGCACCTGGACAAATGTCTCCTCAAGCAACAAAATGTAAAGAAACTTAAGGGACTACAAACAACTGTGTTCATGCACAGTTGGGGCAAATTATGGACAACAAGATACCAAAAACAAAACAAAACAAAACAAAAAGCCCAACTGCCACTTCTGAAGAGCCAGGAGCAAAAGGAGGGTGTTGGGAGCAAAAGCGGGGTACTGTGCATGACCCCTGCACACAACACTACCAAAGGGGTGAGCAAACCATCTAAGCTACCTCTTCAGCCCGATCCCCGGACAAGGCCCTACCCTCACCCCAGATAAGTAACAAGCTCACCCCCGCCCCCCCCCCAGGGAGTGAACAAGCAAGGGAACTTGTTGCTTGTTTTTGCTCCCCCCTGCTATAGCAGAGGCCCCAGTAAAGCTTTGCCTGAATTTCTTATCTGGCCTCTTATCAATTTCTGTTGATTAAGGAGGTCAAGGACCCTGGTCCGTCCCAAAGGAGTGGCTGTGAGTCTTGGGAACTCCTGATATATAAGTTCTTAAGACCACCTAGGGGCATCTGACAGCGAACTCAGTCTTCTGAAACCTCTCAAACACCACAACATTCAGATCAGTGAGAAGTACACGTAACTGTGGTCATACGTGAGGGTTTTATCCCCAGTGGAATTAAGAAAAGCATTCCACCTGTAAAGTGTTTTTTTCCTTATTTTTGTCCATTATGTAATAATAAGCTTCATTTTATGTGTTTTCAAGATTGACTGCTTTTTGCCAAGCACTGTGTTGATAGTAATTCCTCGCAACTGTACATAATTCCTTGAAAGAAGCCTTATCTTTGTGTACTTTTTCTTTCTGGTGGCACCTTGCTGAGCAACTTTATGAAAAATGCATGCCACAAAATGTTTCTTAAGTTGAAATACACTGCAGTTTTCCAAGTTTTGTAGCTGAGAAATATTCCCATTTTGTGTTTGATTCAGTTATTATGGCTTTCATTGGATACACTTTTTTAAACCACTGGGCGTTATTTTTGTTTTAAATCTGTAAAACAAAAAAAAGTTGCCTAAATGATTACTGTTTCTTCTCAACTCCAGCTATCTGTAGTGTATAGTTAAAAACCCTGGTGTCTCCCTGTCTCAAATGGTCTCAGAGTTAGTCAGCAAAGATCCTAAAATTCTACTGGTTTACTAAAAATAAGAATACACTTTGAAATTATTAAAATTTAAAAACATATACTTTAGAGAAATGCAAATTAATGCAGTGAGATACTGTTACCAAATCCAGGCTCACTCTACGACAGGCCAATGAATCGGTGACGAGTTGTTGAGGCAAGGAACACGACTTTAATTCGGAAAGCCAGCAGACCAAGAAGATGGCAGACTAGTATCTCCGCAAACCATCTTTTTGGGGTCTGGATGCCAGTTTTCTTTATAGAACAAACAGGGGGAGGAGATGAGGAAGTAAAGTAAAAAGGTCATAAGTTTTACAAATATCCCCTGTAATGGACAGCCTCAGGGAGGGGATGTGTTAATGTTAATTTATTCTTTCTTACAGCCATCCACAGGTGGACAGCGTCCGGATGTTTCCCTGAACAAAGGCATTTTGGTTTAACATTCAAGCAGAAGGGCAGGGCTCCCTGAGGCAGGCCATTATGTACAGACAGTATCCTTTTAGTGCACAAAAGCAATGGGACGCAAGGGTTAAAGTAAAAAAAAAAAACAGATCCAACATGTAGTCAGATTTGGCTCCTCCCTGTTAAAATAGCACAAATTGCCTACCAAAAAGAATGATTATCCCCAATGCCGGGAATATTATCAGACACCACTGGTAGGAATGTACAACCATTATGGAGGACAATTTCACAATATGTATCACCAGACTTAAAAATGCATATTTAAAAAAGGCATATAGGGCTTCCCTGGTGGCGCAGTGGTTGAGAGTCCGCCTGCCGATGCAGGGGACACGGGTTTGTGCCACGGTCCGGGAAGATCCCACATGCCGCGGAGTGGCTGCGCCCATGAGCCATGGCCGCTGAGCCTGCACGTCCGGAGCCTGTGCTCCGCAATGGGAGAGGCCACAACAGTGACAGACCCGCGTACCGCAAAAAAAGAAAAAAAGCATATAAACTCTGAACCAAACATTATTCTTCTAGAAGTTTCTCCCAAAGAAATGATCGAGGATAGATGCAAAGCTTTTTTTTTCACATCTTTATAGGAGTATAACTGATTTACAATGTTGTATTAATTTCTGCTGTACAACAAAGTGAATCAGCTATATGTATACATATATCTCCATATCCCCTCCTTCTTGAGCCTCCCTCCCACTCTTCCTATCCCACCCCTCTAGGTGGTCACAAAGCTTCGAGCTGATCTTGTGCTATGCAGCTGCTTCCCACTAGCCATCCATTTTATATTTGGTAGTGTATATATGCCAATGTTACTCTCTCACTTCATCCCAACCTCCCCATCCCCCTGTGCCCTGAAGTCCGTTCTCTACATCTGCATCTTTATTCCTGCCCTGCCACTAGGTTCATCAGTACCGCTTTTTAAAATTCTATATATATGCATTAGCATACAGTATTTGTTTTTCTCTTTCTGACTTAACTTCACTCTGTATGACAGATTCTAGGTCCATCTACTTCACTACAAATAACAATCTCACTCCTCTTTATAGCTGAGTAACATTCCACTGTATATATGTGCCACATCTTCTTTATCTATTCATCTGTTGATGGACGTTTAGGTTGCTTCCATGTCCTGGCTATTGTAAATAGTGCTGCAATGAACATTGTAGTATGTGTATCTTTTTGAATTATGGTTTTTTTCAGGGTATATGCCCAGTAGTGGGATTGCTGGGTCATATGGTAATTCTATTTTTAGTTTTCTAAGGAACCTTCATACTTTTCTCCATAGTGGCTGTATCAATTTACATTCCCACCAACCATGTACAAGGGTTTCCTTTTCTCCACACCCTCTCCAGCATTTATTGTTTGTAGATTTTTTGATGATGGCTATTCTGACCAGTGTGAGGTGATATCTCATTGTAGTTTTGATTTGCAGTTCTCTAATGATTAGTGATGTTGAGCATCTTTCTTTTCATGTATTTTTTGGCCATCTGTATGTCTCCTTTGGAGAAATGTCTATTTAGGTCTTCCGCCCATTTTTGGATTGGGTTGTTTTTGTGATATTGAGCTGCATGAGCTACTTGTATATTTTGGAGATTAATCCTTTGTCAGTTGCTTCATTTGCAAATATTTTCTCCATTCTGAGGGTTGTCTTTTCTTCTTGTTTATGGTTTCCTTTGCTGTGCAAAAGCTTTTAAGTTTCATTAGGTCCCATTTGTTTATTTTTGTTTTAATTTCCCTTACTCTAGGAGGTGGGTCAAAAAGGGTCTTGCTGTGATTTATGTCACAGAGTGTTCTGCCTATGTTTTCCTCTAAGAGTTTGATAGTGTCTGGCCTTACATTTAGATCTTTAAAGCATTTTGAGTTTATTTTTGTGTGTGGTGTTAGGGTGTGATCTAATTTCATTCTTTTACATGTATCTCTCCATTTTTCCCAGCACCACGTACTGAAGAGGCTGCCTTTTCTCCATTGTATATTCTTGCCTCCTTTGTCAAAAATAAGGTGACCATATGTGCATCGGTTTACCTCTGGGCTCAAAGCTTTAGCTGAATGGTAGTTCTCAACCTTGAGATTGGAAAAGAAATGAAACAAATGTTTGTGGATTGGCTGAAATGCCATTTCCCCAACAAGTTGGACAGATCTTTGGGGCGATTGTTCTATAAGTACTGTAGGCTGGGCACACAGTAGGTCAGAAACTCACACAGACCCTTTCTGGAGCTCAAGTCTCCAGGCTGATCCCACGGGGTTTGGGCTGGGCGAGGCCATTCTCCTTTATCCCCTCCCTGGCTTCGTTATGTGACAAACCAGAGGGAACTGAGCATCTCAGAATCAGAACCAGAGGTTTGAGGAAGAAGCCTGGATGAGGTAAGGGAGCCAAGGAGAGGAACAGAGGTAAAAAGCTAGAAGGGAGGACAAAAGAGAAGGCCAGGGCAGAGCCACTCCTACACCCGCTATGAGGGGACGAGCTCCGAGAACAAGAGATGACTGGGTGGAAAAGGAAAGCGCTCTCTTGCGCCACCTTCTGGTAACTATGTGTATATACAGCATACAGACATTTTCTGCTCATAATCTCTGCTTGCTCTTCTAGATGGTTAAGACATAGTTACTGGATTACAGTAGAAGGTAACCAAAAGGTCCAACAGTGGAAGATGGACTGAGAAAATTTTTATAGACGACTACTGTAGAGGAGGAAAAATAATTTTCCTTTTACTCTTCTAAGTTCTTAGCTGAGACCCCTGTAATAAAGACATTAACAAGAGAAAACCAGGAATTTTATTAACGTATATGTCATGTATACATGGTAGAGACCCAGGGAAAAATGTGTGACTCCTTGAGGTGGCTCTCAGAATTCAGACTTAAATGCCATTTTAATAGAGAAAGGGGAAGGGAATGTAGCCCTCTCAGCAGGGAGTGAATGATTTTTAGGAGAGATGGCTGGGCACTTAGAAGAGCAGGTGGGAGGTATGATGATTTGTGGTGAAGCTTGTCTGGTCTCCTCTCCTGTGGTAAAAGTCAGTCTTCCCGGGGAGGGCACTTATCACCGTTGAGCTCCTTTTGGAGAATCTGTCTTGAGGCAGATAAAGGGAGTTCAGAGAAAGCCTCTCCCTGCATTTGCTGCTTTTCCAGTAACTGTAGCTGAAAACTTAAAAAAATATACAAAGCAGCATATTTTGGGGTTGCATACTCTGCTGCCCTTCACTATTTTCTAACATGAAATGCTATTTACAATACGCAGTTGAGTGAAAAAAGCAGGTTACCAAAAGAGTGTGCAGCCATTTCAGTGCTGTGAAAACAACACACAAGTCATATATTGTATATATACAGTCAGAAACATGGAAAAAATATGAAATGGTACTCTTTAAGGTGTTAACAGAGTTCTAGGCCCTGGGGTTAGATACAGAAGCAAACAGGACAGACAAAGCTCCTACTTGTGGACCTTTCATTCTCCTGAAGATATACATAACTTAAGAAACAAGCTAATAAATAAATAAATAATATGTGCCGCATACTGTTACCAGTGCTGGGGTTAAAATTTTGTGTACATGACGTGTGGATATGGTCCATATCCTGATAGAAGTCTCAGTCCTTCTGAGGAGGCAGGCAGGAAAACAGGTTAAGTGGATGCCACGATCAGTGCTATGGAAGAGGAAGTAAGGTCGCTGTGGGCCTGAAGGGAAGGGGTGCCCGACCTTATCCTGGGGGTCAGGGAAAGCTTCCTGAGGAGGGAAGTCCAAGCTGACAGCTGGAAGATGAGGTAGGAGTTAGCTGAAATAGGGGGGAGCTTTCCAGAAAGAGGCCATTGCAGGTTGGAAGGCCTTAAGGAGGCAGGGAGGTGGGAGAACAGACAGACACGCTGGCTGAATGACAGAATGAGTCATTCCGAGAACCGAGTCTGGGTTCTCTGGTGCTTAGAGTTTGAGTATGGACAGAGCAATGAGAAGAGAAGAAACTGGAGAAGAAAACAAGAGAAGACCATGAAACCATGTTAAGCAGTGTTTGGACTTGACCTTGAGTTACCTCTCAAAGATCATCATGAGTAATTCAAGGGATCAGTAAACGGGGTTAGCCCTAGTATGTTCCTCCTCAGGAGGAAAACATTTTAAAATAATGATGTTGTTAAAATCAATTTCTGAAAAATATTTAATCACATGGGAATATTTTATTCTATGTAGTTTTTTAAAAAGTAGGCTACAAAACAATGTGTACCATTATGGAAAAAGGTATAAGTTTGGCATCTATTATTTAAAATGCAAAGAAAAATGTCTAGGGAAATACATTATGGTTAAAAGGTAATCTGTGCTTATTTATCTCTAGTGATAGAATTTCAGGTAGTTTTTGTTTTCCTCTCTTTACACTTTTCTCTATTGCCCAGAGCTTCTACAAGGAATATGTATCATTTTTATGATCAGAAGAGAAAATTTAAATGCATTAGAAGTATGATTTGGAGATAGAGAGCAGTGTCTTAAGGGTCAGAAATCTCCAAGCATCCTAATGATGTGAAAGAGATATAGGCAGTGGGAAAAACTCAGACTCAACACTGAAGGTCCATGAGATTTTACTCTCATTTTTCTGTAACAATTTGAATTGTAATCTGAGCAGCACTAAAGTAAGCTCTGTTTATCATTTGACAATAAGACATAAATTTCCCTATTGGCAGATAAATTTCACCTGTACAACTACTCTATATGTACATATTTTTGCATGTCTAATAGTGTCATTTGCATATAATTTAAGATCATAAGTCATGTTGGAAGAATTCTGAGCCATACTGATTGTACTCAACAAGCAAGGGAAACAATCTAAATTATATCCTGTCTCTGTTTAAACTATTATCAGACCAGCAGTGGATGTCCTGAGGAGGCTTTCATTCCAGCTCTCCACTGAGGGGCCTTGGATCTACCACAGAACTCCTTAGGGCTTCAGTTTTCTGATCCATACTTGAGGGAGGTAAGCAAGTATTGCTAAGGTCCACCGAAGTCTATTATTTGGGGACTTCTTTTTCCCCATGGTAAAACTTGACAACATCCTAAAAACATTCTACACTGAGCACTCTCTTTGGATACTAATAATCTTTATTTTACAAGTTTTACAGAAAAGAAACAATTTTTTTTTAAAAAGAAATGTTTGAAGCTTCTTTCTCATTATGGAAGGTGGAAAAGACAAGGCTGATTTTTTTTGTTTGAGAAATACCTGGAAAGAGCTTTTGGGTTATAAAAGGTGAGCTCTGTCTGGCATATTCTGGAAAGAGATATTTTGACAGAGAACCTAACTGTTCTGTAGGTAAAGTAGAGAGATTGCGGATTTGCAGTGGTAAAATGAGTGGTGACTATCGACAGAAGTGACTTCAGCTGTTATTCTATAACCTCCAGTAGACACCCCCCAACCCACTTCAAGTAACATATAATCTAAGTTTTTAAAAACAAGGTGCTTCTAAACAAAGGACACTTGGACAGAGGGACTTTACCCCTTACCTCCAATCAAATTTTCCTCCCCAAGCCCCTTCCATATAGTCTGATAGTCACCACTGGCAGAAGGAAAAGGTTTAGGAACCCTGGGGACTCCAAGAAGAAGATAAATGGGAAAAAGATCAGGATGGAGAAGAAGGTAGGTCTCAGCAGCACACAGCAGGCCAGCGCCTGAAAGTTAAGAAAACAATGTAAATTCCCCACAGTGGAGAGTTGGCTGAAGGACTCTGAGAACAACAAGGCTTAACATTCAACTTGAAGTTGTTTTCTGATCCATGCTATGCTTTAACCCCTCCTCTGTTATTCCAGGTCTTTGGCAAACTGTTAAAACATACAGTTATCTAACAGGGATAAAATGGATGCAAAAAGGTATTAACAGATATAATCAAAGAAAAAAAACCTCAAAATGAAGATTTGAATCTCCAGAACTAAAAGTACACGTTCTATTTGAAGAAAATTAATATCAGTATGTTTAACTCTAAGGTAAGTAATTGGACTTTAAAGATAAAATTCTTTAAGCATCCAGGCAGAAAAAATAGTCACCTACAAAAGAAGAAAGTTAAACTGCCCTCAGACTTCTCTACAGCATTATTTACTGTCCAGACATCATGGAAGAGTCTCCAAAATTTGGAAATAAAATTTGACTCAAGGATGTTAGACCTAAGTAACCTGTCTTGAATTCGAAGTTTAAGAGACAAACATCTTCAGACATGAAGGAACTCAGGGTATATGACATATACAACTCCTACTTGAAAAAATAACAAAAAAACCCCCAAAATTATTCAATGATGAAATTCAGCCAAGATAATGCAAATGTTAAAAATATGGTAAACGGGATTAATGTAACACTCAATTACAAACAATAAAGTAATGTCTCTGGGTCCAACAAAACTAAATATAAGCCAAGAATTTTGAACGTAGTCAGACTTTTCTTGAGTATAAAGAGAACAAATATTATCAAACACGGAAGAAATCAAGACATGGATCATCCATGAGACTTTTCTGGAAAGTACAACCTGCCAATGGAATTAATTCAATTGAGAGACAAATAGCACATAGACATCAAGAGTTAGATTTTGAATATTAGAAATACTGCAGAATGGAGGCTTCCCTGGTGGTGCAGTGGTTAAGAATCTGCCTGCCAACACAGGGGACACGGGTTCAAGCCCTGGTCTGGGAAGATTCCACATGCTGCAGAGCAACTAAGCCCATGCACCACAACTACTGAGCCTGTGCTCTAGAGCCCTTGAGTCACAACCACTGAGCCCATATGCCACAACTACTGAAGCCCATGCACCTAGAGACTGTGCTCCACAGCAAGAGAAGCCACCACAATGAGAAGCCTGCACACCGCAATGAAAAGTAGCCCCCGCTTGCCACAACTAGGGAAAGCCCACACGCAGCAAGGAAGACCCAACACAGCCAAAAATTAAAATAAATAAAATAAATAAATTTAAAAAAAGAAATACTGCAGAATAATAGGGAGTTTCATACTCTTTTAGTGGAATTTAAATTAGTAACATTGTTCTAATAATAATGGTAATGATTTTAAAAATAGGTCTGAATAGTTATACCCTCTGTTCCAATAATTCACTTCTAGTCATTTATTCTGATGAAATTATTAAGGATTTGAAAAAAAGATATCTGATGAAAGACAGTGATGTCAACACCATTTGTGAAAGGGTAAAATTCTTTTTTGATTTTCTAAGACAAGAATAGTTATGGAACATCTACAATATTATGCATAAAATTTCTGAAAATGTATATCTTGCAATTTTTTATTAGTGTAAATTATGTTCTTTCTGGATACAGAAATAGGCTCATACTGGATGGATAGATAGATAGATAGATAGATCAATAGGTAAATTAACTGATTTGGGAAACCCAGACATGTAGATGAGACCCCGCAAACTGACTATTACACACTCAACAATTAGTATATAAAGTAATAAAGTAAGGTAGCCTTTGACATTTGAAATAAGGAAATTAAAACAATTTTTCTATCCTGATGAATTTTTACAGATAATTTATGTAAGCAATATAAATCTGCCTATGTGTAGTTGTTAGTCCAACTCTGTTGGCAGTTTGGGTTTCTAGAGTGAAATATAAGCCTAAGAAAATTTATGAGTAAATTTATTTTTAGCATTTAATTTTTCAAAATATAGTTTCAATGTATTTTGTATTTATAAAATATTTCACAGGGCAAAAAAAGAACTTGTGAGTAAATTTATTGTTATGTAAACTGGTTGACTTAAAAAAAGGGTGACATAAACTCAAAATGGACTAAAGACCTAAATGTAAGGCCAGACACTATAAAACTCTTAGAGGAAAACATAGGCAGAACACTGTGACATAAATCACAGCAAGATCCTTTTTGACCCACTTCCTAGAGAAATGGAAATAAAAATAAACAAATGGGACCTAATGAAACTTCACAGCTTTTACACAGCAAAGGAAACCATAAACAAGACAAAAAGACAGCCCTCAGAATGGGAGAAAATATTTGCAAATGAAGCAACTGACAAAGGATTAATCTCCAAATTTTACAAGCAGCTCATGCAGCTCAATATCAAAAAAGCAAACAACCCAATCCAAAAATTGGCAGAAGACCTAAATAGACATTTCTCGAAAGAAGATATACAGATTGCCAACAAACACATGAAAGGATGGTCAACATCATTAATCATTAGAGAAATGCAAATCAAAACTTCAATGAGATATCATCTCACACTGGTCTGAATGGCCATCATCAAAAAATCTACAAACAATAAATGCTGGAGAGGGTGTGGAGAAAAGGGAACCCTCTTGCACTGTTGGTGAGAATGTAAATTGATACAGCCACTACGGAGAACAGTATGGAGGTTCCTTAAAAAACTACAAATAGAACTACCATACGACCCAGCAATCCCACTACTGGGCATATACCCTGAGAAAACCATAATTCAAAAAGAGTCATGTACCACAATGTTCTTTGCAGCTCTATTTACAATAGCCAGGACATGGAAGTAACCTAACTGTCCATCAACAGATGAATGGATAAAGAAGATGTGGCACATATATACAGTTGAATATTACTCAGCCATAAAAAGAAACGAAACTGAGTTGTTTGTAGTGAGGTGGATGGACCTAGGGTCTGTCATACAGAGTGAAGTAAGTCAGAAAGAGAAAAACAAATACCGTAGGCTAACACATATATATGGAATCTAAAAAAAAAGAAAGAAAAATGGTCATGAAGAACCTAAGGGCAAGACGGGAATAAAGACACAGACCTACTAGAGAATGGATTTGAGGATACGGGGAGGGGGAAGGATAACCTGTGACAAAGTGAGAGAGTGGCATGGACCTATATACACTACCGAATGTAAAATAGATAGCTAGTGGGAAGCAGCCACATAGCACAGGGAGATCAGCTTGGTGCTTTGTGACCACCTAGAGGGGTGGGATAGGGAGGGTGGGAGGGAGACGCAAGAGGGAGGTGATATGGGGATAAATGTATATGTATAGTTGATTCACTTTGTTATAAAGCAGAAAATAACACACCATTGTAAGGCAATTATACTCCAATAAAGATGTTAAAAAAATAAAAGAAATTAAACAAAAAATTTTTAAAAAGCTGACAAATAAAAAATTCGGAAATCAAAAAAAAATACAGATGTCTAGTGTTAATAGTACTTCAGGGAAAGATGGAAGAGGGGTGGGGTCCCCATAGGGGTGACGTGGCAGGAGCAAGACCTGTAGCTGCAGGAGGTGAGATGAGGAGCAGGACTTCATCAAAACCATTCAGAGTGAGAGTGACTCCAAGAACATAAGCCAACACGGCTCCCACTCGCACCGCTCCTCTGCTGTGAGCCATGCCACACCCCTGAGCACCTGCACTTGTGCACACACACAAGCGCACAGAACTGCCTGACTCACCCCACAGGCCATTTCCCCTTACCTGTCATTAAGGTCTCTTCATTTAAATGATTGAGTTTTAGTATCAGACGCTGTGTATACTCCCCAATTCAGTGTGTGTAAAACTAGGAACACTTAACACGTGACTGTAACAGAAGTAAATATACAAGATGTGACCTGGGTTTCGAGGGTCTTTTTTTTGTTCGTTTTTTGTTTTTTTTAAATAAATTTATTTATTTATTTTTGGCTGTGTTGGGTCTTCGTTGCTGCGTGCGGGCTTTTCTCTAGTTGGGGCGAGTGGGGGCTACTCTTCACTGTGGTGCACGGGCTTCTCATTGCGGTGGCTTCTCTCTCTTTTTTTTTTGCGGTACGCGGGCCTCTCACTGTTTTGGCCTCTCCCATTGCGGAGCACAGGCTCTGGATGCGCAGGCTCAGCGGCCATGGCTCACGGGCCTAGCCGCTCCGCGGCATGTGGGATCTTCCCAGACCGGGGAAGGAACCCGTGTCCGCTGCATCAGCAGGCGGATTCTCAACCACTGCGCCACCAGGGAAGCCCTGCAGTGGCTTCTCTTGCTGCGGAGCAGAGGCCCTAGGCACACGGGCTTCAGTAGCTGTGGCAAGCGGGCTTAGTAGTTGTGGCTCGCAGGCTCTAGAGCGCAGGCTCAGTAGTTGTGGCGCACGGGCTTAGTTGCTCCGCGGCATGTGGGATCTTGCCGGACCAGGGCTAGAACCCATGTCTCCTTCACTGGCAGGCGGATTCTTAACCACTGTGCCACCAGGGAAGCCCTCGAGGGTCTTTTTTTATCCTGATTCATTCTGTGTCAACTGAAGAAAAACGCACAACCTAAAATTTGCGAGTTAAGTTTTATTTGGGGACTTGACTGAGGACTGTAGCCCTGGAGACAGCCTCTCCGACAGCTCTGAGGATCTCTTCTGGGAGGAGCCAGTATACACAGGAGTTTTTACTGGAAAAAAAAAAGTGTAGTCGAACATCAAAAGATTACTGCTATTCACAAAAAAACAGACATCTCAAGTTATTGGTTTTAGTGCTTTTCTATGTAGGGGAAGATGCAGGAGTCTGGGCTCATTGAAATTATTTCCTAGATGGGCTTCTTAAGTATTTAGGGCCAGTATTCAGAGCACAGAATGTTTTCTGGTTTTCTTCCCCCTGAATTCCCCTCAGGGCGCACCATCAGGAGGGCAGCTGCAGTGGCTGATGACTTGCTAGTGGGCAACATTCATTGTTTATTGGGATGGCAGGGGACATTCCATTTCCACATCTGTTAGCTTCCATGACCCACCGCAAGCTGAAGAATGGTCCAAACCCTCTGTCTCTACTCTTGCTGCCCTTGTAAAAGTGAAGTTTAAAGTACAAGATCATGAAACCATTCTGTGAGCCAGAACTTTCTTTGGTTATTCATGAACATATGTGAGTAAATGCCTTTTGGGTATGATGATTATAAGTGTAACAAGATGGGAGGAAAATTCTGTTAGCCACTGATGCAAACATCCCTCTCAGGGAGAGCTTGCCTCCCTTAGGAAAATGCCATTCTTGCCCGAGCTAAGAGCTGAGTCTACGGTGGTGGGGTATGTCTTGTTACTCCGCAAGGAGCTCCTGGGTGAATTTGGGAGGGGTGTGGGGAGAGGAAGAGAGGGAAGGACAGAGACAAAGGGAGAGAGGAGATGTCCAGTGCTGTGCCACGACTGGGATCTCCTGAATCTTCAGAAAGTTAAAAGAAACCCAACACAGAATACTTGGTGTGATTGCATTTCTCATGGAAACCCTCAGTGGGACTGAGAAGCCAAGCAGCTAGCGCCCATGCAGTCACAGGGAGAAGAGCCCCTGTGCGGGTGACAGACAGGATCAGCCTGCTGGGGGGAGATGGAGGAAGAAGCTTAGAGAACAGAAGCCGAGGTCTGCGGCAGGCGTGCACACTCGGGAAGTGGACTGAGATGGTTAGTGAAAAGATACCTATAGGACAGATGAAGGAAATGTAATGAGTTTGAGGGAAGGCTTGAGTGGAAGAGCTCGTCCTGTCCAGCAGGGACATAGGAGCCCAATCCTTATAGGAAGAAGAAAAATATACCTATCTTATTTTCTGTTCTTAAGAGGAGTGCAGGCATTCTTGGAAACTGTGTCATAAAGCGGGATGTTACAAAATAGAATCTATTTTAATCCAAGGAAAATTATTATAGCAGAGTAGCATCCTGACTGAGAACTCAGCATTGCATAAACCATAAATACAACCAACACGAATCGTGAAAGCAAAGATACATATAAATTTACATAACCACTTAAAACTGTAACGTTATTCTTGAGTTCTTTAAAACAGATATAAATGTAATATACACAGAATTTTATAAAAGACTCCAGTATGCTATAAAGTGAATAGCTGTAAAAACAACTAGTGTAACCAATTTAACATGAAATATGTTAGTTATAATAAAAATTAAACAATTAATAATATTGTGTTTGCCTTCTTAGCACTTAAATGTAGTTTTCTGGAACAGTAAGTATAAGCCTTAAAGGGGTTATTCAAGAAAGCTTGAGCTAATGCCTTCTTTTTTCTATTAAATGTCCCTGAATTAAGCAATGCTGCTGGCAGTCAGTCAATTAATCAGAAGTTTCTTAAGGAACAGAGTTGATACTCACTACTTGCTTGCTATTCTTGTTGAGGGTGAAGATGATGTCTTGTCAGAAAACCATGAATAGCATATTTAGAAGAAAGAAGCAGAGAGGAAGGTATGAGAGGAGGATTCTCCACTGTGTCATTGAGTTGAGTGGGCTGTAAGTGGGTATTTGCACTCTTAGGAGGTAGGACATTGTATCAGGTGAAATTCCTACTATGGTTTAACTAGTGTGGGCTGACTGGGAAGTAGTTGTTGAGGGGGTGTTTAAAAGTCAGGATTGCATTATATTGCATGTAATGGACACCTGTCTACAAATAGGGGTTTATAGTTCCCAGTAACAAGAAGTACCAGCAGCCCTGGGCTGACCTAACTGCTCGAGGCAGTCATCAAAGACCCAGTCTTCTGTACTCTCCTGCTCTGCAGCCTCATGCTTGAGCTCAAGATGTCTTCGGCACCTCCAGGCATAATGACCACACTCCAGGCAGGAAGAGGGAAAGGGCAAAAGTATGTTAGTTCAGTTTATCCCTCTTTATCAGAAAATCAATAGCTTCTCAGAAGTACTAATGAACTTCTGCTAGCCTCTCATAGGCCACCATGAAACATGGCCACCTACACCATGGAAGCTGAGCATATTCCATCCCAAATGAAACCAGTGTTCCATAGTGAAGAAGGAGGGGAGAATGGATATTCCATAGACAGCTAGCAGTGTTCTTCCACGGGTTGATTTATTTGGGATAGGAATTCGGGGCTTTGTGGCGGCATACTCCATATTACAGG
The DNA here is from genome assembly GCF_949774975.1 of Lagenorhynchus albirostris. Lineage (NCBI taxonomy): Eukaryota > Metazoa > Chordata > Mammalia > Artiodactyla > Delphinidae > Lagenorhynchus > Lagenorhynchus albirostris. The sequence continues at coordinate 40,120,965 of NC_083111.1, read as the reverse complement.
CTATGTTCAAATGTCGGGGCCATTAACATCTTTCACATACATTGTCTGAGTTTAAACTGATGTGCTGCTTATAAACTTGCCCTCTCAAGATTATTATTTACCATTTTAAAATATATAAAACTATATTTTAAATATATTTAAAATATATAAAATATATATATATATTTAAAATATATAAAACTAAATTTTAGGTTAAATGACTAGTCCAAGGGCAAGTGGGCTCAGTACGAACATTAATTACCTTCATCTGGCATTTTACATAGAGAAAGTTGTCAGTTGTGGATCTTGTATTTAGAGATAGAAGAGGCCCTAGAGATTACTGGGACTACAGATGATGGAACAGAAGCCCAGACAGCAAAACTGGTTTAGCCAAGGTCTAGTTACCAATAGAGACAGAACTAAACCCAAACATTGCGACTTCAGTCTCGCATACTTTCCAAGATCTGCCTGATAAATATTCATCTAACCTTTGAACTCCTTTCTTTTGTGAGGAAGAAGAAATGAGTTTCAGAGCTTTCATTTGATCTCCATCCATTTCAGACTCTCCTGAACCACTTCTTATTTACAGAGCCCCTCAAGACAACCCTAATAACAAGGCTTGTTACTTTGCGGACTTAGACACATACATCGTGGGATAAATTCTATTTCCCAAAATGGTAGGACTATATAAATAACAGCCTGGTGTCCAGTTAGTCTCTGACCCTTGAGCTTATTCTGTGTGCAAGAATAAGTGTTCTTTTTTTTTTATAAATTTATTTATTTATATTTGGCTGCGTTCGGTCTTCATTTCTATGCAAGGGCTTTCTCTAGTTGCGGCAAGCAGGGGACACTCTTCATTGCGGTGAGCGGGCCTCTCACTGTTGCAGCCTCTCTTGTTGCGGAGCACAGGCTCCAGACGCACAGGCTCAGTAGTTATGGCTCACGGGCCTAGTTGCTCCGCGGCATGTGGGATCTTCCCAGACCAGAGTTCGAACCCGTGTCCCTTGCATTGGCAGGCAGATTCTCAACCACTGAGCCACCAGGGAAGCCCAAGAATAAGTGTTCTTTAGTATTTTAGTTCTCAAGGCTCACCATCCAAGGGGCCAAATAGACACCCTCCTTTGATGTGGTGATTTTGTCTGGGAAGGTTTAGAATTAACTTTTATTGCAGTATAGTTGATTTGCAATGTTGTGTTAATTTCTGCTGCACAGAACAGTGAATCAGATATACATATACATATATCCACTCTTTTTTAGATTCTATTCCCATATAGGTTGTTACAGAGTATTGAGCAGAGTTCCCTGTGCTATATAGTAGGTTCTTCTTAGTTATCTGTTTTATATATAGTAGTGTGTATATGTCAATCCCAATCCCCCAATTTATCCCACCCCCTCCTGGGAAGGCTTTGTGTGCACACCCAAGTGGCAGACTGGGAAAGGACCATGGAATCCACATGGTCCATACTTTCCCCAAGGAAGGTAACCCCTCTCTGCATCCCTACATGTGCCGTTCTAAGGCATGTGTAGGAAGACCTGAATGACGAGGAACCACTGTTATTTAGGTGGCTCTAAATTATCTGAAAGTTCTTCCCTCTCTTGAGCTGAAATCCACTGTTTCATAGCTTCCATTCATTGATTCTAAGTCAGTGGTTGGGAGCTGTATGGACATTAACTCCATCTTCCACGGGACAAATATTTGAAGAAAGCCACCGTGGTCCTGGTAAATCTTTTTCCAGTTCCTTCTGCTATTCTTCCTGGGGCATCTCTAGATCCTTCATCATCCTAATCACCACCCTCCAAATAAAATCCAATTTGTCAAGGCCCCTAAGAATCAGGTACGTTTGGAACCAGACACCATGGATGAGTGGCACATAGTAGGGCCATTCCCTTCTTTCTTTTGGACACTCAATTAAAGGGGCCTTAACTTGCATTAAGGAAGTTAACACTCCTCCCACTGTTGTTCCATCTTGAGGTTGTTGGTCAATCAAAGGTGTTTCTCTTTTTCTGGAGCACCGTTTTTTGGCCACGTCTTGTCTTCTGGACTGTCATATCTATACTCACCGCAGGTTTACACAGAGGCATTCAAATAAGTGAATGTGTCACATCCAATTGTTTTGAGGTTGTCAAAACAGTAATTCAGTCACAGTGACGTACATTCATTGTGCAATTACCTGTTCCAGGCTCTGTGCTAACAACTTTATGTGTATTATCTCCTTTGATCCTTACAAGGACCCTCTTGAGACAGTTATCTTCTAGCTTGACAGATGAAGAACAGACTCAAAGAGGTTGAAGAGTCTGCTTATGATCACATACAAAGGAACCAGAGAAGTGGGGAGTTCAGATCCAGGTCTCTCAGAATTCAAAGCTTTTGCTTTTTGCTACAATTCTATTCTGCCTCTTTATGGTAAGCACACAAAAAACCAAAAAAGGGATTAAAGGAGGGCTCTTCCTGCAGCTTTATAATAACCAAAGAGAGAGGGCATAATAAGAGAAATGGGTTTGAAGTTCTGGTTTGGTTAGTATCTAGGATAGATACTCTGGTCATAAGATCTCATAACCCTCTACCCTCTGGGGGTTAGAGGTACATTGCTCTCGTAAGTTACAGAAGTATTGAAAATGTCAATTTAATGAGTCTCCCTGGCAGCTGGCATTGCTGTGCTCATAATACAAAGCAGCTGAAAAGGATACATGGAATGACACCCAAACATTTATTAACATATTGGGAATCAAAGTGCCATGGAAACACTAACTACAAATATTTATCAAAATATTGGGAATCAAAATGCCATGCAGACAGTGGCTACAATTATTCCCAATGAGAGCTGGCTTGAGAAAAGTTCAACAGTGACATAAGGGGAAAAAGAGCTCTATGATTTATTTTAAAACTATTTTTTAAATGCCCTGGTCTACTAACAGCTGTTTTTTCCTGCTGTGTTAGTTCCGTCCTTCAGCTCCTCACAACAAGAGTGGCTGCAAAAAGAAAACTGCTAACATGAAAACATGATCGGAATAATAGGCGACCCCCAGCAAGGAGCAGACCTTCCCCAAGTAGGACTGGAGCCTTGGCTTTGTGTTCTGAGCTTGGTCTCTCTCTCTTTTAGGTAACAATCCTTTGAAAATATGTGTGATGATGGATTTGAGAAAGGCTCCAGAAAATGAGAACTGTCCAGTGGATGGAACCACATTTAGCTAGCTAAATAAAACAAACAAAACTAAATCTTGCTCTGGCTGCTGCAACGGGGAAGTAGATAGAATCCAGAACTTAAGTTTTTTCTTGCTTTGAAACTGTATGCTTGACTCTAAGCAAATCCTCTCTCTACTGTTGGTAAGTTCTGTCAAATGGCCCACCCCGAGCTCCTGTAAATGGAGTTGCTCCTACCTCAGGGCCTTTGCACATGTTCCTTCTCTCTGGAAATGTTCACCCTCATTCCCACCCCATCATCCTGGCTGACTTCTGCTCATCCTTTATGTCTCTGCTACCCTCCCACAACAGGCCTTACAAGGCTACCCAAACTATTTTAGGTGTTGTAGGTTTTATGTTCTTTTACCCTGTACATTTTCTTTTAATTGCTTGTGGTAAGCAGAATAATGCCCCCCTCCAAAGATAGTCATGTCCTAATCTGTGAATACATTACCTTACATGGTAAAAAGGACTCTGAAGATATGATTAAGTTAATGACCTTAAGATGGTGATTATCTGGTGGGCCCAATAATCACAGGAGTCCTTATGAGTAAAAGAGGTAGGCAGGAGATTCAGAGGCTGAGAGGGATTTGAAGATGCTACGCTGCTGGGCTTGAAGAAAGAGGAAGGAGCCAAGAGCCAAGGAATCCAGGTGATCCTAGAAGCTGGAAAAGGCCTCGTATCCTTAGGACCTAGCCCAGTACCTGGCATGTATAAGCACTGGATAAATATTTGAAAATTGATTATGCTCCGTAGGAGCAAGCAGTAATGGCATCACGAGATCTCCCCCAGTCTTCATGATAATAGACAATAACTCTGACCAGAATACCCCTTCATTCATTCATTCATTTTCATTCCTTCACACATTTGCTTTTTTTTTTTTTTTTAATTTATTTTTGGCTGTGTTTGGTCTTCGTTGCTGCAAGCAGGTTTTCTCTAGTTGTGGCGAGAGGGGGCTACTCTTCATTGTAGGGCGCAGGCTTCTCTTTGCGGTGGCTTTTCTTGCTGTGGAGCACGGGCTCTAGGCGCGCGGGCTTCAGTAGTTCTGGCACGTGGACTCAGGAGTTGTGGCGCACGGGCTTAGTTGCTCTGCGGGCATGTGGGTTCTTCCCGGACCAGGGCTCGAACACGTGTCCCCTGCATTGACAGGCGGATTCTTGCGCCACCAGGGAAGTCCCTGCTATTATTTTCAAGGTGCAATGCCAGACAATTGGGATAAGAGAGAAATCAAAACAGACCTGGTCTTTCCCTTAATGATGAGGCTAAGTGGTGCCACCTGCTACCCAGGAGCTTCCTTTTCTGTCACACGGTTGTGCCCAGGTATCCAAAGTGATTGATTGTGGGGCGGGGGGGAAACACAAATCTTTGGTGAAAAATCTTGTTTATATTTGCTATGTCATTTAAACATGGATTTGTAACTGGAAGATGTATATGAGAAGGCTGTTTGTAAGCTCATAGTTATAGGATGTAGTTTTAGTAAGCAGCAGGTCACTATATATAAATTCCATCATTCTCTCCCCAAGGAAAAGAAACAGGTACAAGTTAAAGATGATCAGACTGGTAGAGACCAGGCCTGACAGGCTTGACCATGGCTCTCTCAGTCAGGTCAAGACTGTGTGTGACTATTTTCTTCTGATTCCATCAAGTAAAAGAATAAATATGAGATATAAACTAGAAAACTAATAGCATCATAGTATTAAAAGTACAAATATTGCATAAACAAAAAATAGGGGGGAAACATACACGTGTCATCACACTTATACATGCTGAAAACCTCTCTTGTAATCTTGTTTAATATAGAGGCCTCACTCATGTAAAACAAACTCTAAGAAAATCTAAGAAAAGAACGTGGGCTGCATGGTTTTGGAAACTAGATTGCCTTTTGCTGAAGGTTTAAGGTTGCCACATTAAAACATATAACATATAGTATTAACATACAATATAGTATGTCACATTTTACATTATGATATATCATATATCATAGCATATAAGGAAAATATCATAAAGAGCCCCATTTAGTGAGATTATATTTATAAAAGAGGCCTTACATACTCTGGATAATGTTTTTTTTTTTTAAGATAATGTTTTTTTTTTTAATGTAAATGTGTATTTTATTAAAATGAAGGAAGATTCCATAATCATTAGATTTTTAATGAGCTTTTTTTTCCTCGAGACATGACCTGTTTTGTGATTCTCTCTCTTATATTTCTACTTTTAGCATTCAATTCCCAAACCTGGGTTGAAAAAACCTCAGCATTACATATATGAGGAGGGACATCAGAAGTGAGGAGCGGTGACAAGGTCAAGGTCCTGAAGTGCGGCGCTAGGGAACCCTGTCCCCAGGCTCTGCAGCCCAGGGAGCTCAACACCCTGGAAAGCTGGCCAGAGTTCAGCATGCACTCTACTGCCATCCGCTGTCACCGTTGCTTCAGTCAAACAGGGCAGAGACGTGGAGTCTTTGAGATACCTGGAAAATAGTCCAGTCTAATAAGACAAATCCTCTCACTTTGTATAACATAGTATCAGTCATTTGTTCCACTTCCTTACCAACAGCTGGTATTTTAAGATATTAGCCATTTTGATGGTTGGGTAGTCGGTGGTATCTCTTGATTTTATTTTGCATTCTCACGATGACTAAGGTTGAGCACTTTTCACATGTGCTGGTTGGTCATTTGCGAGCCCGGTTTTGGGAGATGCATACTTCAGTTTTTTGCCCATTTTTCCATTGGAATGTCTGTCTTTTCCTTATTGATTTGATGAGTTCTTTATTCTGGATGGAATGCTTTGTCAGATATATGTTTATAAATTTATTCCTCATATTGTAGTTTGTCTTTTCATTCTTATAATGCTATTTTTTGATGAACAGAGTTCCTAATTTCAACGTAAATGGAAAATTTACATTTACTGTAAATATGCATAATTGTAAATTTAATGTAAATAGTGAAGTCCAACTTACCAATGGTCGGTCTTTTCTGGGTCTTAAGACATCTTGGCCTACACCAATGTTATGAACATATTTTCCAATGTTATCTTCTAGAAGCTTTATCATTTAAACTTTCACCTTTAGCTCTACCATCTGCCTGAAATTGATTTTTGTGTGTAACATTAGGGTAAAGATTCATTTTTTTCCCTTGTGATAGTCAATTGAACATTGAGAAACCACCCTTTCCTCCCTGCACTGCATGTCACCCTTGTCATAAATCAAGTGACTGTATACCTGTGGCTCTGTTTCTAGTCTCCCTCCCAATGGTCATTTGTTTATCCTTGGGCCACAGCCGTGTATTTCTTTTGTAATAATAACTATAATAGAAGGAAAGTTACTTTTTAAATCCTACAGATTGCTTTGATTGGACAGTTTGTCTACTGTTCTAACACTCCCAGCAATGTGACAGTGTCTTAATACAAGCTCCCAGGGGACTAATCTGGGTCTTTCTTTCATAATTAAATATTCATGGGACTTACTACCACTACTACTACTACTACTATTACATAGCTAACATCTACATAGCATTTACTATGTGCCAGGCACTCTTCTAAGCACCGTACACACGTTAACTCATTTAACCTTCCCAATAACTCTATGAAATAGGTACTATTATCCCCTCTTACAGATGAGCAAGATACCCCAAACCACCCAGCTACTACGTGGTGGTGCCAGGACTTGAATACAGGCAGTGCGGCTCCAGAGTTTGTGTTCTCAGCCACTGTCCTTTACTGCCTTACTGCCTCTCTTATAGGCAATGTATTTTCTTGTGAACCATGACATGCAGCCAGGCAGTCTCCTAGCCCATGGACCATCAATTATACCAGAGCCATCTGACTGTGGAAGGTCCCCTCTTGCGCCTCTGTCCATTCACTTACTCTTCGGGGTACTGAGTATTCATTTGTAGGTAGGCTGGGAAACTTAGCTTGGTTAAACTCTGCATACACTGTGGCTTGATGTAAAAGCCTTTAATGATATGGCTCCTGTTTTCCTTTCCAACCATCTCCCTCCAAAACCCCCAAATGTACTGTTCTGTGTTCCTTTACTGGATAGTCAGTCAGCTTTGGCCACAAGAAGAGACACAGTAGAGGCTCAGGAAAACAAAGTTTATTATACTCACAGGTCAGAAACAGGAGGCACCCATGCCATTCAGAGCCACATGGGGAAGCACCAGTGTTGGTCAGGAGGCAAAGGGACAGGAGCGAGGGGAGAGCTTAGGCCATGGCCTTTATTAGTTTCTGCATTTCTGCAGGAAAGGCAAGGCAGGGCAGGGTAACAACTTAGGACTGGTTACTTTGAATAATTACAGCAGGCTCTAAGCTATAGGAGTGGTCCCTGGTTGCCTGGTACCTGGTCCTGGGATGACTAAGGCAGAGGAATATTGCTTCCAGTGGGGGTTAAGGGCCAGATGGTGCAGGTATGGCTCTGGATTGGTGAGTTTGCATATCAGAGGCCTGCTTCTGTGTGGGTCCTTTGCTACCTCTAAGAATTGGCTAGTCCCAGCAGGGCAGTCTCTCCCCAGTCTGAAAAAAATTTTAAGATGTTAAAACATCATAATATACAGAATATTAAAAATATATAAACAATATATGTATTCCGTATTCAAACAATTTGTAGTAGCCAATGGCCACGTGCTTCACCTCAGAGCATATATTGTTCCTTGCTTTGATTGCACTTGTCTTGTTTATCTTTAAATCTTAGATCAAATACAGCTCTGTCAGGTCAAAGCCCTGATGACCAGAGATGCGGTTACGAGCTTTCCTCACATCACACCCTAGTGGCTGCAGCACTTTTCAGATTGCTGTAATTATGGTTAATATACCTGTTTCCTCTACTAATTGTCTTACCCTTCTGAGGGGCCAGGGAGTGGGAATGGGTAGAAATGTTGCTTGAATGAATGTATAAATGAATAAGCAAATGAAATAAACCCTCCCTTCCAGAGACAACATTCCACTCTCTACTCTTTTCTAATCTGTACCACAAACCACACCTATAAAATAAGGTAACAGCTCCTTCTTGCCTCCTTTCACTAAAGGTCTGACATCTACCAAGGCCTCTTCCTTGATGAGGCTGGGGTGACTGAGGCAGAAGTAAGGTCCAGGATTTTCATTGCTTAGTTACTGAAATCAGTAATCTCAGTTTTGATATCATAGAATTAATTTATTAGCAAGATAGAATATACATTTGAAGGCACATATTTCAAACTAAAATATTTTAAAATTCCAGTGTTCATAGTTTACCATTATAAACCTATCTTAATGAATTAATCCTTACAAGTGGTAAGCAAAGGATATTATTTCCATTATAAAGTTGTGGAATGAAGCTCAAAGATGCCAAACAACTTGGTGTAAAGTCACAAAGCCAGTAAGTGACAAAGGGCAAAATTCTAATTCAACTCCACGGCTTCTGTTACTAAATTTGGAGCATTTTTCTATTAAGCCACACTGCTCTTCAACTTACATTTATTTCCTCTCAGCTTTTATTGTCAATGTTTACCAACAACAAAAAGGTACCTGTTTCATGCTTGCAAGCACTGTGTTAATGGTCATTTTGAATGCTTCTCAATCTAGGTAAACAGCAGAGCCTTCTCAAAAGGCAGTTTGCTAGGGCAGCAGTATGAAAGAAGTAAGCGAGTATAAACATCTCAAATAGAGAGACTGATCTGCAGAATTATTTCAAGGGCCTATGCATTTCTAAAGAGTATAGGACTTCCCTGGTGGCACAGTGGTTGAGAATCTGCCTGCTAATGCAGGGGACACGGGTTCGAGACCTGGTCTGGGAAGATCCCACATGCCGCGGAGCAACTGGGCCCGTGAGCCATAACTACTGAGCCTGAGCATCTGGAGCCTGTGCTCCGCAACAAGACAGGCCGCAATAGTGAGAGGCCCGCACACCACGATGAAGAGTGGCCCCCGCTTGCCGCAACTAGAGAAAGCCCTCGCCCAGAACCGAAGACCCAACACAGCCAAAAATAAATTTATTTAAAAAAAATAAATAAATAAGGAGGATAGAAAGCACACAGCAGCTTGTAAAGAACCTCTAGGTGAACCTAGGGTCATTATGAAATGACCAAGAGATTTATCAAATGTTTCTATGTAATCAGTAAAATTAAGGATATAATATACAAAGTACAGTGGGTTGGTTTTACAGAAATAGACAAAAGATTATGGGTCTAGTAGAAAATTAAGCACATGATCACAAAGTTTAAACCGTGGAAATATGAACACAAGAGTCAACAGTATATGAAAACCTGTATACCCTTTTATGTATCTAACCAAAATAAAAATAATATTGTACAAAACTACTTTAAAATGATTTTTTAAATGTCTTTTCTCTGTCTTAATTTATCAGCAGGTGAGCCAACCGATCATATTTTTTGAAATTTCCACTTAGATACATTCACACGAATATTAACTTCTTTTATGTAGAATGAGAGTCGTATTTCTTTCATCAGCTTCTGAGTAGGTGGCTTTAAAAATCCATGCTGGTACATTTACTTATCTCTGAGGCTTTTAGAAAGGCATTTCTGTACTGTGACCCTTAAGAAACCAGAGTTTCAAATCCTCAACTTATTAGCCTCCCCTCTTCTCAGTCGTCCTCAAGATTCAGAGAATGTAAAGGATTCAGCTTTAGCAATGGCTGGGGACACCCGCCCCAATACTGTTGTATTCCTAAATGCTATTTCATAAAATACATAAAATAAAACAGGAAAGAGAAACACCAAATGTTTTATTCTATATTTTCAATTCAGTAATATAAACAATATTTACATAGCATTACACTTAAGTATTTACACATTAACATAGAAGGCAGTAAGAAATGTTGCTTTGGGGGTTAATGACCACTATACTTGAAATAAGGTGACTTTCAAGTTCATGGTACACAATGAAAAGGATTATTAAAGAGCATATTGAAGAAAAATAATACCATGGAAGACTATTAGCTACATGGCTCAGGATTTACATTAATTATATTTTGGCTCCTCATATTTTTTTCCTTATTTAAAAAAAAATACTAGCCTACTAACTTATGAAGCCTAAGTTTATTTTCAATAAATCACCTTGTTAACATAACTTACAGTTTGTTATTTACAATCTTTAAACATAATTGAAGAGCAAAGCTTTGGGAGTGCTCTTAAAATGTTAAGTAATGAATAAATGTATAAAAAGCTATACTGAGGAAAATGTCACATATTACAGCTCAATAATGTAAATGATATTAGAGATATAAACATACTTCATGGAAAGAGTATATTGACCTAATAATACAGGTATACAAAGGAATGACTATGTACCATTTCACGAGGTGCCTATTATTCCAATAGTGAATCAGTCCACTGCCAAACAGGGTGAACAATTAAAATGAGGCAAATTGATTCAGCCCATATACAATTTCAAATTTCTAAGTAAACTTGAAAATATTTTCAACATTTATTTAACCATAAAATATGTAAAACAAAATACTGAATTGAAAACTAGGCTTGAAATTGGAATCAAAATTCTTTTTCAGTGTGAGAAAATATAGGCAAATCTAGGCAAATATAGGCAAATTCATAAAATAATCTACAGAGACAAATGATGGGGACTGTTTTGAATATCATTAAAAGAATGTTATGCTGAAAGCAATATTTAGATTTTTTTTTGTCCCATTGTCAGAGCTATCTAGTCTATAAGCTGGTGAATTAAATACCATGCATAATAGGAAAATAATATTTTCCACTGTATCACACTACATGTTCACAAAGCAAGTTATGTATCTACAAGTTATAAAAATAAATCTTTCTGTAGATTAAAAAATAAAAATAGAATAATTTGTATTACAAGTTTTAAAAAATATGGCAAACTAACCTGATAATCATGACTTTGTTTTTGCCATGATTATAATTGTCTTTATCTATTCAATAAATTAAATCAGAAATCTTTGATCCACCAGTGTTTTGGATGCCAAATTCTTCTGTCCTACTGTATTACGAATAAATCTAAAAATCTGAAAAAAAGTAAAACAATTCAGAAGGAAAAAAAATATATATAAAGGAAATTAATTGTGCACATCAATTAAAATATCTAAATTAAACTAGCTAATTCTCTCAACTATTTATTTTCATGTATCAGACATCTGAATTCCATGGCAATACACAAAATTATTTCAAGACTATTATCATCTTTCATAATACTGAAGCAGTGTGCGTCCCTATTCAGAATATATTTTTATAAATTAATAATACAAATCCCCTTAGGTTCACAGGAATATACTTTTAAATATTTGGCAAGACAAGTTTCCTCTAGCTCTAAAAGCTATGGAAACGTCAAAAGAACTGTTAGGAACAGAATTTGTTCTAATTCTAGATCGCTATCAAAAACTAATATATCTTATTAACTCATATACTTCTTTGACATAGTGGGGAATATCTGGGTGTTATGAATACTAACATTTCTAGAACAAATTTGGTTTTTCTTGAAGTCTCCATTTCAGGCTCCACACCCATCCACGCAATTGTTTTCTAATCCAAGCAGATAGGGGATGTGTGAGAGTTACAAGTTAAAGTGGCTGAGCCTCGAGCTACATCTCAGAGCTTGCCTTTTTGTTACAGTAACATCTGGTGCACAGGGTGAATGGGACTCTAATTACTGCTCACTGCTGGCATGTAGGAGAGATGGGTAATTTAAATGTCTTCCTATTAGGTTCCTTCCACATTTGCTCAAGCAACTTATGCCTTCCCCGAGACCTCAGTACTTCATTGAACCTGAAGGAAAGTGTAGAATGAACCTCGTTGAAATGTTTTTCCTTTTTTTGGCAGGGCGAATCATATTCTAAATCTTTATAAATTCCTAGTGAGAGTATACATTGTTACTCTCTGCTATAAAAATAAATATCTACTTCTAACATACTTCTTTTAAATGAAACCCAGAAAAAATTCTTAAATTTACCTCTTGCTGTAGGTACGTAAGGAAGGATGCTAAAATAAAATTTTGGCAAGCCAAATCCACAACACAGAAGAACATCAGATCATAAATAAGAAGAGTGGCTTCATTTCCATAATACAGAACACTGCTGAAAGAATAACTTTCATCTATCAAAAAAAAGCAATTTGTAAGACATAAATTAGAAATTTAAAAATAGAATAAACCTGTGATAAATTTCTGGTGATAAAACTTGGATATTTAAAAACAACTAGTTACTATAATACTTCATGGCTATTGTATGTCAATTATACCTGAATTTAAAAAAAGAAAAAAATACTTCATGGTTTACAAAAAATAATGGGTATTAAAATTTGCTAATCTAAAAGGTTAATCAAAGAACTCTGCTCATAAAAAGCAGTTTTATTATTTGCACCAAGGGTTGTAATTGCTAGTAGTTTAAGTATACAGTCAATATCTTTCAATGATCAGGTAATGAATATCCCTTCTCTATTTGTTTATATAACTAAAGGCTAAAGAATCTTAGAAAGATTCTCTGAGATAGATTAAGTTTAAAAAGCAAAACACACTTTTCTGTACAGCAGAGAATTAACACAGCATTGTATATCAACTATACTTCAATTAAAATAAATAAATGAAAAGCAAAACAAAACCAGCAAGGACTAGAATAGTGTGCTATAATTTATGTCTCAAGTAGTCCCCTAAGGTTCTTCTCTGAGACCTTTTCTCTTCTCACTCCCCAAGTAGGGGTTCATCCTTTTTGGGATGTGAACACCCTTTTAAGATTCTAATGAAAGCTACAGACCCTTTCACGAGAGGAAGTGGGGGAAGTACACATATACAAATCTTGCACACAATTTCAGGGAGGTACAGAGAATCACTTCAGTGATTCAGCTGCCCATGGATACCCAGTTAGGACCTCCTGTTTTATACAAGAGGACATCTGGCTTGCTGTTAACATTCTTTTTTGATCAGGGAGTTAGTTATAGGAATATATTCAGTTTGTGAAAATACACTGGCCATTAAGCTATATCCTTACAAGATATGCACTTCTGTACATATAGTTGTATACATATTTTTAAAAAATAAACAAGCCAGCAATATACACTCTTCGTGGGTGACCTTTCACTGCCATCGCTCCAGCAATGATCTCATTTGATGAGACTCCCCAGCTTACTGTGTGCCTTTACTTTCTCCTAAGATCCAGTCCCCCAGTTCCTTACATTTAATGGCTTACTGGACATCTCTTCCTAGATGTCCCAAAGGTACCTCAAGACACAACATATTCAAAACCAAATTCATCCTCTTTCCTTCAAAACCTGGTCCTCCATCTGCACTTCCTGTCTCAGAGAAGGGTGGCACCACCACCAACCACCTAGTCACAAAAGCTGGAAATCCGGATGATTTTTGACTACTCTTTCTCTCCTACGCTCTTTTCCTTAACATCTCTGGCAATCTTTTCTTCTTCTTTATCCTCATCACTACTGCCTTAGCTCATATTCTCCTAATTTCCCAATAGAGATGAAGAAATTGTTGATGATGATTGTATTATTATTATTATTAGAAACGGTAACATCATTTTTCTGAGTGCCTACCCATACCAGGTTCTTTACACAATGATTACACATGTGTAAATGCAACAACCTTTAGAAGGTTATACTTAATTTTATAGAGAGGGCATTAAAGTTCAGAAAGGGTAAACAACTTTCTCAAGTGCACAAAACTAGTAGTCAGATTTTGAACCCAAGACCAGAAAACTTTATTGTGAAAGCTATATTCTTAATGACTAAGTTATAATGACTAAGCTATATTCTTTAATATGAAAGCTATGTTCTTAACGACTAAGTTATATTGTTATAGTCTTACATCTGTTTAACTCAACCTATTCACTACTGCCAGAATAATTCTTCCAATTTATAAATCAGATACACTGAAGGCCTTCTGATGACATCCATGTTCATTAGCAGTGGTTTCCAAATTGTTCTGATCATGTATCCTTATCAGAATAAAATGCTGAGCATGCATCCCATAATAGGCGTAGTTTATTAATTACTACTACATATAATTTTTCCAAAAAATAAATTAAAAATGATGGAATTGCAAATATACAAATAGACTTACCCACTTCATTCGAGGCTTCGATCATAAAGTTCCTTAAGTGTATAATACCCTTTCCCCCTTCTGTACAAACGTCTTCACCTCTCTTACCTGGACCCTCCTGTTTGACAACACCACCTTATTTTTTAAGACCCAGTTCAAACTTCACCATGTTGCCTCTCTGGTTTCACCCTGTATCTAGTTAGATTTTCTACTTTCCTTTCTGCACCCAGTGCAACCTGTATCTGCACAGACTTCTATCCCAGCATCACTCCACTCACCCAATCACATGCCTACTTTCCACAGTCTACTAAACAAGATGCCCAAGAGAGGGACCATTAGTCTGTGTATCCCAGGACTGACAATATGTGACACTCAATAACACAAGGGTAAGTGATATCTAGGCCAGGACACTGGTTATACCATTTCCATTCTTCCCAAGCCACACAAGAGGTTATCAGTCACATTGACAGTGACATATATACTTCCTTTTTAATGATAAAAAAACATGTTTAGTCACTATTCCTGTCACACAGATACATGCAATTCTTAAGAAGTTGGATAAAATGAAAAATTAAATGTTAAAGATAAATCATGAACATTATTCTTAAGTGTTTCGTAAGTGTGCCACTGAATGAACAGTCCAATAAAATCTGAACTTTATGTATCTCTTCCATGTCTACCACTGATTTTGTTTTGTTTTGTTTTGGCCGTGCTGTGTGGCATGTGGGATCTTAGTTCCTTGAACCAGGGATTGAACCCATGCCCCCTGCATTGGGAGTGTGGAGCCTTAACCACTGGACCACCAGGGAAGTCTTGTTTGATTTTGAAATTCAGCTTTTTTTTACTTTCTTGTAGAATAATTATCTTTTATATATTTGTTTCTTGCTATCGATACATGACATAATAAAACGGGACACAGAAAACTACTATAATTCCTTGAAGTTAACTAAGTTCATTATGTTTCCTATATAAAAGTATAAAATCAAAAGACAGGAATTACAAGCATGTTTTTTCAAACTTGGAAAATAATAATCAAGTTCAGCAAAGGCATCTGAAGGGTACCATTGTAAAAGATGCTTTTGTCCATTGGTTCCATGAATTCCATTCCAAGAATTCTTTCAAGAAGCAATTTATCTTTTATAAAGTAGTCCATTTCCTTATGAACCTAATATAAAAAACAAGAGTCATTTCAAAAATAGCAGTGAAATGAATGCTTCCCAATTTTTGTAAAATCAGGAGAGAAAAAGAAAAATGAATAGGACACAAAGAAAATCTGTTCTTTAAAGACAATTTACTACACTGGACTTTATAACAAAATACTCTAGGAATGTTTTAAATTTTAAATGCTATTAGTAGTACTCAGGACTAGATATACTGAAAATCAATTTATAACAAGCTTTTTAGGAATACAATCATAGCATATTTCTACAATAAATAATTGATAATATTTGTTAAGTAACAAAATTCCAGTACAGACATATTTTAAGGTAATCATCATGCTAATAGACAGGTAAAAATCTTTTCCTTTTATATAACTTAACTCCATTCCTAAGCCACAGTATTAGTTTTTACAGCAAAAACAAACAAACAAACAAAAAACCCCACAAGGCATAAGTCCACTGACTTGGTTGACTGAAGAAATAATTGACACTCCTCGTTAACTTTTTTAAAATTGCATTTTGATTCTAGCTTAAAAATAAATGATGATACATACATGATCGATGAAAGAGCCAAGAAATTTATTCATAGTATGATATGCTTTTATACTCTGCTCAAAAGTACTTCCTGATGAACTCAATAGTCTAGCAGGGCCATTTTTCTAACGTGAAAAAGAGACAAAGATAAATGCAACATGCCTTGCATCCTTGGTATCTAAATAACATGAAATACTGACAAAATATATGTGAATTGTACTTTATACAAACCCTTGTTAGTGTCTCATGGATTCTGTCATACTGTTGTCTCATTTGGCTAGAAATAGCAATTTGAAAAGTTTGACCATCTGTATTGGGTATCAAACCTCTTTGGCTACACAAATTTTCCTGAAAAGTTAAAAAATTTAAATTAAGATCAAGATTATGAAAATTTTGCCTATCTTAAAAAGAAAATACAATATTTAACATTACAAGATTTGGAAGCCAACTGAAATTGTACTGAACTATTATATTTGAGACAATGAGAGTCCAACAGTATTCAAGGTTCCCACTCCCCTCTAGGTTTTACTAATTTCTATTTCGTCATACTTCCTTGCAGGTGCTGTATCATCTCCTTTACTCTGCCTACTTAAAAAAAACCTCATACTAAGTTCACTGTATATTGATATTCTTAGCTTTTTTTTTTTTTTAAAAGGCTTCAAATGCTTGGCTTTTTATTTATTTATTTATTTATTTATTTATTTATTTATTTATTTATTTATGGCTGTGTTGGGTCCTCATTTCTGCGTGAGGGCTTCCTCCAGCTGCGGCAAGCGGGGGCCACTCTTCATTGTGGTGCGCGGGCCCCTCACTATCGCGGTCTCTCTCGTTGCAGAGCACAGGCTCCAGACGTGCAGGCTCAGTAGTTGTGGCTCACAGGCCCAGCCGCTCCGCGGCGTGTGGGATCCTCCCAGACCAGGGCTCGAACCCGTGTCCCCTGCATTAGCAGGCAGACTCTCAACCACTGCGCCACCAGGGAAGCCCATTCTTAGCTTTTTTATAATTAATTTATTGCTCTTTAATAAATGACAAGAAGTCTAGTCTTAGAATTAGCTACTTTTATAAATGGTCTTTTTTGTTTTCTAAACACTTTAATATGCTTCCTTAATTAATTCCAATAAAAAAGGTAGTGATACATGACCCAATGGTTAATGTTATAGACCAGATATCTATTTCGTCTTTTTTAAATTATTATTATTATTTTTACATCTTTATTGGAGTATAATTGCTTTACAATGGTGTGTTAGTTTCTGCTTTATAACAAAGTGAATCAGTTATACTCAAGTCTCTTTGACATGACTTGAATCCTGAGAACCATATGCCTGTCAGTTTGCCCTACCCCCGACCTAGCCAATTCTCATAGATGCTTTAGGGTTCAGCATAAGTATTCTTGCCTCCATTCTCAATTTTATTTGCCTACTCTGGAGCTTAACACTCTCCTCCTTTATCTAAACCTAAGCTGGAAACATAATATAACACTTGGTTTTCTACTGACTTAAAGGCAGTCTATGTGTAGTGAATTTCTCTATTTTAAAAAAAAAATTTTTTTTTCCTGATTAAAAAAGCACATGCTGCTACAGATAATTTATAAAATATGGAGAAATACAAAAAAAGAAAAAAAATCACCTATAATCTGAACACCAAGAGATACAGGTATTTTAAGGTATTTCATTTCCAGTTGTTGTCTAGGCATATACATATAGATGGCATAAAACTGGGATCGTACTGATTTCTTTTTCACTTAACATTATATCCTCAGCAACTCCCCATGTCATTAAATGTTCTATAAAACATGATTTTTAATGTTTACCTAGGGTTTCATTGTATAGGTAAACCAATTTACTTAATATTCTCCCATTTTTACGTATTTTTTGCCCTTATAAATTAAGCCCTGTGATGAAGATCCTGAACCTAAGTAGTTTTTCACATTGCTAATTATTTCCTTGAGTTAGATTAATAGAATCAGTAAGTCAAAGATAATGAACTCTTTATTTTTTTTATTTTTGGCTGCATCAGGTCTTAGTTGCGGCACGCTGGCTCTTCCTCGTGGTGCGTGGGCTTCTCTCCAATTGTGGCATGCAGGTTTTTCCTCTCTCTCGCTGTGGTGTGTGGGCTCCAGAGCACATGGGCTCTGTAGTTTGCGGCATGCGGGCTCTAGTTGAGGCACGTGAGCTCAGTAGTTGTGGCACGTGGGCCCAGCTGTCCCGCGGCATGTGGGACCCTAGTTCCCTGACCAGGGATTGAACCCGTGTCCCCTGCACTGTAAGGCGGATTCTGTACCACTGGACCACAAGGGAAGTCCCAAAGATAATGAATTCTTAAAAAACTCTTGCCAAATGCTTTCCAGCGTTTGTAAAAATGTATTCTGAGACGAGTGCCCATTTCACCCTGTCCTTGATTCTACTAACTACTAGCTTTTTTAAAACAAGTTTGGTAATTTGAAGAAAGTAAAAATGTTGTTTTTACATTCATTTCTTTTATGATTTATGAGGTGAATATTTTTTAGACGTTTATTAGTCTCTTCTGTTTATTTACATATTAAAAAAATCTTTTTGTCCTTTTTCCATGGGAGTTTTTTGTTTTGTTCTGTTTTGTTTTTGTTTTTTGGCCACGCTCTGCGGCATGCAGGATCTCAGTTCCCCAACCAGGGATTGAACCTGTGTCCCCTGCAGTGGAAGTGTGGAGTCTTAACCACTGGACCACCAGGGAAGTCCCTCCACTGAGGTTTTAACTTAATTTGCTTACTGATTTATATGACTTTCAATAGCTATCAATATGTTTGTCATATTTACTATGAGAATTTTACCCCATGTCTTTTATTAATATAATTGTTGTCTACACAAATGTTCTACATTAATAAAGTAAAATCAACAAATGTTACTTTTTTGATGCTTTCTGTATTTTATGCTTAGATTGTCATCTCCCAATCTGAAATATTCTTTTCTAGGTTTTCATAGTTTCATTTTTAAATTTAACCTTTCAGTCCAGGTATAATTTCTAATAGTTAACCAACTGATTCAGTTCAATGTATTAAACAAATTGTTCTTCTCTGAGATGTTATCATCTATTAAGTTCTTGCAAGTCACAGGTATAGTCCCTTAATCAATAAATCCTCTTGGTTTTTCCTCTTAAGTACATATTTTTCTTTTTAAATTTTCTTATGGAAGTTTTCTAATATACATAGTAGAAAGAAGAGTAAACCATCCATCACCCAACTTCAACAATTACCAACATTTTACCAATTTTCATCTATCCTCCCAACTTTTTTCTTTTAAAGCAAACCCCAGATACCATGTTATTTCATCTGCAAATACTTCTGTATGTATCTCTAACCAATAAGACCTTGAAAAAAAATGCCATTTTCACACCTAATAAAATTAATCTTTCCTTAATATAATTTAGTATTTAGTCTATTAAATCTCCAAGATTTTTCCCAAAGATTTTTTTATAGTTGGTTTGTTTGAATCAGGATCCAATCAAAGTCTACATATTGTATTTGATTATTTTTTTTCTTAAATTTCTCTTATATCTAACAGTCTTCTTCCACCACCACCACCACTTCTCCTTTTCTCTTCATGCCTTTGATTTGTTGGAGACACTGGGTCGTTTGTCCTGTGAGACATCCTAACATTTTGCATCTGGCTAATTGCTTCCTGTGGTATTATTTTGTCTCTATCCCCTCTATTTCCTGTAAACTGGTGGTTAGATCTAGAGGCTTGATTACATTCAGGTTCAATTTTCTTAGGCAAGAATATTTCATGGGTGATATTATGTACTTCCCTACTGCATCATAACAGGAAGTGCATAATGTCAGTTTTCCTAACTTTTACTTGTAGTAAGGTTGGGCCAGTGTGTTCAGATTATATCAACCTGATTCCTCATTATAAAGTTCCCTGTCATCCTTCACTTAATTTTTAGCATCCATTGATGACTGTAGCCTATAGGCATTAATCCATTAGTCATTACAAAATGGTGATTTTCTAACTTAGAATTCCTTTTACTTTCTTCCAACAGAAAGATCTTTCCCTCATGAATTATTTGGTTACTTTGAAATACAGTTCATAAAAGAACTGTAGGATGGAATTTGATTCATTCCCTTTCAGTGTTCAGGATAATGAGCTGGTATCCTAGCAACTTTCAAAAGTAATCAATGAGGATTTTTTAAAAAGATTACTACAAATCCCAGATTAAGAGAAACCATCTCTCAACTTAAAAAACAAAAAGATATAAAATACATTCATACCGCTTCTCTTTTAAGATTCATATTCATTTCTTCCATATTAGTATCAGCATGCCCATGTACTGATCTACCATGAATGTAATAACCAAAACATCTGTGGGATAACAGAAACACTGATATCTATCAAAAGAGAAGAAGAAGCAGTTAGCAACTCAACTGCAAAACAATAAAAATTAAGTTCTTCTTAAAATTGCTTCCTTTCTCTCAAAATAATGAGGGTTGAATTCTTGGAAAACATATAAATAGAATAATAAGATAATAAAGGATAATGAGGTTATTTTAAAAAGTAGATGCAAAAGAGACTGGAGACACTCCCAAGAAAGGAAGAAACAGGGTTGATATATGAAAACTTTTCAGGGACTTCAGGCTGAGTCAACTGTTTGGTGGCATAAGCAATTCATAATTAAGAAACTGCAAATAAAGAAGGAAAAATTAAGACAGTAAATATTAAATTGTAGCTTGTTATAACCATCTCTGGAATTAACCACCAGTGGAAATCAGACTAAAAATACAATCATAGCAAATCACTTTTAAAGCCTCTCTTAGTGTACTCATGACCTTTAAAAAGGGAGAAATAACAGTTGCAAGATAGTCAAAGTACTTACATTGCTCATACAGCACAAATCAACAAACTGTCGAATTTTATCTTCTACAAATCTCTCATAAAAGACAGCAAAGAACACAATCTGAAACATTAAGCCAAGTTTATGTTTATTAGATTTTAGGATTTAATTTTCTTTCATAGCCACAGTATAGTGTCATAAGAAAAAAGAAGTTCCAATCAAGAACATAGTGGCCAATAACAATTCCTGTGGGATAAAATCCTACTTATCATTTCTGATTCTTCTGTCAAAGGAAGAATGCTTTGCAATTGTGTTAAGATTCACTGAGGGAGCTTATTTTGAATTTAAAAAACTTTTCTGTGTCATTAAAATAAGATAGGACAAACACAGGGGGAGGAAGTAAGGGGCTTTACAAGCTTTAGAATAAACCAATGCATTAATGGCCAGATTTAGGTCTGGTTCTGCAATTCCACTCATCTCCTAAATTCAAAAAGCCACTAGAAAAATTGCTGTTTTTCAAATTAATCTTCTCTGATAGAGTAGCACATAAAAAGCATATGTCAAGTATTCTGTTTCAACTACAGAAAATGTGTTAAACATTCAAATGGAATGGTTTCAAGTGTTTTCTTAGATAGATTTAATAACAATACTACAAAGGGAAGTTTTATAAATCACAAGAGAAAAGTTTACATTGTAGGCCTTCTTAGATCCACTTCAGAGAAGGATAACATTTCCTAACCACCCAATTCAAAGCTGTCGCCTGCTGTCGCATTCCTAACTTCCATTCCCCTTACCTCCCCCTCTACTCACTATCTCATCTCCCTGCTGATGCCCTTCACAGCACTTGTCACAGCTGTGACTTGTTCTTGTTACAGCATATCTTTGAGCTCAGCACAGTGCCTCGCACATAACACGTACTCAGATATGTAAAAGAATATAGCAGGTGAACACTGAGAAAACTTTCCTAAATAGTCTCTGAACACATTTTAAAACTCCTTTAAATGACATGAAAAACAGTAACATTCAAAGTTTAAAAACTAAAAGATGCCACTTAAAAATTGAAGAAGCTGGGTTTGGGGAAATATAAGGAGTGAACAATAAAGCCTAATATTATGAGAATCAAGAAGATTTTGTATAGACAAATTTATGGAACTGTAATAGGCTAAAGGAACTTTTATGGATATTTTAGGAATAAACACTGATAGTTTGAGAATGTGACCATGGTATCAAATGACAGCAAAGTGAGAAACAAAGAACGAGGTTAGACGGTAGTGCCCAAGACAGCTAGTTGCTGCCTGAACAATCCTTTCCCTTCCCCTTAGTGACAGACCCCTTCTTTGAGGGGGTCTACCCAGCTGACAGTGCAGTGAAGTGTGGCCATGTGACCAAGTTCTGACCAAGGAGATGTCAAAGACACTTCTGAAAGGGCTCTCAAAGAGGAGAGGGTGAGCGTCCATTGCACTCCCCGGATTGGCAGGCCCACCAATCTGCACACAGGACCAGACCCCGGCCCTTATGGTCGTTGAGTTTGGGCTGCCCTTGCCCCACTGCCCACCTCCTCATCCAGTCATGCTGGAGCATCTGAGCTCACTGCCCACACAAATGGATTACAAGGGCCAGAAGCTAGCTGAACAGGGGTTTCAGGGAATTATTCTTTTCTGCAATACTTGGATTTATCGATGGGTATGTGGCTGAACAGTCTGGGTGGACTACAAAGTTATGGCAGGATTTGCTTTTTCGTGTTTGCTGACATTTTCCTTCATGGCCCATTTATCACTGACACCCCCTCAAGTGGTTCGAGACTTGCTCTGTTTGAGACTCCGGCACACAAGACAAGAAACCAGGGGAAAGAAAAATTAAGAGGCATGCTAAAAATAACTGATAGGGGTTTTCATGATTCAGCTTTACTACTTTACCTGCTTGTGTTTCATGTGAAATGAGCTAAATTGTTTTCATACCTAAAACGTGAGCTAAAAACCACCTATGCTCAGCTATATATAAATTTTGTTCTCTTTATATTTTACTTCTCAGTTGGGTTTTGATTTATAAAACTTTTAGACTTTCTCTTAATAATCTTCCTCTGAAATGCAGAACAGAAAACAACACAAGTATGCAAACTTTCTTGCAGGTCTACAAAATAAGGAAGAATAAATGCCTCATAAATGATAATACAATTTAACTATTACAGTTTCATAATTTATTATGAGTAGTTAAGCTGTTTTAATGTTTTCAGTTAAAACTCATAGTGAACAAATAAAGAGGAAAGGGTGAGGTCTTCTCCCCTGGCTCACCCCTGCAACTCCATCAGCCATTACGGACTGCGAGGTGACCTTAGAGGTGAAGTCCTGAGGGGCAGAGCAGAACAACAGGCATCTGGGCCTGACAGCAGCCACCCTGCTGGCCCTGCATTGCCAACCTCTGCTCTTCTTTCTCACAGGAGACAGAAAAGTCACTTTTATTTCAGCCACTGCTATTTGGGGTTTCCGTATTGTTGTACTCAATCAATACGAAAAGCTTCAGATGGTATTCCTTTAAATTCTCTACACCCAGATAAATCTCATCTATTCACAAAAACTTATATTGGTATATGTAAAAATAAATATTTTCTTACTATTATACTGATGATAAACATCAAACCCCATAATACGGTTGACAGACAGTAACTAGACTTATCATGGTGATCATTTTGAAATGTATAGAAATATCAAATCACTATGCTGTGTTCCAGGAACTAACATAGTGTTGTAGGTTAATTATACATCAAGAACAAACAGACAAATGAACAAACTCTTAGAAGAAGAGATGAGATTTCTGGTTACCAGAGGTGGGGGCTGGAGGGGGAAGTGGGGGGAACTGGATAAGGACAGTCAAAAGGCACAAACTTCCAGTTATAAGATAAATAAGTACTAAGGATGCAATGTGCAACATGATAAATTAACACTGTTTTAGGTTATACATAAAAATTAAGAGAATAAATCCTAAGAGTTCTCATCACAAGGGAAAAATATTTTTTTTTATTTCTTTAATTTTGTATCTGTATGAGATGATGGATGTTCACTAAACTTATTGTGGTAATCATTTCATGATGTGTGTAAGTTAAATCATTATGCTGTACACCTTAAACTTATACAGTGTTGTATGTCAGTTATATCTCAATAAAACTGGAAGGAAAAAAATCAAACCCCATATTCTTTTAATCAAGTTTTATTTCAAATCCTAATTTCTGTTTCTCTTTCTTTTCCAATTGTCAAACTATCCCTCACTAGCTCTATCCTATAGCTTCAAGTTTGAACAAGTCTCACCAACTTAAATGCAAATTTAAAGAGTCTATTCTTAAGTTTCAGAATGACACCTGGGTCCAATTCTGTAGGAATTTTGGGATTTCAATCCCAAAGATCTTTTAAAATAAGCTTTTAAGGCAAATATTTGCTCTCCAGTTTACAGGAAGTTCAACCTATTCTTTCTAGAGGTCCCACCTTCATTTGCTTACTTAAAAGTTAGAGAGTTCTTAATCAAGCAGAAAGCCTTTTTCCACTCATGGGAGTGTCTGTAAGCAAGAGAAAGAAATGCAGAGATCAGAGTTAAGCGCTGTAGCTGCTGCTTCTTTCTTTTCTTCCTTCATTCTTTTTTTTAAAGCTTTAAGAAGATAAGGGAAGTAAGCACAGAAAAGATCCTCTGCTAGAGCCCTGGGACCTGAGAAGATTTATTTTTAGTTTCAGCTATTTCAATAAATATTTCAGAGAAGATTTCAGAAGGGGTACTGGTTTTTGAGAGGTTTAATGATATATAAATAAATGTAAACTATAAGTTATATTTCAAAAGAAAAGAAAAGATTAAGGGTACCTTAGCAATTCCTATCATTATATATAAACTAAATCCTGTGACTAGAAAGCTGCAGACTCTGAAAGACCCTTCAGAGACCCACTATTGAGAAGAAATGGACTCTGAAATCAGATTGCCTGGGTTCAAATTCCAGTTCTGCCAATTTCTAATTGCAGGACTTTAGGCAAATATTTAACCTTTCTGTGCCTCAGCATCCTCAGCTATAAAATGAGGATACTAAAAGAATCTATCTCTGAGGGCTACTATGAAGATTAAGTAAGTTACTTTGTGTAATGCAGTAAATTAACACAGTGCCTAGATTATCATACTATGTAAAAATTAGCTATTAGTTATTATTATTGTTGTTCTTGTCACCTTCTTTATACTATAGAAATCATGTTGTGGTCAATATTTGAGGATTAGCATGTGAACAGAGTTAAAAATATAGAGAGGCAATGTTGCTTAAAAGAACAATCTCTTGTTACCTGTATAATTCCAATGACTAGCCAAAGAGCGGTAGACACCGCATATCTCAAAATGCGGCTATAAGGAGCTATGTAGCTAGGTGGGCTTCTGGAAAGACTAGAAGATGAGTCCATTAATGCTAAGTTCTTGAATCCCACAACCTGAAATAATAAGAAAAAATAATTTAAACAGACATAAAGAAAACTCCTCTAGTCTGAAAATAAGACCCTCCTCTCTACCCCTTACCTTGAAAAACTAAAGTATTCAAGTTTGTATAAATGGTAGAAAATCTAGATAAAAATAATTATCCAGTATTTTAATTACAAAGTATTTAATACAAAATATTTAGCTAGTTCATTTGGTATTCTCTTCAATATGACTAAAGGCCAAATATAACATTATCATATACACAGACAAAGCTCAAAAATTTCTGTCAAGAGAATAAAGCTTTCTTCAGTAAACTACCAATGAACAACCAGTATTTCATGAGTTTTAACATATGCCAGGAACTATGTAAAATACCTTTTATACTTTAAAACAGTATTTTCCAAAATGTCTTTTGAGGAAGATACCATCTTTGATAAAAGGAAACCATGATCAAATAAGTTAAGTTAGTATATTATACTCACCTCCATGCCTTTCACCCTCATAGAATAAAAGCTCTGGAAAGTTTTATGGTAAAGGAATCTACATGACTTTATTGAATCCAGTGTTTTCCAAACTTACTTCATTATAATACTTTTTTCTCACGTAACACCTTTTAAAGCTTTAAAAAACACTACTATAAATGAATTTTTGAGACAGTGTTCATATATCCTAGGGACACACACATTCCTCTAGGTTTAAAAAGGAAAGGAAGGAGAAAAGTGGGAAAGAAGGAAAAAGGAAGGCAGACATACAAGTTAATAATTCATATGTAACCTTACTTAAGCAGCTAATTCTAGAGAAAACCTGTTACTCATACAGTTTCCATATTTCAGTCTCATATTCAGTACTGAATACTTCTTTAATAATTCTACTCAGACCCATGAAATAACTGTAAAGGGATCATAAGCATGTACCCATTCAGTGTGTCTTGTTAAGCTACAGCCCCAGCTCTTAAGACAGAACACAGTCCATAGTAGGTGTTCAATGATAATTTGTTAGAAAATTTCAACCTTCTAATAGTGGTTCTAATACAGGAGTGAGAATATGAATAATGGGGTGGGGGTTTCCTAAAATACAGATACTTGAGCTTGCCTCAGAGCTACGGAATTGACCATAATCTCGAGGGGTGAGGTAAGGCATAGTTATTCTGCAAAAGCTTCCTATGGGGTTCTGCTACAAACCAGTGGTTTAAAAATCACTCCTTACCTACAGTAGACAAATTCAAAGAGACAGAAAGTAGAATGGTGGTTTCCAGGCGCTGGGGAGAGGGGAGAAGACGGAGCTGTTGTTTAATGGGTAGAGTTTTAGTTTTGCAAGATGAACAGAATTCTAGAGACTACTGCACAACAATGGAAGTGTACTTAACAGTACTGGACTGTATATTTAAAATGATTAAGATGGTAAATTTCATGTTATGTGTATTTTTTAATGGCTTGATTACAATATTTTAACCTTTAGAAAACTCTTCCACTGACATGAAAACTTAGCTGGAATTATATTAACATTTATGAGGTACCCATAAGTTGTATACAATTACATCAAACAGTTTATACCTCCAAAAGGAAGAGGACAGTAAGTACTTGAAAGAGTGGGTTAATTTTTCTCACAGTCTGAATTTCATTCCATTCATTTGCCACAAAATATGTTCTCCATATGCTTACTGGAACGGTAGCACTCCGAACACCACCCTCACCTGGTTGGGGAGATAAAATGAGTAAAAGCGTTTCACCTTCTTTGCTCTACAATGGTGGCAAAAGAATCTTGGTACAAATGGTTACTTTCATTACCTTCAACAGCTTTAAGAACCTTTCCTTTAGGTCGCTCCCAATCAATAAAGAATATGTCTATGGTGATCTGGGAGATGAGCTTATGCAAAAATTGCAGAGCCTGAGAATGACAAACAAAGCACCTTAAAGTATCTGCATAAGCCTGCTTATGAAACCAACAGTGATTCTTTAAGAATGTCCATCGACAGATGAATGGATAAAGAAGATGTGGTACATATATACAATGGAATACTACTCAGCCATAAAGAAGAACGAAATAATGCCATTTGCAGCAACATGGATGCAACTAGAGATTATCATACTAAGTGAAGTAAGTCAGAAAGAGAAAGACAAATACCATACGATATCACTTACACGTGGAATCTAAAATATGACACAAATGAACTTATCTACGAAAACAGAAACAGACTCACAGACATAGAGAACAGACTTGTGGTTGCCAAGGGGAGGGGGGCAGAGAGGGATGGACTGGCAGTTTGGGGTTAGCAGATGCAAACTATTATATACAGAGTGGATAAACGTGATCCTAATGTATAGCACAGGGAACTATACTCAATATCCTGTGATAAACCATAATGGAAAAGAATATAAAAAAAGAGTGTCTCTATGTGTATAACTGAGTCACTTTGCTGCACAGCAGAGATTGGCACAATGTTGTAAACCAACTATACTTCAAAAAAAAAAAAGAAACAAACATACCGTAATCACAAGAATATATAACTTTCACAAGTTACAAAGTCGTAATACCATTAGGGGATCAACAGAAGCTCACGAAATAACGGAATCACCAAATTCACAGAATTTTTATATACATATTAATTCTACTTCCCTTTTTCTGTCTTTCTTTGAAATAGGGATATGAAAGGAGACACACTACCTCCTCCTCATACAGGGATCTTGCATTAATTGTCTCTCTTTCCCAAGGTTTCCAAAAGCATACTTTGTTTTCTAGATCATCTAACTTCTTTATAAGTAAAGGTATTTCCAACTATAATTTGCTTGTCCTAATTAAAGTTTTAGCATGCTCTCACTTGTTTTTTCCCCCCTATTTCTGGTATTTTCATTTACAGAATATGTTTAAACTGAGGCTTCCTCCTAGTAGGTACATTATTGATCAAACAAGGGATAAAAATCTAAGTATGGGATGATTCCTCTCTTCGTGGAGCTCACAGATCAGTGGGAACATCAGACACTTAATAATCACAACACAATTGGATGAGATCTACCACAGAAGCATGTAAAGAGCTTCACATCCATCTACAGAAAAATGAAGTAGGGAGGGGGGTTGCCATGGAGAGAGGAGGAAAGGAATATGGAGGCAGAGAACAAATGCTAAGAGTTCAGCACTTTATCCAGCCTGGTACCTTTTACTCTCAATTAACAGGTTAAATTAAATAATAAAAAAATATTTAAGGCAGATCTTCAGAATAAGATATCTATTATAAATAAAAGTAGACTTCCTAGTAAAACAGAATTAATTCATGCTTTCTTCCAAAATTAAACTAAATTTTACACCAAAGATTTTGAAAGCAGTTTAATTTTAAAGACTTATATGCTTATTAGCAGGTCTTTTAAATTCAGTAACCCGTGCTTTGAAACTTACCTTCAGAGCAAAGGCACATCCCACATAAGTAACAAAACGTTCTTCCTGAGCCGGCATTGGTAGCAAAACAGAGACAGACTTCTGTGCCTATGATAAAAATTACGCTGCTAAATATGACCATACAAAGTTTTTACTAAACACAAGTTATAACCCAAAGAAAGCGTAAAAGAGGAAGGTGGTGATGCACTCAGTAAACACAGCACACTCAGGGAATGGTGAGTTTAGCATTTGCCCCAATACTCTTGATCAGAAATATCCACCACTAAAGACAGTTCCTTTATAAAGAAAGCTTACAAGTTATTCAGGTATTGGCACTTAGGTTAAATTCAGAAAATCACTTACTTTGAAGAAAATAAGCCAGTAAAGACCTGTTCCCACAGTGATGATAAAGAAAACATTGGCCAGATCACCAGCATAGTAAACCAAGAATTTCATAACTGTCTGCAATTTAAAAAGAGAATTACAGCCATTATAGACACAATCTATTTATACTATTACTTTTAATAACATGTTATTTACCCAGTTTCTCAAGCTTGAAGCCTTGTTTCATGTATACGTGGATCAGTTAGAAAGACCAACTGCAGCCACTTCCTAGACACCTTTTGGGTCCTAACCTTTTGATCCATTCCCAATAGCCTCTGTCTTATTCAACCCTTCTCATCTTTCACCATCTAAGAAATTTAGAACCGCCTCCTAATTTTCTTCGAGTCTGGAATCCTTCTCTCCAATGTATCCTCTATACTACCATCAGAGTTGGCTTTCTAAAATGTAAATTGGATTGTGTTACTCCCCTTCTTAAAAATGTACAGTGACTCCTTATTAAAATATAAATTCCTGACTCACAAGGTCCTCCACAACCTAGACAAAAATTAAATATTTAGCCTCATCTGCCAGTTCCAACCACTTACTCAATAATTAACTATTCCACACTTTCATCTCAAATGTTTTGGGGAATGAAATGGGCATTGATTCTACAAATATTCTTCTCTTTTTCTCTCTGGCAAACTCTCATGAGCTCTGAGGGCAGAGATGATGTCTCTCTTTGCTCATTATCACAATCCCCCCAGTGCCTAGTAGAGCACCTGGCACTCAGACAGTAGGCTATCAGTGACTATTTGTGGAATGCGCCGATAACCCAGCTTAAAGTTCACTTCTCTTGGAAGCCTTTCTTGACCATCCCAGACAGTAAATCAAGCCCCCCTCCTCTGATTCCTTGGCACATTGGCTCTGGAGCCAGGAAGACATCCCAGCACAAACAAATTTACTACGTGCCTTTCTCATGTTCTTTATCAGCGAAATGGAAATACCACCTATTACTTTGTTGCTATAAAAATTAAATGAATAGGGGCTTCCCTGGTGGCGCAGTGGTTTAGAGTCTGCCTACTGATGCAGGGGACATGGGTTCGTGCCCCGGTCTGGGAAGATCCCACATGCCACAGAGTGGCTGGACCCGTGAGCCATGGCCGCTGAGCCTGTGCGTCCGGAGCCTGTGCTCCACAACAGGAGAGGCCACAACAGTGAGAGGCCTGTGCACCGCAAAAAAAAAAAAAAAAAAAAAAAAAAAAAGTGCCTGGCACATAGTAAATATTCAAAAAATGATAGATAAAAATAAAAACAAACATAAAGAAGACTAATTGAGAAGAGAAACTATAAAGTTAATAGAATAAAATATGGGCGAATACCTTTTTGATCTTGAGATAGGGGAGGCTTTCCTAAACAAGATCCTAAAAGCACATGCCATAATATGAAAACCTACTCAGATGTGACAATATTAAAATCAAGAGTTTCTGTTAAACAAAGTAACACATAGGTAAAATAACACATGAATCACTCTTGGAGAATAAATTTCAACATCAAAAACCAAAAGTGGATTTATATTTAGAAAATACATAAAACTCCAAATAAATAAAATATAAAAACTTGTTTAAATAAACAAGAAAAACTGAAAACTTAATTAGAAAAATGGGCAAGGGATACAAACAGGAAGTTCACAGAAGGGGAAACCCAAATGTTTAATAAAGCATATGAAGAGTAATCAGAGAAATGAAAATTAAATCAAGAATAACATACTACTTACCCCACCAAATTGGCAAAAAATGGAAAGACTTGAAAAACAGCAAGTATTGATTGGTGAGGACGTGAGGAAACAAGAACAGCTCTGCTGTTGTGTGCAGACTGGCCCACAGCAACGTGGGAGGGAAATGAGCATACACCTCTCATAGTCATATACACCAGAGAAACTCAAGGCAACTTTTGACTCATTCTCTAGCTGTGCTTTATTAGAAGGATATAAAATAGCCAAAAGATAAAAATATACTTAAAAAATTCCTGTGATCATACCTGTAAATCGATCATGGGACTCCCAATGCGTCTCTTCCAACCTGCTGTCTTCAAAAGAGACAATAAAACAGCTAGTCCACCCAACACACCCAAAGCAATCTAAAGGAAAAAAAAAATTTGGAATTTATGTAATTTCATAATGTAATTTCATCCATGTTCAAAGACACTGTAAACAGAAAGTAAGGAAGTACTCAAAAAATGGTGGTGGAAGGTGGCTAAAAGGACATAGGAGCCAAATTTAAGGAACTCCCAATGGTCAAATCTGGGACAATTTGAGCAAGAAAATAGATAGTAATGAATTATTATTGTTAGAATAAATAAATATCCATGAGTCCATACTGATTTAAATAAATAATTGAATAAATAAATCAATGTGGACAAAGGGACAGTTCCTCCTTATAGCAGAACTTGAATTAACAAATATAGAAGAAATGATGGAAATACACAATCACCATCAGACAAATGTCACAGTAACACTTTTTACTGGCAAGAATTAACAATGGGTGCTAAAATTAGAGGGCAAAAGAATAATGAGGAGCAGGATGTTTGCATAATCTCAAGTATCTCCTCACAAGATACAAGATACTTATTAATTATAAGTGGAAAAATACAGTGGAGAACTCTGTGGACACCATCTTAGCCATATGATCGAAGGTGACATCACTGTTAATAAGATACACTGACATCAAGTATCTTCTGATATGATTTGCTGAGAAGGGTACAACATCATTTCTGTGGCATTTGTGCTAAAACTACATTTAATCATGGGAAAATATCAGATAAACCCAACTGAGGTCCAAAATACCAGTGTCAGTCATGAAAGACAAAGAATGACAGAGCACCTGTCACAGATCTAAAGATACACACGATGGCTAGAAGTAATATGTGACCCTGGACTGGGTCCTAAAACAGAAGAAAGATAGTGAAAAAAATCTGTAAAATCCAAAGAGTATTTAGATTAGTTAACAGATTAGGACTACATCAATATTAATTTTCTGATTAACATCACTGTACTACCATCATGTAAGATGTTAACATTAGGGGAGGCTGGGTGAGGGATATATGGTAAATCTCTCTATTTTGACAACTTTCCTGTACATGTAAAAACTTTTTTTTTAATTAAAAAATATACTGTAAGTATTTTTAACAGGTTAAAATAAACTCACATCTGTCTGGACATGTGCTTCTCCTTGATCCATTTCATATGTGACCGAGAAAGAAACCTGATATTTAAAAGAAAGTGAATTAGCCATACTGAAGTTATATAACACAAACCTACTTTTACTAGAAAAATACATTTGTAACTGAATTTTACCATAAATGCCATACTTTTGAACTATCAATGTTACTAGAGTTGACCCTTATTTGTATCAATACATAAATGAATACGCTCTTGGGAATTATTCATGCTACTTTAAACATCCCTTTTGAACACATGTTAAAGAAATAGGGCTTCATTAGGAGCTAGGTTAGGTTCATTAATAGCAGTCAAGCCAAATTAACCGTATTTCATTTTCTGATAGGTTTCTGTAACTGAGGAGTGTGACTGATCTTACATATCAAGAATTCAGCAACTGGCTAAACAATCACAGCCTAAGATGGCAGATTAATCAAAGAGCTGAACAAGAATCTTAGGGATACCATTATATTGAGACAGTAGAAAGAAGAACCAGCAAAGGGTTAAGAGAAACAGGAGTATGAGAAGTAGGAGAGGGAAGATACCTAAGTCTTAGCAAGGTCATAAACAGGGAGTTTCAAAAAGGAGGAGGTCACCAGTAGTGTCAAATGTTGTACAACTGGCCCTTGAACAATGCAGGGGTTAGAGACGCCAACCCCCGTGCAGTCAAAAATCCAGATAGAACTTTAGAATTGGCCCTCCGCATCCATGGATTCAACCAACTTCGTGTAGTGCTGTGGTACATATTGAGTGAAGGAAAAAAAAAAACCCATGTATAAGTAGACCCATGCAGTTCAAACGCATGTTGTTCAAGGGTCAACTGTGTAAGTGTCAAGTTAAAGAAATAAAGCCAGTGTATGTGGAATTCATTGCTGACTTCATGAAACAGGTTTTCAAAGAAGCAAATGGCAAGAGCAAAACTGCAAATGATGAAAGAGTAAATGGTTGGGAAATCAAGGAAAGACACACGATAGCAAGCCGAACAGTTGGCAGAGCTGATGGATAATTTTACTGTTTGGTTGTGTTAGTTTGTTTTTACGATGGGGCAACCTGAAGGGTATTATAAGCAAAGGAAAGGGACCAGCAGAGAAGCTGGCTGAATAAAGGGTTGTGGGTGAAACAGGATACTGGAGGAAGTACCCTAAACAAGTACAGGTTGAAAATTTGCTTAAGAAAGTGGGAAGGGTCCTTTCTTCTTAGAAATAGGAACAGGAGTTAGGAAAGATAATGAAACAGAGATACCTAAGTAATTAAAGAGGAAATCTGAAGGAATTCGTATTGGATGGTTTTGATCTGCTCCGTAAAATACAAAGATAGGTTATTTGTCTTTGGTGAGAGAGCAGAGATGTAGCTGGATACTTAAAATGAATGTAGAACTTTTACAATAGCTGTCATGAGAAATTAAGAAATGATGAAAGAACTGTACATTCTACAATTAGAATGAATTTGAGGTGGACTTCCTCAATATGGTTTTATGATTCTCTCAACTTTTTTTCCAATTTGTCAAGACTTAGTTTAGAATATTTTGGACAAGAAAAATATTTAAAGAAAACACCCAGAAGTGTTTTATGTTAAGATAAATATACTCTTGACTACCCAAGAATGACCATTCCAGGAAGACGTAAACCAGGCAGTCTTTTGTTGTTACTAAGCATGTTTCTGGATTTTCTTCTCCTCTCACTATAATGTATACAAATACAGGCAATCGAAGCTAATTTTAACATGAAACCAGGTAATACAAATGAGGATGTGAAATCTTTCAGAGAAAAGTTATTTATGTGCCTACTTTTCACTTAACGAAAGCCTGAATCCAATAGTAGCTGAGCACACGTACAAGTAAAACAGAGAGGCCAAAAGCACTGGCTGAAGAACTGGAATTTTAAAATTCAGAAAAGTAAAATAATAGAAATTAAAAGCTATTAGTGAGTCTTGGAGTAAGGAATGCTCACCTTCCAATTCTCATGTTTCTGGAGAGGACAGGGAATGAGGAAGAAGTAGAGAAGGATTAGCCTGCTTTTGACCTCTATCCTCTCTCATTTACCCCTCATCAAAGCAGGGATGCTTCATCTGCCTGGCAAGGTAGAGAGGAGGAACTGTGTCGTGCGGCTCGGCCTTTCCCAGGCTCATTCTCTTTGGTGTATCCCGTTTTCAGTGTGTACATGGTATCGCTTCCATATACAGGCCCTGCCAGGCAGGGGAGGATTATAGTTCTGTGGTTAAACTTAACTGAGTTGGGAAATAGCAGAAGACTAATTGGCTGCAGGTCCAAACTGCATTCTCTAGCTCACTTTAGCGCTACTAGTTATAAAGCTGATAATTTGATTCTCTTTCTGCCTGTTGAATTGTGTCTCTATCAAGTGGGCAAGGCTGGTGAGAAGAGGAACACACATGCCCACTTAAGGTTTGAGCTCCTGGTTTAGTTAGTCAAGGAGGCAAAATCTTAACAGAAGCAAGGTGGCCAAAGAGGATGGGAGCAGATGCTGCATGGCTCAGCATACCCCAGGATACTGACAGGGAGGCCCAGCTGCTGGTGACGCTGTCTACTGACAAACATAATCCTTGCTTTTTTATACCCAGGATCCATAAGAACTCACCTCTTACCACTATCAGTAAAAAAATAATTAAGTCTTGACTATATAATGTGCCATGTTTATTTAAAACTTTAAAAAGGACTAATTGTCTTTTGATCATAACACAAACTCTATCAGCATTATACGAACACATAGAGAGGCAATGATTAGGAAGGAACTCACCTTCACAGACTGGCTGTTGGGATCTTTGATATCAATGTCACTGTAGGCAATGGTAATTAAGGGAGGGTAGATATTTCCATTTTTTGTGTTGGGTACAAGGCGGATACTGTTTAAAAGAAAATTCATTTTTAGTTATAAATACATCTAGGCCCTTAAACATAAATTTAACTTATTGTTTCTTCTGAATTAGATATGGATAGTCTTGGTGATCTCAGAACTACCAGTTACTAAAAACTAGAGGTCAAACATAAACTAATGGTAACAACATAGGCTATTTGAAGTGGTCAGAACTTTATATTGAAATATAACCTCTGAGACAAATTAGAAACTCTTGTTGATCTAGGTCCTACGAAGTTTACAAATGAAATCAGTGAAGTACTGTGCACCACTTTTGAGGACTACTCAAAAGACAAGTGTTACATGAAGCCTAGAGGAAGGCAGATAATATCCTAATTTTCAAAGAAGATGAATTCTTAACAAAATACTGTGTCATATCTAATACTGTTTAGGGCACATAATGGGGCACGTTTTGCTGAATTCAATGCATTAGTAATGTACAGTTTGTAAACTCAGAAAGGAAAATGCCAAGCACCAGTGGCCAGCATAGTTTCTCCAAGAGCAAATCAGGAGTGACTAGTTTCAATTTCGTTTTCACTAGGGATACTACATTAGATTGAGGGACTGCTAAAAACAGCACAGTTGGATTTCAGCAAGGTATATGACAAAACTTCTGTACTGCCTACCTGATAAGATTATCATAAAAATCAAAGTGAAAAAAATAATGTATGTTGAAGTGCCAGAAAGAAGATGGTACTGATTTTCATCAGTGTATTCAAGGTGCACATCATAAAATATTGGAGTGGGAAGGCTGGTTAAGGTCTTAGAGATAGGAATCTCACACTGGAGAAGACGCATGAGGGCTGCAAGCCACTACCCTAAGGCAGGGTCATCATTAAAGTATCCCAGGAAGGGACTTCCCTGGTGGAGCGGTGGTTAAGAATCCGCCTGCCAATGCAGGAGACACGGGTTCGATCCCTGGTCCGGGAAGATCCCACATGCCGCGGAGCAACTAAGCTCGTGTGCCACAACTACTGAACCTGTGCTCTAGAGCCTGCAAGCCACAACTACTGAGCCTGTGTGCCACAGCTACTGAAGCCCGCACACCTAGAGCCTGTGCTCCACAACAAGAGAAGCCACCGCCATAAGAAGCCCGCGCACCACAATGAAGAGTAGCCCCCGCTCGCTGCAACTAGAGAAAGCCCGTGCGCAGCAAGGAAGACCCAACACAACCAAAAATAAATAAGTAAATTTATTTTTTAAAAAAAGTATCCTAGGAAGAGTGAGGTGTTGATAATTAATTAGGGCCAACCTAGAACAGTAGCTGTTAAAGGAGATGGAGCCGCAGGAGGCCTGCCTATTGCAATCACCTGGCAGGCTCTAACATACCTGCTTCAGCCCACTGATCTTCACTTTCCCCCTCTCAACCCATTCTAATTTAGCAGGTCTAGAGTGGGCCTACAATATGAATTTTGGCAAAAGTCCTTAATCTCTTCTGACGTAATTTTCCCCTCTATTAGTGTAGCCCAATCTATCGGGACATCTAAAAACACAGTCCAGTTCAGGTGTTCTTATTGTTTTCACCTGATAATTACAGGTCACTACTTTCACTACCACATTTTCCCATATACTCCAAGCCTCATTTAGTGCATTAGACGTTTGTTTACCTCAGTGATATTTGGGTAGCAACTCGAATTAATCTTGGCTGACTTCCTAAGTCACTTTCTCTTCCACTTAGTGCATCCACTAAGAAAATGCGCCGAGTCAGAAGCCACTTGCCAGAGCTACTGTCTTTTATAATAATAAAAAAAAAGAGATGGCATTTAAAAAATATCTTCAATTCTTCAAGATGGCTCTCAAGGAGAACTTTTTCCGTTCTACTAATTTTTCTATTAAAATTAGCCCTGACTTTACAGTTCTACTAATTTTTCTCAGGATACACTTTTAGCAATAACATAATTTCTTAATAATAAGCCTGATATATTTAGTAAAAATTTCTAAATATACCAGCAACCTTACTGTTTTACTTTTAGGCATGCTATATAGAAACTTATACTCAGAGAGAATCTATGACCATTCTTATAATCTGTGATTTATTAAATTATCATGTTGGTTGACTGGTTAATTGATTTCAGCTCAGAGGAAGAGTGGTATGTATGGACGCCTTACCTTGGTTCACAAATATTTTATTGTGCTGAAGATTTAAGTTTAACACAGGCACAGCCCAAATATATTGGTGTTGATTTTCATCAGTATATTCAAGGTACACATCATAAAATGTAGGCATGGGGAAGTCAGTTAAGATCTTAGAGATAGGAATCTCACACTGGAAAAGAAAATGAAAAATGAAAGTATCCAAATTGAAAATTAGAAAGCATATTTATTATCTTTACAAGTTTTTTTTAATTGTAAAATGAAATATCTTTCAGTTACCTTGTTTATCCACATTTCCATGTGTCTTTCAAAACATGAATACTATGTATGATTCTTTTATAAGGGCCAAAATAACTAACAGTAAAGAACCACCTGGATCTTGTCCTACAGCCCACTCATTCTCAACAGTAAGTGTACAGTGAAAAGGTTTAAAAACTCCTATCCTATGGGATGAGGTCCCAATTCTTTCTCCTGATGTACACTGCTGTTTATGATTTGGCTCCCCTTAACAGAGCCAGGTTTATCTCCCACTGCTCCCTCTCTGTCTATGGTCCAGTCAAACTAATCTACTTACAGTCTCTAAATATGCTGTGCTATTCTACATCTCTCTGACATTGCAAATGGTGTTTCTGCTTGACATTCCCTTCCCCACTGTGCTCTCCTGGCAAACTCATATTCATTCTACAAGCTCAAGTATCACTCACTCTGTAAAGCCTTTCCATATTTCCCTAGGAACTGCTAATGAACCCTCCTTTGGACCAACATGGTACCTTGTTCATATCTATAGAACAACACATCACATTCTTTGCAATTCTTTGTCTGTCTATATAGCTGTTTTCTCTACTAGGCTATGAACTCCTTGAGAGGCAACCAGGTTCAATGGAAAAACCATGATTTTCAAGCCTAACAGAACATTTACTTGATGCAACACCTTGAGTAAATTACCTAATCTTACTGAGCACCATTTCCTCATTCATAAAACACAAATAATATGTATTTCACATAGTTATTTCATGGATCAGATGAGATAAAAATGATAAAATGCTGAGCATACAGCAGCGGGCATTTAACAAGTCTTGATTCTCCTGGCCCAAGGTAGACACAAAATAGCATTTTTTAAAAATAACATAGAAGTCGTTTCTGATAATAAAAGTAAATGCACGTTCATGATAGAAAATTTGGAAAATATAAAAAAGAGAGAAAATCACCTGTAATCCCACCATTCAGAGATAACCGCTGTTAAAAATGTTTATCTTCTAATCTGTTTTCCCTGAGTATTTTTCATTGTGGTTTTAACAAAACTGGAAGCACAGTTTTGTTCTATGGTGTACGTATATGCATTTTATCAAGAAGTATTTTTGTAGACTAGTGAATTTCTTTCAAACGTTTAATGGCTCATAATATTCCTTTGTACCATACTGTAGTTTTAAAATGCATTACCAAAGGAAGGAAGGTCAGGGAGGGAGGGAGGGAGGAAAGCATGGAAGGAGAGAAAAGGAAAGCATTTTTATTTGTTTCTGGAGGGTAGAGGGAGGAGGGAGTGATAACACTTTATTGTTCATTAAAAATGAAGTAATACTTTTGCTTTATTCTAAAATGCTCAAAAGTAGAGATTATTTTTATGACCTATATGCCTAGAAGTAAATAAACAACTAATTATGATGTTTAAGACTCTATCTATGACAAGGTACTCTTTTCATGCTGATTAGATTAATAAAAACTATATCAATCGGTGAAATTATTCATTACTACAAGAAATTTCCAATTTCAAAAATTCAAAGATATTCCAATTATTGCTGATGTGAAAAAATGAAGCTAAAATACAGACTGCCTAAAACTAGTTCCAACTTACATTCTGCTGATA
Organism: Lagenorhynchus albirostris; assembly: GCF_949774975.1. Lineage (NCBI taxonomy): Eukaryota > Metazoa > Chordata > Mammalia > Artiodactyla > Delphinidae > Lagenorhynchus > Lagenorhynchus albirostris. The sequence continues at coordinate 40,082,135 of NC_083111.1, read as the reverse complement.
GGTTGTTCCAAAGGAATAAGCAGCATTTAATCTTGTCTCTGTGTCTGGACAAAGCTACAGCAAAAGAATACAACTGATAAATATCTCTCACAAATGTTTTCTTTGCTTATAGTCAAGGGTTCTCAACACTCAACATGGACATATACTTTATATAATACTCATTCAATGTATCAAGGGAATGAAGAGTTAAGGGAGCATCTTTGTTATAAGTCATAACTTAAAGTAGTTTTAAGAAATTCCAATTTAAAACACATGAAAAAAATCAACTCTACCAAGCAACTGATGCTCTATCCAAGCAATAATCTAGTTTTTTTCTCATCTTTGCCTCAGTCAAATATAAGACACGTTAGGAATTCTCTAGCTAGAATCATACTCACCTGTAAAACACCTCCTTCTAAAGTTTGCCACTTGAGAAAATTTCCTCTTACATCATAAGAAGCAGCAACAAACTTCAGTTTTGTATACTGATTAAAGAAAAACAAGAATAAAATAATGTCACATACTCTGAAACTCTATAAATATATATATTACATACAACAGTCTATACAAACTTTCAGAGTTTAGACTTCCAGAGCATATATTCAGTAAAATAGCCTATAAAATTTTTTTCATTGTTGATTGATCTTTTCTTTTTCCAGAGATCAAATATTGAATTCAACTATCTTTACTTTGAAGCAACATTAATCTAAGTATCTCTATGATTAAACACACCAAAATAAATGGACTGGGTTTTCGCACAAAAACTATTATTTCAGAATTGAGAGGCAGCGCTGGTGACAGATAACTGCATTTGAAACCTGTTAAATGTGTGTGTGTTTGTGTGTGTGTGTGTGTGTGTGTGAGTGTGTGTGTGTGTGTGTGTGTATGGGGGGTGAGTAGGGGAGGGAAAAATCTGTTCTTTCATTCTAGAAGGTCAAAAAGTTGAGGTAAGAATTTGGAGCTGTGAAGTGCTAAGGAAAGGCATAAGAATCCCAGTCAATCTCTGGAAGCCCTTTTTAAACATGTGGAGATACAGGACAGAGATGGCTTTGCATTTGGTGATGAGAACTGTCCTTCCCAACCCCACAAGTACTACTTGCTGCCATACGACATAATCCAGAGGTATCATATACTCAAGTAAGGCAGCTAAACTTTATATTTTTAGTTCCTCAGCAGCTAATATTCAGATTTAGTTTAGTAATTAAATTTTTAAAAGCCTATCAAGAATTATGACTAGTAATATTCTTGTTACCTTTTAAAATTGTAAATCAAAATGTAGTTATCCTTTAATAATATAGTGACCTGTACCTGGTTTTCCCCTTTAAAACTGAAATTTGTGGGAAGAGGTGTAGCACTGAGTACTTGAGGTGCTAATCCTAGCTGGTCTCCATAGAAGAGCCATGGAAGATTCTGTCTCCTATAAACAATCACAATTGTTTTAATAATGGGGAACAATTCTTAATATGTATTTGTGAAAGTAATCGCACTGAATTTCGTCAAAATATGGTTCATCAATTAGAATAGCCTTACCAAAATGAAACAGAATGAACAGTGCCCAGTCCAGCAGTATTTTCAAAGATAAACTGAAACAGTCGACATGCATCAAAAGTGGTAGAGTCATAAGAATTCATATTCATCACACACATATTTCCAAGAGCTTGGCAAGATGTTAGATTGGCATACACCTACAAGAGAGCAATGACAAAGAAATGTATGGACTTTAACATCCTAAGCAAAAGTTGACATAAAAATTATGCTCGGTTTTAACTTTACCTATTCTGCAAATTCTTTTTTTGGACATTCTTTTGCTTTTAATACCTTTCCTCTAATTTAAGTAGAAAAGAACTTTCTATATGGCAGATAAATAATTTGTACATTTTAACTGTAAATTTTAGGTGGAAATATAAAGACAAGCAATTAAAAGAAGAACTAACAGCATGACATTTAAAAAAACTATTATGCAGAATAATTATTTTTGAAAGAATAATAATTTGTTCCTATATTAGAGCTTATGCATATAAATCTAATCCATTTTAAGTAATTTGTTTATGAACAGCAAAATAAGATCATTTGTTGAGTTTGCCCCTCAAACTTCTTTTTCAGTTTTCCCTTTCAGGAAAAGACCACTCCATTTTTAGTTATTCAAATAAAAATCACTGCAGTAATATTCTTTCTCTCTCTTCTCGTATCCAGCTCATCATTAAATCCTATTGGCTCAATCTTCAAAGTATATCCAGAAGCTAAACATTTCTCACACTTCCATGGTACCACCCTTGTCCACGAGTCCACTTTCTCTCACCTGGATTACTCTAATACTCTCCTAAATGGTCCCCCCGCTTCTGTCTTTGCCCCAACAGAATGTGCTCTCCATATTAGAGTGATCTTTTCAAAACCTGAGGTCAACCATTGTCTTCCTTTGCACAAAATCCTCTACATCCCTTCCAGTAAACTCCAAGTCCTCAACATAGTCACTCCCTTCACCCGTGAACTCATCTCTCCACTTTCCCTGCTCACTCTGTTCTAGCCACTCAGGTCTCCTTCCTGTTTCTTTAGCATGAACACCAGAGAACTCCTGCTTTGGGACCTCTGCACTCGGTATAGTCTCTGCTTAGATTACTCTTCCCCTAGATATTTACAAGGCTCTCTTCTACTTCCTTCAGATCTTTACTCAAATATCACCCTCCTGACCTGTGGATGCCTGTCCTGACCACCCTCCATAAAATAGCACCACCTTCCACTCTCTATGCTCTTTACCCTGATTTATTTGTCTTTATAGCACTTAGCACCACCTAACATTTACTTACGATATAATTCTACAGGGGATTTTTCTTTGCCTTTTCCTGAAATAGATAACTTAAAGATTTGAGAACAGAGCCTGGCATACAGTAGGTCATCAATAAACATTTACTAAATGATAGTATGAATCAGTTTCCCCTAACATTCAATTTCTGCTGAATAAGTTTGGACACATTCAATTTACGAATAATGAAATGTGAAATGAATAACATTTTCTTTAGTATTCTCTTTCAGTCCACTTAGAAAGGGTTTATTTTTCTTACAGAAAATGACCAAGGAGATATATCTACTTAGAGAGGAAAGTTTTATTAAGTGGGGAAAAAAATGGTATCACAATTCTTTGAAATGGAATAAAATTATTTTCTAGAAATTCAAATATACCCAACAAGCAGCTGCTGATGACTGCAAATACTCTGCAAACCATTCTGAAGTGAAAGACATGCCCTGTAAACACAAAGATGAATTTTAGTTTTAAGTTCAAATAGAAATTCCTTAACCCTACACTGTTTAGAAGACATTAATATGTATATTGCTGAGTCGGAAATAACTAACATTACTTTCTCAATATTATCAGCAAAATAGATTCTAACGGCAATATAAGAATTAATTCTAAGCAATGTCAGTAATTACAAATAGGACTGAATTACAAAATCACATCACTTAGGCAAAGGATATAAGGAAACAAAGTATGTCTATAATCAAAAAAAAAAAAAAACAAGAAAACACTATTATGCCCATTTCACTAAAACAAAAATCAAAGTGCAAAAAAATAAAAGAAAAACTAGATTCTGACTTAGTATTGGTTAATATTTGCTGATTTAGGATTATTACACTGTATTAAATTGGCAAGTAATAAAAAAGAAATATTTGTGAATGATTTCTAAGCAACTGGAGACTGGGGATATACAGAGTAACTAATATGTAAAATCTCCAAAGTGGTGATTCTCAAACAATGATGGGTATCAGAGTCAACTGTGGAATTTCCTAAAAACAGAAAATGCTTGGCTTCATTCTAAACCAAACGAAACAGAATGTCTAGGATGAGACCAAGGCATACATGTGCTCTGAAAGCTGCAGATACAAGCCTCTAGTTAAGCACCACTGCTGTAAAGTTCATCTGCATATCTTGCTAAAAAATGAGACACCGAGAAGCACCATTCAGAATAAATTCTCTGAACATGGACAATGGAGATAAAACCAAATTATATGAATCGTGACACCACAACTGTCAAAGAAATCTAAAATAAAATTATGAGTCACTTCATTATTCATTATTTTCGTCTCTTCAATAAGCAAAAATTCTCATTTTGTAAGAAAAAAACCTATGCATAGAAGGTTGACTAACACACACAAAAAGGCTGAGCAAAAATGGAAAGCAATAACAACAGTACTGGCAAATGCATGTAAAATGAAGCCACAGACAATGCCAGTGATAAAGTTGTATGATCCTTTGTAAAACAATATCCACGGAATTTTTAGAAACACTTAGGAAATTTGTCTTAAGGCAATAATCTCTCCAAAAGGAAAAACACATCTTTGTGCATAAAATGGTTGACAGCAATATTATTAATAACAGAAAACCTAAATAGTCAATAGACATACAATTACATGAATTTCAATGCATAAACTAGAGTATTACGTGACTATTTAAAATTATAATTACATTGGTTGAGCCTGGAACACAGTATAGAGAAACTAAGGTAGTGCCGAAAGACTGAAAGAGACATGTCAAAATAACACAGGGGCTATACCAAAGGGAAGTCCAAATTTGAGGCAATTTGAGCTTTGAAAAGAAGAGTAACAGTGACAGATTATAACACACTCATGATACCTGGAGTTTGCAGTAAAGCTAAAAAAAAAAAAAAGCACAGAGAGAAAAGAAAGCACTCTTTATAGAAGACTGCTAACTAAAAATATAAAGGGAACAATAGAATTGTGAAATCATTTTGAAATAACCAATTTAATAATTGATTCAGGTAAGGTTCATCAATGGGCTGCTACAACAGATATGTACATAGTCTCAAAGTAAAATCTCAGACTAACTTATTAGTCACAGTACCTTTCCAATGGAGAGAAGTGGCAGACAGCACCATGACCAGGCAGTCAATTTAGCATCACCACTAACTGAACATCCTGACCTTATGTGCTCCTTGTTGATGCAATGGGCTATTCCCAACACCTATATCATATTTTTGCAAAAAGACATTTCACTGAGTCTAATCATGAGAAAAATCCAGAGTGTGGGATGCTCTACAAGAAAGCTGGCCTTGACTCTCCAAGAGTCAATGCAAAAAAAAACACCAAAAAAAAAGCCAAAACAAAAACAAAAAACCCAAAAAGCAAAACAGAACAAGGGTCTCTCTGTTCTAAATTAAAGGAGACTAAAAAGATTAACTCAGTGCGGGGTCTTTCACTGATCCTGGGTCCCCCTTGCCAAAAAAAGTGGGGAGGGATAAAAGACTTTATTGAAACAAGTGGGGAAATTTGGGTATGAACAGTATATCAGGTAACTCTATTATATTAATTTTAATCTTATTAGGTGTGATACCAGAAAAATGCCCTTGTTCTTAGGAGCTACATAATAAAGTATTTAGGAGTGAAATGTTATATAGCTACAAATTATTTTCAAGTGGCTCAGAAAAAAATATGGATGTGTATGTGTGCATATGCATACATTCACATACACAGAGAGAGATAAAGCAAATGTGGCAAAACATTAATAATTGGTTAAACTACTAAAAGATATATGCACAGTTATTATTTTTTTCAACTTTTCTGCAACTTAAAAATTTTTCAAAATTAAAGTTGGGAAAACAAACCAAGATATAAGCTGTTTTTGGAAAAAGGGAATGGGAAGACACTGATTCATATATTTGGAAAGTTTTTATTGATTGGTATATTACTTGAGGAGGATTGGATGTCTCTTATAAAATTATATAAAACTATAGGATAAATACAGAAATAGTTATAGACGTGTGTATATATATACATAATGTTTGTATATATTTTCTAGCTATGTCTGCTAAAGAGGGCATACTAAGCATGGTAAACTTGGTTTCTAAGTATTATCCTTAAGAGCTTCTTAGAGAAATAACTGTTTCCAGGGCTGAAGCAGGAAAAGTACAAGATGAGCCTGGAAATCTTATTGTGCCAGAAAGTAAGGAAATGCTCAAAGAATGATAGAGATATGTCAAAAAGACATAGGAACCAACTCAAAGGGGCTTCTAATAATGGCTAAATCTATGACAATTTGAGCACCAAAACAAATAATAAATATACTGGATTATAAAACATGAATAAAATAGGAACCCACAAATCCATACTGTCCTTACTGAACAAATAAATGTATAAAGGTGAGGAAGGGAAAATTCCTTACAGTAGAATGTTAATAATGTGGCAGGAATGATAGAAACATTTGGCAACCATCATAGTAGTGGTTGATGAAGGCAAGTGACATCAGTGGAAACTAAAGCTACTTAGTTTAGAGAAGGTTTAGAGAAGAAGAAATGTAACCTTGGAAATTCTCCTCAAAAATACTACCAAATACAGGGGCTTCCCTGGTGGCGCAGTGGTTGAGAGTCCGCCTGCCGATGCAGGGCACACGGGTTCATGCCTTGGTCCGGGAAGATCCCACATGCCGCAGAGTGGCTGGGCCCGTGAGCCATGGCCGCTGAGCCTGCGCGTCTGGAGCCTGTGCTCCACAACGGGAGAGGCCACAACAGTGAGAGGCCCGCGTACCGCAAAAAAAAAAAAACTACTAAATACAAAGGGAAAATGGTAACTTAATAGCAGATGTGGTGAGTTTACAGCAGGGGGTGATGGTTAGGTTGACACCACCAGTGGTGGGACAGATGGACAACATGTGTCTCCTGATGTGACGCAATGGATTGAGAAGAGCACAACATGTTTTTTGTGGTTTCCTGCCAGGCATGTCCTGATTATGAAAAAAAACTGGATGGACCCAGGTTGAGGGTCACCCTCTGGATTGTAAGGCCTGTAGTCTTCAAAACTGTCAAGGTAGGGGACTTCCCTGGTGGCCTAGAGGTTAGGATTCTGGGTTTTCACTACTATGGCCGAGGGTTCAATCCCTGGTCAGGGAACATGATCCCGCAAGCCATGTGGCATGGCCAAAAAAAAAAAAAAAATAGTAAAATGACAAAATTGTCAAGTTCATGAAAGGCAGGGAAAGACTGAGGACCTGTTCCATACTGGAGGAGACTGAAGGGGACGTGACCTCTAAATGACTGGTAATCTGAGACCAAATATGAAAAAGAGACATTGTTGGAATTTTTGGCAAAATTATTTTTACTTATTTTGAAAAGGAAAAAATGAAAATTAAAGGCCTGCAAATTTGATAATGGTATATGTCACTATAATCAGAGACTGGAGAAGAATGCCCCAGAAAACATGAATCTTACTACAAACGAGCCAATATTTGGATGATCTTAAGCTCCCTATGTATATGTCTATTTTAGCATTTGTTTTTCTGCAAATATTTGGTACTTGCCTGTAATCCCACAAGACTATACTGGACGAGAGGAATTTTTGCTTTATTCATGAGGATTCCAGATTCCACCCTCATCACAGCTATCCTTACAGACCCCTAGTCACTCCCATTTATTCAGTGATGATTGTAGCTACCAGATCCTAGCCTATCCACACAAGCTCTACTCTGACTGACTCCTAGTTAGTCATCTAACTCCTATTCTCTTGGACTGATGACCTCTTCAGTTTCGATTCATCCACTTCCCATTTTACATCCCAGATCTTGTTATCACCAGATTCTGTTGCATAAGCTCTATCTGCCATCACACTCTCATCTATAAACAAGGAACTTGGTCGGATAGAAATAATCCTCAAATCTCCAGTGACTACCATGTACAGGCTCTGTGAGGTAGGTATTATTACACCCAACCTACAGACAATAAAACTGATGTTTAGAAAAGTCCAAAGGTATAAAACTAATGACTGGTAAATCCAGGGTTCAAATCTAGAGTCTCTGGTGCTCTTAACTATATTATACTGCAGTCTTTATAGGATCTATAAAAGACCTTTCCAGCTTAAACATTCTGAGATCCACTGAAAAAGAAATGAGCTAAGGTAGAGAAGAGAGCAACTGTACTTATAAATTATAATGCTGAGTTGTTGTCTAATGTTTCTTATTGACTGATAATTTCTATTTTAAAGGGATTTACACATAAATGTTTCTCATTTTAGCCCCAAATTAATTACCAAAGGAAGAAATGCAGAAATATCCTTAACAATAGAACAAAAAAAAAACTGAAGCATACTCACAAGATCTCCATAACGTGCAGCTGAAATCATACGTGGAGGGAAATTCCCTGTGCTGCTGAAACATAATCCCCCTGTCTTCATTAATAAATAAGAAAAAAAAAAGTTTATGGAAGAATATAAGTAATTTAATTTAAAAGTATATACATTATCAATTTGATTAGACTTACTAAAATGTTAGGTTCTGAACACACACAGGACCTGCTGGTATTAATGAATGTTGGTTCACATTGGACACACCTGTCGATATAACAAAAATAATTTGTTAAATGTTAATAAGTTACACTAGCCCTAATTTAATTGAGAACTTGTCTTCCTAACTGATTATATTAGAATAGATTCATTCAACTAAGCAATTACTTGTAATAAAGTAAACATATTAGAAGTATTAATGCTGATATACTACTCTTTGTATTACAAGGCAAGGTATAAATAAATAAAATTAACCAATAATAGGCGAATATTCTTTTGAAGCCGCAGGTAATATAAAATAAATAGTATTGAATAGCAAAGATGGTTAAGTCACTCAAATAACAAAAGAGCCCAACAAACTCATATAAATGAAACCAAATCCATTTTTATAAGTAGTTATTATCGAATATACTTTCCTTATTTTTCTGCCAAAGCAAAAAGGTAACATACGCTGAAAAGAAACGAGTATCTATACCCTCATCAAACCTACAACAAACACTCTTAAAGTCTTTTCATCGTCTTTATTTATTTTAGGAAAATACTTTATATTTTTCATTAATGAATGATATAGGGGGAGGGAGGGAGGGCAGTGGACTAGTGGGGACACTGATAGGTTTCTATGGGTACTCATTACAAAACAGAACAGGTAGGAGGAGGAGCTGGGGCACAGCACAGAACTCAAACTAGGCTTAGGGAGGTATAAGAGGGGAGGAACGGGGGATCAACCCAGTAGTCTGTATTAGGATGCTACAACCTAGGTCAGCCTGAGAGAAAAGATGATCCAACACTAAGTATCCCCAGGAGAAACTGCTCAAGTATTTTCTATCTCAAATTTGGGAACTGAAGAGAAAACAGTATTTAGAGGGAGGTCAGCATGTAGGCAACTAAAAATATTGAAGAACTGGAATAGGGATGATGTGTTTGAGTTAAAGAAATGGAGGGGTGTGTGTGTGGTGTGCAGGTATGCATGCATAAACGGGGAACAGGAAGTGAAAGAGAATAAGGCTATAAACCAGGATACCTGGGTTATGATAATTATCATCACATTTATTAACATATTTTTATGTAATATAATATATAAAGATAGTACCTAGTATATAATAAGTAGATTGCAAATAAAAGTTACTATTATATACTATGCATTATATTATAGATTATGTACAAATTACATGACAAACAAAAATCGCTACCTTTTACTGAGCACTTACTCTGTAGTACTTAGCTAAGAACTTCAGATATGTAAAGTATGTTTCTGAGCTGTGGTAACAGCCTATGAAGTGGGTGGTATGTCCCCATTCTGAAGACAAGGAGACAGACTTATCGAGTGAGGTCAAACAACCAACAAGACACTGAAACAAGAATTAAACCCTATTCTGTCTCATTTTCTGGGCCTCAGCTTCTTTACCTGTTTATTTCTATCCTTCCTTGGGTTATTGTGAGGAGCAAGGAATCTGATAGGAAAGGCACAGATTCTACATAAATATAAGATATTAATGAAGTCAGCATCCAGCATACTGCTTACCTGTTTCCTAAAGCATTTGCTATTGTAAAAGAGTTTTCACTTTCCTCACAGAGCTTACAAGTTGCTTGAGACAACAACGTTCCATTAACATCTCTTTCCACTAAACAATTTAGAAACAATAAGATGTTAACTCATAGTCAATATATAAGCTTCTATACACTTAGTAAAACCCAGTTGTAATTATTTTTCTAGTAATTCTCAAAACAACTTGTTTGCATAAAGACATGTCAAGCACCATCCATAATAAAGTATCAAAAAGTGAAGCCTTCCCCATTCCCACATAAAAAATACAGAAACCAATTTCCAAATCATCATCATCATCTTAAATTAATATATTTTCCTCAGAGAATTTCTTACCTCTTACCTGCATGTTCCTGTTACACTGGATTTGGGGAAACAAGTATTTTCATAGACTTCTGATAAGTTTCACAACTTAGAGGGCTTTTGGTGGTATCTATTACAATTGTAAATTCATATACCTTATAATACTACAGTTTCATTTTCAGATACCTAACCCACAGAAACACTTGAAGATGTGCATAAAAATATTCATCAAAACATTATTTGTGGGCTTCCCTGGTGGCGCAGTGGTTGAGAGTCCGCCTGCCGATGCAGGGGACATGGGTTCGTGCCCCGGTCCGGTAAGATCCCACATGCCGCGGAGAGGCTAGGCCCGTGAGCCATGGCTGCTGAGCCTGCGTGTCCGGAGCCTGTGCTCCGCAACGGGAGAGGCCACAACAGTGAGAGGCCCGCGTACCGCAAAAAAACCCCAAACATTATTTGTTAGAAAATAATCTAAATATTTTAAATAGCAAAATGCTATGAAATACCATGGAGTGGATTAAAAAGTATGTGGTAGATCTAACAGATCATACCATTAACTGAAAAAAGTATGCTGGAGAACAATGTTTTTGGTATGAAATAGTTACATAAAAAATACCACTTATATTTCCTGTGGTTACAATGTATACAATGTACATTAAAAAGAGGAAAAAAAAAGTCTATAAGGACACATTCTAGAATCTACTTCTTACCTAAAATATGGCCAGTGGGACAGTGGCATTTTCCTTCTGCAGTTAAACCACCAGGGCAAGAAATACAGTTCCAGCCATCTTCAGTAACACCTTTCTAAATTAAAAGAAAAAAATTATTTTCCCTTTCTTAATTAATGTTCTCCTTAATTTATCATGTAAGTCCAAAAAGCCACAATAGTGTATAATTTGCAGGAGATATGCAAATAAATTACATAAATATGAGCCACATAAAGATTTCCTGGATAGACAATTTGTGCTTATATTCAAAAATCAAGCTATACATTGTTACTATAAGTACTGACTACTATTAACTCCAGGCAATAGTTCTTTCTTCCTTATGATTTTCAATTTAAATGAGTCCTTACTCTCATAATTAATAGTCATTCAGTTTTTCCATTTACAAAGAAAAAATGCAACGAAATTCAACACTATTTAATCAACAGATATCCAATTAATAGTTTAGTCTTACCTGTTCTAAAATAGTTATTCTAATTTTTAAAAATTCAAATATAATAGCTTTTAACAATTAAGTTAGGATTTAAAATGGATGAATTTTATCATAAATAAATATACTTAAAGTTGTTTAAATTATGAGATCTTTCCTTTTATCCACTAATAGTAAAGGTTTTTGATAAAATATGACATCATCAAAAATTGGGCTTAAAATATTATATGGTTTAGAAAAAAACCTGGGGTAAAAATACAGTAATTTTATTACAAATATGGATGTAACCAAAATTAATAGAAAACAATGGTAACAACAAAACAATGCCACAAATTATTTTAGGTTTTGGTTGAAAAGACTGGATATATCAAGAAATGCTCCTATATTTGTTAGTACACTTATACATGTAGGACTATTTAAACATTATGATAGCTTAGTAATGTCACTGAAAAATAAATCTGCTTTGGCACCATTTCATATTAGCAGCTTTTTATCACTGTAATTCAGCTAGGGTCAATATTTCCAAAAATATAAAGTTTCAAAATGATCATCAAACCTGTAAGTACTAGTCATAAACAAGGACTGGTTTATATATTAAATATTAAATTCCCAGACTCAATTTTTTTCATACAATAATGAGAAGAAACATTACTATAAAGGCAGAACTGGCACACTGACTCCTAATTACCCAAAATGATTCAAAGATATATTTCTATTAATTAAGAATCATCATATATAGTAACTATTAATTTACTAGTTTTCCAAAAACTATGATATAATGAAATGATTAACAAAACAGCAACAGATATTAACCTATTTACTGATGAAACTGGCATTTCATGAACTTATCATTCAGATATCATTATGAACACGAATCATTATATAAAACTGTTGACGCTAAATCTAAGACACTGAACTCACTCTGTACCAAATGATACAAAAATGCAAAACTGCTCTATATATGTATCATTCACTCATCTATTGATATTTGCTTTTATAACTCAGTTTCTCTATGAAATAAAAATAAAAATAAAGACACTCAAATGTTCACAGCTTTGTGTTTTTTCAGATTTCAAAAAGTAAAGCAATATCTTTGTTTTTTTCCAAGTTTGCAAAATTTCACTGATCTCCCAAAATTTACTCTAGTAAAAACAAAGTTGGCTTAATAATTTTAAAATCTGTGGGAAAATATTAGAGTACAGCATTAAATTGTAGTTTAAAAAACAAAGGTATTTAATTTACTATTTTTTACAGTAAGATTATTTTTTAAAATAAATACTCCATACCATGTTTTCTGGGCACTTTTTACATATAATATCAGGTCCTCCATTATTAGAGATCATCTGAAATCCTGGTAGACACACACATACAGTTCCTAAAAAGAAAAGAGCCAATTTTGACCTTGATAAATAAAACTCCAAGATAGGAAAATTTTCATAACTCTTAAGATCTTGAGAAGTAGTAGTTAAGAGCAAGACAGCAGAGGGACTTCCCGGTGGAGCAGTGGTTAAGACTCTGTGCTCCCAATACAGGGGGCTGGGGTTTGATCCCTGGTCAGGAAACTAGATCCCACATGCATGCCACAACTAAGAGTTTGCATGCCACAACTAAGGAGCCCACGAGCTGCAACTAAGGAGCCCTCCTGCCACAACTAAGACCCAGCGCAACCAAATGAATAAATATTAAAAAAAAAAAAAAGAAGCAATACAGTGGAGCCAGTACTGCCTAGGTTCTAATCTTGATTCTGCTACTTAGTTGTGTGACCCTGAGCAAGGTACTGAACTGCTCTGTGCTTTGGCTTCCAATTTGGTAAAATGGGAACAACAAACAGTACCTACCACGGGGTTAATATAAGTTAGTTATTATCTGTAAAGGTCTTAGAATCCGTCTGGCACACAGTAGGTATTGTGTTTGCTACCATTTTAAGTGCAAGCATAAATAAACTATTAAGTTATAACTATTAAACTAATAACCAAACTACTGATTAACTGCTATGGGAGATTTTACATTTCTGTTTCATCCAACCATACACATATATTCAATGAATTCAAATTTACTTTGTCAAAACAAAACCTTATTAGGAAAGTTATCTCGATTGGAATAAATCACTGTTTTCCTCTGTTTGGAAAGATAGTAAACTTTATAAGATAATCACTACTCAATTTGCTGAATAAGTAAGGACAGCATTCTCTAAGAAGGCATTAAGTGGATACAGCACCCATAGGAATCCATGTAGTAGAATGTTTATGATATCAGGGTTCATAACTATGAACCTTACACTTTAGAGTCTGGGAAATGCTTTCTCATTCATATTTCCTCACCTGAGAATCCTGACCTGTCCTACACAGTGACTTAAATAAAGATACATCAAATTTAAAGATGGCAGAAAGTTAATACCTGGGTGCCCAAACCGAGATTAAAGACATTCTAAACTTTATAATATGGGAAAAGTCTTATTCTGAGCAGTTTCAGTGAGGACAACTAGGACCAAATGATGAACGTTTCAAGAAAAAAAAAGTTAAGTTTAATCTAAAGAGACTTTAAGGGCAATCAGTAATATTCAACAATGAAAGGGCTAAATCCTAAGGAAATCTATAATATTACGGACAGACTGCATAGTGGAAACACATAGGTCAAGACTGAGGGCAAAGAGACAGGAGTTCTTCCTGTCCCCAATTTAGAAGACAAAGAAGACATTACGACCTCATCTGGGCTTCCATTTCTGTATCTGTAAAACGAGAAGACTGGACCTGATTACGGTTAAGGTCCCTTCCAGCTCTAAATTCTGGGATTTGAAAAGATCAAAAACTATCAAAGTTTACAAGCGCTAATTTGCATTCCCTCCCTGACCTGTTCTGTCACCTGCTCCCCTGCACCTCAGATTACTTCTCTATTTTTCTTCCTTCGGTAGTCAGCTTTCCAGGTGCCTCTCTAAAGACCCCCCGGATGAGGAGTGAGGGACTGGAGCCGCGAAATTAATTTCGACAGCCTATGAGGTAGCGGACTCAGGGTTTCCCCAACCTCACTCGTTGTGTGCAAACTTCAATCCTCCAAGAAACCCTCCTCTCAGGCGTTGGCAGTTAACCCTTCTGAAACATTCTTCCGCGGACGAAAAGATATTTTAGTGACGAGGGGTCTGGGGACAGCATCAAGGCGGAGGTGTTACTTTGGCTAGGGCCCATCCCGGACCGTCTCACCTCGAGCATCCTGCCTCTGATTGGCTCCACACGCGACACAGGAGAGCGCGGAGATATCGAAGTACTGGTTGTGACCGCATGTCTCCGGCTGCCGGAAAGGGAAGAAGAAGGTCTGAGCCTGTGAGACGCGAAGAAGGACCAACAAGAGGACCAGTGTCACACCCGCAGCGTTTAAGGTGGACCAAGCCGCCATTGCCACCACAGTCCCGCGTCCGCCCGTCACCAAGATGCACTCGCTCGCGGCCGCGCAGTCTCCGGCGCCCCATCAGCCTCCGCGACAACTCTGCAGAGCTGATTGGACAACTGCGGTCCGGAAGTGTCTGCCTGCGCTGTCTGGTTGCTAGGTTACCAAAGCCGCGGGAAGCTGGCTGGTCTGGGAAAGGATGAGTTAGAGACAAGCTAACCCTGGAGCCTGGCAAGTGGGACCGGCTATTTACAACGTTTGCTTCAAACTCTGCTACTCGACCCATTAGCGGCACGTGAAATCAATTTAGGAGGTCGCAAAATAGATAACCACAGAAAAGAAAATATCTGATTTTTATCACACAAATTAAGTATTGCTTCATTAAACTGTTAAATCATATTTACATCAAAATTTACACAGACTAGGTCATTTTCGTGTTAAAGGCGACATTCCAACAATGTATTTGTCAAAATTCATTGGTCAAAAAAGTAGGAAAAACACTGATTTGAAATAAGCAATGTTGGAAGATTGACTCAAGCACTAAAAACAGATCTTTCCTGACAGACCTTTCTTTGTGTTTCTATGTTCTGTGTTTTAAGCATAGACATCATGTTTACAAAATGAGATCTTTAGTCCAGTTGTGAATAAAAAAGGGACTTATTTTTTTTTAATCAAATATACACATACACGATTGTTGTCTTTCAAAATGGGCACTCTTGGAAGCTGTTAACCCCAAAACATTTTAGAATTACCTTCAAAGCCAGTTTCTGGGTCATAAAAGAAAAACTTATTTCTTAATATTTAAATTTCACTTCTGCTTTTGTTGTATTCTATTTGTTTTGTTGTATTTTGTTCTCCCCCCCCAATAAAATCTGGCATATTTTGAAGCCACCTTATTCATCAGTGGTATCTTGAAATGACTTTTGACTTTCCAAAAAACCCACAAACTTCATAATAAAAATGATGATTTATCACTATTAAAGAAAATACACACACACGTATAATGTTCTCAATACGTGTGGGAAAATGCATCTAAGGAAGTTAGATAACTTTAACTATTAGCCACCATTAGGCCTATTATTTGTCATGTGACCTTCCCCAAAAGACCAGCATTCACTCTGTCGCTAATACCTATGACACAGAAGGTGTATGTTATGAAAAATGTTCCTTAAAGAGGCATTATAAAAAATGTTTTTTGAGTAATTACCATATTGTTGGAGTGTCTAATTTGAAGTAGAAATCACTTATCTGAATATAATTTTTGAAAAACATATGACTCCGTAAATGTTAATCGGGGCTCAGAAAGAGTATGGTCAGAATAGTTGAGATTAATCTTCAAAAGCTTCCTGTGGGTGAATTTTAACTCTAGTCCTCCTTAATGCTCTGTGGGAGTGGTCAGGGCAGTAAAATTTACTCACTGTCTACTATATAATTGAAGCAATAAAAGAGCAGATTCTTTGTATTCCACACTGTGCACTATGCTAGGCACTTGACAGCATTAACCTTAGCTCTTCATAATAACCCTTTGTAGGAACGCTATCCCCTTTTTAGGCTACTTTTACAATTAAAGAAACTGAGGATCAAAAAATTTACATTTTAGGAAGTGGTGAAACTAGACTCTGTCTCCATCTGGCCAACTCCAAAATTGTTATCTTTTCATACTCGTTATGTTGAACGAGTTGCTTTACTCAGTTGCTATCTTCTCAATCTATTTAGTGGCTTCTTTGCAGAATAGATAGAGAAAAAAGGCATATTCTATATGTAGGACAAACCTATTGTCTTTAGTTAACAAGATGATACTGCCATTTTATACCACAGACAGTGGAATTATGTGGTTGTCTAAGACTTTTGGGCACTGCACCTAAAAATACTTCCCCAAAGAGCTAACTAGTTTATCTGTAGCACAAGGATTCAAAATAGATGTAGTTAAGTTGGAAATAACTGTAGATACTCTCGGTTCATCTTTATAAACTGCCTAGAAGGATAACAGAAAGACTGTTAGCTACAACTGTTAAGCATAAATTGGGACTGTATCATTAGGAATATTTTCATTGCAAGTAATAGAAGATCAGGTAGTTTAAACCAGTTCACAGTGGCTTAAACAAAAACAAACATAGGAATTCTGGAGGTAGGGGCTTCTGGTGTTCATTCAATGATATCAGATAGTCATCTCTGCAGTTTTCTTGGCTTTTCCCTCCTACCTGCAATGTGATTGCCTTACACCAGATATCAACATTCAGATTTAAGACAGGAAGAAGGAAAGTTACGGAACCAGAGATGTTTCCTCTGTTTCTTTAGTCAGAAAAGCAAATGTTTTCTGTATGCCAGATATTGTGCTAAACTTAAACGTCTTACATGTATCATTTCAATCTTTTTATGAATAGGTAGTAATCGCCACTTATCAGGCTTAAAGACATGCCCAGTATCACCCAGCAAAGAAGTGAAAGAGTTATACATAGAAGTGGATGAGAAGAAGAACATGTTTTAGTGTCAGCTTAAGAAGAACTTTACCCCCCAAAAGTGAAACGATGGGTTCAAACACTATCGCAAATGCTTATTGAACACCTAGAATGAGATAGGCACTGCAACATGCCTTACCAAAATTATCATCCACTCAACACCCTTATGAAACCTATACTGCTATTATCATCTCTTTTTTTTATAGATGACAAATGGAGACAGAAGATTTTTAAAACTTACCAAAATTCAAGGCTTGCAATTTACAGAAGCGGCTTTAAATTATGGCAGTTTAACTCTTGGGGCTGCTTAACCACAATGCTGTATGTCCTAACAATATAAATGCTACAAAAGGTCAAGGAGGCTGAGGATGGAGAAAAAGTCTTTGGATTTGGAAATTAGGGGATCATTAGTGATCTTTTAGAGCACAGTTTTATTACAGTGATAGGGGTAGAAGCAAATCATAGAACAGTACTGAGAAAAAGCAACCACCAGATGTAGACTGAGCTAAAAGAATTTTAATTTTTTCTTTAGGATAAGGAGAATAGGTCTATAAGTGGAGAGTAAAGGAAAGGAGTAGTAGAAGAGAGATTTAAAATAAAGAGAGGAATAATTGACTCTCTCTTGAGCTCCTGAGAAGGGGTCAAGGACTTAAAGTAAGAGTGGGAGGAAGACCATCTAAGGGGAAGAAAGTCATTCTTGGAATAGAAGGAAAAAAGAAAGATGAGTGAAGCCATCAATAAATCTTGGGCTAGGGATCAGAGAAATTGAACAAGATCAGTTTTCTAAGTAAAGAACATAGGTA
The DNA here is from genome assembly GCF_949774975.1 of Lagenorhynchus albirostris. Lineage (NCBI taxonomy): Eukaryota > Metazoa > Chordata > Mammalia > Artiodactyla > Delphinidae > Lagenorhynchus > Lagenorhynchus albirostris. The sequence goes on along the minus strand of NC_083111.1, from coordinate 40,064,232 downwards.
AAAGTAAGAAATACTTTGAAAAGGTAGAGTGGATAATTGGAAGGGAAATCATTTAGAGTTGAAAATTGGCAGCAAGTCTAGACCTTACCTGCAAAAAGGCTAGATCACGTTGGAGTGGGAGCATCTAGAGGATAGGCTAGGAAAGTCCTAAGGTCAAAGTGAACAGTTTACGGAGAGGACAAGTATAGTTTGGTTATGTTGAACAAGTTGCTTACTCAGGTAGAGAGGTATAACAGAAAAGGATGTGGAGGTCTAGGGCTTGATGAAGAGTTTGGAGCTGGAAATGGGAATCATCTTGAGTGTTCCAAAGACTATTGTGTTTTTGAATCCCTAAACTGAGTTACGAGAGGCATAATCGCCAGGAAAGAGAGCCCTATGGGAAGTCAGAGGGCATCTCATCTTTGGTGGGGAGTTCAATCATTTTTCAAACATTTACCGAGCACTTCTATGAGTAGACACTTGTTAGGGACAAGAGCTATCCCTGGCACTTTCCCTCAGGGGCTTCATAGAAAGAAATACATAGAAACGAATCATTAAAATATTTTGAGATAACTGCTCTAATTGAGACTGTGCAACTTGAAGATTACCCCTGCCTTGGTGGGTAGGAGGGAGATCAGTGAAGAAGTCTCAGAGTAAGAGACACTGTAGGACAGGACAGGTAGTGGGACCAGCAGAACAGACCCAGAGGCATGAGTGAGGAGGCACACCAGTGAATGACACATATCTCAGTATCCCTGAGACGTGGGGTGTGTATGGTCAGTGGCAGGAGATGAGGCTGGAAAAGTAGGAAGAAATACAAAAGAATGTTCTTGAATGCTTGTTATTTGCCTACCATTGTTGATCAGATTTGCATTTTAGAAAATATTCTAGAAAAGAGGTATATGGAAACCTCTAGAGGTAGAGACCACTTGGGAAGCTAAAGCAGAAATCTAGGGTCTAAATAGGGCAGGGGAAGAAGGGAGAGGCAGGAGAATATAAATGAAAGAGCTGTTTGGGAGGAAGAATTGTGAGAATTTTATGACTTGGATAGAGGAAGTAAACAGGAATAAGAATCGTTCCCAGGTTTTCTGATTTGGGTGGCTGGGTGAACTGTGACATTAAAGGAATATAGAAAATACTTGGGGCAGATAAAGGCTTCTTACTGATTAAAGAAAAAAATTTAAAGGTAGAAATTCAACTTATAGGAATTATCTAATATGTTGGTGGGAGTTAAGACCATGGATAATAATTGAAATAACTGATATTAATTTCTTGCTTTCAATGTGTTAGGCACTGAAATATCTCATTTCATCCTACATTGGGACCATTATCATCACCTTTACTTTACAGATGAGAAAACCAAGGCTCAAAAAGCATCTAATGACTTCCTAGGGTCATACTCAAATCATGATTCTAACCCTGATAATTTGACACCAGAGGCCACGCTTTTTTAACCCTGATTCTCTTGTGGCCTCTCCCATTGTGGAGCACAGGCTCCGGACACGCAGGCTCAGCAGCCATGGCTCCGTGGCACGTGAGATCTTCCCGGACCGGGGCACAAACCCGTGTCCTCTGCATCGGCAGGCGGACTCTCAGCCACTGCACCACCAGGGAAGCCCTAACCCTGATTCTTTACTGGTGCTCTTGAGTCCCTAGATGTGCTTTCCTGGGCATTAACAAATAAAAGGGAAAGGTAAGTGAGTCCATGAGGGGATTAATGAACTAAAATACTACAAAGAACATGAAGGCTAAATGCAAAGTGCAGAAATGGAGGTTGTGGTCAAAAGGGGAATTAGGTCAAAATCCTACAATTGGGGCCTTTTGTGTGGTGAGTCTTGCACTCTTTCCCAATCTCCAGATTCTTAGATATAAACAACTGCTGCTTTGTATTCATTATGTTCCAAACTGAACTTGGCCTCCATGATGGAACACTCTCCTGGTTTTCCTCCAGGTTATTCCTAGAATAAACTTTCTGGTTATTCCTGCTCTCCGCCCTTTGTAGGCCCAGACTCCTTTACTTGGCTATTAAATGTGGAATCCCTGAGGGCTCACTCCTAGACTTTGACTCTTCTCATTCTTTGGTTTTGTTTTCCTCCTAGGGAAAGTCACGTCCATGACTTCAATGACCACTTTTTGTAGATGACTCACATATATATGTATATCCAGGCCAAATAATTTTTCTGAGCTCTGAATCAGTATTTCCACTGTTTTCTTGAAAAACTCCATTTGGGTGGAATGGAGTATCTTTAAATCCAGGTGTCCAAAAACAGCTCATGATCTCCATCCCTTCTCCCACCCCCAAACTTGCTCTCTTTTAGTGTCCTCTATCTCAGTTAATGGCAACATCATCCAAACTGTAATAAAGGCCAAAACTCTAGGGGTGACTTTTGATACTTTCCTTCCCTTCAACTTCCCATTTCAGTCCATTAGCAAGACTTCTTGATTTTTATCTTTTAAATATCTCTTGACTTTATTGCCCAAATATCCCTTGAATTCTTTTACTTTTCTTAATCTCTGCCATCACTGCCACCCTAAATACAACTTTCCCCCACCCCTTAATTACTGCAATGGCCTGTTTTAAACTTAATTTTTCAGCTGTAGGCATTATCAGTTGTCTGCCTGCTATGGAAGACGAAGATTTGCTTTTTATCACATTTTATGAACTTCTCCATCTTTTTAATATATTAATTTTAAATTTTCAGTTAGAGTAGTAATCACTTTTACATTACTATGACTACTTAAATGCTGTTCACATTTGAGTCATGTACTGTACCACAATTTTTATCTTTCTCTTATTTGAGTGTCTTCTTTGCTTCTTTAGTTATCATATGCTATCATTTAAAAAAATCCTTAATTCTTCCTCAGAACTATGAATCTCCTTTCAATATATTTAACACATTTACTATGGGCCAGGTTCTCCTCCAAGTGGTTTTAATCTGTACAGTGGCCCTTTGAAGTAGATACTGTTATCCCCCATTTATAGATGAGGAAATTTAGGAACAGAGAGAGCCAATAAGAGCTTGTATTAGGATCCAGGCATCTGTGTTCCTTTTCTCTTCTTATTTTTTTTGGAAAATATTTTATTTTATTTATTTATTTTTATTGAGGCACAACCGACATGTAACATTAGTTTCAGGTGTACAACATAATGATTCAATATTTGTATATATTGCAAAATGATCACCTCAATAAGTCTGGTTAACATCTGTCACCACACATAGTTAAAAATTCTTTTTCTTGTGATGAGAACTTTTAAGATCTGCTCTCTTAGCAACTTTCAAATATACAATACAGTATTATTAACTATATTCACAATGCTGTACATTACATCCCCATGACTTATTTATTTTATAACTGGAAGTTTGTACCTTTTGACACCCTCCACCCATTTTGCTCACCCCCTGCCTCTGGCAACCACCAATCTGTTCTCTGTATCTATGAGTTTGGCTTTTTTTTTTTTAAAGATTCCACACATAAGTGAGATCATATGATCATATGGTATTTGTCTTTCGCTGTCTGACTTATCACTTACTATAACGCCCTCAAGTTCCATCCATGTTATTGCAAATGGCAAGATTTCATTATTTTTTGTGGCTGAATAATATTCCACTGTGTGTGTGTGTGTGTGTGTGTGTGTGTGTGTGTGTGTGTGTGTGTGTGTATATATCTCACAACTTCTTTATCTATTCATCCATTGATGAATGCTCAGGTTGTTTTCATATCTTGGCTATTATAAATAATGCTACAGTGAACATGGGGGTGCATATATCTTTTTGAGTTAGTATTTTCATTTTCTTCAGATAAAACCCAGAAGTGGAATTGCTAGATCATATGATAGTTCTATTTTTAATTTTTTAGGAACCTTCATACTGTTTTCCATAATGGCTCACCAATTTACATTTCCACCAAGAGTGCACAAGGGTTCCCTTTTCTCTATATGCTGGCCAATACTTATTTGTCTTTTTGATCATAACCATTCTAACAGGTGTGAGGTGTTATCCCATTGTGGTTTTGATTTGGATTTCCTGAGTGGTTAGTGATGTTTAGTTCCATTTCACATGCCTGTTGGCCATCTGTATGTCTTCTTTGGATAAATGTCTATTCAGATCTTATGCCCCTTTTAAAATTGGATTTTTTGGGGCTTTTGCTACTGAATTGTATGAGTGATTTATATATTTCAGATAGTTACTCTTGTTAGATATATGATTTGCAAATATTTTCTCCTATTTGGTAGGTTGCCATTTTATTTTATTGATGGTTTCCTTTGCTGTGCATAAGACTTTTTAGTTTGATGTAGTCCCACTGGTTTATTTTTGTTTTTGTTGCCTCAGGCATCCAAGTTCTTAACCACTATATTATATGATCTCTCCTCAAGGGAGTAAACCAAGATTGAAGAGAATATGCACTCTATTAAGCTGGAAGAGGAAAAGAGAGATCTCAGGCTTAGTGGATTGTATATCCTCTTATTTCCTGGTTTACTTCTTTCTTTGGGCTGAGCACATACTTCAGCAGCTTCCTGAGAGGGGTCATAAGACGGAAATTTTAGAGACCTTGGATATCTGAAAATGTCTTTAGTCTTCCCCCAGACTTAGTAGTTTCCCCCCTGTTGTGCTGATCGAATTCCCCAGAAATAATCTTCTCCCTGAAGGATTTAAGCTTGGTTACCAGTTATAGCAGGGAAAAGAGTGTGAGTTTCATCATTCAATTTCATCATTCACATGATGCCCTTCTTTTCTACATAGAGCCTCTGATCTCATCTGTATCCATTGTCCCTACGTCGTACTCTCTCCAGAGAATAAACCTTCAATCTTCTGCTATAGTGGGGGAGAGACAGGTTTCTTGTACTGGAAGGAAAGAGCCTTAAGTGCATGTCTTCCGTGCTTTGTAAATTGATGTTCAATCAACTCTGTTTTCACTTCCTTCCGCAGCAGAAGATATTGAGGCCTCTTAAGCCTTTGAGGACTTATTTGGTGCATATAATGTTGCTTCTTAGCTTTTTCCACTGTCAATTCAGAATCCTCTTGGATTCACAAAAGAAACGATCACCTATCCATCTCATTCCTGCTTGCAAAGTTTTATTGCTGTTGTCTCCTACCCTATCATCTTCATTCTTGTCAGAAATCCTTTGAAAGTTCCCTTTTTGATATTTTATTTGGATTTCTGAAAGGAGTGAAAATAACTACAGTTCAAACTGTCACCTTAAACTGGAAGTCAAAATAACCTGTTGACCTGTCTTCATGTGCATACTCTTGCCACAGTCTAATCCATTCTCCAGACCTCAGCTGGAGTAATCTTTTGAAATGCAAGTCTAGTATGTCACCTCTCTGTTGAAAATAGTTCATTGGTTTTCCACTGGAGAGCTCAAAGTCTTTAACGTGAACCGTAACCCCCAGCAGGGTCTGACTTCTTCCTGCAGCCTTTCATTGTCCTGTGCACTCTGCCCACACTGGTCTTCTTTCAGTTCTCTGATTGCCACTGAGCCTGTGCACTTCTCTGCCTGCACCACCTCTCCTCCCTTCCCCTTTCCAGCAATTTCCCTTTACCTTGTTAATTCTTCCTTTCCTTCCAGCTCATCTGTCACTTCTCTTCCTGACTTCCATGAGCAGGCCAGGCCCTCCTATGAAATACTCTCAGAGGAACATGTATTTCCCTTTTACAGCTCTTATCCCTGTTGTAAATTTACATTTAGTTTAATAATTCTTTCACTAGTTTTCTCTCTTCTCCTGAACTATAGTCTTCACGAGAATAAATACCATGTCCATTTTTGTTCACCATTGTCTCCTGGGGTTGTGTGTAATACATTATAAGCATTTAATACACATTTGTTGAAATGGAAAAGATCAAAACTTGCTTCATTCCCTCATTCTCTAGTTTATTGTCATCTTCCGAACTCTAAGGGGAGCTCAATGCTCTCTTCCCTCGTTTCATCCCTGGGAAGGGAGCAGAGGACCAATGTGGGTTAGACCTAGACCACGAGGCCTCTGGCCATAGTCCTTATGGACAGAATTTTTTGGTGTCCACATGGCATGGTGTCAGGCAGAGTACAATGCACTAATTATCAATCCTGAGGAAAACTCCAAACACGTCTGCCCATTGCATCTTGGTATTGATTGGAGTTTCAAAAAAAAACAAAAAACAATGCAGTCCAGCGCTGGATGGGACAGCACTTAACTTACATAGAGAAGAGGCACAGCAAGCTCAGCTTCAATAATGGGCATCGGCACCCCATAGCTAGCGGGTCTCTCCCTGCTGCTGACACAGGGTAATTAGCCTAGGCGCTGCACCCATTCATGCTGCAGTGAAAGGAACCCTGTTCCCTCGCCTTAGAGGACAGTCATAACAGTGGGGTTGGTCAGGTACCGTATGAGGCACATGCTTTAAGCAGAGACAAAAGAGTACTCATTGAGATTGAAACAAGGAAACCAGGCACGGTCTGTGTGGGCTCCTTAACCCTTGGTAAGGAAGTGTTCCAGACCCAAGGTCCATTCTTATGCAGCTGAGTGGGGGCTCCACGAGACTGCCTTTTCCAATGCAAGGTCTTCTGGATTCTCTCTCTCTTTTTTTTTTTTTTCGTTTTCTCCTTCTGTTCTCTCTTCAGAATTTCTCTGTGGATTCTTAGGTCTTCCTCTTGCTTCTTCCTTTTGTTTTATGTTCCTGGGACTGGATGGAACACAGGGGAAGGAAGCCTAAGCAGAAGGAGACATCCAGTTTCACACATGGTCCTGCCTGTTCACTAGAAATAGGTTGTACAGTGAGATTTGGGGGTCATAGCTTCATCACTGAAACCCAGAGATTTTATCCAGTACCCTTCCTGCACGTCTGCTTTTTGTCTATAGCATCCATAGTCTATAGCATCCATAGACTATTCAGGATCTCAGTCTCCTCCATATTTCTACCATGGAGACAAGACTCTCATTTACATCAGGCAAGAAGTTATCCAAGTTAGAATGCTGGGGTCCTGTTCAATTCTAATTGACCACACATCATTCATTTGTTGATTCTGTTAAGTCTTTTGGATCTGACTTCTGTTACACACAACTGAGCAACTTCCTTTATTTAATTAGTAGTATCCATACAGTGCTCCAGTGATTCCTGGAGGTTTTGTAGGTGAGCCCCTGAGAACCACTGCAGGGGACAAACTGGAAAGGAGCATATAGGCCACCAGAGAGACGTAAGATTTTCATGTTATATGCTTTTCCTGGTCCTTTACTGTGGGTCTTTAATGCTTATATATATAAGACCATTTTATCTACACAACTCTACTATTGTCATCTTCATTTGATGGGTGAAGAAACTGAAGTTCAGCAACTAAAATGATACAGCTAGCAAGTGGCAGAATTGGGCTTGGAACTATGGTATTTTGATTTCTGAGCCTACCTTCTTGATTTCTAAGTTATACAGTTGGCTTTTCTACTAGGTATTATAAGTAATCTAGAGATGATTTAAAGTATACAGAAGCATGTGCATAGGTTATATGCAAAGACTATGACATTTTATATAAGGGACTTGAATATCCTTGTATTTTGGTATCTGAAGGGGTCCTGGAACTAATCCCCTGAGGATACCGAGGGACAACTGTAATGGAGTTTACTGTGTCTTAGGGACTGTTGTAAATGCTTTACAAGCATTATTTCACTTAGTCCTCATAATGGCCCTGCATGGTGGGTACTGTTAACTTCCTCTACAAATGGAGAAGTTTAAGGGTAAGGAATTTGTCCATAGTCACGAAGTGGAAGAGCTGGGATTTATACTTGAATCTGGCTGATCCAAGAGCCCACGGTCTTAATCCCTATGCTCTACATGTCCTCCTGTATGTGATGACTGGCTGCACATGTGGGCTTGTCTCTTCTGCTACAGTATGAGCTTCTTGAGGAAAGAGGACGGTGATTTCTTCAGCTTTGTCTGTCAGGAGCCTTAGCAAGGTTCTGGACACACAGTCCATGCTCAATAAATCCCAGTTGAATTGAATGGAAGTCAGGGTTTGCAAGAGGGTCCTTGGAGTTTAGAAGATGGAGGAACTCTGAGACCAAGTGATGAAAGGCTGTTCTTGCAGATGTTGAAGACCTAGGAAGGACAGCTGAAAACTGTGATAGCAAAATCATGCAGGAAGGTAAGTAGTGCTGTAGTCGTGGTAACATGCCTAGTAAAGTTGACTAATTGCCCAGGCAGAGCCAAAGAATGGTCATGGCTCCGTGTGGTTACCATGTTTCAGGGTACAGTCTTCTGTTTTGCTGTTCCAGAAACTTTCTTTCTGTTTTCTAAAATGATTACGTTTTCATGTTGACACACTAAAGGCTCAAGAAACTGTTCAATAGCCAGAATACCATATAGGTAAACTCAATTACCTGGACTGGAATTTTCTTCTTTTGATTGTAATGGTGTAGTCATCAGAGAAAGGCAGAAGGCAGACAAGAAAAAAACAGCCATTCACTATATTGTTCTGTTTGGAGAAAATCTATGTGAATAGAAGGGGGATGGTCATCTTCGAAAAACAAGGGCAGCTGGCAATATCTGTCTAAGCCTTTCCAAGGGAAGGAGTCTGATCTAAGCACACTTGTTCAGATGAGCCTTATAGTAAGTGCTCATTAAATGACAGCTGTATTTTTGATAAGATGGGTTAGATGGGTTTCTTAGGTACCCTTAACTGAAAAACAGTTTTTGACATTAGATAACTCATGCTCTATTTTCATGCTTAGCAAACAATCCTCTCATCATTTGACTTCATATAGTGTTTACAGCCAGTAAAGTGCTGGTCAGCCTGAGTTGATCTCAGTTTCACTTTACTAGTGTTTCTTCTTGTGAATTAATATTGACAATATTGACATTTTGGAGCATTGTTTCTGTGTGCTTGTTTACATGGAGTCTGCCTCAGAAGATAGCATACTCTCCCTGTATAATTCAGAGCAGTGTTCTCTGGAAGCAAACCACTAGGGTTCAATTCCTGGTTAATACTATCTCTGTAACCTGGGGCAAGCTACGCAATCCTTTATGCCTTAGTTTCTCTTATTTGTAAAATAGGAAAAATAATAGTACCTACCTCTAAAAGTAGTTGTAAGAATGAAATGAGATAATACACAGGGGCTGGCACATAATAAACTCTCAAAAGATGTTAGTTTTTAAGTTCAGGTTCTTGAGCTTGCTAGGCTAGGTCCAAACCCTGGAGTTCTGGAAATAATCAAGGTAAATGCTGCCTAGTCATTGAGCCTAGCTCCCTGAGATGACATCTTCTGCTTGTCTATGGGGTCACCTTGACATTTGAAACAAGTCACTAATACTTATGTAGTCTCAGATATTTACATATATTTGCTCATTCAACATTTCTGGCAACCTTAAGAGGCAGGTATTAATATTATCCCCATTTTACAGATGAGGAAACTGAGGCATAGGGAGGCTAAGTAATTTGCCCAAGTGAGTAAATGGTGGCTCACTCAGAGAATCACCTTTTATTCACTTGTTAAACTACCTCTTCTTTCTCAAAGAGAATGGGTATTTTGCAGTGAGAGAGATATTGAAAACTCATTTTTTCTCTCATATGTAACAATGCTTTAAAGTAATAGCTTCTTAGTGAGCTTTGAATCCACCCATAAATGTATCCTGTAATTATAAAATGTGGTGGGCTCCTTTGTTACTTGCAAATAATAAAATAAAACACAAGGTTGTTCACCAGTTCTTACAAAGCAGGCACCACAGAACTTGCCTGTAACTGTGCTTTTCGCTTCCCAATTTGCAAAGTTGGCTTTATGTGTTCTGTTTCCAAAAACCCAAAGGTAGGAAGAACTGTATAAAGACATTAACAGACTTCATAAATGTCTCTAAAGTTGAATATGCATGCACTTATTAAGCCCCTTGGGTGTTGGCATTGTACCTGTAACATCTAAGGCAGCAACACTAACATTTTTCTGGTCTTTTAAAAGTATTTACAAAGAGGCTTTCGTTAGATGCTTAGAACACATAACTGCAGCGCTGAAAAGATGAAATCGTAAAATTTTCTCCGCTTTTGCGTCTCTTTTCTTAACTCCTGGGAATCACGAACGTTTGTCCAGTGTACTTCGGCTGTTATTTACTGAAGCCTCTCACCGCAGCAACGGGTTAACCCCGAACTTTGTCTCAGAAGCTCTCTCCTGTTCCTTGTTCAGGTTCCCGGCTTGGTTGGAATCCGAGCATGCGCAGGAGCTCAGCAACTCCACGGCGAGCGATCGCGCTTGTGGGAGCCACCTCCCTTCCCTGGACGACGGGAAGTAGGTGAGCGTCTGGGCGCGTGCGCAAACGTGGCTGGGGCGCCGGGGTGGTGGGTTACGCCTGGAGAGCGCATGGGCAGACAAACTGTGCGTCCGTTTGTCCGGAGCAGAGGGGAGAGTGGGCGCCATCTTCTTCTAGGCTCACTCAGGGGTCTGCCTGTTTTGGGGAGGCTGCTGCGACGAGGATTGCACCCCGCCCCCAGCCTTGTGGTTCCGACTCGGCAGCAGCGGTGTGTGTTTATTGCCAAGTGCGAAGCAGTTACCCCTGGGGCGCCGGGGGCTGGGAGGGGTTGGCGGCCGGGACGGAAGCACAGGGAAAGGCGGGGCCGCGCAAGGAACTAGCGTAGCGTCTGTCGTTAGGGCACCCTCTTTCCTTGCTAAATACCGACTCCCCCGTCCATGTGGTGGTGTGTGTGCACTTGCCAGTCTGCTTGAGAGTGAAGATCTCGAAGGATTGCATAGGTATTTTTTTTCTTTGCTATGTCATCGTAGTCAGCGGTGGCAGAAAAGCGCTGAAGGCCTGGCTCATTAGGCTTGAGGGGAGCTAAAGTGTTTCAGTTAGATTTGGGGACAGTTCACGCTTTGGCGAGTTAGGGCGGAATGTGTTTGCCCTTGGGACGGTGTAACGGAAAGGCACGGAGGTTGGGCGGTCCAGGTTAATATGAAGGCTGATTTTTGGCTGAAGGTCTGGCTACAGCATCGGATCCCACGTAGCAACTTTGGCCTGGTGCGAAAGAAGGAAGCTCTGACCCCTGGGAGTATGGACAAAGGCTTTGGGCTATAGAAGCAATGCCTTCGGATGATCCGTTTGAGGATGATGGATGTTATGGGAATTCCTGTGCCGTGTGGATTCATCTTCATTTACGGTTCCTACTGGGGACTTGGCTCTGTGTCGTCATGCCTTTAGTTTTTTATTTTAACCATCTACATTATAGAAGGATAAAAGGCAGATCGTCATAAAGAATCATTGTGGACTGGGGTAGATTATTTTCTGCAGGGGAAACTCTTGCGTTTGTGCTTCAAATGTGCTTCATCCTAACTTTAGGTTTTAAGAAATAGTGGCAGTGTTCTCCCCCTCACCATGTCTGGAAAATGACTTGCTATTCTCTAGTTAAAATAAATGGATCTGAAATAATACCATTTAAATTTAGCCTTCCTCCCTTTTCCCTTTCAGTCTTGATGAAAAGATGCATATTTCGTGGGTTTTTTTTTTGTGATAATGATGATTAAGTGGGATGAATCGTTGGATAAAATTAGCAAAATTATTTAAAATGAGCTTATTAATTTCAGCGACTTGCCCTTAAATGAGCTCTTAAGGACCCACTTCCTTCTTTTCATAGGTTAGAAGTTCTAACAGATCACTGTCTTTAAACCAACACAGCCACAAAAATACTTTTGTTGCATTCGTAAGTAGAAAAATTTTAAGTGTAGAGTATTTTAGGGTATTTTTGTGTTTTCCTTTTTTCTGTAATGTTCTAAGAATAGAATTTCTGGGGAATTTGCTTAAGGAAATAACATGGGAACCACAGGAAAGATGCTCATTTTCAGAGCTGGTTTCTTATAGGTGGTCTCCTAGGTGTGTTTTTTAGAGGGATAAATGGTACATTACCTTTCTATGTCAAGGGCAGAAAAGTTTAAGCAGTAGTTATATTTGTGGCAAATTAGAAGAAACATTTTATATATTCTACTTGAACTAAAATTCACGAATTTGTACTCGTGGAACTACTTAGAATATTGTTTACAAATTAGGGAGGATAAATTATAAGCCTTTTTTTTTTTTTTTTTTGTGGTACGTGGGCCTCTCACTGTTGTGGCCTCTCTCGTTGCAGAGCACAGGCTCCGGGCGCGCAGGCTCAGCGTCCATGGCTCACGGGCCTAGCCGCTCCGAGGCATGTGGGATACTCCCGGACCGGGGCACGAACCCGCGTCCCCTGCATCGGCAGGCAGACTCTCAACCACTGCGCCACCAGGGAAGCCTCTATGAGACATTTTTTGTATTTGGCATTAATTACTCCGTGAAATGTTCTCAGCTTTTTCTGTAGATATATTTCTGTTCCTTTTTGAATTTTTAAGAAAGTTTAGGAGGGACAAAATGATGTTTATTACACTGCTTTCTAAAATATTTTAAAAGCGAAAAAGGAGCTAAGTCATTTTGCATAGGAAGAAGTCTTGGAACAGTAATGTGGACAACTATTCCAGAAGCCATTTGTAGATTTTGTTAAAATGTTGGTGTGGATGTTGGTTTGTTGAAGAAACTAAGCTTATACACGTTTTTTGGCGGGGGGTGGGGGTGGGTGGGGGTGGGGTTGGGGAGACAGTGCAGATATTTTCTAATAGACTTTTTTAGAACGGTTTTTTAGTTTCACAGTAATATTTAGTGGAAGGTAGAAAGATTTCCCATATGTCCTCTGCCCCTCCCCCACATACCATGCAAATATTTTATAGTAAAACTCATTAATATTTTTAATATCAGTTTGGCATTGATAATTTAGATGTGTAAAATGTGCCAGTTAATTTCTTGCTATCCTTGTTAGTTTAGCTTGTAGTTTAAAAAGTAATCTATGGACATTTTTCAAAGGAAAATAAGCCTTGCAGACCTCAAAGAACATGTTTTCAGACACCACTTTTGTGGATGAGTGGTACTTAGGTGTAAGTACTGAATTAAAACAACCTTTATTTGCACACTAAAAACATAAACTTATAATCATTAATTTAGCCGGTCTTAAAAACTTACTTGGTTAAGACTATTTTGTTTGGGTACATCTGAAAGTATTAGATATAATTTCCTTAAGGAATATTAAATTCAGATTTTTCAGTTGTTAATACTGATATCCCCAAACATTCCAAACTAATATATTCTTTTTTTTTTGCGGTATGGGGTCCTCTCACTCTTGTGGCCTCTCCCGTTGCGGAGCACAGGCTCCAGACGCGCAGGCTCAGCGGCCATGGCTCACGGGCCCAGCCGCTCCGTGGCATGTGGGATCCTCCCGGACCGGGGCACGAACCCGTGTGCCCTGCATCGGCAGGCGGACTCTCAACCACTGCGCCACCAGGGAAGCCCCAAACTAATATATTCTTACCTTTCTACATTTTCATTTGGGTTTCCTCGGTAGAATGCAGGATAGTTGTTTGAAATGGAATAAACATTAGCATCATAACATTCTGTGTTTATCTGAATGTTTTCTTTCTGGCTTAAGATGAATTTTACTAGTGTTTTAGGAGTTTAAGATAAAGAGTAGCAATAGTTGAGTATAAGAGTAGTAGTAATTGAGATTTTAGATTTTAGGGATATTTTATTATTTGTCTTATTTATAGTGGAATCAGGAAATTTGGTTCCATGTTTAGAAATGTGAGGTGTATATGTAGAACGTAAAATTGTGTCCAAATGGTAGCCATTGGTCTTGGATTTATTGCTTTAAAAATTGGTTTTTGAATTTGAAACATTAGTGTTCATTGTATCATTTATTAATTTGATTTGGTCTTATGTTTTGAAAGGGAGGAGATTTGCAGGAGAGTTGGACATAATGAATTAGATGTTGGTCTTTTCATGGGTGGAAATGAATAGAAGGTGTTTTGGGAATTTTGGGTGTTAAATTGTCATTTTACTTATAGAACAGTTTTTTTTTTTAAAGTGGATATAAAATTCATATACAGTGAAATGCACAGACCTTAAGGATAGAATTCATTTAGCCTTGTTAAATTTATACAACCATATAACCAACACGCCAATCAAAATATATAACATGTCCATCACCTTTTTCCTCATGTCACTTCCAATCAAGGACCGATTGTTAAATTTTCAGGTTTTTTGCTTCTAAATAATTTGCCGATGTCTACTTGGAATCTGTACCTTCTTTTTGCTGAAGGATGATTAATTTCCCCTTGGAACAAAGATAACCATTTCGTAATGCCCTTAGTTGTGCTTCTTATATTGCTTCACTTTTAATAGGTAATTCTGAAGTGAATATCCTAATCTGGCGTTGTTTAAGATCAATTGCAGGGTCAAAGGATTAATTATATTTCATTTTCTTTCCACAGTTAAGTTGCTTTTACAGAATTAACAGGTCTCCAAGAAATAAAAAAAAGGTAAGATATCCAGAGCTTAAGGTGTTTCACAGAAGCTTGACAAAAAAAAATGCAAAGTAGAATAGTACATCTAGGTACATATGGCTTCTGTACTTTATGTCTGGTCAGTGGTGCACTAGTGGTAAGCAGTTTATTATCATGAGCAGCAATTATATACTGACCATAGATGCCTTTTCTAAGTATGTAAAATTCGTTGTGGTTGGTAAAATTCTTTAATCACCAAAGCTCTCTCTCCCATGTTTCAGTAGAAGATATGTCTGAAAATAGTTTGGTCTTGTTGTGAAGTAGCACTTGGCAAACTTACAAAGAAGATGTGATATTTTTGATGCTCATACTGTATAGGATAGGTGATAGGAAATGTTTCTTCAAAGTAGCTGGTTTATTTGTATGTTTAGTTGGGAGAAAGTTTATTCCTTTTTTTCTTTTTAAGAATTAGATACAGTCAATATCTTTGTGAACTCATGTCTTATTTTCATTTATAAATGCTGAAGAAGGTAGGAACCAAGTAACTATTAAGCTTAGTTTGGGATTAGGTACTTCAAAAATAAGACTTGCTATTATGTGTACCTTTCTGTCTGCAGGTCATTATTGCTGTGGTTTGAGCTCAGCATGGCTGTAGTCATCCGTTTACTGGGGCTTCCTTTTATTGCGGGGCCTGTGGATATTCGTCACTTCTTCACGGGATTGACTATTCCTGATGGAGGAGTGCATATAATTGGAGGGGAAGTTGGGGAGGCTTTTATTATCTTTGCAACAGATGAAGATGCAAGACGTGCCATAAGTCGTTCAGGAGGGTTTATCAAGGATTCATCTGTAGAGCTTTTTCTTAGTAGTAAGGCAGAAATGCAGAAGACTATAGAAATGAAAAGAACTGATCGCATGGGAAGAGAGAGACCAGGATCTGGGGCACCAGGGGTTGGCAGCTTATCTAATTTTGTTGAGGCTATTAAAGAAGAAGCAAGTAATTCTGGATATGGCTCTCCGATTAATCAAGATGCTGGGTTTCATACTAATGGTACAGGACAAGGTGATTTAAGGCCAAGAAAGACACGGCCATTGAAGGCAGAGAATCCTTACTTGTTTCTACGAGGCTTGCCTTACTTAGTAAACGAAGATGATGTACGTGTCTTTTTCTCTGGTTTGTGTGTGGATGGAGTAATTTTCTTAAAGCATCATGATGGCCGAAATAATGGTGATGCCATAGTAAAATTTGCTTCATGTATCGATGCTTCAGGAGGTCTTAAATGTCATAGAAGTTTTATGGGTTCAAGATTTATTGAAGTAATGCAAGGCTCGGAACAACAGTGGATTGAATTTGGAGGTAATGCAGTTAAGGAGGGTGACATTTCTATGAGGACTGAAGAACATTCTCCACCAAGAGGAATTAATGATAGACATTTTTGGAAACGATCTCATTCAAAATCTCCCCGAAGAACACGTTCTCGTTCTCCTCTTGGATTTTATGTTCACTTAAAAAATCTGTCCCTAAGTATTAACAAAAGAGATTTAAGAAATTTCTTTAGAGATACTGATCTGACTAATGAACAGATTAGGTTTTTATATAAGGATGAAAGAAGAACAAGATATGCCTTTGTGATGTTCAAGACTCTGAAAGACTATAACACTGCTCTGGGTTTACATAAGACTGTTTTACAGTATCGTCCAGTTCATATTGATCCAGTTTCTAGAAAACAGATGCTGAAGTTCATTGACTGTTATGAAAAGAAAAGACCAGCGTCAACAGAGAAAGAGAGGCTTGGACACGTTTCACAAAAATACTCTCAAGAAGGCTATTCTGGCCAGAAACTGTGCATATATATAAGAAATTTTCCATTTGATGTTACAAAAGTTGAAGTGCAGAAGTTCTTTGCAGACTTTTCTCTTGCTGAGGATGACATTTACTTGCTTTATGATGACAAAGGAGTTGGTCTAGGAGAAGCATTGGTGAAATTCAGATCAGAAGAACAGGCCATGAAAGCTGAACGTTTAAACCGACGAAGATTCTTGGGGACAGAGGTATTGTTAAGGCTCATATCTGAGGTACAAATGCGGGAGTTTGGTGTAAATTTTTCTTCAATGTCCAGTGAGAGAATGCATGACCATTCACAGTCATGTGACAGAGATGATCATTCCCATTCATTTGACTCAAATGATCTACCATTATACTCGGTTGGCCCTTCTGAAAACTTTAGGCATCAGCAGGAGGACTTGAGGCAACTGGACAATTTCAAGCATCCCCAGGGGGATTTCCGACCTCCTGAAAGGCGCCCTCCAGAAGACTTTAGGCATTCCCCAGAGGATTTCAGGCACTCCCCTGAAGACTTCAGGCACCTTCGGGAGGAACACTTCAGGCGGCCTCCTGAGGAGGACTTCAGGCGCTCTTGGGAAGAGGACTTCAGACACTCTCCGGAGGAGGATTTCAGGCACTCTCGGGAGGAGGACTGGAGGCGGCCACCTGAGGAGGATTTCAGGCGGCCTCCCAAGGAAGACTTCAGGAGACCCCCTGAGGAGGACTGGAGGCGGCCCCCCCAGGGAGACTTCAGGAGGCCACCTGAGGAGGATTGGAGACGGCCTCCTGAGGAGGACTTCAGACGGCTTCCGCCGGGGGAATGGAGGCGGCCACCTGAGGAAGACTTCCGGCGACCTCCCGAGGAGGACTTCAGGCGGCCCCACGAGGAGGACTTCAGGCGGTCTCCTGAGGAGGATTTCCGGCGTTCTCCTGAGAAGGACTTCAGGCGGCCACCTGCGGAACACTTCCGGCGGCCACCCCCGGAGCATTTCCGGAGGCCGCCCCCGGAGCACTTCCGTCGGCCACCTCAGGAGCATTTCCGGCGGCCGCCCCCAGAGCATTTCAGACGGCCACCCCAGGAGCATTTCAGACGGCCGCCGCAGGAACATTTCAGGCGGCCATCCCAGGAGCATTTCAGACGCCCCCGAGAGGAAGATTTTAGGCACTCACTGGATGAAGATTTCAGGGGTCCTCCAGATGAAGACTTTAGGCACCCTCCTGATGAGGACTTCAGGAATCCCCAGGAGGAAGATTTTAGAAGCCCTTCCGATGAGGACTTCAGGCGGCTCCCGGAGGAAGACCTCAGGGAAGCTCCAGAGGAGGACCCTAGACTTACTGACAGTTTTAGACTTCCTGGTGAGGAGTTTAGGAGCCCCCCTGATGATTTTAGAAGTCATCGCCCTTTTGTGAATTTTGGTCGCCCAGAAGGTGGCAAGTTTGATTTTGGAAAGCGTAATATGGGAAGTTTTCCTGAGGGGAGATTTATGCCTGATCCAAAATTAAATTGTAATTCAGGTAGAGTAACACCCATTAAGATAATGAATCTTCCATTTAAAGCTAATGTTAATGAAATTCTAGACTTTTTCCATGGTTACAGAATCATACCTGATTCAGTTTCAATACAGTATAACGAGCAAGGATTACCTACAGGGGAAGCCATTGTTGCCATGATAAACTACAATGAAGCTATGGCTGCTATTAAAGATCTGAATGATAGGCCAGTTGGCCCCCGCAAAGTTAAGTTAATTTTGCTCTAGAGAGCATTTCTAAGTTCAGAATTACCTCCCCACAGTATTGATGCAGTAAAATGCATTTTTTAAGTGTTTACTTTTAACTAATGAAAAGAAACATTTTAATTTTGACCTGTGAATAGAACAAATGTAAATAGAATGTGAATCTGGTTTTCTTTTGCTTGCAAATTGCCGTTCACTTTTTCTAACTTAAAAATATATATGCCTTTTTTTTGACCAGTGGGGGAGAGAACTAATTCCCTGAGTGCATTAATTTTTGTTGATGTCATGGGTAAACGTCAAGACTTGTATAGTAGAACTGTATTTGGGGAAGATAAGTTTTATATTCACTTTTGTTTCCATTCTGTAGTCTACATCTTTTTACTCAAACTGTATAAGGAAATGGTCAGTGACTGATTGTTCAGGGTTAGCATTTTCATTGCTAACTGCCTGCAGAATTAATGCCCTCTTCCTTGTCTGAGATATTACTGTTAAGCCTCCCCTTAATCATAAATAGTTCAAAATTGACAGACTGTGAACTTGAAATTTACTTATGTAAAAAGCTTAGGAAATTCTTAAAACTTCGATGATCATAACTTTCAAAATTTTATAAAAATAAAAAAATTGCAACTGAATAAACCAACTAATTGTATTTGTATAAAGAGAAAAAAATATTATAGCTTCTTTTGTGAAGGTTTCCAACAGCTGTATAAGGTAATATTTATGACAGGAGAGACCAAACATTCTGTAATAATAGTGTATTAGTGCTGTGTATAGTTCTGTGGTTTCTTCCAACATCTCATCAACCAAACTGATAAGATTTACTCAAAATACTTAAAGACAAAAAAATAAAAAAGTTATTATAGGTACAAGGGGACTTTCAGGCTTATGCTGGTAAGAATCTGATAAATGGACATAGTTTGTGTTTCTAGGAAGAATTTACTGATGATTCATATAAATTGTATTTTTCAAATTAGGTTCTCATCTCTTAATTTCAAAACTTTTTATCCAAAGACTCAGTGACTAAATATAACAAGACTTTTGTGAGATTGAATTTTGACTTCTTTGATATTTGACATTGAGACATTTTGCAAATACTGGATTTGATTTTCTATACCATCATAATGTTAATGCTTACATTGGGCACTTACTGTGTGCTAGGCAGTATAAGTACTTTACATGCATAATGTCAATCTTAATTATTCCCTAAGAAGCTTAAGAGTATTTAGCGCTATTTCACAAATGAGATAATGAAATTCAGAGAGTTTAAGTTACTTGCCTAAAGTCATAGCTAGTAAATCATGGAGCCAGTTTCAACCCAGACAGACTACACACTCCAGTTCATGCTCTTAATACTTTTGCCTGCTAACTTTGTTAAATGCTGTTTTTAATTTTAGTAAGACCATGCTAAAAATATTTTCAAGAGTAAAGGATATTTTCTTACCTCCATTTTTGCTTTAAAAATAGCATTAAGAAAAGATAAAATTAGTATGCCCAAACATTGTTAATAAAAGACAAAGTAACTAAAACTTCCAGGGTTTCTCTGGGAGACAAACATTATGTATTGGCTTCTAATTTAAAATTGTTCATCTTATGAAACATGATTTGACTTTGGTTGGCCTTTTATAGTTTACATAAAACAAGGTTAATTTTCCTCAATTCTGTGATTTAAATATTTCCCACAGTGAGCAAATAAGAATAAAGTTTGAATTTATATCAGTAGTTTAGTCATTTAATAATAGGGTATGGCAGAAGTAGAATACTTTGTCAGTATTTAGCCAGTTAGTGCTATAAGTATTTTGGATTAATCTTTAGTGATTTAAAGAAGTCTAAGAAAAACCAACCGAAGTTTCTGCGTTTTTTTTGTTTTTTTTTTTGCAGTACGCGGGCCTCTCACTGTTGTGGCCTCTTCCGTTGCGGAGCACAGGCTCCGGACGCTCAGGCTCAGCGGCCATGGCTCACGGGCCCAGCCGCTCCGCGGCATGTGGGATCCTCCCGGACCGGGGCGCGAACCCCTGTCCCCTGCATCGGCAGGCGGACTCCCAACCACTGCGCCACCAGGGAAACCCTCTGTGTTTTTAATTATGTTGAGTGTCGTTCTTGCTAGTGGAATGAATAAATTGGTAAATTTGGTTCAAAAAAGCACATCAGTATGGCTCTTGAAACTAGTAAGCTTACAAGCAGCTAGGAAAATGACAATAAGAAGAAATGATATTTTTAACTGCTCAGAGATTATTTAGATAATTTATTGGAGGAGATATGGGAAGACTTAAAAATGCTTCTTAAATATATATCAGTAAAAGCTAAGATGAAGCTTAAAGTGCAGTATCACTTAATATTGAACTGCTTCTCAATCTAGGCTGGGATGGTCGTGGTAGATAAGAGGCTATCACAATAGTAAACACAGGCTTTGTATTTCGATTGTAAAATTAATGGATTGATATGAATAGTTAATTTACTCCGTAATCTTCGGTTTAATATATTTTTTAACTTTAAAAAGTTTATTACAGAAAGCTGGCTTCTACTTCTTGGGAGCCATTTTTGCATATCTGTTCCCAACTCTGCCTTCAGTGACATGTTGATAACTTAAATTGGCCGTGGTAGGAGTATTCACACCATGGAAATTGGTAAATGCAGAAAATCAGGGCATTTTCCACCCCAGAGAGCCAATTACCAGCATACCACCAATTTCAAACAGGTAAGAGAATAGTGTACTAAATCCTCATACACCCATCACCCAGCTCCAATAATTATCTCATAGCCAGTTTTGTTTCCTCTCCTAGATGTATCAGGGACAGTGGCATATTGGTTCTCTAGTTTAATACCCAGTGGCATTTTAATTATCTTAAAGCCAAACATTTTTGACTCGAGGTATTCTGAAAAATATAGATCATGCCTAGAAAGTAAACTTAATCCCAAGAGATAGGTAAGAATCATTGTGTTAGGAGCACACACTTACCACTTACTGAAAATACTGTCAAGAGCATTGGCTCTTGGTCCATATATCACCTATTAAGCAGTGACCCTATCACCTCCATCTTTGTATTAAATGTAAGCTAATATTTAATGAGCTGTGATACTGTGTATTTATGATCTTTAATTACATGTGAATTAACTATATCATTTAGTTCCAATAACCCTAATAAACCTATTTTGGAGATAAGAAATGGAAGCCTATAGCCTGTCTTTTTATAAGGAAGCTAAAAGAGGCTTTTACATTTTTAAATAGGGTTACATAAGTACCTATGTAATAGCCTTGATTTTGTCTCTCAGCTCACAAATTGTAAGAATATTTACTGTGTAACCCTTTAAGGAGTTTGCCAACCTATGTCTGGTCTAAAATTTAATTTTACATCGAAAGTATTTTGTATATTCCTTTTGTCCTTAGAATATTTTTTTTGAAGTAGCCAAAGCATACATTTTATATCAGAATTATTTGCTGATTGCTTTATATATCAGGCACTATTTTAACTTTATAAGTAGGGCAACTGATGCTCAAGAGAAGTGAATTGCTATCATAAGCAGCAAGAGCAATACTCTCCCAGCTACAAATACCAAGATTAAATACTGAGAAAATAAAAATGCAATGATATCCTCAGTTTTTTAAGAATATCAAATTATTTAGGATTTTAAAATGTTTTGAATATTTTACTTAAAAACTAAGTAAATTTATCACTTAGGGCTATTTTCTTGAAGCAGTGCTTTGTTAAGAATAGAACCATGAATAACAAAGTCAAAAAAGCTTTCTGGAAAGTTTTATTTTTCTGTTATCCTTTTGTGGTAATCCCAAATGATCATTTCCTAATTTTTATATGCCTGACTGGGATCTATGAAATAACAGAAGTACAATTCCCCATCCAAAGAAGAAAAGCATCAGACATACTGAAAGGCTCTGATTAAATTGTTTTATATTTTCAGGAACAAGAGTGACTGTACATTCTTTTATTGATTAGATGGTAATTTGGTAAAAGTTTTACAGAATTTTTACTGATTTATGGTTTTCCATGATGTTTTTTAGGGCAACATTCCACCAAATCATAGCTTTGCAAAAGATGTAGTGCCATATATAGCACTTTAGTATGACAGTGGCTTCGTTTTAAAACCAGAATCAAGCTGAATGTAGCTTTCTAAAGCTAAAATTTATGCTTTATGTATAGTTGTAAAACACCAATATCCTAGTGTCCTATTATTGTTAAGAGTGACTATAATACTCTCGTTGAAAAGTAAATTTATATATTGAATGATGAAACTTCAGGTTGTAGTAGAAGTGAAAAAAAAGTAAAAAAAGAAAACTTGGCTTTTTGATTAAAGCTTTATGGAACAGAATTTGTATTTCATCAGAATGACTATCTAGGACCCTTTTCTGGTATTGAAAGCACGGTGTCTTAACCTAAAGGAAGCAAGTGGAATTGTTAGATTTTTTTTGTTGTTGTTGTTATCTATTTAACTAGTGTAACCTCAACTAGGTATAATGCATTAATATGAAATACTTCTGAAATACATAATCTTTTTTAAAAAATGGAACTTATACAAAAAGATCACATGCTGCTAGACAGAATGTTGAAATGACTGGTTTGTAATATTTTTTAAAACTTCATTTTTGGTCAGCATAAATTTCCTTTAATAATTTCTCCATTTCCAGTAGGATTTCATTTTATTTCAAGCCAGTATGAAGTTTTACAGTTTTAGTCATTCTGGATTCCAAGTCATTTAAGATGAAAATGGAAATGCAAAGTTTACTTAAGAAATTTAATTTTCTTCTTCTGTAACATCTAAGTCTTCATCCTCTTCATCATCTTCTATTTGTTGATCCTTTCTTAGTCGACAGGTGGATACCTGTTAAAAGTTAAAACATTTTAAATAATACTAACTAAAAAATATTTTTACATGCTTGGTATCTTTTTTTTTTTGCGGTACGCGGGCCTCTCACTGTTGAGGCCTCTCCCGTTGCGGAGCACAGGCTCCGGACGCGCAGGCTCAGCGGCCATGGCTCACGGGCCCAGCCGTTCCGCGGCATGTGGGATCTTCCCGGACCGGGGCACATACCTGTGTCCCCTGCATCGGCAGGCGGACTCTCAACCACTGCGCCACCAGGGAAGCCCTTGGTATCTTTTTAATACGCCCTGATAGAGAAGTACACGTAGAACAAATATTTCAGAAAAATGTCCATAAGTAGTAATTTTTAGTAATGAAAATTCCCTATGAATTATTGTATCTTAAGGTTTGAAAACAGACGCAAAATTTTTTCATTCATATTATTTTTTGAAGAAAAATGTGAAATTAGCCATTTGATTCCAGTTGGGTACCAGTACTTCAATAACCGACTTTAAGAGAAAAGTATAGTCTCTGTATATTATAAATGTCAAAAAATATTTTAAGTTAAACAGTTCTTAGGTCACAAAAACAGGTATCTGAATGAAACTCATTAAAGGGATGGCAAAAACACAAGGATATTTCAACTAGGCAACTGAAATATTAAACTTTAAAAATAGTCTGATTTAAATGTAATGAGTTGAGAATCTGAATTCACTACTTGGCTTTAAGTCCTGACTGTTGCCACTTGGATCATCCTGCTTCAAACTTTTCTGAGGGTGATTATACCCAGGGGACATCTGGCAATGTCTGGAGACACTGCTGATTGTCAAAACTGGGGTGTGTGTTTGTGTGTTACTGGCATCTTGTGGGTAGAGGCTAGGGATGCTGCTCAACATCTGTACAATGCACAGGACAGTACCCCTGCCTCCCTCCCCCCCCTCCAAATTATCTGGCTCCAAGTTAATAGTGCTGAGGTTGAGAAACCCTGGGATTATGTATTCTAAAGTGCTACACAGATCTTGGCTAACTTAGGTGATATTATTAGCTCTAAAAGGTCAAAACTCTGCATACTATAATACTATAGTACTATAATACTAGTACTATAATACTAGATTTATGGAATTTATGTGCAAGGCACTTAGTACTGGAATAATAAAAATATAATTTGGTTAAGGGGAGAGATGCATAAATAAAAAGCAGTAAATAAATGCTTAGAGGAGAATCAAATGTAAACAGAAGGTACTGGGTCACACTTACCTGAAAGTTATATTTTGAAAATATTTTGCTCAATTTTGAATTCTGAAGGCTAGATATGAAAAAGGCCATAGCTTTCTAAATCAGGAGTTGGCAAGCTATAGCCCAGTTTGTGGCGTTTCTGTAAATAAAGTTTTATTACAACTACTGATTTGTTCATGTATTGTTTATGGCTGCTCTTGGTTGAGGCAGAGACCATATGGCCCACAAAACCTATTTTCTGTGTGGCCCTTTAGAGAAAAAGGTGGTTGACCCCTCCCTGTTCTAGATACCAGGTACTTCAGGCTTTCTGGATATAGAAGAAAAGAAAATTGATTCTTTACCCTAAAGATATGTGCTTCTGGATCTATGATAATGTTCAACAAAAGCCCTTTTTAGGTATCATTTCCAGTAAGCTGTGATAGTGGGATTTAAACCCTAAATAGTTTGATTTCAGAATCTGTGCTCTTCCTGCTATACCAGAGAACAAATGTAGATCAGCATTTTCCTGTCCCTTCCACCTCTGCTCCCAAGTGTTCTGCTTCAGAGAGTAGTATCTTACAGATGATAAAAGAATTAAGAGCCGAACCTTGTGCAGTCTTCTGTTATTTTACATAAGAGGGTAAGAGCGGGTAAGTTATTCGAAGTCCTGTGACTTAAGGGAAACATTTTTAGTACTGAACAATTCCAAAGGCAGTAGCTCACATTCCTTTAAATTATGGTTTCTAGCTCACCTGTCCTGTTCCAGATACGCACTTAGCTGACAGTGATCTCTGAAGAGGTGACTTTGAATTTGCTCTTACGATATCTAAACGGGATGAATAATCTGGTGGATACAGAGAATTTCGGAAAACCTGTTGCAATGATAAAACATTATAAAGTGATACTAAACAATGGAAATCTAGAAAATCATGTTAAGTTCCCTTTAGTTTATCATGTTAAGTTCCCCCTTAGCTTAGAATTTTTTTAAGCAACTCCCCTCCCCACACTGGGGACAAAGTTTATTTATTGTAAATTTAAAACAAAAATCAAAAAAATAAAATAAATATTTTAAGTTGGAAAGATGTAAGCTAAAAAATTCTATTGAACCACCTAAGATGATGACGGGCCCTGAAACAATCACTTAAGAGCTTTTGCTGGTGAAACATGAAAAGTTCCTACATTCAAAGAGTATGCAAGCCAGTGGGAAGACTAAGTCACAACTTTGATTCTTTCTGTTCTGCTTATCCTCAACTCTTTATCAGTTTAAATTCACTGATGGCTTTCATAGTACATCACAGAAGAGTAAATGGAGCCACTCTAATTTATGGATTCCAATCTCACTAGGATCTGGAATGCCATTGCTTGGCAGTAGTTCCAAATCTTACTGTGCTCTTAAGCTTCCCTACCTGTAGCTTTTCCACCATTTCTGTAACAAAGAAGGCAAGTCTGTCAGATGTGAATTTCTTCATATTCCCTCTTTTTTTTCTCAACTCTTCACCCTATCCTTTTACTTTTTTTTTTTTTTTTTTTTTTTTGCGGTACACGGGCCTCTCACTGTTGTGGCCTCTCCCATTGCGGAGCACAGGCTCTGGACGCGCAGGCTCAGCGGCCATTGCTCACGGGCCCAGCCGCTCCACAGCATGTGGGATCTTCCCGGACCAGGGCATGGACCCGCGTCCCCTGCATTGGCAGGTGAACTCTCAACCACTGCGCCACCAGGGAAGCCCCCTTTTCCTTTTTTAAAGCAAATGTCATTCTGATTCTCTCCAAGGTGCATTTTCCCTTTAGCAAAACTTCAACAAACAAAAGCTCTCTTTCTCCAGTTTTCCTCCCCCACAAACAAGATCCGTTAAAAAAAAAATTACTTCAAGGTATAACTTTACTTTTTAAAAATCTTCTCAAACATTCTACTTCATTTGTCAACAAACTACAATTAGGCTTTCCCCTTCCACTGATATTGGTCTTGCTGTCAGTTACCAAAGTTGTCTTTTTGTCTTCAGCTGACCTTGTCCTGAAACTTCTTTTCCATGCATGCCATCACGAAACTCTTCATGTGCTAGCTGCTCTATTTCTTCACATCCCTTTTTCTACTGCACATACCTGAAATATTTTTAAAGGGTTTCCCTTAGGCCACGTTACCTTTTTTGACAACTTTCTCTGACTAGAAAACTTTGGCTCCTGACTATTGAGAGTCTAAATGCCTTAGGTGACATTCAAGGCTTACAATCACCCAAACCTACCCATTATACTTCACTTTTAGCATATATACCTATATGCAGAACATGTAATACTACTGTGACTTTACAGTGCTCGTTCCTCAGCCTGGAATTTCAGCGCACTTAACTCATCCTTCAGGAGCCAAGTCAAATGCCATCTTTTTTTCTGCTTTCCCCTGTTCTCTAGTCAGTAGCTCCTATTGTTTATACCCTCAGTACAGCTTTTATCTCACTGTTTTGTAATTACATGTCTGTTTCCACAACTAGTTTTAAGTTCCTCTAGAGCAAGAAGCCTTGTTTTATCTTTGCAGTTCCTTCCAGCTTAAGACAGTAGCCTGGTAAATGAATGATATTAACATGAACTTAATCTGGGTGTTTTGAGAAAAAACGACCCAAACTAGGGGATGTCTCTACACATTTCTTTAAACCTTAAAGAAGTGCAGGACACAAAAGGAATCAAGGGATGAAACTTAACGCAAGAGGTATGACTTGGTTTAACGGCAATTCAGGCATGCTAATAATTAGGTTATTGAACAGTTTACTGAGGACCCAATTATATTTTGGTGCCAGACATGGAACCTGGCATCCTGGTATGATATCAAAACTGGACGACTCAATCCACTGGTATTTGGAAGAAATATATTTTTGTTAGAATGACATTCCTTTTTAAGCTTTTCTAGCAAAGATAAAAGTGGGAAGTGGAAGATAATTTACAACCCTTGGGGTAAAAGTCTAAACCAGTTGAATATTAGTCTCCTACTGCAAAACAACAGATTTACAGGAATATTAATTTATTGGCAATAATGCATTTTCCAATATGGTCCAAGATCTCTTCTAGGAGTGAGTCTCAAGATCTGAAATATGCTCTGAACTGAATGTACAGAGGTGATCTTTTGAAGGGGAATATGGGCCTGACAATACTTTTTATGTGAAGAACAAATCAGGTAAGATGGTTTCTGATAACTAGATTCAAATAATTAGCTGCTGCCTGAGTAAGTCAGGACTGCTATCTAAGAAGAACAGCAAATTATTTCTCTGTTCCTCTCTGCATATTTTCTCTACTTGTTTCCAAGAAACTTGTATTTAAAGGGTCCTTCCTCATCTTGGTAGCTGTTTGATGTAATTTTACTTCGACTTGTCCCACACAACTTTCCCCAGACTGCTCTCTTCTCCTTTCCACAATTTCTGTATGGCATTGTAGTGATAGCTTAGGCCTATCGTTCATGACATCTCAGGACCTTTGTATACCTATCTGAGCTCTCTGCCTGAAAGCTGTTGCCACGTATCCTACTTATCCCTCAAACTTCTGATTAAGAAATCATTCTTTCTCTAGACTATTTAGAATCCTCCATCACATACACTTGCAGCACACTATATTTTTTATTTTTTCTTTGTATATTTTTTTCTTCTTCACATTATAAAACGTAAATAGTCACACAGTATATTTTTTAAATGTCTGAACTCCTTTTAAGTTTCTGCTTTTTTGACAACTTGGACCAATTCTTATAATGCTAAATCCTTGGCACTTAGAATGGTGTCTGGCATATAACAGGTGCTCAATAAACAGTTGATGAATGTACTTTTTATGAGGTAAGCACTATAAGTATCTCCATTTTACAGAGGAGGAAGCTGAAGCATGAAAAAGTTAACTTGCTCAATACTGCCCCAATAGAAAAAATGGGGAAGTTCATACTCAAAAACACATCTACCACACAGCCCTGAGATCTTGAATTTTTTTTAATGAATCCTACAACCTACCTAGCTAGCTGATGAAGAACAGTGGTAAGAGAAGTGGTAAAGGAAGCGGTGTAACAAAAAAGATATCTAGGACCTCTGGAATGAGAAGGAAAATCTTGGGGTCCAAAGGGCTTGAAGGAACTTTTAGTGACTTTAGTGACAAGTGTATTGGGTCAAGGGTATTAGAAAAAGGAGAATGAAAATACTTGTAAAGGAAACTTAAGTCTTGTAGGAAAAGCGAGGGATCAATTTTGAACCTGCCACTCAATATAGTGTTGTTTCTTGTAGGAAATGGTTCATGTCACTCATCAAGAACCACGCTTCTGGCAGTATAGATAGGATAAAAACACAATGTCTATAGTCAAACTTCTGGGTTTGGCTCCCAGCTTTGTTACTTAACTAGCTATGGGATCCTCTGGGAGGTTCCTTAACCTCACCATGCCTCAGTTTTCTCATCCACAGAAGTAAGGATAATAAATACTTTTATTAAAGTTGATGGTAGGGTTAAAATAATACAATGAAAATGCATAGATCAGTAGCTGGTTCAAAGTAATCACTATATAAACATTTGCTACTTTTACAAATTACAGATAAAAGCTTGATCTATTTTTTAAAAAAATAGGATATAAAAAGGAGTAAAAATTTAGAAACCTTAGCTTTAGTATTTGGAGGGAATAGACACTTAAGAAGCCATCTATTAACAAACAGTAATAGAAATACGATCATGTATGCTTAACTGAGGTAAAACTGAGATCAGATTTTGGCGCTGGAAAATGTATATACACATACTAAAACATGTACTTTTCTTCATTTTGGCCAAGCTATAATCTGGTTTTACTGAATTCAAGTTTCTTGGAACCAGCAGAGTAGTGGAAAGTGAAGGCCCAGGGGATCTCTTTATAGATACTTCAGTTAAAAAAAAAATGGAATCTTCAAAATTATGAAATGACAGACACTCTCAAATTCTATCACTTATTAATACAAAATTCTGGTTATATCTTGAGAGTACGTGGCCTTTTTCACTTCTACTGTGGACAGTATATCTCGAATATTTCATCTATTTCAGCAAAAATACTTTGCCTTTTTTTCCCCTTTTGGAAGGTAAGATTGTAGGACATTAACTCTACAGGTGAGCTGGTTGAAACCAGGCTTTGATATTTAATTGCTCTAATGTTAGCTGGCCAGTAAGATTTATTTGCATTTAACTATCAGTACAAAGCAAACCTACATTTATTTCATAGCTTACTGATTAAGTCCCGCAAAACTAGTTAGAAGCCAGATTCTGCTATTTACTAGCTAAGTGGCCAAGGGCAAGTTAAGTTACTTAAAACCTCTACACCTGTTTCTTTAGTTGTAAAACGAGAATGATAACAGTACCTACATCAAAGGAGTGAGAAAATGCCTGTAAAGCTTTGGGTGTTGTGGCATAAACACTCAAATGTTAGCTCAAATCAATAAATGCTATTTTTAGCACATGTAAGTGACATATCACTAGTCAAAATGATACATTATTTCATGTAATGGCTTTATTTCTATGTTTTACTAGATATTAATCCTTGGAACTCTACCATGGTTAATTTGAACAGTTAAAAAATAAATAGAAATAAATAGAAAGTCATACAGGTTCAGCTATTTGGAACTGCATACAATAACATCTAAACCATGTAGTGTTCTAATTTAAGATATTTTTACCCAAACTAATGCTTTCTTTTAAACATTTCCATATCAATAGAAGAACTGAGCTTAGATGGACGTAGTCTTACCTCTAAATCTTCTTCTTCATCAATCTTTTGTATATTTTGGTAGGCAGCAGTGTAGACCTCTAAAGCTTTGCCATGAAATAACATTTCGATAGTGATAAATTCTGAAAATATAGTCTAAAAACACAAGGATTTGAATTTAAACAATCATATAAATTGCTTCATGAATTTAGTAAATTTATTCCTTACTATATAGTCTTGGCATTTTATGAGATACAGAGGTGTCTGTTTTTCCACAGGGCAGATGAAGTACAAAAGACAACTGGAATAAAAATAGTTGCAAAGCCCTTCTGCAGCAAAACTTTCAAATTACACAAAATATTTCCTATTTTATTATTTACTTCCCTTTTTTAGTCAGTTCTTCTATTAGATATTTATGATTTTAAAAAAGATTTGACTAAAATGTATGTCATTATGTACTCTGTTGCTCAGTGCCTATAAGTATTAGCTAAAGCAGTTTAGTACTGAAGCTGTTTTTTTTTAGCAACTCCAACTGATGTTTAAAAGAATGTTTTTTAGGCAAGAATTCTATCCCATCATATTTATATGATACTTGTATTCTCTAACCACAAAGGGATTACTTGGTAATAATGATATTCCTACTACTGATAATAGCACCATACATTTGCATAGAGCTTTCCAGTTTACAAATATATGACTTGTCCAGTGTTGCTCACAGCTATAATGTTAAGACTTAGATCTGACTCTTCAAAGTTATAGCTCTTGCTCATTGTACTGTGCTGTTCTCGCTGGAATCAATCATTTCCTTTAAAAATAAACTACAGGTAAACTCTATGAGCATGATGATGACAACTTACAGTAGGGAAGGTCATGAGCAAAGAGAAATGAATAAAGATGTGCATGTTGATCTAAGCAGAGGTGAGATAATCGGTGGGTAGGGAAAGTATACAAGCCAGACAAGTTTTCAATAAAATAGGATCTATCCTTTTGTTATCTTATCCCTTATCAAAATAAAAAATCAGAGCATTAATGTAAAGAGAAGTGGGCATAATAAGAACAGGATAGAAAATACTCAAGCATTGTCCTTTAAGGGGCAATATAGATGAGATGGGTTAGGCTAGAAGGCAATAGTCAAATACTCATTTTCCTTCATTTCTGTTCTCCTGTGTTAACCACCCAGATAGGAGTGATCCTGCACCTTGCAAAGTAGCCATACAGATATCCCTTAGTGTCCTGTGATTTTTTTTTCCCCCTCTCCATCTCCATTCTTAAGGATTAGAAAAATATTTAAGGGAGAACTAACAGGCTTCTGATTGCTACTCAGTGGAAATAGATCTGTAGTTGAAAGTAACCCTTCTGAGCTGCCAAGCACATATGTAGGGCTAAATGCAAAGATTGGGCTCTGGGATAAATGACTTATAACTATAACTGACAATGACCTTTACTGTCACTTCATATAGGTCACAAAGTGCTCTGGTATACTGGACTGGCAACTGACTAATAAACAGCATTATGCCAAGGTGCAACTTTGAATTCCACACCAAGAATCTCCAGATAGGAATACCTTAGAGGTAGAATGGCTTTTGACTAGGGCTGGTGCTTCTCTTGTCAGTCTTCCTAAGATAGCTGACTAGCTAGAAAGTAAGGGGTTAAGCTTAAATCGCTCAAGTAAATTGGGTATTACTTCTATTTTTAAATAGTTCTACAAATGAACATTCTAAATCTTTTAAGAGACTGGCACACTATTTAATAACTAATGAAATCCAAACATTTACAGCCTTATTACACCTAAATCTGTAGGTTTAGGCTTAATTCAAGTCTATTCCACTGTGGTAACTGAGGATTATGGAAAAAATTCAAAATAATTTAAAATATTTTTTGAATATTTGAATATAGTTATTAAATCCCTGATGCCAAAATCTCTGAATGTGATGTCATCTCTGAACTAACAATTTCTTAATAATAGCATTTTATAGGAGTTATATTCCGCTTAGCTCATAAGTAAGCCCTGAAAATATGTTGATATGTCTGTCACTGAAAAATGATACATTATTTTGGTTTATCCATATCCTCTGATAAAAGAATCTATTACACTCTCATTTGAAAAGACAGAGCTCAACATTGAGTCTGTTAGCATTTTGCAGTCTCAAAATTTAGTTTCACTTAGTGATAGAAAACATTTTAAGAAGTAGCTTTAATTAGTAAATGGCTATTATTTACTACTTGGAACAATGAGTGAAAAATCACTCAAGTTTTGTGATACTTTGGTTTAATCCTTTATGGTTTGACCTTTTATTTTACTTGGAACATGAGTGAAAAATCACTCAAGTTTTGTGATACTCTGGTTTAATCCTTTATGGTTTGACCTTTTACTTCTTGACAGAACATATACTATATATCTATTTAAGATGGGAATGGCCCTGTTAACTCTTCTGTCAAAAACAGTGATGGAGAATCAGTGGCATTGCTAAGGCAGTATTCCAGACTTGGAATTTTTGACCCAAGAACCATGAAGCCTTAAAATTATCAGAGAGGACAGTTATATCCCTGAGTATAGTAAGGAGGAAAAACTACCAGTTATACTTTTTCTTTCTAGCTATTGATAGAATTTCATAAAACATGGGAAAATGGGCAGAAAGGAGGAGGATAATACCAAGGAAGAATCAGATGACAACTGGTATAAGAAAGAACATAAAAACATTGTGTTTTTAAAATAAAATAATTTCAGTGAGTCACCAGAAAGGTGGTGGAACTTTGAAAGATCCATTCATATTTGGAAAAAATTTTCCTCAAATAAACATAGCTTTCAATGATCTCACGTAATCTGCTAATCTGGAATGGGTCAGTATGGTCCGGGCCAGAGGCATTCACACATTACTTTTTTTTCCTCATTTTCAATTTTATTTTGTGTGACTAGAAGGCCATTTGGGTACATACTTAATTTTTATTGGTGGGGGTGGTGGGGGAGCTAATATGAAATTCTCTACCCATCGGCAAGTATTCTGCAAAGCAGGTAGCCTAGTAGTTTAAAATAGGGGCTCTGGATTAAGATAAACCTGGGTTCAAATCAAGACGGAAACAAATCAGCTGTGTAATATTAAACAGTTTGTTCTTTCCTCCTTAATTTCAACATCTTAGGTTTTGCCTTAAGGATTAAATGTAATCCAGGAAAAGGTACAGTATGGTAACTGGCTTAGAGTAAGTGCTCAGCACAAGTGTGCTGTTTTTATTGTCCAAGGAGTAAACCAGCTAAATTAGAAAATGTTCCTTATCATAACATTAAAGCCTCCATCTGGTTTAATTAGAAAGCAGGATATTTAACAAAAAAGTCATAAAAGGTCTTGTTAATAATTTTGGCAAATGGGAAATGACAGCTCTCCAGAGTAAAGGCTATTTAATAAATGATGTCAGGAGAACTTTCTATCCATTTGAGAATAATAAAGTTAGACATCTACCTCATACCATAGGCAAAATACAACTGCATAAAATATTTAAAATATTAAAAAATCATACAAATGCTAGAAAATATGAGCAAATAATTATATAATTTTGGGGATGAAAACTCCTTTCTAAGCATGACACCAAGGCAGAAATCAAAAAGGAGAAGATCAATAGATCTGGCAGCAAAAATAAGACTTTAAGGTGGTAAAAATATACCATAAGCAACAAAATGGGAAAATATATTTGCAACAGATCTTCTCTTTAATATAATGGGTTAATATTCTCAATATAAAGAATTTTTACAAATTAATAAGAAAAATGCCAACACTCAATAAAAATATAGGCTAAGGTCAAATGTGAGTAATTTACTAAAGAAAAATGTGTCATTAAATATATGAAAAAATACTCTGCCTCAACAGTAGTAACTGTAGCAAATTAAGATGATACTGATTTTTCACCTATTAGATTATTTTATTATTAAAAATACTACTACTCGTCATTGTTACATTGGTGTGCTCATGTAAGGTTCTGCAGAAATATTAACTAGTTAAAGCTTTGTGGACAGAAGTTAAAAACAGCTATCCAAATTGAAAGTGTGTATGCTCTTTGAATGAGAATGCCACTTCTAGTAATTTATCCCAAGAGAATAACTGGACCAGAAAAAAGGCTGATGTTTAATGATGCAATGAGATCTGTAATTGCAAAAATAATCTAGATGTCCATCAATGAGGGCTGGTTAAATAAACTGATATATCCATATAGCAAAATACTATATGAGGGTGCCATTACGGACAATATGGATCTTTGTTTCCTCAGCACAAATATATCCATGATATATTAAATTTTAAAAAGATGCTATATATAGTGTGGTCCCATTTAAATAAAACTGTATAGTGGTAATATTACCTTTCTCATAGGACACTGTGAGGAGGAAATGAGTTAATCCATATAAAATGCTTAGAATGTGTGACATAGTTAATGTCTAAGAAATATTTGTTGTTATTATTCTTATTAGTATATTTCTTGAGTATATTTCATAGAAAGAAAGTCTGGAAGGATATAAACCAAAACGGCTTATTTCTGAGCAGTGGAATTATTACATTTTTCTCAATTTTATGAAAAAAAGTCATGGTGATTTCATATTTATTTATAAGAAAAATAAAGTTACTAAAAATTAAGTTTTGAAGCTATTTCTTGCTCACGTCAGCGACTTTACCAATACTGAATTCCTGTCCCTATCTGTTCCAGGAGTGACCCCTGGTCAAGATCGTTTTCATAGGTCAGAAATTCCCTTGACACCATATAACTGATGACTTTTTCCATTACATGGGAAACAAATAGGATTGTGAGTTTTCTTCCACATTCTATACAACTAAGTTCATACCAGCTTTTCCCAGAAAGATCCTTTGCAAGGTTCCTATCAAAAGTCTTTTCCTAAAAATTGTGCTACCTTACTAATTAACACTGCTGCTAAAATTCAGATGGACTTGTCAATTAAACCCCACCTCAAACACAGTTAATACAGTTATGAGCAGTGCTCACTACTGCCAATCATTTCTACCCCCAGGGAGGTTAAAGAAAGACCCAGAAGCTCTGCCTCCATCTGAAGCAGTAGCCTGATAACAGGTACAATAAGAATGTTCTTAAAAAAAAAAAATGTTTTGTGTCTGATTCTCCCAAAACATGAGTGGGATCAACAGTTTTGACTTTTCCAAGAATTTATCTCACAAACAGAGGTGTTTGTCAGACATGGTAAAATCAACATGGCAATATCTGAATATTGTTTTTGTTAGAAATAAGGGGGTGGTAAAGTAACCCTTCTGATTGATTTTCGAGGCTTTTGGGTACAGGATCTGTGCATCCCTCTTTATCATAAAACATCTCATATGAGGCCTAACTTGGAAAAGGAACAATTTGACAGTAAGGAGGAAAGACATACAGAACAGAGATTCATAACCTTAACAGACTCTGGTATTAATCTCTGGAACTCATATTTCTGGGAGTTTGCTAGAGTCATGGGGGCCTGTATTAAAAGTGTACACTTGAGGAATCTGCAAAAAACTATCAGACCTAATAAATGAGTTTTGCAAGGTTGCAAGATATAAGATCAATGCACAAAAATCAATGGTATTTCTGTGCACTTGCAATGAACTGAAATCAAGTAAACAAAATTCCATTTACAGTAGCATCAATAATCATAAAATACTTTGGAAAAAGTTAAAGAAAAGCACAAAACCTACACTTTGAAACTTATAAACATTGTTAAAAGAAATTAAGGATGATTTAAATAAATGGAAAACCAGCCCACGTTCATGGATTGGAAGAATTAATCTTAAGATGGCAGTACTCCTCAAATTGACCTACAGATTTGATGCAATCCCTGTCAGCATGCCAGCTGACTTGTAGAAACTGACAAGCTGATTCTAAAAGTCATACCGAATTACAACAGATCCAGAATAGCAAAAACAATCTTAAAAAGGAACAAAATAGAACTCACACACCCTGATTTTAAAAGTTACTACAAAGCACTGTTAATTAATCAGGACAGTGTGGTACTGGCATAAGGATAGACATAGATCAATGGGAGTTCAGAAACAAAACCACATCAACTGATTTTCAACAAGAGTGCCTAGACTTCAATGAGAAAAGAACAGTCTCTTCAATAAACAGTCTCTTCAATAAATAAATAAATAAAGATAGTTCCAGTCACATGCTGGAACAACTGGATAGTCAGTCACCTGCAAAAGAATGGGGTTTAGCACCTTCAGTTCACATGATACACAAAAATTAAATGCATAAAAGACTTAACAATGAAAACTATAAACGTGTTAGAAGAAAACATAGGGATAAATCTTTATAATCTCAGATTTGGCAATGGATCCTTAGATATGACACTAAAAGCACAAGCAACAAAAGAAAAAGATAAACTGGACTTCATCAAAATTAAAAAGCTTTGTGCTTCAAGGGACACCATCAAGATAGTGAAAAGAACTCACAGAATGGAAGAAAATAACTGCAAAACATATCTGATAAGGGATCTGTATCCAGAATATATAAAGAACTCTTAAAATGCAATAAAAAAAGATAACCCAATTAAAAGATCTGAATAGACACTTTTTTCAAAAAAGATATACAAATGGCCATAAGCATCAGCAGGAAAATGCAAATCAAAACCACAATAAGGTACCACTCTACACCCACTAGGACGGCTATAATGAAAAAGTCTGATGAACAACAAGTATTGGTGAGGATGCAGAGAAACTGGAACCCTCATATACTACTGGTGGGAAAATACAATGGCACAGCCACTTTGGAAAACAGTCCGGCAGTTTCTCACATAATTAAAGACAGAGTTACCATATGAACCAGCAATTCAACAGGTTATATGGTTGAACTGAAATGAAATGTCCAAGAGAAATGAAAATATGTCTATACAAAAACTTGTCCATGAATGTTTATATCATTAATCATAATAGCCAAAAGGTAGAAACAATCCGAAAGTCCATCAACTGATGAAAAGATAAACATAATGTGCTTAATATCCATACAATGGAATATTATTCCACCATAAAAAGGAATGAGATACTGATGCATACTACACTACAGCTAAACCCTGAAAGCATGCTAAGTGAAAGAAGCCAGTTACAAAAGCCATGTATTTTATGATTCCATTCATATGAAATGTATGTTCAGAATAGCCAAATCCAAAGAGACATGAGATTACTGATGGTTGCTTAGGCTGGGGGTGAGGGCTGGGGGAGCAGGAAGGTAAAAGTTAAAGTGTACTAGGCCTCACTTTGAGATGATAAAAATGTTCTAAAATTGAGTGATGATGGTTGTACATATCTGAACACACTAAAAACCACTGAGCTGTACATTTTAAATAGGAGAATTGTACGGTATATGAATTCTCTCTCCATTTTTAAAAAAGTAGGTTTTTTCCTGTCTTCTTTTTTTGTGACCACCACAAGACTTCCCTCTTCCAGGGTCATGATATGGCAGGCCAAGAGAGAAGCTTGGAAGCCCTTTTCTTCTCTGTGCACCATCCACTGTGCAGTCCCTTACTCCATGTCCTACTGCTTCAGGAAATCCCAGGTCGTAGGAATTGTAATTGGGAATTCTGCACTCACTGTCTCTGCCCGTTTTGTAATTGGTGATGCTCATGGGATTAAAATCACCTGTAGAGTTGGCCAGCATGCAGATGGAACACTGAAGTGAGCCTAAAGATCAGAGACACAGATTGCCATGTGTAAAAGAGAAGTTTTTAGGTATGAAGAACAGTGGTAAAGTGAGGAATCAGGCTCCCAAGTCACTAAAGAAGCTCTTACTTAGGTGGCAATGAATCAGACATACCTCACAAGTCCCCAATCTCATTTTTCAGATTAAAGCCAATTATTTTAATCGTCCTTCCCTTCTCCCTCAATTTGAGAGAGGATGTCAGCAGTTGTAAAATGTAATGCCCTGCCCACACTCTTCTATGTCGGTAAAAGGGTTTGTCTCAGGGCAGCTCCTGAGGTGCTCTTCCTGAGTAGCAATCTACACAGCAGAGTGCAGAGTGAATTGAAAGGCTTAATTTTTTTTTTTTTTTAATCTTCAGGACCAAAGTAGAGACGTTTGAGCCTGGCTATCAGAAAAATCAAAGTTCTGAAATCCTATGAAACTATGATAGGAAATTTAAAAAAAATAAAAGGGCAAATGAATGTTGTTTCATGGACTGTAGAGAGAAATGATACAATTAAGTGGCAGATAATGCCTATTTTATTGATAAGAACGTAACTTTTGAAGGCAGGATATTTTCTTTGTTAATAAGTTATTAAAATGACAAAAAATACTCTTCTTTAAAAGCTGTTCCAGGAAAATTTGCAGTGAGCCAAAAGGCATCCTTAGATGACTTGTTTTAAAGGCCATAATGTGATCATAAGTAATCCTCCGAATCTTTCCAAGATGCCTATGAGAAAGTCACTGAAGACCTTCTCAAGTCCATGATCCTGAATGTCTACTGATGTGTTATAATAAGTCAATTCTTGTGACACCATACCATGGTGGATGCAAGTTTATGTGGTTAGCTACTCTTATTTGATAATATGTAGGTATTAGAAACCTATAAGCTATAAAAATTAGTGATAGTGTATCATAATGGAAAGCACAGATTTTTAAAATACATAATTGGTTTATGGTTCAGACTTTTGGCTATGATACTTCAGAAAGGTTACTTTATATCTCTGCTTAATTTTTTTTTTTTTTTTACATAATATATGATAACACCACCTCACTTTCATGGGGTTGCTGTAAAGATTAACAGATAATTTATGTAAAGTGCCTGGAGCCGTACCTGATACATAAAAACATAATAAATGTCATTTTTCTGTGATTAACACTATTTGTAATAACATTTGAATATCTGGCCTTTGGTTGGGAATGGAGCCCCTTTAAATACCATTGTTTCCATAAGAAAATAATATTTGATATGTTTCTGTTTACATCTTTTTCACACAGACTATTTATGGACTAAAAGAATCAGTAATTTAAATTTGTCACAAATTTAAATAAAAAATAAGGTTAGAAAACATATTTTGAACCTTAACAGTTACTTTGTTACCTTTATATCCTTTATTTTCTGCTTTTCAAAGCTGTCAATAGTCTCCTCCAGATGGCGAGTTGTTCGAGCAGCATCCATTGTGGCCCTTTGTAATTCAGTTTCTGCCTACAAAAGTGTCCCCGCCAAAGTACAGGAAAAACTCAAGTTAGAATCCATTCGACTGAGTCTTTTTGTAAACGCTACCACTGCGGTACTGGCTTTTTGCCATAACAGCGTCAATCATTCAAAATATATTTTACCACATAAAGTAAAACGATCTATACGATAAGCACATGCAGAATAAAGAACTTCAAATCTTTCAGGTGACATGATTCATGATCTCAAACAAAAGAAAACAAAAATTCCTTCCCTTTCTGCATACAAAATCATTTTATTTCTATATCACCCTTGGATGATTTACTGTAAAACAATTTTCTATATTTTCTACTGCTTTCACATATTTCACTGTCTCTGCCATTTATCATACTCTCCTTTTCTCCTCACTATCTCTCTCCCCTTTAACCCTTTCTCCCCCAAAATACTTAAGTATTTTCAATCTTCTAGTTCTCCAAATGCATGAAATGTTTCTACTTCTGTAATATCCTAATCAGGTAGAGTAGGATATACACCACAAATATTTATTTCAGCATGGATTTTCTATTTGTATATTCTTCTCATAAGCTAACAATATTACACTATTACTTAGTTAATGCTTATTACAAAAAATATATACCAGCAACTAATAAATTAGATGGAAAATCTAATACTTTCCTTCAAAGTACTCATACTATCTAGATCCATGTTGTACAATCAATACGGTGGCCACTAGCAACATGTAGCTATTTACATTTAAATTAATTAAAATCAAATGTAAATTAAAAAACTGGTTTCTCTAGTCGCCATTTCAAGAGCTCAATAGCCATACATATAGCTAGTGGCTACAGTGCTGTAAAGTGCAGAACATTTCCAATCTAATCATGTATTTCTCTTTAAAAAAATCATCTCTTCCTTTAAGGACAACAGTTTGCCCCAAAATATTTAAAATTTTTTGTTAAACAATAACATATTTTTAAAAACATGGCCCAATTTTCTGATTAAACTCTTTCTAATAATGTTGTTTCCTATGTTAGTATTATGTTTACTCAAAAGTATCACATATCATCATCTTAATATTTACTCCATAGGAAAAATTTGCAGTTGTGAATCAAAGTTTTGTGAAATATAATATTATGACATTTAAGCCTTTGCTTTCTTTTTCAAGAAAATGTATAAATTGAAATAAGTAAAAAGGTTTACTATAGGGGTCCATCTCTTCACACATCACTTTATTACCCACCTGTGACTGAAATTTTTCATAAAGGAAAAAAATACATTTCAAATAGAACAATTTCTTCCAATAAATTAAAATCATATGCTATTATAGAATTATATCTTTTTGCAATTAGATTATACATTAATCATAACTTTATATTGATTATATACTCTTACAACTAGGTTAATTCAGATATACAATTTCAAGAAACTAAGCATTTAAAACTTATTTATATATATCTCTGTGTGTGTACATTTGCTATATAGGGTATAAAGTTTTCTTTAAATCCATGCAAACTTTTATGCTTTTAATCATAACCAGTAATCAAAAACAATTCTCTTTATTACTGATTTTCAGATTTTTAAAAATATAACTATCACAGGATTTATTATGAAAAAATTTCTAACAGTTATGATGCATGTTAACCTTTTACTAATGAGAATATTCAAGCAGACTATTTTTCTAATACTGTTCAGTACATGTGACTTGTGAAATTCTTTACCGTGACTACTTACTTTTGACTTAACGTCTTTTCCCTCCCCGTTTATTGACAGTTTCATTTTAAAATCTGGAAGGGTAGGTAGAGTTGGCTAAATTAGCAAAGAGCAGGGAAGCAGAAGCCACAGCTGGGACATGGGTATCTTAACCTTCTACCACACTCCAGCAACTATGATTCATTTCTTAGTCTCAAATCCTTTTACTCAGGCATAGCCACGTGCCCAAATTTGCACAGCTATTTTTAACAAAGTGGATACAGATTTCTGTTTCTTCCTTTTGTTGAAAATTCTTCAAAATCCTATAACATACCAATTTGGGTAGGAGATACTTTTGATTAAAATACTGTGATACAACTTTATGAGTAAGGATATCAGTATATTTAATGAAATTAGTCATGAGTGCAAAATGGCTTATAAAAGAGTGAGCCAGATTGGTGTTTTTCTGTTGCAAGAAGCTTTTTCAGAAGCCACCAGGGGTCTTAGGGGGTCCAGGCAGAACACTGGGATTCTTCTTTACCCCATCCTCTTATACCAGAACTACTCTTTTATTTTATATACTGAACTTTAATGTACTTCTTTTGAAGATCAGATGAATTTTAAGGGTCTATCCTGGTAAATATTCTATGATGCTATGATAGAATATCTGTGTATTTATAGTGGATGCATTTACATGTAGACTGTCCTTTATTTTCTGGTTTCAGGTTGTCAAAATCCACTGGAGTCCTACACCTTTCCCACTGAGTGTGGCAATTCATCTACAGCCATAATCTATTCAGTTGCTGCTTTATCTCCCCCTGTGTGAACTCCTGACCTGCTCTGTTTATGGTATAAGACAGCCTCCTCCACAGCAGTGTTTACAGCAAAGTACCAAAGTCAGAGGCGTCTGTCTTAGGAAGAGATTTATTTCCACATCGAGTGTCCATAGCAATACCCCTGAATCAATCTTACCACCTCCTCAAGATTCCAGATGTGACATTTTTTCTGCCCTTATGTACTCTCCCCTCCTCCGAACAAAGCAGCAAAATTTTGACCTCTGGATTGATTCTTAAAAACTGGTGATATTCCCTAGTCTCTGCCTTAGTCCATAGTTGTCAGTCAGATTTTCCAGCATTCTGTAGTTTGTCTGACTTGCTTGAAACCCAGACTCTATAATCTCCAGTTTGTAGATCCCAGACATGTGGCTGCCCATTTTTATTACAAGGTTGGGCGTATGTATCTTTGGTCCAAAGGAAGGAGGACCAGGCTGTTGGTGCAGCCCAAAATCACTAATCAAGGGATTCCCCTCAGAAATGGAGGTGTTCTGGAACCTCAAATGTCCCCAAAGAGTCAATCCTCATGTGGTTTCTGGCAAAGGTGGGCTGTAAAAAACCTTAAGGAAGTAAGGAGGAGACACAAGGAATGGGAAAAAGAGGCAGCGGGATAAGTTAGTACTTTATATACAACTGCACCTATCCCAGTTGCTGGCAATTAGCCAGATGCTATTTTCTTTATTTAGTTAATTTATTTATCTAACTATTTATTTATTTATGGCTGCATTGGGTCTTCGTTGCTGCATGGGGGCTTTCTCTAGTTACGGTGAGCAGGGGCTACTCTTCCTTGTGGTGCACCGGCTTCTCATTGCAGTGGCTTCTCTCGTTGCAGAACATGGGCTCTAGGTGCGCGGGCTTCAGTAGTTGTGGCTCATGGGCTCTATAGCGCAGGCTCAGTAGTTGTGGTGTACGGGCTTAGTTGCTCCGCAGCATGTGGGATCTTCCCTCACCAGGGATCGAACCCGTGTCCCATGCACTGGCAGGCGGATTCTTAACCACTGCACCACCAGGGAAGTCCCTGTTTAGTTTTGAACAAGGCACATTCTAGTTTAACAAATAATCATTCTGAACAGAAGAACCTTGTTACAGTAGACACTCCTATTTAGATCTGTGTCCAGCTGTGGACCTCAATTATACTCTTGAATCTCCTGAGGGTCTTTGGCTGGAAGTCATAATTGTGGTTTCACATAGCTGTTGTTTTTCAAGATGAAGGGAATTTTACCAGGCAAAAAATTATTGTTCCTTCCTTTTCTCAAATGCAGGGCTGAGAAGGCATTGATATATTAGGATTAATGATAGATCTTTAAGTTTATAATTAATATTTAGTCATCATTTATGTAAAAAATCTTAGAATTTTGTATTCTTTATAAAAACATCTACACTTATGAGTGTTTTATATTTTGAATATGTTGTGGAAAACAACATAAGACTGAATTAAGTTGTGTATTCTCTTTAAAATTAGCTAATTTCCATAGTGAGAATTTGTAAATGCATGTTTCTTTTCAAACTTTACATTCATATCCTTTGCACATTTAAAGTAGAAATGCATAATTTCCATATATATTTACTTCTGTACTGCATACCTTACAAAATATCTTTTTAAAGACCCAAATTCAAAGGATACAATAACATGTCGATCAGATGGGTTTCTCTGACGTGTTCTTTCTAACTGAGTTAACTGTTTAGCTTCTCGATTCCTTGCTGTTAATGTTGCTTTGAGGTCATCCTGCAAACAGGCATTTTTTTTTTTTGTTAATAAAAATCTCTTATTTAAGTAGTAAAATATACACTTCTCTGTTTTAAGAAGGGAAGAACACTCCCTATTTGATCCAGGCATCATTACCACAGGAATTATTACTATTGCATAATCAGTGTGTGTCTTTTTGTGTGAGACTGTGTGCATGTGTGTAGTTTAATATCCTCTCAAATAA
The DNA here is from genome assembly GCF_949774975.1 of Lagenorhynchus albirostris. Taxonomy (NCBI): domain Eukaryota; kingdom Metazoa; phylum Chordata; class Mammalia; order Artiodactyla; family Delphinidae; genus Lagenorhynchus; species Lagenorhynchus albirostris. The sequence goes on along the minus strand of NC_083111.1, from coordinate 40,021,138 downwards.
TGACACAATTTCAATGCAAAACTATATATATATTTATATATATGTATATACACACACATAAAATTTTGATTGTGGTGGTAGTTACAGATGTATACACATTTATTAAAACTCAGTGTACATTTAAAACAAGAGCATTTTACTGCATGTAAATTATACCTCAATAAAGTTGATTTAAAAAATAGAACTTTGGGAATGTAATGTATACCCTAGTGACTAGAATTAATAATACTGTACTGCATTTTGAAAGTTGCTAGGAGACTAGATCTTAAAAGTTCTCATCACAAGAAAAAAAAATTTGTAACTATGTATCATGACAGATGTTAACTAGACTTATTGTGACCATTTCATAATATATACAAACATCAAATCGTTATGTTGTACACTTGAAACTAATATGTCAATTATACCTCAAAAAAATTAAAAAAAACTTTGTCACATTCATTTTTAGTTTACATGTTATCGCCTGCTTTAAAACAAAAATATAAACAAATTCATTTAGTAAAATAATTTCTGTCCATATGTTCTTCATGAATATAAATATTAAATATTTTAAAGTTTCCATAATAAACAAAACTGCTTTATGATGCTACAGTAGTATATAAAAATACTTCCTTATTCTCAAAGTTCTAAGAATGCTTCAGAGTGTGTAAAAAGAATGACTAAACACTACTCTGTACCTCTTATTAAAAGGACAGTTATTGGAAACCTCATATGTTTTGCCAGAATACCTAATAATAGTAGAAAAAAAGAATTTACTTACTCGTTTCATTTTTACAATGGTTCCATAAGCTTTCAAAGGTTCAACTACTTTGGCTTCAAGTCTTTCAACCTATTGAAAATTATTATAAAATATAACTGAAAAGAAACATAGACATATCAAAATTTAAATTCTGAAATAAAACCTGTGCTGTCAAACCTGAACATAATTACTACACTGATTAATATTTGAAAATTTTTAAATTAAAATGTCAGTTACCTTTATAAATAAAAGAATAACCACCAGAAATTGATAAGACTCAGAACCTAAACTCAAATACATTAAAAACTGTTAAGCTGTGCAGTAGCAATAAAAGCTTTTGGTAAGTTTTAAGACACCTCAAATTTTATTGCAGCTACCACTTTCAGTGTGTTTAATACTTGGATGGATACTTTACATACATTATATCTGAAATGTAAAAGCCCAACCTTCCAGATAAGAAAATCAAAGCTGAAAAATATAGCATATTGGAAACATTTAAAACAACACAATCCTCAAAAGCAAAAAAGCCTACAGACCACTTAGAGAACAAGATAAGTAGTGTTTCTGAGCTGTTATACTGTATGGTGGATCTCTCTTTTATTTAAAATTAAACAGTTTTTCTTAAACATTACAATATTTATCAGATTTTGAGTAATTTCTCCTTTTACTAATAGCACTAGTGGAAGGCACTAAAGAAACAGATTTTTTTTTAAGGCAAGTATATAACTATAGCATAAGAAAAATAACTCCTGGACATTAAAATTTTCTTTTTCAGGATAACTAATACAAGATGACATGTATTTAATTGTTTAAAATGAACATGTATTACTTTTGTAGCAGGAAAAAGGCTTTTTTTTTGATGATACAGGTTTATATAATCAGTGAGTGTATATCACTTCATATTCATTTTTGTTTAGTTTCTATAAACAGAATGTATATGAATGTTTCACTTAAAAAATTTTAGGAAAATGGAGAAGATCAAGTTCTCATTGAGCATTTAAATATTAGGAATCCTAAAATCAAATCCATGAATACTCAGGATTATTTATTCCATTTCAAATAATCCATACACTGATTATTCAGTGTAAAGATTAGCCAAGTCTTTTTTTCTGTTCTCCTTTTTGTAGCCTACCTTTTGTTCATTGTTCTTTAGCACCTCCACCATTTGGTAAGCAAGTGAAATAAAAAAAACAAATGTAAATCAATTCAGTTTGCTATTTGATAAATAGCATAAAGGTTTTCTAGAAAGGGGCACTGAAATTATTGGCTAACATAGGGTTCTAGTATTATCTGTGAATATAAACTACTTTTGAAACATTAAGTTCCCAGTTACACATAACTGAGAGTTGCTCATTACAGAATAAATATCATATGACAAGAACGAAACATTTTCCCCCAAAGTAGCCCCAAAAGTAATTACTACTCAAATTTCTGTATGATTAGCAGTTATAGGTTCAAAGATCATTATCTTCTTTTTGATTCTGAGGTTTTTTTGATAATTGAAATTTCTGTTTTAGGCTTTTAAAAAGGAAGAAAAGCACTGATGAGAAAAGTACAAAAGAAGCAATGCAGCTCTAATTGGGCAACTTCTGACAAGTAAAAAGTCAAAGTGAAAATTTCTGACCTGTATCTTGACTCCTGAAGTAAATATAAGTACTGATGAGGTATTAAAGTAAATGGGCTTTAACAATTTAAACAATTACAACACCACCTTCTTCCCTCCCCCCACCCCAAAGCAAAAAAACCCAAACAAACCCACAAAAAAACCAAAAAACTCCACAAAATTTCACTACTGGTTTGTATGCATAATACCATGGTGACTAGAATGAATAATACTGTACTCCCCCTCCGCCCCCCCCACCACCGCCTTTCAATGAAACATTGGTCAACTTTCCAGAGCATGGAAGCAGCAACAAAAATCTTTTGTTCATTTACTACTTATTCACTCACATTACCACTTCCAACATCTTCCATCTCCATATATACTTTAAAATATACCTACCTGCACACAAGACACAAATCATGCTCCTTTTCTTGCCCTGGGCTACTACGTTTACTATGCCCTGCAAATAGCCACCCCATGGCCAAAAGTTGGCAAGTAATGTGGGGAAATTCAGTACTTCAAGACACCCTAGAGTTTAGTTTGAAAACGGTAAAATCACAGGAAGCGTCCCTTTAATAGACTTGCACAATGTTACCGACATGAAAAGGTACGTTTATCATCAAGAGTGTGTTCGCCACTGCAGTTAGGTAGATTACAAGTCTTCAGGGCTCCTCCGTCCACTACGTCAGGGCTCATTCATAACATGACGGTGTGACTTCACTCCATACCTCTGCTTGTCGATAATCCTGAAGTTTGGCAAACTCATCAGCAAAGGTTTTCAGGCCCTGCTTTAACTTCGGGGTCTCTGTAGAGGCATACACGTTGATTTCATTCACCAGGAGGTCTGCTTTGTCTCGCAGTCTGGCAGTTTTCCGCACATAAGCAGCAAAGATTTGGCACAGCTCTCCAAAGTGCTTCTCCACATTTGTGACAGCATCTTGCAGTTGTCTGGTTTGAGCATCCCTAGAGAAAAAGGTGACACAAAAAGCAAATCATTCTCATTTGAGATGAGATGGCTTCATCTTCACGTTAATTTGATTATGCCAACATTCCCGGGGTATTCTGCAGCTTCGACGGCGCAAACCTTCAAAGATCCTACCATCTCCCAAGGCCGATCCTCCTCTAGGTCCCCATTCGGGGCCTGGCCTCCACATCCCACAGTGCAGGCGCACGAAGAGGCCTGGCTCCGGCCGGCGGCGCCACTGCGGGGTGGCGGCTCCCGGGGCAGCTCCGCGCCATGCTGCCCGGGCGCCCGGCTGCCACCCGGCGTCTGCACCGCCCGCGGCAGTGCGGGGGCCGGCGCCTGGGGAGCGTAAGGGCCGGCCACCGGGGAGGTAGGCCCCAGAGCGCGGCGGCTACTGTCCAGCCCCCGGCCCCGCGCCGGAGCTCGGCGCGGAGGCCCACGGAGGAAGGCTCCACTCCCCCACCCGAGCCCTCGCGTGTGGCGGCCCTGGGCAGCTGCGGCCCCGGGGCTGTTACCGGTTTTCCAAGCTGCGCCTCAACATCTTGCCTCGCGCACGGTCGGAGACCCGGGGCTGCGGCCCAAAGACAGGGGTTCCGAACCGCCCGGGCGTGCGCGGGGTCGCGAGAGCCCGAGAGCCCGCCCCACGCGCCGCCGCGGCGGCCCCGGCGTTTCCACGGCAACGCGGCGCGCGCCCGCGCGGTCGGCGCCGGCGTCCCGGAGCGCGGAAGCGAGAGAGGTGCCCCGGCACCCACCCGCGCCCAGCGGCCGGCGCTTCCACCTGAACGCTCCTGCCCGCGCGAGCGTATGGAACGCGGCGGAAGGCTGGGGGCTGCCGGGCCTCTCCGCGTCCTGCGGCAACCCGCCACCAAACTCCCGCCTCCGTCCCTACGTGCTGGACTGTGAGCAAAGTTTGCAAGAGAAAAGCGGGTCAAACGGTAACGAGGAGGGAGGGAAAACTGGAGGCCAGTGGGGCCAGTCTCTGCTTATGCGACGCTGAGTCTTAGAAACTGTGCTCATCTTGTCCACTTATCTGTGTTGAAGCCGAACTTGTGGGCTCTTGGAAGGAGCAGTGCTTTCCGCCTTATTCATTTATTCAGTTTTTCACTTATTCAGCAAATATTTACTGAGTTCCCATTTTGTGGAAAAAGTAATGTTCGACACTGGGAATAATACAAAGATAAGAATCCCCTCTCCGCCCGTAACCTTCCCGGCCCTGAAGGGCCTTAGAGTTTGATGAGGAGACACTTAAACCTTTGCGATATAACCCGAGATAAATAACAAACAAAACCCCCTATCTTTGGCCTTCGCTTCTGCTGCTCTTCCAAGTAAACATCAGGACTAAATCTAGGCTTTATTTCTTTCAAGAATCCTACCGTGACAACTTGCACTCTTCCCTCTTCCAGACAGCGTTAGGGCCCCCTTCCAAAGTCGTGTATTCTGTTGATTTTGTACTGTGTCCCGTAGTCTAGACTTTTGAGCTCTTGGAGGCAGAGGCAATGTAATCTTGGCCTTGTATTCCTCAGCACTTGGTGCTGATAAAACTTTGTTTTGGACAAACGGATGTCCCCAGTCCTATGTTACCTCTCTTACAGAACTTTTATTCTCTCATGTTACAGTGTATGCCTCTCTTCTCCCCTTGCATTCATTCAGGAAGTTATCCATTGACTGCCTGGTGTGTTCCAGATGTTATGCCGAGCTCTGAGCATGGAGTGGTAACTTAAAACCAGAATAGTCTTTACTCTTAACAGAGCACACTTGGAGGGATAGACACTAATCAAACAAATATTGATACATGTAAGATTGTAACTGAGTTGTGTGCTATTGTATCAGTTTTTGCTGTGTAGCAAACCACCACAAAACCTAGTGGCTTACAGCAATGCTTTAGCTAACTGGGGATTCCGTGAGTGAGCTGGGTGGTTTTTCTACTTTGGGTCTGCTCAGCTGGGCTCTTTCATACATTCCTGGTCAGCTGGCGGGTCTGCTGGTGGCTGGATGATCTAGGATGGTCTCGCTACCAAGTCTTCTGGTGGGAAGGCTGTCAGCAGGGGCAAAAAAGGCAACATGTTAGTAGCCACTTCTGCAATGTGACACAAGTACTAAGGAAAAATAGATGACACCAAGAGAGCATATACTGAATATAAACGTTTGTTTTGAACTATTTGGGGAAAGGACTAAAGTGATGTTTGAGCTGAGATCCAAATATTGGGAAGGGGGTAACTAGGTGAAGAGGGAAGAAAAAACAGTCCAAAGAGAGGGATAATACAGGCAAATTGCCCTCCCCCCTCCACCCCGTTCCCATCTATACCTCAACTTCATGTTTCAGAAAATGGTACCAACCTCCAGCTGATTGTTCTAGTCAGAAACCTAGCAGTCATCCTTTCTTTTCCCCAGACATGCTGGCAGTTCTCACCTGTTCTACCTCCAAAACATATCCTGAACCATTCCTTCTTCATTTCTACATCACCGTAATCCAAACTACTGGCATCATTCACCTTTACTGCAAACCCTTCTTACCGGTCTCTTCATGTCCGTAGTTACACACTGAAATGCAAAATAAAAGATGTGGGTCAGATCATGCCAACCTTTCAGAGCCTCTGCTGGATGCGTCTGAATGTTTGTGTCTCCCCAAAATTCATATGTTGAAATCCTACCCACTAAGGTGATGGTATTAGGATGTGGGGCCTTTGGAAGGTGCTTAGGGCATGAGGGCAGAGACCTCGTGAATGGGATTAAGTGCTCTTATACAAGAGACTCCGGAGAGCTCCCTAGCTCCTTCTGACATCGTGTACTGAGCAGACGGTCTCAGCAGGCACTGAATTGGCCAGTGCCATGATCTTGGATCATGAATTGTGAGAAGTAAATTTCTGTTTTTTTTTTTCTATGCTACCCAGTTTGTGGCATTTTTGCTATAGCAGCTCAATGGACTAAGACACACTCCCAGTGTACTTAAAATAAAATTTTAAATTCTTACTCTGGCTATTAAGGCTGTATCTCACTCTTGCCTACCTTCTCTCACTGCCCCAGTGTGCTCTAGCTACAATATCTTTCTTTCTGTCTCTAGAATATATCTAGCTCATTTCAGAGTCAGTTTTGTGTTTGTTTTCTCTGCCTAGAACACTCCGTTCTCATATCTCCACATGCCTGGCCCCTTTTCATCATATAGAATTCTACTTAAAAGAGATCTAGAGAGTGAGGCTTTCTCTGATCACCTAGCTGTTACCATATCACCCTTTTTTGTTTCCTTTGAAGCACATGCTACTCTCTATTTGTTTATATGTTGTTTGCCTCCCATGATTAGAATATATTCTCCATGAAACCAAGCACTTTGCTGTCATGTTCATGTTAGATTTCCCATACCACCACAGTCCTTGACTCATAGTAGGAACTCAGTAATTAGCTGAGTTTGCCAGTGAATGAGTAAGTGAAAACCCCATGACAGAGGAAGCATGGTGTGTGTGAGGAAATGGAAGAAAACCAGTGAGGCTGGAGTAGAGGAAGTGGGCATGATAATATGTGTTGCAGTGGGAGGATAGGTAGGGCCAGGTCTTGTAGGGCATCTCGGCCATGCTAAGGAGTTTGGTCCTTGTATTACTCAGGGTTCTCCAGAGAGAACCATATATATGGTTTTCTTATAAAGAATTGGCTCCTATAATTATGGAGGCCAATTCCCAAGATTTGTAGTCAGCAAGCTGGAAACCCAGGAGAGCTAATGGCATGAATTCCAGTATGAAAGCTATTAGGCTCAAGACCCAAGAAGAGCTGATGTTTCTGGCTGGGTCTGAAGACTGAAAAAACCCAAAATCTCAGCTCACACAGTCAGGCAGGAGGAAATCCCTCTTCCTCAGCCTTTTTGTTCTTGTCAGGTCTATAAATTGGTTGGATGAGGCCCACCCACATTAGGGAGGGCAATCCCTTTTACTCGGTTTACCAATTCAAATGTTGAGCCCATCCAGAAACACCCTTACAAACACACCCAGAGTAATGTTTAGCCAAATGTCTGGGCATCCTGTGGCCTAGTCAAGGTGACACAGATTAACCATCAAAGTCCTTATCTTGGTATCTATGTGAAGATATTGATGTGCTATAGCAAGGACTATCTTATTCATCATGTAACTCATATCTTTTAGCAGATGCCTCATATATAGTATAGTAATTGTTGAATAAATATATATTGAAGTGCACTCTTTCAGTCTCCACCCAACGTATGGGCTGAATGTGTTCTAGGAACCCTTCTCCTGAGATTTAGTCTCTTTGATCTTATTCTCCTGTCAACAGACATTTCAAAACATGCATCAGTACAATTGTTCTCCAGTGTTTGCACTGCTTGGAGAAACTTTCTTTCTTATAGGCTATACTTTCTCCTAGGACACCTCTCATAGAAGAGGAGCTGGGGGCCTGGGGAGGCCAAGTGCCATGGCCAAGGTCACATGATGAGACAGTAGGGGAGCTGGAATTAAATCCTTTGTCTTCCCTCTCTCTCCAGTGCTCTTTCCACTGTACCAGGATCCACTCCCCCCCCCCCATTATGCTTTTTTGCAAAGTTATTAAACAAATATAAACATAAAGTACTAAGTAGTCAATGAATGTCATTTCATGTTTGGAATAAGGAGAGGGTGTGCCCATCATTGGTTGTAGCATTCCAAAATCTCTCGGGATTATTGTTCCAGGTTACAAGCAGTGTAACCTGACTTTTCTTAAACTACAACTGCCTTTTCATAAACCACTATATGATATTTGTATATTTATTGTGAAAAACAGCACAATCTTATTTTGTATAAAATTGAATAAATTCCAGTGCGGGATGGCTTAAGAAAGGTCCAGTGGAGACAAAGAGTTACATTAACTTCATTCACTCATTTATTCAGCCCTACTTACTGAGAACTCATCATGTACCAGATGCTGGACTTACCAATCTTTAATCCAAGTGCTCTGAATAACGTGGAAAGAGACAGCTATACACATAACTGGATCATTAAAATTTTTTTCTGTTCTTTCTTTAGAACTTTAGAGGTGATGTTTAAATTAGATTATTTTACTTAAATTATGTTATTATTTTGTTAATATTTCTCCTCCCCTACCCTTTTGTCCCATTTTATTTTTAAAAAAATATTTATTTATTTTCCTTATTTTTTTTTTTGGCTGCGTTGGGTCTTAGCTGTGGCACACGGGATCTTTGTTGAGGCCTGCAGGATCTTTTCGTTACGGTGCACTCTCTGCTCGGGTTTTCTCTCTAGGTATGGCATATGGGCTTCTTTCTAGCTGAGGCGTCTCGTTGAAGTGTGCGAGCTCAATAGTTGTGGCACGTGGGCTTAGTTGCCCCACAGCATGTGGGATCTTAGTTCCCTGACCAGGGATGGAACCTGCATCCCCTGCATTGGAAGGCAGATTCTTTACCACTGGATCACCAGGGAAGTCCCTGTCCCATTTTAGAAATGAAGAAAGATGTTAAATGACCAACAATGATATATTGTATTTATTTGCTAGTGTTTATGCCTAAACAATATAACTTCAGATGCAGCTGTCCCGTGTTAAGAAGCTTAAGCAAATTGTTTTAATGCTGATGCACAGAAATAATTTTAGGCTTTTTTTGGTTTGTATGATTTTATTTTTTGCTTTAAAGATTCAATACTTGAGGGGATATAGGGGCTCCTTCTAGTGGTGAATTTAGTATTTAAAATTACTTGGTCAAGCACTAGAAGCAAAGAGTATAGAATGAAACTACCCCAGAATCCTATCTCATTTAACACCAGTTTTTAAGTAGAGATCACCTATAGCCGGTTTTCTTTTTAGTAGTTAAGGGGCGGAGTATTATTAAGTGATAAAGCACATGGGCTTTGATGGACTCTGAGGTCTCATACCTGGAATTAAATTCTGGCTCCATCATTTTCTCAACTGTTAGCATGCCTCAGAACCACCTGGAGGGCATGTTAAAACACAACCTTCTAAGCCCCACCCCAGAGTTTCTGATTTGGCAGGTCTGGAGTGAGAGCCAAGAATATGCATTTATAACAAATTCTCAGGTGATACTGATGCTGCTGGTCCAGGGACCACACTTTGAGAAGCACCATCTTTGACTCCTAGAGTGATGAAACTAAGCCTTATATTCCTCAAGGTTTAGCCATAGGGTTATTGTGAGGGTTAAATGGAACAGTAGATGTTAAGTGCTTAGCATGGTACCCGACATAGTAAGTGCTCCACAGAGGTTAACTCCTAGTAATAGATCTATCAGTGTTTTCCAATGTGAAAAATTCAAAAAATAACGTAGAACTTTTTAATAATATTGTTGTTGAGCTACTATTGTTAGCTAAGTTATATCAGTAATTTTACTTATGATTGAGTGTGCTTTACAGTGTACTAAGCATTATTAATATATCTATTAGCATCTCTCTCATTAATACATTGATCTTTATGCATATTGCTTTGAAAAATTGATATAAAACAAAACAAAAACGACACACTGAGGGTGCTTTGTCAAAGAGACAGAGGGGCCAGTTGAAAGGGATCCCAATG